>NC_086197.1:39693257-41070582 GCF_035770615.1 Melospiza melodia melodia
GCACTGGTGCCACCTCAGGTCTGGGAACCATGCTGCGTATCGTGGATTCTAATTAGCCATCTGGCCACTCCCACCCACAGGCCCCCAAACAAAAACAACGGCGCTTTTCCCTGGAAAACAAACCTTGCCTGCCAAATTTTGATGGCAGATTGCCGGAGCCACTTGGTACTATCAAACCAGCCCAACTTGACACTGGTGCCACCATGGGTCTGGTCACCATCCTGCCTATCGTAGCTTTTCAGGAGCCAGCTGGTCACTCCCAGCCATAGGCCCCCAGACAAAAACCTTGGCCCGTTTCCCTGGCAAACAAAAGTAAGTTATCCCGCTTCTGGATGGCAGATTGCAGGAGCCACTTTTCACCATCAAACCAGCCTGACTTGGCACTGGTGCCACCTCTGGTCTGGGAACCATCCTGCGTATCGTGGATTCTAAGGAGCCAGCCGGCCACTCCCAGCCACAGGCCCCCAAACACAAACCACAGCGCTTTTCCCTGGAAAACAAAACTCGCCTGCCAACATTTTGATGGCAGATTGCAGGAGCCACTTGGTACTATCAAACCAGCCCAACTTGGCACTGGTGCCACCATGGATCTGGTCACCATCCTGCCTATCGTAGCTTTTCAGGACCTAGCCGGTCACTCCAAGCCATAGGCCCCCAGAGAAAAACCTCGGCCCGTTTCCCTGGCAAACAAAAGTAAGCTGCCCCGCTTCTGGATGGCAGATTGCAGGAACCACTTGGTACTATCAAACCAGCCCAACTTGGCACTGGTGCCACCTTGGGTCTGGGAACCATCCTGCGTATCGTGGATTCTAAGGAGCCAGCCGGTCACTCCCAGCCACAGGCCACCAAACACAAACAACGGCGCTTTTCCCTGGAAAACAAAACTCGCCTGCCAACAATTTGTTGGCAGATTGCAGGAGCCACTTGCTACTATCAAATCAGCCCAACTTGGCACTGGTACCACCATGGGTCTGGTCACCATCCTGCCTATCGTAGCTTTTCAGGAGCCAGCCGGTCACTCGCAGCCATAGGCCCCCAGACAAAAAACTCGGCCCGTTTCCCTGGCAAACAAAAGTAAGCTACCCCGCTTCTGGATGGCAGATTTCAGGAGCCACTTTGCACCATCAAACTGGCCCGACTTGGCACTGGTGCGACCTCTGGTCTGGGAACCATCCTGCGTATCGTGGATTCTAAGGAGCCAGCCGGTCACTCCCACCCACAGGACCCCAAACACAAACAACGGCACTTTTCCCTGGAAAACAAAACTCGCCTGCCAACATTTTGATGGCAGATTGCAGGAGCCACTTGGTACTATCAAACCAGCCCAACTTGGCACTGGTGCCACCATGGGTCTGGTCACCATCCTGCCTATCGTAGCTTTTCAGGAGCCAGCCGGTCACTCCCAGCCATAGGCCCCCAGACAAAAACCTCGGCCCGTTTCCCTGGCAAACAAAAGTAAGTTATCCCGCTTCTGGATGGCAGATTGCAGGAGCCACTTTTCACCATCAAACCAGCCCGACTTGGCACTGGTGCCACCTCTGGTCTGGGAACCATCCTGCGTATCGTGGATTCTAAGGAGCCAGCCGGCCACTCCCAGCCACAGGCCCCCAAACACAAACAACGGCGCTTTTCCCTGGATAACAAACTCGCCTGCCAACTTTTTGATGGCAGATTGCAGGAGCCACTTGGTACTATCAAACCAGCCCAACTTGGCACTGGTGCCACCATGGGTCTGGTCACCATCCTGCCTATCGTAGCTTTTCAGGAGCCAGCCGGTCACTCCCAGCCATAGGCCCTGAGACACAAACCTCGGCCCGTTTCCCTGGCAAACAAAAGTAAGCTGCCCCGCTTCTGGATGGCAGATTGCAGGACGCACTTGGTACTATCAAACCAGCCCAACTTGGCACTGGTGCCACCTCTGGTCTGGGAACCATGCCGCGTATCGTGGATTCTAAGGAGCCAGTCGGCCACTCCCAGCCACAGGCCCCCAAACAGAAACAACGGCGCTTTTCCCTGGAAAACAAAACTCGCCTGCCAACTTTTTCATGGCAGATTGCAGGAGCCACTTGGTAATATCAAATCAGCCCAACTTGGCACTGGTGCCACCATGGGTCTGGTCACCATCCTGCCTATCGTAGCTTTTCAGGAGCCAGCCGGTCACTCCCAGCCATAGGCCCCCAGACACAAACCTCGGCCCGTTTCCCTGGCAAACAAAAGTAAGCTGCCCCGCTTCTGGATGGCAGATTGCAGGAGCCACTTGGTACTATCAAACCAGCCCAACTTGGCACTGGTGCCACCTCTGGTCTGGGAACCATGCTGCGTAACACAGATTCTAAGGCGCCAGTCGGCCACTCCCAGCCACAAGCCCCCAAACACAAACAACGGCGCTATTCTCTGGCAAACAAAACTCCACTGCCCCTCTTCTGGATGGCAAATTGCAGGACGCACTTGGTACTATAAAAACAGCCCGACTTGGCACTGGTGCCACCTTGGGTCTGGGAAGCATCCTGCGTATCGATCTTTTTAATGAGACAGCCGGCCACTCCCAGCCATATGCCCCCAAACACAACCCACGGCCCTTTTCTCTGGCAAACAAAACTCAACTGCACCGCTTCTGGATGGCAGATTGCAGGAGCCACTTGGTACTATCAAACCAGCCCGACTTGGCACTGGTTCCACCTTGGGTCTGGGAACCATCCTGCCTATCGTGGATTCTAAGGAGCCAGCCGGCCACTCCCAGCCACAGGCCCCCAACAAAAACCACGGCCCTTTTTTCTGGCAAACAAAACTTAGCTGCCTCACTTCTGGATGGCAGATTGCAGGAGCCACTTGGTGTAATCAAACCAGCCCGACTTGGCACTGGTGCCACCTTGGGTCTGGGAACCATCCTGCGTATCGTGGATTCTAAGGAGCCAGCCGGCCACTCCCAGCCACAGGCCCCCAAACAAAATCAACGGCGCTGTTCCCTGGAAAACAAAACACGCCTGCCAACTTTTTGATGGAGTTTGCAGGAGCCACTTGGTACTATCAAACCAGCCCGACTTGGCACTGGTGCCACCTTGGGTCTGGGAAACATCCTGCGTATCGTGGATTCTTAGGAGCCAGCCGGCCACTCCTAGCCACAGGCCCCCAGACAAAAACCTAGGCCTATTTCTCTGGCAAACAAAAGTAAGCTGCCCCGCTTCTGGATGGCAGATTGCAGGAGACACTTGGGACTATCAAACCAGCCCAACTTGGCACTGGTGCCACCTTGGATCTGGGAACCATGCTGTGTATCGTGGATATTCAGGGGCCAGCCGGCCACTCTCAGCCATATGTCCCCAAACAGAAACCTCGGCCCGTTTCTCTGGCAAACAAAACTCAACTGCCCCTCTTCTGGATGGCAAATTGCAGGATGAACTTGATACTAAAACCGCAGGCCGACTTGGTAGTGGTGACACCTTGGACCTGGGAACCATCATGCGTATCGAGCATTTTAAGGAGCCAGCCGGCCACTCCCAGCAATATGCCCCCAAAAACAATCCACGGAATTTTTCTCTTGCAAACAAAAATCAGCTGCCCCGCTTCTGGATGGCAGATTGCAGGAGCCACTTTGCACCATCAAACCAGCCCGACTTGGCAATGGTGCCACCTTGCATCTGGGAACCATGCTGCCTAGCGTGGATTTTCAGGAGCCAGCCGGCCACTCTCAGCCATAGGCCCCCAAACAAAACCCACGGCCCGTTTCCCTGGCAAACAAAATTAAGCTGCCCCGCTTCTGGATGGCAGATTGCAGGACGCACTTGGAAGTAGCAAACCAGCCCGACTTGGCACTGGTGCCACCTTGGGTCTGGGAACCATCCTGCGTATCGTGGGTTCAAAGGAGCCAGCCGGCCACTCCCAGCCACAGGCCCCCAAATACAAACAACGGCGCTTTTCCCTGGAAAACAAAACTCGCCTGCCAACTTTTTGATGGCAGATTGCAGGAGCCACTTGCTACTATCAAATCAGCCCAACTTGGCACTGGTGCCACCATGGGTCTGGTCACCATCCTGCCTATCGTAGCTTTTCAGGAGCCAGCCGGTCACTCGCAGCCATAGGCCCCCAGACACAAAACTCGGCCCGTTTCCCTGGCAAACAAAAGTAAGCTACCCCGCTTCTGGATGGCAGATTGCAGGAGCCACTTTGCACCATCAAACTAGCCCGACTTGGCACTGGTGCCACCTCTGGTCTGGGAACCATCCTGCGTATCGTGGATTCTAAGGAGCCAGCCGGTCACTCCCACCCACAGGCCCCCAAACACAAACAACGGCACTTTTCCCTGGAAAACAAAACTCGCCTGCCAACTTTTTGATGGCAGATTGCAGGAGCCACTTGGTACTATCAAACCAGCCCAACTTGGCACTGGTGCCACCATGGGTCTGGTCACCATCCTGCCTATCGTAGCTTTTCAGGAGCCAGCCGGTCACTCCCAGCCATAGGCCCCCAGACAAAAACCTCGGCCCGTTTCCCTGGCAAGCAAAAGTAAGTCATCCCGCTTCTGGATGGCAGATTGCAGGAGCCACTTTTCACCATCAAACCAGCCCGACTTGGCACTGGTGCCACCTCTGGTCTGGGAACCATCCTGCGTATCGTGGATTCTAAGGAGCCAGCCGGCCACTCCCAGCCAGAGGCCCCCAAACACAAACAACGGCGCTTTTCCCTGGATAACAAACTCGCCTGCCAACTTTTTGATGGCAGATTGCAGGAGCCACTTGGTACTATCAAACCAGCCCAACTTGGCACTGGTGCCACCATGGGTCTGGTCACCATCCTGCCTATCGTAGCTTTTCAGGAGCCAGCCGGTCACTCCCAGCCATAGGCCCTGAGACACAAACCTCGGCCCGTTTCCCTGGCAAACAAAAGTAAGCTGCTCCGCTTCTGGATGGTAGATTGCAGGACGCACTTGGTACTATCAAACCAGCCCAACTTGGCACTGGTGCCACCTCTGGTCTGGGAACCATGCTGCGTATCGTGGATTCTAAGGAGCCAGCCGGCCACTCCCACCCACAGGCCCCCAAACACAAACAACGGCGCTTTTCCCTGGAAAACAAAACTCGCCTGCCAACTTTTTGATGGCAGATTGCAGGAGCCACTTGGTACTATCAAATCAGCCCAACTTGGCACTGGTGCCACCATGGGTCTGGTCACCATCCTGCCTATCGTAGCTTTTCAGGAGCCAGCCGGTCACTCCCTGCCATAGGCCCCCAGACACAAAGCTCGGCCCGTTTCCCTGGCAAACAAAAGTAAGCTGCCCCGCTTCTGGATGGCAGATTGCAGGAACCACTTGGTACTATCAAACCAGCCCGACTTGGCACTGGTGCCACCTCTGGTCTGGGAACCATCCTGCGTATCGTGGTTCTAAGGAGCCAGCCGGCCACTCCCAGCCACAGGCCCCCAAACACAAACAACGGCGCTTTTCCCTGGAAAACAAAACTCGCCTGCCAACTTTTTGATGGCAGATTGCAGGAGCCACTTGCTACTATCAAATCAGCCCAACTTGGCACTGGTGCCACCATGGGTCTGGTCACCATCCTGCCTATCGTAGCTTTTCAGGAGCCAGCCGGTCACTCGCAGCCATAGGCCCCCAGAAACAATACTCGGCCCGTTTCCCTAGCAAACAAAAGTAAGCTGCCCCGCTTCTGGATGGCAGATTGCAGGAGCCACTTTGCACCATCAAACTAGCCCGACTTGGCACTGGTGCCACCTCAGGTCTGGGAACCATGCTGCGTATCGTGGATTCTAATTAGCCATCTGGCCACTCCCACCCACAGGCCCCCAAACAAAAACAACGGCGCTTTTCCCTGGAAAACAAACCTCGCCTGCCAAATTTTGATGGCAGATTCCCGGAGCCACTTGGTACTATCAAACCAGCCCAACTTGACACTGGTGCCACCATGGGTCTGGTCACCATCCTGCCTATCGTAGCTTTTCAGGAGCCAGCCGGTCACTCCCAGCCATAGGCCCCCAGACAAAAACCTTGGCCCGTTTCCCTGGCAAACAAAAGTAAGTTATCCCGCTTCTGGATGGCAGATTGCAGGAGCCACTTTTCACCATCAAACCAGCCCGACTTGGCACTGGTGCCACCTCTGGTCTGGGAACCATCCTGCGTATCGTGGATTCTAAGGAGCCAGCCGGCCACTCCCAGCCACAGGCCCCCAAACACAAACCACAGCGCTTTTCCCTGGAAAACAAAACTCGCCTGCCAGCTTTTTGATGGCAGATTGCAGGAGCCACTTGGTACTATCAAACCAGCCCAACTTGGCACTGGTGCCACCATGGATCTGGTCACCATCCTGCCTATCGTAGCTTTTCAGGACCTAGCCGGTCACTCCAAGCCATAGGCCCCCAGAGAAAAACCTCGGCCCGTTTCCCTGGCAAACAAAAGTAAGCTGCCCCGCTTCTGGATGGCAGATTGCAGGAACCACTTGGTACTATCAAACCAGCCCAACTTGGCACTGGTGCCACCTTGGGTCTGGGAACCATCCTGAGTATCGTGGATTCTAAGGAGCCAGCCGGTCACTCCCAGCCACAGGCCACCAAACACAAACAACGGCGCTTTTCCCTGGAAAACAAAACTCGCCTGCCAACATTTTGATGGCAGATTGCAGGAGCCACTTGCTACTATCAAATCAGCCCAACTTGGCACTGGTGCCACCATGGGTCTGGTCACCATCCTGCCTATCGTAGCTTTTCAGGAGCCAGCCGGTCCCTCCCTGCCATAGGCCCCCAGAGAAAATCCTCGGCCCGTTTCCCTGGCAAACAAAAGTAAGCTACCCCGCTTCTGGATGGCAGATTGCAGGAGCCACTTTGCACCATCAAACTAGCCCGACTTGGCACTGGTGCCACCTTAGGTCTGGGAACCATCCTGCGTATCGTTCATTGTAAGGAGCCAGCTGGCCACTCCCAGCCACAGGCCCCCAGACACAAACAACGGCGCTTTTCCCTGGAAAACAAAACTCGCCTGCCAACTTTTTGATGGCAGATTGCAGGAGCCACTTGGTACTATCAAATCAGCCCAACTTGGCACTGGTGCCACCATGGGTCTGGTCACCATCCTGCCTATCGTAGCTTTTCAGGAGCCAGCCGGTCACTCCCAGCCATAGGCCCCCAGACAAAAACCTCGGCCCGTTTCCCTGGCAAACAAAAGTAAGTTATCCCGCTTCTGGATGGCAGATTGCAGGAGCCACTTTTCACCATCAAACTAGCCCGACTTGGCACTGGTGCCACCTCTGGTCTGGGAACCATCCTGCGTATCGTGGATTCTAAGGAGCCAGCCGGCCACTCCCACCCACAGGCCCCCAAACAAAAACAACGGCGCTTTTCCCTGGAAAACAAAACTCGCCTGCCAACTTTTAGATGGCAGATTGCAGGAGCCACTTGCTACTATCAAATCAGCCCAACTTGGCACTGGTGCCACCATGGGTCTGGTCACCATCCTGCCTATCGTAGCTTTTCAGGAGCCAGCCGGTCACTCCCAGCCATAGGCCCCCAGACACAAACCTCGGCCCGTTTCCCTGGCAAACAAAAGTAAGCTACCCCGCTTCTGGATGGCAGATTGCAGGACGCACTTGATAGTATCAAACCAGCCCGACTTGGCACTGGTGCCACCTCAGGTCTGGGAACCATGCTGCGTATCGTGGATTCTAATTAGCCATCTGGCCACTCCCACCCACAGGCCCCCAAACAAAAACAACGGCGCTTTTCCCTGGAAAACCAAACTCGCCTGCCAAATTTTGATGGCAGATTGCCGGAGCCACTTGGTACTATCAAACCAGCCCAACTTGACACTGGTGCCACCATGGGTCTGGTCACCATCCTGCCTATCGTAGCTTTTCAGGAGCCAGCCGGTCACTCCCATCCTTAGGCCCCCAGACAAAAACCTTGGCCCGTTTCCCTGGCAAACAAAAGTAAGTTATCCCGCTTCTGGATGGCAGATTGCAGGAGCCACTTTTCACCATCAAACCAGCCCGACTTGGCACTGGTGCCACCTCTGGTCTGGGAACCATCCTGCGTATCGTGGATTCTAAGGAGCCAGCCGGCCACTCCCAGCCACAGGCCCCCAAACACAAACCACAGCGCTTTTCCCTGGAAAACAAAACTCGCCTGACAACTTTTTGATGGCAGATTGCAGGAGCCACTTGGTACTATCAAACCAGCCCAACTTGGCACTGGTGCCACCATGGATCTGGTCACCATCCTGCCTATCGTACCTTTTCAGGACCTAGCCGGTCACTGCAAGCCATAGGCTCCCAGACACAAAACTCGGCCCGTTTCCCTGGCAAACAAAAGTAAGCTACCCCGCTTCTGGATGGCAGATTGCAGGAGCCACTTTGCACCATCAAACTGGCCCGACTTGGCACTGGTGCCACCTCTGGTCTGGGAACCATCCTGCGTATCGTGGATTCTAAGGAGCCAGCCGGTCACTCCCACCCACAGGCCCCCAAACACAAACAACGGCACTTTTCCCTGGAAAACAAAACTCGCCTGCCAACATTTTGATGGCAGATTGCAGGAGCCACTTGGTACTATCAAACCAGCCCAACTTGGCACTGGTGCCACCATGGGTCTGGTCACCATCCTGCCTATCGTAGCTTTTCAGGAGCCAGACGGTCACTCCCAGCCATAGGCCCCCAGACAAAAACCTCGGCCCGTTTCCCTGGCAAACAAAAGTAAGTTATCCCGCTTCTGGATGGCAGATTGCAGGAGCCACTTTTCACCATCAAACCAGCCCGACTTGGCACTGGTGCCACCTCTGGTCTGGGAACCATGCTGCGTATCGTGGATTCTAAGCAGCCAGCCGGCCACTCCCAGCCACAGGCCCCCAAACACAAACAACGGCGCTTTTCCCTGGATAACAAACTCGCCTGCCAACTTTTTGATGGCAGATTGCAGGAGCCACTTGGTACTATCAAACCAGCCCAACTTGGCACTGGTGCCACCATGGGTCTGGGAACCATCCTGCCTATCGTAGCTTTTCAGGAGCCAGGCGGTCACTCCCAGCCATAGGCCCTGAGACACAAACCTCGGCCCGTTTCCCTGGCAAACAAAAGTAAGCTGCCCCGCTTCTGGATGGCAGATTGCAGGACGCACTTGGTACTATCAAACCACCCCAACTTGGCACTGGTGCCACCTCTGGTCTGGGAACCATGCCGCGTATCGTGGATTCTAAGGAGCCAGCCGGCCACTCCCAGCCACAGGCCCCCAAACAGAAACAACGGCGCTTTTCCCTGGAAAACAAAACTCGCCTGCCAACTTTTTCATGGCAGATTGCAGGAGCCACTTGGTACTATCAAATCAGCCCAACTTGGCACTGGTGCCACCATGGGTCTGGTCACCATCCTGCCTATCGTAGCTTTTCAGGAGCCAGCCGGTCACTCCCAGCCATAGGCCCCCAGACACAAACCTCGGCCCGTTTCCCTGGCAAACAAAAGTAAGCTACCCCGCTTCTGGATGGCAGATTGCAGGAACCACTTTGCACCATCAAACTAGCCCAACTTGGCACTGGTGCCACCTCAGGTCTGGGAACCATGCTGCGTATCGTGGATTCTAAGGAGCCATCCGTCCACTCCCAGACACAGGCCCCCAAACACAAACAACGGCGCTTTTCCCTGGAAAACAAAACTCGCCTGCCAACTTTTTGATGGCAGATTGCAGGAGCCACTTGGTACTATCAAACCAGCCCAACTTGGCACTGGTGCCACCATGGGTCTGGTCACCATCCTGCCTATCGTAGCTTTTCAGGAGCCAGCCGGTCACTCCCAGCCATAGGCCCCCAGACACAAAGCTCGGCCCGTTTCCCTGGCAAACAAAAGTAAGCTGCCCCGCTTCTGGATGGCAGATTGCAGGACGCACTTGGTAGTATCAAACCAGCCCGACTTGGCACTGGTGCCACCTCTGGTCTGGGAACCATCCTGCGTATCGTGGATTCTAAGCAGCCAGCCGGCCACTCCCAGCCACAGGCCCCCAAACACAAACAACGGCGCTTTTCCCTGGAAAACAAAACTCGCCTGCCAACATTTTGATGGCAGATTGCAGGAGACACTTGGTACTATCAAATCAGCCCAACTTGGCACTCGTGCCACCATGCGTTTGGTCACCATCCTGCCTATCGTAGCTTTTCAGGAGCCAGACGGTCACTCCCAGCTATAGGCCCCCAGACAAAACCTCGGCCCGTTTCCCTGGCATACAAAAGTAAGCTGCCCCGCTTCTGGATGGCAGATTGCAGGAACAACTTGGTACTATCAAACCAGCCCGACTTGGCACTGGTGCCACCTCTGGTCTGGGAACCATCCTGCGTATCGTGGTTCTAAGGAGCCATCCGTCCACTCCCAGCCACAGGCCCCCAAACACAAACAACGGCGCTTTTCCCTGGAAATCAAAAATCGCCTGCCAACATTTTGATGGCAGATTGCAGGAGCCACTTGGTACTATCAAACCAGCCCAACTTGGCACTGGTGCCACCATGGATCTGGTCACCATCCTGCCTATCGTAGCTTTTCAGGACCTAGCCGGTCACTCCAAGCCAAAGGCGCCCAGACAAAAAGCTCGGCCCGTTTCCCTGGCAAACAAAAGTAAGCTACCCCGCTTCTGGATGGCAGATTGCAGGAGCCACTTTGCACCATCAAACTAGCCCGACTTGGCACTGGTACCACCTCAGGTCTGGGAACCATCCTGCGTATCGTTCATTCTAAGGAGCCAGCCGGCCACTCCAGCCACAGGCCCCCAGACACAAACAACGGCGCTTTTCCCTGGAAAACAAAACTCGCCTGCCAACTTTTAGATGGCAGATTGCAGGAGCCACTTGGTACTATCAAATCAGCCCAACTTGGCACTGGTGCCACCATGGGTCTGGTCACCATCCTGCCTATCGTAGCTTTTCAGGACCTAGCAGGTCACTCCCAGCCATAGGCGCCCAGACACAAAGCTCGGCCCGTTTCCCTGGCAAACAAAAGTAAGCTGCCCTGCTCCTGGATGGCAGATTTCCGGAGCCACTTGGTAGTATCAAACCAGCCCGACTTGGCACTGGTGCCACCTCTGGTCTGGGAACCATGCTGCGTATCGTGGATTCTAAGGAGCCAGCCGGCCACTCCCAGCCACAGGCCCCCAAACACAAACAACGGCGCTTTTCCCTGGAAAACAAAACTCGCCTGCCAACATTTTGATGGCAGATTGCAGGAGCCACTTGCTACTATCAAATCAGCCCATCTTGGCACTGGTGCCACCATGGGTCTGGTCACCATCCTGCCTATCGTAGCTGTTCAGGCGCCAGCCGGTCACTCCCAGCCATAGGCCCCCAGAGAAAAACCTCGGCCCGTTTCCATGGCAAACAAAAGTAAGCTGCCCCGCTTCTGGATGGCAGATTGCAGGAGCCACTTTGCACCATCAAACCAGCCCAACTTGGCACTGGTGCCACCTCTGGTCTGGGAACCATGCTGCGTATCGTGGATTCCAATTAGCAAGCCGGCCACTCCCAGCCACAGGCCCCCAAACAAAAACAACGGCGCTTTTCCCTGGAAAACAAAACTGGCCTGCCAACTTTTTGATGGCAGATTGCAGGAGCCACTTGGTACTATCAAACCAGCCCAACTTGGCACTGGTGCCACCATGGGTCTGGTCACCATCCTGCCTCTCGTAGCTTTTCAGGACCTAGACGGTCACTCCCAGCCATAGGCCCCGTGACACAAAGCTCGGCCCGTTTCCCTGGCAAACAAAAGTAAGCTGTCCCGCTTCTGGATGGCAGATTGCAGGATCCACTAGGTATTATCAAACCAGCCCGACTTGGCACTGGTGCCACCTCTGGTCTGGGAACCATCCTGCGTATCGTGGATTCTAAGCAGCCAGCCGGCCACTCCCAGCCACAGGCCGCCAAACAAAATCAACGGCGCTTTTCCCTGGAAAACAAAACTCGCCTGCCAACATTTTGATGGCAGATTGCAGGAGCCACTTGGTACTATCAAACCAGCCCAACTTGGCACTGGTGCCACCATGGGTCTGGTCACCATCCTGCCTATCGTAGCTTTTCAGGAGCCAGCCGGTCACTCGCAGACATAGGCCCCCAGACAAAAACCTCGGCCCGTTTCCCTGGCAAAGAAAAATAAGCTGCCCCGCTTCTGGATGGCACATTGCAGGAGCCACTTTGCACCATCAAACCAGCCCGACTTGGCACTGGTGCCACCTCTGGTCTGGGAACCATCCTGCGTATCGTGGATTCTAATTAGCCATCCGTCCACTCCCAGCCACAGGCCCCCAAACAAAAACAACGGCGCTTTTCCCTGGAAAACAAAACTCGCCTGCCAAATTTTGATGGCAGATTGCCGGAGCAGCTGGGTACTATCAAACCAGCCCAACTTGACACTGGTGCCACCATGGGTCTGGTCACCATCCTGCCTATCGTAGCATTTCAGGAGCCAGCCGGTCACTCCCAGCCATAGGCCCCCAGACAAAAACCTTGGCCCATTTCCCTGGCAAACAAAAGTAAGTTATTTTGCTACTGGATGGCAGATTGCAGGAGCCACTTTTCACCATCAAACCAGCCCGACTTGGCACTGGTGCCACCTCTGGTCTGGGAACCATCCTGCGTATCGTGGATTCTAAGGAGCCAGCCGGCCACTCCCACCCACAGGCCCCCAAACACAAACAACGGCGCTTTTCCCTGGATAACAAACTCGCCTGCCAATTTTGATGGCAGATTGCAGGAGCCACTTGGTACTATCAAACCAGCCCAACTTGGCACTGGTGCCACCATGGGTCTGGTCACCATCCTGCCTATCGTAGCTTTACAGGAGCCAGCCGGTCACTCCCAGCCATAGGCCCCGAGACACAAACCTCGGCCCGTTTCCCTGGCAAACAAAAGTAAGCTACCCCGCTTCTGGATGGCAGATTGCAGGACGCACTTGGTACTATCAAACCAGCCCAACTTGGCACTGGTGCCACCTCTGGTCTGGGAACCATGCTGCGTATCGTGGATTCTAAGGAGCCAGCCGGTCACTCCCAGCCACAGGCCCCCAAACAAAAACAACGGCGCTTTTCCCTGGAAAACAAAACTCGCCTGCCAACTTTTTGATGGCAGATTGCAGGAGCCACTTGGTACTATCAAACCAGCCCAACTTGACACTGGTGCCACCATGGGTCTGGTCACCATCCTGCCTATCTTAGCTTTTCAGGAGCCAGCCGGTCACTCCCAGCCATAGGCCCCCAGACACAAACCTCGGCCCGTTTCCCTGGCAAACAAAAGTAAGCTGCCCCGCTTCTGGATGGAAGATTGCAGGAGCCACTTTGTACTATCAAACCAGCCCAACTTGGCACTGGTGCCACCTTGGGTCTGGGAACCATCCTGCGTATCGTGGAGTCTAAGGAGCCAGCCGGTCACTCCCAGCCACTGGCCCCCAAACACAAACCACAGCGCTTTTCCCTGGAAAACAAAACCCGCCTGCCGACATTTTGATGGCAGATTGCAGGAGCCACTTGCTACTATCAAATCAGCCCAACTTGGCACTGGTGCCACCATGGGTCTGGTCACCATCCTGCCTATCGTAGCTTTTCAGGAGCCAGCCGGTCACTCCCAGCCATAGGCCCCGAGACACAAAGCTCGGCCCGTTTCCCTGGCAAACAAAAGTAAGCTGCCCCGCTTCTGGATGGCAGATTGTAGGACGCACTTGGTACTATCAAACCAGCCCGACTTGGCACTGGTGCCACCTCTGGTCTGGGAACCATGGTGCGTATCGTGGATTCTAAGCAGCCAGCCGGCCACTCCCAGCCATAGGCACCCAAACAAAAACAACGGCGCTTTTCCCTGGAAAACAAAACTCGCCTGCCAACTTTTTGATGGCAGATTGCAGGAGCCACTTGGTACTATCAAACCAGCTCAACGTGGCACTGGTGCCACCATGGGTCTGCTCACCATCCTGCCTATCGTAGCTTTTCAGGAGCCAGACGGTCACTCCCAGCCATAGGCCCCCAGACATAAACCTCGGCCCGTTTCCCTGGCAAACAAAAGTAAGCTGCCCCGCTTCTGCATGGCAGATTGCAGGAGATATTTAGTACTATCAAACCAGCCCGACTTGGCACTGGTGCCACCTCAGGTCTGGGAACCATCCTGCGTATCGTGGATTCTAAGGAGCCAGCCGGCCACTCCCAGCCACAGGCCCCCAAACACAAACAACGGCGCTTTTCCCTGGAAAACAAAACTCGCCTGCCAAATTTTGATGGCAGATTGCAGGAGCCACTTGGTACTATCAAATCAGCCCAACTTGGGACTGGTGCCACCATGGGTCTGGTCACCATCCTGCCTATCGTAGCTTTTCAGGAGGCAGCCGGTCACTCCCAGCCATAGGCCCCCAGACAAAACCTCGGCCCGTTTCCCTGGCAAACAAAAGTAAGCTGCCCTGCTTCTGGATGGCAGATTGCAGGAACCACTTGGTACTATCAAACCAGCAAAACTTGGCACTGGTGCCACCTTGGGTCTGGATACCATGCTGCGTATCGTGGATTCTAAGGAGCCAGCCGGCCACTCCCAGCCACAGGCCCCCCAAACACAAACAACGGCGCTTTTCCCTGGGAAACAAAACTCTCCTGCCAACTTTTTGATGGCAGATTGCAGGAGCCACTTGGTTTTATCAAATCAGACCAACTTGGCACTGGTGCCACCATGGGTCTGGTCACCATCCTGCCTATCGTAGCTTTTCAGGAGCCAGCCGGTCACTCCCAGCCATAGGCCCCCAGACACAAACCTCGGCCCGTTTCCCTGACAAACAAAAGTAAGTTATCCCGCTTCTGGATGGCAGATTGCCGGAGCCACTTGGTACTATCAAACCAGCCCGACTTGGCACTGGTGCCACCATGGGTCTGGTCACCATCCTGCCTATCGTGGATTCTAATTAGCCATCCGTCCACTCCCAGCCACAGGCCCCCAAACAAAAACAACGGCGCTTTTCCCTGGAAAACAAAACTCGTCTGCCAACTTTTTGATGGCAGATTGCCAGAGCCACTTGGTACTATCAAACCAGCCCAACTTGGCACTGGTGCCACCTTGGGTCTGGGAACCATGCTGCGTATCGTGGATTATAAGGAGTCAGCCGGCCACTCCCAGCCACAGGCCCCCAAACACAATCCACAGCGCTTTTCCCTGGAAAACAATATTCGCCGGCCAACTTTTTGATGGCAGATTGCAGGAGCAACTTGGTACTATCAAATCAGCCCAACTTGGCACTGGTGCCACCATGGGTCTGGTCACCATCCTGCCTATCGTAGCTTTTCAGGAGCCAGCCGGTCACTCCCAGCCATAGGCGCCCAGACACAATGCTCTGCCCTTTTCCCTGGCAAACCAAAGTAAGCTGCCCCGCTTCTGGATGGCAGATTGCAGGAACCACTTGGTACTATAAAACCAGCCCGACTTGGCACTGGTGCCACCTCTGGTCTGGGAACCATGCTGCGTATCGTGGATTCTAAGGAGCCAGCCGGCCACTCCCAGCCACAGGCCCCCAAACAAAAACAACGGCGCTTTTCCCTGGAAAACAAAACTCGCCTGCCAACATTTTGATGGCAGATTGCAGGAGCCACTTGGTACTATCAAACCAGCCCAACTTGACACTGGTGCCACCATGGGTCTGGTCACCATCCTGCCTATCTTAGCTTTTCAGGAGCCAGCCGGTCACTCCCAGCCATAGGCCCCCAGACACACACCTCGGCCCGTTTCCCTGGCAAACAAAAGTAAGCTGCCCCGCTTCTGGATGGCAGATTGCAGGAGCCACTTGGTACTATCAAACCAGCCCAACTTGGCACTGGTGCCACCTTGGGTCTGGGAACCATCCTGCGTATCGTGGATTCTAAGGAGCCAGCCGGTCACTCCCAGCCACAGGCCCCCAAACACAAACCACAGCGCTTTTCCCTGGAAAACAAACCCGCCTGCCGACATTTTGATGGCAGATTGCAGTAGCCACTTGCTGCTATCAAATCAGCCCAACTTGGCACTGGTGCCACCATGGGTCTGGTCACCATCCTGCCTATCGTAGCTTTTCAGGAGCCAGCCGGTCACTCCCAGTCATAGGCCCCCAGACACAAAGCTCGGCCCGTTTCCCTGGCAAACAAAAGTAAGCTGCCCCGCTTCTGGATGGCAGATTTTAGGACGCACTTGGTACTATCAAACCAGCCCAACTTGGCACTGGTGCCACCTCTGGTCTGGGAACTATGGTGCGTATCGTGGATTCTAAGGAGCCAGCCGGCCACTCCCAGCCATAGGCACCCAAACACAAACAACGGCGCTTTTCCCTGGAAAACAAAACTCGCCTGCCAACTTTTTGATGGCAGATTGCAGGAGCCACTTGGTACTATCAAACCAGCTCAACTTGGCACTGGTGCCACCATGGGTCTGCTCACCATCCTGCCTATCGTAGCTTTTCAGGAGCCAGACGGTCACTCGCAGCCATAGGCCCCCAGACAAAAACCTCGGCCCGTTTCCCTGGCAAACAAAAGTAAGCTGCCCCGCTTCTGCATGGCAGATTGCAGGAGCTATTTAGTACTATCAAACCAGCCCGACTTGGCACTGGTGCCACCTTGGGTCTGGATACCATGCTGCGTATCGTGGATTCTAAGGAGCCAGCCGGCCACTCCCAGCCACAGGCCCCCAAACACAAACAACGGCGCTTTTCCCTGGGAAACAAAACTCTCCTGCCAATTTTTGATGGGAGATTGCAGGAGCCACTTGGTTTTATCAAATCAGACCAACTTGGCACTGGTGCCACCATGGGTCTGGTCACCATCCTGCCTATCGTAGCTTTTCAGGAGCCAGCCGGTCACTCCCAGCCATAGGCCCCCAGACACAAACCTCGGCCCGTTTCCCTTACAAACAAAAGTAAGTTATCCCGCTTCTGGATGGCAGATTCCAGGAGCCACTTGGTACTATCAAACCAGCCCGACTTGGCACTGGTGCCACCATGGGTCTGGTCACCATCCTGCGTATTGTGGATTCTAATTAGCCATCCGTCCACTCCCAGCCACAGGCCCCCAAACAAAAACAACGGCGCTTTTCCCTGGAAAACAAAACTCGTCTGCCAAATTTTTGATGGCAGATTCCCAGAGCCACTTGGTACTATCAAACCAGCCCAACTTGGCACTGGTGCCACCTTGGGTCTGGGAACCATGCTGCGTATCGTGGATTATAAGGAGCCAGCCGGCCACTCCCAGCCACAGGCCCCCACACACAAACCACAGCGCTTTTCCCTGGAAAACAAAATTCGCCGGCCAACTTTTTGATGGCAGATTGCAGGAGCCACTTGGTACTATCAAATCAGCCCAACTTGGCACTGGTGCCACCATGGGTCTGGTCACCATCCTGCTTATCGTAGCTTTTCAGGAGCCAGCAGGTCACTCCCAGCCATAGGCGCCCAGACACAATGCTCTGCCCTTTTCCCTGGCAAACCAAAGTAAGCTGCCCCGCTTCTGGATGGCAGATTGCAGGAACCACTTTTCACCATCAAATAGCCTGACTTGGAACTGGAGCCAACTCTGGTCTGGGAACCATGCTGCGTATCGTGGATTCTAAGGAGCCAGCCGGCCACTCCCAGCCAGAGGCCCCCAAACACAAACAACGGCGCTTTTCCCTGGAAAACAAAACTCGCCTGACAACTTTTTGATGGGAGATTGCAGGAGCCACTTGCTACTATCAAATCAGCCCAACTTGGCACTGGTGCCACCATGGGTCTGGTCACCATCCTGCCTATCGTAGCTTTTCAGGAGCCAGCCGGTCACTCCCAGCCATAGGCTCCCAGACAAAATCCTCGGCCCGTTTCCCTGGCAAACAAAAGTAAGCTGCCCCGCTTCTGGATGGCAGATTGCAGGAACCACTTGGTACTATAAAACCAGCCCGACTTGGCACTGGTGCCACCTCTGGTCTGGGAACCATGCTGCGTATCGTGGATTCTAAGGAGCCAGCCGGCCACTCCCAGCCAAAGGCCCCCAAACACAAACAACGGCGCTTTTCCCTGGAAAACAAAACTCGCCTGCCAACATTTTGATGGCAGATTGCAGGAGCCACTTGGTACTATCAAACCAGCCCAACTTGGCACTGGTGCCACCATGGGTCTGCTCACCATCCTGCCTATCGTAGCTTTTCAGGAGCCAGACGGTCACTCGCAGCCATAGGCCCCCAGACAAAAACCTCGGCCCGTTTCCCTGGCAAACAAAAGTAAGCTGCCCCGCTTCTGCATGGCAGATTGCAGGAGCTATTTAGTACTATCAAACCAGCCCGACTTGGCACTGGTGCCACCTTGGGTCTGGGAACCATGCTGCGTATCGTGGATTATAAGGAGCCAGCCGGCCACTCCCAGCCACAGGCCCCCACACACAAACCACAGCGCTTTTCCCTGGAAAACAAAATTCGCCGGCCAACTTTTTGATGGCAGATTGCAGGAGCCACTTGCTGCTATCAAATCAGCCCAACTTGGCACTGGTGCCACCATGGGTCTGGTCACCATCCTGCTTATCGTAGCTTTTCAGGAGCCAGCAGGTCACTCCCAGCCATAGGCGCCCAGACACAATGCTCTGCCCTTTTCCCTGGCAAACCAAAGTAAGCTGCCCCGCTTCTGGATGGCAGATTGCAGGAACCACTTTTCACCATCAAATAGCCTGACTTGGAACTGGAGCCAACTCTGGTCTGGGAACCATGCTGCGTATCGTGGATTCTAAGGAGCCAGCCGGCCACTCCCAGCCAGAGGCCCCCAAACACAAACAACGGCGCTTTTCCCTGGAAAACAAAACTCGCCTGACAACTTTTTGATGGGAGATTGCAGGAGCCACTTGCTACTATCAAATCAGCCCAACTTGGCACTGGTGCCACCATGGGTCTGGTCACCATCCTGCCTATCGTAGCTTTTCAGGAGCCAGCCGGTCACTCCCAGCCATAGGCTCCCAGACAAAATCCTCGGCCCGTTTCCCTGGCAAACAAAAGTAAGCTGCCCCGCTTCTGGATGGCAGATTGCAGGAACCACTTGGTACTATAAAACCAGCCCGACTTGGCACTGGTGCCACCTCTGGTCTGGGAACCATGCTGCGTATCGTGGATTCTAAGGAGCCAGCCGGCCACTCCCAGCCAAAGGCCCCCAAACACAAACAACGGCGCTTTTCCCTGGAAAACAAAACTCGCCTGCCAACTTTTTGATGGCAGATTGCAGGAGCCACTTGGTACTATCAAACCAGCCCAACTTGGCACTGGTGCCACCATGGGTCTGGTCACCATCCTGCCTACCTTAGCTTTTCAGGACCTAGCCGGTCACTCCCAGCCATAGGGCCCCAGACACAAAGCTCGACCCGTTTCCCTGGCAAACAAAAGCAAGCTGTCCCGCTTCTGGATGGCAGATTGTAGGACGCACTCGGTACTATCAAACCAGCCCGACTTGGCACTGGTGCCACCTCTGGTCTGGGAACCATCCTGCGTATCGTGGATTCTAAGGAGCCAGCCGGCCACTCCCAGACATAGGCCCCCAAACAGAAACAACGGCGCTTTTCCCTGGGAAACAAAACTCTCCTGCCAACATTTTGATGGGAGATTCAGGAGCCACTTGGTTTTATCAAATCAGACCAACTTGGCACTGGTGCCACCATGGGTCTGGGAACCATCCTGCGTATCGATCTTTTTAATGAGACAGCCGGCCACTCCCAGCCATATGCCCCCAAACACAACCCACGGCCCTTTTCTCTGGCAAACAAAACTCAACTGCACCGCTTCTGGATGGCAGATTGCAGGAGCCACTTGGTGCTATCAAACCAGCCCGACTTGGCACTGGTGCCACCTTGGGTCTGGGAACCATCCAGCCTATCGTGGATTTTAAGGAGCCAGCCGGCTACTCCCAGCCACAGGCCCCCAACAAAAACCACGGCCCTTTTTTCTGGCAAACAAAACTTAGCTGCCTCACTTATGGATGGCAGATTGCAGGAGCCACTTGGTGTAATCAAACCAGCCCGACTTGGCACTGGTGCCACCTTGGGTCTGGGAACCATCCTGCGTATCGTGGATTCTAAGGAGCCAGCCGGCCACTCCCAGCCACAGGTCCCCAAACAAAATCAACGGCGCTGTTCCCTGGAAAACAAAACACGTCTGCCAACATTTTGATGGAGTTTGCAGGAGCCACTTGGTACTATCAAACCAGCCCGACTTGGCACTGGTGCCACCTTGGGTCTGGGAAACATCCTGCGTATCGTGGATTCTAAGGAGCCAGCCGGCCACTCCTAGCCACAGGCCCCCAGACAAAAACCTAGGCCTATTTCTCTGGCAAACAAAAGTAAGCTGCCCCGCTTCTGGATGGCAGATTGCAGGAGACACTTGGGACTATCAAACCAGCCCAACTTGGCACTGGTGCCACCTTGGATCTGGGAACCATGCTGTGTATCGTGGATATTCAGGGGCCAGCCGGCCACTCTCAGCCATATGTCCCCAAACAGAAACCTCGGCCCGTTTCTCTGGCAAACAAAACTCAACTGCCCCTCTTCTGGATGGCAAATTGCAAGATGAACTTGATACTAAAACCGCAGGCCGACTTGGTAGTGGTGACACCTTGGGCCTGGGAACCATCATGCGTATCGAGCATTTTAAGGAGCCAGCCGGCCACTCCCAGCAATATGCCCCCAAAAACAATCCACGGAATTTTTCTCTGGCAAACAAAAATCAGCTGCCCCGCTTCTGGATGGCAGATTGCAGGAGCCACTTTGCACCATCAAACCAGCCCGACTTGGCACTGGTGCCACCTTGCATCTGGGAACCATGCTGCCTAGCGTGGATTTTCAGGAGCCAGCCGGCCACTCTCAGCCATAGGCCCCCATACAAAACCCACGGCCCGTTTCCCTGGCAAACAAAATTAAGCTGCCCCGCTTCTGGATGGCAGATTGCAGGACGCACTTGGTAGTATCAAACCAGCCCGACTTGGCACTGGTGCCACCTTGGGTCTGGGAACCATGCTGCGTATCATGGATTTTCAGGAGCCAGCCGTCCACTGCCAGCCACAGGCCCCGAAACACAAACAACAGCCTTTTTCTCTGGCAAACAAAATTCAGCTGCCCCGCTTCTGGATGGCAGATTGCAGGAACCACTTGGTACTAACAAACCAGCCCGACTTGGCACTGGTGCCACCTTGGGTCTGGGAACCATCCTGCGTATCGTGGATTCTAAGGAGCCAGCTGGCCACTCCCAGCCACAGGCCCCAAAACACAAACAACGGTGCTTTTCCCTGGAAAACAAAACTCGCCTGCCAAACATTTGATGGCAGATTGCAGGAGCCACTTGGTACTATCAAACCAGCCCAACTTGGCACTGGTGCCACCATGGGTCTGGTCACCATCCTGCCTATCGTAGCTTTTCAGGTGCCAGCCAGCCACCCCCAGCCAGAGGCCCCTAGACAAATATTTCGGCCCGTTTCCCTGGCAAACAAAAGTAAGCTACCCCGCTTCTGGATGGCAGATTGCAGGAGCCACTTTGCACCATCAAACCAGCCCAACTTGGCACTGGTGCCACCTCTGGTCTGGGAACCATCCTGCGTATCGTGGGTTCTAAGGAGCCAGCTGGCCACTCCCAGCCACAGGCCCCCAAACACAAACAACGGCGCTTTTCCCTGGAAAACAAAACTCGCCTGCCAACTTTTTGATGGCAGATTGCCGGAGCCACTTGGTACTATCAAAACAGCCCAACTTGGCACTGGTGCCACCATGGGTCTGGTCACCATCCTGCCTATCGTAGCTTTTCAGGAGCCAGCCGGTCACTCCCAGCCATAGGCCCCCAGACACAAACCTCGGCCCGTTTCCCTGGCAAACAAAAGTAAGCTGCCCCGCTTCGGCATGGCAGATTGCAGGAGCTATTTAGTACTATCAAACCAGCCCGACTTGGCACTGGTGACACCTCTGGTCTGGGAACCATCCTGCCTATCGTGGATTTTCAGGGGCCAGCCGGCCACTCTCAGCCATATGCCCCCAAAAACAAACCACGGCCCTTTTCTCTGGCAAACAAAACTCAACTGCCCCTCTTCTGGATGGCAAATTTTAGGACGCACTTTGTACTACGAAAACCGCCCGACGTGGCACTGGTGCCACCTTGTGTCAGGGAACCATCCTGCATATCGAGCTTTTTAAGGAGCCAGCCGGCCACGCCCAGCCATATACCCCCAAAAACAAACCACGGACCATTTCTCATGGAAACAAAAATCCGCTGCCCCGCGTCTGGATGGCAGATTGCAGGAGCCACTTTGCAACATCAAACCGGCCCGACTTGGCACTGGTGCCACCTTGGGTCTGGGAACAATCCTGCATATCGTGGATTCTAAGGAGCCAGCCGGCCACTCCCAGCCACAGGCCCCCAAACACAAACAACGGCGCTTTTCCCTGGAAAACAAAACTCGCCTGCCAGCTTTTTGATGGCAGATTGCAGGAGCCACTTGGTACTATCAAACCACCCCAACTTGGCAACAAGTTGTTCCTGCAATCTGACATCCAGAAGCGGGGCAGCTTACTTTTGTTTGCCAGGGAAATGGACCGTTGTTTGTGTTTGGAGGCGTATGGCTGGGAGTGGCCGACTGGCTCCTTAAAATCCACGATACGCAGCATGGTTCCCAGACCAGAGGTGGCACCAGTGCCAAGTCGGGCTGGTTTGATAGTACAAAGTGGCTCCTGCAATCTGCCATCCAGAAGCGGGGCAGCTTACTTTTGTTTACCAGGGAAACGGGCCGGGCTTTCTGTCTCGGGGCCTATGGCTGGGAGTGACCGGCTGGCTCCTGAAAAGCTACGATAGGCAGGATGGTGACCAGACCCATGGTGGCACCAGTGCCAAGTTGGGCTGGTTTGATAGTACCAAGTGGCTCCTGCAATCTGCCATCAAAAAGTTGGCAGGCGAGTTTTGTTTTCCAGGGAAAAGCGCCATTGTTTGTGTTTGGGGACCTGTGCTTGGGAGTGCCCGGCTGGCTCCTTAGAAACCACGATACGCAGCATGGTTACCAGACAAGAGGTGCCACCAGTGCCAAGTTGTGCTGGTTTGATACTGCCAAGTGGTTCCTGCAATCTGCCATCCAGAAACGGGGCAGCTTACTTTTGTTTGCCACGGAAACGGGCCGTTGTTTGTGTTTGGGGGCCTGTTGCTGGGCGTGGCCGACTGGCTCCTTAGAATCCACGATACGCAGGATGGGTCCCAGACCAGAGGTGGCACCAGTGCCAAGTCGGGCTGGTTTGATAGTACAAAGTGGCTCCTGCAATCTGCCATCCAGAAGCGGGGCAGCTTACTTTTGTTTGCCAGGGAAACGGGCCGAGGTTTGTGACTGGGGACCTATGGCTGGGAGTGACCGGCTGGCTCCTGAAAAGTTACGATAGGCAGGATTGTGACCAGACCCATGGTGGCACCAGTGCCAAGTTGGGCTGGTTTGATAGTACCAAGTGGCTCCTGTAATCTGCCATCAAATAGTTGGTAGGCGAGTTTTGTTTTCCAGGGAAAAGCGCCGTTGTTTGTGTTTGGGGGCCTGTGGTAGGGAGTGGCCGGCTGGCTAATTAGAATCCACGATACGCAGGATGGTTCCCAGACCAGAGGGGGCACCAGCGCCAAGACGGGCTAGTTTGATGGTGCAAAGTGGCTCCTGCAATCTGCCATCCAGAAGCGGGGTAGCTAACTTTTGTTTGCCAGGGAAACGGGCCGAGGTATTTGTCTGGGGGCCTATGGCGGGGAGTGACCGGCTGGCTCCTGAAAAGCTAAGATAGGCAGGATGGTGACCAGACCCATGGTGGCACCAGTGCCAAGTTGGGCTGATTTGATAAAACCAAGTGGCTCCTGCAATCTGCCATCAAAGAGTTGGCAGGAGAGTTTTGTTTTCCAGGGAAAAGCGCCGTTGTTTGAGTTTGGGGGCCTGTGGCTGGGAGTGGCCTGCTGGCTCCTTAGAATCCACGATACGCAGCATGGTATCCAGACCCAAGGTGGCACCAGTGCCAAGTTTTGCTGGTTTGATAGTACCAAGTGGTTCCTGCAATCTGCCATCCAGAAGCAGGGCAGCTTACTTTTGTTTGCCAGGGAAACGGGCCGAGGTTTTTGTCTGGGGGCCTATGGCTGGGAGTGACCGGCTGGCTCCTGAAAAGCTACGATAGGCAGGATGGTGACCAGACCCATGGTGGCACCAGTGCCAAGTTGGGCTGATTTGATAGTACCAAGTGGCTCCTGCAATTTGCCGTCAAAATTTGGCAGGCGAGTTTTTATTTTCCAGGGAAAAGCGCCGTTGTTTGTGTTTGGGGGCCTGTGGCTGGGAGTGGCCGGCTGGCTGCTTAGAATCCACGATACGCAGGATGGTTCCCAGACCCAAGGTGGCACCAGTGCCAAGTCGGGCTGGTTTGATGGTGCAAAGTGGCTCCTGCAATCTGCCATCCAGAAGCGGGGCAGCTTACTTTTGTTTGCCAGGGAAACGGGCCGAGCTTTGTGTCAGGGGGCCTATGGCTGGGAGTGACCGGCTGGCTCCTGAAAAGCTACGATAGGCAGGATGGTGACCAGACCCATGGTGGCACCAGTGCCATGTTCGGCTGATTTCATAGTACCAAGTGGCTCCTGCAATCTGCCATCAAAAAGTCGGCAGGCGAGTTTTGTTTTCCAGGGAAAAGCGCCGTTGTTTTTGTCTGCGGGCCTGTGGCTGGAGTGGCCAGCTGGCTCCTTAGAATCCACGATACGCAGCATGGTTCCCAGACCCAAGGTGGCACCAGTGCCAAGTTGGGCTGGTTTGATAGTACCAAGTGGTTCCTGCAATCTGCCATCAAAAAGTTGGCAGGCGAGTTTTGTTTTCCAGGGAAAAGCGTCGTTGTTTGTGTTTGGGGGCCTGTGGCTGGGAGTGGCCGGCTGGCTCCTTAGAATCCACGATACGCAGGATGGTTCCCAGACCCAAGGTGGCACCAGTCCCAAGTTGGGCTGGTTTGATAGTACCAAGTGTTTCCTGCAATCTGCCATCCAGAAGCGGGGCAGCTTACTTTTGTTTGCCAGGGAAACGGGCCGAGGTATTTGTCTGGGGGCCTATGGCTGGGAGTGACCGGCTGGCTCCTGAAAGGCTACGATAGGCAGGATTGTGACCAGACCCATGGTGGCACCAGTGCCAAGTTGGGCTGGTTTGATAGTACCAAGTGGCTCCTGCAATCTGCCATCAAAAAGTTGGCAGGCGAGTTTGTTATCCAGGGAAAAGCGCCGTTGTTTTTGTTTGGGGGCCTGTGGCTGGGAGTGGCCGGATGGCTAATTAGAATCCACGATACGCAGCATGGTTCCCAGACCTGAGGTGGCACCAGTGCCAAGTTGGGCTGGTTTGATACTACCAAGTGCGTCCTGCAATCTGCCATCCAGAAGCGGGGCAGCTTACTTTTGTTTGCCAGGGAAACGGGCCGAGCTTTGTGTCTGGGGGCCTATGGCTGGGAGTGACCGGCTGGCTCCTGAAAAGCTACGATAGGCAGGATGGTGACCAGACCCATGGTGGCACCAGTGCCATGTTCGGCTGATTTCATAGTACCAAGTGGCTCCTGCAATCTGCCATCAAAAAGTTGGCAGGCGAGTTTTGTTTTCCAGGGAAAAGCGCCGTTGTTTTTGTCTGCGGGCCTGTGGCTGGAGTGGCCGGCTGGCTCCTTAGAATCCACAATACGCAGCATGGTTCCCAGACCCAAGGTGGCACCAGTGCCAAGTTGGGCTGGTTTGATAGTACCAAGTGGTTCCTGCAATCTGCCATCAAAAAGTTGTCAGGCGAGTTTTGTTTTCCAGGGAAAATCGCCGTTGTTTTTGTTTGGGGGCCTGTGGCTGGGAGTGGCCGGCTGGCTCCTTAGGATCCACGATACCCAGGATGGTACCCAGACCAGAGGTGGCACCAGTACCAAGTCGGGCTGGTTTGATAATAACAAGTGGATCCTGCAATCTGCCATCCAGAAGCGGGGCAGCTTACTTTTGTTTGCCAGGAAAATCATCCGAGCTTTGTGTCTGGGGGCCTATGGCTGGGAGTGACAGGCTGGCTCCTGAAAAGCTACGATAGGCAGGATGGTGACCAGACCCATGGTGGCACCAGTGCCAAGTTGGGCTGGTTTGATAGTACCAAGTGGCTCCTGCAATCTGCCATCAAAATGTTGGCAGGCGAGTTTTGTTTTCCAGTGAAAAGCGCCGTTGTGTGTGTTTTGGGGCCTGTGGCTGGGAGTGGCCAGCTGGCTCCTTAGAATCCACGATACGCAGGATGGTTCCCAGACCCAAGGTGGCACCAGTGCCAAGTCGGGCTGGTTTGTTAGTACCAAGTGGTTCCTGCAATCTGCCATCCAGAAGCGGGGCAGCTGAATTTTGTTTGCCAGAGAAAAAGGCTGTTGTTTGTGTTTCGGGGCCTGTGGCTGGCAGTGGACGGCTGGCTCCTGAAAATCCATGATACACAGCATGGTTCCCAGACCCAAGGTGGCACCAGTGCCAAGTCGGGCTGGTTTCATAGTACCCAGTGGCTCCTGCAATCTGCCATCCAGAAGAGGGGCAGTTGAATTTTGTTTTCCAGAGAAAAGGGCCGTGGTTTGTGTTTGGGGCCTATGGCTGAGAGTGACCGGCTGGCTCCTGAAAAGCTACGATAGGCAGGATGGTGACCAGACCGATGGTGGCACCAGTGCCAAGTCGGGCTGCTTTGATAATACTAAATAGCTCCTGCAATCTGCCATCCAGATGCGGGGCAGCGGATTTTTGCTTGCTGGAGAAAAGTTCCGTGGGTTTTTTTTGGGGGTATATGGCTGGACGTTGCCGGCTGACTCCTTAAAAACATCGATACGCAGGATGGTTCCCTGACCCAAGGTGGCATCACTGCCAAGTCGGGCTGTTTTCGTAGTACCAAGTGGCTCCTGCAATTTGCCATCCAGAAGAGGGGCAGTTGAGTTTTGTTTACCAGAGAAAAGGGCCGTGGTTTGTGTTTTGGGGCATATGGCTGAGAGTGGCCGGCTGGCGCCTGAAAATCCACGATAGGCAGGATGGTTCCCAGAGCCAAGGTGGCACCAGTGCCATGTTGGCCTGGTTTGATAGTACCATGTGGCTCCTGCAATTTGCCATCCAGAAGCGGGGCAGCTTACTTTTGTTTGCCAGGGAAACGGGCCGAGGTATTTGTCTGGGGGCCTATGGCTGGGAGTGACCGGCTGGCTCCTGAAAAGCTACGATAGGCAGGATGGTGACCAGACCCATGGTGGCACCAGTGCCAAGTTGGGCTGGTTTGATAGTACCAAGTGGCTCCTGCAATCTGCCATCAAAAAGTTGGCAGGCGAGTTTTGTTTTCCAGGGTAACGCGCCGTTGTTTTTGTTTAGAGGCCTGTGGCTGGGAGTGTCCGCCTGTCCTCTTAGAATCTACTTTACGCAGCATGGTTCCCAGAGCCAAGGTGGCACCAGTCCCAAGTTGGGCTGGTTTGATAGTAGCAAGTGGTTCCTGCAATCTGCCATCCAGAAGAGGGGCAGCTTACTTTTGTTTGCCAGGGAAACGGGCCGAGGTATTTCTCTGGGGGCCTATGGCAGGGAGTGACCGGCCGGCTCCTGAAAAGCTAAGATAGGCAGGATGTTTACCAGACCCATGATGGCACCTGTGCCAAGTCGGGCTAATTTGATACTACAAAGTGGCTCCTGCAATCTGCCATCCAGAATCGGGGGTGCTTACTTTTGTTTTCCAGGGAAACGGGCCGAGGTTTGTGACTGGGGGTTTATGGCTGGGAGTGACCGGCTGGCTCCTGAAAAGCTACGATAGGCAGGATGGTGACCAGACCCATGGTGGCACCAGTGCCAAGTTGGGCTGGTTTGATAGTACCAAGTGGCTCCTGCAATCTGTCATCAAAATGTTGGCAGGCGAGTTTTGTTTTCCAGGGAAAAGCGCCGTTGTTTGTGTTTGGGCGCCTGTGGCACGGAGTGGCCGGGTGGCTGCTTAGAATCCACGATACGCAGGATGGTTCCCAGACCCAAGGTGGCACCAGTGCCAAGTCGGGCTGTTTTGACACTACCAAGTGGCTCCTGCAATCTGCCATCCAGAATCGGGGCAGCTTAATTTTGTTTGCCAGGGAAACGGGCCGAGGTTTGTGATGGGGGCCTATGGCTGGGAGTGACCGGCTGGCTCCTGAAATGGTACAATTGGCAGGATGGTTCCCAGACCCATAGTGGCACCAGTGCCAAGTTGGGATGATTTGATAGTACCAAGTGGCTCCTGCAATCTGCCATCAAAAAGTTGGCAGGCGAGTTTTGTTTTCCAGGGAAAAGCGCCGTTGTTTGTATTTGGGGGCCTGTGGCTGGGAGTGGCCGCCTGGCGCCTTAGAATCTACGTTACGCAGCATGGTTCCCAGACCCAAAGTGGCACCAGTGTCAAGTTGGGCTGGTTTGATAGTACCAAGTGGCTCCTGCAATCTGCCATCCAGAAGCGGGGTAGCTTACTTTTGTTTGCCAGGGAAACGGGCAGAGCTTTCTGTCTGGGGGCCTATGGTTGGGAGTAACCGGCTGGCTCCTGAAAAGCTACGATAGGCAGGATGGTTCCCAGATCCAAGATGGCACCAGTGCCAAGTCGGGGTGGTTTGATGGTGCAACGTGGCTCCTGCAATCTGCCATCCTGACGCGGGGCAGCGGATTTTTGTTTCCAAGAGAAATGGTCCGTGGTTTGTTTTTGGGGCTATATGGCTGGGCGTGGCCTGCTGGCTCCTTAAAAAGCTACGATAGGCAGGATGGTTCCCTGACCCAAGGTGGCACCAGTGCCAAGTCGGGCGGTTTTCGTAGTACAAAGTGCGTCCTAAAATTTGCCATCCAGAAGAGGGGCAGTTGAGTTTTGTTTACCAGAGAAAAGGGCCGTGGTTTGTTTTTGGGGGCATATGGCTGATAGTGGCCGTCTGGCGCCTGAAAATCCACGATAGGCAGGATGGTTCCCAGACCAGAGGTGGCACCAGTGCCAAGTCGGGCTGGTTTGATAGTACTAAATAGCACCTGCAATCTGCCATGCAGAAGCGGGGCAGCTTACTTTTGTTTGCCAGGGAAACGGGCCGAGGTTTGTGTCTGGGGGCCTATGGCTGGGAGTGACCGCCTGGCTCCTGAAAAGCTACGATAGGCAGGATGGTTACCAGACCCATGGTGGCACCAGTGCCAAGTTGGGCTGGTTTGATAGTACCAAGTGGCTCCTGCAATCTGCCATCAAAAAGTTGTCAGGCGAGTTTTGTTTTCCAGGGAAAAGCGCCGTTGTTTGTGTTTGGGGGACTGTTGGTGGGAGTGGCCGGCTGGCTCCTTAGAACACACGATACGCAGGATGGTTCCCAGACCCAAGGTGGCACCAGTGCCACGTCGGGCTGGTTTGATGGTGAAAAGTGGCTCCTGCAATCTGCCATCCTGAAGCGGGGTAGCTTACTTTTGTGTGCCAGGGAAACGGGCCGAGGTTTATGACTGGGGGCCTAGGGCTAGGAGTGACCGGCTGGCTCCTGAAAAGCAACAATAGGCAGGATGGTTCCCAGACCCAAGGTGGCACCAGTGCCAAGTTGGGCTGGTTTGATGGTACCAACTGGCTCCTGCAATCTGCCATCTAAAAGTTGTCAGGCGAGTTTTGTTTTCCAGGGAAAAGCGCCGTTGATTTTGTTTGGAGGCCTGTGGCTGGCAGTGGCTGCCTGTCGTCTTAGAATCCGGGTTACGCAGCATGGTTCCCAGAGCCAAGGTGGCACCAGTGCCAAGTCGGGCTGGTTTGATACTACCAAGTTCGTCCTGCAATCTGCCATCCAGAAGCGGGGCAGCTTACTTTTGTTTGCCAGGGAAACGGGCCGTGGGTTTTGTTTGGGGGCATATAGCTGAGAGTGGCCGGCTGGCCCCTGAAAATCCACGCTAGGCAGCATGGTTCCAGGATGCAAGGTGGCACCAGTGCCAAGTCGGGCTGGTTTGATGGGTCAAAGTGGCTCCTGCAATCTGCCATCCAGAAGCGGGGCAACTGATTTTTGTTTGCCAGAGAAAAATTCCGTGGATTGTTTTTGGGGGCATATTGCTGGGACTGGCCGGCTGGCTCCTTAAAATGCTCGATACGCATGATGGTTCCCAGGCCCAAGGTGTCACCACTACCAAGTCGGCCTGCGGTTTTAGTATCAAGTTCATCTTGCAATTTGCCATCCAGAAGAGGGGCAGTTGAGTTTTGTTTGCCAGAGAAACGGGCCGAGGTTTCTGTTTGGGGGCATATGGCTGAGAGTGGCCGGCTGGCCCCTGAAAATCCACGATACACAGCATGGTTCCCAGATCCAAGGTGGCACCAGTGCCAAGTTGGGCTGGTTTGATAGTCCCAAGTGTCTCCTGCAATCTGCCATCCAGAAGCGGGGCAGCTTACTTTTGTTTGCCAGAGAAATAGGCCTAGGTTTTTGTTTGGGGGCCTGTGGCTAGGAGTGGCCGGCTGGCTCCTAAGAATCCACGATTCGCAGGATGTTTACCAGACCCATGGTGGCACCAGTGCCAAGTTGGGCTGGTTTGATAGTACCAAGTGGCTCCTGCAAACTCCATCAAAAAGTTGGCAGGCGTGTTTTGTTTTCCAGGGAACAGCGCCGTTGATTTTGTTTGGGGGCCTGTGGCTGGGAGTGGCCGGCTGGCTCCTTAGAATCCACGATACGCAGGATGGTTCCCAGACCCAAGGTGGCACCAGTGCCAAGTCGGGCTGGTTTGATTACACCAAGTGACTCCTGCAATCTGCCATCCAGAAGTGAGGCAGCTAAGTTTTGTTTGCGAGAAAAAAGGGCCGTGGTTTTTGTTGGGGGCCTGTGGCTGGGAGTAGCCGGCTGGCTCCTTAAAATCCACGATAGGCAGGATGGTTCCCAGACCCAAGGTGGCACCAGTGCCAAGTCGGGCTGGTTTGATAGTACCAAGTGGCTCCTGCAATCTGCCATCCAGAAGCAGGGCAGCTGAGTTTTGTTTGCCAGAGAAAAAGGCTGTGGTTTTTGTTTGGGGGCCTGTGGCTGGCAGTGGCCGGCTGGCTCCTGAAAATCCACGATACGCAGCATGGTTCCCAGACCCAAGGTGGCACCAGTACAAAGTGGGGCTCTTTTGACAGTGTCAAGTGCCTCCTGCAATCTCCCATCCAGAAGCGGGGCAGCTGAGTTTTTTTTGCCAGGGAAACGGACCTTTGTTTTTGATTGGGGTCTGTGGCCGAGAGTGGTCGGCTGTCTCCTGACAATCCACAATACGCAGGATGGTTCCCAGACCAAAGGTGGCACCAGTGCCAAGTCGGGCTGGTTTGATAGTACCAAGTGTCTCCTGCACTCTGCCATCCAGAAGCGGGGCAGCTGAGTTTTGTTTGCCAGAGAAAAGGGCCGTGGGTTGTGTTTGGGGGCATATGGCTGGGAGTGGCCACCTGGCTCCTTAAAATGCACGATACGCCGCATGGTAACCAGACGCAAGGTGGCACCAGTGCCAAGTCGGGCTGTTTTTGTAGTACCCAGTGGCTCCTGCAATTTGCCATCCAGAAGCGGGGCAGCTAAATTTTGTTTGCTAGAGAAAAGGGCTGTGGTTTGTGTTTGGGGGCCTATGGCCGAGAGTGGTAGGCTGGCCCCTGAAAATCAACGATAGGCAGGATGGTTCCCAGATACAAGGTGGCACCAGTGCCAAGTAAGGCTGGTTGTATGGTTCAAAGTGACTCCTGCAATCTGCCATCCAGAAGCGGGACAGCTGAGTTTTTTTTGCCAGAGAAAAGGTCCGTGGTTTCTTTTTGGGGCATACGGCTGGGAATTGCCGGCTGGCTCCTTAAAATGCTCGATACGCAGGATGGTTCCCAGAGCCAAGGTGGCACCACTGCCAAGTCGGGCTCTTTTTGTAGTACCAAGTGCGTCCTGCAATTTGCCATCCAGAAGAGGGGCAGTTGAGTTTTGTTTGCCAGAGAAAAGGGCCGAGGTTTGTGTTTGGGAGCATATGGCTGGGAATGACCGGCTGGCCCCTGAAAATCCACGATACGCCGGATGGTTCCCAGATCCAAGATGGTACCATTACCAAGTCGGGCTGCTTTGATAGTCCCAAGTGGCTCCTGCAAACTGCCATCCAGAAGCGGGGCAGCTGAGTTTTGTTTGCCAGGGAAATGGGCCGTTGTTTGTGTTTGGGGGCCTGTGGCTGGGAGTGTTCGGCTGGTTCCTGAATATGTACGATACGCAGGATTGTTCCCAGATCCAAGGTGGCAGCAGTGCCATGTTGTGCTGGTGTGATAGTCCCAAGTGGCTCCTGCAATCTGCCATCCAGAAGTGGGGCAGCTGATTTTTGTTTGCCAGAGAAAAGGTCCGTGGTTTGTGTTTGGGGGCATATGGCTGAGAGTGGCCGGCTGGCCCCTGAAAATCCACGATACACAGGATGGTTCCCAGATCCAAGGTGGCACCTGTGCCAAGTCGGGCTGATTTGATAGTACTAAGTAGCTCCTGCAATCTGCCATCCAGAAGCGGGGCAGCTTACTTTTGTTTGCCAGGGAAACGGGCCGAGGTTTCTGTTTGGGGGCCTATGGCTGGGAGTGACCGGCTGGCTCCTGAAAAGCTACAATAGGCAGGATGGTTCCCAGAGCCAAGGTGGCACCAGTGCCAAGTTGGGCTGGTTTGATAGTACCAAGTGGCTCCTGCAATCTGCCATCCAGAAGCAGGGCAGCTGAGTTTTGTTTGCCAGAGAAAAGGGCTTGGTTTGTGTTTGGGGGCATATGGCTGTGTGTGGCCAGCTGGCTCTTTAAAATGCACGATATGCAACATGGCTCCCAGACCCATAGTGGCACCAGTGCCAAGTCGGGCTGGTTTGATAGTACCAAGTGGCTCCTGCAATCTTCCATGATCACGTGGAGAAATACTTTCTGGTTTCAGCCATATGCTCTTTCTTCTCTCCCTCAACTTCTCTATCACCTCTCATCTAGTTCACATGCGCTGTCTTCAAGGTCCACAGGCTACTTTTCACAGAATCTTCTGGCCTGATGAAGTAAGAATGATGAATAGAACAGAGCTGGGATCTATTTTCCAGTTTGGATAAAATGCATTCTGCACACAAATCCAAGGAGAACGTGCTGCCCCAATGCCCAGAAAATCTTTCACTCCTGCTAGTGTTCTACGTCAACCGCAACTTAGTCTGAAAGAAAAGCTTTTTCTCTGAGAGCATCTGAGAGGTTTGCATGAAGCACTGATATCTGACATATGCAATTTTGAATAGGAGAGGAAAAAGAAAATGGCAAGGAGTTTTTAATTTTAGTGGTTTCAATTTTAATTTCCGTGCACTTTTTCAAAACTTGTCAGCTCAAATGCCCATCAACATCTTTTAGTCATCTGTAAGTCAGTATTCATATAAAATGTGCTTCAAATCCAAAGAATTTCAAATTTGCACTCCAAGCTTCTATGCCTAGATTTATGATTTCCTACACATATTAGATGAAAGGAAGGCCTTTTTTACTGTGGGAGTGCTGGAACACTGGAACAGGTTGCCCAGAGAAGTTGTGGGTGTCCCATCCCTGAAAGTATTCAAGGTCACCTTGGACGGGGCTTGGAGCAGCAACAAAGGAGAAGCTTGATGGTAGAGAAACAAAGTTGGACTATAGAAGAAACTCGGATTGAAGTATAGGATCAAGTTTTCTCTCAGCTCTTGGGGTAAATTCAAAGTTGTACAAAATGACATTTATCTGTGCTATTCACTACTGTAACAGAAAGTTTCATGAAAACTGTACAGAAGATAGTAAATTTTAAAAGAGATAAGAATTACAGCATAAAATCCATGGGATAGGTTACAACATGAGACACTCTCTAAGAGAAAATCTCTTTGTTTCAGCACTTCATCGGGGTAAGATTTCATGAAGTGCCAAAGAAGGCGGCAAAATATCATTCGGGACATTATTTACTGGAATTCAGCCTGGCCATTAGTAGGAACTGCCTTTGAACATATCATGTAGATATACCACACACGCTTTCCCTTCACTGAAAAATTACTGTTTACAACAAATAAGCAATTGACGATCAAAATTGATTGAAAGCATCTTAAACATGTCAAGTATTTCATTGTAGATGATCTGTGATCCAAATGCTTCTTCCACCTTCGAGAGGGACAGAAGAATTCTTCCATATCATGATGGTTTAAAATTGTATCAACCAATGTTTTCTGCTGAAAAGATATCATCTATTTTTTTCTATTTTTGGAAGAAAATATTCCTAGACATACAACAGGTGAGAACTAAGTAATTTTAAAGAAACAAATGAAATGAAAATATTCTGTAAATAGAATGAAATGAAAAGCTGTGTTTTAAATAGGAGCTAAATATTAAACAGAATTTTTGTACCAGGCATTTGAATTACTGCACCAGCTCTTTTGCCCATCAAGAGAGGCATTTAGCATTTCAGTCTTTTCCAAGGTGTTCATGATCTGCTATGCTGATCTCTGTGTGTGCCTAGGTGTGTGTGGAGGGGGGGGCATATGAAGGGGAGTGTGTATGTTTGCTTTACAATTGTTGTGGCAGATTCATGCCTCAGCTCCACATTTTGTTTTAAAAAGGTCACACCGAGTGGATATGAAGTTTACTATCAACAAGAGATCGATTCCCAAATCATCCATTTGACTCTCCCTTATAAATCATGTGCTTTGTTGCATATTTTATCAAATATACTTTCAAGCCAGATGGAGGAAGGAGGATGTGGGAATCCCTCCACCATCTTGCAACTTTTATGTAAGTAGGTTTTCAAGAAAATCATCATTTCTCTTTTAAATATGTCTGGAACAGGCATGATGGTAGTGTCAACCTGTTGGAGTTTTTGTTGCTGGAAGAAGTTGTACAAAAGGATTGGTTTTTACATTGACCAGTTACTGAATCAAGCGCAGGAATACATTGGAAATTTAGCTGGGGGTTCCTTTTCCCAGCAGACTACTTCTAGAACGAGCTTGTACACTGAAGCTGACTCTTTTGCTCTCTTTTTGTTTCTTTCCTATTTTCTTGGCTTCTTTGCCACTATCTAGACAATTTTGGAACTTTGTTCCCAACTAAAATGGTTTCAATAGTCTGATTGTGATCATACATTTTTACAAGGAATTTTTAAAATCTTTCCTCGAGTCCAGAAAGTCAAGGACTTAGATCTTTTTCTTCCCTTATCAATATTGCCATGAAATTGATAAATAAAGACCAACTCTTTATTTTTGTTTTTAACCCACGTAGATAATTCCCATCCATTAATCCATTTTGTGGACCAATAGCTGCCATTCTGATGGAAGCTGTCACTTCTTAACAATAGGCATTCTGTGACTATGTTGACTGCACTTTGGGTGAAGATCCTAACTGGTCTTAGATATACATAGGGAGAAATTTGCTCAGCCAGTGTCAGTCTTAAGCATGCGTATCAGAAGATCTTTCTAGAGCTGGGAATTTTCCCATGAAAGGGATTCAGTTAGGGAAGAGACACTTGTGCCAGAGTTTTACATTCTTCTTGAACACTGCTTAAGGAACTTAGATGCCATGTCCATTTGGATCTCTGTCTGCACAGAACTTTGTCATGCCAGCGCTTTGAAATGCATCTTGAAGAGAATTCACTAGCACAGAATGAAAGAGAGTGGAAGGGGTTGGTGGGGCTAACCAGGCCCAACCCCCCTGCCTAAACCAGGATACCTAGAGCCTCTTGCCCAGGATTCTATCTGGGTGTACTTTTAATGTCTTCGAAGATCCAGGCTCCACAATCTTTCTGGGCAGTCTGTGCCGTGGTTCAGTCACCCTGACAGTAAAGAAACATTTACTGATGTTCAAAGGCAATCTCCTGTATTTCAGTGTGTGCCCACTGCCTCTTGTCTTTTCCCTCAGCATCACTGAAAAGACACTGATTCCCTCCCCTTTGCACTATTGCTTCCATATGTATGTGTGATGCCATGTAGAGGTATGTCAAAAACCTCCCTGAAGCCCAGGCAGATAATATTCCCTTCATCTACCAGTCAAGTTGATTCATCAGAGGAGTTTAAAGTGATGTTCAGCATGAAATTCCCCTGAAAAATCATGCTAACTACATTATTTGGTCATCTGTCATGTGCCTGGCAAGGATTTCCAGGAAGAGCTGCTTCATCAACTTCCTGGGGATAAAAAAGAGGCTGGCTGGTTTGTACTATGGCGAGTCCTCTTAATTGCCTTTTTTGAAGATGGGTGTCATTTGCTAACATCCACTCTTTTGCTCCTCTTCTCATCTACACCTCGGCAAAAAGCTTTTCCACTATGTCTGGCTAGGAAAAACTGTGCCAGCACAGAAAACATCTCCCATCGTGTTCTAGAAGTTGCACGGATGTCTGCCAAGTGTTTGGCAGGAAGAAAAGAAAAGTTGTCCAAAACAGCTTCCAATCGAATGTTCCTGTGATTGGAAAAGTCAGGAGAGTGCAAAGGTACTGTTTTCTATCAGTTGGCAAGGTGCGCACACAATCCCAGTGTTGTACAGCTTGCTTCTTCACCTTCCCGAAGCTGCCGCTCTCGCCGGCTCCCGGAACCGAAGAAGCGGCTTCTTCGCGCAAAGACGATTGTGCCGCTCACAGGGCTCTCCTTAGCGCGGCTTCTGCCGAAAGACGCCCGGCAGCGGCTCTTACCTCCGGAGAGCATCCTACCTTCGTCTTTCGCGTCTTTTGTAGCCTACATCTTAGCAAAACGCTTTTCCACTATGTCTGGCTAGGAAAAACTGTGCCAGCCCAGAAAACATCTCCCATCGTGTTCTAGAAGTTGCACGGATGTCTGCCAAGTGTTTGGCAGGAAGAAAAGAAAAGTTGTCCAAAACAGCTTCCAATCGAATGTTCCTGTGATTGGAAAAGTCAGGAGAGTGCAAAGGTACTGTTTTCTATCAGTTGGCAAGGTGCGCACACAATCCCAGTGTTGTACAGCTTGCTTCTTCACCTTCCCGAAGCTGCCGCTCTCGCCGGCTGCCGGAGCCCAAGAAGCGGCTTCTTCGCACAAAGACGATTGTGCCGCTCACAGTGCTCTCCTTAGCGCGGCTTCTGCCGAAAGACGCCCGGCAGCGGCTCTTACCTCCGGAGAGCATCCTACCTTCGTCTTTCGCGTCTTTTGTAGTCTACATCTTAGCAAAACGCTTTTCCACTATGTCTGGCTAGGAAAAACTGTGCCAGCACAGAAAACATCTCCCATCGTGTTCTAGAAGTTGCACGGATGTCTGCCAAGTGTTTGGCAGGAAGAAAAGAAAAGTTGTCCAAAACAGCTTCCAATCGAATGTTCCTGTGATTGGAAAAGTCAGGAGAGTGCAAAGGTACTGTTTTCTATCAGTTGGCAAGGTGCGCACACAATCCCAGTGTTGTACAGCTTGCTTCTTCACCTTCCCGAAGCTGCCGCTCTCGCCGGCTCCCGGAGCCCAAGAAGCGGCTTCTTCGCGCAAAGACGATTGTGCCGCTCACAGGGCTCTCCTTAGCGCGGCTTCTGCCGAAAGACGCCCGGCAGCGGCTCTTACCTCCGGAGAGCATCCTACCTTCGTCTTTCGCGTCTTATGTAGTCTACACCTCGGCAAAAAGCTTTTCCACTATGTCTGGCTAGGAAAAACTGTGCCAGCACAGAAAACATCTCCCATCGTGTTCTAGAAGTTGCACGGATGTCTGCCAAGTGTTTGGCAGGAAGAAAAGAAAAGTTGTCCAAAACAGCTTCCAATCGAATGTTCCTGTGATTGGAAAAGTCAGGAGAGTGCAAAGGTACTGTTTTCTATCAGTTGGCAAGGTGCGCACACAATCCCAGTGTTGTACAGCTTGCTTCTTCACCTTCCCGAAGCTGCCGCTCTCGCCGGCTCCCGGAACCGAAGAAGCGGCTTCTTCGCGCAAAGACGATTGTGCCGCTCACAGGGCTCTCCTTAGCGCGGCTTCTGCCGAAAGACGCCCGGCAGCGGCTCTTACCTCCGGAGAGCATCCTACCTTCGTCTTTCGCGTCTTTTGTAGTCTACATCTTAGCAAAACGCTTTTCCACTATGTCTGGCTAGGAAAAACTGTGCCAGCCCAGAAAACATCTCCCATCGTGTTCTAGAAGTTGCACGGATGTCTGCCAAGTGTTTGGCAGGAAGAAAAGAAAAGTTGTCCAAAACAGCTTCCAATCGAATGTTCCTGTGATTGGAAAAGTCAGGAGAGTGCAAAGGTACTGTTTTCTATCAGTTGGCAAGGTGCGCACACAATCCCAGTGTTGTACAGCTTGCTTCTTCACCTTCCCGAAGCTGCCGCTCTCGCCGGCTCCCGGAGCCCAAGAAGCGGCTTCTTCGCGCAAAGACGATTGTGCCGCTCACAGTGCTCTCCTTAGCGCGGCTTCTGCCGAAAGACGCCCGGCAGCGGCTCTTACCTCCGGAGAGCATCCTACCTTCGTCTTTCGCGTCTTTTGTAGTCTACATCTTAGCAAAACGCTTTTCCACTATGTCTGGCTAGGAAAAACTGTGCCAGCACAGAAAACATCTCCCATCGTGTTCTAGAAGTTGCACGGATGTCTGCCAAGTGTTTGGCAGGAAGAAAAGAAAAGTTGTCCAAAACAGCTTCCAATCGAATGTTCCTGTGATTGGAAAAGTCAGGGGAGTGCAAAGGTACTGTTTTCTATCAGTTGGCAAGGTGCGCACACAATCCCAGTGTTGTACAGCTTGCTTCTTCACCTTCCCGAAGCTGCCGCTCTCGCCGGCTGCCGGAGCCCAAGAAGCGGCTTCTTCGCGCAAAGACGATTGTGCCGCTCACAGGGCTCTCCTTAGCGCGGCTTCTGCCGAAAGACGCCCGGCAGCGGCTCTTACCTCGGGAGAGCATCCTACCTTCGTCTTCCGCGTCTTTTGTAGTCTACACCTCGGCAAAACGCTTTTCCACTATGTCTGGCTAGGAAAAACTGTGCCAGCACAGAAAACATCTCCCATCGTGTTCTAGAAGTTGCACGGATGTCTGCCAAGTGTTTGGCAGGAAGAAAAGAAAAGTTGTTCAAAACAGCTTCCAATCGAATGTTCATGTGATTGGAAAAGTCAGGAGAGTGCAAAGGTACTGTTTTCTATCAGTTGGCAAGGTGCGCACACAATCCCAGTGTTGTACAGCTTGCTTCTTCACCTTCCCGAAGCTGCCGCTCTCGCCGGCTGCCGGAGCCCAAGAAGCGGCTTCTTCGCGCAAAGACGATTGTGCCGCTCACAGTGCTCTCCTTAGCGCGGCTTCTGCCGAAAGACGCCCGGCAGCGGCTCTTACCTCCGGAGAGCATCCTACCTTCGTCTTTCGCGTCTTTTGTAGTCTACATCTTAGCAAAACGCTTTTCCACTATGTCTGGCTAGGAAAAACTGTGCCAGCACAGAAAACATCTCCCATCGTGTTCTAGAAGTTGCACGGATGTCTGCCAAGTGTTTGGCAGGAAGAAAAGAAAAGTTGTCCAAAACAGCTTCCAATCGAATGTTCCTGTGATTGGAAAAGTCAGGAGAGTGCAAAGGTACTGTTTTCTATCAGTTGGCAAAGTGCGCACACAATCCCAGTGTTGTACAGCTTGCTTCTTCACCTTCCCGAAGCTGCCGCTCTCGCCGGCTGCCGGAACCGAAGAATCGGCTTGTTCGCGCAAAGACGATTGTGCCGCTCACAGGGCTCTCCTTAGCGCGGCTTCTGCCGAAAGACGCCCGGCAGCGGCTCTTAACTCCGGAGAGCATCCTACCTTCGTCTTTCGCGTCTTATGTAGTCTACATCTTAGCAAAACGCTTTTCCACTATGTCTGGCTAGGAAAAACCGTGCCAGCCCAGAAAACATCTCCCATCGTTTTCTAGAAGTTGCAGATATGTCTGCCAAGTGTTTGGCAGGAAGAAAAGAAAAGTTGTCCAAAACAGCTTCCAATCGAATGTTCCCGTGATTGGAAAAGTCAGGAGAGTGCAAAGGTACTGTTTTCTATCAGTTGGCAAGGTGCGCACACAATCCCAGTGTTGTACAGCTTGCTTCTTCACCTTCCCGAAGCTGCCACTCTCAGGAGGTAAGAGCCGCTGCCGGGCGTCTTTCGGCAGAAGCCGCGCTAAGGGGAGCACTGTGAGCGGCACCATCGTCTTTGCGCGAAGAACCCGCTTCTTGGGCTCCGGCAGCCGGCGAGAGCGGCAGCTTCGGGAAGGTGAAGAAGCAAGCTGTACAACACTGGGATTGTGTGCGCACCTTGCCAACTGATAGAAAACAGTACCTTTGCACTCTCCTGACTTTTCCAATCACAGGAACATTCGATTGGAAGCTGTTTTGGACAACTTTTCTTTTCTTCCTGCCAAACACTTGGCAGACATCCGTGCAACTTCTAGAACACGATGGGAGATGTTTTCTGTGCTGGCACAGTTTTTCCTAGCCAGACATAGTGGAAAAGCGTTTTGCTAAGATGTAGACTACAAAAGACGCGAAAGACGAAGGTAGGATGCTCTCCGGAGGTAAGAGCCGCTGCCGGGCGTCTTTCGGCAGAAGCCGCGCTAAGGAGAGCCCTGTGAGCGGCACAATCGTCTTTGCGCGAAGAAGCCGCTTCTTGGGCTCCGGCAGCCGGCGAGAGCGGCAGCTTCGGGAAGGTGAAGAAGCAAGCTGTACAACACTGGGATTGTGTGCGCACCTTGCCAACTGATAGAAAACAGTACCTTTGCACTCTCCTGACTTTTCCAATCACAGGAACATTCGATTGGAAGCTGTTTTGGACAACTTTTCTTTTCTTCCTGCCAAACACTTGGCAGACATCCGTGCAACTTCTAGAACACGATGGGAGATGTTTTCTGTGCTGGCACAGTTTTTCCTAGCCAGACATAGTGGAAAAGCGTTTTGCCGAGGTGTAGACTACATAAGACGCGAAAGACGAAGGTAGGATGCTCTCCGGAGGTAAGAGCCGCTGCCGGGCGTCTTTCGGCAGAAGCCGCGCTAAGGAGAGCACTGTGAGCGGCACAATCGTCTTTGCGCGAAGAAGCCGCTTCTTCGGTTCCGGGAGCCGGCGAGAGCGGCAGCTTCGGGAAGGTGAAGAAGCAAGCTGTACAACACTGGGATTGTGTGCGCACCTTGCCAACTGATAGAAAACAGTACCTTTGCACTCTCCTGACTTTTCCAATCACAGGAACATTCGATTGGAAGCTGTTTTGGACAACTTTTCTTTTCTTCCTGCCAAACACTTGGCAGACATCCGTGCAACTTCTAGAACACGATGGGAGATGTTTTCTGTGCTGGCACAGTTTTTCCTAGCCAGACATAGTGGAAAAGCTTTTTGCCGAGGTGTAGACTACATAAGACGCGAAAGACGAAGGTAGGATGCTCTCCGGAGGTAAGAGCCGCTGCCGGGCGTCTTTCGGCAGAAGCCGCACTAAGGAGAGCACTGTGAGCGGCACAATCGTCTTTGCGCGAAGAAGCCGCTTCTTGGGCTCCGGCAGCCGGCGAGAGCGGCAGCTTCGGGAAGGTGAAGAAGCAAGCTGTACAACACTGGGATTGTGTGCGCACCTTGCCAACTGATAGAAAACAGTACCTTTGCACTCTCCTGACTTTTCCAATCACAGGAACATTCGATTGGAAGCTGTTTTGGACAACTTTTCTTTTCTTCCTGCCAAACACTTGGCAGACATCCGTGCAACTTCTAGAACACGATGGGAGATGTTTTCTGTGCTGGCACAGTTTTTCCTAGCCAGACATAGTGGAAAAGCGTTTTGCTAAGATGTAGACTACAAAAGACGCGAAAGACGAAGGTAGGATGCTCTCCGGAGGTAAGAGCCGCTGCCGGGCGTCTTTCGGCAGAAGCCGCGCTAAGGAGAGCACTGTGAGCGGCACAATCGTCTTTGTGCGAAGAAGCCGCTTCTTGGGCTCCGGCAGCCGGCGAGAGCGGCAGCTTCGGGAAGGTGAAGAAGCAAGCTGTACAACACTGGGATTGTGTGCGCACCTTGCCAACTGATAGAAAACAGTACCTTTGCACTCTCCTGACTTTTCCAATCACAGGAACATTCGATTGGAAGCTGTTTTGGACAACTTTTCTTTTCTTCCTGCCAAACACTTGGCAGACATCCGTGCAACTTCTAGAACACGATGGGAGATGTTTTCTGTGCTGGCACAGTTTTTCCTAGCCAGACATAGTGGAAAAGCGTTTTGCTAAGATGTAGACTACAAAAGACGCGAAAGACGAAGGTAGGATGCTCTCCGGAGGTAAGAGCCGCTGCCGGGCGTCTTTCGGCAGAAGCCGCGCTAAGGAGAGCCCTGTGAGCGGCACAATCGTCTTTGCGCGAAGAAGCCGCTTCTTCGGTTCCGGGAGCCGGCGAGAGCGGCAGCTTCGGGAAGGTGAAGAAGCAAGCTGTACAACACTGGGATTGTGTGCGCACCTTGCCAACTGATAGAAAACAGTACCTTTGCACTCTCCTGACTTTTCCAATCACAGGAACATTCGATTGGAAGCTGTTTTGGACAACTTTTCTTTTCTTCCTGCCAAACACTTGGCAGACATCCGTGCAACTTCGAGAACACGATGGGAGATGTTTTCTGTGCTGGCACAGTTTTTCCTAGCCAGACATAGTGGAGAAGCGTTTTGCCGAGGTGTAGATGAGAAGAGGAGCTAAAGACGAAGGTAGGATGCTCTCCGGAGGTAAGAGCCGCTGCCGGGCGTCTTTCGGCAGAAGCCGCGCTAAGGAGAGCACTGTGAGCGGCACAATCGTCTTTGCGCGAAGAAGCCGCTTCTTGGGCTCCGGCAGCCGGCGAGAGCGGCAGCTTCGGGAAGGTGAAGAAGCAAGCTGTACAACACTGGGATTGTGTGCGCACCTTGCCAACTGATAGAAAACAGTACCTTTGCACTCTCCTGACTTTTCCAATCACAGGAACATTCGATTGGAAGCTGTTTTGGACAACTTTTCTTTTCTTCCTGCCAAACACTTGGCAGACATCCGTGCAACTTCTAGAACACGATGGGAGATGTTTTCTGTGCTGGCACAGTTTTTCCTAGCCAGACATAGTGGAAAAGCTTTTTGCCGAGGTGTAGATGAGAAGAGGAGCAAAAGAGTGGATGTTAGCAAATGACACCCATCTTCAAAAAAGGCAATTAAGAGGACTCGCCATAGTACAAACCAGCCAGCCTCTTTTTTATCCCCAGGAAGTTGATGAAGCAGCTCTTCCTGGAAATCCTTGCCAGGCACATGACAGATGACCAAATAATGTAGTTAGCATGATTTTTCAGGGGAATTTCATGCTGAACATCACTTTAAACTCCTCTGATGAATCAACTTGACTGGTAGATGAAGGGAATATTATCTGCCTGGGCTTCAGGGAGGTTTTTGACATACCTCTACATGGCATCACACATACATATGGAAGCAATAGTGCAAAGGGGAGGGAATCAGTGTCTTTTCAGTGATGCTGAGGGAAAAGACAAGAGGCAGTGGGCACACACTGAAATACAGGAGATTGCCTTTGAACATCAGTAAATGTTTCTTTACTGTCAGGGTGACTGAACCACGGCACAGACTGCCCAGAAAGATTGTGGAGCCTGGATCTTCGAAGACATTAAAAGTACACCCAGATAGAATCCTGGGCAAGAGGCTCTAGGTATCCTGGTTTAGGCAGGGGGGTTGGGCCTGGTTAGCCCCACCAACCCCTTCCACTCTCTTTCATTCTGTGCTAGTGAATTCTCTTCAAGATGCATTTCAAAGCGCTGGCATGACAAAGTTCTGTGCAGACAGAGATCCAAATGGACATGGCATCTAAGTTCCTTAAGCAGTGTTCAAGAAGAATGTAAAACTCTGGCACAAGTGTCTCTTCCCTAACTGAATCCCTTTCATGGGAAAATTCCCAGCTCTAGAAAGATCTTCTGATACGCATGCTTAAGACTGACACTGGCTGAGCAAATTTCTCCCTATGTATATCTAAGACCAGTTAGGATCTTCACCCAAAGTGCAGTCAACATAGTCACAGAATGCCTATTGTTAAGAAGTGACAGCTTCCATCAGAATGGCAGCTATTGGTCCACAAAATGGATTAATGGATGGGAATTATCTACGTGGGTTAAAAACAAAAATAAAGAGTTGGTCTTTATTTATCAATTTCATGGCAATATTGATAAGGGAAGAAAAAGATCTAAGTCCTTGACTTTCTGGACTCGAGGAAAGATTTTAAAAATTCCTTGTAAAAATGTATGATCACAATCAGACTATTGAAACCATTTTAGTTGGGAACAAAGTTCCAAAATTGTCTAGATAGTGGCAAAGAAGCCAAGAAAATAGGAAAGAAACAAAAAGAGAGCAAAAGAGTCAGCTTCAGTGTACAAGCTCGTTCTAGAAGTAGTCTGCTGGGAAAAGGAACCCCCAGCTAAATTTCCAATGTATTCCTGCGCTTGATTCAGTAACTGGTCAATGTAAAAACCAATCCTTTTGTACAACTTCTTCCAGCAACAAAAACTCCAACAGGTTGACACTACCATCATGCCTGTTCCAGACATATTTAAAAGAGAAATGATGATTTTCTTGAAAACCTACTTACATAAAAGTTGCAAGATGGTGGAGGGATTCCCACATCCTCCTTCCTCCATCTGGCTTGAAAGTATATTTGATAAAATATGCAACAAAGCACATGATTTATAAGGGAGAGTCAAATGGATGATTTGGGAATCGATCTCTTGTTGATAGTAAACTTCATATCCACTCGGTGTGACCTTTTTAAAACAAAATGTGGAGCTGAGGCATGAATCTGCCACAACAATTGTAAAGCAAACATACACACTCCCCTTCATATGCCCCCCCCTCCACACACACCTAGGCACACACAGAGATCAGCATAGCAGATCATGAACACCTTGGAAAAGACTGAAATGCTAAATGCCTCTCTTGATGGGCAAAAGAGCTGGTGCAGTAATTCAAATGCCTGGTACAAAAATTCTGTTTAATATTTAGCTCCTATTTAAAACACAGCTTTTCATTTCATTCTATTTACAGAATATTTTCATTTCATTTGTTTCTTTAAAATTACTTAGTTCTCACCTGTTGTATGTCTAGGAATATTTTCTTCCAAAAATAGAAAAAAATAGATGATATCTTTTCAGCAGAAAACATTGGTTGATACAATTTTAAACCATCATGATATGGAAGAATTCTTCTGTCCCTCTCGAAGGTGGAAGAAGCATTTGGATCACAGATCATCTACAATGAAATACTTGACATGTTTAAGATGCTTTCAATCAATTTTGATCGTCAATTGCTTATTTGTTGTAAACAGTAATTTTTCAGTGAAGGGAAAGTGTGTGTGGTATATCTACATGATATGTTCAAAGGCAGTTCCTACTAATGGCCAGGCTGAATTCCAGTAAATAATGTCCCGAATGATATTTTGCCGCCTTCTTTGGCACTTCATGAAATCTTACCCCGATGAAGTGCTGAAACAAAGAGATTTTCTCTTAGAGAGTGTCTCATGTTGTAACCTATCCCATGGATTTTATGCTGTAATTCTTATCTCTTTTAAAATTTACTATCTTCTGTACAGTTTTCATGAAACTTTCTGTTACAGTAGTGAATAGCACAGATAAATGTCATTTTGTACAACTTTGAATTTACCCCAAGAGCTGAGAGAAAACTTGATCCTATACTTCAATCCGAGTTTCTTCTATAGTCCAACTTTGTTTCTCTACCATCAAGCTTCTCCTTTGTTGCTGCTCCAAGCCCCGTCCAAGGTGACCTTGAATACTTTCAGGGATGGGACACCCACAACTTCTCTGGGCAACCTGTTCCAGTGTTCCAGCACTCCCACAGTAAAAAAGGCCTTCCTTTCATCTAATATGTGTAGGAAATCATAAATCTAGGCATAGAAGCTTGGAGTGCAAATTTGAAATTCTTTGGATTTGAAGCACATTTTATATGAATACTGACTTACAGATGACTAAAAGATGTTGATGGGCATTTGAGCTGACAAGTTTTGAAAAAGTGCACGGAAATTAAAATTGAAACCACTAAAATTAAAAACTCCTTGCCATTTTCTTTTTCCTCTCCTATTCAAAATTGCATATGTCAGATATCAGTGCTTCATGCAAACCTCTCAGATGCTCTCAGAGAAAAAGCTTTTCTTTCAGACTAAGTTGCGGTTGACGTAGAACACTAGCAGGAGTGAAAGATTTTCTGGGCATTGGGGCAGCACGTTCTCCTTGGATTTGTGTGCAGAATGCATTTTATCCAAACTGGAAAATAGATCCCAGCTCTGTTCTATTCATCATTCTTACTTCATCAGGCCAGAAGATTCTGTGAAAAGTAGCCTGTGGACCTTGAAGACAGCGCATGTGAACCAGATGAGAGGTGATAGAGAAGTTGAGGGAGAGAAGAAAGAGCATATGGCTGAAACCAGAAAGTATTTCTCCACGTGATCATGGAAGATTGCAGGAGCCACTTGGTACTATCAAACCAGCCCGACTTGGCACTGGTGCCACTATGGGTCTGGGAGCCATGTTGCATATCGTGCATTTTAAGGAGCCAGCTGGCCACACCCAGCCATATGCCCCCAAACACAAACCAAGCCCTTTTCTCTGGCAAACAAAACTCAGCTGCCCTGCTTCTAGATGGCAGATTGCAGGAGCCACTTGGTACTATCAAACCAGCCCAACTTGGCACTGGTGCCACCTTGGCTCTGGGAACCATCCTGCCTATTGTAGCTTTTCAGGAGCCAGCCGGTCACTCCCAGCCATAGGCCCCCAAACAGAAACCTCGGCCCGTTTCCCTGGCAAACAAAAGTAAGCTGCCCCGCTTCTGGATGGCAGATTGCAGGAGCTACTTAGTACTATCAAATCAGCCCGACTTGGCACAGGTGCCACCTTGGATCTGGGAACCATCCTGTGTATCGTGGATTTTCAGGGGCCAGCCGGCCACTCTCAGCCATATGCCCCCAAACACAAACCACGGACCTTTTCTCTGGCAAACAAAAATCAGCTGCCCCACTTCTGGATGGCAGATTGCAGGAGCCACTTGGGACTATCACACCAGCACAACATGGCACTGCTGCCACCTTGGATCTGGGAACAATCCTGCGTATCGTACATATTCAGGAACCAGCCGAACACTCCCAGCCACAGGCCCCCAAACACAAACAACGGCCCATTTCCCTGGCAAACAAAACTCAGCTGCCCCGCTTCTGGTGTGGCAGTTTGCAGGAGCCACTTGGGACTATCAAAGCAGCCCGACTTGGTAATGGTACCATCTTGGATCTGGGAACCATCCGGCGTATCGTGGATTTTCAGGGGCCAGCCGGTCATTCCCAGCCATATGCTCCCAAACACAAACCTCGGCCCTTTTCTCTGGCAAACAAAACTCAACTGCCCCTCTTCTGGATGGCAAATTGCAGGACGCACTTGGTACTACAAAAAGAGCCCGACTTGGCAGTGGTGCCACCTTGGCTCTGGGAACCATCCTGCGTATCGAGCATTTTAAGGAGCCAGCCGGCAATTCCCAGCCGTATGCCCCAAAAAGAAACCACGGACCTTTTCTCTGGCAAAAAAAACTCAGCTGTCCCGCTTCTGGATGGCAGATTGCAGGAGTCACTTTGAACCATACAACCAGCCTTACTTGGCACTGGTGCCACCTTGTATCTGGGAACCATCCTGCCTATCGTTGATTTTCAGGGGCCAGCCTACCACTCTCGGCCATAGGCCCCCAAACACAAACCACAGCCCTTTTCTCTAGCAAACAAAATTTAGCTGCCCCGCTTCTGGATGGCAAATTGCAGGAGCCACTGGGTACTACAAAAACAGCCCGACTTGGCACTGGTGCCACCTTGCGTCTGGTTACCATGCGGCGTATCGTGCATTTTAAGGAGCCAGGTGGCCACTCCCAGCCATATGCCCCCAAACACAACCCACGGCCCTTTTCTCTGGCAAACAAAACTCAGCTGCCCCGCTTCTGGATGGCAGAGTGCAGGAGACACTTGGTACTATCAAACCAGCCCGACTTGGCACTGGTGCCACCTTTGGTCTGGGAACCATCCTGCGTATTGTGGATTGTCAGGAGACAGCCGACCACTCTCGGCCACAGACCCCAATCAAAAACAAAGGTCCGTTTCCCTGGCAAAAAAAACTCAGCTGCCCCGCTTCTGGATGGGAGATTGCAGGAGGCACTTGACACTGTCAAAAGAGCCCCACTTTGTACTGGTGCCACCTTGGGTCTGGGAACCATGCTGCGTATCGTGGATTTTCAGGAGCCAGCCGGCCACTGCCAGCCACAGGCCCCCAAACAAAAACCACAGCCTTTTTCTCTGGCAAACAAAACTCAGCTGCCCTGCTTCTGGATGGCAGATTGCAGGAGCCACTTGGTACTATCAAACCAGCCCGACTTGGCACTGGTGCCACCTTGGGTCTGGGAACCATCCTGCCTATCGTGGATTTTAAGGAGCCAGCCGGCTACTCCCAGCCACAGGCCCCCAACAAAAACCACGGCCCTTTTTTCTCGCAAACAAAACTTAGCTGCCTCACTTCTGGATGGCAGATTGCAGGAGTCACTTGGTGTAATCAAACCAGCCCGACTTGGCACTGGTGCCACCTTGGGTCTGGGAACCATCCTGCGTATCGTGGATTCTAAGGAGCCAGCCGGCCACTCCCAGCCACAGGCCCCCAAACAAAATCAACGGCGCTGTTCCCTGGAAAACAAAACACGCCTGCCAACTTTTTGATGGAGTTTGCAGGAGCCACTTGGTACTATCAAACCAGCCCAACTTGGCACTGGTGCCACCATGGGTCTGGTAAACATCCTGCGAATCGTGGATTCTTAGGAGCCAGCCGGCCACTCCTAGCCACAGGCCCCCAAACAAAAACCTAGGCCTATTTCTCTGGCAAACAAAAGTAAGCTGCCCCGCTTCTGGATGGCAGATTGCAGGAGACACTTGGGACTATCAAACCAGCCCAACTTGGCACTGGTGCCACCTTGGATCTGGGAACCATGCTGTGTATCGTGGATTTTCAGGGGCCAGCCGGCCACTCTCAGCCATATGTCCCCAAACAGAAACCTCGGCCCGTTTCTCTGGCAAACAAAACTCAACTGCCCCTCTTCTGGATGGCAAATTGCAAGATGAACTTGATACTAAAACCGCAGGTCGACTTGGTAGTGGTGACACCTTGGGCCTGGGAACCATCATGCGTATCGAGCATTTTAAGGAGCCAGCCGGCCACTCCCAGCAATATGCCCCCAAAAACAATCCACGGAATTTTTCTCTGGCAAACAAAAATCAGCTGCCCCGCTTCTGGATGGCAGATTGCAGGAGCCACTTTGACCCATCAAACCAGCCCGACTTGGCACTGGTGCCACCTTGCATCCTGGAACCATGCTGCCTAGCGTGGATTTTCAGGGGCCAGCCGGCCACTCTCAGCTATATGCCCCCAAACAAAACCCACGGCCCGTTTCCCTGGCAAACAAAAGTAAGCTGCCCCGCTTCTGGATGGCAGATTGCAGGAACCACTTGGTAGTATCAAACCAGCCCGACTTGGCACTGGTGCCACCTTGGGTCTGGGAACCATCCTGCGTATCGTGGATTCTAAGGAGCCAGCCGGCCACTCCCAGCCACAGGCCCCCAAATACAAACAACGGCGCTTTTCCCTGGAAAACAAAACTCGCCTGTCAACTTTTTGATGGCAGATTGCAGGAGCCACTTGGGACTATCACACCAGCACAACATGGCACTGCTGCCACCTTGGATCTGGGAACCATCCTTCCTATCGTGGATTTTCAGGGGCCAGCCGGTCACTCTCGGCCATAGGCCCCAAACACAAACCACGGCCCTTTTCTCTGGAAAACAAAACTCAACTGCCCCTCTTCTGGATGGCAGATTGCAGGAGCCACTGGGTACTATGAAACTAGCCCGACTTGGCACTGGTGCCACCTTGGGTCTGGGAACCATGCTGCGTATCATGGATTTTCAGGAGCCAGCCGTCCACTGCCAGCCACAGGCCCCGAAAAACAAACAACAGCCTTTTTCTCTGGCAAACAAAATTCAGCTGCCCCGCTTCTGGATGGCAGATTGCAGGAACCACTTGGTACTAACAAACCAGCCCGACTTGGCACTGGTGCCACCTTGGGTCTGGGAACCATCCTGCGTATCGTGGATTCTAAGGAGCCAGCTGGCCACTCCCAGCCACAGGCCCCAAAATACACACAACGGCGCTTTTCCCTGGAAAACAAAACTCGCCTGCCAACTTTTTGATGGCAGATTGCAGGAGCCACTTGGTACTATCAAACCAGCCCAACTTAGCACTGGTGCCACCATGGGTCTGGTCACCATCCTGCCTATCGTAGCTTTTCAGGAGCCAGCCGGTCACTCCCAGCCATAGGCCCCCAGAAAAAAACCTCGGTCCGTTTACCTGGAAAACAAAAGTAAGCTGCCCCGCTTCTGGATGGCAGATTGCAGGAGCCACTTGGTGCTATCAAACCAGCCCGACTTGGCACTGGTGCCACCTTGGGTCTGGGAACCATCCTGCGTATCCTGTGTTCTAAGGAGCCAGCCGGCCACTCCCAGCCACAGTCCCCCAAACAAAACAACGGCGCTTTTCCCTGGAAAACAAAACTGACCTGCCAACTTTTTGATGGCAGATTGCAGGTGCCATTTAGTACTATCAAACCAGCCCGACTTGGCACTGGTGCCACCTTGGGTCTGGGAACCATCCTGCCTATCGTGGATTTTCAGGGGCCAGACGGCCACTATCCGCCATATGCCCCCAAAAACAAACCACGGGCTTTTCTCTGGTAAACAAAACTCAACTGCCCCTCTTCTGGATGGCAAATTTTAGGACGCACTTTGTACTACGAAAACCGCCCGACTTGGCACTGGTGCCACCTTGGGTCAGGGAACCATCCTGCCTATCGTAGCTTTTCAGGAGCCAGCCGGTCACTCCCAGCCATAGGTCCCCAGACAAATACCTCGGCCCGTTTCCCTGGCAAACAAAAGTAAGCTGCCCCGCTTCTGGATGGCAGATTGCAGGAGCCACTTGGTACTATCAAACCAGCCCAACTTGACACTGGTGCCACCTTGGCTCTGGGAACCATGCTGCGTAACCCGGATTCTAAGACGACAGGCAGCCACTGCCAGCCACAGGCCTCCAAACAAAATCAACGGCGCTTTTCCCTGGAAAACAAAACTCGCCTGACAACTTTTTGATGGCAGATTGCAGGAGCCAGTTGGTACCATCAAACCAGCCCAACTTGGCACTGGTGCCACCTTGGGTCTGGGAACCATCCTGCCTATTGTTGCTTTTCAGGAGCCAGCCGGTCACTTCTAGCCCTAGGCCCCCAGTCATAAACCTCGGCCCGTTTCCCTGGCACACAAATGTAAGCTACCCCGCTTCAGGATGGCAGATTGCAGGAGCCACTTTTCACCATCAAACCAGCCCGACGTGGCACTGGTGCCACCTTGGGTCTGGGAACCATCCTGCGTATCGTGTGTTCTAAGGAGCCAGCCGGCCACTCCCACCCACAGTCCCCCAAACACAAACAACGGCGCTTTTCCCTGGAAAACAAAACTGGCCTGCCAACTTTTTGATGGCAGATTGCAGGAGCCACTTGGTACTATCAAACCAGCCCAACTTGGCACTGGTGCCACCATGGGTCTGGTAACCATCCTGCCTATCGTAGCTTTTCAGGAGCCAGCCGGTCACTCCCAGCCATAGGCCCCCAGACACAAACCTCGGCCCGTTTCCCTGGCAAACAAAAGTAAGCTGCCCCGCTTCTGCATGGCAGATTGCAGGTGCTATTTAGTACTATCAAACCAGCCCGACTTGGCACTGGTGCCACCTCTGGTCTGGGAACCATCCTGCCTATCGTGGATTTTCAGGGGCCAGACGGCCACTATCAGCCATATGCCTCCAAAAACAAACCACGGCCCTTTTCTCTGGTAAACAAAACTCAACTGCCCCTCTTCTGGATGGCAAATTTTAGGACGCACTTTGTACTACGAATACCGCCCGACTTGGCACTGGTGCCACCTTGGGTCAGGGAACCATCCTGCCTATCGTAGCTTTTTAAGGAGCCAGCAGGCCACGCCCAGCCATATAGCCCCAAAAACAAACCACGGACCATTTCTCTTGGAAACAAAAATCCGCTGCCCCGCGTCAGGATGGCAGATTGCAGGAGCCACTTTGCACCATCAAACCACCCCGACTTGGCACTGGTGCCATCTTGGATCTGGGAACCATCCTGCCTATCGTAGCTTTTCAGGAGCCAGCCGGTTACTCCCAACCATAGGCCCCCAGACAGAAAGCTCTGCCCGTTTCCCTGGCAATCAAAAGTAAGCTACCCCGCTTCTGGATGGCAGATTGCAGGAGCCACTTGGTACTATCAAACCAGCCCAACTTGGCACTGGTGCCACCATGGGTCTGGTCACCATCCTGCCTATCGTAGCTTTTCAGGAGCCAGGCGGTCACTCCCAGCCATAGGCCCCCAGACAAATACCTCGGCCCGTTTCCCTGGCAAACAAAAGTAAGCTGCCCCGCTTCTGGATGGCAGATTGCAGGAGCCACATGGTACTATCAAACCAGGCCAACATGGCACTGGTGCCACCTTGGCTCTGGGAACCATCCTGCCTATCGTGGATTTTCAGGCGCCAGCCGGCCACTCTCAGCCATATGCCCCAAAACACAAACCAGGGCCCTTTTCTCTGGTAAACAAAACTCAACTGCCCCTCTTCTGGATGGCAAATTGCAGGACGCACTTGGTACTACGAAAACAGCCCGACTTGGCAGTGATGCCACCTTGGGTCAGGGAACCATCCTGCGTATCGATGTTTTTAAGGAGTCAGCCGGCAACGTCCAGCCATATACCCCCAAAAAAAACCCAGGGAACTTTTCTCCAGCAAGCAAAAATCCGCTGCCCCGCGTCTGGATGGCAGATTGCAGGAGCTATTTAGTATTATCAAACCAGCCCGACTTGGCACTGGTGCCACCATGGGTCTGGTCACCATCCTGCCTATCGTAGCTTTTCAGGAGCCAGCCGGTCACTCTCAGCCATAGGCCCCAAACACAAACCACGGCCCCTTTCTCTGGAAAACAAAACTCAACTGCCCCTCTTCTGGATGGCAGATTGCAGGAGCCACTGGGTACTATGAAACCAGCCCTACTTGGCACTGGTGCCACCTTGGGTCTGGGAACCATGCTGCGTATCATGGATTTTCAGGAGCCAGCCGTCCACTGCCAGCCACAGGCCCCGAAACACAAACAACGGCCTTTTTCTCTGGCAAACAAAATTCAGCTGCCCCGCTTCTGGATGGCAGATTGCAGGAACCACTTGGTACTAACAAACCAGCCCGACTTGGCACTGGTGCCACCTTGGGTCTGGGAACCATCCTGCGTATCGTGGATTCTAAGGAGCCAGCTGGCCACTCCCAGCCACAGGCCCCAAAACACACACAACGGCGCTTTTCCCTGGAAAACAAAACTCGCCTGACAACTTTTTGATGGCAGATTGCAGGAGCCACTTGGTACTATCAAACCAGCCCAACTTGGCACTGGTGCCACCATGGGTCTGGTCACCATCCTGCCTATCGTAGCTTTTCAGGAGCCAGCCGGTCACTCCCAGCCATAGGCCCCCAGACACAAACCTCGGCCTGTTTCCCTGGCACACAAAAGTAAGCTACCGCACTTCTGGATGGCAGATTGCAGGAGCCACTTTGCACCATCAAACCAGCCCAACTTGGCACTGGTGCCACCTTGGCTCTGGGAACCATGCTGCGTAACCCGGATTCTAAGACGACAGGCAGCCACTGCCAGCCACAGGCCTCCAAACAAAATCAACGGCGCTTTTCCCTGGAAAACAAAACTCGCCTGACAACTTTTAGATGGCAGATTGCAGGAGCCAGTTGGTACCATCAAACCAGCCCAACTTGGCACTGGTGCCACCTTGGGTCTGGGAACCATCCTGCCTATTGTTGCTTTTCAGGAGCCAGCCGGTCACTCCTAGCCCTAGGCCCCCAGTCATAAACCTCGGCCCGTTTCCCTGGCACACAAAAGTAAGCTACCCCGCTTCAGGATGGCAGATTGCAGGAGCCACTTTTCACCATCAAACCAGCCCGACGTGGCACTGGTGCAACCTTGGGTCTGGGACCATCCTGCGTATCGTGTGTTCTAAGGAGCCAGCCGGCCACTCCCACCAACAGTCCCCCAAACACAAACAACGGCGCTTTTCCCTGGAAAACAAAACTCGCCTGACAACTTTTTGATGGCAGATTGCAGGAGCCACTTGGTACTATCAAACCAGCCCAACTTGGCACTGGTGCCACCATGGGTCTGGTAACCATCCTGCCTATCGTAGCTTTTCAGGAGCCAGGCGGTCACTCCCAGCCATAGGCCCCCAGACACAAACCTCGGCCCGTTTCCCTGGCAAACAAAAGTAAGCTGCCCCGCTTCTGCATGGCAGATTGCAGGTGCTATTTAGTACTATCAAACCAGCCCGACTTGGCACTGGTGCCACCTCTGGTCTGGGAACCATCCTGCCTACCGTGGATTTTCAGGCGCCAGACGGCCACTATCAGCCATATGCCCCCAAAAACAAACCACGGCCCTTTTCTCTGTTAAACAAAACTCAACTGCCCCTCTTCTGGGTGGCAAATTTTAGGACGCACTTTGTACTACGAAAACCACCCGACTTGGCACTGGTGCCACCTTGGGTCAGGGAACCATCCTGCCTATCGTAGCTTTTTAAGGAGCCAGCAGGCCACGCCCAGCCATATAGCCCCAAAAACAAACCACGGACCATTTCTCTTGGAAACAAAAATCCGCTGCCCCGCGTCAGGATGGCAGATTGCAGGAGACACGTTGCACCATCAAACCACCCCGACTTGGCACTGGTGCCATCTTGGATCTGGGAACCATCCTGCCTATCGTAGCTTTTCAGGAGCCAGCCGGTTACTCCCAACCATAGGCCCCCAGACAGAAAGCTCTGCCCGTTTCCCTGGCAAACAAAAGTAAGCTACCCCGCTTCTGGATGGCAGATTGCAGGAGCCACTTGGTACTATCAAACCAGCCCAACTTGACACTGGTGCCACTTTGGGTCTGGGAACCATGCTGCGTAACGTAGATTCTAAGGCGCCAGGCGGCCACTCCCAGCCACAGGCCCCCAAATACAAACAACGGCGCTTTTCCCTGGAAAACAAAACTCGCCTGCCACCTTTTTGATGGCAGATTGCAGGAGCCACTTGGTACTATCAAATCATCCCAACTTGGCACTGGTGCCACTATGGGTCTGGGAACCATCCTGCCAATTATACCATTTCAGGAGCCAGCCGGTCACTCCCAGCCATAGGCCCCCATCACAAACCTCGGACCGTTTCCCTGGCAAACAAAATTAAGCTGCCCCGATTCTGGATGGCAGATTGCAGGAGCCACTTGGTAGTGTCAAACCAGCCCAACTTGGCACTGGTGCCACCATGGGTCTGGGAACCATCCTGCGTATCGTGGATTCTAAGCAGCCACCCGGCCACTCCGTGCCACAGGCGCCCAAACACAAACAACGGCGTTTTCCCTGGAAAACAAAACTCGCCTGCCAGCATTTTGATGGCAGATTGCAGGAGCCACTTGGTACTATCAAACCAGCCCAACTTGGCACTGGTGCCACCATGGGTCTGGTCACCATCCTGCCTATCGTAGCTTTTCAGGAGCCAGCCGGTCACTCCCAGCCATAAACCCCCAGACACAAACCTCGGCCCGTTTCCCTGGAAAACAAAAGTAAGCACCCCCGATTCTGGATGGCAGATTGCAGGAGCCACTTGGTAGTATCAAATTAGCCCAACTTGGCACTGGTGCCATCATGGGTCTGGTAAACATCCTGCCTATCTTAGCTTTTCAGGAGCCGGCCGGTCACTCCCTGCCATAGGCCCCCAGAGAAATACCTCGGCCCGTTCCCCTGGCAAACAAAAGTAAGCTGCCCCTCTTCTGGATGGCAGATTGCAGGAACCACTTGCTACTATCAAACCAGCCCAACTTGGCACTGGTGCCACCTTGGCTCTGGGAACCATGCTGCGTAACGTAGATTCTAAGAGGACAGGCGGACACTCCCAGCCACAGGCCTCTAAACAAAAACAACGGCGCGTTACCCTGGAAAACAAAACTCGCCTGCCAACTTTTTGATGGCAGATTGCAGGAGCCACTTGGTACTATCAAACCAGCCCAACTTGGCACTGGTGCCACCATGGGTCTGGTCACCATCCTGCCTATCGTAGCTTTTCAGGAGCCAGCCGGTCACTCCCAGCCATAGGCCCCCAGACAAATACCTCGGCCCGTTTCCCTGGCAAACAAAAGTAAGCTGCCCCGCTTCTGGATGGCAGATTGCAGGAGCCACATGGTACTATCAAACCAGGCCAACATGGCACTGGTGCCACCTTGGCTCTGGGAACCATCCTGCCTATCGTGGATTTTCAGGCGCCAGCCGGCCACTCTCAGCCATATGCCCCAAAACACAAACCACGGCCCTTTTCTCTGGTAAACAAAACTCAACTGCCCCTCTTCTGGATGGCAAATTGCAGGAGCCACTTTGTACTACGAAAACAGCCCGACTTGGCAGTGATGCCACCTTGGGTCAGGGAACCATCCTGCGTATCGATGTTTTTAAGGAGTCAGCCGGCAACGTCCAGCCATATACCCCCAAAAAAAACCCACGGAACTTTTCTCCAGCAAGCAAAAATCCGCTGCCCCGCGTCTGGATGGCAGATTGCAGGAGCTATTTAGTATTATCAAACCAGCCCGACTTGGCACTGGTGCCACCATCGGTCTGGTCACCATCCTGCCTATCGTAGCTTTTCAGGAGCCAGCCGGTCACTCTCAGCCATAGGCCCCAAACACAAACCACGGCCCTTTTCTCTGGAAAACAAAATTCAACTGCCCCTCTACTGGATGGCAGATTGCAGGAGCCACTGGGTACTATGAAACCAGCCCGACTTGGCACTGGTGCCACCTTGGGTCTGGGAACCATGCTGCGTATCATGGATTTTCAGGAGCCAGCCATCCACTGCCAGCCATATGCCCCGAAACACAAACAACAGCCTTTTTCTCTGGCAAACAAAATTCAGCTGCCCCGCTTCTGGATGGCAGATTGCAGGAACCACTTGGTACTAACAAACCAGCCCGACTTGGCACTGGTGCCACCTTGGGTCTGGGAACCATCCTGCGTATCGTGGATTCTAAGGAGCCAGCTGGCCACTCCCAGGCACAGGCCCCAAAACACACACAACGGCGCTTTTCCCTGGAAAACAAAACTCGCCTGCCAACTTTTTGATGGCAGATTGCAGGAGCCACTTGGTACTATCAAACCAGCCCAACTTGGCACTGGTGCCACCATGGGTCTGGTCACCATCCTGCCTATCGTAGCTTTTCAGGAGCCAGCCGGTCACTCCCAGCCATAGGCCCCCAGACACAAAGCTCGGCCCGTTTCCCTGGCAAACAAAAGTAAGCTGCCCCGCTTCTGGATGGCAGATTGCAGGATCCACTTGTTATTATCAAACCAGCCCGACTTGGTACTGGTGCCACCTCTGGTCTGGGAACCATCCTGGGTATCGTGGATCCTAAGGAGCCAGCCGGCCACTCCCAGCCACAGGCCCCCAAACAAAAACAACGGCGATTTTCCCTGGAAAACAAAACTCGCCTGACAACTTTTTGATGGCAGATTGCAGGAACCACTTGGTACTATCAAACCAGCCCAACTTGGCACTGGTGCCACCTTGGGTCTGGGAACCATGCTGCGTATTGTGGATTCTAAGGAGCCAGCCGGCCACTCCAGCCACAGGCCCGCAGACACAAACAACGGCGCTTTTCCCTGGAAAACAAAACTCGCCTGCCAACATTTTGATGGCAGATTGCAGGAGCCACTTGGTACTATGAAATCAGCCGAACATGGCACTGGTGCCACCATGGGTCTGGTCACCATCCTGCCTATCGTAGCTTTTCAGGGGCCAGCCGGTCACTCCCAGCCATAGGCCCCCAGACACAAAGCTCGGCCCGTTTCCCTGGCAAACAAAAGTAAGCTGCCCCGCTTCTGGATGGTAGATTGCAGGAACCATTTGCTACAATCAAACCAGCCCAACTTGGCACTGGTGCCACCTCAGGTCTGGGAACCATCCTGCGTATTTTGGATTCTAAGGAGCCAGCCGGCCACTCCCAGCCACAGGCCCCCAAACACAAACAACGGCGCTTTTCCCTGGAAAACAAAACTCGCCTGCCAACTTTTTGATGGCAGATTGCAGGAGCCACTTGGTACTATCAAACCAGCCCAACTTGGCACTGGTGCCACCATGGGTCTGGTCACCATCCTGCCTATCGTAGTTTTTCAGGAGCCAGCCGGTCACTCCCTGCCATAGGCCCCCAGACAAAACCTCGGCCCGTTTCCCTGGCAAACAAAAGTAAGCTGCCCCGCTTCTGGATGGCAGATTGCAGGACGCACTTGGTAGTATCAAACCAGCCCAACTTGGCACTGGTGCCACCTCAGGTCTGGGAACCATGCTGCGTATCGTGGATTCTAATTAGCCATCCGGCCACTCCCAGCCACAGGCCCCCAAACAAAAACAACGGCGCTTTTCCCTGGATAACAAACTCGCCTGCCAACTTTTTGATGGCAGATTGCAGGAGCCACTTGGTACTATCAAACCAGCCCAACTTGGCACTGGTGCCACCATGGGTCTGGTCACCATCCTGCCTATCGTAGCTTTTCAGGAGACAGCCGGTCACTCCCAGCCATAGGCCCCCAGACAAAAACCTCGGCCCTTTTCCCTGGCAAACAAAAGTAAGTTAACCCGCTTCTGGATGGCAGATTGCAGGAGCCACTTTTCACCATCAAACTAGCCCGACTTGGCACTGGTGTCACCTCTGGTCTGGGAACCATCCTGCCTGTCGTGGATTCTAATTAGCCAGCCGGCCACTCCCAGCCACAGGCCCCCAAACACAAACAACGGCGCTTTTCCCTGGAAAACAAAACTCGCCTGCCAACTTTTTGATGGCAGATTGCAGGAGCCACTTGGTACTATCAAACCAGCCCAACTTGGCACTGGTGCCACCATGGGTCTGGTCACCATCCTGCCTATCGTAGCCTTTCAGGAGCCAGCCGGTCACTCCCAGCCATAGGCCCCCAGACAAAAACCTCGGCCATTTTCCCTGGCAAACAAAAGTAAGCTGCCCCGCTTCTGGATGGCAGATTGCAGGAACCACTTGGTACTATCAAACCAGCCCAACTTGGGACTGGTGCCATCTTGGGTCTGGGAACCATCCTGCGTATCGTGGATTCTAAGGAGCCAGCCGGCCACTCCCAGCCACAGGCCCCCAAACACAAACAACGACGCTTTTCCCTGGAAAACAAAACTCGCCTGCCAACTTTTTGATGGCAGATTGCAGGAACCACTTGGTACTATCAAACCAGCCCGACTTGGCACTGGTGCCACCTTGGGTCTGGGAACCATGCTGCGTATCGTGGATTCTAAGGAGCCAGCCGGTCACTCCAGCCACAGGCCCGCAGACACAAACAACGGCGCTTTTCCCTGGAAAACAAAACTCGCCTGCCGACTTTTTGATGGCAGATTGCAGGAGCCACTTGGTACTATGAAATCAGCCGAACATGGCACTGGTGCCACCATGGGTCTGGTCACCATCCTGCCTATCGTAGCTTTTCAGGAGCCAGCCGGTCACTCCCAGCCATAGGCCCCCAAACACAAACAACGGCCCGTTTCCCTGGCAAACAAAAGTAAGCTGCCCCGCTTCTGGATGGCAGATTGCAGGACGCACTTGGTACTATAAAACCAGCCCGACTTGGCACTGGTGCCACCTCAGGTCTGGGAACCATCCTGCGTATCGTGGATTCTAAGGAGCCAGCCGGCCACTCCCAGCCACAGGCCCCCAAACACAAACAACGGCGCTTTTCCCTGGAAAACAAAACTCGCCTGCCGACATTTTGATGGCAGATTGCAGGAGCCACTTGGTACTATCAAACCAGCCCAACTTGGCACTGGTGCCACCTTGGGTCTGGTCACCATCCTGCCTATCGTAGCTTTTCAGGAGCCAGCCGGTCACTCCCAGCCATAGGCCCCGAGACACAAAGCTCGGACCGTTTCCCTGGCAAACAAAAGTAAGCTGCCCCGCTTCTGGATGGCAGATTGCAGGAGCCACTTTGCACCATCATACTAGCCCGACTTGGCACTGGTGCCACCTTGGGTCTGGGAACCATCCTGCGTATCGTGGATTCTAAGCAGCCAGCCGGCCACTCCCAGCCACAGGCCCCCAAACACAAACAACGGCGTTTTCCCTGGAAAATAAAAACTCGCCTGCCAAATTTTGACGGCAGATTGCAGGAGCCACTTGGTACTATCAAATCAGCCCAACTTGGGACTGGTGCCACCATGGGTCTGGTCACCATCCTGCCTATCATAGCTTTTCAGGAGCCAGCCGGTCACTCCCAGCCATAGGCCCCCAGACAAAAACCTCGGCCCGTTTCCCTGGCAAACAAAAGTAAGCTGCCCTGCTTCTGGATGGCAGATTGCAGGAACCACTTGGTACTATCAAACCAGCAAAACTTGGCACTGGTGCCACCATGGGTCTGGATACCATGCTGCGTATCGTGGATTCTAAGGAGCCAGCCGGCCACTCCCAGCCACAGGCCCCCAAACACAAACAACGGCGCTTTTCCCTGGGAAACAAAACTCTCCTGCCAACTTTTTGATGGCAGATTGCAGGAGCCACTTGGTTTTATCAAATCAGCCCAACTTGGCACTGGTGCCACCATAGGTCTGGTCACCATCCTGCCTATCTTATCTTTTCAGGAGCCAGCCGGTCACTCCCCGCCATAGGCCCCCAGACAAAAAGCTCGGCCCGTTTCCCTGGCAAACAAAAGTAAGCTACCCCGCTTCTGGATGGCAGATTGCAGGAGCCACTTTGCACCATCAAACTAGCCCGTCTTGGCACTGGTGCCACCTCTGGTCTGGGAACCATCCTGCGTATCGTGGATTCTAATTAGCCAGCCGGCCACTCCCTACCACAGGCCCCCAAACACAAACAACGGCGCTTTTCCCTGGAAAACAAAACTCGCCTACCAACTATTTGATGGCAGATTACAGGAGCCACTTGGTACTATCAAACCAGCCCAACTTGGCACTGGTGCCACCATGGGTCTGGTCACCATCCTGCCTATCGTAGCCTTTCAGGAGCCAGCCGGTCACTCCCAGCCATAGGCCCCCAGACAAAAACCTCGGCCATTTTCCCTGGCAAACAAAAGTAAGCTGCCCCGCTTCTGGATGGCAGATTGCAGGAACCACTTGGTACTATCAAACCAGCCCAACTTGGGACTGGTGCCATCTTGGGTCTGGGAACCATCCTGCGTATCGTGGATTCTAAGGAGCCAGCCGGCCACTCCCAGCCACAGGCCCCCAAACACAAACAACGACGCTTTTCCCTGGAAAACAAAACTCGCCTGCCAACTTTTTGATGGCAGATTGCAGGAACCACTTGGTACTATCAAACCAGCCCGACTTGGCACTGGTGCCACCTTGGGTCTGGGAACCATGCTGCGTATCGTGGATTCTAAGGAGCCAGCCGGTCACTCCAGCCACAGGCCCGCAGACACAAACAACGGCGCTTTTCCCTGGAAAACAAAACTCGCCTGCCGACTTTTTGATGGCAGATTGCAGGAGCCACTTGGTACTATGAAATCAGCCGAACATGGCACTGGTGCCACCATGGGTCTGGTCACCATCCTGCCTATCGTAGCTTTTCAGGAGCCAGCCGCTCACTCCCAGCCATAGGCCCCCAAACACAAACAACGGCCCGTTTCCCTGGCAAACAAAAGTAAGCTGCCCCGCTTCTGGATGGCAGATTGCAGGACGCACTTGGTACTATAAAACCAGCCCGACTTGGCACTGGTGCCACCTCAGGTCTGGGAACCATCCTGCGTATCGTGGATTCTAAGGAGCCAGCCGGCCACTCCCAGCCACAGGCCCCCAAACACAAACAACGGCGCTTTTCCCTGGAAAACAAAACTCGCCTGCCGACATTTTGATGGCAGATTGCAGGAGCCACTTGGTACTATCAAACCAGCCCAACTTGGCACTGGTGCCACCTTGGGTCTGGTCACCATCCTGCCTATCGTAGCTTTTCAGGAGCCAGCCGGTCACTCCCAGCCATAGGCCCCGAGACACAAAGCTCGGACCGTTTCCCTGGCAAACAAAAGTAAGCTTCCCCGCTTCTGGATGGCAGATTGCAGGAGCCACTTTGCACCATCATACTAGCCCGACTTGGCACTGGTGCCACCTTGGGTCTGGGAACCATTCTGCGTATCGTGGATTCTAAGCAGCCAGCCGGCCACTCCCAGCCACAGGCCCCCAAACACAAACAACGGCGTTTTCCCTGGAAAAAAAAAACTCGCCTGCCAAATTTTGACGGCAGATTGCAGGAGCCACTTGGTACTATCAAATCAGCCCAACTTGGGACTGGTGCCACCATGGGTCTGGTCACCATCCTGCCTATCATAGCTTTTCAGGAGCCAGCCGGTCACTCCCAGCCATAGGCCCCCAGACAAAAACCTCGGCCCGTTTCCCTGGCAAACAAAAGTAAGCTGCCCTGCTTCTGGATGGCAGATTGCAGGAACCACTTGGTACTATCAAACCAGCAAAACTTGGCACTGGTGCCACCATGGGTCTGGATACCATGCTGCGTATCGTGGATTCTAAGGAGCCAGCCGGCCACTCCCAGCCACAGGCCCCCAAACACAAACAACGGCGCTTTTCCCTGGGAAACAAAACTCTCCTGCCAACTTTTTGATGGCAGATTGCAGGAGCCACTTGGTTTTATCAAATCAGCCCAACTTGGCACTGGTGCCACCATAGGTCTGGTCACCATCCTGCCTATCTTATCTTTTCAGGAGCCAGCCGGTCACTCCCCGCCATAGGCCCCCAGACAAAAAGCTCGGCCCGTTTCCCTGGCAAACAAAAGTAAGCTACCCCGCTTCTGGATGGCAGATTGCAGGAGCCACTTTGCACCATTAAACTAGCCCGTCTTGGCACTGGTGCCACTTCTGGTCTGGGAACCATCCTGCGTATCGTGGATTCTAATTAGCCAGCCGGCCACTCCCTACCACAGGCCCCCAAACACAAACAACGGCGCTTTTCCCTGGAAAACAAAACTCGCCTACCAACTATTTGATGGCAGATTACAGGAGCCACTTGGTACTATCAAACCAGCCCAACTTGGCACTGGTGCCACCATGGGTCTGGTCACCATCCTGCCTATCGTAACTTTTCAGGAGCCAGCCGGTCACTCCCAGCCATAGGTCCCCAGTCACAAACCTCGGCCCGTTTCCCTGGCAAACAAAAGTAAGCTGCCCCGCTTCTGGATGGCAGATTGCAGGAGCCACTTGGTACTATCAAACCAGCCCGACTTTGCACTGGTGCCACCTCTGGTCTGGGACCCATCCTGCGTATCATGGATTCTAAGGAGCCAGACGGCCACTCCCAGCCACAGGCCCCCAAACACAAACAACGGCCCGTTTCCGTGGCAAACAAAAGTAAGCTGCCCCGCTTCTGGATGGCAGATTGCAGGAACCACTTGGTAGTATCAAACCAGCACAACTTGGCACTGGTGGCACCTCTTGTCTGGTAACCATGCTGCGTATCGTGGTTTCTAAGGAGCCAGCCGGGCACTCCCAACCACAGGTCCCCAAACACAAACAACGGCGCTTTTCCCTGGAAAACAAAACTCGCCTGCCAACTTTTTGATGGCAGATTGCAGGAGCCACTTGGTACTATCAAACCAGCCCAACGTGGCACTGGTGCCACCATGGGTCTGGTCACCATCCTGCCTATCGTAGCTTTTCAGGAGCCAGCCGGTCACTCCCAGCCATAGGCCCCCAGACACAAACCTCGGCCCGTTTCCCTGGCAAACAAAAGTAAGCTGCCCCGCTTCTGGATGGCAGATTGCAGGAGCCACTTTGTACTATCAAACCAGCCCGACTTGGCACTGGTGCCACCTCTGGTCTGGGAACCATGCTGCGTATCGTGGATTTTAAGGAGCCAGTCGGCCACTCCCAGCCATACGCCTCCAAACACAAACAACGGTCCATTTCCCTGGCAAACAAAAGTAAGCTACCCCGCTTCTGGATGTCAGATTGCAGGAACCACTTGTTGCCAAGTTGGGGTGGTTTGATAGTACCAAGTGGCTCCTGCAATCTGCCATCAAAAAGTTGGCAAGCGAGTTTTGTTTTCCAGGGAAAAGCGCCGTTGTTTGTGTTTGGGGGCCTGTGGCTGGGAGTGGCCAGCTGTCTCCTTAGAATCCACGATACGCAGGATGGGTCCCAGACCAGAGGTGGCACCAGTGCCAAGTCGGGCTGGTTTGATGGTGCAAAGTGACTCCTGCAATCTGCCATCCAGAAGCGGGGTAGCTTACTTTTGTTTGCCAGGGAAACGGGTAGAGCTTTGTGTCTGGGGGCCTATGGCTGGGAGTGACCGGCTGGCTCCTGAAAAGCTACGATAGGCAGGATGGTGACCAGACCCATGGTGGCACCAGTGCCAAGTTGGGCTGGTTTGATAGTACCAAGTGGCTCCTGCAATCTGCCATCAAAAAGTTGGCAGGTGAGATTTGTTTTCCAGGGAAAAGCACCGTTGTTTGTGTTTGGGTGCCTGTGGCTGGGAGTGGCCAGCTGGCTCCTTAGAATCCACGATACGCAGGATGGTTCCCAGACCAGAGGTGGCACCAGTGCCATGTTGGCCTGGTTTGATAGTACCATGTGGCTCCTGCAATCTGCCATCCAGAAGCGGGGCTGCTTACTTTTGTTTGCCAGGGTAACGGGCCGAGATATTTGTCTGGGGGCCTATGGCTGGGAGTGAGCGGCTGGCTCCTGAAAAGCTACGATAGGCAGGATGGTGACCAGACCCATGGTGGCACCAGTGCCAAGTTGGGCTGGTTTGATAGTACCAAGTGGCTCCTGCAATCTGCCATCAAAAGTTGTCAGGCGACTTTTGTTTTCCAGGGAAAAGCGCCGTTGTTCTTGTTTAGAGGCCTGTGGCTGGGAGTGGCCGGCTGCCTCCTTTGAACCCAGGATACGCAGGATGGTTCCCAGAGCCAAGGTGGCACCAGTGCCAAGTTGGGCTGGTTTGATAGTACCAAGTGGCTCCTGCAATCTGCCATCCAGAAGCGGGTCAGCTTACTTTTGTTTCCCAGGGAAACGGGCCGAGGTTTGTGTCTGGGGGCCTATGGCTGGGAGTGACCGGCTGGCTACTGAAAAGCTACGATAGGCAGGATGGTTACCAGACTCATGGTGGCACCAGTGCCAAGTCGGGCTGGTTTGATAATACTAAATAGCTCCTGAAATCTGCCATTCAGACGCGGGGCAGCGGATTTTTGTTTGCTGGAGAAAAGTTCCGTGGTTTTTTTTTGGGGGTATATGGCTGGACGTGGCCGGCTGGCTCCTTAAAAAGATCGATACGCAGGATTGTTCCCTGACCCAAGGTGGCATCACTGCCAAGTCGGGCTGTTTTCGTAGTACAAAGTGCGTCCTGCAATTTGCCATCCAGAAGAGGGGCAGGTGAGTTTTGTTTGCCAGAGCAAAGGGCCGTGGTATGTGTTTGGGGGCATATGGCTGAGAGTGGCCGGCTGGCCCCTGAAAATCCACGATAGGCAGGATGGTTCCCAGAGCCAAGGTGGCACCAGTGCCATGTTGGCCTGGTTTGATAGTACCATGTGGCTGCTGTAATCTGCCATCCAGAAGCGGGGCAGCTTACTTTTGTTTGCCAGGGAAACGGGCCGAGATATTTGTCTGGGGGCCTATGGCTGGGAGTGACCGGCTGGCTCCTGAAAAGCTACGATAGGCAGGATGGTTACCAGACCCATGGTGGCACCAGTACCAAGTTGGGCTGGTTTGATAGTACCAAGTGGCTCCTGCAATCTGCCATCAAAAATTTGGCAGGCGAGTTTTGTTTTCCAGGGAAAAGCGCCGTTGTTTTTGTTTAGAGGCCTGTGGCTGGTAGTGGCCGCCTGTCCTCGTAGAATCTACGTTACGCAGCATGGTTCCCAGAGCCAAGGTGGCACGAGGGCCAAGTCGGGCAGGTTTGATAGTACCAAATGCATCCTGCAATCTGCCATCCAAAAGCGGGGCAGTTTACTTTTGTTTGCCAGAGAAACGGGCCGAGGTTTGTGTCTGGGGGCCTATGGCAGGGAGTGACCGGCTGGCTCCTGAAAAGCTACGATAGGCAGGATGTTTACCAGACCCATGGTGGCACCAGTGCCAAGTTGGGCTGATTTGATAGTACCAAGTGGCTCCTGCAATCTGCCATCCAGAATCGGGGCAGCTTACTTTTGTTTTCCAGGGAAACGGGCCGAGGTTTGTGTCTGGGGGTCTATGGCTGGGAGTGACCGGCTGGCTCCTGAAAAGCTACGATAGGCAGGATGGTGACCAGACCCATGGTGGCACCAGTGCCAAGTTGGGCTGGTTTGATAGTACCAAGTGGCTCCTGCAATCTGCCATCAAAATGTTGGCAGGCGAGTTTTGTTTTCCAGGGAAAAGCGCCGTTGTTTGTGTTTGGGCGCCTGTGGCTCAGAGTGGCCGGGTGGCTGCTTAGAATCCACGATACGCAGGATGGTTCCCAGACCCAAGGTGGCACCAGTGCCAAGTCGGGCTGGTTTGACACTATCATGTGGCTCCTGCAATCTGCCATCCAGAATCGGGGCAGCCAAATTTTGTTTGCCAGGGAAACGGTCCGAGGTTTGTGTCTGGGGGACTATGGCTGGGAGTGACCGGCTGGCTCCTGAAATGCTACAATAGGCAGGATGGTTCCCAGACCCATAGTGGCACCAGTGCCAAGTTGGGATGATTTGATAGTACCAAGTGGCTCCTGCAATCTGCCATCAAAAAGCTGGCAGGCGAGTTTTGTTTTCCAGGGAAAAGCGCCGTTGTTTGTGTTTGGGGGCCTGTGGCTGGGAGTGGCCGGCTGGCTCCTTAGAATCCACGATACGCAGCATGGTTCCCAGACCCAAGGTGGCACCAGTGCCAAGTCGGGCTGGTTTGATGGTGCAAAGTGGCTCCTGCAATCTGCCATCCAGACGCGGGGCAGCGGATTTTTGTTTCCATGAGAAATGGTCCGTGGTTTGTTTTTGGGGGTATATGGCTGGGCGTGGCCGGCTGGCCCCTTAAAAAGCTCGATATGCAGGATGGTTCCCTGATACAAGGTGGCACCAGTGCCACGTCGGGCGGTTTTCGTAGTACAAAGTGCGTCCTAAAATTTGCCATCCAGAAGAGGGGCAGTTGAGTTTTGTTTGCCAGAGAAAAGGGCCGTGGTTTGTTTTTGGGGGCATATGGCTGAGAGTGGCCGGCTGGCCCCTGAAAATCCACGATAGGCAGGATGGTTCCCAGACCAGAGGTGTCACCAGTGCCAAGTCGGGCTGGTTTGATAGTACTAAATAGCTCCTGCAATCTGCCATGCAGAAGCGGGGCAGCTTACTTTTGTTTCCCAGGGAAACGGGCCGAGGTTTGTGTCTGGGGGCCTATGGCTGGGAGTGACCGACTGGCTCCTGAAAAGCTATGATAGGCAGGATGGTGACCAGACCCATGGTGGCACCAGTGCCAAGTTGGGCTGGTTTGATAGTACCAAGTGGCTCCGGCAATCTGCCATCAAAATGTTGGCAGGCGAGTTTTGTTTTCCAGGGAAAAGCGCCGTTGTTTGTGTTTGGGGGCCTGTGGCTGGGAGTGGCCAGCTGGCTCCTTAGAACCCACGATACGCAGGATGGTTCCCAGACCAGAGGTGGCACCAGTGCCAAGTTGGGCTGGTTTGATGGTGCAAAGTGGCTCCTGCAATCTGCCATCAAATGTTTGGCAGGCGAGTTTTGTTTTCCAGGGAAAAGCACCGTTGTGTGTGTTTGGGGGCCTGTGGCTGGGAGTGGCCAGCTGGCTCCTTAGAATCCACGATACGCAGGATGGTTCCCAGACCCAAGGTGGCACCAGTGCCAAGTCGGGCTGGTTTGTTAGTACCAAGGGGTTCCTGCAATCTGCCATCCAGAAGCGGGGCAGCTGAATTTTGTTTGCCAGAGAAAAAGGCTGTTGTTTGTGTTTCGGGGCCTGTGGCTGGCAGTGGACGGCTGGCTCCTGAAAATCCATGATACGCAGCATGGTTCCCAGACCCAAGGTGGCACCAGTGCCAAGTCGGGCTGGTTTGATACTACCAAGTGCGTCCTGCAATCTGCCATCCAGAAGCGGGGCAGCTTAATTTTGTTTGCCAGGGAAACGGGCCGTGGGTTTTGTATGGGGGCCTATGGCTGAGAGTGGCCGGCTGGCTCCTGAAAATCCACGCTAGGCAGCATGGTTCCCAGATGCAAGGTGGCACCAGTGCCAAGTCGGGCTGGTTTGATGGTGCAAAGTGGCTCCTGCAATCTGCCATCCAGAAGCGGGGCAGCTGATTTTTGTTTGCCAGAGAAAAATTCCGTGGATTGTTTTTGGGGGCATATTGCTGGGAGTGGCCGGCTGGCTCCTTAAAATGCTCGATACGCATGATGGTTCCCAGGCCCAAGGTGTCACCACTACCAAGTCGGCCTGCGGTTTTAGTATCAAGTTCATCCTGCAATTTGCCATCCAGAAGAGGGGCAGTTGAGTTTCGTTTGCCAGAGAAACGGGCCGAGGTTTCTGTTTGGGGACATATGGCTGAGAGTGGCCGGGTGGCCCCTGAATATCCACGATACACAGCATGGTTCCCAGATCCAAGGTGGCACCAGTGCCAAGTTGGGCTGGTTTGATAGTCCCAAGTGTCTCCTGCAATCTGCCATCCAGAAGCGGGGCAGCTTACTTTTGTTTGCCAGAGAAATAGGCCTAGGTTTTTGTCTGGGGGCCTGTGGCTAGGAGTGGCCGGCTGGCTCCTTAGAATCCACGATACGCAGGATGTTTCCCAGACCCAAGGTGGCACCAGTGCCAAGTCGGGCTGGTTTGATAGTACCAAGTGGCTCCTGCAAACTCCATCAAAATGTTGGCAGGCGTGTTTTGTTTTCCAGGGAACAGCGCCGTTGATTTTGTTTGGGGACCTGTGGCTGGGAGTGGCCGGCTGGCTCCTTAGAATCCACGATACGCAGGATGGTTCCCAGACCCAAGGTGGCACCAGTGCCAAGTCGGGCTGGTTTGATTACACCAAGTGGCTCCTGCAATCTGCCATCCAGAAGTGAGGCAGCTAAGTTTTGTTTGCCAGAAAAAAGGGCCGTGGTTTTTGTTGGGGGCCTGTGGCTGGGAGTAGCCGGCTGGCTCCTTAAAATCCACGATAGGCTGGATGGTTCCCAGACCCAAGGTGGCACCAGTGCCAAGTCGGGCTGGTTTGATAGTACCAAGTGGCTCCTGCAATCTGCCATCCAGAAGCGGTGCAGTTGAGTTTTGTTTGCCAGAGAAAAGGGCCGTGGGTTGTGTTTGGGGGCATATGGCTGGGAGTGGCCGGCTGTCTCATTAAAAAGATCGATACGCAGGATGGTTCCCAGACCCAAGGTGGCACCAGTGCCAAGTCGGGCTGTTTTTATAGTACCAAGTGCGTCCTGCAATTTGCCATCCAGAAGAGGGGCAGTGGAGTTTTGTTTGCCAGAGAATAGCGCCGTTGTTTGTGTTTGGGGGCTTGTGGCTGGGAGTGGCCGACTGGCGCCTTAGAATCTGTGTTACGCAGCATGGTTCCCAGACAAGAGGTGGCACCAGTGCCAAGTTGGGCTGGTTTGATAGTACCAAGTGGCTCCTGCAATCTGCCATCCAGAAGTGGGGCAGCTTACTTTTGTTTGCCAGGGAAACGGGCCGAGGTTTGTGACTGGGGACCTATGGCTGGGAGTGACGGCTGGCTCCTGAAAAGCTACGATAGGCAGGATGGTGACCAGACCCATGGTGGCACCAGTGCCAAGTTGGGCTGGTTTGATAGTACCAAGTGTCTCCTGCAATCCGCCATCCAGAAGCGGGGCAGCTTACTTTTGTTTGCCATAGAAATAGGCCTAGGTTTTTTTCTGGGGGCCTGTGGCTAGGAGTGGCCGGCTGGCTCCTAAGAATCCACGATACGCAGGATGTTTCCCAGACCCAAGGTGGCACCAGTGCCAAGTCGGGCTGGTTTGATAGTACCAAGTGGCTCCTGCAAACTCCATCAAAAAGTTGGCAGGCGTGTTTTGTTTTCCAGCGAACAGCGCCGTTGATTTTGTTTGGGGGCCTGTGGCTGGGAGTGGCCGGCTGGCTCCTTAGAATCCACGATACGCAGGATGGTTCCCAGACCCAAGGTGGCACCAGTGCCAAGTCGGGCTGGTTTGATAGTACCAAGTGGCTCCTGCAATCTGCCATCCAGAAGCGGTGCAGTTGAGTTTTGTTTGCCAGAGAAAAGGGCCGTGGGTTGTGTTTGGGGGCATATGGCTGGGAGTGGCCGGCTGTCTCATTAAAAAGATCGATACGCAGGATGGTTCCCAGACCCAAGGTGGCACCAGTGCCAAGTCGGGCTGTTTTTATAGTACCAAGTGCGTCCTGCAATTTGCCATCCAGAAGCGGGGCAGTGGAGTTTTGTTTGCCAGAGAATAGCGCCGTTGTTTGTGTTTGGGGGCTTGTGGCTGGGAGTGGCCGACTGGCGCCTTAGAATCTGTGTTACGCAGCATGGTTCCCAGACCAGAGGTGGCACCAGTGCCAAGTTGGGCTGGTTTGATAGTACCAAGTGGCTCCTGCAATCTGCCATCCAGAAGCGGGGCAGCTTACTTTTGTTTGCCAGGGAAACGGGCCGAGGTTTGTGACTGGGGACCTATGGCTGGGAGTGACCGGCTGGCTCCTGAAAAGCTACGATAGGCAGGATGGTGACCAGACCCATGGTGGCACCAGTGCCAAGTTGGGCTGATTTGATAGTACCAAGTGGCTCCTGCAATCTGCCATCAAAAAGTTGTCAGGCGAGTTTTGTTTTCCAGGGAAAAGCGCCGTTGTGTGTGTTTGGGGGCCTGTGGCTGGGAGTGGCCGGCTGGCTCCTTAGAATCCACGATACGCAGGATGGTTCCCAGACCCAAGGTGGCACCAGTGCCAAGTCGGGCTGGTTTGATACTACCAAGTGCGTCCTGCAATCTGCCATCCAGAAGCGGGGCAGCTTAATTTTGTTTGCCAGGGAAACGGGCCGTGGGTTTTGTTTGGGGGCCTATGGCTGAGAGTGGCCGGCTGGCTCCTGAAAATCCACGCTAGGCAGCATGGTTCCCAGATGCAAGGTGGCACCAGTGCCAAGTCGGGCTGGTTTGATGGTGCAAAGTGGCTCCTGCAATCTGCCATCCAGAAGCGGGGCAGCTGATTTTTGTTTGCCAGAGAAAAATTCCGTGGATTGTTTTTGGGGGCATATTGCTGGGAGTGGCCGGCTGGCTCCTTAAAATGCTCGATACGCATGATGGTTCCCAGGTCCAAGGTGTCACCACTACCAAGTCGGCCTGCGGTTTTAGTATCAAGTTCATCCTGCAATTTGCCATCCAGAAGAGGGGCAGTTGAGTTTTGTTTGCCAGAGAAACGGGCCGAGGTTTCTGTTTGGGGACATATGGCTGAGAGTGGCCGGCTGGCCCCTGAATATCCACGATACACAGCATGGTTCCCAGATCCAAGGTGGCACCAGTGCCAAGTTGGGCTGGTTTGATAGTACCAAGTGTCTCCTGCAATCTGCCATCCAGAAGCGGGGCAGCTTACTTTTGTTTGCCAGAGAAATAGGCCTAGGTTTTTGTCTGGGGGCCTGTGGCTAGGAGTGGCCGGCTGGCTCCTAAGAATCCACCATACGCAGGATGTTTCCCAGACCCAAGGTGACACCAGTGCCAAGTCGGGCTGGTTTGATAGTACCAAGTGGCTCCTGCAAACTCCATCAAAAAGTTGGCAGGCGTGTTTTGTTTTCCAGGGAACAGCGCCGTTGATTTTGTTTGGGGGCCTGTGGCTGGGAGTGGCCGGCTGGCTCCTTAGAATCCACGATACGCAGGATGGTTCCCAGACCCAAGGTGGCACCAGTGCCAAGTCGGGCTGGTTTGATTACACCAAGTGGCTCCTGCAATCTGCCATCCAGAAGTGAGGCAGCTAAGTTTTGTTTGCCAGAAAAAAGGGCCGTGGTTTTTGTTGGGGGCCTGTGGCTGGGAGTGGCCGGCTGGCTCCTTAGAATCCACCATACGCAGGATGGTTCCCAGACCCAAGGTGGCACCAGTGCCAAGTCGGGCTGGTTTGATAGTCCCAAGTGGCTCCTGCAAACTGCCATCCAGAAGCGGGGCAGCTGAGTTTTGTTTGCCAGGGAAATGGGCCGTTGTTTGTGTTTGGGGGCCTGTGGCTGGGAGTGTTCGGCTGGTTCCTGAATATGTACGATACGCAGGATTGTTCCCAGACCCAAGGTGGCACCAGTGCCAAGTCGGGCTGGTTTGATGGTGCAAAGTGGCTCCTGCAATCTGCCATCCAGACGCGGGGCAGCGGATTTTTGTTTCCATGAGAAATGGTCCGTGGTTTGTTTTTGGGGGTATATGGCTGGGCCTGGCCGGCTGGCTCCTTAAAAAGCTCGATATGCAGGATGGTTCCCTGACACAAGGTGGCACCAGTGCCACGTCGGGCGGTTTTCGTAGTACAAAGTGCGTCCTAAAATTTGCCATCCAGAAGAGGGGCAGTTGAGTTTTGTTTGCCAGAGAAAAGGTCCGTGGTTTGTTTTTGGGGGCATATGGCTGAGAGTGGCTGGGTGGCCCCTGAAAATCCACGATACACAGGATGGTTCCCAGATCCAAGGTGGCACCTGTGCCAAGTCGGGCTGATTTGATAGTACTAAGTAGCTCCTGCAATCTGCCATCCAGAAGCGGGGCAGCTTACTTTTGTTTGCCAGGGAAACGGGCCGAGGTTTGTGTTTGGGGGCCTATGGCTGAGAGTGACCGGCTGGCTCCTGAAAAGCTACGATAGGCAGGATGGTGACCAGACCCATGGTGGCACCAGTGCCAAGTTGGGCTGATTTGATAGTACCAAGTGGCTCCTGCAATCTGCCATCAAAAAGTTGTCAGGCGAGTTTTGTTTTCCAGGGAAAAGCGCCGTTGTTTGTATTTGGGGGCCTGTGGCTGGCAGTGGACGGCTGGCTCCTTTGAACCCACAATACGCAGGATGGTTCCCAGACCCAAGGTGGCACCAGTGCCAAGTCGGGCTGGTTTGATACTACCAAGTTCGTCCTGCAATCTGCCATCCAGAAGCGGGGCAGCTTAATTTTGTTTGCCAGGGAAACGGGCCGTGGGTTTTGTTTGGGGGCCTATGGCTGAGAGTGGCCGGCTGGCTCCTGAAAATCCACGCTAGGCAGCATGGTTCCCAGATGCAAGGTGGCACCAGTGCCAAGTCGGGCTGGTTTGATGGTGCAAAGTGGCTCCTGCAATCTGCCATCCAGAAGCGGGGCAGCTGATTTTTGTTTGCCAGAGAAAAATTCCGTGGATTGTTTTTGGGGGCATATTGCTGGGAGTGGCCGGCTGGCTCCTTAAAATGCTCGATACGCATGATGGTTCCCAGGTCCAAGGTGTCACCACTACCAAGTCGGCCTGCGGTTTTAGTATCAAGTTCATCCTGCAATTTGCCATCCAGAAGAGGGGCAGTTGAGTTTTGTTTGCCAGAGAAACGGGCCGAGGTTTCTGTTTGGGGACATATGGCTGAGAGTGGCCGGCTGGCCCCTGAATATCCACGATACACAGCATGGTTCCCAGATCCAAGGTGGCACCAGTGCCAAGTTGGGCTGGTTTGATAGTACCAAGTGTCTCCTGCAATCTGCCATCCAGAAGCGGGGCAGCTTACTTTTGTTTGCCAGAGAAATAGGCCTAGGTTTTTGTCTGGGGGCCTGTGGCTAGGAGTGGCCGGCTGGCTCCTAAGAATCCACGATACGCAGGATGTTTCCCAGACCCAAGGTGGCACCAGTGCCAAGTCGGGCTGGTTTGATAGTACCAAGTGGCTCCTGCAAACTCCATCAAAAAGTTGGCAGGCGTGTTTTGTTTTCCAGGGAACAGCGCCGTTGATTTTGTTTGGGGGCCTGTGGCTGGGAGTGGCCGGCTGGCTCCTTAGAATCCACGATACGCAGGATGGTTCCCAGACCCAAGGTGGCACCAGTGCCAAGTCGGGCTGGTTTGATTACACCAAGTGACTCCTGCAATCTGCCATCCAGAAGTGAGGCAGCTAAGTTTTGTTTGCCAGAAAAAAGGGCCGTGGTTTTTGTTGGGGGCCTGTGGCTGGGAGTGGCCGGCTGGCTCCTTAGAATCCACCATACGCAGGATGGTTCCCAGACCCAAGGTGGCACCAGTGCCAAGTCGGGCTGGTTTGATAGTCCCAAGTGGCTCCTGCAAACTGCCATCCAGAAGCGGGGCAGCTGAGTTTTGTTTGCCAGGGAAATGGGCCGTTGTTTGTGTTTGGGGGCCTGTGGCTGGGAGTGTTCGGCTGGTTCCTGAATATGTACGATACGCAGGATTGTTCCCAGACCCAAGGTGGCACCAGTGCCAAGTCGGGCTGGTTTGATGGTGCAAAGTGGCTCCTGCAATCTGCCATCCAGACGCGGGGCAGCGGATTTTTGTTTCCATGAGAAATGGTCCGTGGTTTGTTTTTGGGGGTATATGGCTGGGCCTGGCCGGCTGGCTCCTTAAAAAGCTCGATATGCAGGATGGTTCCCTGACACAAGGTGGCACCAGTGCCACGTCGGGCGGTTTTCGTAGTACAAAGTGCGTCCTAAAATTTGCCATCCAGAAGAGGGGCAGTTGAGTTTTGTTTGCCAGAGAAAAGGGCCGTGGTTTGTTTTTGGGGGCATATGGCTGAGAGTGGCTGGGTGGCCCCTGAAAATCCACGATACACAGGATGGTTCCCAGATCCAAGGTGGCACCTGTGCCAAGTCGGGCTGATTTGATAGTACTAAGTAGCTCCTGCAATCTGCCATCCAGAAGCGGGGCAGCTTACTTTTGTTTGCCAGGGAAACGGGCCGAGGTTTGTGTTTGGGGGCCTATGGCTGAGAGTGACCGGCTGGCTCCTGAAAAGCTACAATAGGCAGGATGGTGACCAGACCCATGGTGGCACCAGTGCCAAGTTGGGCTGGTTTGATAGTACCAAGTGGTTCCTGCAATCTGCCATCCAGAAGCAGGGCAGCTGAGTTTTGTTTGCCAGAGAAAAGGGCCTTGGTTTGTGTTTGGGGGCATATGGCTGGGTGTGGCCAGCTGGCTCCTTAAAATGCACGATATGCAACATGGCTCCCAGACCCAAGGTGGCACCAGTGCCAAGTTGGGCTGGTTTGATAGTACCAAGTGGCTCCTGCAATCTTCCATGATCACGTGGAGAAATACTTTCTGGTTTCAGCCTCATGCTCTTTCTTCTCTCCCTCAACTTCTCTATCACCTCTCATCTGGTTCACATGCGCTGTCTTCAAGGTCCACAGGCTACTTTTCACAGAATCTTCTGGCCTGATGAAGTAAGAATGATGAATAGAACAGAGCTGGGATCTATTTTCCAGTTTGGATAAAATGCATTCTGCACACAAATCCAAGGAGAACGGGCTGCCCCGATGCCCAGAAAATCTTTCACTCCTGCTAGTGTTCTACGTCAACCGCAACTTAGTCTGAAAGAAAAGCTTTTTCTCTGAGAGCATCTGAGAGGTTTGCATGAAGCACTGATATCTGACATATGCAATTTTGAATAGGAGAGGAAAAAGAAAATGGCAAGGAGTTTTTAATTTTAGTGGTTTCAATTTTAATTTCCGTGCACTTTTTCAAAACTTGTCAGCTCAAATGCCCATCAACATCTTTTAGTCATCTGTAAGTCAGTATTCATATAAAATGTGCTTCAAATCCAAAGAATTTCAAATTTGCACTCCAAGCTTCTATGCCTAGATTTATGATTTCCTACACATATTAGATGAAAGGAAGGCCTTTTTTACTGTGGGAGTGCTGGAACACTGGAACAGGTTGCCCAGAGAAGTTGTGGGTGTCCCATCCCTGAAAGTATTCAAGGTCACCTTGGACGGGGCTTGGAGCAGCAACAAAGGAGAAGCTTGATGGTAGAGAAACAAAGTTGGACTATAGAAGAAACTCGGATTGAAGTATAGGATCAAGTTTTCTCTCAGCTCTTGGGGTAAATTCAAAGTTGTACAAAATGACATTTATCTGTGCTATTCACTACTGTAACAGAAAGTTTCATGAAAACTGTACAGAAGATAGTAAATTTTAAAAGAGATAAGAATTACAGCATAAAATCCATGGGATAGGTTACAACATGAGACACTCTCTAAGAGAAAATCTCTTTGTTTCAGCACTTCATCGGGGTAAGATTTCATGAAGTGCCAAAGAAGGCGGCAAAATATCATTCGGGACATTATTTACTGGAATTCAGCCTGGCCATTAGTAGGAACTGCCTTTGAACATATCATGTAGATATACCACACACACTTTCCCTTCACTGAAAAATTACTGTTTACAACAAATAAGCAATTGACGATCAAAATTGATTGAAAGCATCTTAAACATGTCAAGTATTTCATTGTAGATGATCTGTGATCCAAATGCTTCTTCCACCTTCGAGAGGGACAGAAGAATTCTTCCATATCATGATGGTTTAAAATTGTATCAACCAATGTTTTCTGCTGAAAAGATATCATCTATTTTTTTCTATTTTTGGAAGAAAATATTCCTAGACATACAACAGGTGAGAACTAAGTAATTTTAAAGAAACAAATGAAATGAAAATATTCTGTAAATAGAATGAAATGAAAAGCTGTGTTTTAAATAGGAGCTAAATATTAAACAGAATTTTTGTACCAGGCATTTGAATTACTGCACCAGCTCTTTTGCCCATCAAGAGAGGCATTTAGCATTTCAGTCTTTTCCAAGGTGTTCATGATCTGCTATGCTGATCTCTGTGTGTGCCTAGGTGTGTGTGGAGGGGGGGGCATATGAAGGGGAGTGTGTATGTTTGCTTTACAATTGTTGTGGCAGATTCATGCCTCAGCTCCACATTTTGTTTTAAAAAGGTCACACCGAGTGGATATGAAGTTTACTATCAACAAGAGATCGATTCCCAAATCATCCATTTGACTCTCCCTTATAAATCATGTGCTTTGTTGCATATTTTATCAAATATACTTTCAAGCCAGATGGAGGAAGGAGGATGTGGGAATCCCTCCACCATCTTGCAACTTTTATGTAAGTAGGTTTTCAAGAAAATCATCATTTCTCTTTTAAATATGTCTGGAACAGGCATGATGGTAGTGTCAACCTGTTGGAGTTTTTGTTGCTGGAAGAAGTTGTACAAAAGGATTGGTTTTTACATTGACCAGTTACTGAATCAAGCGCAGGAATACATTGGAAATTTAGCTGGGGGTTCCTTTTCCCAGCAGACTACTTCTAGAACGAGCTTGTACACTGAAGCTGACTCTTTTGCTCTCTTTTTGTTTCTTTCCTATTTTCTTGGCTTCTTTGCCACTATCTAGACAATTTTGGAACTTTGTTCCCAACTAAAATGGTTTCAATAGTCTGATTGTGATCATACATTTTTACAAGGAATTTTTAAAATCTTTCCTCGAGTCCAGAAAGTCAAGGACTTAGATCTTTTTCTTCCCTTATCAATATTGCCATGAAATTGATAAATAAAGACCAACTCTTTATTTTTGTTTTTAACCCACGTAGATAATTCCCATCCATTAATCCATTTTGTGGACCAATAGCTGCCATTCTGATGGAAGCTGTCACTTCTTAACAACAGGCATTCTGTGACTATGTTGACTGCACTTTGGGTGAAGATCCTAACTGGTCTTAGATATACATAGGGAGAAATTTGCTCAGCCAGTGTCAGTCTTAAGCATGCGTATCAGAAGATCTTTCTAGAGCTGGGAATTTTCCCATGAAAGGGATTCAGTTAGGGAAGAGACACTTGTGCCAGAGTTTTACATTCTTCTTGAACACTGCTTAAGGAACTTAGATGCCATGTCCATTTGAATATCTGTCTGCACAGAACTTTGTCATGCCAGCGCTTTGAAATGCATCTTGAAGAGAATTCACTAGCACAGAATGAAAGAGAGTGGAAGGGGTTGGTGGGGCTAACCAGGCCCAACCCCCCTGCCTAAACCAGGATACCTAGAGCCTCTTGCCCAGGATTCTATCTGGGTGTACTTTTAATGTCTTCAAAGATCCAGGCTCCACAATCTTTCTGGGCAGTCTGTGCCGTGGTTCAGTCACCCTGACAGTAAAGAAACATTTACTGATGTTCAAAGGCAATCTCCTGTATTTCAGTGTGTGCCCACTGCCTCTTGTCTTTTCCCTCAGCATCACTGAAAAGACACTGATTCCCTCCCCTTTGCACTATTGCTTCCATATGTATGTGTGATGCCATGTAGAGGTATGTCAAAAACCTCCCTGAAGCCCAGGCAGATAATATTCCCTTCATCTACCAGTCAAGTTGATTCATCAGAGGAGTTTAAAGTGATGTTCAGCATGAAATTCCCCTGAAAAATCATGCTAACTACATTATTTGGTCATCTGTCATGTGCCTGGCAAGGATTTCCAGGAAGAGCTGCTTCATCAACTTCCTGGGGATAAAAAAGAGGCTGGCTGGTTTGTACTATGGCGAGTCCTCTTAATTGCCTTTTTTGAAGATGGGTGTCATTTGCTAACATCCACTCTTTAGCTCCTCTTCTCATCTACACCTCGGCAAAAAGCTTTTCCACTATGTCTGGCTAGGAAAAACTGTGCCAGCACAGAAAACATCTCCCATCGTGTTCTAGAAGTTGCACGGATGTCTGCCAAGTGTTTGGCAGGAAGAAAAGAAAAGTTGTCCAAAACAGCTTCCAATCGAATGTTCCTGTGATTGGAAAAGTCAGGAGAGTGCAAAGGTACTGTTTTCTATCAGTTGGCAAGGTGCGCACACAATCCCAGTGTTGTACAGCTTGCTTCTTCACCTTCCCGAAGCTGCCGCTCTCGCCGGCTCCCGGAACCGAAGAAGCGGCTTCTTCGCGCAAAGACGATTGTGCCGCTCACAGTGCTCTCCTTAGCGCGGCTTCTGCCGAAAGACGCCCGGCAGCGGCTCTTACCTCCGGAGAGCATCCTACCTTCGTCTTTAGCTCCTCTTCTCATCTACACCTCGGCAAAACGCTTTTCCACTATGTCTGGCTAGGAAAAACTGTGCCAGCACAGAAAACATCTCCCATCGTGTTCTCGAAGTTGCACGGATGTCTGCCAAGTGTTTGGCAGGAAGAAAAGAAAAGTTGTCCAAAACAGCTTCCAATCGAATGTTCATGTGATTGGAAAAGTCAGGAGAGTGCAAAGGTACTGTTTTCTATCAGTTGGCAAGGTGCGCACACAATCCCAGTGTTGTACAGCTTGCTTCTTCACCTTCCCGAAGCTGCCGCTCTCGCCGGCTCCCGGAACCGAAGAAGCGGCTTCTTCGCGCAAAGACGATTGTGCCGCTCACAGTGCTCTCCTTAGCGCGGCTTCTGCCGAAAGACGCCCGGCAGCGGCTCTTACCTCCGGAGAGCATCCTACCTTCGTCTTTAGCTCCTCTTCTCATCTACACCTCGGCAAAACGCTTTTCCACTATGTCTGGCTAGGAAAAACTGTGCCAGCACAGAAAACATCTCCCATCGTGTTCTAGAAGTTGCACGGATGTCTGCCAAGTGTTTGGCAGGAAGAAAAGAAAAGTTGTCCAAAACAGCTTCCAATCGAATGTTCATGTGATTGGAAAAGTCAGGAGAGTGCAAAGGTACTGTTTTCTATCAGTTGGCAAAGTGCGCACACAATCCCAGTGTTGTACAGCTTGCTTCTTCACCTTCCCGAAGCTGCCGCTCTCGCCGGCTGCCGGAGCCCAAGAAGCGGCTTCTTCGCGCAAAGACGATTGTGCCGCTCACAGGGCTCTCCTTAGCGCGGCTTCTGCCGAAAGACGCCCGGCAGCGGCTCTTACCTCCGGAGAGCATCCTACCTTCGTCTTTCGCGTCTTTTGTAGTCTACATCTTAGCAAAACGCTTTTCCACTATGTCTGGCTAGGAAAAACTGTGCCAGCACAGAAAACATCTCCCATCGTGTTCTAGAAGTTGCACGGATGTCTGCCAAGTGTTTGGCAGGAAGAAAAGAAAAGTTGTCCAAAACAGCTTCCAATCGAATGTTCCTGTGATTGGAAAAGTCAGGAGAGTGCAAAGGTACTGTTTTCTATCAGTTGGCAAGGTGCGCACACAATCCCAGTGTTGTACAGCTTGCTTCTTCACCTTCCCGAAGCTGCCGCTCTCGCCGGCTCCCGGAACCGAAGAAGCGGCTTCTTCGCGCAAAGACGATTGTGCCGCTCACAGGGCTCTCCTTAGCGCGGCTTCTGCCGAAAGACGCCCGGCAGCGGCTCTTACCTCCGGAGAGCATCCTACCTTCGTCTTTTGCGTCTTTTGTAGTCTACATCTTAGCAAAACGCTTTTCCACTATGTCTGGCTAGGAAAAACTGTGCCAGCACAGAAAACATCTCCCATCGTGTTCTAGAAGTTGCACGGATGTCTGCCAAGTGTTTGGCAGGAAGAAAAATAAAGTTGTCCAAAACAGCTTCCAATCGAATGTTCCTGTGATTGGAAAAGTCAGGAGAGTGCAAAGGTACTGTTTTCTATCAGTTGGCAAGGTGCGCACACAATCCCAGTGTTGTACAGCTTGCTTCTTCACCTTCCCGAAGCTGCCGCTCTCGCCGGCTCCCGGAACCGAAGAAGCGGCTTCTTCGCGCAAAGACGATTGTGCCGCTCACAGTGCTCTCCTTAGCGCGGCTTCTGCCGAAAGACGCCCGGCAGCGGCTCTTACCTCCGGAGAGCATCCTACCTTCGTCTTTCGCGTCTTATGTAGTCTACACCTCGGCAAAAAGCTTTTCCACTATGTCTGGCTAGGAAAAACTGTGCCAGCACAGAAAACATCTCCCATCGTGTTCTAGAAGTTGCACGGATGTCTGCCAAGTGTTTGGCAGGAAGAAAAGAAAAGTTGTCCAAAACAGCTTCCAATCGAATGTTCCTGTGATTGGAAAAGTCAGGAGAGTGCAAAGGTACTGTTTTCTATCAGTTGGCAAGGTGCGCACACAATCCCAGTGTTGTACAGCTTGCTTCTTCACCTTCCCGAAGCTGCCGCTCTCGCCGGCTGCCGGAGCCCAAGAAGCGGCTTCTTCGCGCAAAGACGATTGTGCCGCTCACAGTGCTCTCCTTAGCGCGGCTTCTGCCGAAAGACGCCCGGCAGCGGCTCTTACCTCCGGAGAGCATCCTACCTTCGTCTTTCGCGTCTTATGTAGTCTACACCTCGGCAAAAAGCTTTTCCACTATGTCTGGCTAGGAAAAACTGTGCCAGCACAGAAAACATCTCCCATCGTGTTCTAGAAGTTGCACGGATGTCTGCCAAGTGTTTGGCAGGAAGAAAAGAAAAGTTGTCCAAAACAGCTTCCAATCGAATGTTCCTGTGATTGGAAAAGTCAGGAGAGTGCAAAGGTACTGTTTTCTATCAGTTGGCAAGGTGCGCACACAATCCCAGTGTTGTACAGCTTGCTTCTTCACCTTCCCGAAGCTGCCGCTCTCGCCGGCTGCCGGAGCCCAAGAAGCGGCTTCTTCGCGCAAAGACGATTGTGCCGCTCACAGGGCTCTCCTTAGCGCGGCTTCTGCCGAAAGACGCCCGGCAGCGGCTCTTACCTCCGGAGAGCATCCTACCTTCGTCTTTCGCGTCTTTTGTAGTCTACATCTTAGCAAAACGCTTCTCCACTATGTCTGGCTAGGAAAAACTGTGCCAGCACAGAAAACATCTCCCATCGTGTTCTAGAAGTTGCACGGATGTCTGCCAAGTGTTTGGCAGGAAGAAAAGAAAAGTTGTCCAAAACAGCTTCCAATCGAATGTTCCTGTGATTGGAAAAGTCAGGAGAGTGCAAAGGTACTGTTTTCTATCAGTTGGCAAGGTGCGCACACAATCCCAGTGTTGTACAGCTTGCTTCTTCACCTTCCCGAAGCTGCCGCTCTCGCCGGCTCCCGGAACCGAAGAATCGGCTTCTTCGCGCAAAGACGATTGTGCCGCTCACAGGGCTCTCCTTAGCGCGGCTTCTGCCGAAAGACGCCCGGCAGCGGCTCTTAACTCCGGAGAGCATCCTACCTTCGTCTTTCGCGTCTTATGTAGTCTACATCTTAGCAAAACGCTTTTCCACTATGTCTGGCTAGGAAAAACCGTGCCAGCCCAGAAAACATCTCCCATCGTTTTCTAGAAGTTGCAGATATGTCTGCCAAGTGTTTGGGAGGAAGAAAAGAAAAGTTGTCCAAAACAGCTTCCAATCGAATGTTCCTGTGATTGGAAGAGTCAGGAGAGTGCAAAGGTACTGTTTTCTATCAGTTGGCAAGGTGCGCACACAATCCCAGTGTTGTACAGCTTGCTTCTTCACCTTCCCGAAGCTGCCACTCTCAGGAGGTAAGAGCCGCTGCCGGGCGTCTTTCGGCAGAAGCCGCGCTAAGGGGAGCACTGTGAGCGGCACAATCGTCTTTGCGCGAAGAAGCCGCTTCTTGGGCTCCGGCAGCCGGCGAGAGCGGCAGCTTCGGGAAGGTGAAGAAGCAAGCTGTACAACACTGGGATTGTGTGCGCACCTTGCCAACTGATAGAAAACAGTACCTTTGCACTCTCCTGACTTTTCCAATCACAGGAACATTCGATTGGAATCTGTTTTGGACAACTTTTCTTTTCTTCCTGCCAAACACTTGGCAGACATCCGTGCAACTTCTAGAACACGATGGGAGATGTTTTCTGTGCTGGCACAGTTTTTCCTAGCCAGACATAGTGGAAAAGCTTTTTGCCGAGGTGTAGACTACATAAGACGCGAAAGACGAAGGTAGGATGCTCTCCGGAGGTAAGAGCCGCTGCCGGGCGTCTTTCAGCAGAAGCCGCGCTAAGGAGAGCACTGTGAGCGGCACAATCGTCTTTGCGCGAAGAAGCCGCTTCTTGGGCTCCGGCAGCCGGCGAGAGCGGCAGCTTCGGGAAGGTGAAGAAGCAAGCTGTACAACACTGGGATTGTGTGCGCACCTTGCCAACTGATAGAAAACAGTACCTTTGCACTCTCCTGACTTTTCCAATCACAGGAACATTCGATTGGAAGCTGTTTTGGACAACTTTTCTTTTCTTCCTGCCAAACACTTGGCAGACATCCGTGCAACTTCTAGAACACGATGGGAGATGTTTTCTGTGCTGGCACAGTTTTTCCTAGCCAGACATAGTGGAAAAGCGTTTTGCTAAGATGTAGACTACAAAAGACGCGAAAGACGAAGGTAGGATGCTCTCCGGAGGTAAGAGCCGCTGCCGGGCGTCTTTCGGCAGAAGCCGCGCTAAGGAGAGCACTGTGAGCGGCACAATCGTCTTTGCGCGAAGAAGCCGCTTCTTGGGCTCCGGCAGCCGGCGAGAGCGGCAGCTTCGGGAAGGTGAAGAAGCAAGCTGTACAACACTGGGATTGTGTGCGCACCTTGCCAACTGATAGAAAACAGTACCTTTGCACTCTCCTGACTTTTCCAATCACAGGAACATTCGATTGGAAGCTGTTTTGGACAACTTTTCTTTTCTTCCTGCCAAACACTTGGCAGACATCCGTGCAACTTCTAGAACACGATGGGAGATGTTTTCTGTGCTGGCACAGTTTTTCCTAGCCAGACATAGTGGAGAAGCGTTTTGCTAAGATGTAGACTACAAAAGACGCGAAAGACGAAGGTAGGATGCTCTCCGGAGGTAAGAGCCGCTGCCGGGCGTCTTTCGGCAGAAGCCGCGCTAAGGAGAGCACTGTGAGCGGCACAATCGTCTTTGCGCGAAGAAGCCGCTTCTTCGGTTCCGGGAGCCGGCGAGAGCGGCAGCTTCGGGAAGGTGAAGAAGCAAGCTGTACAACACTGGGATTGTGTGCGCACCTTGCCAACTGATAGAAAACAGTACCTTTGCACTCTCCTGACTTTTCCAATCACAGGAACATTCGATTGGAAGCTGTTTTGGACAACTTTTCTTTTCTTCCTGCCAAACACTTGGCAGACATCCGTGCAACTTCTAGAACACGATGGGAGATGTTTTCTGTGCTGGCACAGTTTTTCCTAGCCAGACATAGTGGAAAAGCTTTTTGCCGAGGTGTAGACTACATAAGACGCGAAAGACGAAGGTAGGATGCTCTCCGGAGGTAAGAGCCGCTGCCGGGCGTCTTTCGGCAGAAGCCGCGCTAAGGAGAGCACTGTGAGCGGCACAATCGTCTTTGCGCGAAGAAGCCGCTTCTTGGGCTCCGGCAGCCGGCGAGAGCGGCAGCTTCGGGAAGGTGAAGAAGCAAGCTGTACAACACTGGGATTGTGTGCGCACCTTGCCAACTGATAGAAAACAGTACCTTTGCACTCTCCTGACTTTTCCAATCACAGGAACATTCGATTGGAAGCTGTTTTGGACAACTTTTCTTTTCTTCCTGCCAAACACTTGGCAGACATCCGTGCAACTTCTAGAACACGATGGGAGATGTTTTCTGTGCTGGCACAGTTTTTCCTAGCCAGACATAGTGGAGAAGCGTTTTGCTAAGATGTAGACTACAAAAGACGCGAAAGACGAAGGTAGGATGCTCTCCGGAGGTAAGAGCCGCTGCCGGGCGTCTTTCGGCAGAAGCCGCGCTAAGGAGAGCCCTGTGAGCGGCACAATCGTCTTTGCGCGAAGAAGCAGCTTCTTGGGCTCCGGCAGCCGGCGAGAGCGGCAGCTTCGGGAAGGTGAAGAAGCAAGCTGTACAACACTGGGATTGTGTGCGCACTTTGCCAACTGATAGTAAACAGTACCTTTGCACTCTCCTGACTTTTCCAATCACATGAACATTCGATTGGAAGCTGTTTTGGACAACTTTTCTTTTCTTCCTGCCAAACACTTGGCAGACATCCGTGCAACTTCGAGAACACGATGGGAGATGTTTTCTGTGCTGGCACAGTTTTTCCTAGCCAGACATAGTGGAAAAGCGTTTTGCCGAGGTGTAGATGAGAAGAGGAGCTAAAGACGAAGGTAGGATGCTCTCCGGAGGTAAGAGCCGCTGCCGGGCGTCTTTCGGCAGAAGCCGCGCTAAGGAGAGCACTGTGAGCGGCACAATCGTCTTTGCGCGAAGAAGCCGCTTCTTGGGCTCCGGCAGCCGGCGAGAGCGGCAGCTTCGGGAAGGTGAAGAAGCAAGCTGTACAACACTGGGATTGTGTGCGCACCTTGCCAACTGATAGAAAACAGTACCTTTGCACTCTCCTGACTTTTCCAATCACAGGAACATTCGATTGGAAGCTGTTTTGGACAACTTTTCTTTTCTTCCTGCCAAACACTTGGCAGACATCCGTGCAACTTCTAGAACACGATGGGAGATGTTTTCTGTGCTGGCACAGTTTTTCCTAGCCAGACATAGTGGAAAAGCTTTTTGCCGAGGTGTAGATGAGAAGAGGAGCTAAAGAGTGGATGTTAGCAAATGACACCCATCTTCAAAAAAGGCAATTAAGAGGACTCGCCATAGTACAAACCAGCCAGCCTCTTTTTTATCCCCAGGAAGTTGATGAAGCAGCTCTTCCTGGAAATCCTTGCCAGGCACATGACAGATGACCAAATAATGTAGTTAGCATGATTTTTCAGGGGAATTTCATGCTGAACATCACTTTAAACTCCTCTGATGAATCAACTTGACTGGTAGATGAAGGGAATATTATCTGCCTGGGCTTCAGGGAGGTTTTTGACATACCTCTACATGGCATCACACATACATATGGAAGCAATAGTGCAAAGGGGAGGGAATCAGTGTCTTTTCAGTGATGCTGAGGGAAAAGACAAGAGGCAGTGGGCACACACTGAAATACAGGAGATTGCCTTTGAACATCAGTAAATGTTTCTTTACTGTCAGGGTGACTGAACCACGGCACAGACTGCCCAGAAAGATTGTGGAGCCTGGATCTTTGAAGACATTAAAAGTACACCCAGATAGAATCCTGGGCAAGAGGCTCTAGGTATCCTGGTTTAGGCAGGGGGGTTGGGCCTGGTTAGCCCCACCAACCCCTTCCACTCTCTTTCATTCTGTGCTAGTGAATTCTCTTCAAGATGCATTTCAAAGCGCTGGCATGACAAAGTTCTGTGCAGACAGAGATCCAAATGGACATGGCATCTAAGTTCCTTAAGCAGTGTTCAAGAAGAATGTAAAACTCTGGCACAAGTGTCTCTTCCCTAACTGAATCCCTTTCATGGGAAAATTCCCAGCTCTAGAAAGATCTTCTGATACGCATGCTTAAGACTGACACTGGCTGAGCAAATTTCTCCCTATGTATATCTAAGACCAGTTAGGATCTTCACCCAAAGTGCAGTCAACATAGTCACAGAATGCCTATTGTTAAGAAGTGACAGCTTCCATCAGAATGGCAGCTATTGGTCCACAAAATGGATTAATGGATGGGAATTATCTACGTGGGTTAAAAACAAAAATAAAGAGTTGGTCTTTATTTATCAATTTCATGGCAATATTGATAAGGGAAGAAAAAGATCTAAGTCCTTGACTTTCTGGACTCGAGGAAAGATTTTAAAAATTCCTTGTAAAAATGTATGATCACAATCAGACTATTGAAACCATTTTAGTTGGGAACAAAGTTCCAAAATTGTCTAGATAGTGGCAAAGAAGCCAAGAAAATAGGAAAGAAACAAAAAGAGAGCAAAAGAGTCAGCTTCAGTGTACAAGCTCGTTCTAGAAGTAGTCTGCTGGGAAAAGGAACCCCCAGCTAAATTTCCAATGTATTCCTGCGCTTGATTCAGTAACTGGTCAATGTAAAAACCAATCCTTTTGTACAACTTCTTCCAGCAACAAAAACTCCAACAGGTTGACACTACCATCATGCCTGTTCCAGACATATTTAAAAGAGAAATGATGATTTTCTTGAAAACCTACTTACATAAAAGTTGCAAGATGGTGGAGGGATTCCCACATCCTCCTTCCTCCATCTGGCTTGAAAGTATATTTGATAAAATATGCAACAAAGCACATGATTTATAAGGGAGAGTCAAATGGATGATTTGGGAATCGATCTCTTGTTGATAGTAAACTTCATATCCACTCGGTGTGACCTTTTTAAAACAAAATGTGGAGCTGAGGCATGAATCTGCCACAACAATTGTAAAGCAAACATACACACTCCCCTTCATATGCCCCCCCCTCCACACACACCTAGGCACACACAGAGATCAGCATAGCAGATCATGAACACCTTGGAAAAGACTGAAATGCTAAATGCCTCTCTTGATGGGCAAAAGAGCTGGTGCAGTAATTCAAATGCCTGGTACAAAAATTCTGTTTAATATTTAGCTCCTATTTAAAACACAGCTTTTCATTTCATTCTATTTACAGAATATTTTCATTTCATTTGTTTCTTTAAAATTACTTAGTTCTCACCTGTTGTATGTCTAGGAATATTTTCTTCCAAAAATAGAAAAAAATAGATGATATCTTTTCAGCAGAAAACATTGGTTGATACAATTTTAAACCATCATGATATGGAAGAATTCTTCTGTCCCTCTCGAAGGTGGAAGAAGCATTTGGATCACAGATCATCTACAATGAAATACTTGACATGTTTAAGATGCTTTCAATCAATTTTGATCGTCAATTGCTTATTTGTTGTAAACAGTAATTTTTCAGTGAAGGGAAAGTGTGTGTGGTATATCTACATGATATGTTCAAAGGCAGTTCCTACTAATGGCCAGGCTGAATTCCAGTAAATAATGTCCCGAATGATATTTTGCCGCCTTCTTTGGCACTTCATGAAATCTTACCCCGATGAAGTGCTGAAACAAAGAGATTTTCTCTTAGAGAGTGTCTCATGTTGTAACCTATCCCATGGATTTTATGCTGTAATTCTTATCTCTTTTAAAATTTACTATCTTCTGTACAGTTTTCATGAAACTTTCTGTTACAGTAGTGAATAGCACAGATAAATGTCATTTTGTACAACTTTGAATTTACCCCAAGAGCTGAGAGAAAACTTGATCCTATACTTCAATCCGAGTTTCTTCTATAGTCCGACTTTGTTTCTCTACCATCAAGCTTCTCCTTTGTTGCTGCTCCAAGCCCCGTCCAAGGTGACCTTGAATACTTTCAGGGATGGGACACCCACAACTTCTCTGGGCAACCTGTTCCAGTGTTCCAGCACTCCCACAGTAAAAAAGGCCTTCCTTTCATCTAATATGTGTAGGAAATCATAAATCTAGGCATAGAAGCTTGGAGTGCAAATTTGAAATTCTTTGGATTTGAAGCACATTTTATATGAATACTGACTTACAGATGACTAAAAGATGTTGATGGGCATTTGAGCTGACAAGTTTTGAAAAAGTGCACGGAAATTAAAATTGAAACCACTAAAATTAAAAACTCCTTGCCATTTTCTTTTTCCTCTCCTATTCAAAATTGCATATGTCAGATATCAGTGCTTCATGCAAACCTCTCAGATGCTCTCAGAGAAAAAGCTTTTCTTTCAGACTAAGTTGCGGTTGACGTAGAACACTAGCAGGAGTGAAAGATTTTCTGGGCATCGGGGCAGCCCGTTCTCCTTGGATTTGTGTGCAGAATGCATTTTATCCAAACTGGAAAATAGATCCCAGCTCTGTTCTATTCATCATTCTTACTTCATCAGGCCAGAAGATTCTGTGAAAAGTAGCCTGTGGACCTTGAAGACAGCGCATGTGAACCAGATGAGAGGTGATAGAGAAGTTGAGGGAGAGAAGAAAGAGCATGAGGCTGAAACCAGAAAGTATTTCTCCACGTGATCATGGAAGATTGCAGGAGCCACTTGGTACTATCAAACCAGCCCAACTTGGCACTGGTGCCACCTTGGGTCTGGGAGCCATGTTGCATATCGTGCATTTTAAGGAGCCAGCTGGCCACACCCAGCCATATGCCCCCAAACACAAACCAAGGCCCTTTTCTCTGGCAAACAAAACTCAGCTGCCCTGCTTCTGGATGGCAGATTGCAGGAACCACTTGGTACTATCAAACCAGCCCAACTTGGCACTGGTGCCACCATGGGTCTGGTCACCATCCTGCCTATTGTAGCTTTTCAGGAGCCAGCCGGTCACTCTCAGCCATAGGCCCCCAAACACAAACCTCGGCCCGTTTCCCTGGCAAACAAAAGTAAGCTGCCCCGCTTCTGGATGGCAGATTGCAGGAGCTACTTAGTACTATCAAATCAGCCCGACTTGGCACAGGTGCCACCTTGGATCTGGGAACCATCCTGTGTATCGTGGATTTTCAGGGGCCACCCAGCCACTCTCAGCCATATGCCCCCAAAAACAAACCACGGACCTTTTCTCTGGCAAACAAAACTCAACTGCCCCTCTTCTGGATGGCAAATTTTAGGACGCACTTTGTACTACGAAAACCGCCCGACGTGGCACTGGTGCCACCTTGTGTCAGGGAACCATCCTGCATATCGAGCTTTTTAAGGAGCCAGCCGGCCAGGCCCAGCCATATACCCCCAAAAACAAACCACGGACCATTTCTCATGGAAACAAAAATCCGCTGCCCCGCGTCTGGATGGCAGATTGCAGGAGCCACTTTGCACCATCAAACCAGCCCGACTTGGCACTGGTGCCACCTTGGGTCTGGGAACAATCCTGCGTATCGTACATATTCAGGAACCAGCCGAACACTCCCAGCCACAGGCCCCCAAACACAAACAACGGCCCATTTCCCTGGCAAACAAAACTCAGCTGCCCCGCTTCTGGATGGCAGTTTGCAGGAGCCACTTGGGACTATCAAACCAGCCCGACTTGGCACTGGTGCCACCTTGGGTCTGGGAACCATCCTGCGTATGGTGGATTCTAAGGAGCCAGCCGGCCACTCCCAGCCACAGGCCCCCAACAAAAACCACGGCCCTTTTTTCTGGCAAACAAAACTTAGCTGCCTCACTTATGGATGGCAGATTGCAGGAGCCACTTGGTGTAATCAAACCAGCCCGACTTGGCACTGGTGCCACCTTGGGTCTGGGAACCATCCTGCGTATCGTGGATTCTAAGGAGCCAGCCGGCCACTCCCAGCCACAGGCCCCCAAACAAAATCAACGGCGCTGTTCCCTGGAAAACAAAACACGCCTGCCAACTTTTTGATGGAGTTTGCAGGAGCCACTTGGTACTATCAAACCAGCCCGACTTGGCACTGGTGCCACCTTGGGTCTGGGAAACATCCTGCGTATCGTGGATTCTTAGGAGCCAGCCGGCCACTCCTAGCCACAGGCCCCCAGACAAAAACCTAGGCCTATTTCTCTGGCAAACAAAAGTAAGCTGCCCCGCTTCTGGATGGCAGATTGCAGGAGACACTTGGTACTATCAAACCAGCCCAACTTGGCACTGGTGCCACCTTGGATCTGGGAACCATGCTGTGTATCGTGGATATTCAGGGGCCAGCCGGCCACTCTCAGCCATATGTCCCCAAACAGAAACCTCGGCCCGTTTCTCTGGCAAAAAAACTCAACTGCCCCTCTTCTGGATGGCAAATTGCAGGATGAACTTGATACTAAAACCGCAGGCCGACTTGGTAGTGGTGACACCTTGGGCCTGGGAACCATCATGCGTATCGAGCATTTTAAGGAGCCAGCCGGCCACTCCCAGCAATATGCCCCCAAAAACAATCCACGGAATTTTTCTCTGGCAAACAAAAATCAGCTGCCCCGCTTCTGGATGGCAGATTGCAGGAGCCACTTTGCACCATCAAACCAGCCCGACTTGGCACTGGTGCCACCTTGCATCTGGGAACCATGCTGCCTAGCGTGGATTTTCAGGAGCCAGCCGGCCACTCTCAGCCATAGGCCCCCAAACAAAACCCACGGCCCGTTTCCCTGGCAAACAAAATTAAGCTGCCCCGCTTCTGGATGGCAGATTGCAGGACGCACTTGGTAGTATCAAACCAGCCCGACTTGGCACTGGTGCCACCTTGGGTCTGGGAACCATCCTGCGTATTGTGGGTTCAAAGGAGCCAGCCGGCCACTCCCAGCCACAGGCCCCCAAATACAAACAACGGCGCTTTTCCCTGGAAAACAAAACTCGCCTGCCAACTTTTTGATGGCAGATTGCAGGAGCCACTTGGTACTATCAAACCAGCCCAACTTGGCACTGGTGCCACCATGGGTCTGGTCACCATCCTGCCTATCGTAGCTTTTCAGGAGCCAGCCGGTCACTCCCAGCCATAGGTCCCCAGTCACAAACCTCGGCCCGTCTCCCTGGCAAACAAAAGTAAGCTGCCCCGCTTCTGGATGGCAGATTGCAGGAGCCACTTGGTACTATCAAACCAGCCCAACTTGGCACTGGTGCCACCTCTGGTCTGGGAACCATGCTGCGTAACACAGATTCTACGGCGCCAGTCGGCCACTCCCAGCCACAAGCTCCCAAACACAAACAACGGCGCTATTCTCTGGCAAACAAAACTCCACTGCCCCTCTTCTGGATGGCAAATTGCAGGACGCACTTGGTACTATAAAAACAGCCCGACTTGGCACTGGTGCCACCTTGGGTCTGGGAACCATCCTGCGTATCGATCTTTTTAATGAGACAGCCGGCCACTCCCAGCCATATGCCCCCAAACACAACCCACGGCCCTTTTCTCTGGCAAACAAAACTCAACTGCACCGCTTCTGGATGGCAGATTGCAGGAGCCACTTGGTACTATCAAACCAGCCCGACTTGGCACTGGTGCCACCTTGGGTCTGGGAACCATCCTGCGTATGGTGGATTCTAAGGAGCCAGCCGGCCACTCCCAGCCACAGGCCCCCAACAAAAACCACGGCCCTTTTTTCTGGCAAACAAAACTTAGCTGCCTCACTTCTGGATGGCAGATTGCAGGAGCCACTTGGTGTAATCAAACCAGCCCGACTTGGCACTGGTGCCACCTTGGGTCTGGGAACCATCCTGCGTATCGTGGATTCTAAGGAGCCAGCCGGCCACTCCCAGCCACAGGCCCCCAAACAAAATCAACGGCGCTGTTCCCTGGAAAACAAAACACGCCTGCCAACTTTTTGATGGAGTTTGCAGGAGCCACTTGGTACTATCAAACCAGCCCGACTTGGCACTGGTGCCACCTTGGGTCTGGGAAACATCCTGCGTATCGTGGATTCTTAGGAGCCAGCCGGCCACTCCTAGCCACAGGCCCCCAGACAAAAACCTAGGCCTATTTCTCTGGCAAACAAAAGTAAGCTGCCCCGCTTCTGGATGGCAGATTGCAGGAGACACTTGGTACTATCAAACCAGCCCAACTTGGCACTGGTGCCACCTTGGATCTGGGAACCATGCTGTGTATCGTGGATATTCAGGGGCCAGCCGGCCACTCTCAGCCATATGTCCCCAAACAGAAACCTCGGCCCGTTTCTCTGGCAAACAAAACTCAACTGCCCCTCTTCTGGATGGCAAATTGCAGGATGAACTTGATACTAAAACCGCAGGCCGACTTGGTAGTGGTGACACCTTGGGCCTGGGAACCATCATGCGTATCGAGCATTTTAAGGAGCCAGCCGGCCACTCCCAGCAATATGCCCCCAAAAACAATCCACGGAATTTTTCTCTGGCAAACAAAAATCAGCTGCCCCGCTTCTGGATGGCAGATTGCAGGAGCCACTTTGCACCATCAAACCAGCCCGACTTGGCACTGGTGCCACCTTGCATCTGGGAACCATGCTGCCTAGCGTGGATTTTCAGGGGCCAGCGGGCCACTCTCAGCTATATGCCCCCAAACAAAACCCACGGCCCGTTTCCCTGGCAAACAAAAGTAAGCTGCCCCGCTTCTGGATGGCAGATTGCAGGACGCACTTGGTAGTATCAAACCAGCCCGACTTGGCACTGGTGCCACCTTGGGTCTGGGAACCATCCTGCGTATCGTGGATTCTAAGGAGCCAGCCGGCCACTCCCAGCCACGGGCCCCAAATACAAACAACGGCGCTTTTCCCTGGAAAACAAAACTCGCCTGCCAACTTTTTGATGGCAGATTGCAGGAGCAACTTGGTACTATCAAACCAGCCCAACTTGGCACTGGTGCCACCATGGGTCTGGTAACCATCCTGCCTATTGTAGCTTTCCAGGAGCCAGCCGGTCACTCCCAGCCATAGGCCCCCAGTCACAAACCTCGGCCCGTTTCCCTGGCAAACAAAAGTAAGCTGCCCCGCTTCTGGATGGCAGATTGCAGGAGCCACTTGGTACTATCAAACCAGCCCAACTTGGCACTGGTGCCACCTTGGGTCTGGGAACCATCCTGCGTATTGTGGATTGTCAGGAGCCAGCTGGACACTCTCGGCCACAGACCCCAATCAAAAACAACGGCCCGTTTCACAGGCAAACAAAACTCAGCTGCCCCGCTTCTGGATGGGAGATTGCAGGAGGCACTTGACACTGTGAAACCAGCCCCACTTGGCACTGGTGCCACCTTGGGTCTGGGAACCATGCTGCGTATCATGGATTTTCAGGAGCCAGCCGGCCACTCCCAGCCATAGGCCCCCAAACAAAAACCACAGCATTTTTCTCTGGCAAACAAAATTCAGCTGCCCCACTTCTGGATGGCAGATTGCAGGAGCCACTTGGGACTATCACACCAGCACAACATGGCACTGGTGCCACCTTGGATCTGGGAACCATCCTTCCTATCGTGGATTTTCAGGGGCCAGCCGGTCACTCTCAGCCATAGGCCCCAAACACAAACCACGGCCCTTTTCTCTGGAAAACAAAACTCAACTGCCCCTCTTCTGGATGGCAGATTGCAGGAGCCACTGGGTACTATGAAACTAGCCCTACTTGGCACTGGTGCCACCTTGGGTCTGGGAACCATGCTGCGTATCATGGATTTTCAGGAGCCAGCCGTCCACTGCCAGCCACAGGCCCCGAAACACAAACAACAGCCTTTTTCTCTGGCAAAAAAAATTCAGCTGCCCCGCTTCTGGATGGCAGATTGCAGGAACCACTTGGTACTAACAAACCAGCCCGACTTGGCACTGGTGCCACCTTGGGTCTGGGAACCATCCTGCGTATCGTGGATTCTAAGGAGCCAGCTGGCCACTCCCAGCCACAGGCCCCAAAATACACACAACGGCGCTTTTCCCTGGAAAACAAAACTCGCCTGCCAACTTTTTGATGGCAGATTGCAGGAGCCACTTGGTACTATCAAACCAGCCCAACTTGGCACTGGTGCCACCATGGGTCTGGTCACCATCCTGCCTATCGTAGCTTTTCAGGAGCCAGCCGGTCACTCCCAGCCATAGGCCCCCAGAAAAATCCTCGGTCCGTTTCCCTGGCAAACAAAAGTAAGCTGCCCCGCTTCTGGATGGCAGATTGCAGGAGCCACTTGGTACTATCAAACCAGCCCAACTTGGCACTGGTGCCACCATGGGTCTGGTAAACATCCTGCGTATCGTGGATTCTTAGGAGCCAGCAGGCCACTCCTAGTCACAGGCCCCCAAACAAAAACCTAGGCCTATTTCTCTGGCAAACAAAAGTAAGCTGCCCCGCTTCTGGATTGCAGATTGCAGGAGACACTTGGGACTATCAAACCAGCCCAACTTGGCACTGGTGCCACCTTGGATCTGGGAACCATGTTGTGTATCGTGGATTTTCAGGGGCCAGCCGGCCACTCTCAGCCATATGTCCCCAAACAGAAACCTCGGCCCATTTCTCTGGCAAACAAAACTCAACTGCTCCTCTTCTGGATGGCAAATTGCAGGATGAACTTGATACTAAAACCGCAGGCCGACTTGGTAGTGGTGACACCTTGGGCCTGGGAACCATCATGCGTATCGAGCATTTTAAGGAGCCAGCCGGCCACTCCCAGCAATATGCCCCCAAAAACAATCCACGGAATTTTTCTCTGGCAAACAAAAATCAGCTGCCCCGCTTCTGGATGGCAGATTGCAGGAGCCACTTTGCACCATCAAACCAGCCCGACTTGGCACTGGTGCCACCTTGCATCTGGGAAACATGCTGCCTAGCGTGGATTTTCAGGGGCCAGCGGGCCACTCTCAGCTATATGCCCCCAAACAAAACCCACGGCCCGTTTCCCTGGCAAACAAAAGTAAGCTGCCCTGCTTCTGGATGGCAGATTGCAGGAACCACTTGGTAGTATCAAACCAGCCCGACTTGGCACTGGTGCCACCTTGGGTCTGGGAACCATCCTGCGTATCGTGGATTCTAAGGAGCCAGCCGGCCACTCCCAGACACAGGCCCCCAAACACAAACAACGGCGCTTTTCCCTGGAAAACAAAACTCGCCTGCCAACTTTTTGATGGCAGATTGCAGGAGCAACTTGGTACTATCAAACCAGCCCAACTTGGCACTGGTGCCACCATGGGTCTGGTCACCATCCTGCCTATTGTAGCTTTCCAGGAGCCAGCCGGTCACTCCCAGCCATAGGCCCCCAAACACAAACCTCGGCCCGTTTCCCTGGCAAACAAAAGTAAGCTGCCCCGCTTCTGGATGGCAGATTGCAGGAGCCACTTGGTACTATCAAACCAGCCCAACTTGGAACTGGTGCCACCTTGGGTCTGGGAACCATGCTGCGTATCGCAGATTCTAAGGCGCCAGTCGGCCACTCCCAGCCACAAGCCCCCAAACACAAACAACGGCGCTTTTCTCTGGCAAACAAAACTCAACTGCCCCTCTTCTGGATGGCAAATTGCAGGACGCACTTGGTACTATAAAAACAGCCCGACTTGGCACTGGTGCCACCTTGGGTCTGGGAACCATCCTGCGTATCGATCTTTTTAATGAGACAGCCGGCCACTCCCAGCCATATGCCCCCAAACACAACCCACGGCCCTTTCCTCTGGCAAACAAAACTCAGCTGCACCGCTTCTGGATGGCAGATTGCAGGAGCCACTTGGTACTATCAAACCAGCAAGACTTGGCACTGGTGCCACCTTGGGTCTGGGAACCATCCTGCGTATTGTGTATTGTCAGGAGCCAGCTGAACATTCTCGGCCACAGACCCCAATCAAAAACAACGGCCCGTTTCACAGGCAAACAAAACTCAGCTGCCCCGCTTCTGGATGGGAGATTGCAGGAGGCACTTGACACTGTGAAACCAGCCCCACTTGGCACTGGTGCCACCTTGGGTCTGGGAACCATGCTGCGTATCATGGATTTTCAGGAGCCAGCCGGCCACTCCCAGCCATAGGCCCCCAAACAAAAACCACAGCCTTTTTCTCTGGCAAACAAAATTCAGCTGCCCCACTTCTGGATGGCAGATTGCAGGAGCCACTTGGGACTATCACACCAGCACAACATGGCACTGGTGCCACCTTGGATCTGGGAACCATCCTTCCTATCGTGGATTTTCAGGGGCCAGCCGGTCACTCTCAGCCATAGGCCCCAAACACAAACCACGGCCCTTTTCTCTGGAAAACAAAACTCAACTGCCCCTCTTCTGGATGGCAGATTGCAGGAGCCACTGGGTACTATGAAACTAGCCCTACTTGGCACTGGTGCCACCTTGGGTCTGGGAACCATGCTGCGTATCATGGATTTTCAGGAGCCAGCCGTCCACTGCCAGCCACAGGCCCCGAAACACAAACAACAGCCTTTTTCTCTGGCAAAAAAAATTCAGCTGCCCCGCTTCTGGATGGCAGATTGCAGGAACCACTTGGTACTAACAAACCAGCCCGACTTGGCACTGGTGCCACCTTGGGTCTGGGAACCATCCTGCGTATCGTGGATTCTAAGGAGCCAGCTGGCCACTCCCAGCCACAGGCCTCCAAACAAAATCAACGGCGCTTTTCCCTGGAAAACAAAACTCGCCTGACAACTTTTAGATGGCAGATTGCAGGAGCCAGTTGGTACCATCAAACCAGCCCAACTTGGCACTGGTGCCACCTTGGGTCTGGGAACCATCCTGCCTATTGTTGCTTTTCAGGAGCCAGCCGGTCACTTCTAGCCCTAGGCCCCCAGTCATAAACCTCGGCCCGTTTCCCTGGCACACAAATGTAAGCTACCCCGCTTCAGGATGGCAGATTGCAGGAGCCACTTTTCACCATCAAACCAGCCCGACGTGGCACTGGTGCCACCTTGGGTCTGGGAACCATCCTGCGTATCGTGTGTTCTAAGGAGCCAGCCGGCCACTCCCAGCCACAGTCCCCCAAACACAAACAACGGCGCTTTTCCCTGGAAAACAAAACTGGCCTGTCCACTTTTTGATGGCAGATTGCAGGAGCCACTTGGTACTATCAAACCAGCCCAACTTGGCACTGGTGCCACCATGGGTCTGGTCACCATCCTGCCTATCGTAGCTTTTCAGGAGCCAGCCGGTCACTCCCAGCCATAGGCCCCCAGACACAAACCTCGGCCCGTTTCCCTGGCAAACAAAAGTAAGCTGCCCCGCTTCTGCATGGCAGTTTGCAGGTGCTATTTAGTACTATCAAACCAGCCCGACTTGGCACTGGTGCCACCATGGGTCTGGTCACCATCCTGCCTATCGTAGCTTTTCAGGAGCCAGCCGGTCACTCCCTGCCATAGGCCCCGAGACAAAAAGCTCGGCCCGTTTCCCTGGCAAACAAAAGTAAGCTGCCCCGCTTCTGGATGGCAGATTGCAGGAGCCACTTGGTACTATCAAACCAGCCCGACTTGGCACTGGTACCACCTTGGGTCTGGGAACCATCCTGCCTATCGTGGATTTTAAGGAGCCAGCCGGCTACTCCCAGCCACAGGCCCCCAACAAAAACCACGGCCCTTTTTTCTGGCAAACAAAACTTAGCTGCCTCACTTATGGATGGCAGATTGCAGGAGCCACTTGGTGTAATCAAACCAGCCCGACTTGGCACTGGTGTCACCTTGGGTCTGGGAACCATCCTGCGTATCGTGGATTCTAAGGAGCCAGCCGGTCACTCCCAGCCACAGGCCCCCAAACAAAATCAACGGCGCTGTTCCCTGGAAAACAAAACACGCCTGCCAACTTTTTGATGGAGTTTGCAGGAGCCACTTGGTACTATCAAACCAGCCCAACTTGGCACTGGTGCCACCATGGGTCTGGTAAACATCCTGCGTATCGTGGATTCTTAGGAGCCAGCAGGCCACTCCTAGCCACAGGCCCCCAAACAAAAACCTAGGCCTATTTCTCTGGCAAACAAAAGTAAGCTGCCCCGCTTCTGGATGGCAGATTGCAGGAGACACTTGGGACTATCAAACCAGCCCAACTTGGCACTGGTGCCACCTTGGATCTGGGAACCATGTTGTGTATCGTAGATTTTCAGGGGCCAGCCGGCCACTCTCAGCCATATGTCCCCAAACAGAAACCTCGGCCCGTTTCTCTGGCAAACAAAACTCAACTGCCCCTCTTCTGGATGGCAAATTGCAGGATGAACTTGATACTAAAACCGCAGGCCGACTTGGTAGTGGTGACACCTTGGGCCTGGGAACCATCATGCGTATCGAGCATTTTAAGGAGCCAGCCGGCCACTCCCAGCAATATGCCCCCAAAAACAATCCACGGAATTTTTCTCTGGCAAACAAAAATCAGCTGCCCCGCTTCTGGATGGCAGATTGCAGGAGCCACTTTGCACCATCAAACCAGCCCGACTTGGCACTGGTGCCACCTTGCATCTGGGAACCATGCTGCCTAGCGTGGATTTTCAGGGGCCAGCGGGCCACTCTCAGCTATATGGCCCCAAACAAAACCCACGGCCCGTTTCCCTGGCAAACAAAAGTAAGCTGCCCTGCTTCTGGATGGCAGATTGCAGGACGCACTTGGTAGTATCAAACCAGCCCGACTTGGCACTGGTGCCACCTTGGGTCTGGGAACCATCCTGCGTATCGTGGATTCTAAGGAGCCAGCCGCCCACTCCCAGACACAGGCCCCCAAACACAAACAACGGCGCTTTTCCCTGGAAAACAAAACTCGCCTGCCAACTTTTTGATGGCAGATTGCAGGAGCAACTTGGTACTATCAAACCAGCCCAACTTGGCACTGGTGCCACCATGGGTCTGGTCACCATCCTGCCTATTGTAGCTTTCCAGGAGCCAGCCGGTCACTCCCAGCCATAGGCCCCCAAACACAAACCTCGGCCCGTTTCCCTGGCAAACAAAAGTAAGCTGCCCCGCTTCTGGATGGCAGATTGCAGGAGCCACTTGGTACTATCAAACCAGCCCAACTTGGCACTGGTGCCACCTTGGGTCTGGGAACCATCCTGCGTATTGTGGATTGTCAGGAGCCAGCTGAACATTCTCGGCCACAGACCCCAATCAAAAACAACGGCCCGTTTCAAAGGCAAACAAAACTCTGCTGATCCGCTTCTGGATGGGAGATTGCAGGAGGCACTTGACACTGTGAAACCAGCCCCACTTGGCACTGGTGCCACCTTGGGTCTGGGAACCATGCTGCGTATCATGGATTTTCAGGAGCCAGCCGGCCACTCCCAGCCATAGGCCCCCAAACAAAAACCACAGCCTTTTTCTCTGGCAAACAAAATTCAGCTGCCCCACTTCTGGATGGCAGATTGCAGGAGCCACTTGGGACTATCACACCAGCACAACATGGCACTGGTGCCACCTTGGATCTGGGAACCATCCTTCCTATCGTGGATTTTCAGGGGCCAGCCGGTCACTCTCAGCCATAGGCCCCAAACACAAACCACGGCCCTTTTCTCTGGAAAACAAAACTCAACTGCCCCTCTTCTGGATGGCAGATTGCAGGAGCCACTGTGTACTATGAAACTAGCCCTACTTGGCACTGGTGCCACCTTGGGTCTGGGAACCATGCTGCGTATCATGGATTTTCAGGAGCCAGCCGTCCACTGCCAGCCACAGGCCCCGAAACACAAACAACAGCCTTTTTCTCTGGCAAAAAAAATTCAGCTGCCCCGCTTCTGGATGGCAGATTGCAGGAACCACTTGGTACTAACAAACCAGCCCGACTTGGCACTGGTGCCACCTTGGGTCTGGGAACCATCCTGCGTATCGTGGATTCTAAGGAGCCAGCTGGCCACTCCCAGCCACAGACCTCCAAACAAAATCAACGGCGCTTTTCCCTGGAAAACAAAACTCGCCTGACAACTTTTAGATGGCAGATTGCAGGAGCCAGTTGGTACCATCAAACCAGCCCAACTTGGCACTGGTGCCACCTTGGGTCTGGGAACCATCCTGCCTATTGTTGCTTTTCAGGAGCCAGCCGGTCACTTCTAGCCCTAGGCCCCCAGTCATAAACCTCGGCCCGTTTCCCTGGCACACAAATGTAAGCTACCCCGCTTCAGGATGGCAGATTGCAGGAGCCACTTTTCACCATCAAACCAGCCCGACGTGGCACTGGTGCCACCTTGGGTCTGGGAACCATCCTGCGTATCATGGATTCTAAGGAGCCAGCCGGCCACTCCCAGCCAGAGGCCCCCAAACACAAACAACGGCGCTTTTCCCTGGATAACAAACTCGCCTGCCAACTTTTTGATGGCAGATTGCAGGAGCCACTTGGTACTATCAAACCAGCCCAACTTGGCACTGGTGCCACCATGGGTCTGGTCACCATCCTGCCTATCGTAGCTTTTCAGGAGCCAGCCGGTCACTCCCAGCCATAGGCCCTGAGACAGAAACATCGGCCCGTTTCCCTGGCAAACAAAAGTAAGCTGCCTCGCTTCTGGATGGTAGATTGCAGGACGCACTTGGTACTATCAAACCAGCCCAACTTGGCACTGGTGCCACCTCTGGTCTGGGAACCATCCTGCGTATCGTGGATTCTAAGGAGCCATCCGTCCACTCCCAGCCACAGGCCCCCAAACACAAACAACGGCGCTTTTCCCTGGAAAACAAAACTCGCCTGACAACTTTTTGATGGCAGATTGCAGGAGCCACTTGGTACTATCAAACCAGCCCAACTTGGCACTGGTGCCACCATGGGTCTGGTCACCATCCTGCCTATCGTAGCTTTTCAGGAGCCAGGCGGTCACTCCCAGCCATAGGCCCCCAGACACAAACCTCGGCCCGTTTCCCTGGCAAACAAAAGTAAGCTGCCCCGCTTCTGCATGGCAGATTGCAGGTGCTATTTAGTACTATCAAACCAGCCCGACTTGGCACTGGTGCCACCTCTGGTCTGGGAACCATCCTGCCTATCGTGGATTTTCAGGGGCCAGACGGCCACTATCAGCCATATGCCCCCAAAAACAAACCACGGCCCTTTTCTCTGGTAAACAAAACTCAACTGCCCCTCTTCTGGATGGCAAATTTTAGGACGCACTTTGTACTACGAAAACCGCCCGACTTGGCACTGGTGCCACCTTGGGTCAGGGAACCATCCTGCCTATCGTAGCTTTTCAGGAGCCAGCCGGTCACTCCCAGCCATAGGTCCCCAGACAAATACCTCGGCCCGTTTCCCTGGCAAACAAAAGTAAGCTGCCCCGCTTCTGGATGGCAGATTGCAGGAGCCACTTGGTACTATCAAACCAGCCCAACTTGACACTGGTGCCACCTTGGCTCTGGGAACCATGCTGCGTAACCCGGATTCTAAGACGACAGGCAGCCACTGCCAGCCACAGGCCTCCAAACAAAATCAACGGCGCTTTTCCCTGGAAAACAAAACTCGCCTGACAACTTTTAGATGGCAGATTGCAGGAGCCAGTTGGTACCATCAAACCAGCCCAACTTGGCACTGGTGCCACCTTGGGTCTGGGAACCATCCTGCCTATTGTTGCTTTTCAGGAGCCAGCCGGTCACTTCTAGCCCTAGGCCCCCAGTCATAAACCTCGGCCCGTTTCCCTGGCACACAAATGTAAGCTACCCCGCTTCAGGATGGCAGATTGCAGGAGCCACTTGGTACTATCAAACCAGCCCAACTTGACACTGGTGCCACTTTGGGTCTGGGAACCATGCTGCGTAACGTAGATTCTAAGGCGCCAGGCGGCCACTCCCAGCCACAGGCCCCCAAATACAAACAACGGCGCTTTTCCCTGGAAAACAAAACTCGCCTGCCAGCTTTTTGATGGCAGATTGCAGGAGCCACTTGGTACTATCCAATCATCCCAACTTGGCACTGGTGCCACTATGGGTCTGGTCACCATCCTGCCAAATGTACCATTTCAGGAGCCAGCCGGTCACTCCCAGCCATAGGCCCCCATCACAAACCTCGGACCGTTTCCCTGGCAAACAAAATTAAGCTGCCCCGATTCTGGATGGCAGATTGCAGGAGCCACTTGGTAGTGTCAAACCAGCCCGACTTGGCACTGGTGCCACCTTGGGTCTGGGAAACATCCTGCGTATCGTGGATTCTAAGCAGCCAACCGGCCACTCCGTGCCACAGGCGCCCAAACAAAAACAACGGCGCTTTTCCCTGGAAAACAAAACTCGCCTGCCAACATTTTGATGGCAGATTGCAGGAGCCACTTGGTACTATCAAACCAGCCCAACTTGGCACTGGTGCCACCATGGGTCTGGTCACCATCCTGCCTATCGTAGCTTTTCAGGAGCCAGCCGGTCACTCCCAGCCATAGACACCCAGACACAAACCTCGGCCCGTTTCCCTGGAAAACAAAAGTAAGCACCCCCGATTCTGGATGGCAGATTGCAGGAGCCACTTGGTAGTATCAAATTAGCCCAACTTGGCACTGGTGCCACCATGGGTCTGGTAAACATCCTGCCTATCTTAGCTTTTCAGGAGCCGGCCGGTCACTCCCTGCCATAGGCCCCCAGAGAAATACCTCGGCCCGTTTCCCTGGCAAACAAAAGTAAGCTGCCCCTCTTCTGGATGGCAGATTGCAGGAACCACTTGCTACTATCAAACCAGCCCAACTTGGCACTGGTGCCACCTTGGCTCTGGGAACCATGCTGCGTAACGTAGATTCTAAGAGGACAGGCGGACACTCCCAGCCACAGGCCTCTAAACAAAAACAACGGCGCGTTACCCTGGAAAACAAAACTCGCCTGCCAACTTTTTGATGGCAGATTGCAGGAGCCACTTGGTACTATCAAACCTGCCCAACTTGGCACTGGTGCCACCATGGGTCTGGTCACCATCCTGCCTATCGTAGCTTTTCAGGAGCCAGCCGGTCACTCCCAGCCATAGGCCCCCAGACAAATACCTCGGCCCGTTTCCCTGGCAAACAAAAGTAAGCTGCCTTGCTTCTGGATGGCAGATTGCAGGAGCCACATGGTACTATCAAACCAGGCCAACATGGCACTGGTGCCACCTTGGCTCTGGGAACCATCCTGCCTATCGTGGATTTTCAGGCGCCAGCCGGCCACTCTCAGCCATATGCCCCAAAACACAAACCACGGCCCTTTTCTCTGGTAAACAAAACTCAACTGCCCCTCTTCTGGATGGCAAATTGCAGGAGCCACTTGGTACTACGAAAACAGCCCGACTTGGCAGTGATGCCACCTTGGGTCAGGGAACCATCCTGCGTATCGATGTTTTTAAGGAGTCAGCCGGCAACGTCCAGCCATATACCCCCAAAAAAAACCCACGGAACTTTTCTCCAGCAAGCAAAAATCCGCTGCCCCGCGTCTGGATGGCAGATTGCAGGAGCTATTTAGTATTATCAAACCAGCCCGACTTGGCACTGGTGCCACCATCGGTCTGGTCACCATCCTGCCTATCGTAGCTTTTCAGGAGCCAGCCGGTCACTCTCAGCCATAGGCCCCAAACACAAACCGCGGCCCTTTTCTCTGGAAAACAAAATTGAACTGCCCCTCTTCTGGATGGCAGATTGCAGGAGCCACTGGGTACTATGAAACCAGCCCGACTTGGCACTGGTGCCACCTTGGGTCTGGGAACCATGCTGCGTATCATGGATTTTCAGGAGCCAGCCGTCCACTGCCAGCCACAGGCCCCGAAACACAAACAACAGCCTTTTTCTCTGGCAAACAAAATTCAGCTGCCCCGCTTCTGGATGGCAGATTGCAGGAACCACTTGGTACTAACAAACCAGCCCGACTTGGCACTGGTGCCACCTTGGGTCTGGGAACCATCCTGCGTATCGTGGATTCTAAGGAGCCAGCTGGCCACTCCCAGCCACAGGCCCCAAAACACACACAACGGCGCTTTTCCCTGGAAAACAAAACTCGCCTGCCAACTTTTTGATGGCAGATTGGAGGAGCCACTTGGTACTATCAAACCAGCCCAACTTGGCACTGGTGCCACCATGGGTCTGGTCACCATCCTGCCTATCGTAGCTTTTCAGGAGCCAGCCGGTCACTCCCAGCCATAGGCCCCCAGACACAAAGCTCGGCCCGTTTCCCTGGCAAACAAAAGTAAGCTGCCCCGCTTCTGGATGGCAGATTGCTGGATCCACTTGTTATTATCAAACCAGCCCGACTTGGTACTGGTGCCACCTCTGGTCTGGGAACCATCCTGGGTATCGTGGATCCTAAGGAGCCAGCCGGCCACTCCCAGCCACAGGCCCCCAAACAAAAACAACGGCGATTTTCCCTGGAAAACAAAACTCGCCTGACAACTTTTTGATGGCAGATTGCAGGAACCACTTGGTACTATCAAACCAGCCCAACTTGGCACTGGTGCCACCTTGGGTCTGGGAACCATGCTGCGTATTGTGGATTCTAAGGAGCCAGCCGGCCACTCCAGCCACAGGCCCGCAGACACAAACAACGGCGCTTTTCCCTGGAAAACAAAACTCGCCTGCCAACTTTTTGATGGCAGATTGCAGGAGCCACTTGGTACTATGAAATCAGCCGAACATGGCACTGGTGCCACCATGGGTCTGGTCACCATCCTGCCTATCGTAGCTTTTCAGGAGCCAGCCGGTCACTCCCAGCCATAGGCCCCCAGACACAAAGCTCGGCCCGTTTCCCTGGCAAACAAAAGTAAGCTGCCCCGCTTCTGGATGGTAGATTGCAGGAACCATTTGCTACAATCAAACCAGCCCAACTTGGCACTGGTGCCACCTCAGGTCTGGGAACCATCCAGCGTATTTTGGATTCTAAGGAGCCAGCCGGCCACTCCCAGCCACAGACCCCCAAACACAAACAACGGCGCTTTTCCCTGGGAAACAAAACTCGCCTGCCAAGTTTTTGATGGCAGATTGCAGGAGCCACTTGGTACTATCAAACCAGCCCAACTTGGCACTGGTGCCACCATGGGTCTGGTCACCATCCTGCCTATCGTAGCCTTTCAGGAGCCAGCCGGTCACTCCCAGCCATAGGCCCCCAGACACAAACCTCGGCCCGTTTCCCTAGCAAACAAAAGTAAGCTGCCCCGCTTCTGGATGGCAGATTGCAGGAACCACTTGGTACTATCAAACCAGCCCAACTTGGGACTGGTGCCACCTTGGGTCTGGATACCATGCTGCGTATCGTGGATTCTAAGGAGCCAGCCGGCCACTCCCAGCCACAGGCCCCCAAACACCAACAACGGCGCTTTTCCCTGGAAAACAAAACTCTCCTGCCAACTTTTTGATGGCAGATTGCAGGAGCCACTTGGTTTTATCAAATCAGCCCAACTTGGCACTGGTGCCACCATGGGTCTGGTCACCATCCTGCCTATCGTAGCTTTTCAGGAGCCAGCCGGTCACTCCCCGCCATAGGCCCCCAGACAAAAAGCTCAGCCCGTTTCCCTGGCAAACAAAAGTAAGCTACCCCGCTTCTGGATGGCAGATTGCAGGAGCCACTTTGCACCATCAAACTAGCCCGTCTTGGCACTGGTGCCACCTCTGGTCTGGGAACCATCCTGCGTATCGTGGATTCTAATTAGCCAGCCGGCCACTCCCTACCACAGGCCCCCAAACACAAACAACGGCGCTTTTCCCTGGAAAACAAAACTCGCCTACCAACTATTTGATGGCAGATTACAGGAGCCACTTGGTACTATCAAACCAGCCCAACTTGGCACTGGTGCCACCATGGGTCTGGTCACAATCCTGCCTATCGTAACTTTTCAGGAGCCAGCCGGTCACTCCCAGCCATAGGTCCCCAGTCACAAACCTCGGCCCGTTTCACTGGCAAACAAAAGTAAGCTGCCCCGCTTCTGGATGGCAGATTGCAGGAGCCACTTGGTACTATCAAACCAGCCCGACTTGGCACTGGTGCCACCTTGGGTCTGGGACCCATCCTGCGTATCGTGGATTCTAAGGAGCCAGTCGGCCACTCCCAGCCACAGGCCCCCAAACACAAACAACGGCCCGTTTCCGTGGCAAACAAAAGTAAGCTGCCCCGCTTCTGGATGGCAGATTGCAGGAACCACTTGGTAGTATCAAACCAGCACAACTTGGCACTGGTGGCACCTCTTGTCTGGTAACCATGCTGCGTATCGTGGTTTCTAAGGAGCCAGCCGGGCACTCCCAACCACAGGTCCCCAAACACAAACAATGGCGCTTTTCCCTGGAAAACAAAACTCGCCTGCCAACTTTTTGATGGCAGATTGCAGGAGCCACTTGGTACTATCAAACCAGCCCAACTTGGCACTGGTTCCACCATGGGTCTGGTCACCATCCTGCATATCGTAGCTTTTCAGGAGCCAGCCGGTCACTCCCTGCCATAGGCCCCGAGACAGAAAGCCCGGCCCGTTTCCCTGGCAAACAAAAGTAAGCTGCCCCGCTTCTGGATGGCAGATTGCAGGAGCCACTTTGTACTATCAAACCAGCCCGACTTGGCACTGGTGCCACCTCTGGTCTGGGAACCATGCTGCGTATCGTGGATTTTAAGGAGCCAGTCGGCCACTCCCAGCCATACGCCTCCAAACACAAACAACGGTCCATTTCCCTGGCAAACAAAAGTAAGCTGCCCCGCTTCTGGATGTCAGATTGCAGGAACCACTTGTTGCCAAGTTGGGGTGGTTTGATAGTAACAAGTGGCTCCTGCAATCTGCCATCAAAAAGTTGGCAAGCGAGTTTTGTTTTCCAGGGAAAAGCGCCGTTGTTTGTGTTTGGGGGCCTGTGGCTCGGAGTGGCCAGCTGTCTCCTTAGAATCCACGATACGCAGGATGGGACCCAGACCAGAGGTGGCACCAGTGCCAAGTCGGGCTGGTTTGATGGTGCAAAGTGACTCCTGCAATCTGCCATCCAGAAGCGGGGTAGCTTACTTTTGTTTGCCAGGGAAAGGGGTAGAGCTTTGTGTCTGGGGGCCTATGGCTGGGAGTGACCGGCTGGCTCCTGAAAAGCTACGATAGGCAGGATGGTGACCAGACCCATGGTGGCACCAGTGCCAAGTTGGGCTGGTTTGATAGTACCAAGTGGCTCCTGCAATCTGCCATCAAAAGGTTGGCAGGTGAGTTTTGTTTTCCAGGGAAAAGCACCGTTGTTTGTGTTTGGGGGCCTGTGGCTGGGAGTGGCCAGCTGGCTCCTTAGAATCAACGATACGCAGGATGGTTCCCAGACCAGAGGTGGCACCAGTGCCATGTTGGCCTGGTTTGATAGTACCATGTGGCTCCTGCAATCTGCCATCCAGAAGCGGGGCTGCTTACTTTTGTTTGCCAGGGAAACGGGCCGAGATATTTGTCTGGGGGCCTATGGCTGGGAGTGAGCGGCTGGCTCCTGAAAAGCTACGATAGGCAGGATGGTGACCAGACCCATGGTGGCACCAGTGCCAAGTTGGGCTGATTTGATAGTACCAAGTGGCTCCTGCAATCTGCCATCAAAAAGTTGTCAGGCGACTTTTGTTTTCCAGGGAAAAGCGCCGTTGTTCTTGTTTAGAGGCCTGTGTCTGGGAGTGGCCGGCTGCCTCCTTTGAACCCAGGATACGCAGGATGGTTCCCAGAGCCAAGGTGGCACCAGTGCCAAGTTGGGCTGGTTTGATAGTACCAAGTGGCTCCTGCAATCTGCCATCCAGAAGCGGGTCAGCTTACTTTGGTTTCCCAGGGAAACGGGCCGAGGTTTGTGTCTGGGGGCCTATGGCTGGGAGTGACCGGCTGGCTACTGAAAAGCTACGATAGGCAGGATGGTTACCAGACTCATGGTGGCACCAGTGCCAAGTCGGGCTGGTTTGATAATACTAAATAGCTCCTGAAATCTGCCATTCAGACGCGGGGCAGCGGATTTTTGTTTGCTGGAGAAAAGTTCCGTGGTTTTTTTTTGGGGGTATATGGCTGGACGTGGCCGGCTGGCTCCTTAAAAAATCGATACGCAGGATTTTTCCCAGACCCAAGGTGGCACCAGTGCCAAGTCGGGCTGGTTTGATGGTGCAAAGTGGCTCCTGCAATCTGCCATCCAGACGCGGGGCAGCGGATTTTTGTTTCCATGAGAAATGGTCCGTGGTTTGTTTTTGGGGGTATATGGCTGGGCCTGGCCGGCTGCCTCCTTAAAAAGCTCGATATGCAGGATGGTTCCCTGACACAAGGTGGCACCAGTGCCACGTCGGGCGGTTTTCGTAGTACAAAGTGCGTCCTAAAATTTGCCATCCAGAAGAGGGGCAGTTGAGTTTTGTTTGCCAGAGAAAAGGTCCGTGGCTTGTTTTTGGGGGCATATGGCTGAGAGTGGCTGGCTGGCCCCTGAAAATCCACGATACACAGGATGGTTCCCAGATCCAAGGTGGCACCTGTGCCAAGTCGGGCTGATTTGATAGTACTAAGTAGCTCCTGTAATCTGCCATCCAGAAGCGGGGCAGCTTACTTTTGTTTGCCAGGGAAACGGGCCGAGGTTTGTGTTTGGGGGCCTATGGCTGAGAGTGACCGGCTGGCTCCTGAAAAGCTACAATAGGCAGGATGGTGACCAGACCCATGGTGGCACCAGTGCCAAGTTGGGCTGGTTTGATAGTACCAAGTGGTTCCTGCAATCTGCCATCCAGAAGCAGGGCAGCTGAGTTTTGTTTGCCAGAGAAAAGGGCCTTGGTTTGTGTTTGGGGGCATATGGCTGGGTGTGGCCAGCTGGCTCCTTAAAATGCACGATATGCAACATGGCTCCCAGACCCAAGGTGGCACCAGTGCCAAGTTGGGCTGGTTTGATAGTACCAAGTGGCTCCTGCAATCTTCCATGATCACGTGGAGAAATACTTTCTGGTTTCAGCCTCATGCTCTTTCTTCTCTCCCTCAACTTCTCTATCACCTCTCATCTTGTTCACATGCGCTGTCTTCAAGGTCCACAGGCTACTTTTCACAGAATCTTCTGGCCTGATGAAGTAAGAATGATGAATAGAACAGAGCTGGGATCTATTTTCCAGTTTGGATAAAATGCATTCTGCACACAAATCCAAGGAGAACGGGCTGCCCCAATGCCCAGAAAATCTTTCACTCCTGCTAGTGTTCTACGTCAACCGCAACTTAGTCTGAAAGAAAAGCTTTTTCTCTGAGAGCATCTGAGAGGTTTGCATGAAGCACTGATATCTGACATATGCAATTTTGAATAGGAGAGGAAAAAGAAAATGGCAAGGAGTTTTTAATTTTAGTGGTTTCAATTTTAATTTCCGTGCACTTTTTCAAAACTTGTCAGCTCAAATGCCCATCAACATCTTTTAGTCATCTGTAAGTCAGTATTCATATAAAATGTGCTTCAAATCCAAAGAATTTCAAATTTGCACTCCAAGCTTCTATGCCTAGATTTATGATTTCCTACACATATTAGATGAAAGGAAGGCCTTTTTTACTGTGGGAGTGCTGGAACACTGGAACAGGTTGCCCAGAGAAGTTGTGGGTGTCCCATCCCTGAAAGTATTCAAGGTCACCTTGGACGGGGCTTGGAGCAGCAACAAAGGAGAAGCTTGATGGTAGAGAAACAAAGTCGGACTATAGAAGAAACTCGGATTGAAGTATAGGATCAAGTTTTCTCTCAGCTCTTGGGGTAAATTCAAAGTTGTACAAAATGACATTTATCTGTGCTATTCACTACTGTAACAGAAAGTTTCATGAAAACTGTACAGAAGATAGTAAATTTTAAAAGAGATAAGAATTACAGCATAAAATCCATGGGATAGGTTACAACATGAGACACTCTCTAAGAGAAAATCTCTTTGTTTCAGCACTTCATCGGGGTAAGATTTCATGAAGTGCCAAAGAAGGCGGCAAAATATCATTCGGGACATTATTTACTGGAATTCAGCCTGGCCATTAGTAGGAACTGCCTTTGAACATATCATGTAGATATACCACACACACTTTCCCTTCACTGAAAAATTACTGTTTACAACAAATAAGCAATTGACGATCAAAATTGATTGAAAGCATCTTAAACATGTCAAGTATTTCATTGTAGATGATCTGTGATCCAAATGCTTCTTCCACCTTCGAGAGGGACAGAAGAATTCTTCCATATCATGATGGTTTAAAATTGTATCAACCAATGTTTTCTGCTGAAAAGATATCATCTATTTTTTTCTATTTTTGGAAGAAAATATTCCTAGACATACAACAGGTGAGAACTAAGTAATTTTAAAGAAACAAATGAAATGAAAATATTCTGTAAATAGAATGAAATGAAAAGCTGTGTTTTAAATAGGAGCTAAATATTAAACAGAATTTTTGTACCAGGCATTTGAATTACTGCACCAGCTCTTTTGCCCATCAAGAGAGGCATTTAGCATTTCAGTCTTTTCCAAGGTGTTCATGATCTGCTATGCTGATCTCTGTGTGTGCCTAGGTGTGTGTGGAGGGGGGGCATATGAAGGGGAGTGTGTATGTTTGCTTTACAATTGTTGTGGCAGATTCATGCCTCAGCTCCACATTTTGTTTTAAAAAGGTCACACCGAGTGGATATGAAGTTTACTATCAACAAGAGATCGATTCCCAAATCATCCATTTGACTCTCCCTTATAAATCATGTGCTTTGTTGCATATTTTATCAAATATACTTTCAAGCCAGATGGAGGAAGGAGGATGTGGGAATCCCTCCACCATCTTGCAACTTTTATGTAAGTAGGTTTTCAAGAAAATCATCATTTCTCTTTTAAATATGTCTGGAACAGGCATGATGGTAGTGTCAACCTGTTGGAGTTTTTGTTGCTGGAAGAAGTTGTACAAAAGGATTGGTTTTTACATTGACCAGTTACTGAATCAAGCGCAGGAATACATTGGAAATTTAGCTGGGGGTTCCTTTTCCCAGCAGACTACTTCTAGAACGAGCTTGTACACTGAAGCTGACTCTTTTGCTCTCTTTTTGTTTCTTTCCTATTTTCTTGGCTTCTTTGCCACTATCTAGACAATTTTGGAACTTTGTTCCCAACTAAAATGGTTTCAATAGTCTGATTGTGATCATACATTTTTACAAGGAATTTTTAAAATCTTTCCTCGAGTCCAGAAAGTCAAGGACTTAGATCTTTTTCTTCCCTTATCAATATTGCCATGAAATTGATAAATAAAGACCAACTCTTTATTTTTGTTTTTAACCCACGTAGATAATTCCCATCCATTAATCCATTTTGTGGACCAATAGCTGCCATTCTGATGGAAGCTGTCACTTCTTAACAATAGGCATTCTGTGACTATGTTGACTGCACTTTGGGTGAAGATCCTAACTGGTCTTAGATATACACAGGGAGAAATTTGCTCAGCCAGTGTCAGTCTTAAGCATGCGTATCAGAAGATCTTTCTAGAGCTGGGAATTTTCCCATGAAAGGGATTCAGTTAGGGAAGAGACACTTGTGCCAGAGTTTTACATTCTTCTTGAACACTGCTTAAGGAACTTAGATGCCATGTCCATTTGGATCTCTGTCTGCACAGAACTTTGTCATGCCAGCGCTTTGAAATGCATCTTGAAGAGAATTCACTAGCACAGAATGAAAGAGAGTGGAAGGGGTTGGTGGGGCTAACCAGGCCCAACCCCCCTGCCTAAACCAGGATACCTAGAGCCTCTTGCCCAGGATTCTATCTGGGTGTACTTTTAATGTCTTCAAAGATCCAGGCTCCACAATCTTTCTGGGCAGTCTGTGCCGTGGTTCAGTCACCCTGACAGTAAAGAAACATTTACTGATGTTCAAAGGCAATCTCCTGTATTTCAGTGTGTGCCCACTGCCTCTTGTCTTTTCCCTCAGCATCACTGAAAAGACACTGATTCCCTCCCCTTTGCACTATTGCTTCCATATGTATGTGTGATGCCATGTAGAGGTATGTCAAAAACCTCCCTGAAGCCCAGGCAGATAATATTCCCTTCATCTACCAGTCAAGTTGATTCATCAGAGGAGTTTAAAGTGATGTTCAGCATGAAATTCCCCTGAAAAATCATGCTAACTACATTATTTGGTCATCTGTCATGTGCCTGGCAAGGATTTCCAGGAAGAGCTGCTTCATCAACTTCCTGGGGATAAAAAAGAGGCTGGCTGGTTTGTACTATGGCGAGTCCTCTTAATTGCCTTTTTTGAAGATGGGTGTCATTTGCTAACATCCACTCTTTAGCTCCTCTTCTAATCTACACCTCGGCAAAACGCTTTTCCACTATGTCTGGCTAGGAAAAACTGTGCCAGCACAGAAAACATCTCCCATCGTGTTCTAGAAGTTGCACGGATGTCTGCCAAGTGTTTGGCAGGAAGAAAAGAAAAGTTGTCCAAAACAGCTTCCAATCGAATGTTCATGTGATTGGAAAAGTCAGGAGAGTGCAAAGGTACTGTTTTCTATCAGTTGGCAAGGTGCGCACACAATCCCAGTGTTGTACAGCTTGCTTCTTCACCTTCCCGAAGCTGCCGCTCTCGCCGGCTGCCGGAGCCCAAGAAGCGGCTTCTTCGCGCAAAGACGATTGTGCCGCTCACAGGGCTCTCCTTAGCGCGGCTTCTGCCGAAAGACGCCCGGCAGCGGCTCTTACCTCCGGAGAGCATCCTACCTTCGTCTTTCGCGTCTTTTGTAGTCTACATCTTAGCAAAACGCTTTTCCACTATGTCTGGCTAGGAAAAACTGTGCCAGCACAGAAAACATCTCCCATCGTGTTCTAGAAGTTGCACGGATGTCTGCCAAGTGTTTGGCAGGAAGAAAAGAAAAGTTGTCCAAAACAGCTTCCAATCGAATGTTCCTGTGATTGGAAAAGTCAGGAGAGTGCAAAGGTACTGTTTTCTATCAGTTGGCAAGGTGCGCACACAATCCCAGTGTTGTACAGCTTGCTTCTTCACCTTCCCGAAGCTGCCGCTCTCGCCGGCTCCCGGAACCGAAGAAGCGGCTTCTTCGCGCAAAGACGATTGTGCCGCTCACAGGGCTCTCCTTAGCGCGGCTTCTGCCGAAAGACGCCCGGCAGCGGCTCCTACCTCCGGAGAGCATCCTACCTTCGTCTTTCGCGTCTTTTGTAGTCTACATCTTAGCAAAACGCTTCTCCACAATGTCTGGCTAGGAAAAACTGTGCCAGCCCAGAAAACATCTCCCATCGTGTTCTAGAAGTTGCACGGATGTCTGCCAAGTGTTTGGCAGGAAGAAAAGAAAAGTTGTCCAAAACAGCTTCCAATCGAATGTTCCTGTGATTGGAAAAGTCAGGAGAGTGCAAAGGTACTGTTTTCTATCAGTTGGCAAGGTGCGCACACAATCCCAGTGTTGTACAGCTTGCTTCTTCACCTTCCCGAAGCTGCCGCTCTCGCCGGCTGCCGGAACCGAAGAAGCGGCTTCTTCGCGCAAAGACGATTGTGCCGCTCACAGTGCTCTCCTTAGCGCGGCTTCTGCCGAAAGACGCCCGGCAGCGGCTCTTACCTCCGGAGAGCATCCTACCTTCGTCTTTCGCGTCTTATGTAGTCTACACCTCGGCAAAAAGCTTTTCCACTATGTCTGGCTAGGAAAAACTGTGCCAGCACAGAAAACATCTCCCATCGTGTTCTAGAAGTTGCACGGATGTCTGCCAAGTGTTTGGCAGGAAGAAAAGAAAAGTTGTCCAAAACAGCTTCCAATCGAATGTTCCTGTGATTGGAAAAGTCAGGAGAGTGCAAAGGTACTGTTTTCTATCAGTTGGCAAGGTGCGCACACAATCCCAGTGTTGTACAGCTTGCTTCTTCACCTTCCCGAAGCTGCCGCTCTCGCCGGCTGCCGGAGACCAAGAAGCGGCTTCTTCGCGCAAAGACGATTGTGCCGCTCACAGTGCTCTCCTTAGCGCGGCTTCTGCTGAAAGACGCCCGGCAGCGGCTCTTACCTCCGGAGAGCATCCTACCTTCGTCTTTCGCGTCTTATGTAGTCTACACCTCGGCAAAAAGCTTTTCCACTATGTCTGGCTAGGAAAAACTGTGCCAGCACAGAAAACATCTCCCATCGTGTTCTAGAAGTTGCACGGATGTCTGCCAAGTGTTTGGCAGGAAGAAAAGAAAAGTTGTCCAAAACAGCTTCCAATCGAATGTTCCTGTGATTGGAAAAGTCAGGAGAGTGCAAAGGTACTGTTTTCTATCAGTTGGCAAGGTGCGCACACAATCCCAGTGTTGTACAGCTTGCTTCTTCACCTTCCCGAAGCTGCCGCTCTCGCCGGCTGCCGGAGCCCAAGAAGCGGCTTCTTCGCGCAAAAGACGATTGTGCCGCTCACAGTGCTCTCCTTAGCGCGGCTTCTGCCGAAAGAAGCCCGGCAGCGGCTCTTATCTCCTGAGAGTGGCAGCTTCGGGAAGGTGAAGAAGCAAGCTGTACAACACTGGGATTGTGTGCGCACCTTGCCAACTGATAGAAAACAGTACCTTTGCACTCTCCTGACTCTTCCAATCACAGGAACATTCGATTGGAAGCTGTTTTGGACAACTTTTCTTTTCTTCCTGCCAAACACTTGGCAGACATATCTGCAACTTCTAGAAAACGATGGGAGATGTTTTCTGGGCTGGCACAGTTTTTCCTAGCCAGACATAGTGGAAAAGCGTTTTGCTAAGATGTAGACTACATAAGACGCGAAAGACGAAGGTAGGATGCTCTCCGGAGTTAAGAGCCGCTGCCGGGCGTCTTTCGGCAGAAGCCGCGCTAAGGAGAGCCCTGTGAGCGGCACAATCGTCTTTGCGCGAAGAAGCCGATTCTTCGGTTCCGGGAGCCGGCGAGAGCGGCAGCTTCGGGAAGGTGAAGAAGCAAGCTGTACAACACTGGGATTGTGTGCGCACCTTGCCAACTGATAGAAAACAGTACCTTTGCACTCTCCTGACTTTTCCAATCACAGGAACATTCGATTGGAAGCTGTTTTGGACAACTTTTCTTTTCTTCCTGCCAAACACTTGGCAGACATCCGTGCAACTTCTAGAACACGATGGGAGATGTTTTCTGTGCTGGCACAGTTTTTCCTAGCCAGACATAGTGGAAAAGCGTTTTGCTAAGATGTAGACTACAAAAGACGCGAAAGACGAAGGTAGGATGCTCTCCGGAGGTAAGAGCCGCTGCCGGGCGTCTTTCGGCAGAAGCCGCGCTAAGGAGAGCACTGTGAGCGGCACAATCGTCTTTGCGCGAAGAAGCCGCTTCTTGGGCTCCGGCAGCCGGCGAGAGCGGCAGCTTCGGGAAGGTGAAGAAGCAAGCTGTACAACACTGGGATTGTGTGCGCACCTTGCCAACTGATAGAAAACAGTACCTTTGCACTCTCCTGACTTTTCCAATCACATGAACATTCGATTGGAAGCTGTTTTGAACAACTTTTCTTTTCTTCCTGCCAAACACTTGGCAGACATCCGTGCAACTTCTAGAACACGATGGGAGATGTTTTCTGTGCTGGCACAGTTTTTCCTAGCCAGACATTGTGGAGAAGCGTTTTGCTAAGATGTAGACTACAAAAGACGCGAAAGACGAAGGTAGGATGCTCTCCGGAGGTAAGAGCCGCTGCCGGGCGTCTTTCGGCAGAAGCCGCGCTAAGGAGAGCCCTGTGAGCGGCACAATCGTCTTTGCGCGAAGAAGCCGCTTCTTGGGCTCCGGCAGCCGGCGAGAGCGGCAGCTTCGGGAAGGTGAAGAAGCAAGCTGTACAACACTGGGATTGTGTGCGCACCTTGCCAACTGATAGAAAACAGTACCTTTGCACTCTCCTGACTTTTCCAATCACAGGAACATTCGATTGGAAGCTGTTTTGGACAACTTTTCTTTTCTTCCTGCCAAACACTTGGCAGACATCCGTGCAACTTCTAGAACACGATGGGAGATGTTTTCTGTGCTGGCACAGTTTTTCCTAGCCAGACATAGTGGAGAAGCGTTTTGCTAAGATGTAGACTACAAAAGACGCGAAAGACGAAGGTAGGATGCTCTCCGGAGGTAAGAGCCGCTGCCGGGCGTCTTTCGGCAGAAGCTGCGCTAAGGAGAGCACTGTGAGCGGCACAATCGTCTTTGCGCGAAGAAGCCGCTTCTTGGGCTCCGGCAGCCGGCGAGAGCGGCAGCTTCGGGAAGGTGAAGAAGCAAGCTGTACAACACTGGGATTGTGTGCGCACCTTGCCAACTGATAGAAAACAGTACCTTTGCACTCTCCTGACTTTTCCAATCACAGGAACATTCGATTGGAAGCTGTTTTGGACAACTTTTCTTTTCTTCCTGCCAAACACTTGGCAGACATCCGTGCAACTTCTAGAACACGATGGGAGATGTTTTCTGTGCTGGCACAGTTTTTCCTAGCCAGACATAGTGGAAAAGCTTTTTGCCGAGGTGTAGGTGAGAAGAGGAGCTAAAGACGAAGGTAGGATGCTCTCCGGAGGTAAGAGCCGCTGCCGGGCGTCTTTCGGCAGAAGCCGCGCTAAGGAGAGCACTGTGAGCGGCACAATCGTCTTTGCGCGAAGAAGCCGCTTCTTGGGCTCCGGCAGCCGGCGAGAGCGGCAGCTTCGGGAAGGTGAAGAAGCAAGCTGTACAACACTGGGATTGTGTGCGCACCTTGCCAACTGATAGAAAACAGTACCTTTGCACTCTCCTGACTTTTCCAATCACAGGAACATTCGATTGGAAGCTGTTTTGGACAACTTTTCTTTTCTTCCTGCCAAACACTTGGCAGACATCCGTGCAACTTCTAGAACACGATGGGAGATGTTTTCTGTGCTGGCACAGTTTTTCCTAGCCAGACATAGTGGAAAAGCGTTTTGCCGAGGTGTAGATTAGAAGAGGAGCTAAAGAGTGGATGTTAGCAAATGACACCCATCTTCAAAAAAGGCAATTAAGAGGACTCGCCATAGTACAAACCAGCCAGCCTCTTTTTTATCCCCAGGAAGTTGATGAAGCAGCTCTTCCTGGAAATCCTTGCCAGGCACATGACAGATGACCAAATAATGTAGTTAGCATGATTTTTCAGGGGAATTTCATGCTGAACATCACTTTAAACTCCTCTGATGAATCAACTTGACTGGTAGATGAAGGGAATATTATCTGCCTGGGCTTCAGGGAGGTTTTTGACATACCTCTACATGGCATCACACATACATATGGAAGCAATAGTGCAAAGGGGAGGGAATCAGTGTCTTTTCAGTGATGCTGAGGGAAAAGACAAGAGGCAGTGGGCACACACTGAAATACAGGAGATTGCCTTTGAACATCAGTAAATGTTTCTTTACTGTCAGGGTGACTGAACCACGGCACAGACTGCCCAGAAAGATTGTGGAGCCTGGATCTTTGAAGACATTAAAAGTACACCCAGATAGAATCCTGGGCAAGAGGCTCTAGGTATCCTGGTTTAGGCAGGGGGGTTGGGCCTGGTTAGCCCCACCAACCCCTTCCACTCTCTTTCATTCTGTGCTAGTGAATTCTCTTCAAGATGCATTTCAAAGCACTGGCATGACAAAGTTCTGTGCAGACAGAGATCCAAATGGACATGGCATCTAAGTTCCTTAAGCAGTGTTCAAGAAGAATGTAAAACTCTGGCACAAGTGTCTCTTCCCTAACTGAATCCCTTTCATGGGAAAATTCCCAGCTCTAGAAAGATCTTCTGATACGCATGCTTAAGACTGACACTGGCTGAGCAAATTTCTCCCTATGTATATCTAAGACCAGTTAGGATCTTCACCCAAAGTGCAGTCAACATAGTCACAGAATGCCTATTGTTAAGAAGTGACAGCTTCCATCAGAATGGCAGCTATTGGTCCACAAAATGGATTAATGGATGGGAATTATCTACGTGGGTTAAAAACAAAAATAAAGAGTTGGTCTTTATTTATCAATTTCATGGCAATATTGATAAGGGAAGAAAAAGATCTAAGTCCTTGACTTTCTGGACTCGAGGAAAGATTTTAAAAATTCCTTGTAAAAATGTATGATCACAATCAGACTATTGAAACCATTTTAGTTGGGAACAAAGTTCCAAAATTGTCTAGATAGTGGCAAAGAAGCCAAGAAAATAGGAAAGAAACAAAAAGAGAGCAAAAGAGTCAGCTTCAGTATACAAGCTCGTTCTAGAAGTAGTCTGCTGGGAAAAGGAACCCCCAGCTAAATTTCCAATGTATTCCTGCGCTTGATTCAGTAACTGGTCAATGTAAAAACCAATCCTTTTGTACAACTTCTTCCAGCAACAAAAACTCCAACAGGTTGACACTACCATCATGCCTGTTCCAGACATATTTAAAAGAGAAATGATGATTTTCTTGAAAACCTACTTACATAAAAGTTGCAAGATGGTGGAGGGATTCCCACATCCTCCTTCCTCCATCTGGCTTGAAAGTATATTTGATAAAATATGCAACAAAGCACATGATTTATAAGGGAGAGTCAAATGGATGATTTGGGAATCGATCTCTTGTTGATAGTAAACTTCATATCCACTCGGTGTGACCTTTTTAAAACAAAATGTGGAGCTGAGGCATGAATCTGCCACAACAATTGTAAAGCAAACATACACACTCCCCTTCATATGCCCCCCCCTCCACACACACCTAGGCACACACAGAGATCAGCATAGCAGATCATGAACACCTTGGAAAAGACTGAAATGCTAAATGCCTCTCTTGATGGGCAAAAGAGCTGGTGCAGTAATTCAAATGCCTGGTACAAAAATTCTGTTTAATATTTAGCTCCTATTTAAAACACAGCTTTTCATTTCATTCTATTTACAGAATATTTTCATTTCATTTGTTTCTTTAAAATTACTTAGTTCTCACCTGTTGTATGTCTAGGAATATTTTCTTCCAAAAATAGAAAAAAATAGATGATATCTTTTCAGCAGAAAACATTGGTTGATACAATTTTAAACCATCATGATATGGAAGAATTCTTCTGTCCCTCTCGAAGGTGGAAGAAGCATTTGGATCACAGATCATCTACAATGAAATACTTGACATGTTTAAGATGCTTTCAATCAATTTTGATCGTCAATTGCTTATTTGTTGTAAACAGTAATTTTTCAGTGAAGGGAAAGTGTGTGTGGTATATCTACATGATATGTTCAAAGGCAGTTCCTACTAATGGCCAGGCTGAATTCCAGTAAATAATGTCCCGAATGATATTTTGCCGCCTTCTTTGGCACTTCATGAAATCTTACCCCGATGAAGTGCTGAAACAAAGAGATTTTCTCTTAGAGAGTGTCTCATGTTGTAACCTATCCCATGGATTTTATGCTGTAATTCTTATCTCTTTTAAAATTTACTATCTTCTGTACAGTTTTCATGAAACTTTCTGTTACAGTAGTGAATAGCACAGATAAATGTCATTTTGTACAACTTTGAATTTACCCCAAGAGCTGAGAGAAAACTTGATCCTATACTTCAATCCGAGTTTCTTCTATAGTCCGACTTTGTTTCTCTACCATCAAGCTTCTCCTTTGTTGCTGCTCCAAGCCCCGTCCAAGGTGACCTTGAATACTTTCAGGGATGGGACACCCACAACTTCTCTGGGCAACCTGTTCCAGTGTTCCAGCACTCCCACAGTAAAAAAGGCCTTCCTTTCATCTAATATGTGTAGGAAATCATAAATCTAGGCATAGAAGCTTGGAGTGCAAATTTGAAATTCTTTGGATTTGAAGCACATTTTATATGAATACTGACTTACAGATGACTAAAAGATGTTGATGGGCATTTGAGCTGACAAGTTTTGAAAAAGTGCACGGAAATTAAAATTGAAACCACTAAAATTAAAAACTCCTTGCCATTTTCTTTTTCCTCTCCTATTCAAAATTGCATATGTCAGATATCAGTGCTTCATGCAAACCTCTCAGATGCTCTCAGAGAAAAAGCTTTTCTTTCAGACTAAGTTGCGGTTGACGTAGAACACTAGCAGGAGTGAAAGATTTTCTGGGCATCGGGGCAGCCCGTTCTCCTTGGATTTGTGTGCAGAATGCATTTTATCCAAACTGGAAAATAGATCCCAGCTCTGTTCTATTCATCATTCTTACTTCATCAGGCCAGAAGATTCTGTGAAAAGTAGCCTGTGGACCTTGAAGACAGCGCATGTGAACCAGATGAGAGGTGATAGAGAAGTTGAGGGAGAGAAGAAAGAGCATGAGGCTGAAACCAGAAAGTATTTCTCCACGTGATCATGGAAGATTGCAGGAGCCACTTGGTACTATCAAACCAGCCCAACTTGGCACTGGTGCCACCTTGGGTCTGGGAGCCATGTTGCATATCGTGCATTTTAAGGAGCCAGCTGGCCACAACAAGCCATATGCCCCCAAACACAAACCAAGGCCCTTTTCTCTGGCAAACAAAACTCAGCTGCCCTGCTTCTGGATGGCAGATTGCAGGAACCACTTGGTACTATCAAACCAGCCCAACTTGGCACTGGTGCCACCATGGGTCTGGTCACCATCCTGCCTATTGTAGCTTTTCAGGAGCCAGCCGGTCACTCTCAGCCATAGGCCCCCAAACACAAACCTCGGCCCGTTTCCCTGGCAAACAAAAGTAAGCTGCCCCGCTTCTGGATGGCAGATTGCAGGAGCTACTTAGTACTATCAAATCAGCCCGACTTGGCACAGGTGCCACCTTGGATCTGGGAACCATCCTGTGTATCGTGGATTTTCAGGGGCCAGCCAGCCACTCTCAGCCATATGCCCCCAAAAACAAACCACGGACCTTTTCTCTGGCAAACAAAACTCAACTGCCCCTCTTCTGGATGGCAAATTTTAGGACGCACTTTGTACTTCGAAAACCGCCCGACGTGGCACTGGTGCCACCTTGTGTCAGGGAACCATCCTGCATATCGAGCTTTTTAAGGAGCCAGCCGGCCAGGCCCAGCCATATACCCCCAAAAACAAACCACGGACCATTACTCATGGAAACAAAAATCCGCTGCCCCGCGTCTGGATGGCAGATTGCAGGAGCCACTTTGCACCATCAAACCAGCCCGACTTGGCACTGGTGCCACCATGGGTCTGGGAACAATCCTGCGTATCGTACATATTCAGGAACCAGCCGAACACTCCCAGCCACAGGCCCCCAAACACAAACAACGGCCCATTTCCCTGGCAAACAAAACTCAGCGGCCCCGCTTCTGGATGGCAGTTTGCAGGAGCCACTTGGGAGTATCAAACCAGCCCGACTTGGCACTGGTGCCACCTTGGGTCTGGGAACCATCCTGCGTATGGTGGATTCTAAGGAGCCAGCCGGCCACTCCCAGCCACAGGCCCCCAACAAAAACCACGGCCCTTTTTTCTGGCAAACAAAACTTAGCTGCCTCACTTCTGGATGGCAGATTGCAGGAGCCACTTGGTGTAATCAAACCAGCCCGACTTGGCACTGGTGCCACCTCGGGTCTGGGAACCATCCTGCGTATCGTGGATTCTAAGGAGCCAGCCGGCCACTCCCAGCCACAGGCCCCCAAACAAAATCAACGGCGCTGTTCCCTGGAAAACAAAACACGCCTGCCAACATTTTGATGGAGTTTGCAGGAGCCACTTGGTACTATCAAACCAGCCCGACTTGGCACTGGTGCCACCTTGGGTCTGGGAAACATCCTGCGTATCGTGGATTCTTAGGAGCCAGCCGGCCACTCCTAGCCACAGGCCCCCAAACAAAAACCTAGGCCTATTTCTCTGGCAAACAAAAGTAAGCTGCCCCGCTTCTGGATGGCAGATTGCAGGAGACACTTGGTACTATCAAACCAGCCCAACTTGGCACTGGTGCCACCTTGGATCTGGGAACCATGCTGTGTATCGTGGATATTCAGGGGCCAGCCGGCCACTCTCAGCCATATGTCCCCAAACAGAAACCTCGGCCCGTTTCTCTGGCAAACAAAACTCAACTGCCCCTCTTCTGGATGGCAAATTGCAGGATGAACTTGATACTAAAACCGCAGGGCGACTTGGTAGTGGTGACACCTTGGACCTGGGAACCATCATGCGTATCGAGAATTTTAAGGAGCCAGCCGGCCACTCCCAGCAATATGCCCCCAAAAACAATCCACGGAATTTTTCTCTGGCAAACAAAAATCAGCTGCCCCGCTTCTGGATGGCAGATTGCAGGAGCCACTTTGCACCATCAAACCAGCCCGACTTGGCACTGGTGCCACCTTGCATCTGGGAACCATGCTGCCTAGCGTGGATTTTCAGGAGCCAGCCGGCCACTCTCAGCCATAGGCCCCCAAACAAAACCCACGGCCCGTTTCCCTGGCAAACAAAATTAAGCTGCCCCGCTTCTGGATGGCAGATTGCAGGACGCACTTGGTAGTATCAAACCAGCCCGACTTGGCACTGGTGCCACCTTGGTTCTGGGAACCATCCTGCGTATCGTGGGTTCAAAGGAGCCAGCAGGCCACTCCCAGCCACAGGCCCCCAAATACAAACAACGGCGCTTTTCCCTGGAAAACAAAACTCGCCTGCCAACTTTTTGATGGCAGATTGCAGGAGCCACTTGGTACTATCAAACCAGCCCAACTTGGCACTGGTGCCACCATGGGTCTGGTCACCATCCTGCCTATTGTAGCTTTCCAGGAGCCAGCCGGTCACTCCCAGCCATACGTCCCCAGTCACAAACCTCGGCCCGATTACCTGGCAAACAAAAGTAAGCTGCCCCGCTTCTGGATGGCAGATTGCAGGAGCCACTTGGTACTATCAAACCAGCCCAACTTGGCACTGGTGCCACCTCTGGTCTGGGAACCATGCTGCGTAAGACAGATTCTAAGGCGCCAGTCGGCCACTCCCAGTCACAAGCCCCCAAACAAAAACAACGGCGCTATTCTCTGGCAAACAAAACTCAACTGCCCCTCTTCTGGATGGCAAATTGCAGGACGCACTTGGTACTATAAAAACAGCCCTACTTGGCACTGGTGCCACCTTGGGTCTGGGAACCATCCTGCGTATCGATCTTTTTAATGAGACAGCCGGCCACTCCCAGCCATATGCCCCCAAACACAACCCACGGCCCTTTTCTCTGGCAAACAAAACTCAACTGCACCGCTTCTGGATGGCAGATTGCAGGAGCCACTTGGTACTATCAAACCAGCCCGACTTGGCACTGGTGCCACCTTGGGTCTGGGAACCATCCAGCCTATCGTGGATTTTAAGGAGCCAGCCGGCTACTCCCAGCCACAGGCCCCCAACAAAAACCACGGCCCTTTTTTCTGGCAAACAAAACTCAGCTGCCTCACTTCTGGATGGCAGATTGCAGGAGCCACTTGGTGTAATCAAACCAGCCCGACTTGGCACTGGTGCCACCTTGGGTCTGGGAACCATCCTGCGTATCGTGGATTCTAAGGAGCCAGCCGGCCACTCCCAGCCACAGGCCCCCAAACAAAATCAACGGCGCTGTTCCCTGGAAAACAAAACACGTCTGCCAACTTTTTGATGGAGTTTGCAGGAGCCACTTGGTACTATCAAACCAGCCCGACTTGGCACTGGTGCCACCTTGGGTCTGGGAAACATCCTGCGTATCGTGGATTCTTAGGAGCCAGCCGGCCACTCCTAGCCACAGGCCCCCAGACAAAAACCTAGGCCTATTTCTCTGGCAAACAAAAGTAAGCTGCCCCGCTTCTGGATGGCAGATTGCAGGAGACACTTGGTACTATCAAACCAGCCCAACTTGGCACTGGTGCCACCTTGGATCTGGGAACCATGCCGTGTATCGTGGATATTCAGGGGCCACCCGGCCACTCTCAGCCATATGTCCCCAAACAGAAACCTCGGCCCGTTTCTCTGGCAAACAAAACTCAACTGCCCCTCTTCTGGATGGCAAATTGCAGGATGAACTTGATACTAAAACCGCAGGCCGACTTGGTAGTGGTGACACCTTGGGCCTGGGAACCATCATGCGTATCGAGCATTTTAAGGAGCCAGCCGGCCACTCCCAGCAATATGCCCCCAAAAACAATCCACGGAATTTTTCTCTGGCAAACAAAAATCAGCTGCCCCGCTTCTGGATGGCAGATTGCAGGAGCCACTTTGCACCATCAAACCAGCCCGACTTGGCACTGGTGCCAGCTTGCATCTGGGAACCATGCTGCCTAGCGTGGATTTTCAGGAGCCAGCGGGCCACTCTCAGCCATAGGCCCCCATACAAAACCCACGGCCCGATTCCCTGGCAAACAAAATTAAGCTGCCCCGCTTCTGGATGGCAGATTGCAGGACGCACTTGGTAGTATCAAACCAGCCCGACTTGGCACTGGTGCCACCTTGGGTCTGGGAACCATCCTGCGTATCGTGGGTTCAAAGGAGCCAGCCGGCCACTCCCAGCCATAGGTCCCAAGTCACAAACCTCGGCCCGTTTCACTGGCAAACAAAAGTAAGCTGCCCCGTTTCTGGATGGCAGATTGCAGGAGCAACTTGGTACTATCAAACCAGCCCAACTTGGCACTGGTGCCACCTCTGGTCTGGGAACCATGCTGCGTAACACAGATTCTAAGGCGCCAGTTGGACACTCCCAGCCACAAGCCCCCAAACACAAACAACGGCGCTATTCTCTGGCAAACAAAACTCAACTGCCCCTCTTCTGGATGGCAAATTGCAGGACGCACTTGGTACTATAAAAACAGCCCTACTTGGCACTGGTGCCACCTTGGGTCTGGGAACCATCCTGCGTATCGATCTTTTTAATGAGACAGCCGGCCACTCCCAGCCATATGCCCCCAAACACAACCCACGGCCCTTTACTCTGGCAAACAAAACTCAACTGCACCGCTTCTGGATGGCAGATTGCAGGAGCCACTTGGTACTATCAAACCAGCACGACTTGGCACTGGTGCCACCTTGGGTCTGGGAAACATCCTGCGTATTGTGGGTTGTCAGGAGCCAGCCGAACACTCTCGGCCACAGACCCCAATCAAAAACAACGGCCCGTTTAACAGGCAAACAAAACTCAGCTGCCCCGCTTCTGGATGGGAGATTGCAGGAGGCACTTGACACTGTGAAACCAGCCCGACTTGGCACTGGTGCCACCTTGGGTCTGGGAACCATGCTGCGTATCATGGATTTTCAGGAGCCAGCCGGCCACTCCCAGCCACAGGCCCCCAAACACAAACCACAGCATTTTTCTCTGGCAAACAAAATTCAGCTGCCCCGCTTCTGGATGGCAGATTGCAGGAGCCACTTGGGACTATCACACCAGCACAACATGGCACTGCTGCCACCTTGGATCTGGGAACCATCCTTCCTATCGTGGATTTTCAGGGGCCAGCCGGTCACTCTCAGCCATAGGCCCCAAACACAAACCACGGCCCTTTTCTCTGGAAAACAAAACTCAACTGCCCCTCTTCTGGATGGGAGATTGCAGGAGCCACTGGGTACTATGAAACCAGCCCTACTTGGCACTGGTGCCACCTTGGGTCTGGGAACCATGCTGCGTATCATGGATTTTCAGGAGCCAGCCGGCCACTGCCAGCCACAGGCCCCGAAACACAAACAACAGCCTATTTCTCTGGCAAACAAAATTCAGCTGCCCCGCTTCTGGATGGCAGATTGCAGGAACCACTTGGTACTATCAAACCAGCCCGACTTGGCACTGGTGCCACCTTGGGTCTGGGAACCATCCTGCGTATCGTGGATTCTAAGGAGCCAGCCGGTCACTCCCAGCCACAGGCCCCAAAACACACACAACGGTGCTTTTCCCTGGAAAACAAAACTCGCCTGCCAAATATTTGATGGCAGATTGCAGGAGCAACTTGGTTTTATCAAATAAGTCCAACTTGGCACTGGTGCCACCATGGGTCTGGTCACCATCCTGCCTATCGTAGCTTTTCAGGTGCCACCCAGTCACCCCCAGCCAGAGGCCCCTTATCAAATATTTCGGCCCGTTTCCCTGGCAAACAAAAGTAAGCTACCCCGCTTCTGGATGGCAGATTGCAGGAGCCACTTTGCACCATCAAACCAGCCCAACTTGGCACTGGTGCCACCTCTGGTCTGGGAACCATCCTGCGTATCGTGGGTTCTAAGGAGCCAGCTAGCCACTCCCAGCCACAGGCCCCCAAAGACAAACAACGGCGCTTTTCCCTGGAAAAAAAAACTCGCCTGCCAACTTTTTGATGGCAGATTGCCGGAGCCACTTGGTACTATCAAACCAGCCCAACTTGGCACTGGTGCCACCATGGGTCTGGTCACCATCCTGCCTATCGTAGCTCTTCAGGAGCCAGCCGGTCACTCGCAGCCATAGGCCCCCAGTCACAAACCTCGGCCCGTTTCCCTGGGAAACAAAAGTAAGCTGCCCCGCTTCTGCATGGCAGATTGCAGGAGCTATTTAGTACTATCAAACCACCCCGACTTGGCACTGGTGACACCTCTGGTGTGGGAACCATCCTGCTTATCGTGGATTTTCAGGGGCCAGCCGGCCACTATCAGCCATATGCCCCCAAAAACAAACCACGGCCCTTTTCTCTGGCAAACAAAACTCAACTGCCCCTCTTCTGGATGGCAAATTTTGGGACGCAGTTTGTACTACGAAAACCGCCCGACGTGGCACTGGTGCCACCTTGTGTCAGGGAACCATCCTGCATATCGAGCTTTTTAAGGAGCCAGCCGGCCACGCCCAGCCATATAGCCCCAAAAACAAACCACGGACCATTTCTCATGGAAACAAAAATCCGCTGCCCCGCGTCTGGATGGCAGATTGCAGGAGCCACTTTGCACCATCAAACCAGCCCGACTTGGCACTGGTGCCACCTTGGGTCTGGGAACAATCCTGCATATCGTGGATTCTAAGGAGCCAGCCGGCCACTCCCAGCCACAGGCCCCCAAACACAAACAACGTCGCTTTTCCCTGGAAAACAAAACTCGCCTGCCAGCTTTTTGATGGCAGATTGCAGGAGCCACTTGGTACTATCAAATCATCCCAACTTGGCACTGGTGCCACTATGGGTCTGGGAACCATCCTGCCTATTGTAGCATTTCAGGAGCCACCCGGTCACTCCCAGCCATAGGCCCCCAGACACAAACCTCGGACCGTTTCCCTGGCAAACAAAATTAAGCTGCCCCGATTCTGGATGGCAGATTGCAGGAGCCACTTGGTAGTGTCAAACCAGCCCAACTTGGCACTGGTGCCACCTTGGGTCTGGGAACCATCCGGCGTATCGTGGATTCTAAGCAGCCACCCGGCCACTCTGAGCCACAGGCGCCCAAACACAAACAACGGCGCTTTTCCCTGGAAAACAAAAATCGCCTGCCAACATTTTGATGGCAGATTGCAGGAGCCACTTGGTGCTATCAAACCAGCCCAACTTGGCACTGGTGCCACCATGGGTCTGGTCACCATCCTGCCTATCGTAGCTTTTCAGGAGCCAGCCGGTCACTCCCAGCCATAGACCCCCAGACACAAACCTCGGCCCGTTTCCCTGGAAAACAAAAGTAAGCTGCCCCGATTCTGGATGGCAGATTGCAGGAGCCACTTGGTACTATCAAATCAGCCCAACTTGGCACTGGTGCCACCATGGGTCTGGTAAACATCCTGCCTATCGTAGCTTTTCAGGAGCCAGACGGTCACTCCCTGCCATAGGCCCCCAGACACAAACCTCGGCCCGTTTCCCTGGCAAACAAAAGTAAATTACCCCGCTTTTGGATGGCAGATTGCAGGATGCATTTGGTACTATCAAACCTGCCCGACTTGGCCATGGTGCCACCTTGGCTCTGGGAACCATGCTGCGTAACGTAGATTCTACGAGGACAGGCGGCCACTCCCAGCCACAGGCCTCTAAACAACGGCGCTTTTCCCTGGAAAACAAAACTCGCCTGCCAAATTTTTGATGGCAGATTGCAGGAGCCACTTGGTACTATCAAACCAGCCCAACTTGGTACTGGTTCCACTTTCGGTCTGGTCACCATCCTGCCTATCGTAGCTTTTCAGGAGCCAGCCGGTCACTCCCAGCCATAGGCCCCCAGACAAATATCTCGGCCCGTTTCCCTGGCAAACAAAAGTAAGCTGCCCCGCTTCTGGATGGCAGATTGCAGGAGCCACATGGTACTATCAAACCAGGCCAACATGGCACTGGTGCTACCTTGGCTCTGGGAACCATCCTGCCTATCGTGGATTTTCAGGGGCCAGCCGGCCACTCTCAGCCATATGCCCCCAAACACATACCACGGCCCTTTGCTCTGGCAAACAAAACTCAACTGCCCCTCTTCTGGATGGCAAATTGCAGGACGCACTTGGTACTACGAAAACAGCCCGACTTGGCCGTGATGCCACCTTGGGTCAGGGAACAATCCTGCGTATCGATCTTTTTAAGGAGCCAGCCGGCCACGTCCAGCCATATACACCCAAAAAAAAACCACGGAACTTTTCTCCAGCAAACAAAAATCCGCTGCCCCGCGTCTGAATGGCAGATTTCAGGAGCTATTTAGTATTATCAAACCAGCCCGACTTGGCACTGGTGCCACCATGAGTCTGGTAACCATCCTGCCTATCGTAGCTTTTCAGTAGCCAGCCGGTCACTCCCAGCCATAGGCCCCCAGACAAATACCTCGGCCCGTTTCCCTGGGAAACAAAGGTAAGCTGTCCCGCTTCTGGATGGCAGATTGCAGGAGCCACATGGTACTATCAAACCAGGCCAACATGGCACTGGTGCCACCTTGGTTCTGGGAACCATCCTGCCTATCGTGGATTTTCAGGGGCCAGCCGGCCACTCTCAACCATATGCCCCCAAACATATACCACGGCCCTTTTCTCTGGCAAACAAAACTCAACTGCCCCTCTTCTGGATGGCAAATTGCAGGACGCACTTGGTACTACGAAAACAGCCCGACTTGGCACTGATGCCACCTTGGGTCAGGGAACAATCCTGCGTATCGATCTTTTAAGGAGCCAGCCGGCCACGTCCAGCCATATACCCCCAAAAAAAAACCACGGAACTTTTCTCCAGCAAACAAAAATCCGCTGCCCCCCGTCTGGATGGCAGATTGCAGGAGCCACTTTGTACCATCAAACCAGCCCGACTTGGCACTGGTGCCACCTCTGGTCTGGGAACCATCCTGCGTATCGTGGATTCTAAGGAGCCAGCTGGCCACTCCCAGCCACAGGCCCCCAAACACAAACAACGGCGCTTTTCCCTGGAAAACAAAACTCACCTGCCAACTTTTTCATGGCAGATTGCAGGAGCCACTTGGTACTATCAAACCAGCCCAACTTGGCACTGGTGCCACCATGGGTCTGGTCACCATCCTGCCTATCGTAGCTTTTCAGGAGCCAGCCGGTCACTCCCAGCCATAGGCCCCCAGACACAAAGCTCTGCCCGTTTCCCTGGCAAACAAAAGTAAGCTACCCCGCTTCTGGATGGCAGATTGCAGGAGTCACTTTGCACCATCAAACCAGCCCGACTTGGCACTGGTGCCACCTCTGGTCTGGGACCCATCCTGCGTATCGTGGATTCTAAGGAGACAGCTGGCCACTCCCAGCCACAGGCCCCTAAACACAAACAACGGCGCTTTTCCCTGGAAAACAAAACTTGCTTGCCAACTTTTTGATGGAAGATTGCAGGAGCCACTTGGTACTATCAAACCACCCCAACTTGGCAACAAGTGGTTCCTGCAATCTGACATCCAGAAGCGGGGCAGCTTACTTTTCTTTGCCAGGGAAACGGACCGTTGTTTGTGTTTGGAGGCGTATGGCTGGGAGTGGCCAACTGGCTCCTTAAAATCCACGATACGCAGGATGGTTCCCAGACCAGAGGTGGCACCAGTGCCAAGACGGGCTAGTTTGATGGTGCAAAGTGGCTCCTGCAATCTGCCATCCAGAAGCGGGGTAGCTTACTTTTGTTTGCCAGGGAAACGGGCCAAGCTTTTTGTCTGGGGGCCTATGGCTGCGAGTGACCGGCTGGCTCTTGAAAAGCTACGATAGGCAGGATGGTGACCAGACCCATGGTGGCACCAGTGCCAAGTTGGGCTGATTTGATAAAACCAAGTGGCTCCTGCAATCTGCCATCAAAAAGTTGGCAGGAGAGTTTTGTTTTCCAGGGAAAAGCGCCGTTGTTTGTGTTTGGGGGCCTGTGGCTGGGAGTGGCCGGCTGGCTCCTTAGAATCCACGATAGGCAGGATGGTTCCCAGAGCCAAGGTGGCACCAGTGCCATGTTGGCCTGGTTTGATAGTACCATGTGGCTGCTGTAATCTGCCATCCAGAAGCGGGGCAGCTTACTTTTGTTTGCCAGGGAAACGGGCCGAGATATTTGTCTGGGGGCCTATGGCTGGGAGTGACCGGCTGGCTCCTGAAAAGCTACGATAGGCAGGATGGTTACCAGACCCATGGTGGCACCAGTACCAAGTTGGGCTGGTTTGATAGTACCAAGTGGCTCCTGCAATCTGCCATCAAAAATTTGGCAGGCGAGTTTTGTTTTCCAGGGAAAAGCGCCGTTGTTTTTGTTTAGAGGCCTGTGGCTGGTAGTGGCCGCCTGTCCTCGTAGAATCTACGTTACGCAGCATGGTTCCCAGAGCCAAGGTGGCACGAGGGCCAAGTCGGGCAGGTTTGATAGTACCAAATGCATCCTGCAATCTGCCATCCAAAAGCGGGGCAGTTTACTTTTGTTTGCCAGAGAAACGGGCCGAGGTTTGTGTCTGGGGGCCTATGGCAGGGAGTGACCGGCTGGCTCCTGAAAAGCTACGATAGGCAGGATGTTTACCAGACCCATGGTGGCACCAGTGCCAAGTTGGGCTGATTTGATAGTACCAAGTGGCTCCTGCAATCTGCCATCCAGAATCGGGGCAGCTTACTTTTGTTTTCCAGGGAAACGGGCCGAGGTTTGTGTCTGGAGGTCTATGGCTGGGAGTGACCGGCTGGCTCCTGAAAAGCTACGATAGGCAGGATGGTGACCAGACCCATGGTGGCACCAGTGCCAAGTTGGGCTGGTTTGATAGTACCAAGTGGCTCCTGCAATCTGCCATCAAAATGTTGGCAGGCGAGTTTTGTTTTCCAGGGAAAAGCGCCGTTGTTTGTGTTTGGGCGCCTGTGGCTCAGAGTGGCCGGGTGGCTGCTTAGAATCCACGATACGCAGGATGGTTCCCAGACCCAAGGTGGCACCAGTGCCAAGTCGGGCTGGTTTGACACTACCATGTGGCTCCTGCAATCTGCCATCCAGAATCGGGGCAGCCAAATTTTGTTTGCCAGGGAAACGGTCCGAGGTTTGTGTCTGGGGGACTATGGCTGGGAGTGACCGGCTGGCTCCTGAAATGCTACAATAGGCAGGATGGTTCCCAGACCCATAGTGGCACCAGTGCCAAGTTGGGATGATTTGATAGTACCAAGTGGCTCCTGCAATCTGCCATCAAAAAGCTGGCAGGCGAGTTTTGTTTTCCAGGGAAAAGCGCCGTTGTTTGTGTTTGGGGGCCTGTGGCTGGGAGTGGCCGGCTGGCTCCTTAGAATCCACGATACGCAGCATGGTTCCCAGACCCAAGGTGGCACCAGTGCCAAGTCGGGCTGGTTTGATGGTGCAAAGTGGCTCCTGCAATCTGCCATCCAGTCGCGGGGCAGCGGATTTTTGTTTCCATGAGAAATGGTCCGTGGTTTGTTTTTGGGGGTATATGGCTGGGCGTGGCCGGCTGGCCCCTTAAAAAGCTCGATATGCAGGATGGTTCCCTGATACAAGGTGGCACCAGTGCCACGTCGGGCGGTTTTCGTAGTACAAAGTGCGTCCTAAAATTTGCCATCCAGAAGAGGGGCAGTTGAGTTTTGTTTGCCAGAGAAAAGGGCCGTGGTTTGTTTTTGGGGGCATATGGCTGAGAGTGGCCGGCTGGCCCCTGAAAATCCACGATAGGCAGGATGGTTCCCAGACCAGAGGTGTCACCAGTGCCAAGTCGGGCTGGTTTGATAGTACTAAATAGCTCCTGCAATCTGCCATGCAGAAGCGGGGCAGCTTACTTTTGTTTGCCAGGGAAACGGGCCGAGGTTTGTGTCTGGGGGCCTATGGCTGGGAGTGACCGACTGGCTCCTGAAAAGCTATGATAGGCAGGATGGTGACCAGACCCATGGTGGCACCAGTGCCAAGTTGGGCTGGTTTGATAGTACCAAGTGGCTCCGGCAATCTGCCATCAAAATGTTGGCAGGCGAGTTTTGTTTTCCAGGGAAAAGCGCCGTTGTTTGTGTTTGGGGGCCTGTGGCTGGGAGTGGCCAGCTGGCTCCTTAGAACCCACGATACGCAGGATGGTTCCCAGACCAGAGGTGGCACCAGTGCCAAGTTGGGCTGGTTTGATGGTGCAAAGTGGCTCCTGCAATCTGCCATCAAATGTTTGGCAGGCGAGTTTTGTTTTCCAGGGAAAAGCACCGTTGTGTGTGTTTGGGGGCCTGTGGCTGGGAGTGGCCAGCTGGCTCCTTAGAATCCACGATACGCAGGATGGTTCCCAGACCCAAGGTGGCACCAGTGCCAAGTCGGGCTGGTTTGTTAGTACCAAGTGGTTCCTGCAATCTGCCATCCAGAAGCGGGGCAGCTGAATTTTGTTTGCCAGAGAAAAAGGCTGTTGTTTGTGTTTCGGGGCCTGTGGCTGGCAGTGGACGGCTGGCTCCTGAAAATCCATGATACGCAGCATGGTTCCCAGACCCAAGGTGGCACCAGTGCCAAGTCGGGCTGGTTTGATACTACCAAGTGCGTCCTGCAATCTGCCATCCAGAAGCGGGGCAGCTTAATTTTGTTTGCCAGGGAAACGGGCCGTGGGTTTTGTATGGGGGCCTATGGCTGAGAGTGGCCGGCTGGCTCCTGAAAATCCACGCTAGGCAGCATGGTTCCCAGATGCAAGGTGGCACCAGTGCCAAGTCGGGCTGGTTTGATGGTGCAAAGTGGCTCCTGCAATCTGCCATCCAGATGCGGGGCAGCTGATTTTTGTTTGCCAGAGAAAAATTCCGTGGATTGTTTTTGGGGGCATATTGCTGGGAGTGGCCGGCTGGCTCCTTAAAATGCTCGATACGCATGATGGTTCCCAGGCCCAAGGTGTCACCACTACCAAGTCGGCCTGCGGTTTTAGTATCAAGTTCATCCTGCAATTTGCCATCCAGAAGAGGGGCAGTTGAGTTTCGTTTGCCAGAGAAACGGGCCGAGGTTTCTGTTTGGGGACATATGGCTGAGAGTGGCCGGGTGGCCCCTGAATATCCACGATACACAGCATGGTTCCCAGATCCAAGGTGGCACCAGTGCCAAGTTGGGCTGGTTTGATAGTCCCAAGTGTCTCCTGCAATCTGCCATCCAGAAGCGGGGCAGCTTACTTTTGTTTGCCAGAGAAATAGGCCTAGGTTTTTGTCTGGGGGCCTGTGGCTAGGAGTGGCCGGCTGGCTCCTTAGAATCCACGATACGCAGGATGTTTCCCAGACCCAAGGTGGCACCAGTGCCAAGTCGGGCTGGTTTGATAGTACCAAGTGGCTCCTGCAAACTCCATCAAAATGTTGGCAGGCGTGTTTTGTTTTCCAGGGAACAGCGCCGTTGATTTTGTTTGGGGACCTGTGGCTGGGAGTGGCCGGCTGGCTCCTTAGAATCCACGATACGCAGGATGGTTCCCAGACCCAAGGTGGCACCAGTGCCAAGTCGGGCTGGTTTGATTACACCAAGTGGCTCCTGCAATCTGCCATCCAGAAGTGAGGCAGCTAAGTTTTGTTTGCCAGAAAAAAGGGCCGTGGTTTTTGTTGGGGGCCTGTGGCTGGGAGTAGCCGGCTGGCTCCTTAAAATCCACGATAGGCTGGATGGTTCCCAGACCCAAGGTGGCACCAGTGCCAAGTCGGGCTGGTTTGATAGTACCAAGTGGCTCCTGCAATCTGCCATCCAGAAGCGGTGCAGTTGAGTTTTGTTTGCCAGAGAAAAGGGCCGTGGGTTGTGTTTGGGGGCATATGGCTGGGAGTGGCCGGCTGTCTCATTAAAAAGATCGATACGCAGGATGGTTCCCAGACCCAAGGTGGCACCAGTGCCAAGTCGGGCTGTTTTTATAGTACCAAGTGCGTCCTGCAATTTGCCATCCAGAAGAGGGGCAGTGGAGTTTTGTTTGCCAGAGAATAGCGCCGTTGTTTGTGTTTGGGGGCTTGTGGCTGGGAGTGGCCGACTGGCGCCTTAGAATCTGTGTTACGCAGCATGGTTCCCAGACAAGAGGTGGCACCAGTGCCAAGTTGGGCTGGTTTGATAGTACCAAGTGGCTCCTGCAATCTGCCATCCAGAAGTGGGGCAGCTTACTTTTGTTTGCCAGGGAAACGGGCCGAGGTTTGTGACTGGGGACCTATGGCTGGGAGTGACCGGCTGGCTCCTGAAAAGCTACGATAGGCAGGATGGTGACCAGACCCATGGTGGCACCAGTGCCAAGTTGGGCTGGTTTGATAGTACCAAGTGTCTCCTGCAATCTGCCATCCAGAAGCGGGGCAGCTTACTTTTGTTTGCCATAGAAATAGGCCTAGGTTTTTTTCTGGGGGCCTGTGGCTAGGAGTGGCCGGCTGGCTCCTAAGAATCCACGATACGCAGGATGTTTCCCAGACCCAAGGTGGCACCAGTGCCAAGTCGGGCTGGTTTGATAGTACCAAGTGGCTCCTGCAAACTCCATCAAAAAGTTGGCAGGCGTGTTTTGTTTTCCAGCGAACAGCGCCGTTGATTTTGTTTGGGGGCCTGTGGCTGGGAGTGGCCGGCTGGCTCCTTAGAATCCACGATACGCAGGATGGTTCCCAGACCCAAGGTGGCACCAGTGCCAAGTCGGGCTGGTTTGATAGTACCAAGTGGCTCCTGCAATCTGCCATCCAGAAGCGGTGCAGTTGAGTTTTGTTTGCCAGAGAAAAGGGCCGTGGGTTGTGTTTGGGGGCATATGGCTGGGAGTGGCCGGCTGTCTCATTAAAAAGATCGATACGCAGGATGGTTCCCAGACCCAAGGTGGCACCAGTGCCAAGTCGGGCTGTTTTTATAGTACCAAGTGCGTCCTGCAATTTGCCATCCAGAAGCGGGGCAGTGGAGTTTTGTTTGCCAGAGAATAGCGCCGTTGTTTGTGTTTGGGGGCTTGTGGCTGGGAGTGGCCGACTGGCGCCTTAGAATCTGTGTTACGCAGCATGGTTCCCAGACCAGAGGTGGCACCAGTGCCAAGTTGGGCTGGTTTGATAGTACCAAGTGGCTCCTGCAATCTGCCATCCAGAAGCGGGGCAGCTTACTTTTGTTTGCCAGGGAAACGGGCCGAGGTTTGTGACTGGGGACCTATGGCTGGGAGTGACCGGCTGGCTCCTGAAAAGCTACGATAGGCAGGATGGTGACCAGACCCATGGTGGCACCAGTGCCAAGTTGGGCTGATTTGATAGTACCAAGTGGCTCCTGCAATCTGCCATCAAAAAGTTGTCAGGCGAGTTTTGTTTTCCAGGGAAAAGCGCCGTTGTGTGTGTTTGGGGGCCTGTGGCTGGGAGTGGCCGGCTGGCTCCTTAGAATCCACGATACGCAGGATGGTTCCCAGACCCAAGGTGGCACCAGTGCCAAGTCGGGCTGGTTTGATACTACCAAGTGCGTCCTGCAATCTGCCATCCAGAAGCGGGGCAGCTTAATTTTGTTTGCCAGGGAAACGGGCCGTGGGTTTTGTTTGGGGGCCTATGGCTGAGAGTGGCCGGCTGGCTCCTGAAAATCCACGCTAGGCAGCATGGTTCCCAGATGCAAGGTGGCACCAGTGCCAAGTCGGGCTGGTTTGATGGTGCAAAGTGGCTCCTGCAATCTGCCATCCAGAAGCGGGGCAGCTGATTTTTGTTTGCCAGAGAAAAATTCCGTGGATTGTTTTTGGGGGCATATTGCTGGGAGTGGCCGGCTGGCTCCTTAAAATGCTCGATACGCATGATGGTTCCCAGGTCCAAGGTGTCACCACTACCAAGTCGGCCTGCGGTTTTAGTATCAAGTTCATCCTGCAATTTGCCATCCAGAAGAGGGGCAGTTGAGTTTTGTTTGCCAGAGAAACGGGCCGAGGTTTCTGTTTGGGGACATATGGCTGAGAGTGGCCGGCTGGCCCCTGAATATCCACGATACACAGCATGGTTCCCAGATCCAAGGTGGCACCAGTGCCAAGTTGGGCTGGTTTGATAGTACCAAGTGTCTCCTGCAATCTGCCATCCAGAAGCGGGGCAGCTTACTTTTGTTTGCCAGAGAAATAGGCCTAGGTTTTTGTCTGGGGGCCTGTGGCTAGGAGTGGCTGGCTGGCTCCTAAGAATCCACCATACGCAGGATGTTTCCCAGACCCAAGGTGACACCAGTGCCAAGTCGGGCTGGTTTGATAGTACCAAGTGGCTCCTGCAAACTCCATCAAAAAGTTGGCAGGCGTGTTTTGTTTTCCAGGGAACAGCGCCGTTGATTTTGTTTGGGGGCCTGTGGCTGGGAGTGGCCGGCTGGCTCCTTAGAATCCACGATACGCAGGATGGTTCCCAGACCCAAGGTGGCACCAGTGCCAAGTCGGGCTGGTTTGATTACACCAAGTGGCTCCTGCAATCTGCCATCCAGAAGTGAGGCAGCTAAGTTTTGTTTGCCAGAAAAAAGGGCCGTGGTTTTTGTTGGGGGCCTGTGGCTGGGAGTGGCCGGCTGGCTCCTTAGAATCCACCATACGCAGGATGGTTCCCAGACCCAAGGTGGCACCAGTGCCAAGTCGGGCTGGTTTGATAGTCCCAAGTGGCTCCTGCAAACTGCCATCCAGAAGCGGGGCAGCTGAGTTTTGTTTGCCAGGGAAATGGGCCGTTGTTTGTGTTTGGGGGCCTGTGGCTGGGAGTGTTCGGCTGGTTCCTGAATATGTACGATACGCAGGATTGTTCCCAGACCCAAGGTGGCACCAGTGCCAAGTCGGGCTGGTTTGATGGTGCAAAGTGGCTCCTGCAATCTGCCATCCAGACGCGGGGCAGCGGATTTTTGTTTCCATGAGAAATGGTCCGTGGTTTGTTTTTGGGGGTATATGGCTGGGCCTGGCCGGCTGGCTCCTTAAAAAGCTCGATATGCAGGATGGTTCCCTGACACAAGGTGGCACCAGTGCCACGTCGGGCGGTTTTCGTAGTACAAAGTGCGTCCTAAAATTTGCCATCCAGAAGAGGGGCAGTTGAGTTTTGTTTGCCAGAGAAAAGGGCCGTGGTTTGTTTTTGGGGGCATATGGCTGAGAGTGGCTGGGTGGCCCCTGAAAATCCACGATACACAGGATGGTTCCCAGATCCAAGGTGGCACCAGTGCCAAGTCGGGCTGATTTGATAGTACTAAGTAGCTCCTGCAATCTGCCATCCAGAAGCGGGGCAGCTTACTTTTGTTTGCCAGGGAAACGGGCCGAGGTTTGTGTTTGGGGGCCTATGGCTGAGAGTGACCGGCTGGCTCCTGAAAAGCTACGATAGGCAGGATGGTGACCAGACCCATGGTGGCACCAGTGCCAAGTTGGGCTGATTTGATAGTACCAAGTGGCTCCTGCAATCTGCCATCAAAAAGTTGTCAGGCGAGTTTTGTTTTCCAGGGAAAAGCGCCGTTGTTTGTATTTGGGGGCCTGTGGCTGGCAGTGGACGGCTGGCTCCTTTGAACCCACAATACGCAGGATGGTTCCCAGACCCAAGGTGGCACCAGTGCCAAGTCGGGCTGGTTTGATACTACCAAGTTCGTCCTGCAATCTGCCATCCAGAAGCGGGGCAGCTTAATTTTGTTTGCCAGGGAAACGGGCCGTGGGTTTTGTTTGGGGGCCTATGGCTGAGAGTGGCCGGCTGGCTCCTGAAAATCCACGCTAGGCAGCATGGTTCCCAGATGCAAGGTGGCACCAGTGCCAAGTCGGGCTGGTTTGATGGTGCAAAGTGGCTCCTGCAATCTGCCATCCAGAAGCGGGGCAGCTGATTTTTGTTTGCCAGAGAAAAATTCCGTGGATTGTTTTTGGGGGCATATTGCTGGGAGTGGCCGGCTGGCTCCTTAAAATGCTCGATACGCATGATGGTTCCCAGGTCCAAGGTGTCACCACTACCAAGTCGGCCTGCGGTTTTAGTATCAAGTTCATCCTGCAATTTGCCATCCAGAAGAGGGGCAGTTGAGTTTTGTTTGCCAGAGAAACGGGCCGAGGTTTCTGTTTGGGGACATATGGCTGAGAGTGGCCGGCTGGCCCCTGAATATCCACGATACACAGCATGGTTCCCAGATCCAAGGTGGCACCAGTGCCAAGTTGGGCTGGTTTGATAGTACCAAGTGTCTCCTGCAATCTGCCATCCAGAAGCGGGGCAGCTTACTTTTGTTTGCCAGAGAAATAGGCCTAGGTTTTTGTCTGGGGGCCTGTGGCTAGGAGTGGCCGGCTGGCTCCTTAGAATCCACGATACGCAGGATGTTTCCCAGACCCAAGGTGGCACCAGTGCCAAGTCGGGCTGGTTTGATAGTACCAAGTGGCTCCTGCAAACTCCATCAAAATGTTGGCAGGCGTGTTTTGTTTTCCAGGGAACAGCGCCGTTGATTTTGTTTGGGGACCTGTGGCTGGGAGTGGCCGGCTGGCTCCTTAGAATCCACGATACGCAGGATGGTTCCCAGACCCAAGGTGGCACCAGTGCCAAGTCGGGCTGGTTTGATTACACCAAGTGGCTCCTGCAATCTGCCATCCAGAAGTGAGGCAGCTAAGTTTTGTTTGCCAGAAAAAAGGGCCGTGGTTTTTGTTGGGGGCCTGTGGCTGGGAGTAGCCGGCTGGCTCCTTAAAATCCACGATAGGCTGGATGGTTCCCAGACCCAAGGTGGCACCAGTGCCAAGTCGGGCTGGTTTGATAGTACCAAGTGGCTCCTGCAATCTGCCATCCAGAAGCGGTGCAGTTGAGTTTTGTTTGCCAGAGAAAAGGGCCGTGGGTTGTGTTTGGGGGCATATGGCTGGGAGTGGCCGGCTGTCTCATTAAAAAGATCGATACGCAGGATGGTTCCCAGACCCAAGGTGGCACCAGTGCCAAGTCGGGCTGTTTTTATAGTACCAAGTGCGTCCTGCAATTTGCCATCCAGAAGAGGGGCAGTGGAGTTTTGTTTGCCAGAGAATAGCGCCGTTGTTTGTGTTTGGGGGCTTGTGGCTGGGAGTGGCCGACTGGCGCCTTAGAATCTGTGTTACGCAGCATGGTTCCCAGACAAGAGGTGGCACCAGTGCCAAGTTGGGCTGGTTTGATAGTACCAAGTGGCTCCTGCAATCTGCCATCCAGAAGTGGGGCAGCTTACTTTTGTTTGCCAGGGAAACGGGCCGAGGTTTGTGACTGGGGACCTATGGCTGGGAGTGACCGGCTGGCTCCTGAAAAGCTACGATAGGCAGGATGGTGACCAGACCCATGGTGGCACCAGTGCCAAGTTGGGCTGGTTTGATAGTACCAAGTGTCTCCTGCAATCTGCCATCCAGAAGCGGGGCAGCTTACTTTTGTTTGCCATAGAAATAGGCCTAGGTTTTTTTCTGGGGGCCTGTGGCTAGGAGTGGCCGGCTGGCTCCTAAGAATCCACGATACGCAGGATGTTTCCCAGACCCAAGGTGGCACCAGTGCCAAGTCGGGCTGGTTTGATAGTACCAAGTGGCTCCTGCAAACTCCATCAAAAAGTTGGCAGGCGTGTTTTGTTTTCCAGCGAACAGCGCCGTTGATTTTGTTTGGGGGCCTGTGGCTGGGAGTGGCCGGCTGGCTCCTTAGAATCCACGATACGCAGGATGGTTCCCAGACCCAAGGTGGCACCAGTGCCAAGTCGGGCTGGTTTGATAGTACCAAGTGGCTCCTGCAATCTGCCATCCAGAAGCGGTGCAGTTGAGTTTTGTTTGCCAGAGAAAAGGGCCGTGGGTTGTGTTTGGGGGCATATGGCTGGGAGTGGCCGGCTGTCTCATTAAAAAGATCGATACGCAGGATGGTTCCCAGACCCAAGGTGGCACCAGTGCCAAGTCGGGCTGTTTTTATAGTACCAAGTGCGTCCTGCAATTTGCCATCCAGAAGCGGGGCAGTGGAGTTTTGTTTGCCAGAGAATAGCGCCGTTGTTTGTGTTTGGGGGCTTGTGGCTGGGAGTGGCCGACTGGCGCCTTAGAATCTGTGTTACGCAGCATGGTTCCCAGACCAGAGGTGGCACCAGTGCCAAGTTGGGCTGGTTTGATAGTACCAAGTGGCTCCTGCAATCTGCCATCCAGAAGCGGGGCAGCTTACTTTTGTTTGCCAGGGAAACGGGCCGAGGTTTGTGACTGGGGACCTATGGCTGGGAGTGACCGGCTGGCTCCTGAAAAGCTACGATAGGCAGGATGGTGACCAGACCCATGGTGGCACCAGTGCCAAGTTGGGCTGATTTGATAGTACCAAGTGGCTCCTGCAATCTGCCATCAAAAAGTTGTCAGGCGAGTTTTGTTTTCCAGGGAAAAGCGCCGTTGTGTGTGTTTGGGGGCCTGTGGCTGGGAGTGGCCGGCTGGCTCCTTAGAATCCACGATACGCAGGATGGTTCCCAGACCCAAGGTGGCACCAGTGCCAAGTCGGGCTGGTTTGATACTACCAAGTGCGTCCTGCAATCTGCCATCCAGAAGCGGGGCAGCTTAATTTTGTTTGCCAGGGAAACGGGCCGTGGGTTTTGTTTGGGGGCCTATGGCTGAGAGTGGCCGGCTGGCTCCTGAAAATCCACGCTAGGCAGCATGGTTCCCAGATGCAAGGTGGCACCAGTGCCAAGTCGGGCTGGTTTGATGGTGCAAAGTGGCTCCTGCAATCTGCCATCCAGAAGCGGGGCAGCTGATTTTTGTTTGCCAGAGAAAAATTCCGTGGATTGTTTTTGGGGGCATATTGCTGGGAGTGGCCGGCTGGCTCCTTAAAATGCTCGATACGCATGATGGTTCCCAGGTCCAAGGTGTCACCACTACCAAGTCGGCCTGCGGTTTTAGTATCAAGTTCATCCTGCAATTTGCCATCCAGAAGAGGGGCAGTTGAGTTTTGTTTGCCAGAGAAACGGGCCGAGGTTTCTGTTTGGGGACATATGGCTGAGAGTGGCCGGCTGGCCCCTGAATATCCACGATACACAGCATGGTTCCCAGATCCAAGGTGGCACCAGTGCCAAGTTGGGCTGGTTTGATAGTACCAAGTGTCTCCTGCAATCTGCCATCCAGAAGCGGGGCAGCTTACTTTTGTTTGCCAGAGAAATAGGCCTAGGTTTTTGTCTGGGGGCCTGTGGCTAGGAGTGGCCGGCTGGCTCCTAAGAATCCACCATACGCAGGATGTTTCCCAGACCCAAGGTGACACCAGTGCCAAGTCGGGCTGGTTTGATAGTACCAAGTGGCTCCTGCAAACTCCATCAAAAAGTTGGCAGGCGTGTTTTGTTTTCCAGGGAACAGCGCCGTTGATTTTGTTTGGGGGCCTGTGGCTGGGAGTGGCCGGCTGGCTCCTTAGAATCCACGATACGCAGGATGGTTCCCAGACCCAAGGTGGCACCAGTGCCAAGTCGGGCTGGTTTGATTACACCAAGTGGCTCCTGCAATCTGCCATCCAGAAGTGAGGCAGCTAAGTTTTGTTTGCCAGAAAAAAGGGCCGTGGTTTTTGTTGGGGGCCTGTGGCTGGGAGTGGCCGGCTGGCTCCTTAGAATCCACCATACGCAGGATGGTTCCCAGACCCAAGGTGGCACCAGTGCCAAGTCGGGCTGGTTTGATAGTCCCAAGTGGCTCCTGCAAACTGCCATCCAGAAGCGGGGCAGCTGAGTTTTGTTTGCCAGGGAAATGGGCCGTTGTTTGTGTTTGGGGGCCTGTGGCTGGGAGTGTTCGGCTGGTTCCTGAATATGTACGATACGCAGGATTGTTCCCAGACCCAAGGTGGCACCAGTGCCAAGTCGGGCTGGTTTGATGGTGCAAAGTGGCTCCTGCAATCTGCCATCCAGACGCGGGGCAGCGGATTTTTGTTTCCATGAGAAATGGTCCGTGGTTTGTTTTTGGGGGTATATGGCTGGGCCTGGCCGGCTGGCTCCTTAAAAAGCTCGATATGCAGGATGGTTCCCTGACACAAGGTGGCACCAGTGCCACGTCGGGCGGTTTTCGTAGTACAAAGTGCGTCCTAAAATTTGCCATCCAGAAGAGGGGCAGTTGAGTTTTGTTTGCCAGAGAAAAGGGCCGTGGTTTGTTTTTGGGGGCATATGGCTGAGAGTGGCTGGGTGGCCCCTGAAAATCCACGATACACAGGATGGTTCCCAGATCCAAGGTGGCACCAGTGCCAAGTCGGGCTGATTTGATAGTACTAAGTAGCTCCTGCAATCTGCCATCCAGAAGCGGGGCAGCTTACTTTTGTTTGCCAGGGAAACGGGCCGAGGTTTGTGTTTGGGGGCCTATGGCTGAGAGTGACCGGCTGGCTCCTGAAAAGCTACGATAGGCAGGATGGTGACCAGACCCATGGTGGCACCAGTGCCAAGTTGGGCTGATTTGATAGTACCAAGTGGCTCCTGCAATCTGCCATCAAAAAGTTGTCAGGCGAGTTTTGTTTTCCAGGGAAAAGCGCCGTTGTTTGTATTTGGGGGCCTGTGGCTGGCAGTGGACGGCTGGCTCCTTTGAACCCACAATACGCAGGATGGTTCCCAGACCCAAGGTGGCACCAGTGCCAAGTCGGGCTGGTTTGATACTACCAAGTTCGTCCTGCAATCTGCCATCCAGAAGCGGGGCAGCTTAATTTTGTTTGCCAGGGAAACGGGCCGTGGGTTTTGTTTGGGGGCCTATGGCTGAGAGTGGCCGGCTGGCTCCTGAAAATCCACGCTAGGCAGCATGGTTCCCAGATGCAAGGTGGCACCAGTGCCAAGTCGGGCTGGTTTGATGGTGCAAAGTGGCTCCTGCAATCTGCCATCCAGAAGCGGGGCAGCTGATTTTTGTTTGCCAGAGAAAAATTCCGTGGATTGTTTTTGGGGGCATATTGCTGGGAGTGGCCGGCTGGCTCCTTAAAATGCTCGATACGCATGATGGTTCCCAGGTCCAAGGTGTCACCACTACCAAGTCGGCCTGCGGTTTTAGTATCAAGTTCATCCTGCAATTTGCCATCCAGAAGAGGGGCAGTTGAGTTTTGTTTGCCAGAGAAACGGGCCGAGGTTTCTGTTTGGGGACATATGGCTGAGAGTGGCCGGCTGGCCCCTGAATATCCACGATACACAGCATGGTTCCCAGATCCAAGGTGGCACCAGTGCCAAGTTGGGCTGGTTTGATAGTACCAAGTGTCTCCTGCAATCTGCCATCCAGAAGCGGGGCAGCTTACTTTTGTTTGCCAGAGAAATAGGCCTAGGTTTTTGTCTGGGGGCCTGTGGCTAGGAGTGGCCGGCTGGCTCCTTAGAATCCACGATACGCAGGATGTTTCCCAGACCCAAGGTGGCACCAGTGCCAAGTCGGGCTGGTTTGATAGTACCAAGTGGCTCCTGCAAACTCCATCAAAATGTTGGCAGGCGTGTTTTGTTTTCCAGGGAACAGCGCCGTTGATTTTGTTTGGGGACCTGTGGCTGGGAGTGGCCGGCTGGCTCCTTAGAATCCACGATACGCAGGATGGTTCCCAGACCCAAGGTGGCACCAGTGCCAAGTCGGGCTGGTTTGATTACACCAAGTGGCTCCTGCAATCTGCCATCCAGAAGTGAGGCAGCTAAGTTTTGTTTGCCAGAAAAAAGGGCCGTGGTTTTTGTTGGGGGCCTGTGGCTGGGAGTAGCCGGCTGGCTCCTTAAAATCCACGATAGGCTGGATGGTTCCCAGACCCAAGGTGGCACCAGTGCCAAGTCGGGCTGGTTTGATAGTACCAAGTGGCTCCTGCAATCTGCCATCCAGAAGCGGTGCAGTTGAGTTTTGTTTGCCAGAGAAAAGGGCCGTGGGTTGTGTTTGGGGGCATATGGCTGGGAGTGGCCGGCTGTCTCATTAAAAAGATCGATACGCAGGATGGTTCCCAGACCCAAGGTGGCACCAGTGCCAAGTCGGGCTGTTTTTATAGTACCAAGTGCGTCCTGCAATTTGCCATCCAGAAGAGGGGCAGTGGAGTTTTGTTTGCCAGAGAATAGCGCCGTTGTTTGTGTTTGGGGGCTTGTGGCTGGGAGTGGCCGACTGGCGCCTTAGAATCTGTGTTACGCAGCATGGTTCCCAGACAAGAGGTGGCACCAGTGCCAAGTTGGGCTGGTTTGATAGTACCAAGTGGCTCCTGCAATCTGCCATCCAGAAGTGGGGCAGCTTACTTTTGTTTGCCAGGGAAACGGGCCGAGGTTTGTGACTGGGGACCTATGGCTGGGAGTGACCGGCTGGCTCCTGAAAAGCTACGATAGGCAGGATGGTGACCAGACCCATGGTGGCACCAGTGCCAAGTTGGGCTGGTTTGATAGTACCAAGTGTCTCCTGCAATCTGCCATCCAGAAGCGGGGCAGCTTACTTTTGTTTGCCATAGAAATAGGCCTAGGTTTTTTTCTGGGGGCCTGTGGCTAGGAGTGGCCGGCTGGCTCCTAAGAATCCACGATACGCAGGATGTTTCCCAGACCCAAGGTGGCACCAGTGCCAAGTCGGGCTGGTTTGATAGTACCAAGTGGCTCCTGCAAACTCCATCAAAAAGTTGGCAGGCGTGTTTTGTTTTCCAGCGAACAGCGCCGTTGATTTTGTTTGGGGGCCTGTGGCTGGGAGTGGCCGGCTGGCTCCTTAGAATCCACGATACGCAGGATGGTTCCCAGACCCAAGGTGGCACCAGTGCCAAGTCGGGCTGGTTTGATAGTACCAAGTGGCTCCTGCAATCTGCCATCCAGAAGCGGTGCAGTTGAGTTTTGTTTGCCAGAGAAAAGGGCCGTGGGTTGTGTTTGGGGGCATATGGCTGGGAGTGGCCGGCTGTCTCATTAAAAAGATCGATACGCAGGATGGTTCCCAGACCCAAGGTGGCACCAGTGCCAAGTCGGGCTGTTTTTATAGTACCAAGTGCGTCCTGCAATTTGCCATCCAGAAGCGGGGCAGTGGAGTTTTGTTTGCCAGAGAATAGCGCCGTTGTTTGTGTTTGGGGGCTTGTGGCTGGGAGTGGCCGACTGGCGCCTTAGAATCTGTGTTACGCAGCATGGTTCCCAGACCAGAGGTGGCACCAGTGCCAAGTTGGGCTGGTTTGATAGTACCAAGTGGCTCCTGCAATCTGCCATCCAGAAGCGGGGCAGCTTACTTTTGTTTGCCAGGGAAACGGGCCGAGGTTTGTGACTGGGGACCTATGGCTGGGAGTGACCGGCTGGCTCCTGAAAAGCTACGATAGGCAGGATGGTGACCAGACCCATGGTGGCACCAGTGCCAAGTTGGGCTGATTTGATAGTACCAAGTGGCTCCTGCAATCTGCCATCAAAAAGTTGTCAGGCGAGTTTTGTTTTCCAGGGAAAAGCGCCGTTGTGTGTGTTTGGGGGCCTGTGGCTGGGAGTGGCCGGCTGGCTCCTTAGAATCCACGATACGCAGGATGGTTCCCAGACCCAAGGTGGCACCAGTGCCAAGTCGGGCTGGTTTGATACTACCAAGTGCGTCCTGCAATCTGCCATCCAGAAGCGGGGCAGCTTAATTTTGTTTGCCAGGGAAACGGGCCGTGGGTTTTGTTTGGGGGCCTATGGCTGAGAGTGGCCGGCTGGCTCCTGAAAATCCACGCTAGGCAGCATGGTTCCCAGATGCAAGGTGGCACCAGTGCCAAGTCGGGCTGGTTTGATGGTGCAAAGTGGCTCCTGCAATCTGCCATCCAGAAGCGGGGCAGCTGATTTTTGTTTGCCAGAGAAAAATTCCGTGGATTGTTTTTGGGGGCATATTGCTGGGAGTGGCCGGCTGGCTCCTTAAAATGCTCGATACGCATGATGGTTCCCAGGTCCAAGGTGTCACCACTACCAAGTCGGCCTGCGGTTTTAGTATCAAGTTCATCCTGCAATTTGCCATCCAGAAGAGGGGCAGTTGAGTTTTGTTTGCCAGAGAAACGGGCCGAGGTTTCTGTTTGGGGACATATGGCTGAGAGTGGCCGGCTGGCCCCTGAATATCCACGATACACAGCATGGTTCCCAGATCCAAGGTGGCACCAGTGCCAAGTTGGGCTGGTTTGATAGTACCAAGTGTCTCCTGCAATCTGCCATCCAGAAGCGGGGCAGCTTACTTTTGTTTGCCAGAGAAATAGGCCTAGGTTTTTGTCTGGGGGCCTGTGGCTAGGAGTGGCCGGCTGGCTCCTAAGAATCCACCATACGCAGGATGTTTCCCAGACCCAAGGTGACACCAGTGCCAAGTCGGGCTGGTTTGATAGTACCAAGTGGCTCCTGCAAACTCCATCAAAAAGTTGGCAGGCGTGTTTTGTTTTCCAGGGAACAGCGCCGTTGATTTTGTTTGGGGGCCTGTGGCTGGGAGTGGCCGGCTGGCTCCTTAGAATCCACGATACGCAGGATGGTTCCCAGACCCAAGGTGGCACCAGTGCCAAGTCGGGCTGGTTTGATTACACCAAGTGGCTCCTGCAATCTGCCATCCAGAAGTGAGGCAGCTAAGTTTTGTTTGCCAGAAAAAAGGGCCGTGGTTTTTGTTGGGGGCCTGTGGCTGGGAGTGGCCGGCTGGCTCCTTAGAATCCACCATACGCAGGATGGTTCCCAGACCCAAGGTGGCACCAGTGCCAAGTCGGGCTGGTTTGATAGTCCCAAGTGGCTCCTGCAAACTGCCATCCAGAAGCGGGGCAGCTGAGTTTTGTTTGCCAGGGAAATGGGCCGTTGTTTGTGTTTGGGGGCCTGTGGCTGGGAGTGTTCGGCTGGTTCCTGAATATGTACGATACGCAGGATTGTTCCCAGACCCAAGGTGGCACCAGTGCCAAGTCGGGCTGGTTTGATGGTGCAAAGTGGCTCCTGCAATCTGCCATCCAGACGCGGGGCAGCGGATTTTTGTTTCCATGAGAAATGGTCCGTGGTTTGTTTTTGGGGGTATATGGCTGGGCCTGGCCGGCTGGCTCCTTAAAAAGCTCGATATGCAGGATGGTTCCCTGACACAAGGTGGCACCAGTGCCACGTCGGGCGGTTTTCGTAGTACAAAGTGCGTCCTAAAATTTGCCATCCAGAAGAGGGGCAGTTGAGTTTTGTTTGCCAGAGAAAAGGGCCGTGGTTTGTTTTTGGGGGCATATGGCTGAGAGTGGCTGGGTGGCCCCTGAAAATCCACGATACACAGGATGGTTCCCAGATCCAAGGTGGCACCAGTGCCAAGTCGGGCTGATTTGATAGTACTAAGTAGCTCCTGCAATCTGCCATCCAGAAGCGGGGCAGCTTACTTTTGTTTGCCAGGGAAACGGGCCGAGGTTTGTGTTTGGGGGCCTATGGCTGAGAGTGACCGGCTGGCTCCTGAAAAGCTACGATAGGCAGGATGGTGACCAGACCCATGGTGGCACCAGTGCCAAGTTGGGCTGATTTGATAGTACCAAGTGGCTCCTGCAATCTGCCATCAAAAAGTTGTCAGGCGAGTTTTGTTTTCCAGGGAAAAGCGCCGTTGTTTGTATTTGGGGGCCTGTGGCTGGCAGTGGACGGCTGGCTCCTTTGAACCCACAATACGCAGGATGGTTCCCAGACCCAAGGTGGCACCAGTGCCAAGTCGGGCTGGTTTGATACTACCAAGTTCGTCCTGCAATCTGCCATCCAGAAGCGGGGCAGCTTAATTTTGTTTGCCAGGGAAACGGGCCGTGGGTTTTGTTTGGGGGCCTATGGCTGAGAGTGGCCGGCTGGCTCCTGAAAATCCACGCTAGGCAGCATGGTTCCCAGATGCAAGGTGGCACCAGTGCCAAGTCGGGCTGGTTTGATGGTGCAAAGTGGCTCCTGCAATCTGCCATCCAGAAGCGGGGCAGCTGATTTTTGTTTGCCAGAGAAAAATTCCGTGGATTGTTTTTGGGGGCATATTGCTGGGAGTGGCCGGCTGGCTCCTTAAAATGCTCGATACGCATGATGGTTCCCAGGTCCAAGGTGTCACCACTACCAAGTCGGCCTGCGGTTTTAGTATCAAGTTCATCCTGCAATTTGCCATCCAGAAGAGGGGCAGTTGAGTTTTGTTTGCCAGAGAAACGGGCCGAGGTTTCTGTTTGGGGACATATGGCTGAGAGTGGCCGGCTGGCCCCTGAATATCCACGATACACAGCATGGTTCCCAGATCCAAGGTGGCACCAGTGCCAAGTTGGGCTGGTTTGATAGTACCAAGTGTCTCCTGCAATCTGCCATCCAGAAGCGGGGCAGCTTACTTTTGTTTGCCAGAGAAATAGGCCTAGGTTTTTGTCTGGGGGCCTGTGGCTAGGAGTGGCCGGCTGGCTCCTAAGAATCCACGATACGCAGGATGTTTCCCAGACCCAAGTTGGCACCAGTGCCAAGTCGGGCTGGTTTGATAGTACCAAGTGGCTCCTGCAAACTCCATCAAAAAGTTGGCAGGCGTGTTTTGTTTTCCAGGGAACAGCGCCGTTGATTTTGTTTGGGGGCCTGTGGCTGGGAGTGGCCGGCTGGCTCCTTAGAATCCACGATACGCAGGATGGTTCCCAGACCCAAGGTGGCACCAGTGCCAAGTCGGGCTGGTTTGATTACACCAAGTGACTCCTGCAATCTGCCATCCAGAAGTGAGGCAGCTAAGTTTTGTTTGCCAGAAAAAAGGGCCGTGGTTTTTGTTGGGGGCCTGTGGCTGGGAGTGGCCGGCTGGCTCCTTAGAATCCACCATACGCAGGATGGTTCCCAGACCCAAGGTGGCACCAGTGCCAAGTCGGGCTGGTTTGATAGTCCCAAGTGGCTCCTGCAAACTGCCATCCAGAAGCGGGGCAGCTGAGTTTTGTTTGCCAGGGAAATGGGCCGTTGTTTGTGTTTGGGGGCCTGTGGCTGGGAGTGTTCGGCTGGTTCCTGAATATGTACGATACGCAGGATTGTTCCCAGACCCAAGGTGGCACCAGTGCCAAGTCGGGCTGGTTTGATGGTGCAAAGTGGCTCCTGCAATCTGCCATCCAGACGCGGGGCAGCGGATTTTTGTTTCCATGAGAAATGGTCCGTGGTTTGTTTTTGGGGGTATATGGCTGGGCCTGGCCGGCTGGCTCCTTAAAAAGCTCGATATGCAGGATGGTTCCCTGACACAAGGTGGCACCAGTGCCACGTCGGGCGGTTTTCGTAGTACAAAGTGCGTCCTAAAATTTGCCATCCAGAAGAGGGGCAGTTGAGTTTTGTTTGCCAGAGAAAAGGTCCGTGGTTTGTTTTTGGGGGCATATGGCTGAGAGTGGCTGGGTGGCCCCTGAAAATCCACGATACACAGGATGGTTCCCAGATCCAAGGTGGCACCTGTGCCAAGTCGGGCTGATTTGATAGTACTAAGTAGCTCCTGCAATCTGCCATCCAGAAGCGGGGCAGCTTACTTTTGTTTGCCAGGGAAACGGGCCGAGGTTTGTGTTTGGGGGCCTATGGCTGAGAGTGACCGGCTGGCTCCTGAAAAGCTACAATAGGCAGGATGGTGACCAGACCCATGGTGGCACCAGTGCCAAGTTGGGCTGGTTTGATAGTACCAAGTGGTTCCTGCAATCTGCCATCCAGAAGCAGGGCAGCTGAGTTTTGTTTGCCAGAGAAAAGGGCCTTGGTTTGTGTTTGGGGGCATATGGCTGGGTGTGGCCAGCTGGCTCCTTAAAATGCACGATATGCAACATGGCTCCCAGACCCAAGGTGGCACCAGTGCCAAGTTGGGCTGGTTTGATAGTACCAAGTGGCTCCTGCAATCTTCCATGATCACGTGGAGAAATACTTTCTGGTTTCAGCCTCATGCTCTTTCTTCTCTCCCTCAACTTCTCTATCACCTCTCATCTGGTTCACATGCGCTGTCTTCAAGGTCCACAGGCTACTTTTCACAGAATCTTCTGGCCTGATGAAGTAAGAATGATGAATAGAACAGAGCTGGGATCTATTTTCCAGTTTGGATAAAATGCATTCTGCACACAAATCCAAGGAGAACGGGCTGCCCCGATGCCCAGAAAATCTTTCACTCCTGCTAGTGTTCTACGTCAACCGCAACTTAGTCTGAAAGAAAAGCTTTTTCTCTGAGAGCATCTGAGAGGTTTGCATGAAGCACTGATATCTGACATATGCAATTTTGAATAGGAGAGGAAAAAGAAAATGGCAAGGAGTTTTTAATTTTAGTGGTTTCAATTTTAATTTCCGTGCACTTTTTCAAAACTTGTCAGCTCAAATGCCCATCAACATCTTTTAGTCATCTGTAAGTCAGTATTCATATAAAATGTGCTTCAAATCCAAAGAATTTCAAATTTGCACTCCAAGCTTCTATGCCTAGATTTATGATTTCCTACACATATTAGATGAAAGGAAGGCCTTTTTTACTGTGGGAGTGCTGGAACACTGGAACAGGTTGCCCAGAGAAGTTGTGGGTGTCCCATCCCTGAAAGTATTCAAGGTCACCTTGGACGGGGCTTGGAGCAGCAACAAAGGAGAAGCTTGATGGTAGAGAAACAAAGTTGGACTATAGAAGAAACTCGGATTGAAGTATAGGATCAAGTTTTCTCTCAGCTCTTGGGGTAAATTCAAAGTTGTACAAAATGACATTTATCTGTGCTATTCACTACTGTAACAGAAAGTTTCATGAAAACTGTACAGAAGATAGTAAATTTTAAAAGAGATAAGAATTACAGCATAAAATCCATGGGATAGGTTACAACATGAGACACTCTCTAAGAGAAAATCTCTTTGTTTCAGCACTTCATCGGGGTAAGATTTCATGAAGTGCCAAAGAAGGCGGCAAAATATCATTCGGGACATTATTTACTGGAATTCAGCCTGGCCATTAGTAGGAACTGCCTTTGAACATATCATGTAGATATACCACACACACTTTCCCTTCACTGAAAAATTACTGTTTACAACAAATAAGCAATTGACGATCAAAATTGATTGAAAGCATCTTAAACATGTCAAGTATTTCATTGTAGATGATCTGTGATCCAAATGCTTCTTCCACCTTCGAGAGGGACAGAAGAATTCTTCCATATCATGATGGTTTAAAATTGTATCAACCAATGTTTTCTGCTGAAAAGATATCATCTATTTTTTTCTATTTTTGGAAGAAAATATTCCTAGACATACAACAGGTGAGAACTAAGTAATTTTAAAGAAACAAATGAAATGAAAATATTCTGTAAATAGAATGAAATGAAAAGCTGTGTTTTAAATAGGAGCTAAATATTAAACAGAATTTTTGTACCAGGCATTTGAATTACTGCACCAGCTCTTTTGCCCATCAAGAGAGGCATTTAGCATTTCAGTCTTTTCCAAGGTTTTCATGATCTGCTATGCTGATCTCTGTGTGTGCCTAGGTGTGTGTGGAGGGGGGGGCATATGAAGGGGAGTGTGTATGTTTGCTTTACAATTGTTGTGGCAGATTCATGCCTCAGCTCCACATTTTGTTTTAAAAAGGTCACACCGAGTGGATATGAAGTTTACTATCAACAAGAGATCGATTCCCAAATCATCCATTTGACTCTCCCTTATAAATCATGTGCTTTGTTGCATATTTTATCAAATATACTTTCAAGCCAGATGGAGGAAGGAGGATGTGGGAATCCCTCCACCATCTTGCAACTTTTATGTAAGTAGGTTTTCAAGAAAATCATCATTTCTCTTTTAAATATGTCTGGAACAGGCATGATGGTAGTGTCAACCTGTTGGAGTTTTTGTTGCTGGAAGAAGTTGTACAAAAGGATTGGTTTTTACATTGACCAGTTACTGAATCAAGCGCAGGAATACATTGGAAATTTAGCTGGGGGTTCCTTTTCCCAGCAGACTACTTCTAGAACGAGCTTGTACACTGAAGCTGACTCTTTTGCTCTCTTTTTGTTTCTTTCCTATTTTCTTGGCTTCTTTGCCACTATCTAGACAATTTTGGAACTTTGTTCCCAACTAAAATGGTTTCAATAGTCTGATTGTGATCATACATTTTTACAAGGAATTTTTAAAATCTTTCCTCGAGTCCAGAAAGTCAAGGACTTAGATCTTTTTCTTCCCTTATCAATATTGCCATGAAATTGATAAATAAAGACCAACTCTTTATTTTTGTTTTTAACCCACGTAGATAATTCCCATCCATTAATCCATTTTGTGGACCAATAGCTGCCATTCTGATGGAAGCTGTCACTTCTTAACAACAGGCATTCTGTGACTATGTTGACTGCACTTTGGGTGAAGATCCTAACTGGTCTTAGATATACATAGGGAGAAATTTGCTCAGCCAGTGTCAGTCTTAAGCATGCGTATCAGAAGATCTTTCTAGAGCTGGGAATTTTCCCATGAAAGGGATTCAGTTAGGGAAGAGACACTTGTGCCAGAGTTTTACATTCTTCTTGAACACTGCTTAAGGAACTTAGATGCCATGTCCATTTGAATATCTGTCTGCACAGAACTTTGTCATGCCAGCGCTTTGAAATGCATCTTGAAGAGAATTCACTAGCACAGAATGAAAGAGAGTGGAAGGGGTTGGTGGGGCTAACCAGGCCCAACCCCCCTGCCTAAACCAGGATACCTAGAGCCTCTTGCCCAGGATTCTATCTGGGTGTACTTTTAATGTCTTCAAAGATCCAGGCTCCACAATCTTTCTGGGCAGTCTGTGCCGTGGTTCAGTCACCCTGACAGTAAAGAAACATTTACTGATGTTCAAAGGCAATCTCCTGTATTTCAGTGTGTGCCCACTGCCTCTTGTCTTTTCCCTCAGCATCACTGAAAAGACACTGATTCCCTCCCCTTTGCACTATTGCTTCCATATGTATGTGTGATGCCATGTAGAGGTATGTCAAAAACCTCCCTGAAGCCCAGGCAGATAATATTCCCTTCATCTACCAGTCAAGTTGATTCATCAGAGGAGTTTAAAGTGATGTTCAGCATGAAATTCCCCTGAAAAATCATGCTAACTACATTATTTGGTCATCTGTCATGTGCCTGGCAAGGATTTCCAGGAAGAGCTGCTTCATCAACTTCCTGGGGATAAAAAAGAGGCTGGCTGGTTTGTACTATGGCGAGTCCTCTTAATTGCCTTTTTTGAAGATGGGTGTCATTTGCTAACATCCACTCTTTAGCTCCTCTTCTCATCTACACCTCGGCAAAAAGCTTTTCCACTATGTCTGGCTAGGAAAAACTGTGCCAGCACAGAAAACATCTCCCATCGTGTTCTAGAAGTTGCACGGATGTCTGCCAAGTGTTTGGCAGGAAGAAAAGAAAAGTTGTCCAAAACAGCTTCCAATCGAATGTTCCTGTGATTGGAAAAGTCAGGAGAGTGCAAAGGTACTGTTTTCTATCAGTTGGCAAGGTGCGCACACAATCCCAGTGTTGTACAGCTTGCTTCTTCACCTTCCCGAAGCTGCCGCTCTCGCCGGCTCCCGGAACCGAAGAAGCGGCTTCTTCGCGCAAAGACGATTGTGCCGCTCACAGTGCTCTCCTTAGCGCGGCTTCTGCCGAAAGACGCCCGGCAGCGGCTCTTACCTCCGGAGAGCATCCTACCTTCGTCTTTAGCTCCTCTTCTCATCTACACCTCGGCAAAACGCTTTTCCACTATGTCTGGCTAGGAAAAACTGTGCCAGCACAGAAAACATCTCCCATCGTGTTCTCGAAGTTGCACGGATGTCTGCCAAGTGTTTGGCAGGAAGAAAAGAAAAGTTGTCCAAAACAGCTTCCAATCGAATGTTCATGTGATTGGAAAAGTCAGGAGAGTGCAAAGGTACTGTTTTCTATCAGTTGGCAAGGTGCGCACACAATCCCAGTGTTGTACAGCTTGCTTCTTCACCTTCCCGAAGCTGCCGCTCTCGCCGGCTCCCGGAACCGAAGAAGCGGCTTCTTCGCGCAAAGACGATTGTGCCGCTCACAGTGCTCTCCTTAGCGCGGCTTCTGCCGAAAGACGCCCGGCAGCGGCTCTTACCTCCGGAGAGCATCCTACCTTCGTCTTTAGCTCCTCTTCTCATCTACACCTCGGCAAAACGCTTTTCCACTATGTCTGGCTAGGAAAAACTGTGCCAGCACAGAAAACATCTCCCATCGTGTTCTCGAAGTTGCACGGATGTCTGCCAAGTGTTTGGCAGGAAGAAAAGAAAAGTTGTCCAAAACAGCTTCCAATCGAATGTTCATGTGATTGGAAAAGTCAGGAGAGTGCAAAGGTACTGTTTTCTATCAGTTGGCAAAGTGCGCACACAATCCCAGTGTTGTACAGCTTGCTTCTTCACCTTCCCGAAGCTGCCGCTCTCGCCGGCTGCCGGAGCCCAAGAAGCGGCTTCTTCGCGCAAAGACGATTGTGCCGCTCACAGGGCTCTCCTTAGCGCGGCTTCTGCCGAAAGACGCCCGGCAGCGGCTCTTACCTCCGGAGAGCATCCTACCTTCGTCTTTCGCGTCTTTTGTAGTCTACATCTTAGCAAAACGCTTTTCCACTATGTCTGGCTAGGAAAAACTGTGCCAGCACAGAAAACATCTCCCATCGTGTTCTAGAAGTTGCACGGATGTCTGCCAAGTGTTTGGCAGGAAGAAAAGAAAAGTTGTCCAAAACAGCTTCCAATCGAATGTTCCTGTGATTGGAAAAGTCAGGAGAGTGCAAAGGTACTGTTTTCTATCAGTTGGCAAGGTGCGCACACAATCCCAGTGTTGTACAGCTTGCTTCTTCACCTTCCCGAAGCTGCCGCTCTCGCCGGCTCCCGGAACCGAAGAATCGGCTTCTTCGCGCAAAGACGATTGTGACGCTCACAGGGCTCTCCTTAGCGCGGCTTCTGCCGAAAGACGCCCGGCAGCGGCTCTTACCTCCTGAGAGTGGCAGCTTCGGGAAGGTGAAGAAGCAAGCTGTACAACACTGGGATTGTGTGCGCACCTTGCCAACTGATAGAAAACAGTACCTTTGCACTCTCCTGACTTTTCCAATCACAGGAACATTCGATTGGAAGCTGTTTTGGACAACTTTTCTTTTCTTCCTGCCAAACACTTGGCAGACATCCGTGCAACTTCTAGAACACGATGGGAGATGTTTTCTGTGCTGGCACAGTTTTTCCTAGCCAGACATAGTGGAAAAGCGTTTTGCTAAGATGTAGACTACAAAAGACGCGAAAGACGAAGGTAGGATGCTCTCCGGAGGTAAGAGCCGCTGCCGGGCGTCTTTCGGCAGAAGCCGCGCTAAGGAGAGCCCTGTGAGCGGCACAATCGTCTTTGCGCGAAGAAGCCGCTTCTTCGGTTCCGGGAGCCGGCGAGAGCGGCAGCTTCGGGAAGGTGAAGAAGCAAGCTGTACAACACTGGGATTGTGTGCGCACCTTGCCAACTGATAGAAAACAGTACCTTTGCACTCTCCTGACTTTTCCAATCACAGGAACATTCGATTGGAAGCTGTTTTGGACAACTTTTCTTTTCTTCCTGCCAAACACTTGGCAGACATCCGTGCAACTTCTAGAACACGATGGGAGATGTTTTCTGTGCTGGCACAGTTTTTCCTAGCCAGACATAGTGGAAAAGCGTTTTGCTAAGATGTAGACTACAAAAGACGCGAAAGACGAAGGTAGGATGCTCTCCGGAGGTAAGAGCCGCTGCCGGGCGTCTTTCGGCAGAAGCCGCGCTAAGGAGAGCCCTGTGAGCGGCACAATCGTCTTTGCGCGAAGAAGCCGCTTCTTGGGCTCCGGCAGCCGGCGAGAGCGGCAGCTTCGGGAAGGTGAAGAAGCAAGCTGTACAACACTGGGATTGTGTGCGCACTTTGCCAACTGATAGAAAACAGTACCTTTGCACTCTCCTGACTTTTCCAATCACAGGAACATTCGATTGGAAGCTGTTTTGGACAACTTTTCTTTTCTTCCTGCCAAACACTTGGCAGACATCCGTGCAACTTCGAGAACACGATGGGAGATGTTTTCTGTGCTGGCACAGTTTTTCCTAGCCAGACATAGTGGAAAAGCGTTTTGCCGAGGTGTAGATGAGAAGAGGAGCTAAAGACGAAGGTAGGATGCTCTCCGGAGGTAAGAGCCGCTGCCGGGCGTCTTTCGGCAGAAGCCGCGCTAAGGAGAGCACTGTGAGCGGCACAATCGTCTTTGCGCGAAGAAGCCGCTTCTTCGGTTCCGGGAGCCGGCGAGAGCGGCAGCTTCGGGAAGGTGAAGAAGCAAGCTGTACAACACTGGGATTGTGTGCGCACCTTGCCAACTGATAGAAAACAGTACCTTTGCACTCTCCTGACTTTTCCAATCACAGGAACATTCGATTGGAAGCTGTTTTGGACAACTTTTCTTTTCTTCCTGCCAAACACTTGGCAGACATCCGTGCAACTTCTAGAACACGATGGGAGATGTTTTCTGTGCTGGCACAGTTTTTCCTAGCCAGACATAGTGGAAAAGCTTTTTGCCGAGGTGTAGATGAGAAGAGGAGCTAAAGAGTGGATGTTAGCAAATGACACCCATCTTCAAAAAAGGCAATTAAGAGGACTCGCCATAGTACAAACCAGCCAGCCTCTTTTTTATCCCCAGGAAGTTGATGAAGCAGCTCTTCCTGGAAATCCTTGCCAGGCACATGACAGATGACCAAATAATGTAGTTAGCATGATTTTTCAGGGGAATTTCATGCTGAACATCACTTTAAACTCCTCTGATGAATCAACTTGACTGGTAGATGAAGGGAATATTATCTGCCTGGGCTTCAGGGAGGTTTTTGACATACCTCTACATGGCATCACACATACATATGGAAGCAATAGTGCAAAGGGGAGGGAATCAGTGTCTTTTCAGTGATGCTGAGGGAAAAGACAAGAGGCAGTGGGCACACACTGAAATACAGGAGATTGCCTTTGAACATCAGTAAATGTTTCTTTACTGTCAGGGTGACTGAACCACGGCACAGACTGCCCAGAAAGATTGTGGAGCCTGGATCTTTGAAGACATTAAAAGTACACCCAGATAGAATCCTGGGCAAGAGGCTCTAGGTATCCTGGTTTAGGCAGGGGGGTTGGGCCTGGTTAGCCCCACCAACCCCTTCCACTCTCTTTCATTCTGTGCTAGTGAATTCTCTTCAAGATGCATTTCAAAGCGCTGGCATGACAAAGTTCTGTGCAGACAGATATTCAAATGGACATGGCATCTAAGTTCCTTAAGCAGTGTTCAAGAAGAATGTAAAACTCTGGCACAAGTGTCTCTTCCCTAACTGAATCCCTTTCATGGGAAAATTCCCAGCTCTAGAAAGATCTTCTGATACGCATGCTTAAGACTGACACTGGCTGAGCAAATTTCTCCCTATGTATATCTAAGACCAGTTAGGATCTTCACCCAAAGTGCAGTCAACATAGTCACAGAATGCCTGTTGTTAAGAAGTGACAGCTTCCATCAGAATGGCAGCTATTGGTCCACAAAATGGATTAATGGATGGGAATTATCTACGTGGGTTAAAAACAAAAATAAAGAGTTGGTCTTTATTTATCAATTTCATGGCAATATTGATAAGGGAAGAAAAAGATCTAAGTCCTTGACTTTCTGGACTCGAGGAAAGATTTTAAAAATTCCTTGTAAAAATGTATGATCACAATCAGACTATTGAAACCATTTTAGTTGGGAACAAAGTTCCAAAATTGTCTAGATAGTGGCAAAGAAGCCAAGAAAATAGGAAAGAAACAAAAAGAGAGCAAAAGAGTCAGCTTCAGTGTACAAGCTCGTTCTAGAAGTAGTCTGCTGGGAAAAGGAACCCCCAGCTAAATTTCCAATGTATTCCTGCGCTTGATTCAGTAACTGGTCAATGTAAAAACCAATCCTTTTGTACAACTTCTTCCAGCAACAAAAACTCCAACAGGTTGACACTACCATCATGCCTGTTCCAGACATATTTAAAAGAGAAATGATGATTTTCTTGAAAACCTACTTACATAAAAGTTGCAAGATGGTGGAGGGATTCCCACATCCTCCTTCCTCCATCTGGCTTGAAAGTATATTTGATAAAATATGCAACAAAGCACATGATTTATAAGGGAGAGTCAAATGGATGATTTGGGAATCGATCTCTTGTTGATAGTAAACTTCATATCCACTCGGTGTGACCTTTTTAAAACAAAATGTGGAGCTGAGGCATGAATCTGCCACAACAATTGTAAAGCAAACATACACACTCCCCTTCATATGCCCCCCCCTCCACACACACCTAGGCACACACAGAGATCAGCATAGCAGATCATGAACACCTTGGAAAAGACTGAAATGCTAAATGCCTCTCTTGATGGGCAAAAGAGCTGGTGCAGTAATTCAAATGCCTGGTACAAAAATTCTGTTTAATATTTAGCTCCTATTTAAAACACAGCTTTTCATTTCATTCTATTTACAGAATATTTTCATTTCATTTGTTTCTTTAAAATTACTTAGTTCTCACCTGTTGTATGTCTAGGAATATTTTCTTCCAAAAATAGAAAAAAATAGATGATATCTTTTCAGCAGAAAACATTGGTTGATACAATTTTAAACCATCATGATATGGAAGAATTCTTCTGTCCCTCTCGAAGGTGGAAGAAGCATTTGGATCACAGATCATCTACAATGAAATACTTGACATGTTTAAGATGCTTTCAATCAATTTTGATCGTCAATTGCTTATTTGTTGTAAACAGTAATTTTTCAGTGAAGGGAAAGTGTGTGTGGTATATCTACATGATATGTTCAAAGGCAGTTCCTACTAATGGCCAGGCTGAATTCCAGTAAATAATGTCCCGAATGATATTTTGCCGCCTTCTTTGGCACTTCATGAAATCTTACCCCGATGAAGTGCTGAAACAAAGAGATTTTCTCTTAGAGAGTGTCTCATGTTGTAACCTATCCCATGGATTTTATGCTGTAATTCTTATCTCTTTTAAAATTTACTATCTTCTGTACAGTTTTCATGAAACTTTCTGTTACAGTAGTGAATAGCACAGATAAATGTCATTTTGTACAACTTTGAATTTACCCCAAGAGCTGAGAGAAAACTTGATCCTATACTTCAATCCGAGTTTCTTCTATAGTCCGACTTTGTTTCTCTACCATCAAGCTTCTCCTTTGTTGCTGCTCCAAGCCCCGTCCAAGGTGACCTTGAATACTTTCAGGGATGGGACACCCACAACTTCTCTGGGCAACCTGTTCCAGTGTTCCAGCACTCCCACAGTAAAAAAGGCCTTCCTTTCATCTAATATGTGTAGGAAATCATAAATCTAGGCATAGAAGCTTGGAGTGCAAATTTGAAATTCTTTGGATTTGAAGCACATTTTATATGAATACTGACTTACAGATGACTAAAAGATGTTGATGGGCATTTGAGCTGACAAGTTTTGAAAAAGTGCACGGAAATTAAAATTGAAACCACTAAAATTAAAAACTCCTTGCCATTTTCTTTTTCCTCTCCTATTCAAAATTGCATATGTCAGATATCAGTGCTTCATGCAAACCTCTCAGATGCTCTCAGAGAAAAAGCTTTTCTTTCAGACTAAGTTGCGGTTGACGTAGAACACTAGCAGGAGTGAAAGATTTTCTGGGCATCGGGGCAGCCCGTTCTCCTTGGATTTGTGTGCAGAATGCATTTTATCCAAACTGGAAAATAGATCCCAGCTCTGTTCTATTCATCATTCTTACTTCATCAGGCCAGAAGATTCTGTGAAAAGTAGCCTGTGGACCTTGAAGACAGCGCATGTGAACCAGATGAGAGGTGATAGAGAAGTTGAGGGAGAGAAGAAAGAGCATGAGGCTGAAACCAGAAAGTATTTCTCCACGTGATCATGGAAGATTGCAGGAGCCACTTGGTACTATCAAACCAGCCCAACTTGGCACTGGTGCCACCTTGGGTCTGGGAGCCATGTTGCATATCGTGCATTTTAAGGAGCCAGCTGGCCACACCCAGCCATATGCCCCCAAACACAAACCAAGGCCCTTTTCTCTGGCAAACAAAACTCAGCTGCCCTGCTTCTGGATGGCAGATTGCAGGAACCACTTGGTACTATCAAACCAGCCCAACTTGGCACTGGTGCCACCATGGGTCTGGTCACCATCCTGCCTATTGTAGCTTTTCAGGAGCCAGCCGGTCACTCTCAGCCATAGGCCCCCAAACACAAACCTCGGCCCGTTTCCCTGGCAAACAAAAGTAAGCTGCCCCGCTTCTGGATGGCAGATTGCAGGAGCTACTTAGTACTATCAAATCAGCCCGACTTGGCACAGGTGCCACCTTGGATCTGGGAACCATCCTGTGTATCGTGGATTTTCAGGGGCCACCCAGCCACTCTCAGCCATATGACCCCAAAAACAAACCACGGACCTTTTCTCTGGCAAACAAAACTCAACTGCCCCTCTTCTGGATGGCAAATTTTAGGACGCACTTTGTACTACGAAAACCGCCCGACGTGGCACTGGTGCCACCTTGTGTCAGGGAACCATCCTGCATATCGAGCTTTTTAAGGAGCCAGCCGGCCAGGCCCAGCCATATACCCCCAAAAACAAACCACGGACCATTTCTCATGGAAACAAAAATCCGCTGCCCCGCGTCTGGATGGCAGATTGCAGGAGCCACTTTGCACCATCAAACCAGCCCGACTTGGCACTGGTGCCACCTTGGGTCTGGGAACAATCCTGCGTATCGTACATATTCAGGAACCAGCCGAACACTCCCAGCCACAGGCCCCCAAACACAAACAACGGCCCATTTCCCTGGCAAACAAAACTCAGCTGCCCCGCTTCTGGATGGCAGTTTGCAGGAGCCACTTGGGACTATCAAACCAGCCCGACTTGGCACTGGTGCCACCTTGGGTCTGGGAACCATCCTGCGTATGGTGGATTCTAAGGAGCCAGCCGGCCACTCCCAGCCACAGGCCCCCAACAAAAACCACGGCCCTTTTTTCTGGCAAACAAAACTTAGCTGCCTCACTTCTGGATGGCAGATTGCAGGAGCCACTTGGTGTAATCAAACCAGCCCGACTTGGCACTGGTGCCACCTTGGGTCTGGGAACCATCCTGCGTATCGTGGATTCTAAGGAGCCAGCCGGCCACTCCCAGCCACAGGCCCCCAAACAAAATCAACGGCGCTGTTCCCTGGAAAACAAAACACGCCTGCCAACTTTTTGATGGAGTTTGCAGGAGCCACTTGGTACTATCAAACCAGCCCGACTTGGCACTGGTGCCACCTTGGGTCTGGGAAACATCCTGCGTTTCGTGGATTCTTAGGAGCCAGCCGGCCACTCCTAGCCACAGGTCCCCAGACAAAAACCTAGGCCTATTTCTCTGGCAAACAAAAGTAAGCTGCCCCGCTTCTGGATGGCAGATTGCAGGAGACACTTGGTACTATCAAACCAGCCCAACTTGGCACTGGTGCCACCTTGGATCTGGGAACCATGCTGTGTATCGTGGATATTCAGGGGCCAGCCGGCCACTCTCAGCCATATGTCCCCAAACAGAAACCTCGGCCCGTTTCTCTGGCAAACAAAACTCAACTGCCCCTCTTCTGGATGGCAAATTGCAGGATGAACTTGATACTAAAACCGCAGGCCGACTTGGTAGTGGTGACACCTTGGACCTGGGAACCATCATGCGTATCGAGCATTTTAAGGAGCCAGCCGGCCACTCCCAGCAATATGCCCCCAAAAACAATCCACGGAATTTTTCTCTGGCAAACAAAAATCAGCTGCCCCGCTTCTGGATGGCAGATTGCAGGAGCCACTTTGCACCATCAAACCAGCCCGACTTGGCACTGGTGCCACCTTGCATCTGGGAACCATGCTGCCTAGCGTGGATTTTCAGGAGCCAGCCGGCCACTCTCAGCCATAGGCCCCCAAACAAAACCCACGGCCCGTTTCCCTGGCAAACAAAATTAAGCTGCCCCGCTTCTGGATGGCAGATTGCAGGACGAACTTGGTAGTATCAAACCAGCCCGACTTGGCACTGGTGCCACCTTGGGTCTGGGAACCATCCTGCGTATTGTGGGTTCAAAGGAGCCAGCCGTCCACTGCCAGCCACAGGCCCCCAAATACAAACAACGGCGCTTTTCCCTGGAAAACAAAACTCGCCTGACAACTTTTTGATGGCAGATTGCAGGAGCCACTTGGTACTATCAAATCAGCCCAACTTGGCACTGGTGCCACCATGGGTCTGGTCACCATCCTGCCTATCGTAGCTTTTCAGGAGCCAGCCGGTCACTCTCAGCCATAGGCCCCCAAACACAAACCTCGGCCCGTTTCCCTGGCAAACAAAAGTAAGCTGCCCCGCTTCTGGATGGCAGATTGCAGGAGCTACTTAGTACTATCAAATCAGCCCGACTTGGCACAGGTGCCACCTTGGATCTGGGAACCATCCTGTGTATCGTGGATTTTCAGGGGCCACCCAGCCACTCTCAGCCATATGCCCCCAAAAACAAACCACGGACCTTTTCTCTGGCAAACAAAACTCAACTGCCCCTCTTCTGGATGGCAAATTTTAGGACGCACTTTGTACTACGAAAACCGCCCGACGTGGCACTGGTGCCACCTTGTGTCAGGGAACCATCCTGCATATCGAGCTTTTTAAGGAGCCAGCCGGCCAGGCCCAGCCATATACCCCCAAAAACAAACCACGGACCATTTCTCATGGAAACAAAAATCCGCTGCCCCGCGTCTGGATGGCAGATTGCAGGAGCCACTTTGCACCATCAAACCAGCCCGACTTGGCACTGGTGCCACCTTGGGTCTGGGAACAATCCTGCGTATCGTACATATTCAGGAACCAGCCGAACACTCCCAGCCACAGGCCCCCAAACACAAACAACGGCCCATTTCCCTGGCAAACAAAACTCAGCTGCCCCGCTTCTGGATGGCAGTTTGCAGGAGCCACTTGGGACTATCAAACCAGCCCGACTTGGCACTGGTGCCACCTTGGGTCTGGGAACCATCCTGCGTATGGTGGATTCTAAGGAGCCAGCCGGCCACTCCCAGCCACAGGCCCCCAACAAAAACCACGGCCCTTTTTTCTGGCAAACAAAACTTAGCTGCCTCACTTCTGGATGGCAGATTGCAGGAGCCACTTGGTGTAATCAAACCAGCCCGACTTGGCACTGGTGCCACCTTGGGTCTGGGAACCATCCTGCGTATCGTGGATTCTAAGGAGCCAGCCGGCCACTCCCAGCCACAGGCCCCCAAACAAAATCAACGGCGCTGTTCCCTGGAAAACAAAACACGCCTGCCAACTTTTTGATGGAGTTTGCAGGAGCCACTTGGTACTATCAAACCAGCCCGACTTGGCACTGGTGTCACCTTGGGTCTGGGAAACATCCTGCGTATGGTGGATTCTTAGGAGCCAGCCGGCCACTCCTAGCCACAGGCCCCCAGACAAAAACCTAGGCCTATTTCTCTGGCAAACAAAAGTAAGCTGCCCCGCTTCTGGATGGCAGATTGCAGGAGACACTTGGTACTATCAAACCAGCCCAACTTGGCACTGGTGCCACCTTGGATCTGGGAACCATGCTGTGTATCGTGGATATTCAGGGGCCAGCCGGCCACTCTCAGCCATATGTCCCCAAACAGAAACCTCGGCCCGTTTCTCTGGCAAACAAAACTCAACTGCCCCTCTTCTGGATGGCAAATTGCAGGATGAACTTGATACTAAAACCGCAGGCCGACTTGGTAGTGGTGACACCTTGGACCTGGGAACCATCATGCGTATCGAGCATTTTAAGGAGCCAGCCGGCCACTCCCAGCAATATGCCCCCAAAAACAATCCACGGAATTTTTCTCTGGCAAACAAAAATCAGCTGCCCCGCTTCTGGATGGCAGATTGCAGGAGCCACTTTGCACCATCAAACCAGCCCGACTTGGCACTGGTGCCACCTTGCATCTGGGAACCATGCTGCCTAGCGTGGATTTTCAGGAGCCAGCCGGCCACTCTCAGCCATAGGCCCCCAAACAAAACCCACGGCCCGTTTCCCTGGCAAACAAAATTAAGCTGCCCCGCTTCTGGATGGCAGATTGCAGGACGCACTTGGTAGTATCAAACCAGCCCGACTTGGCACTGGTGCCACCTTGGGTCTGGGAACCATCCTGCGTATCGTGGATTCTAAGCAGCCAGCCGGCCACTCCCAGCCACAGGCCCCCAAACACACACAACGGCGCTTTTCCCTGGAAAACAAAACTCGCCTGACAACTTTTTGATGGCAGATTGCAGGAGCCACTTGGTACTATCAAATCAGCCCAACTTGGCACTGGTGCCACCATGGGTCTGGTCACCATCCTGCCTATCGTAGCTTTTCAGGAGCCAGCCGGTCACTCCCAGCCATAGGTCCCCAGTCACAAACCTCGGCCCGTTTCCCTGGCAAACAAAAGTAAGCTGCCCCGCTTCTGGATGGCAGATTGCAGGAGCCACTTGGTACTATCAAACCAGCCCAACTTGGCACTGGTGCCACCTCTGGTCTGGGAACCATGCTGCGTAACACAGATTCTAAGGCGCCAGTCGGCCACTCCCAGCCACAAGCCCCCAAACACAAACAACGGCGCTATTCTCTGGCAAACAAAACTCCACTGCCCCGCTTCTGGATGGCAAATTGCAGGACGCACTTGGTACTATAAAAACAGCCCGACTTGGCACTGGTGCCACCTTGGGTCTGGGAACCATCCTGCGTATCGATCTTTTTAATGAGACAGCCGGCCACTCCCAGCCATATGCCCCCAAACACAACCCACGGCCCTTTTCTCTGGCAAACAAAACTCAACTGCACCGCTTCTGGATGGCAGATTGCAGGAGCCACTTGGTACTATCAAACCAGCCCGACTTGGCACTGGTGCCACCTTGGGTCTGGGAACCATCCTGCGTATCGTGGATTCTAAGGAGCCAGCCGGCCACTCCCAGCCACAGGCCCCCAAACAAAATCAACGGCGCTGTTCGCTGGAAAACAAAACACGCCTGCCAACTTTTTGATGGAGTTTGCAGGAGCCACTTGGTACTATCAAACCAGCCCGACTTGGCACTGGTGCCACCTTGGGTCTGGGAAACATCCTGCGTATCGTGGATTCTTAGGAGCCAGCCGGCCACTCCTAGCCACAGGCCCCCAGAAAAAAACCTAGGCCTATTTCTATGGCAAACAAAAGTAAGCTGCCCCGCTTCTGGATGGCAGATTGCAGGAGACACTTGGTACTATCAAACCAGCCCAACTTGGCACTGGTGCCACCATGGGTCTGGTCACCATCCTGCCTATCGTAGCTTTTCAGGAGCCAGCCGGTCACTCCCAGCCATAGGTCCCCAGTCACAAACCTCGGCCCGTTTCCCTGGCAAACAAAAGTAAGCTGCCCCACTTCTGGATGGCAGATTGCAGGAGCCACTTGGTACTATCAAACCAGCCCAACTTGGCACTGGTGCCACCTCTTGTCTGGGAACCATGCTGCGTAACACAGATTCTAAGGCGCCAGTCGGCCACTCCCAGCCACAAGCCCCCAAACACAAACAACGGCGCTATTCTCTGGCAAACAAAACTCCACTGCCCCTCTTCTGGATGGCAAATTGCAGGACGCACTTGGTACTATAAAAACAGCCCGACTTGGCACTGGTGCCACCTTGGGTCTGGGAACCATCCTGCGTATCGATCTTTTTAATGAGACAGCCGGCCACTCCCAGCCATATGCCCCCAAACACAACCCACGGCCCTTTTCTCTGGCAAACAAAACTCAACTGCACCGCTTCTGGATGGCAGATTGCAGGAGCCACTTGGTACTATCAAACCAGCCCGACTTGGCACTGGTGCCACCTTGGGTCTGGGAACCATCCAGCCTATCGTGGATTTTAAGGAGCCAGCCGGCTACTCCCAGCCACAGGCCCCCAACAAAAACCACGGCCCTTTTTTCTGGCAAACAAAACTTAGCTGCCTCACTTCTGGATGGCAGATTGCAGGAGCCACTTGGTGTAATCAAACCAGCCCGACTTGGCACTGGTGCCACCTTGGGTCTGGGAACCATCCTGCGTATCGTGGATTCTAAGGAGCCAGCCGGCCACTCCCAGCCACAGGTCCCCAAACAAAATCAACGGCGCTGTTCCCTGGAAAACAAAACACGCCTGCCAACATTTTGATGGAGTTTGCAGGAGCCACTTGGTACTATCAAACCAGCCCGACTTGGCACTGGTGCCACCTTGGGTCTGGGAAACATCCTGCGTATCGTGGATTCTAAGGAGCCAGCCGGCCACTCCTAGCCACAGGCCCCCAGACAAAAACCTAGGCCTATTTCTCTGGCAAACAAAAGTAAGCTGCCCCGCTTCTGGATGGCAGATTGCAGGAGACACTTGGGACTATCAAACCAGCCCAACTTGGCACTGGTGCCACCTTGGATCTGGGAACCATGCTGTGTATCGTGGATATTCAGGGGCCACCCGGCCACTCTCAGCCATATGTCCCCAAACAGAAACCTCGGCCCGTTTCTCTGGCAAACGAAACTCAACTGCCCCTCTTCTGGATGGCAAATTGCAGGATGAACTTGATACTAAAACCGCAGGCCGACTTGGTAGTGGTGACACCTTGGGCCTGGGAACCATCATGCGTATCGAGCATTTTAAGGAGCCAGCCGGCCACTCCCAGCAATATGCCCCCAAAAACAATCCACGGAATTTTTCTCTGGCAAACAAAAATCAGCTGCCCCGCTTCTGGATGGCAGATTGCAGGAGCCACTTTGCACCATCAAACCAGCCCGACTTGGCACTGGTGCCACCTTGCATCTGGGAACCATGCTGCCTAGCGTGGATTTTCAGGAGCCAGCCGGCCACTCTCAGCCATAGGCCCCCATACAAAACCCACGGCCCGTTTCCCTGGCAAACAAAATTAAGCTGCCCCGCTTCTGGATGGCAGATTGCAGGACGCACTTGGTAGTATCAAACCAGCCCGACTTGGCACTGGTGCCACCTTGGGTCTGGGAACCATGCTGCGTATCATGGATTTTCAGGAGCCAGCCGTCCACTGCCAGCCACAGGCCCCGAAACACAAACAACAGCCTTTTTCTCTGGCAAACAAAATTCAGCTGCCCCGCTTCTGGATGGCAGATTGCAGGAACCACTTGGTACTAACAACCCAGCCCGACTTGGCACTGGTGCCACCTTGGGTCTGGGAACCATCCTGCGTATCGTGGATTCTAAGGAGCCAGCTGGCCACTCCCAGCCACAGGCCCCCAAACACACACAACGGTGCTTTTCCCTGGAAAACAAAACTCGCCTGCCAAACATTTGATGGCAGATTGCAGGAGCCACTTTGCACCATCAAACCAGCCCAACTTGGCACTGGTGCCACCTCTGGTCTGGGAACCATCCTGCGTATCGTGGGTTCTAAGGAGCCAGCTGGCCACTCCCAGCCACAGGCCCCCAAACACAAACAACGGCGCTTTTCCCTGGAAAACAAAACTCGCCTGCCAACATTTTGATGGCAGATTGCCGGAGCCACTTGGTACTATCAAACCAGCCCAACTTGGCACTGGTGCCACCATGGGTCTGGTCACCATCCTGCCTATCATAGCTTTTCAGGAGCCAGTCGGTCACTCCCAGCCATAGGCCCCCAGACACAAACCTCGGCCCGTTTCCCTGGCAAACAAAAGTAAGCTGCCCCGCTTCTGCATGGCAGATTGCAGGAGCTATTTAGTACTATCAAACCAGCCCGACTTGGCACTGGTGACACCTCTGGTCTGGGAACCATCCTGCCTATCGTGGATTTTCAGGGGCCAGCCGGCCACTCTCAGCCATATGCCCCCAAAAACAAACCACGGCCCTTTTCTCTGGCAAACAAAACTCAACTGCCCCTCTTCTGGATGGCAAATTTTAGGACGCACTTTGTACTACGAAAACCGCCCGACGTGGCACTGGTGCCACCTTGTATCAGGGAACCATCCTGCATATCGAGCTTTTTAAGGGGCCAGCCGGCCACGCCCAGCCATATACCCCCAAAAACAAACCACGGACCATTTCTCATGGAAACAAAAATCCGCTGCCCCGCGTCTGGATGGCAGATTGCAGGAGCCACTTTGCACCATCAAACCAGCCCGACTTGGCACTGGTGCCACCTTGGGTCTGGGAACCATGCTGCGTATCGTGGATTCTAAGGAGCCAGCCGGCCACTCCCAGCCACAGGCCCCCAAACACAAACAACGGCGCTTTTCCCTGGAAAACAAAACTCGCCTGCCAGCTTTTTGATGGCAGATTGCAGGAGCCACTTGGTACTATCAAATCATCCCAACTTGGCACTGGTGCCACTATGGGTCTGGGAACCATCCTGCCTATTGTAGCATTTCAGGAGCCAGCCGGTCACTCCCAGCCATAGTCCCCCAGACACAAACCTCGGACCGTTTCCCTGGCAAACAAAATTTTGCTGCCCCGATTCTGGATGGCAGATTGCAGGAGCCACATGGTAGTGTCAAACCAGCCCGACTTGGCACTGGTGCCACCTTGGGTCTGGGAACCATCCTGCGTATCGTGGATTCTAAGCAGCCACCCGGCCACTCTGAGCCACAGGCGCCCAAACACAAACAACGGCGCTTTTCCCTGGAAAACAAAACTCGCCTGCCAACATTTTGATGGCAGATTGCAGGAGCCACTTGGTACTATCAAACCAGCCCAACTTGGCACTGGTGCCACCATGGGTCTGGTCACCATCCTGCCTATCGTAGCTTTTCAGGAGCCAGCCGGTCACTCCCAGCCATAGACCCCCAGACACAAACCTCGGCCCGTTTCCCTGGAAAACAAAAGTAAGCTGCCCCGATTCTGGATGGCAGATTGCAGGAGCCACTTGGTACTATCAAATCAGCCCAACTTGGCACTGGTGCCACCATGGGTCTGGTAAACATCCTGCCTATCGTAGCTTTTCAGGAGCCAGCCGGTCACTCCCTGCCATAGGCCCCCAGACACAAACCTCGGCCCGTTTCTCTGGCAAACAAAAGTAAACTGCCCCGCTTTTGGATGGCAGATTGCAGGATGCATTTGGTACTATCAAACCTGCCCGACTTGGCCCTCGTGCCACCTTGGCTCTGGGAACCATGCTGCGTAACGTAGATTCTACGAGGACAGGCGGCCACTACCAGCCACAGGCCTCTAAACAAAAACAACGGCGCTTTTCCCTGGAAAACAAAACTCGCCTGCCAAATTTTTGATGGCAGATTGCAGGAGCCACTTGGTACTATCAAACCAGCCCAACTTGGTACTGGTGCCACCATGGGTCTGGTAACCATCCTGCCTATCGTAGCTTTTCAGGAGCCAGCCGGTCACTCCCAGCCATAGGCCCCCAGACAAATATCTCGGCCCGTTTCCCTGGCAAACAAAAGTAAGCTGCCCCGCTTCTGGATGGCAGATTACAGCAGCCACATGGTACTATCAAACCAGGCCAACATGGCACTGGTGCCACCTTGGCTCTGGGAACCATCCTGCCTATCGTGGATTCTAAGGAGCCAGCCGGCCACTCCCAGCCACAGGCCCCCAAACACAAACAACGGCGCTTTTCCCTGGAAAACAAAACTCTCCTGCCAACTTTTTGATGGCAGATTGCAGGAGCCACTTGGTTTTATCAAATCAGCCCAACTTGGCACTGGTGCCACCATGGGTCTGGTCACCATCCTGCCTATCGTAGCTTTTCAAGAGCCAGCCGGTCACTCGCAGCCATAGGCCCCCAGACAAAAAGCTTGGCCCGTTTCCCTGGCAAACAAAAGTAAGCTACCCCGCTTCTGGATGGCAGATTGCAGGAGCCACTTTGCACCATCAAACTAGCCCGTCTTGGCACTGGTGCCACCTCTGGTCTGGGAACCATCCTGCGTATCGTGGATTTTAAGGAGCCAGTTGGCCACTCCCAGCCATACGCCTCCAAACACAAACAACGGTCCGTTTCCCTGGCAAAGAAAAGTAAGCTGCCCCGCTTCTGGATGTCAGATTGCAGGAACCACTTGTTGCCAAGTTGGGGTGGTTTGATAGTACCAAGTGGCTCCTGCAATCTTCCATCAAAAAGTTGGCAAGCAAGTTTTGTTTTCCAGGGAAAAGCGCCGTTGTTTGTGTTTAGGGGCCTGTGGCTGGGAGTGGCCAGCTGTCTCCTTAGAATCCACGATACGCAGGATGGGTCCCAGACCAGAGGTGGCACCAGTGCCAAGTCGGGCTGGTTTGATGGTGCAAAGTGACTCCTGCAATCTGCCATCCAGAAGCGGGGTAGCTTACTTTTGTTTGCCAGGGAAACGGGCAGAGCTTTGTGTCTGGGGGCCTATGGCTGGGAGTGACCGGCTGGCTCCTGAAAAGCTACGATAGGCAGGATGGTGACCAGACCCATGGTGGCACCAGTGCCAAGTTGGGCTGGTTTGATAGTACCAAGTGGCTCCTGCAATCTGCCATGAAAAAGTTGGCAGGTGAGTTTTGTTTTCCAGGGAAAAGCGCCGTTGTTTGTGTTTGGGGGCCTGTGGCTGGGAGTGGCCAGCTGGCTCCTTAGAATCCACGATACGCAGGATGGTTCCCAGACCAGAGGTGGCACCAGTGCCAAGTCGGGCTGGTTTGATGGTACAAAGTGGCTCCTGCAATCTGCCATCCAGACGGGGGGCAGCGGATTTTTGTTTGCTGGAGAAAAGTTCCGTGGTTTTTTTTTGGGGGTATATGGCTGGACGTGGCCGGCTGGCTCCTTAAAAGATCGATACGCAGGATTGTTCCCTGACCCAAGGTGGCATCAGTGCCAAGTCGGGCTGTTTTCGTAGTACCAAGTGCGTCCTGCAATTTGCCATCCAGAAGAGGGGCAGTTGAGTTTTGTTTGCCAGAGAAAAGGGCCGTGGTATATGTTTGGGGGCATATGGTTGAGAGTGGCCGGCTGGCCCCTGAAAATCCACGATAGGCAGGATGGTTCCCAGAACCAAGGTGGCACCAGTGCCATGTTGGCCTGGTTTGATAGTACCATGTGGCTCCTGCAATCTGCCATCCAGAAGCGGGACAGCTTACCTTTGTTTCCCAGGGAAACGGGCCGAGGTATTTGTCTGGGGGCCTATGGCTGGGAGTGACCGGCTGGCTACTGAAAAGCTACGATAGGCAGGATGGTTACCAGACTCATGGTGGCACCAGTGCCAAGTCGGACTGGTTTGATAATACTAAATAGCTCCTGAAATCTGCCATTCAGACGCGGGGCAGCGGATTTTTGTTTGCTGGAGAAAAGTTCCGTGGTTTTTTTTTGGGTGTATATGGCTGGACGTGGCCGGCTGGCTCCTTAAAAAGATCGATACGCAGGATTGTTCCCTGACCCAAGGTGGCATCACGGCCAAGTCGGGCTGTTTTCGTAGTACCAAGTGCGTCCTGCAATTTGCCATCCAGAAGAGGGGCAGTTGAGTTTTGTTTGCCAGAGCAAAGGGCCGTGGTATGTGTTTGGGGGCATATGGCTGAGAGTGGCCGGCTGGCCCCTGAAAATCCACGATAGGCAGGATGGTTCCCAGAGCCAAGGTAGCACCAGTGCCATGTTGGCCTGGTTTGATAGTACCATGTGGCTCCTGCAATCTGCCATCCAGAAGCGGGGCAGCTTACTTTTGTTTGCCAGGGAAACGGGCCGAGATATTTGTCTGGGGGCCTATGGCTGGGAGTGACCGGCTGGCTCCTGAAAAGCTACGATAGGCAGGATGGTGACCAGACCGAAAGTGGAACCAGTACCAAGTTGGGCTGGTTTGATAGTACCAAGTGGCTCCTGCAATCTGCCATCAAAAATTTGGCAGGCGAGTTTTGTTTTCCAGGGAAAAGCGCCGTTGTTTAGAGGCCTGTGGCTGGGAGTGGCCGCCTGTCCTCGTAGAATCTACGTTACGCAGCATGGTTCCCAGAGCCAAGGTGGCACCATGGCCAAGTCGGGCAGGTTTGATAGTACCAAATGCATCCTGCAATCTGCCATCCAAAAGCGGGGTAATTTACTTTTGTTTGCCAGGGAAACGGGCCGAGGTTTGTGTCTGGGGGCCTATGGCAGGGAGTGACCGTCTGGCTACTGAAAAGCTACGATAGGCAGGATGTTTACCAGACCCATGGTGGCACCAGTGCCAAGTTGGGCTGATTTGATAGTACCAAGTGGCTCCTGCAATCTGCCATCCAGAATCGGGGCAGCTTACTTTTGTTTTCCAGGGAAACGGGCCGAGGTTTGTGTCTGGGGGTCTATGGCTGGGAGTGACCGGCTGGCTCCTGAAAAGCTACGATAGGCAGGATGGTGACCAGACCCATGGTGGCACCAGTGCCAAGTTGGGCTGGTTTGATAGCACCAAGTGGCTCCTGCAATCTGCCATCAAAATGTTGGCAGGCGATTTTTGTTTTCCAGGGAAAAGCGCCGTTGTTTGTGTTTGGGCGCCTGTGGCTCAGAGTGGCCGGGTGGCTGCTTAGAATCCACGATACGCCGGATGGTTCCCAGACCCAAGGTGGCACCAGTGCCAAGTTGGGCTGGTTTGACACTACCAAGTGGCTCCTGCAATCTGCCATCCAGAATCGGGGCAGCTTAATTTTGTTTGCCAGGGAAACGGTCCGAGGTTTGTGTCTGGGGGCCTATGGCTGGGAGTGACCGGGTGGCTCCTGAAATTCTACAATAGGCAGGATGGTTCCCAGACCCATAGTGGCACCAGTGCCAAGTTGGGATGATTTGATAGTACCAAGTGGCTCCTGCAATCTGCCATCAAAAAGCTGGCAGGCGAGTTTTGTTTTCCAGGGAAAAGCGACGTTGTTTGTGTTTGGGGGCCTGTGGCTGGGAGTGGCCGGCTGGCTCCTTAGAATCCACGATATGCAGGATTGTTCCCAGACCCAAGGTGGCACCAGTGCCAAGTCGGGCTGGTTTGATGGTGCAAAGTGGCTCCTGCAATCTGCCATCCAGACGCGGGGCAGCGGATTTTTGTTTCCATGAGAAATGGTCCGTGGTTTGTTTTTGGGGCTATATGGCTGGGCGTGGCCGGCTGGCTCCTTAAAAAGCTCGATATGCAGGATGGTTCCCTGACACAAGGTGGCACCAGTGCCACGTCGGGCGGTTTTCGTAGTACAAACTGCGTCCCAAAATTTGCCATCCAGAAGAGGGGCAGTTGAGTTTTGTTTGCCAGAGAAAAGGGCCGTGGTTTGTTTTTGGGGGCATATGGCTGATAGTGGCCGGCTGGCCCCTGAAAATCCACGATAAGCAGGATGGTTCCCACACCAGAGGTGTCACCAGTGCCAAGTCGGGGTGGTTTGATAGTACTAAATAGCTCCTGCAATCTGCCATGCAGAAGCGGGGCAGCTTACTTTTGTTTCCCAGGGAAACGGGCCGAGGTTTGTGACTGGGGGCCTATGGCTGCGAGTGACCGGCTGGCTCCTGAAGAGCTACGATAGGCAGGATGGTGACCAGACCCATGGTGGCACCAGTGCCAAGTTGGGCTGGTTTGATAGTACCAAGTGGCTCCGGCAATCTGCCATCAAAAAGTTGGCAGGCGAGTTTTTTTTTCCAGGGAAAAGCGCCGTTGTTTGTCTTTGGGGGCCTGTGGCTGGGAGTGGCTAGCTGGCTCCTTAGAACCCACGATACGCAGGATGGTTCCCAGACCAGAGGTGGCACCAGTGCCAAGTTGGGCTGGTTTGATGGTGCAAAGTGGCTCCTGCAATCTGCCATCCAGAAGCGGGGTAGCTTACTTTTGTTTGCCAGGGAAACGGGCCGAAATATTTGATAAGGGGCCTCTGGCTGGGGGTGACTGGGTGGCACCTGAAAAGCTACGATAGGCAGGATGGTGACCAGACCCATGGTGGCACCAGTGCCAAGTTGGGCTTATTTGATAAAACCAAGTTGCTCCTGCAATCTGCCATCAAATATTTGGCAGGCGAGTTTTGTTTTCCAGGGAAAAGCACCGTTGTGTGTGTTTTGGGGCCTGTGGCTGGGAGTGACCGGCTGGCTCCTTAGAATCCACGATACGCAGGATGGTTCCCAGACCCAAGGTGGCACCAGTGCCAAGTCGGGCTGGTTTGATAGTACCAAGTGGTTCCTGCAATCTGCCATCCAGAAGCGGGGCAGCTGAATTTTGTTTGCCAGAGAAAAAGGCTGTTGTTTGTGTTTCGGGGCCTGTGGCTGGCAGTGGCCGGCTGGCTCCTGAAAATCCATGATACGCAGCATGGTTCCCAGACCCAAGGTGGCACCAGTGCCAAGTAGGGCTGGTTTCATAGTACCCAGTGGCTCCTGCAATCTCCCATCCAGAAGAGGGGCAGTTGAGTTTTGTTTTCCAGAGAAAAGGGCCGTGGTTTGTGTTTGGGGCCTATGGCTGAGAGTGACCGGCTGGCCCCTGAAAATCCACGATAGGAAGGATGGTTCCCAGATCCAAGGTGGCAGCAGTGCCATGTTGTGCTGGTGTGATAGTCCCAAGTGGCTCCTGCAATCTGCCATCCAGAAGCGGGGCAGCTGAATTTTGTTTGCCAGAGAAAAATGCTGTGGTTTGTGTTTGGGGGCCTGTGGCTGGGAGTGGCCGGCTGGCTCCTGAAAATCCATGATACGCAGCATGGTTCCCAGACCCAAGGTGGCACCAGTGCCAAGTCGGGCTGGTTTCACAGTGTCAAGTGCCTCCTGCAATCTCCCATCCAGAAGCGGGGCAGCTGAGTTTTGTTTGCCTGTTAAACGGGCCGTTGTTTTTGATTGGGGTCTGTGGCCGAGAGTGTTCGGCTGGCTCCTGACAACCCACAATACGCAGGATGTTTCCCAGACCCAAGGTGGCACCAGTGCCAAGTCGTGCTGGTTTGATAGTACCAAGTGGCTCCTGCAATCTGCCATCCAGAAGCGGTGCAGTTGAGTTTTGTTTGCCAGAGTAAAGGGCCGTGGGTTGTGTTTGGGGGCATATGGCTGGGAGTGGCCGGCTGTCTCATTAAAAAGATCGATACGCAGGATGGTTCCCAGACCCAAGGTGGCACCAGTGCCAAGTAGGGCTGTTTTTATAGTACCAAGTGCGTCCTGCAATTTGCCATCCAGAAGAGGGGCAGTTGAGTTTTGTTTGCCAGAGAATAGCGCCGTTGTTTGTGTTTGGGGGCTTGTGGCTGGGAGTGTCCAACTGGCGCCTTAGAATCTGTGTTACGCAGCATGGTTCCCAGACCAGAGGTGGCACCAGTGCCAAGTTGGGCTGGTTTGATAGTACCAAGTGGCTCCTGCAATCTGCCATCCAGAAACGGGGCAGCTTACTTTTGTTTGCCAGTGAAACGGGCCGAGGTTTGTGACTTGGGACCTATGGCTGGGAGTGGCCGGCTGGCTCCTTTGAACCCACGATACGCAGGATGGTTCCCAGACCCAAGGTGGCACCAGTGCCAAGTCGGGCTGGTTTGATACTACCAAGTGCGTCCTGCAATCTGCCATCCAGAAGCGGGGCAGCTTAATTTTGTTTGCCAGGGAATCGGGCCGTGGGTTTTGTATGGGGGCCTATGGCTGAGAGTGGCCCGCTGGCTCCTGAAAATCCACGCTAGGCAGCATGGTTCCCAGATGCAAGCTGGCACCAGTGCCAAGTCGGGCTGGTTTGATGGTGCAAAGTGGCTCCTGCAATCTGCCATCCAGAAGCGGGGCAGCTGATTTTTGTTTGCCAGAGAAAAATTCCGTGGATTGTTTTTGGGGGCATATTGCTGGGAGTGGCCGGCTGGCTCCTTAAAATGCTCGATACGCATGATGGTTCCCAGGCCCAAGGTGTCACCACTACCAAGTCGGCCTGCGGTTTTAGTATCAAGTTCATCCTGCAATTTGCCATCCAGAAGAGGGGCAGTTGAGTTTTGTTTGCCAGAGAAACGGGCCGAGGTTTCTGTTTGGGGACATATGGCTGAGAGTGGCCGGGTGGCCCCTGAATATCCACGATACACGGCATGGTTCCCAGATCCAAGGTGGCACCAGTGCCAAGTTGGGCTGGTTTGATAGTACCAAGTGTCTCCTGCAATCTGCCATCCAGAAGCGGGGCAGCTTACTTTTGTTTGCCAGAGAAATAGGCCTAGGTTTTTGTCTGGGGGCCTGTGGCTAGGAGTGGCCGGCTGGCTCCTAAGAATCCACGATACGCAGGATGTTTCCCAGACCCAAGGTGGCACCAGTGCCAAGTCGGGCTGGTTTGATAGTACCAAGTGGCTCCTGCAAACTCCATCAAAATGTTGGCAGACGTGTTTTGTTTTCCAGGGAACAGCGCCGTTGATTTTGTTTGGGGGCCTGTGGCTGGGAGTGGCCGGCTGGCTCCTTAGAATCCACGATACGCAGGATGGTTCCCAGACCCAAGGTGGCACCAGTGCCAAGTCGGGCTGGTTTGATTACACCAAGTGGCTCCTGCAATCTGCCATCCAGAAGTGAGGCAGCTGAGTTTTGTTTGCCAGAAAAAAGGGCCGTGGTTTTTGTTGGGGGCCTGTGGCTGGGAGTAGCCGGCTGGCTCCTTAAAATCCACGATAGGCTGGATGGTTCCCAGACCCAAGGTGGCACCAGTGCCAAGTCGGGCTGGTTTGATAGTACCAAGTGGCTCCTGCAATCTGCCATCCAGAAGCGGTGCAGTTGAGTTTTGTTTGCCAGAGAAAAGGGCCGTGGGTTGTGTTTGGGGGCATATGGCTGGGAGTGGCCGGCTGTCTCATTAAAAAGATCGATACGCAGGATGGTTCCCAGACCCAAGGTGGCACCAGTGCCAAGTAGGGCTGTTTTTATAGTACCAAGTGCGTCCTGCAATTTGCCATCCAGAAGAGGGGCAGTGGAGTTTTGTTTGCCAGAGAATAGCGCCGTTGTTTGTGTTTGGGGGCTTGTGACTGGGAGTGGCCGACTGGCGCCTTAGAATCTGTCTTACGCAGCATGGTTCCCAGACCAGAGGTGGCACCAGTGCCAAGTTGGGCTGGTTTGATAGTACCAAGTGGCTCCTGCAATCTGCCATCCAGAAGCGGGGCAGCTTACTTTTGTTTGCCAGGTAATCGGGCCGAGGTTTGTGACTGGGGACGTATGGCTGGGAGTGACCGGCTGGCTCCTGGAAAGCTACAATAGGCAGGATGGTGACCAGACCCATGGTGGCACCAGTGCCAAGTTGGGCTGGTTTGATAGTACCAAGTGGCTCCTGCAATCTGCCATCAAAAAGTTGGCAGGCGAGTTTTGTTTTCCAGGGAAAAGCGCCGTTGTTTGTATTTGGGGGCCTGTGGCTGGGAGTGGCCTGCTGGCTCCTTTGAACCCACGATACGCAGGATGGTTCCCAGAACCAAGGTGGCACCAGTGCCAAGTCGGGCTGGTTTGATACTACCAAGTGCGTCCTGCAATCTGCCATCCAGAAGCGGGGCAGCTTAATTTTGTTTGCCAGGGAAACGGGCCGTGGGTTTTGTTTGGGGGCCTATGGCTGAGAGTGGCCGGCTGGCTCCTGAAAATCCACGCTAGGCAGCATGGTTCCCAGATGCAAGGTGGCACCAGTGCCAAGTCGGGCTGGTTTGATGGTGCAAAGTGGCTCCTGCAATCTGCCATCCAGAAGCGGGGCAGCTGATTTTTGTTTGCCAGAGAAAAATTCCGTGGATTGTTTTTGGGGGCATATTGCTGGGAGTGGCCGGCTGGCTCCTTAAAATTCTCGATACGCATGATGGTTCCCAGGTCCAAGGTGTCACCACTACCAAGTCGCCCTGCGGTTTTAGTATCAAGTTCATCCTGCAATTTGCCATCCAGAAGAGGGGCAGTTGAGTTTTGTTTGCCAGAGAAACGGGCCGAGGTTTCTGTTTGGGGACATATGGCTGAGAGTGGCCGGCTGGCCCCTGAATATCCACGATACACAGCATGGTTCCCAGATCCAAGGTGGCACCAGTGCCAAGTTGGGCTGGTTTGATAGTACCAAGTGTCTCCTGCAATCTGCCATCCAGAAGCGGGGCAGCTTACTTTTGTTTGCCAGAGAAATAGGCCTAGGTTTTTGTTTGGGGGCCTGTGGCTAGGAGTGGCCGGCTGGCTCCTAAGAATCCACGATACGCAGGATGTTTCCCAGACCCAAGGTGGCACCAGTGCCAAGTCGGGCTGGTTTGATAGTACCAAGTGGCTCCTGCAAACTCCATCAAAATGTTGGCAGGCGTGTTTTGTTTTCCAGGGAACAGCGCCGTTGATTTTGTTTGGGGGCCTGTGGCTGGGAGTGGCCGGCTGGCTCCTTAGAATCCACGATACGCAGGATGGTTCCCAGACCCGAGGTGGCACCAGTGCCAAGTCGGGCTGGTTTGATTACACCAAGTGGCTCCTGCAATCTGCCATCCAGAAGTGAGGCAGCTAAGTTTTGTTTGCCAGAAAAAAGGGCCGTGGTTTTTGTTGGGGGCCTGTGGCTGGGAGTGGCCGGCTGGCTCCTTAGAATCCACCATACGCAGGATGGTTCCCAGACCCAAGGTGGCACCAGTGCCAAGTCGGGCTGGTTTGATACTCCCAAGTGGCTCCTGCAAACTGCCATCCAGAAGCGGGGCCGCTGAGTTTTGTTTGCCAGGGAAATGGGCCGTTGTTTGTGTTTGGGGGCCTGTGGCTGGGAGTGTTCGGCTGGTTCCTGAATATGTACGATACGCAGGATTGTTCCCAGACCCATGGTGGCACCAGTGCCAAGTCGGGCTGGTTTGATGGTGCAAAGTGGCTCCTGCAATCTGCCATCCAGACGCGGGGCAGCGGATTTTTGTTTCCATGAGTAATGGTCCGTGGTTTGTTTTTGGGGGTATATGGCTGGGCCTGGCCGGCTGGCTCCTTAAAAAGCTCGATATGCAGGATGGTTCCCTGACACAAGGTGGCACCAGTGCCACGTCGGGCGGTTTTCGAAGTACAAAGTGCGTCCTAAAATTTGCCATCCAGAAGAGGGGCAGTTGAGTTTTGTTTGCCAGAGAAAAGGTCCGTGGTTTGTTTTTGGGGGCATATGGCTGAGAGTGGCTGGCTGGCCCCTGAAAATCCACGATACACAGGATGGTTCCCAGATCCAAGGTGGCACCTGTGCCAAGTCGGGCTGATTTGATAGTACTAAGTAGCTCCTGCAATCTGCCATCCAGAAGCGGGGCAGCTTACTTTTGTTTGCCAGGGAAACGGGCCGAGGTTTGTGTTTGGGGGCCTATGGCTGAGAGTGACCGGCTGGCTCCTGAAAAGCTACAATAGGCAGGATGGTGACCAGACCCATGGTGGCACCAGTGCCAAGTTGGGCTGGTTTGATAGTACCAAGTGGTTCCTGCAATCTGCCATCCAGAAGCAGGGCAGCTGAGTTTTGTTTGCCAGAGAAAAGGGCCTTGGTTTGTGTTTGGGGGCATATGGCTGGGTGTGGCCAGCTGGCTCCTTAAAATGCACGATATGCAACATGGCTCCCAGACCCAAGGTGGCACCAGTGCCAAGTTGGGCTGGTTTGATAGTACCAAGTGGCTCCTGCAATCTTCCATGATCACGTGGAGAAATACTTTCTGGTTTCAGCCTCATGCTCTTTCTTCTCTCCCTCAACTTCTCTATCACCTCTCATCTGGTTCACATGCGCTGTCTTCAAGGTCCACAGGCTACTTTTCACAGAATCTTCTGGCCTGATGAAGTAAGAATGATGAATAGAACAGAGCTGGGATCTATTTTCCAGTTTGGATAAAATGCATTCTGCACACAAATCCAAGGAGAACGGGCTGCCCCGATGCCCAGAAAATCTTTCACTCCTGCTAGTGTTCTACGTCAACCGCAACTTAGTCTGAAAGAAAAGCTTTTTCTCTGAGAGCATCTGAGAGGTTTGCATGAAGCACTGATATCTGACATATGCAATTTTGAATAGGAGAGGAAAAAGAAAATGGCAAGGAGTTTTTAATTTTAGTGGTTTCAATTTTAATTTCCGTGCACTTTTTCAAAACTTGTCAGCTCAAATGCCCATCAACATCTTTTAGTCATCTGTAAGTCAGTATTCATATAAAATGTGCTTCAAATCCAAAGAATTTCAAATTTGCACTCCAAGCTTCTATGCCTAGATTTATGATTTCCTACACATATTAGATGAAAGGAAGGCCTTTTTTACTGTGGGAGTGCTGGAACACTGGAACAGGTTGCCCAGAGAAGTTGTGGGTGTCCCATCCCTGAAAGTATTCAAGGTCACCTTGGACGGGGCTTGGAGCAGCAACAAAGGAGAAGCTTGATGGTAGAGAAACAAAGTCGGACTATAGAAGAAACTCGGATTGAAGTATAGGATCAAGTTTTCTCTCAGCTCTTGGGGTAAATTCAAAGTTGTACAAAATGACATTTATCTGTGCTATTCACTACTGTAACAGAAAGTTTCATGAAAACTGTACAGAAGATAGTAAATTTTAAAAGAGATAAGAATTACAGCATAAAATCCATGGGATAGGTTACAACATGAGACACTCTCTAAGAGAAAATCTCTTTGTTTCAGCACTTCATCGGGGTAAGATTTCATGAAGTGCCAAAGAAGGCGGCAAAATATCATTCGGGACATTATTTACTGGAATTCAGCCTGGCCATTAGTAGGAACTGCCTTTGAACATATCATGTAGATATACCACACACACTTTCCCTTCACTGAAAAATTACTGTTTACAACAAATAAGCAATTGACGATCAAAATTGATTGAAAGCATCTTAAACATGTCAAGTATTTCATTGTAGATGATCTGTGATCCAAATGCTTCTTCCACCTTCGAGAGGGACAGAAGAATTCTTCCATATCATGATGGTTTAAAATTGTATCAACCAATGTTTTCTGCTGAAAAGATATCATCTATTTTTTTCTATTTTTGGAAGAAAATATTCCTAGACATACAACAGGTGAGAACTAAGTAATTTTAAAGAAACAAATGAAATGAAAATATTCTGTAAATAGAATGAAATGAAAAGCTGTGTTTTAAATAGGAGCTAAATATTAAACAGAATTTTTGTACCAGGCATTTGAATTACTGCACCAGCTCTTTTGCCCATCAAGAGAGGCATTTAGCATTTCAGTCTTTTCCAAGGTGTTCATGATCTGCTATGCTGATCTCTGTGTGTGCCTAGGTGTGTGTGGAGGGGGGGGCATATGAAGGGGAGTGTGTATGTTTGCTTTACAATTGTTGTGGCAGATTCATGCCTCAGCTCCACATTTTGTTTTAAAAAGGTCACACCGAGTGGATATGAAGTTTACTATCAACAAGAGATCGATTCCCAAATCATCCATTTGACTCTCCCTTATAAATCATGTGCTTTGTTGCATATTTTATCAAATATACTTTCAAGCCAGATGGAGGAAGGAGGATGTGGGAATCCCTCCACCATCTTGCAACTTTTATGTAAGTAGGTTTTCAAGAAAATCATCATTTCTCTTTTAAATATGTCTGGAACAGGCATGATGGTAGTGTCAACCTGTTGGAGTTTTTGTTGCTGGAAGAAGTTGTACAAAAGGATTGGTTTTTACATTGACCAGTTACTGAATCAAGCGCAGGAATACATTGGAAATTTAGCTGGGGGTTCCTTTTCCCAGCAGACTACTTCTAGAACGAGCTTGTATACTGAAGCTGACTCTTTTGCTCTCTTTTTGTTTCTTTCCTATTTTCTTGGCTTCTTTGCCACTATCTAGACAATTTTGGAACTTTGTTCCCAACTAAAATGGTTTCAATAGTCTGATTGTGATCATACATTTTTACAAGGAATTTTTAAAATCTTTCCTCGAGTCCAGAAAGTCAAGGACTTAGATCTTTTTCTTCCCTTATCAATATTGCCATGAAATTGATAAATAAAGACCAACTCTTTATTTTTGTTTTTAACCCACGTAGATAATTCCCATCCATTAATCCATTTTGTGGACCAATAGCTGCCATTCTGATGGAAGCTGTCACTTCTTAACAATAGGCATTCTGTGACTATGTTGACTGCACTTTGGGTGAAGATCCTAACTGGTCTTAGATATACATAGGGAGAAATTTGCTCAGCCAGTGTCAGTCTTAAGCATGCGTATCAGAAGATCTTTCTAGAGCTGGGAATTTTCCCATGAAAGGGATTCAGTTAGGGAAGAGACACTTGTGCCAGAGTTTTACATTCTTCTTGAACACTGCTTAAGGAACTTAGATGCCATGTCCATTTGGATCTCTGTCTGCACAGAACTTTGTCATGCCAGTGCTTTGAAATGCATCTTGAAGAGAATTCACTAGCACAGAATGAAAGAGAGTGGAAGGGGTTGGTGGGGCTAACCAGGCCCAACCCCCCTGCCTAAACCAGGATACCTAGAGCCTCTTGCCCAGGATTCTATCTGGGTGTACTTTTAATGTCTTCAAAGATCCAGGCTCCACAATCTTTCTGGGCAGTCTGTGCCGTGGTTCAGTCACCCTGACAGTAAAGAAACATTTACTGATGTTCAAAGGCAATCTCCTGTATTTCAGTGTGTGCCCACTGCCTCTTGTCTTTTCCCTCAGCATCACTGAAAAGACACTGATTCCCTCCCCTTTGCACTATTGCTTCCATATGTATGTGTGATGCCATGTAGAGGTATGTCAAAAACCTCCCTGAAGCCCAGGCAGATAATATTCCCTTCATCTACCAGTCAAGTTGATTCATCAGAGGAGTTTAAAGTGATGTTCAGCATGAAATTCCCCTGAAAAATCATGCTAACTACATTATTTGGTCATCTGTCATGTGCCTGGCAAGGATTTCCAGGAAGAGCTGCTTCATCAACTTCCTGGGGATAAAAAAGAGGCTGGCTGGTTTGTACTATGGCGAGTCCTCTTAATTGCCTTTTTTGAAGATGGGTGTCATTTGCTAACATCCACCCTTTAGCTCCTCTTCTCATCTACACCTCGGCAAAACGCTTTTCCACTATGTCTGGCTAGGAAAAACTGTGCCAGCACAGAAAACATCTCCCATCGTGTTCTAGAAGTTGCACGGATGTCTGCCAAGTGTTTGGCAGGAAGAAAAGAAAAGTTGTCCAAAACAGCTTCCAATCGAATGTTCCTGTGATTGGAAAAGTCAGGAGAGTGCAAAGGTACTGTTTTCTATCAGTTGGCAAGGTGCGCACACAATCCCAGTGTTGTACAGCTTGCTTCTTCACCTTCCCGAAGCTGCCGCTCTCGCCGGCTGCCGGAGCCCAAGAAGCGGCTTCTTCGCGCAAAGACGATTGTGCCGCTCACAGTGCTCTCCTTAGCGCGGCTTCTGCCGAAAGACGCCCGGCAGCGGCTCTTACCTCCGGAGAGCATCCTACCTTCGTCTTTAGCTCCTCTTCTCACCTACACCTCGGCAAAAAGCTTTTCCACTATGTCTGGCTAGGAAAAACTGTGCCAGCACAGAAAACATCTCCCATCGTGTTCTAGAAGTTGCACGGATGTCTGCCAAGTGTTTGGCAGGAAGAAAAGAAAAGTTGTCCAAAACAGCTTCCAATCGAATGTTCCTGTGATTGGAAAAGTCAGGAGAGTGCAAAGGTACTGTTTTCTATCAGTTGGCAAGGTGCGCACACAATCCCAGTGTTGTACAGCTTGCTTCTTCACCTTCCCGAAGCTGCCGCTCTCGCCGGCTGCCGGAGCCCAAGAAGCGGCTTCTTCGCGCAAAGACGATTGTGCCGCTCACAGTGCTCTCCTTAGCGCAGCTTCTGCCGAAAGACGCCCGGCAGCGGCTCTTACCTCCGGAGAGCATCCTACCTTCGTCTTTCGCGTCTTTTGTAGTCTACATCTTAGCAAAACGCTTCTCCACTATGTCTGGCTAGGAAAAACTGTGCCAGCACAGAAAACATCTCCCATCGTGTTCTAGAAGTTGCACGGATGTCTGCCAAGTGTTTGGCAGGAAGAAAAGAAAAGTTGTCCAGAACAGCTTCCAATCGAATGTTCCTGTGATTGGAAAAGTCAGGAGAGTGCAAAGGTACTGTTTTCTATCAGTTGGCAAGGTGCGCACACAATCCCAGTGTTGTACAGCTTGCTTCTTCACCTTCCCGAAGCTGCCGCTCTCGCCGGCTGCCGGAGCCCAAGAAGCGGCTTCTTCGCGCAAAGACGATTGTGCCGCTCACAGTGCTCTCCTTAGCGCGGCTTCTGCTGAAAGACGCCCGGCAGCGGCTCTTACCTCCGGAGAGCATCCTACCTTCGTCTTTCGCGTCTTATGTAGTCTACACCTCGGCAAAAAGCTTTTCCACTATGTCTGGCTAGGAAAAACTGTGCCAGCACAGAAAACATCTCCCATCGTGTTCTAGAAGTTGCACGGATGTCTGCCAAGTGTTTGGCAGGAAGAAAAGAAAAGTTGTCCAAAACAGCTTCCAATCGAATGTTCCTGTGATTGGAAAAGTCAGGAGAGTGCAAAGGTACTGTTTTCTATCAGTTGGCAAGGTGCGCACACAATCCCAGTGTTGTACAGCTTGCTTCTTCACCTTCCCGAAGCTGCCGCTCTCGCCGGCTGCCGGAGCCCAAGAAGCGGCTTCTTCGCGCAAAGACGATTGTGCCGCTCACAGTGCTCTCCTTAGCGCAGCTTCTGCCGAAAGACGCCCGGCAGCGGCTCTTACCTCCGGAGAGCATCCTACCTTCGTCTTTCGCGTCTTTTGTAGTCTACATCTTAGCAAAACGCTTCTCCACTATGTCTGGCTAGGAAAAACTGTGCCAGCACAGAAAACATCTCCCATCGTGTTCTAGAAGTTGCACGGATGTCTGCCAAGTGTTTGGCAGGAAGAAAAGAAAAGTTGTCCAGAACAGCTTCCAATCGAATGTTCCTGTGATTGGAAAAGTCAGGAGAGTGCAAAGGTACTGTTTTCTATCAGTTGGCAAGGTGCGCACACAATCCCAGTGTTGTACAGCTTGCTTCTTCACCTTCCCGAAGCTGCCGCTCTCGCCGGCTGCCGGAGCCCAAGAAGCGGCTTCTTCGCGCAAAGACGATTGTGCCGCTCACAGTGCTCTCCTTAGCGCGGCTTCTGCCGAAAGACGCCCGGCAGCGGCTCTTACCTCCGGAGAGCATCCTACCTTCGTCTTTAGCTCCTCTTCTCACCTACACCTCGGCAAAAAGCTTTTCCACTATGTCTGGCTAGGAAAAACTGTGCCAGCACAGAAAACATCTCCCATCGTGTTCTAGAAGTTGCACGGATGTCTGCCAAGTGTTTGGCAGGAAGAAAAGAAAAGTTGTCCAAAACAGCTTCCAATCGAATGTTCCTGTGATTGGAAAAGTCAGGAGAGTGCAAAGGTACTGTTTTCTATCAGTTGGCAAGGTGCGCACACAATCCCAGTGTTGTACAGCTTGCTTCTTCACCTTCCCGAAGCTGCCGCTCTCGCCGGCTGCCGGAGCCCAAGAAGCGGCTTCTTCGCGCAAAGACGATTGTGCCGCTCACAGTGCTCTCCTTAGCGCGGCTTCTGCCGAAAGACGCCCGGCAGCGGCTCTTACCTCCGGAGAGCATCCTACCTTCGTCTTTAGCTCCTCTTCTCACCTACACCTCGGCAAAAAGCTTTTCCACTATGTCTGGCTAGGAAAAACTGTGCCAGCACAGAAAACATCTCCCATCGTGTTCTAGAAGTTGCACGGATGTCTGCCAAGTGTTTGGCAGGAAGAAAAGAAAAGTTGTCCAAAACAGCTTCCAATCGAATGTTCCTGTGATTGGAAAAGTCAGGAGAGTGCAAAGGTACTGTTTTCTATCAGTTGGCAAGGTGCGCACACAATCCCAGTGTTGTACAGCTTGCTTCTTCACCTTCCCGAAGCTGCCGCTCTCGCCGGCTGCCGGAGCCCAAGAAGCGGCTTCTTCGCGCAAAGACGATTGTGCCGCTCACAGTGCTCTCCTTAGCGCAGCTTCTGCCGAAAGACGCCCGGCAGCGGCTCTTACCTCCGGAGAGCATCCTACCTTCGTCTTTCGCGTCTTTTGTAGTCTACATCTTAGCAAAACGCTTCTCCACTATGTCTGGCTAGGAAAAACTGTGCCAGCACAGAAAACATCTCCCATCGTGTTCTAGAAGTTGCACGGATGTCTGCCAAGTGTTTGGCAGGAAGAAAAGAAAAGTTGTCCAGAACAGCTTCCAATCGAATGTTCCTGTGATTGGAAAAGTCAGGAGAGTGCAAAGGTACTGTTTTCTATCAGTTGGCAAGGTGCGCACACAATCCCAGTGTTGTACAGCTTGCTTCTTCACCTTCCCGAAGCTGCCGCTCTCGCCGGCTGCCGGAGCCCAAGAAGCGGCTTCTTCGCGCAAAGACGATTGTGCCGCTCACAGTGCTCTCCTTAGCGCGGCTTCTGCTGAAAGACGCCCGACAGCGGCTCTTACCTCCGGAGAGCATCCTACCTTCGTCTTTCGCGTCTTATGTAGTCTACACCTCGGCAAAAAGCTTTTCCACTATGTCTGGCTAGGAAAAACTGTGCCAGCACAGAAAACATCTCCCATCGTGTTCTAGAAGTTGCACGGATGTCTGCCAAGTGTTTGGCAGGAAGAAAAGAAAAGTTGTCCAAAACAGCTTCCAATCGAATGTTCCTGTGATTGGAAAAGTCAGGAGAGTGCAAAGGTACTGTTTTCTATCAGTTGGCAAGGTGCGCACACAATCCCAGTGTTGTACAGCTTGCTTCTTCACCTTCCCGAAGCTGCCGCTCTCGCCGGCTGCCGGAGCCCAAGAAGCGGCTTCTTCGCGCAAAGACGATTGTGCCGCTCACAGGGCTCTCCTTAGCGCGGCTTCTGCCGAAAGACGCCCGGCAGCGGCTCTTACCTCCGGAGAGCATCCTACCTTCGTCTTTCGCGTCTTTTGTAGTCTACATCTTAGCAAAACGCTTCTCCACAATGTCTGGCTAGGAAAAACTGTGCCAGCACAGAAAACATCTCCCATCGTGTTCTAGAAGTTGCACGGATGTCTGCCAAGTGTTTGGCAGGAAGAAAAGAAAAGTTGTTCAAAACAGCTTCCAATCGAATGTTCATGTGATTGGAAAAGTCAGGAGAGTGCAAAGGTACTGTTTTCTATCAGTTGGCAAGGTGCGCACACAATCCCAGTGTTGTACAGCTTGCTTCTTCACCTTCCCGAAGCTGCCGCTCTCGCCGGCTGCCGGAGCCCAAGAAGCGGCTTCTTCGCGCAAAGACGATTGTGCCGCTCACAGTGCTCTCCTTAGCGCGGCTTCTGCCGAAAGACGCCCGGCAGCGGCTCTTACCTCCGGAGAGCATCCTACCTTCGTCTTTCGCGTCTTTTGTAGTCTACATCTTAGCAAAACGCTTTTCCACTATGTCTGGCTAGGAAAAACTGTGCCAGCACAGAAAACATCTCCCATCGTGTTCTAGAAGTTGCACGGATGTCTGCCAAGTGTTTGGCAGGAAGAAAAGAAAAGTTGTCCAAAACAGCTTCCAATCGAATGTTCCTGTGATTGGAAAAGTCAGGAGAGTGCAAAGGTACTGTTTTCTATCAGTTGGCAAGGTGCGCACACAATCCCAGTGTTGTACAGCTTGCTTCTTCACCTTCCCGAAGCTGCCGCTCTCGCCGGCTCCCGGAACCGAAGAATCGGCTTCTTCGCGCAAAGACGATTGTGCCGCTCACAGGGCTCTCCTTAGCGCGGCTTCTGCCGAAAGACGCCCGGCAGCGGCTCTTAACTCCGGAGAGCATCCTACCTTCGTCTTTCGCGTCTTATGTAGTCTACATCTTAGCAAAACGCTTTTCCACTATGTCTGGCTAGGAAAAACTGTGCCAGCCCAGAAAACATCTCCCATCGTTTTCTAGAAGTTGCAGATATGTCTGCCAAGTGTTTGGGAGGAAGAAAAGAAAAGTTGTCCAAAACAGCTTCCAATCGAATGTTCCTGTGATTGGAAGAGTCAGGAGAGTGCAAAGGTACTGTTTTCTATCAGTTGGCAAGGTGCGCACACAATCCCAGTGTTGTACAGCTTGCTTCTTCACCTTCCCGAAGCTGCCACTCTCAGGAGATAAGAGCCGCTGCCGGGCTTCTTTCGGCAGAAGCCGCGCTAAGGAGAGCACTGTGAGCGGCACAATCGTCTTTTGCGCGAAGAAGCCGCTTCTTGGGCTCCGGCAGCCGGCGAGAGCGGCAGCTTCGGGAAGGTGAAGAAGCAAGCTGTACAACACTGGGATTGTGTGCGCACCTTGCCAACTGATAGAAAACAGTACCTTTGCACTCTCCTGACTTTTCCAATCACAGGAACATTCGATTGGAAGCTGTTTTGGACAACTTTTCTTTTCTTCCTGCCAAACACTTGGCAGACATCCGTGCAACTTCTAGAACACGATGGGAGATGTTTTCTGTGCTGGCACAGTTTTTCCTAGCCAGACATAGTGGAAAAGCTTTTTGCCGAGGTGTAGACTACATAAGACGCGAAAGACGAAGGTAGGATGCTCTCCGGAGGTAAGAGCCGCTGCCGGGCGTCTTTCAGCAGAAGCCGCGCTAAGGAGAGCACTGTGAGCGGCACAATCGTCTTTGCGCGAAGAAGCCGCTTCTTGGTCTCCGGCAGCCGGCGAGAGCGGCAGCTTCGGGAAGGTGAAGAAGCAAGCTGTACAACACTGGGATTGTGTGCGCACCTTGCCAACTGATAGAAAACAGTACCTTTGCACTCTCCTGACTTTTCCAATCACAGGAACATTCGATTGGAAGCTGTTTTGGACAACTTTTCTTTTCTTCCTGCCAAACACTTGGCAGACATCCGTGCAACTTCTAGAACACGATGGGAGATGTTTTCTGTGCTGGCACAGTTTTTCCTAGCCAGACATAGTGGAAAAGCTTTTTGCCGAGGTGTAGACTACATAAGACGCGAAAGACGAAGGTAGGATGCTCTCCGGAGGTAAGAGCCGCTGCCGGGCGTCTTTCGGCAGAAGCCGCGCTAAGGAGAGCACTGTGAGCGGCACAATCGTCTTTGCGCGAAGAAGCCGCTTCTTCGGTTCCGGCAGCCGGCGAGAGCGGCAGCTTCGGGAAGGTGAAGAAGCAAGCTGTACAACACTGGGATTGTGTGCGCACCTTGCCAACTGATAGAAAACAGTACCTTTGCACTCTCCTGACTTTTCCAATCACAGGAACATTCGATTGGAAGCTGTTTTGGACAACTTTTCTTTTCTTCCTGCCAAACACTTGGCAGACATCCGTGCAACTTCTAGAACACGATGGGAGATGTTTTCTGTGCTGGCACAGTTTTTCCTAGCCAGACATTGTGGAGAAGCGTTTTGCTAAGATGTAGACTACAAAAGACGCGAAAGACGAAGGTAGGATGCTCTCCGGAGGTAAGAGCCGCTGCCGGGCGTCTTTCGGCAGAAGCCGCGCTAAGGAGAGCCCTGTGAGCGGCACAATCGTCTTTGCGCGAAGAAGCCGCTTCTTCGGTTCCGGGAGCCGGCGAGAGCGGCAGCTTCGGGAAGGTGAAGAAGCAAGCTGTACAACACTGGGATTGTGTGCGCACCTTGCCAACTGATAGAAAACAGTACCTTTGCACTCTCCTGACTTTTCCAATCACAGGAACATTCGATTGGAAGCTGTTTTGGACAACTTTTCTTTTCTTCCTGCCAAACACTTGGCAGACATCCGTGCAACTTCTAGAACACGATGGGAGATGTTTTCTGTGCTGGCACAGTTTTTCCTAGCCAGACATAGTGGAAAAGCGTTTTGCTAAGATGTAGACTACAAAAGACGCGAAAGACGAAGGTAGGATGCTCTCCGGAGGTAAGAGCCGCTGCCGGGCGTCTTTCGGCAGAAGCCGCGCTAAGGAGAGCCCTGTGAGCGGCACAATCGTCTTTGCGCGAAGAAGCCGCTTCTTGGGCTCCGGCAGCCGGCGAGAGCGGCAGCTTCGGGAAGGTGAAGAAGCAAGCTGTACAACACTGGGATTGTGTGCGCACCTTGCCAACTGATAGAAAACAGTACCTTTGCACTCTCCTGACTTTTCCAATCACATGAACATTCGATTGGAAGCTGTTTTGGACAACTTTTCTTTTCTTCCTGCCAAACACTTGGCAGACATCCGTGCAACTTCTAGAACACGATGGGAGATGTTTTCTGTGCTGGCACAGTTTTTCCTAGCCAGACATAGTGGAAAAGCGTTTTGCCGAGGTGTAGATGAGAAGAGGAGCTAAAGAGTGGATGTTAGCAAATGACACCCATCTTCAAAAAAGGCAATTAAGAGGACTCGCCATAGTACAAACCAGCCAGCCTCTTTTTTATCCCCAGGAAGTTGATGAAGCAGCTCTTCCTGGAAATCCTTGCCAGGCACATGACAGATGACCAAATAATGTAGTTAGCATGATTTTTCAGGGGAATTTCATGCTGAACATCACTTTAAACTCCTCTGATGAATCAACTTGACTGGTAGATGAAGGGAATATTATCTGCCTGGGCTTCAGGGAGGTTTTTGACATACCTCTACATGGCATCACACATACATATGGAAGCAATAGTGCAAAGGGGAGGGAATCAGTGTCTTTTCAGTGATGCTGAGGGAAAAGACAAGAGGCAGTGGGCACACACTGAAATACAGGAGATTGCCTTTGAACATCAGTAAATGTTTCTTTACTGTCAGGGTGACTGAACCACGGCACAGACTGCCCAGAAAGATTGTGGAGCCTGGATCTTTGAAGACATTAAAAGTACACCCAGATAGAATCCTGGGCAAGAGGCTCTAGGTATCCTGGTTTAGGCAGGGGGGTTGGGCCTGGTTAGCCCCACCAACCCCTTCCACTCTCTTTCATTCTGTGCTAGTGAATTCTCTTCAAGATGCATTTCAAAGCGCTGGCATGACAAAGTTCTGTGCAGACAGAGATCCAAATGGACATGGCATCTAAGTTCCTTAAGCAGTGTTCAAGAAGAATGTAAAACTCTGGCACAAGTGTCTCTTCCCTAACTGAATCCCTTTCATGGGAAAATTCCCAGCTCTAGAAAGATCTTCTGATACGCATGCTTAAGACTGACACTGGCTGAGCAAATTTCTCCCTGTGTATATCTAAGACCAGTTAGGATCTTCACCCAAAGTGCAGTCAACATAGTCACAGAATGCCTATTGTTAAGAAGTGACAGCTTCCATCAGAATGGCAGCTATTGGTCCACAAAATGGATTAATGGATGGGAATTATCTACGTGGGTTAAAAACAAAAATAAAGAGTTGGTCTTTATTTATCAATTTCATGGCAATATTGATAAGGGAAGAAAAAGATCTAAGTCCTTGACTTTCTGGACTCGAGGAAAGATTTTAAAAATTCCTTGTAAAAATGTATGATCACAATCAGACTATTGAAACCATTTTAGTTGGGAACAAAGTTCCAAAATTGTCTAGATAGTGGCAAAGAAGCCAAGAAAATAGGAAAGAAACAAAAAGAGAGCAAAAGAGTCAGCTTCAGTGTACAAGCTCGTTCTAGAAGTAGTCTGCTGGGAAAAGGAACCCCCAGCTAAATTTCCAATGTATTCCTGCGCTTGATTCAGTAACTGGTCAATGTAAAAACCAATCCTTTTGTACAACTTCTTCCAGCAACAAAAACTCCAACAGGTTGACACTACCATCATGCCTGTTCCAGACATATTTAAAAGAGAAATGATGATTTTCTTGAAAACCTACTTACATAAAAGTTGCAAGATGGTGGAGGGATTCCCACATCCTCCTTCCTCCATCTGGCTTGAAAGTATATTTGATAAAATATGCAACAAAGCACATGATTTATAAGGGAGAGTCAAATGGATGATTTGGGAATCGATCTCTTGTTGATAGTAAACTTCATATCCACTCGGTGTGACCTTTTTAAAACAAAATGTGGAGCTGAGGCATGAATCTGCCACAACAATTGTAAAGCAAACATACACACTCCCCTTCATATGCCCCCCCTCCACACACACCTAGGCACACACAGAGATCAGCATAGCAGATCATGAACACCTTGGAAAAGACTGAAATGCTAAATGCCTCTCTTGATGGGCAAAAGAGCTGGTGCAGTAATTCAAATGCCTGGTACAAAAATTCTGTTTAATATTTAGCTCCTATTTAAAACACAGCTTTTCATTTCATTCTATTTACAGAATATTTTCATTTCATTTGTTTCTTTAAAATTACTTAGTTCTCACCTGTTGTATGTCTAGGAATATTTTCTTCCAAAAATAGAAAAAAATAGATGATATCTTTTCAGCAGAAAACATTGGTTGATACAATTTTAAACCATCATGATATGGAAGAATTCTTCTGTCCCTCTCGAAGGTGGAAGAAGCATTTGGATCACAGATCATCTACAATGAAATACTTGACATGTTTAAGATGCTTTCAATCAATTTTGATCGTCAATTGCTTATTTGTTGTAAACAGTAATTTTTCAGTGAAGGGAAAGTGTGTGTGGTATATCTACATGATATGTTCAAAGGCAGTTCCTACTAATGGCCAGGCTGAATTCCAGTAAATAATGTCCCGAATGATATTTTGCCGCCTTCTTTGGCACTTCATGAAATCTTACCCCGATGAAGTGCTGAAACAAAGAGATTTTCTCTTAGAGAGTGTCTCATGTTGTAACCTATCCCATGGATTTTATGCTGTAATTCTTATCTCTTTTAAAATTTACTATCTTCTGTACAGTTTTCATGAAACTTTCTGTTACAGTAGTGAATAGCACAGATAAATGTCATTTTGTACAACTTTGAATTTACCCCAAGAGCTGAGAGAAAACTTGATCCTATACTTCAATCCGAGTTTCTTCTATAGTCCGACTTTGTTTCTCTACCATCAAGCTTCTCCTTTGTTGCTGCTCCAAGCCCCGTCCAAGGTGACCTTGAATACTTTCAGGGATGGGACACCCACAACTTCTCTGGGCAACCTGTTCCAGTGTTCCAGCACTCCCACAGTAAAAAAGGCCTTCCTTTCATCTAATATGTGTAGGAAATCATAAATCTAGGCATAGAAGCTTGGAGTGCAAATTTGAAATTCTTTGGATTTGAAGCACATTTTATATGAATACTGACTTACAGATGACTAAAAGATGTTGATGGGCATTTGAGCTGACAAGTTTTGAAAAAGTGCACGGAAATTAAAATTGAAACCACTAAAATTAAAAACTCCTTGCCATTTTCTTTTTCCTCTCCTATTCAAAATTGCATATGTCAGATATCAGTGCTTCATGCAAACCTCTCAGATGCTCTCAGAGAAAAAGCTTTTCTTTCAGACTAAGTTGCGGTTGACGTAGAACACTAGCAGGAGTGAAAGATTTTCTGGGCATTGGGGCAGCCCGTTCTCCTTGGATTTGTGTGCAGAATGCATTTTATCCAAACTGGAAAATAGATCCCAGCTCTGTTCTATTCATCATTCTTACTTCATCAGGCCAGAAGATTCTGTGAAAAGTAGCCTGTGGACCTTGAAGACAGCGCATGTGAACCAGATGAGAGGTGATAGAGAAGTTGAGGGAGAGAAGAAAGAGCATGAGGCTGAAACCAGAAAGTATTTCTCCACGTGATCATGGAAGATTGCAGGAGCCACTTGGTACTATCAAACCAGCCCAACTTGGCACTGGTGCCACCTTGGGTCTGGGAGCCATGTTGCATATCGTGCATTTTAAGGAGCCAGCTGGCCACACCCAGCCATATGCCCCCAAACACAAACCAAGGCCCTTTTCTCTGGCAAACAAAACTCAGCTGCCCTGCTTCTGGATGGCAGATTGCAGGAACCACTTGGTACTATCAAACCAGCCCAACTTGGCACTGGTGCCACCATGGGTCTGGTCACCATCCTGCCTATTGTAGCTTTTCAGGAGCCAGCCGGTCACTCTCAGCCATAGGCCCCCAAACACAAACCTCGGCCCGTTTCCCTGGCAAACAAAAGTAAGCTGCCCCGCTTCTGGATGGCAGATTACAGGAGCTACTTAGTACTATCAAATCAGCCCGACTTGGCACAGGTGCCACCTTGGATCTGGGAACCATCCTGTGTATCGTGGATTTTCAGGGGCCAGCCAGCCACTCTCAGCCATATGCCCCCAAAAACAAACCACGGACCTTTTCTCTGGCAAACAAAACTCAACTGCCCCTCTTCTGGATGGCAAATTTTAGGACGCACTTTGTACTACGAAAACCGCCCGACGTGGCACTGGTGCCACCTTGTGTCAGGGAACCATCCTGCATATCGAGCTTTTTAAGGAGGCAGCCGGCCAGGCCCAGCCATATACCCCCAAAAACAAACCACGGACCATTTCTCATGGAAACAAAAATCCGCTGCCCCGCGTCTGGATGGCAGATTGCAGGAGCCACTTTGCACCATCAAACCAGCCCGACTTGGCACTGGTGCCACCTTGGGTCTGGGAAAAATCCTGCGTATCGATTTTTTAAGGAGCCAGCCGGCCACGTCCAGCCATATACCCCCAAAAAAAAACCACGGAACTTTTCTCCAGCAAACAAAAATCCGCTGCCCCGCGTCTGAATGGCAGATTTCAGGAGCTATTTAGTATTATCAAACCAGCCCGACTTGGCACTGGTGCCACCATGAGTCTGGTAACCATCCTGCCTATCGTAGCTTTTCAGTAGCCAGCCGGTCACTCCCAGCCATAGGCCCCCAGACACAAACCTCGGCCCGTTTCCCTGGGAAACCAAAGTAAGCTGACCCGCTTCTGGATGGCAGATTGCAGGAGCCACTTGGTACTATCAAACCAGCCCAACTTGGCACTGGTGCCACCTTGGCTCTGGGAACCATCCTGCGTATCCTGGGTTCAAAGGAGGCAGCCGGCCACTCCCAGACACAGGCCTCTAAACAAGAACAACGGCGCTTTTCCCTGGAAAACAAAAGTCGCCTGACAACTTTTTGATGGCAGATTGCAGGAGCCACTTGGTACTATCAAACCAGCCCAACTTGGCACTGGTGCCACCATGGGTCTGGTCACCATCCTGCCTATCGTAGCTTTTCAGGAGCCAGCCGCTCACTCCCAGCCATAGGCCCCCAGACAAATATCTCGGCCCGTTTCCCTGGCAAACAAAAGTAAGCAGCCCCGCTTCTGGATGGCAGATTGCAGGAGCCACATGGTACTATCAAACCAGGCCAACATGGCACTGGTGCCACCTCTGGTCTGGGAACCATCCTGCGTATCGTTGATTCTAAGGAGCCAGCTGGCCACTCCCAGCCACAGGCCCCCAAACACAAACAACGGTGCTTTTCCCTGGAAAACAAAACTCACCTGCCAACCTTTTGATGGCAGATTGCAGGAGCCACTTGGTACTATCAAACCAGCCCAACTTGGCACTGGTGCCACCATGGGTCTGGTCACCATCCTGCCTATCGTAGCTTTTCAGGAGCCAGCCGGTCACTCCCAGCCATAGGCCCCCAGACACAAAGCTCTACCCCTTTCCCTGGCAAACAAAAGTAAGCTACCCCGCTTCTGGATGGCAGATTGCAGGAGTCACTTTGCACCATCAAACCAGCCCGACTTGGCACTGGTGCCACCTCTGGTCTGGGTCCCATCCTGCGTATCGTGGATTCTAAGGAGACAGCTGGCCACTCCGAGCCACAGGCCCCCAAACACAAACAACGGCGCTTTTCCCTGGAAAACAAAACTCGCTTGCCAACTTTTTGATGGCAGATTGCAGGAGCCACTTGTTACTATCAAACCAGCCCAACTTGGCAACAAGTGGTTCCTGCAATCTGACATCCAGAAGCGGGGCAGCTTACTTTTGTTTGCCAGGGAAATGGACCGTTGTTTGTGTTTGGAGGCGTATGGCTGGGAGTGGCCGACTGGCTCCTTAAAATCCACGATACGCAGCATGGTTCCCAGACCAGAGGTGGCACCAGTGCCAAGTCGGGCTGGTTTGATAGTACAAAGTGGCTCCTGCAATCTGCCATCCAGAAGCGGGGCAGCTTACTTTTGTTTGCCAGGGAAACGGGCCGGGCTTTCTGTCTCGGGGCCTATGGCAGGGAGTGACCGGCTGGCTCCTGAAAAGCTACGATATGCAGGATGGTGACCAGACCCATGGTGGAACCAGTGCCAAGTTGGGCTGGTTTGATAGTACCAAGTGGCTCCTGCAATCTGCCATCAAAAAGTTGGCAGGCGAGTTTTGTTTTCCAGGGAAAAGCGCCATTGTTTGTGTTTGGGGACCTGTGGTTGGGAGTGCCCGGCTGGCTCCTTAGAAACCACGATACGCAGCATGGTTACCAGACAAGAGGTGCCACCAGTGCCAAGTTGTGCTGGTTTGATACTACCAAGTGGTTCCTGCAATCTGCCATCCAGAAGCGGGGCAGCTTACTTTTGTTTGCCACGGAAACGGGCCGTTGTTTGTGTTTGGGGGCCTGTGGCTGGGAGTGGCCGACTGGCTCCTTAGAATCCACGATACGCAGGATGGGTCCCAGACCCAAGGTGGCACCAGTGCCAAGTCGGGCTGGTTTGATAGTACCAAGTGGCTCCTGCAATCTGCCATCCAGAAGCGGGGCAGCTTACTTTTGTTTGCCAGTGAAACGGGCCGAGGTTTGTGACTGGGGACCTATGGCTGGGAGTGACCGGCTGGCTCCTGAAAAGTTACGATAGGCAGGATTGTGACCAGACCCATGGTGGCACCAGTGCCAAGTTGGGCTGGTTTGATAGTACCAAGTGGCTCCTGTAATCTGCCATCAAATAGTTGGTAGGCGAGTTTTGTTTTCCAGGGAAAAGCGCCGTTGTTTGTGTTTGGGGGCCTGTGGTAGGGAGTGGCCGGCTGGCTAATTAGAATCCACGATACGCAGGATGGTTCCCAGACCAGAGGTGGCACCAGTGCCAAGACGGGCTAGTTTGATGGTGCAAAGTGGCTCCTGCAATCTGCCATCCAGAAGCGGGGTAGCTTACTTTTGTTTGCCAGGGAAACGGGCTGAGCTTTTTGTCTGGGGGCCTATGGCGGGGAGTGACCGGCTGGCTCCTGAAAAGCTACGATAGGCAGGATGGTGACCAGACCCATGGTGGCACCAGTGCCAAGTTGGGCTGATTTGATAAAACCAAGTGGCTCCTGCAATCTGCCATCAAAAAGTTGGCAGGAGAGTTTTGTTTTCCAGGGAAAAGCGCCGTTGTTTGTGTTTGGGGGCCTGTGGCTGGGAGTGGCCGGCTGGCTCCTTAGAATCCACGATACGCAGCATGGTATCCAGACCCAAGGTGGCACCAGTGCCAAGTTTTGCTGGTTTGATAGTACCAAGTGGTTCCTGCAATCTGCCATCCAGAAGCAGGGCAGCTTACTTTTGTTTGCCAGGGAAACGGGCCGAGGTTTTTGTCTGGGGGCCTATGGCGGGGAGTGACCGGCTGGCTCCTGAAAAGCTACGATAGGCAGGATGGTGACCAGACCCATGGTGGCACCAGTCCCAAGTTGGGCTGATTTGATAGTACCAAGTGGCTCCTGCAATCTGCCGTCAAAATTTGGCAGGCGAGTTTTTATTTTCCAGGGAAAAGCGCCGTTGTTTGTGTTTGGGGGCCTGTGGCTGGGAGTGGCCGGCTGGCTGCTTAGAATCCACGATATGCAGGATGGTTCCCAGACCCAAGGTGGCACCAGTGCCAAGTCGGGCTAGTATGATGGTGCAAAGTGGCTCCTGCAATCTGCCATCCAGAAGCGGGGCAGCTTACTTTTGTTTGCCAGGGAAACGGTCCGAGATTTGTGTCTCGGGGCCTATGGCTGGGAGTGACCGACTGGCTCCTGAAAAGCTACGATAGGCAGGATGGTGACCAGACCCATGGTGGCACCAGTGCCAAGTTGGGCTGGTTTGATAGTACCAAGTGGCTCCGGCAATCTGCCATCAAAATGTCGGCAGGCGAGTTTTGTTTTCCAGGGAAAAGCGCCGTTGTTTGTGTTTGGGGGCCTGTGGCTGGGAGTGGCCGGCTGGCTCCTTAGAATCCACGATACGCAGGATGGTTCCCAGACCTGAGGTGGCACCAGTGCCAAGTCGGGCTGGTTTTATAGTACCAAGGGCGTCCTGCAATCTGCCATCCAGAAGCGGGGCAGCTTACTTTTGTTTGCCAGGGAAACGGGCCGAGCTTTGTGTCAGGGGGCCTATGGCTGGGAGTGACCGGTTGGCTCCTGAAAAGCTACGATAGGCAGGATGGTGACCAGACCCATGGTGGCACCAGTGCCATGTTCGACTGATTTGATAGTACCAAGTGGCTCCTGCAATCTGCCATCAAAAAGTTGTCAGGCGAGTTTTGTTTTCCAGGGAAAAGCGCCGTTGTTTGTGTCTGCGGGCCTGTGGCTGGAGAGACCGGCTGGCTCCTTAGAATCCACGATACGCAGCATGGTTCCCAGACCCAAGGTGGCACCAGTGCCAAGTCGGGCTGGTTTGATAGTACCAAGTGGTTCCTGCAATCTGCCATCAAAAAGTTGGCAGGCGAGTTTTGTTTTCCAGGGAAAAGCGTCGTTGTTTGTGTTTGGGGGCCTGTGGCTGGGAGTGGCCGGCTGGCTCCTTAGAATCCACGATACGCAGGATGGTTCCCAGACCCAAGGTGGCACCAGTCCCAAGTTGGGCTGGTTTGATAGTACCAAGTGGTTCCTGCAATCTGCCATCCAGAAGCGGGGCAGCTTACTTTTGTTTGCCAGGGAAACGGGCCGAGGTTTGTGTCTGGGGGCCTATGGCTGGGAGTGACCGGCTGGCTCCTGAAAGGCTACGATAGGCAGGATGGTGACCAGACCCATGGTGGCACCAGTGCCAAGTTGGGCTGGTTTGATAGTACCAAGTGGCTCCTGCAATCTGCCATCAAAAACTTGGCAGGCGAGTTTTGTTTCCCAGGGAAAAGCGCCGTTGTTTGTGTTTGGGGGTCTGTGGCTGGGAGTGGCCGGCTGGCTAATTAGAATCCACGACAGGCAGGATGGTTCCCAGACCAGAGGTGACACCAGTGCCAAGTCGGGCTAGTTTGATGGTGAAAAGTGGCTCCTGCAATCTGCCATCCAGAAGCGGGGCAGCTTACTTTTGTTTGCCAGGGAAAATGGCCGAGGTTTTTGTCTGGGGGCCTATGGCTGGGAGTGACCGGCTGTCTCCTGAAAAGCTACGATAGGCAGGATGGTGACCAGACCCATGGTGGCACCAGTGCCAAGTTGGGCTGGTTTGATAGTACCAAGAGGCTCCTGCAATCTGCCATCAAAAAGTTGGCAGGCGAGTTTGTTATCCAGGGAAAAGCGCCGTTGTTTTTGTTTGGGGGCCTGTGGCTGGGAGTGGCCGGATGGCTAATTAGAATCCACGATACGCAGCATGGTTCCCAGACCTGAGGTGGCACCAGTGCCAAGTTGGGCTGGTTTGATACTACCAAGTGCGTCCTGCAATCTGCCATCCAGAAGCGGGGCAGCTTACTTTTGTTTGCCAGGGAAACGGGCCGAGGTTTTGTCTGGGGGCCTATGGCAGGGAGTGACCGGCTGGCTCCTGAAAAACTACGATAGGCAGGATGGTGACCAGACCCATGGTGGCACCAGTGCCAAGTTGGGCTGGTTTGATAGTACCAAGTGGCTCCTGCAATCTGCCATCAAAATGTCGGCAGGCGAGTTTTGTTTTCCAGGGAAAAGCGCCGTTGTTTGTGTTTGGGGGCCTGTGGCTGGGAGTGGCCGGCTGGCTCCTTAGAATCCAAAATACGCAGGATGGTTCCCAGACCTGAGGTGGCACCAGTGCCAAGTTGGGCTGGTTTGATTGTAGCAAATGGTTCCTGCAATCTACCATCCAGAAGCGGGGCAGCTTACTTTTGTTTGCCAGGGAAACGGGCCGAGCTTTGTGTCTGGGGGCCTATGGCTGGGAGTGACCGGCTGGCTCCTGAAAAGCTACGATAGGCAGGATGGTGACCAGACCCATGGTGGCACCAGTGCCATGTTCGGCTGATTTCATAGTACCAAGTGGCTCCTGCAATCTGCCATCAAAAAGTTGGCAGGCGAGTTTTGTTTTCCAGGGAAAAGCGCCGTTGTTTGTGTCTGCGGGCCTGTGGCTGGAGTGGCCGGCTGGCTCCTTAGAATCCACAATACGCAGCATGGTTCCCAGACCCAAGGTGGCACCAGTGCCAAGTTGGGCTGGTTTGATAGTACCAAGTGGTTCCTGCAATCTGCCATCAAAAAGTTGTCAGGCGAGTTTTGTTTTCCAGGGAAAATCGCCGTTGTTTTTGTTTGGGGGCCTGTGGCTGGGAGTGGCCGGCTGGCTCCTTAGGATCCACGATACCCAGGATGGTTCCCAGACCAGAGGTGGCACCAGTACCAAGTCGGGCTGGTTTGATAATAACAAGTGGATCCAGCAATCTGCCATCCAGAAGCGGGGCAGCTTACTTTTGTTTGCCAGGGAAACGGGCCGAGCTTTGTGTCTGGGGGCCTATGGCTGGGAGTGACCGGCTGGCTCCTGAAAAGCTACGATAGGCAGGATGGTGACCAGACCCATGGTGGCACCAGTGCCAAGTTGGGCTGGTTTGATAGTACCAAGTGGCTCCTGCAATCTGCCATCAAAAAGTTGGCAGGCGAGTTTTGTTTTCCAGGGAAAAGCGCCGTTGTGTGTGTTTTGGGGCCTGTGGCTGGGAGTGGCCAGCTGGCTCCTTAGAATCCACGATACGCAGGATGGTTCCCAGACGCAAGGTGGCACCAGTGCCAAGTCGGGCTGGTTTGTTAGTACCAAGTGGTTCCTGCAATCTGCCATCCAGAAGCGGGGCAGCTGAATTTTGTTTGCCAGAGAAAAAGGCTGTTGTTTGTGTTTCGGGGCCTGTGGCTGGCAGTGGACGGCTGGCTCCTGAAAATCCATGATACGCAGCATGGTTCCCAGACCCAAGGTGGCACCAGTGCCAAGTCGGGCTGGTTTCATAGTACCCAGTGGCTCCTGCAATCTGCCATCCAGAAGAGGGGCAGTTCAATTTTGTTTTCCAGAGAAAAGGGCCGCGGTTTGTGTTTGGGGCCTATGGCTGAGAGTGACCGGCTGGCTCCTGAAAAGCTACGATAGGCAGGATGGTGACCAGACCGATGGTGGCACCAGTGCCAAGTCGGGCTGGTTTGATAATACTAAATAGCTCCTGCAATCTGCCATCCAGACGCGGGGCAGCGGATTTTTGCTTGCTGGAGAAAAGTTCCGTGGGTTTTTTTTGGGGGTATATGGCTGGACGTTGCCGGCTGACTCCTTAAAAACATCGATACGCAGGATGGTTCCCTGACCCAAGGTGGCATCACTGCCAAGTCGGGCTGTTTTCGTAGTACCAAGTGGCTCCTGCAATTTGCCATCCAGAAGAGGGGCAGTTGAGTTTTGTTTACCAGAGAAAAGGGCCGTGGTTTGTGTTTTGGGGCATATGGCTGAGAGTGGCCGGCTGGCGCCTGAAAATCCACGATAGGCAGGATGGTTCCCAGAGCCAAGGTGGCACCAGTGCCATGTTGGCCTGGTTTGATAGTACCATGTGGCTCCTGCAATCTGCCATCCAGAAGCAAGGCAGCTTACTTTTGTTTGCCAGGGAAACGGGCCGAGGTATTTGTCTGGGGGCCTATGGCTGGGAGTGACCGGCTGGCTCCTGAAAAGCTACGATAGGCAGGATGGTGACCAGACCCATGGTGGCACCAGTGCCAAGTTGGGCAGGTTTGATAGTACCAAGTGGCTCCTGCAATCTGCCATCAAAAAGTTGGCAGGCGAGTTTTGTTTTCCAGGGTAACGCGCCGTTGTTTTTGTTTAGAGGCCTGTGGCTGGGAGTGTCCGCCTGTCCTCTTAGAATCTACGTTACGCAGCATGGTTCCCAGAGCCAAGGTGGCACCAGTGCCAAGTTGGGCTGGTTTGATAGTAGCAAGTGGTTCCTGCAATCTGCCATCCAGAAGAGGGGCAGCTTACTTTTGTTTGCCAGGGAAACGGGCCGAGGTATTTCTCTGGGGGCCTATGGCAGGGAGTGACCGGCCGGCTCCTGAAAAGCTAAGATAGGCAGGATGTTTACCAGACCCATGGTGGCACCAGTGCCAAGTTGGGCTAATTTGATACTACCAAGTGGCTCCTGCAATCTGCCCTCCAGAATCGGGGGTGCTTACTTTTGTTTTCCAGGGAAACGGGCCGAGGTTTGTGTCTGGGGGTCTATGGCTGGGAGTGACCGGCTGGCTCCTGAAAAGCTACGATAGGCAGGATGGTGACCAGACCCATGGTGGCACCAGTGCCAAGTTGGGCTGGTTTGATAGTACCAAGTGGCTCCTGCAATCTGCCATCAAAATGTTGGCAGGCGAGTTTTGTTTTCCAGGGAAAAGCGCCGTTGTTTTTGTTTGGGCGCCTGTGGCACGGAGTGGCCGGGTGGCTGCTTAGAATCCACGATACGCAGGATGTTTCCCAGACCCAAGGTGGCACCAGTGCCAAGTCGGGCTGGTTTGACACTACCAAGTGGCTCCTGCAATCTGCCATCCAGAATCGGGGCAGCTTAATTTTGTTTGCCAGGGAAACGGTCCGAGGTTTGTGATGGGGGCCTATGGCTGGGAGTGACCGGCTGGCTCCTGAAATGGTACATTTGGCAGGATGGTTCCCAGACCCATAGTGGCACCAGTGCCAAGTTGGGATGATTGGATAGTACCAAGTGGCTCCTGCAATCTGCCATCAAAAAGCTGGCAGGCGAGTTTTGTTTTCCAGGGAAAAGCGCCGTTGTTTGTATTTGGGGGCCTGTGGCTGGGAGTGGCCGCCTGGCGCCTTAGAATCTACGTTACGCAGCATGGTTCCCAGACCCAAAGTGGCACCAGTGTCAAGTTGGGCTGGTTTGATAGTACCAAGTGGCTCCTGCAATCTGCCATCCTGAAGCGGGGTAGCTTACATTTGTGTGCCAGGGAAACGGGCCGAGGTTTATGACTGGGGGCCTAGGGCTCGAAGTGACCGGCTGGCTCCTGAAAAGCAACAATAGGCAGGATGGTTCCCAGACCCAAGGTGGCACCAGTGCCAAGTTGGGCTGGTTTGATGGTACCAACTGGCTCCTGCAATCTGCCATCTAAAAGTTGTCAGGCGAGTTTTGTTTTCCAGGGAAAAGCGCCGTTGATTTTGTTTGGAGGCCTGTGGCTGGCAGTGGCTGCCTGTCGTCTTAGAATCCGGGTTACGCAGCATGGTTCCCAGAGCCAAGGTGGCACCAGTGTCAAGTTGGGCTGGTTTGATAGTACCAAGTGGCTCCTGCAATCTGCCATCCAGAAGCGGGGCAGCTTACTTTTGTTTGCCAGGGAAACGGGCCGAGGTATTTGTCTGGGGACCTATGGCTGGGAGTGACCGGCTGGCTCCTGAAAAGCTACGATAGGCAGGATGGTTCCCTGACCCAAGGTGGCACCAGTGCCAAGTCGGGCGGTTTTCGTAGTACAAAGTGCGTCCTAAAATTTGCCATCCAGAAGAGGGGCAGTTGAGTTTTGTTTACCAGAGAAAAGGGCCGTGGTTTGTTTTTGGGGGCATATGGCTGATAGTGGCCGTCTGGCCCCTGAAAATCCACGATAGGCAGGATGGTTCCCAGACCAGAGGTGGCACCAGTGCCAAGTCGGGCTGGTTTGATAGTACTAAATAGCACCTGCAATCTGCCATGCAGAAGCGGGGCAGCTTACTTTTGTTTGCCAGGGAAACGGGCCGAGGTTTGTGTCTGGGGGCCTATGGCTGGGAGTGACCGCCTGGCTCCTGAAAAGCTACGATAGGCAGGATGGTGACCAGACCCATGGTGGCACCAGTGCCAAGTTGGGCTGGTTTGATAGTACCAAGTGGCTCCTGCAATCTGCCATCAAAAAGTTGTCAGGCGAGTTTTGTTTTCCAGGGAAAAGCGCCGTTGTTTTTGTTTGGGGGCCTGTGGCTGGGAGTGGACGGATGGCTCCTTAGAATCCACGATACGCAGGATGGTTCCCAGACCAGAGGTGGCACCAGTGCCAAGTTGGGCTGGTTTGATAGTACCAAGTGCGTCCTGCAATCTACCATCCAGAAGCGAGGCAGCTTACTTTTGTTTGCCAGGGAAACGGGCCGATGTTTCTGTCTCAGGGCCTATGGCTGGGAGTGACCGGCTGGCTCCTGAAAAGCTACGATAGGCAGGATGGTGACCAGACCCATGGTGGCACCAGTGCCAAGTTGGGCTGGTTTGATAGTACCAAGTGGCTCCTGCAATCTGCCATCAAAAAGTTGGCAGGCGAGTTTGTTATCCAGGGAAAAGCGCCGTTGTTTGTGTTTGGGGGCCTCTGGCTGGGAGTGGCCGGCTGGCTCCTTAGAATCCATGATACGCAGGATGGTTCCCAGACCCAAGGTGGCACCAGTGCCACGTCGGGCTGGTTTGATGGTGAAAAGTGGCTCCTGCAATCTGCCATCCTGAAGCGGGGTAGCTTACATTTGTGTGCCAGGGAAACGGGCCGAGGTTTATGACTGGGGGCCTAGGGCTAGAAGTGACCGGCTGGCTCCTGAAAAGCAACAATAGGCAGGATGGTTCCCAGACCCAAGGTGGCACCAGTGCCAAGTTGGGCTGGTTTGATGGTACCAACTGGCTCCTGCAATCTGCCATCTAAAAGTTGTCAGGCGAGTTTTGTTTTCCAGGGAAAAGCGCCGTTGATTTTGTTTGGAGGTCTGTGGCTGGGAGTGGCCAGCTGGCTCCTTAGAATCCACGATACGCAGGATGGTTCCCAGACCCAAGGTGGCACCAGTGCCAAGTCGGGCTGGTTTGTTAGTACCAAGTGGTTCCTGCAATCTGCCATCCAGAAGCGGGGCAGCTGAATTTTTTTTGCCAGAGAAAAAGGCTGTTGTTTGTGTTTCGGGGCCTGTGGCTGGCAGTGGACGGCTGGCTCCTGAAAATCCATGATACGCAGCATGGTTCCCAGACCCAAGGTGGCACCAGTGCCAAGTAGGGCTAGTTTCATAGTACACAGTGGCTCCTGCAATCTGCCATCCAGAAGAGGGGCAGTTGAGTTTTGTTTTCCAGAGAAAAGGGCCGTGGTTTGTGTTTGGGGCCTATGGCTGAGAGTGACCGGCTGGCCCCTGAAAATCCACGATAGGAAGGATGGTTCCCAGATCCAAGGTGGCACCAGTGCCATGTTGTGCTGGTGTGATAGTCCCAAGTGGCTCCTGCAATCTGCCATCCAGAAGTGGGGCAGCTGAATTTTGTTTGCCAGAGAAAAAGGCTGTGGTTTTTGTTTGGGGGCCTATGGCTGGGAGTGGCCGGCTGGCTCCTGAAAATCCATGATACGCAGCATGGTTCCCAGACCCAAGGTGGCACCAGTGCCAAGTGGGGCTGGTTTCACAGTGTCAAGTGCCTCCTGCAATCTCCCATCCAGAAGCGGGTCAGCAGAGTTTTGTTTGCCTTTGAAACGGGCCGTTGTTTTTGATTGGGGTCTGTGGCCGAGAATGTTCAGCTGGCTCCTGACAATCCACAATACGCAGGATGGTTCCCAGACCCAAGGTGGCACCAGTGCCAAGTTGGGCTGGTTTGATAGTACCAAGTGGCTCCTGCAATCTGCCATCCAGAAGCGGGGCAGCTTACTTTTGTTTGCCAGGGAAACGGGCCGAGGTTTGTGTTTGGGGGCCTATGGCTGGGAGTGACCGGCTGGCTCCTGGAAAGCTACAATAGGCAGGATGGTGACCAGACCCATGGTGGCACCAGTGCCAAGTTGGGCTGGTTTGATAGTACCAAGTTGCTCCTGCAATCTGCCATCAAAAAGTTGGCAGGCGAGTTTTGTTTTCCAGGGAAAAGCGCCGTTGTTTGTGTTTGGGGGCCTGTGTCTGGGAGTGGGCGGCTGGCTCCTTAGAATCCACGATACGCAGGATGGTTCCCAGACCCAAGGTGGCACCAGTGCCAAGTCGGGCTGGTTTGATACTACCAAGTGCGTCCTGCAATCTGCCATCCAGAAGCAGGGCAGCTTACTTTTGTTTGCCAGGGAAACGGGCCGTGGGTTTTGTTTGGGGGCCTATGGCTGAGAGTGGCCGGCTGGCTCCTGAAAATCCACGCTAGGCAGCATGGTTCCCAGATGCAAGGTGGCACCAGTGCCAAGTCGGGCTGGTTTGATGGTGCAAAGTGGCTCCTGCAATCTGCCATCCAGAAGCGGGGCAGCTGATTTTTGTTTGCCAGAGAAAAATTCCGTGGATTGTTTTTGGGGGCATATTGCTGGGAGTGGCCGGCTGGCTCCTTAAAATGCTCGATACGCATGATGGTTCCCAGGCCCAAGGTGTCACCACTACCAAGTCGGCCTGCGGTTTTAGTATCAAGTTCATCCTGCAATTTGCCATCCAGAAGAGGGGCAGTTGAGTTTTGTTTGCCAGAGAAACGGGCCGAGGTTTCTGTTTGGGGACATATGGCTGAGAGTGGCCGGCTGGCCCCTGAAAATCTACGATACACAACATGGTTCCCAGATCCAAGGTGGCACCAGTGCCAAGTTGGGCTGGTTTGATAGTCCCAAGTGTCTCCTGCAATCTGCCATCCAGAAGCGGGGCAGCTTACTTTTGTTTGCCAGAGAAATAGGCCTAGGTTTTTGTTTGGGGGCCTGTGGCTAGGAGTGGCCTGCTGGCTCCTAAGAATCCACGATACGCAGGATGTTTACCAGACCCATGGTGGCACCAGTGCCAAGTTGGGCTGGTTTGATAGTACCAAGTGGCTCCTGCAAACTCCATCAAAAAGTTGGCAGGCGTGTTTTGTTTTCCAGGGAACAGCGCCGTTGATTTTGTTTGGGGGCCTGTGGCTGGGAGTGACCGGCTGGCTCCTTAGAATCCACGATACGCAGGATGGTTCCCAGACCCAAGGTGACACCAGTGCCAAGTCGGGCTGGTTTGATTACACCAAGTGGCTCCTGCAATCTGCCATCCATAAGTGAGGCAGCTAAGTTTTGTTTGCCAGAAAAAAGGGCCGTGGTTTTTGTTGGGGGCCTGTGGCTGGGAGTAGCCGGCTGGCTCCTTAAAATCCACGATAGGCAGGATGGTTCCCAGACCCAAGGTGGTACCAGTGCCAAGTCGGGCTGGTTTGATAGTCCCAAGTGGCTCCTGCAATCTGCCATCCAGAAGCGGGGCAGCTTACTTTTGTTTGCCAGGGAAACGGGCCGAGCTTTTTGTCTCGGGGCCTATGGCAGGGAGTGACCGGCTGGCTCCTGAAAAGCTACGATAGTCAGGATGGTGACCAGACCCATGGTGGCACCAGTGCCAAGTCGGGCTGGTTTGATAGTACTAAATAGCACCTGCAATCTGCCATGCAGAAGCGGGGCAGCTTACTTTTGTTTGCCAGGGAAACGGGCCGAGGTTTGTGTCTGGGGGCCTATGGCTGGGAGTGACCGGCTGGCTCCTGAAAAGCTACGATAGGCAGGATGGTGACCAGACCCATGGTGGCACCAGTGCCAAGTTGGGCTGGTTTGATAGTACCAAGTGGCTCCTGCAATCTGCCATCAAAAAGTGGACAGGCCAGTTTTGTTTTCCAGGGAAAAGCGCCATTGTTTGTGTTTGGGGGACTGTGGCTGGGAGTGGCCGGCTGGCTCCTTAGAACACACGATACGCAGGATGGTTCCCAGACCCAAGGTGGCACCAGTGCCACGTCGGGCTGGTTTGATGGTGAAAAGTGGCTCCTGCAATCTGCCATCCTGAAGCGGGGTAGCTTACATTTGTGTGCCAGGGAAACGGGCCGAGGTTTATGACTGGGGGCCTAGGGCTAGAAGTGACCGGCTGGCTCCTGAAAAGCAACAATAGGCAGGATGGTTCCCAGACCCAAGGTGGCACCAGTGCCAAGTTGGGCTGGTTTGATGGTACCAACTGGCTCCTGCAATCTGCCATCTAAAAGTTGTCAGGCGAGTTTTGTTTTCCAGGGAAAAGCGCCGTTGATTTTGTTTGGAGGCCTGTGGCTGGGAGTGGCCAGCTGGCTCCTTAGAATCCACGATACGCAGGATGGTTCCCAGACCCAAGGTGGCACCAGTGCCAAGTCGGGCTGGTTTGTTAGTACCAAGTGGTTCCTGCAATCTGCCATCCAGAAGCGGGGCAGCTGAATTTTTTTTGCCAGAGAAAAAGGCTGTTGTTTGTGTTTCGGGGCCTGTGGCTGGCAGTGGACGGCTGGCTCCTGAAAATCCATGATACGCAGCATGGTTCCCAGACCCAAGGTGGCACCAGTGCCAAGTAGGGCTAGTTTCATAGTACCCAGTGGCTCCTGCAATCTGCCATCCAGAAGAGGGGCAGTTGAGTTTTGTTTTCCAGAGAAAAGGGCCGTGGTTTGTGTTTGGGGCCTATGGCTGAGAGTGACCGGCTGGCCCCTGAAAATCCACGATAGGAAGGATGGTTCCCAGATCCAAGGTGGCACCAGTGCCATGTTGTGCTGGTGTGATAGTCCCAAGTGGCTCCTGCAATCTGCCATCCAGAAGTGGGGCAGCTGAATTTTGTTTGCCAGAGAAAAAGGCTGTGGTTTTTGTTTGGGGGCCTATGGCTGGGAGTGGCCGGCTGGCTCCTGAAAATCCATGATACGCAGCATGGTTCCCAGACCCAAGGTGGCACCAGTGCCAAGTGGGGCTGGTTTCACAGTGTCAAGTGCCTCCTGCAATCTCCCATCCAGAAGCGGGGCAGCTGAGTTTTGTTTGCCTGTGAAACGGGCCGTTGTTTTTGATTGGGGTCTGTGGCCGAGAATGTTCAGCTGGCTCCTGACAATACACAATACGCAGGATGGTTCCCAGACCCAAGGTGGCACCAGTGCCAAGTCTTGCTGGTTTGATAGTACCAAGTGGCTCCTGCAATCTGCCATCCAGAAGCGGTGCAGCTGAGTTTTGTTTGCCAGAGGAAAGGGCCGTGGGTTGTGTTTGGGGGCATATGGCTGGGAGTGGCCGGCTGTCTCATTAAAAAGATCGATACGCAGGATGGTTCCCAGACCCAAGGTGGCACCAGTGCCAAGTCGGGCTGTTTTTATAGTACCAAGTGCGTCCTGCAATTTGCCATCCAGAAGAGGGGCAGTTGAGTTTTGTTTGCCAGAGAAAAGCGCCGTTGTTTGTGTTTGGGGGCTTGTGGCTGGGAGTGGCCGACTGGCGCCTTAGAATCTGCGATACGCAGCATGGTACCCAGACCCAAGGTGGCACCAGTTCCAAGTTGGGCTGGTTTGATAGTACCAAGTGGCTCCTGCAATCTGCCATCCAGAAGCGGGGCAGCTTACTTTTGTTTGCCAGGGAAACGGGCCGAGGTTTGTGTTTGGGGGCCTATGGCTGGGAGTGACCGGCTGGCTCCTGGAAAGCTACAATAGGCAGGATGGTGACCAGACCCATGGTGGCACCAGTGCCAAGTTGGGCTGGTTTGATAGTACCAAGTTGCTCCTGCAATCTGCCATCAAAAAGTTGGCAGGCGAGTTTTGTTTTCCAGGGAAAAGCGCCGTTGTTTGTGTTTGGGGGCCTGTGTCTGGGAGTGGCCGGCTGGCTCCTTAGAATCCACGATACGCAGGATGGTTCCCAGACCCAAGGTGGCACCAGTGCCAAGTCGGGCTGGTTTGATACTACCAAGTGCGTCCTGCAATCTGCCATCCAGAAGCAGGGCAGCTTACTTTTGTTTGCCAGGGAAACGGGCCGTGGGTTTTGTTTGGGGGCATATAGCTGAGAGTGGCCCGCTGGCCCCTGAAAATCCACGCTAGGCAGCATGTTTCCCAGATGCAAGGTGGCACCAGTGCCAAGTCGGGCTGGTTTGATGGTGCAAAGTGGCTCCTGCAATCTGCCATCCAGAAGCGGGGCAGCTGATTTTTGTTTGCCAGAGAAAAATTCCGTGGATTGTTTTTGGGGGCATATTGCTGGGAGTGGCCGGCTGGCTCCTTAAAATGCTCGATACGCATGATGGTTCCCAGGCCCAAGGTGTCACCACTACCAAGTCGGCCTGCGGTTTTAGTATCAAGTTCATCCTGCAATTTGCCATCCAGAAGAGGAGCAGTTGAGTTTTGTTTGCCAGAGAAATGGGCCGAGGTTTCTGTTTGGGGACATATGGCTGAGAGTGGCCGGCTGGCCCCTGAAAATCCACGATACACAACATGGTTCCCAGATCCAAGGTGGCACCAGTGCCAAGTTGGGCTGGTTTGATAGTCCCAAGTGTCTCCTGCAATCTGCAATCCAGAAGCGGGGCAGCTTACTTTTGTTTGCCAGAGAAATAGGCCTAGGTTTTTGTTTGGGGGCCTGTGACTAGGAGTGGCCTGCTGGCTCCTAAGAATCCACGATACGCAGGATGTTTACCAGACCCATGGTGGCACCAGTGCCAAGTTGGGCTGGTTTGATAGTACCAAGTGGCTCCTGCAAACTCCATCAAAAAGTTGGCAGGCGTGTTTTGTTTTCCAGGGAACAGCGTCGTTGATTTTGTTTGGGGGCCTGTGGCTGGGAGTGGCCGGCTGGCTCCTTAGAATCCACGATACGCAGGATGGTTCCCAGACCCAAGGTGGCACCAGTGCCAAGTCGGGCTGGTTTGATTACACCAAGTGGCTCCTGAAATCTGCCATCCATAAGTGAGGCAGCTAAGTTTTGTTTGCCAGAAAAAAGGGCCGTGGTTTTTGTTGGGGGCCTGTGGCTGGGAGTAGCCGGCTGGCTCCTTAAAATCCACGATAGGCAGGATGGTTCCCAGACCCAAGGTGGTACCAGTGCCAAGTCGGGCTGGTTTGATAGTACCAAGTGGCTCCTGCAATCTGCCATCCAGAAGCGGGGCAGCTTACTTTTGTTTGCCAGGGAAACGGGCCGAGCTTTGTGTCTCGGGGCCTATGGCAGGGAGTGACCGGCTGGCTCCTGAAAAGCTACAATAGGCAGGATGGTGACCAGACCCATGGTGGCACCAGTGGCAAGTTGGGCTGGTTTGATAGTACCAAGTGGCTCCTGCAATCTGCCATCAAAAAGTTGGCAGGCGAGTTTTGTTTTCCAGGGAAAAGCGCCGTTGTGTGTGTTTTGGGGCCAGTGGCTGGGAGGGGCCAGCTGGCTCCTTAGAATCCACGATACGCAGGATGGTTCCCAGACCCAAGGTGGCACCAGTGCCAAGTCGGGCTGGTTTGATAGCACCAAGTGGCTCCTGCAATCTGCCATCCAGAAGCGGGGCAGCTTACTTTTGTTTTCCAGGGAAACGGACCGAGGATTTTTCTGGGGGCCTATGGCTGGGAGTGACCGGCTGGCTCCTGAAAAGCTACGATAGGCAGGATGGTGACCAGACCCATGGTGGCACCAGTGCCAAGTTGGGCTGGTTTGATAGTACCAAGTGGCTCCTGCAATCTGCCATCAAAAAGTTGGCAGGCGAGTTTTGTTTTCCAGGGAAAAGCGCCGTTGTGTGTATTTTGGGGCCTGTGGCTGGGAGTGGCCAGCTGGCTCCTTAGAATCCACGATACGCAGGATGGTTCCCAGACCCAAGGTGGCACCAGTGCCAAGTCGGGCTGGTTTGTTAGTACCAAGTGGTTCCTGCAATCTGCCATCCAGAAGCGGGGTAGCTGAATTTTGTTTGCCAGAGAAAAAGGCTGTTGTTTGTGTTTCGGGGCCTGTGGCTGGCAGTGGACGGCTGGCTCCTGAAAATCCATGATACGCAGCATGGTTCCCAGACCCAAGGTGGCACCAGCGCCAAGTAGGGCTGGTTTCATAGTACCCAGTGGCTCCTGCAATCTGCCATCCAGAAGAGGGGCAGTTGAGTTTTGTTTTCCAGAGAAAAGGGCCGTGGTTTGTGTTTGGGGCCTATGGCTGAGAGTGACCGGCTGGCCCCTGAAAATCCACGATAGGAAGGATGATTCCCAGATCCAAGGTGGCACCAGTGCCATGTTGTGCTGGTGTGATAGTCCCAAGTGGCTCCTGCAATCTGCCATCCAGAAGCGGGGCAGCTGAATTTTGTTTGCCAGAGAAAAATGCTGTGGTTTTTGTTTGGGGGCCTATGGCTGGGAGTGGCCGGCTGGCTCCTGAAAATCCATGATACGCAGCATGGTTCCCAGACCCAAGGTGGCACCAGTGCCAAGTGGGGCTGGTTTCACAGTGTCAAGTGCCTCCTGCAATCTCCCATCCAGAAGCGGGGCAGCTGAGTTTTGTTTGCCTGTGAAACGGGCCGTTGTTTTTGATTGGGGTCTGTGGCCGAGAGTGTCCAGCTGGCTCCTGACAATCCACAATACGCAGGATGGTTCCCAGACCCAAGGTGGCACCAGTGCCAAGTTGGGCTGGTTTGATAGTACCAAGTGGCTCCTGCAATCTGCCATCCAGAAGCGGGGCAGCTTACTTTTGTTTGCCAGGGAAACGGGCCGAGGTTTGTGACTGGGGGCCTATGGCTGGGAGTGACCGGCTGGCTCCTGGAAAGCTACAATAGGCAGGATGGTTACCAGACCCATGGTGGCACCAGTGCCAAGTTGGGCTGGTTTGATAGTACCAAGTTGCTCCTGCAATCTGCCATCAAAAAGTTGGCAGGCGAGTTTTGTTTTCCAGGGAAAAGCGCCGTTGTTTGTATTTGGGGCCCGTGGCTGGGAGTGGCCGGCTGGCTCCTTAGAATCCACGATACGCAGGATGGTTCCCAGACCCAAGGTGGCACCAGTGCCAAGTCGGGCTGGTTTGATACTACCAAGTGCGTCCTGCAATCTGCCATCCAGAAGCGGGGCAGCTTACTTTTGTTTGCCAGGGAAACGGGCCGTGGGTTTTGTTTGGGGGCATATAGCTGAGAGTGGCCCGCTGGCCCCTGAAAATCCACGCTAGGCAGCATGGTTCCCAGATGCAAGGTGGCACCAGTGCCAAGTCGGGCTGGTTTGATGGTGCAAAGTGGCTCCTGCAATCTGCCATCCAGAAGCGGGGCAGCTGATTTTTGTTTGCCAGAGAAAAATTCCGTGGATTGTTTTTGGGGGCATATTGCTGGGAGTGGCCGGCTGGCTCCTTAAAATGCTCGATACGCATGATGGTTCCCAGGCCCAAGGTGTCACCACTACCAAGTCGGCCTGCGGTTTTAGTATCAAGTTCATCCTGCAATTTGCCATCCAGAAGAGGGGCAGTTGAGTTTTGTTTGCCAGAGAAACGGGCCGAGGTTTCTGTTTGGGGACATATGGCTGAGAGTGGCCGGCTGGCCCCTGAATATCCACGATACACAGCATGGTTCCCAGATCCAAGGTGGCACCAGTGCCAAGTTGGGCTGGTTTGATAGTACCAAGTGTCTCCTGCAATCTGCCATCCAGAAGCGGGGCAGCTTACTTTTGTTTGCCAGAGAAATAGGCCTAGGTTTTTGTCTGGGGGCCTGTGGCTAGGAGTGGCCGGCTGGCTCCTAAGAATCCACGATACGCAGGATGTTTCCCAGACCCAAGGTGGCACCAGTGCCAAGTCGGGCTGGTTTGATAGTACCAAGTGGCTCCTGCAAACTCCATCAAAAAGTTGGCAGGCGTGTTTTGTTTTCCAGGGAACAGCGCCGTTGATTTTGTTTGGGGGCCTGTGGCTGGGAGTGGCCGGCTGGCTCCTTAGAATCCACGATACGCAGGATGGTTCCCAGACCCAAGGTGGCACCAGTGCCAAGTCGGGCTGGTTTGATTACACCAAGTGGCTCCTGCAATCTGCCATCCAGAAGTGAGGCAGCTAAGTTTTGTTTGCCAGAAAAAAGGGCCGTGGTTTTTGTTGGGGGCCTGTGGCTGGGAGTGGCCGGCTGGCTCCTTAGAATCCACCATACGCAGGATGGTTCCCAGACCCAAGGTGGCACCAGTGCCAAGTCGGGCTGGTTTGATAGTACCAAGTGGCTCCTGCAATCTGCCATCCAGAAGCGGTGCAGTTGAGTTTTGTTTGCAAGAGAAAAGGGCCGTGGGTTGTGTTTGGGGGCATATGGCTGGGAGTGGCCGGCTGTCTCATTAAAAAGATCGATACGCAGGATGGTTCCCAGACCCAAGGTGGCACCAGTGCCAAGTCGGGCTGTTTTTATAGTACCAAGTGCGTCCTGCAATTTGCCATCCAGAAGAGGGGCAGTGGAGTTTTGTTTGCCAGAGAATAGCGCCGTTGTTTGTGTTTGGGAGCTTGTGGCTGGGAGTGGCCGACTGGCGCCGTAGAATCTGTGTTACGCAGCATGGTTCCCAGACCAGAGGTGGCACCAGTGCCAAGTTGGGCTGGTTTGATAGTACCAAGTGGCTCCTGCAATCTGCCATCCAGAAGCGGGGCAGCTTACTTTTGTTTGCCAGGGAGACGGGCCGAGGTTTGTGACTGGGGACCTATGGCTGGGAGTGACCGGCTGGCTCCTGAAAAGCTACGATAGGCAGGATGGTGACCAGACCCATGGTGGCACCAGTGCCAAGTTGGGCTGGTTTGATAGTACCAAGTGGCTCCTGCAATCTGCCATCAAAAAGTTGGCAGGCGAGTTTTGTTTTCCAGGGAAAAGCGCCGTTGTTTGTATTTGGGGGCCTGTGGCTGGGAGTGGCCGGCTGGCTCCTTTGAACCCACAATACGCAGGATGGTTCCCAGACCCAAGGTGGCACCAGTGCCAAGTCGGGCTGGTTTGATACTACCAAGTGCGTCCTGCAATCTGCCATCCAGAAGCGGGGCAGCTGAATTTTGTTTGCCAGAGAAAAAGGCTGTTGTTTGTGTTTCGGGGCCTGTGGCTGGCAGTGGACGGCTGGCTCCTGAAAATCCATGATACGCAGCATGGTTCCCAGACCCAAGGTGGCACCAGCGCCAAGTAGGGCTGGTTTCATAGTACCCAGTGGCTCCTGCAATCTGCCATCCAGAAGAGGGGCAGTTGAGTTTTGTTTTCCAGAGAAAAGGGCCGTGGTTTGTGTTTGGGGCCTATGGCTGAGAGTGACCGGCTGGCCCCTGAAAATCCACGATAGGAAGGATGATTCCCAGACCCAAGGTGGCACCAGTGCCAAGTCGGGCTGGTTTGATTACACCAAGTGGCTCCTGCAATCTGCCATCCAGAAGTGAGGCAGCTAAGTTTTGTTTGCCAGAAAAAAGGGCCGTGGTTTTTGCTGGGGGCCTGTGGCTGGGAGTGGCCGGCTGGCTCCTTAGAATCCACCATACGCAGGATGGTTCCCAGACCCAAGGTGGCACCAGTGCCAAGTCGGGCTGGTTTGATAGTCCCAAGTGGCTCCTGCAAACTGCCATCCAGAAGCGGGGCAGCTGAGTTTTGTTTGCCAGGGAAATGGGCCGTTGTTTGTGTTTGGGGGCCTGTGGCTGGGAGTGTTCGGCTGGTTCCTGAATATGTACGATACGCAGGATTGTTCCCAGACCCAAGGTGGCACCAGTGCCAAGTCGGGCTGGTTTGATGGTGCAAAGTGGCTCCTGCAATCTGCCATCCAGACGCGGGGCAGCGGATTTTTGATTCCATGAGAAATGGTCCGTGGTTTGTTTTTGGGGGTATATGGCTGGGCCTGGCCGGCTGGCTCCTTAAAAAGCTCGATATGCAGGATGGTTCCCTGACACAAGGTGGCACCAGTGCCACGTCGGGCGGTTTTCGTAGTACAAAGTGCGTCCTAAAATTTGCCATCCAGAAGAGGGGCAGTTGAGTTTTGTTTGCCAGAGAAAAGGTCCGTGGTTTGTTTTTGGGGGCATATGGCTGAGAGTGGCTGGGTGGCCCCTGAAAATCCACGATACACAGGATGGTTCCCAGATCCAAGGTGGCACCTGTGCCAAGTCGGGCTGATTTGATAGTACTAAGTAGCTCCTGCAATCTGCCATCCAGAAGCGGGGCAGCTTACTTTTGTTTGCCAGGGAAACGGGCCGAGGTTTGTGTTTGGGGGCCTATGGCTGAGAGTGACCGGCTGGCTCCTGAAAAGCTACAATAGGCAGGATGGTGACCAGACCCATGGTGGCACCAGTGCCAAGTTGGGCTGGTTTGATAGTACCAAGTGGTTCCTGCAATCTGCCATCCAGAAGCAGGGCAGCTGAGTTTTGTTTGCCAGAGAAAAGGGCCTTGGTTTGTGTTTGGGGGCATATGGCTGGGTGTGGCCAGCTGGCTCCTTAAAATGCACGATATGCAACATGGCTCCCAGACCCAAGGTGGCACCAGTGCCAAGTTGGGCTGGTTTGATAGTACCAAGTGGCTCCTGCAATCTTCCATGATCACGTGGAGAAATACTTTCTGGTTTCAGCCTCATGCTCTTTCTTCTCTCCCTCAACTTCTCTATCACCTCTCATCTGGTTCACATGCGCTGTCTTCAAGGTCCACAGGCTACTTTTCACAGAATCTTCTGGCCTGATGAAGTAAGAATGATGAATAGAACAGAGCTGGGATCTATTTTCCAGTTTGGATAAAATGCATTCTGCACACAAATCCAAGGAGAACGGGCTGCCCCGATGCCCAGAAAATCTTTCACTCCTGCTAGTGTTCTACGTCAACCGCAACTTAGTCTGAAAGAAAAGCTTTTTCTCTGAGAGCATCTGAGAGGTTTGCATGAAGCACTGATATCTGACATATGCAATTTTGAATAGGAGAGGAAAAAGAAAATGGCAAGGAGTTTTTAATTTTAGTGGTTTCAATTTTAATTTCCGTGCACTTTTTCAAAACTTGTCAGCTCAAATGCCCATCAACATCTTTTAGTCATCTGTAAGTCAGTATTCATATAAAATGTGCTTCAAATCCAAAGAATTTCAAATTTGCACTCCAAGCTTCTATGCCTAGATTTATGATTTCCTACACATATTAGATGAAAGGAAGGCCTTTTTTACTGTGGGAGTGCTGGAACACTGGAACAGGTTGCCCAGAGAAGTTGTGGGTGTCCCATCCCTGAAAGTATTCAAGGTCACCTTGGACGGGGCTTGGAGCAGCAACAAAGGAGAAGCTTGATGGTAGAGAAACAAAGTCGGACTATAGAAGAAACTCGGATTGAAGTATAGGATCAAGTTTTCTCTCAGCTCTTGGGGTAAATTCAAAGTTGTACAAAATGACATTTATCTGTGCTATTCACTACTGTAACAGAAAGTTTCATGAAAACTGTACAGAAGATAGTAAATTTTAAAAGAGATAAGAATTACAGCATAAAATCCATGGGATAGGTTACAACATGAGACACTCTCTAAGAGAAAATCTCTTTGTTTCAGCACTTCATCGGGGTAAGATTTCATGAAGTGCCAAAGAAGGCGGCAAAATATCATTCGGGACATTATTTACTGGAATTCAGCCTGGCCATTAGTAGGAACTGCCTTTGAACATATCATGTAGATATACCACACACACTTTCCCTTCACTGAAAAATTACTGTTTACAACAAATAAGCAATTGACGATCAAAATTGATTGAAAGCATCTTAAACATGTCAAGTATTTCATTGTAGATGATCTGTGATCCAAATGCTTCTTCCACCTTCGAGAGGGACAGAAGAATTCTTCCATATCATGATGGTTTAAAATTGTATCAACCAATGTTTTCTGCTGAAAAGATATCATCTATTTTTTTCTATTTTTGGAAGAAAATATTCCTAGACATACAACAGGTGAGAACTAAGTAATTTTAAAGAAACAAATGAAATGAAAATATTCTGTAAATAGAATGAAATGAAAAGCTGTGTTTTAAATAGGAGCTAAATATTAAACAGAATTTTTGTACCAGGCATTTGAATTACTGCACCAGCTCTTTTGCCCATCAAGAGAGGCATTTAGCATTTCAGTCTTTTCCAAGGTGTTCATGATCTGCTATGCTGATCTCTGTGTGTGCCTAGGTGTGTGTGGAGGGGGGGGCATATGAAGGGGAGTGTGTATGTTTGCTTTACAATTGTTGTGGCAGATTCATGCCTCAGCTCCACATTTTGTTTTAAAAAGGTCACACCGAGTGGATATGAAGTTTACTATCAACAAGAGATCGATTCCCAAATCATCCATTTGACTCTCCCTTATAAATCATGTGCTTTGTTGCATATTTTATCAAATATACTTTCAAGCCAGATGGAGGAAGGAGGATGTGGGAATCCCTCCACCATCTTGCAACTTTTATGTAAGTAGGTTTTCAAGAAAATCATCATTTCTCTTTTAAATATGTCTGGAACAGGCATGATGGTAGTGTCAACCTGTTGGAGTTTTTGTTGCTGGAAGAAGTTGTACAAAAGGATTGGTTTTTACATTGACCAGTTACTGAATCAAGCGCAGGAATACATTGGAAATTTAGCTGGGGGTTCCTTTTCCCAGCAGACTACTTCTAGAACGAGCTTGTACACTGAAGCTGACTCTTTTGCTCTCTTTTTGTTTCTTTCCTATTTTCTTGGCTTCTTTGCCACTATCTAGACAATTTTGGAACTTTGTTCCCAACTAAAATGGTTTCAATAGTCTGATTGTGATCATACATTTTTACAAGGAATTTTTAAAATCTTTCCTCGAGTCCAGAAAGTCAAGGACTTAGATCTTTTTCTTCCCTTATCAATATTGCCATGAAATTGATAAATAAAGACCAACTCTTTATTTTTGTTTTTAACCCACGTAGATAATTCCCATCCATTAATCCATTTTGTGGACCAATAGCTGCCATTCTGATGGAAGCTGTCACTTCTTAACAATAGGCATTCTGTGACTATGTTGACTGCACTTTGGGTGAAGATCCTAACTGGTCTTAGATATACATAGGGAGAAATTTGCTCAGCCAGTGTCAGTCTTAAGCATGCGTATCAGAAGATCTTTCTAGAGCTGGGAATTTTCCCATGAAAGGGATTCAGTTAGGGAAGAGACACTTGTGCCAGAGTTTTACATTCTTCTTGAACACTGCTTAAGGAACTTAGATGCCATGTCCATTTGGATCTCTGTCTGCACAGAACTTTGTCATGCCAGCGCTTTGAAATGCATCTTGAAGAGAATTCACTAGCACAGAATGAAAGAGAGTGGAAGGGGTTGGTGGGGCTAACCAGGCCCAACCCCCCTGCCTAAACCAGGATACCTAGAGCCTCTTGCCCAGGATTCTATCTGGGTGTACTTTTAATGTCTTCAAAGATCCAGGCTCCACAATCTTTCTGGGCAGTCTGTGCCGTGGTTCAGTCACCCTGACAGTAAAGAAACATTTACTGATGTTCAAAGGCAATCTCCTGTATTTCAGTGTGTGCCCACTGCCTCTTGTCTTTTCCCTCAGCATCACTGAAAAGACACTGATTCCCTCCCCTTTGCACTATTGCTTCCATATGTATGTGTGATGCCATGTAGAGGTATGTCAAAAACCTCCCTGAAGCCCAGGCAGATAATATTCCCTTCATCTACCAGTCAAGTTGATTCATCAGAGGAGTTTAAAGTGATGTTCAGCATGAAATTCCCCTGAAAAATCATGCTAACTACATTATTTGGTCATCTGTCATGTGCCTGGCAAGGATTTCCAGGAAGAGCTGCTTCATCAACTTCCTGGGGATAAAAAAGAGGCTGGCTGGTTTGTACTATGGCGAGTCCTCTTAATTGCCTTTTTTGAAGATGGGTGTCATTTGCTAACATCCACTCTTTAGCTCCTCTTCTCATCTACACCTCGGCAAAAAGCTTTTCCACTATGTCTGGCTAGGAAAAACTGTGCCAGCACAGAAAACATCTCCCATCGTGTTCTAGAAGTTGCACGGATGTCTGCCAAGTGTTTGGCAGGAAGAAAAGAAAAGTTGTCCAAAACAGCTTCCAATCGAATGTTCCTGTGATTGGAAAAGTCAGGAGAGTGCAAAGGTACTGTTTTCTATCAGTTGGCAAGGTGCGCACACAATCCCAGTGTTGTACAGCTTGCTTCTTCACCTTCCCGAAGCTGCCGCTCTCGCCGGCTGCCGGAGCCCAAGAAGCGGCTTCTTCGCGCAAAGACGATTGTGCCGCTCACAGGGCTCTCCTTAGCGCGGCTTCTGCCGAAAGACGCCCGGCAGCGGCTCTTACCTCCGGAGAGCATCCTACCTTCGTCTTTAGCTCCTCTTCTCATCTACACCTCGGCAAAACGCTTTTCCACTATGTCTGGCTAGGAAAAACTGTGCCAGCACAGAAAACATCTCCCATCGTGTTCTCGAAGTTGCACGGATGTCTGCCAAGTGTTTGGCAGGAAGAAAAGAAAAGTTGTCCAAAACAGCTTCCAATCGAATGTTCATGTGATTGGAAAAGTCAGGAGAGTGCAAAGGTACTGTTTACTATCAGTTGGCAAAGTGCGCACACAATCCCAGTGTTGTACAGCTTGCTTCTTCACCTTCCCGAAGCTGCCGCTCTCGCCGGCTGCCGGAGCCCAAGAAGCTGCTTCTTCGCGCAAAGACGATTGTGCCGCTCACAGGGCTCTCCTTAGCGCGGCTTCTGCCGAAAGACGCCCGGCAGCGGCTCTTACCTCCGGAGAGCATCCTACCTTCGTCTTTCGCGTCTTTTGTAGTCTACATCTTAGCAAAACGCTTCTCCACTATGTCTGGCTAGGAAAAACTGTGCCAGCACAGAAAACATCTCCCATCGTGTTCTAGAAGTTGCACGGATGTCTGCCAAGTGTTTGGCAGGAAGAAAAGAAAAGTTGTCCAAAACAGCTTCCAATCGAATGTTCCTGTGATTGGAAAAGTCAGGAGAGTGCAAAGGTACTGTTTTCTATCAGTTGGCAAGGTGCGCACACAATCCCAGTGTTGTACAGCTTGCTTCTTCACCTTCCCGAAGCTGCCGCTCTCGCCGGCTCCCGGAACCGAAGAAGCGGCTTCTTCGCGCAAAGACGATTGTGCCGCTCACAGGGCTCTCCTTAGCGCGGCTTCTGCCGAAAGACGCCCGGCAGCGGCTCTTACCTCCGGAGAGCATCCTACCTTCGTCTTTCGCGTCTTTTGTAGTCTACATCTTAGCAAAACGCTTTTCCACTATGTCTGGCTAGGAAAAACTGTGCCAGCACAGAAAACATCTCCCATCGTGTTCTAGAAGTTGCACGGATGTCTGCCAAGTGTTTGGCAGGAAGAAAAGAAAAGTTGTCCAAAACAGCTTCCAATCGAATGTTCCTGTGATTGGAAAAGTCAGGAGAGTGCAAAGGTACTGTTTTCTATCAGTTGGCAAGGTGCGCACACAATCCCAGTGTTGTACAGCTTGCTTCTTCACCTTCCCGAAGCTGCCGCTCTCGCCGGCTGCCGGAGCCCAAGAAGCGGCTTCTTCGCGCAAAGACGATTGTGCCGCTCACAGTGCTCTCCTTAGCGCGGCTTCTGCCGAAAGACGCCCGGCAGCGGCTCTTACCTCCGGAGAGCATCCTACCTTCGTCTTTCGCGTCTTATGTAGTCTACACCTCGGCAAAAAGCTTTTCCACTATGTCTGGCTAGGAAAAACTGTGCCAGCACAGAAAACATCTCCCATCGTGTTCTAGAAGTTGCACGGATGTCTGCCAAGTGTTTGGCAGGAAGAAAAGAAAAGTTGTCCAAAACAGCTTCCAATCGAATGTTCCTGTGATTGGAAAAGTCAGGAGAGTGCAAAGGTACTGTTTTCTATCAGTTGGCAAGGTGCGCACACAATCCCAGTGTTGTACAGCTTGCTTCTTCACCTTCCCGAAGCTGCCGCTCTCGCCGGCTCCCGGAACCGAAGAAGCGGCTTCTTCGCGCAAAGACGATTGTGCCGCTCACAGTGCTCTCCTTAGCGCGGCTTCTGCCGAAAGACGCCCGGCAGCGGCTCTTACCTCCGGAGAGCATCCTACCTTCGTCTTTCGCGTCTTTTGTAGTCTACATCTTAGCAAAACGCTTCTCCACTATGTCTGGCTAGGAAAAACTGTGCCAGCACAGAAAACATCTCCCATCGTGTTCTAGAAGTTGCACGGATGTCTGCCAAGTGTTTGGCAGGAAGAAAAGAAAAGTTGTCCAAAACAGCTTCCAATCGAATGTTCCTGTGATTGGAAAAGTCAGGAGAGTGCAAAGGTACTGTTTTCTATCAGTTGGCAAGGTGCGCACACAATCCCAGTGTTGTACAGCTTGCTTCTTCACCTTCCCGAAGCTGCCGCTCTCGCCGGCTGCCGGAGCCCAAGAAGCGGCTTCTTCGCGCAAAGACGATTGTGCCGCTCACAGTGCTCTCCTTAGCGCGGCTTCTGCCGAAAGACGCCCGGCAGCGGCTCTTACCTCCGGAGAGCATCCTACCTTCGTCTTTCGCGTCTTTTGTAGTCTACATCTTAGCAAAACGCTTTTCCACTATGTCTGGCTAGGAAAAACTGTGCCAGCACAGAAAACATCTCCCATCGTGTTCTAGAAGTTGCACGGATGTCTGCCAAGTGTTTGGCAGGAAGAAAAGAAAAGTTGTCCAAAACAGCTTCCAATCGAATGTTCCTGTGATTGGAAAAGTCAGGAGAGTGCAAAGGTACTGTTTTCTATCAGTTGGCAAGGTGCGCACACAATCCCAGTGTTGTACAGCTTGCTTCTTCACCTTCCCGAAGCTGCCGCTCTCGCCGGCTGCCGGAGCCCAAGAAGCGGCTTCTTCGCGCAAAGACGATTGTGCCGCTCACAGTGCTCTCCTTAGCGCGGCTTCTGCCGAAAGACGCCCGGCAGCGGCTCTTACCTCCGGAGAGCATCCTACCTTCGTCTTTCGCGTCTTATGTAGTCTACACCTCGGCAAAAAGCTTTTCCACTATGTCTGGCTAGGAAAAACTGTGCCAGCACAGAAAACATCTCCCATCGTGTTCTAGAAGTTGCACGGATGTCTGCCAAGTGTTTGGCAGGAAGAAAAGAAAAGTTGTCCAAAACAGCTTCCAATCGAATGTTCCTGTGATTGGAAAAGTCAGGAGAGTGCAAAGGTACTGTTTTCTATCAGTTGGCAAGGTGCGCACACAATCCCAGTGTTGTACAGCTTGCTTCTTCACCTTCCCGAAGCTGCCGCTCTCGCCGGCTCCCGGAACCGAAGAAGCGGCTTCTTCGCGCAAAGACGATTGTGCCGCTCACAGTGCTCTCCTTAGCGCGGCTTCTGCCGAAAGACGCCCGGCAGCGGCTCTTACCTCCGGAGAGCATCCTACCTTCGTCTTTAGCTCCTCTTCTCATCTACACCTCGGCAAAACGCTTTTCCACTATGTCTGGCTAGGAAAAACTGTGCCAGCACAGAAAACATCTCCCATCGTGTTCTCGAAGTTGCACGGATGTCTGCCAAGTGTTTGGCAGGAAGAAAAGAAAAGTTGTCCAAAACAGCTTCCAATCGAATGTTCATGTGATTGGAAAAGTCAGGAGAGTGCAAAGGTACTGTTTTCTATCAGTTGGCAAGGTGCGCACACAATCCCAGTGTTGTACAGCTTGCTTCTTCACCTTCCCGAAGCTGCCGCTCTCGCCGGCTCCCGGAACCGAAGAAGCGGCTTCTTCGCGCAAAGACGATTGTGCCGCTCACAGTGCTCTCCTTAGCGCGGCTTCTGCCGAAAGACGCCCGGCAGCGGCTCTTACCTCCGGAGAGCATCCTACCTTCGTCTTTAGCTCCTCTTCTCATCTACACCTCGGCAAAACGCTTTTCCACTATGTCTGGCTAGGAAAAACTGTGCCAGCACAGAAAACATCTCCCATCGTGTTCTAGAAGTTGCACGGATGTCTGCCAAGTGTTTGGCAGGAAGAAAAGAAAAGTTGTCCAAAACAGCTTCCAATCGAATGTTCCTGTGATTGGAAAAGTCAGGAGAGTGCAAAGGTACTGTTTTCTATCAGTTGGCAAGGTGCGCACACAATCCCAGTGTTGTACAGCTTGCTTCTTCACCTTCCCGAAGCTGCCGCTCTCGCCGGCTGCCGGAGCCCAAGAAGCGGCTTCTTCGCGCAAAAGACGATTGTGCCGCTCACAGTGCTCTCCTTAGCGCGGCTTCTGCCGAAAGAAGCCCGGCAGCGGCTCTTATCTCCTGAGAGTGGCAGCTTCGGGAAGGTGAAGAAGCAAGCTGTACAACACTGGGATTGTGTGCGCACCTTGCCAACTGATAGAAAACAGTACCTTTGCACTCTCCTGACTCTTCCAATCACAGGAACATTCGATTGGAAGCTGTTTTGGACAACTTTTCTTTTCTTCCTCCCAAACACTTGGCAGACATATCTGCAACTTCTAGAAAACGATGGGAGATGTTTTCTGGGCTGGCACAGTTTTTCCTAGCCAGACATAGTGGAAAAGCGTTTTGCTAAGATGTAGACTACATAAGACGCGAAAGACGAAGGTAGGATGCTCTCCGGAGTTAAGAGCCGCTGCCGGGCGTCTTTCGGCAGAAGCCGCGCTAAGGAGAGCCCTGTGAGCGGCACAATCGTCTTTGCGCGAAGAAGCCGATTCTTCGGTTCCGGGAGCCGGCGAGAGCGGCAGCTTCGGGAAGGTGAAGAAGCAAGCTGTACAACACTGGGATTGTGTGCGCACCTTGCCAACTGATAGAAAACAGTACCTTTGCACTCTCCTGACTTTTCCAATCACAGGAACATTCGATTGGAAGCTGTTTTGGACAACTTTTCTTTTCTTCCTGCCAAACACTTGGCAGACATCCGTGCAACTTCTAGAACACGATGGGAGATGTTTTCTGTGCTGGCACAGTTTTTCCTAGCCAGACATAGTGGAAAAGCGTTTTGCTAAGATGTAGACTACAAAAGACGCGAAAGACGAAGGTAGGATGCTCTCCGGAGGTAAGAGCCGCTGCCGGGCGTCTTTCGGCAGAAGCCGCGCTAAGGAGAGCCCTGTGAGCGGCACAATCGTCTTTGCGCGAAGAAGCCGCTTCTTGGGCTCCGGCAGCCGGCGAGAGCGGCAGCTTCGGGAAGGTGAAGAAGCAAGCTGTACAACACTGGGATTGTGTGCGCACCTTGCCAACTGATAGAAAACAGTACCTTTGCACTCTCCTGACTTTTCCAATCACAGGAACATTCGATTGGAAGCTGTTTTGGACAACTTTTCTTTTCTTCCTGCCAAACACTTGGCAGACATCCGTGCAACTTCTAGAACACGATGGGAGATGTTTTCTGTGCTGGCACAGTTTTTCCTAGCCAGACATAGTGGAAAAGCTTTTTGCCGAGGTGTAGACTACATAAGACGCGAAAGACGAAGGTAGGATGCTCTCCGGAGGTAAGAGCCGCTGCCGGGCGTCTTTCGGCAGAAGCCGCGCTAAGGAGAGCACTGTGAGCGGCACAATCGTCTTTGCGCGAAGAAGCCGCTTCTTGGGCTCCGGCAGCCGGCGAGAGCGGCAGCTTCGGGAAGGTGAAGAAGCAAGCTGTACAACACTGGGATTGTGTGCGCACCTTGCCAACTGATAGAAAACAGTACCTTTGCCCTCTCCTGACTTTTCCAATCACAGGAACATTCGATTGGAAGCTGTTTTGGACAACTTTTCTTTTCTTCCTGCCAAACACTTGGCAGACATCCGTGCAACTTCTAGAACACGATGGGAGATGTTTTCTGTGCTGGCACAGTTTTTCCTAGCCAGACATAGTGGAAAAGCTTTTTGCCGAGGTGTAGACTACATAAGACGCGAAAGACGAAGGTAGGATGCTCTCCGGAGGTAAGAGCCGCTGCCGGGCGTCTTTCGGCAGAAGCCGCGCTAAGGAGAGCACTGTGAGCGGCACAATCGTCTTTGCGCGAAGAAGCCGCTTCTTCGGTTCCGGGAGCCGGCGAGAGCGGCAGCTTCGGGAAGGTGAAGAAGCAAGCTGTACAACACTGGGATTGTGTGCGCACCTTGCCAACTGATAGAAAACAGTACCTTTGCACTCTCCTGACTTTTCCAATCACAGGAACATTCGATTGGAAGCTGTTTTGGACAACTTTTCTTTTCTTCCTGCCAAACACTTGGCAGACATCCGTGCAACTTCTAGAACACGATGGGAGATGTTTTCTGTGCTGGCACAGTTTTTCCTAGCCAGACATAGTGGAAAAGCGTTTTGCTAAGATGTAGACTACAAAAGACGCGAAAGACGAAGGTAGGATGCTCTCCGGAGGTAAGAGCCGCTGCCGGGCGTCTTTCGGCAGAAGCCGCGCTAAGGAGAGCCCTGTGAGCGGCACAATCGTCTTTGCGCGAAGAAGCCGCTTCTTGGGCTCCGGCAGCCGGCGAGAGCGGCAGCTTCGGGAAGGTGAAGAAGCAAGCTGTACAACACTGGGATTGTGTGCGCACTTTGCCAACTGATAGAAAACAGTACCTTTGCACTCTCCTGACTTTTCCAATCACATGAACATTCGATTGGAAGCTGTTTTGGACAACTTTTCTTTTCTTCCTGCCAAACACTTGGCAGACATCCGTGCAACTTCTAGAACACGATGGGAGATGTTTTCTGTGCTGGCACAGTTTTTCCTAGCCAGACATAGTGGAAAAGCGTTTTGCTAAGATGTAGACTACAAAAGACGCGAAAGACGAAGGTAGGATGCTCTCCGGAGGTAAGAGCCGCTGCCGGGCGTCTTTCGGCAGAAGCCGCGCTAAGGAGAGCCCTGTGAGCGGCACAATCGTCTTTGCGCGAAGAAGCCGCTTCTTGGGCTCCGGCAGCCGGCGAGAGCGGCAGCTTCGGGAAGGTGAAGAAGCAAGCTGTACAACACTGGGATTGTGTGCGCACTTTGCCAACTGATAGTAAACAGTACCTTTGCACTCTCCTGACTTTTCCAATCACATGAACATTCGATTGGAAGCTGTTTTGGACAACTTTTCTTTTCTTCCTGCCAAACACTTGGCAGACATCCGTGCAACTTCTAGAACACGATGGGAGATGTTTTCTGTGCTGGCACAGTTTTTCCTAGCCAGACATAGTGGAAAAGCGTTTTGCCGAGGTGTAGATGAGAAGAGGAGCTAAAGACGAAGGTAGGATGCTCTCCGGAGGTAAGAGCCGCTGCCGGGCGTCTTTCGGCAGAAGCCGCGCTAAGGAGAGCACTGTGAGCGGCACAATCGTCTTTGCGCGAAGAAGCCGCTTCTTCGGTTCCGGGAGCCGGCGAGAGCGGCAGCTTCGGGAAGGTGAAGAAGCAAGCTGTACAACACTGGGATTGTGTGCGCACCTTGCCAACTGATAGAAAACAGTACCTTTGCACTCTCCTGACTTTTCCAATCACATGAACATTCGATTGGAAGCTGTTTTGGACAACTTTTCTTTTCTTCCTGCCAAACACTTGGCAGACATCCGTGCAACTTCGAGAACACGATGGGAGATGTTTTCTGTGCTGGCACAGTTTTTCCTAGCCAGACATAGTGGAAAAGCGTTTTGCCGAGGTGTAGATGAGAAGAGGAGCTAAAGACGAAGGTAGGATGCTCTCCGGAGGTAAGAGCCGCTGCCGGGCGTCTTTCGGCAGAAGCCGCGCTAAGGAGAGCACTGTGAGCGGCACAATCGTCTTTGCGCGAAGAAGCCGCTTCTTCGGTTCCGGGAGCCGGCGAGAGCGGCAGCTTCGGGAAGGTGAAGAAGCAAGCTGTACAACACTGGGATTGTGTGCGCACCTTGCCAACTGATAGAAAACAGTACCTTTGCACTCTCCTGACTTTTCCAATCACAGGAACATTCGATTGGAAGCTGTTTTGGACAACTTTTCTTTTCTTCCTGCCAAACACTTGGCAGACATCCGTGCAACTTCTAGAACACGATGGGAGATGTTTTCTGTGCTGGCACAGTTTTTCCTAGCCAGACATAGTGGAAAAGCTTTTTGCCGAGGTGTAGATGAGAAGAGGAGCTAAAGAGTGGATGTTAGCAAATGACACCCATCTTCAAAAAAGGCAATTAAGAGGACTCGCCATAGTACAAACCAGCCAGCCTCTTTTTTATCCCCAGGAAGTTGATGAAGCAGCTCTTCCTGGAAATCCTTGCCAGGCACATGACAGATGACCAAATAATGTAGTTAGCATGATTTTTCAGGGGAATTTCATGCTGAACATCACTTTAAACTCCTCTGATGAATCAACTTGACTGGTAGATGAAGGGAATATTATCTGCCTGGGCTTCAGGGAGGTTTTTGACATACCTCTACATGGCATCACACATACATATGGAAGCAATAGTGCAAAGGGGAGGGAATCAGTGTCTTTTCAGTGATGCTGAGGGAAAAGACAAGAGGCAGTGGGCACACACTGAAATACAGGAGATTGCCTTTGAACATCAGTAAATGTTTCTTTACTGTCAGGGTGACTGAACCACGGCACAGACTGCCCAGAAAGATTGTGGAGCCTGGATCTTTGAAGACATTAAAAGTACACCCAGATAGAATCCTGGGCAAGAGGCTCTAGGTATCCTGGTTTAGGCAGGGGGGTTGGGCCTGGTTAGCCCCACCAACCCCTTCCACTCTCTTTCATTCTGTGCTAGTGAATTCTCTTCAAGATGCATTTCAAAGCGCTGGCATGACAAAGTTCTGTGCAGACAGATATTCAAATGGACATGGCATCTAAGTTCCTTAAGCAGTGTTCAAGAAGAATGTAAAACTCTGGCACAAGTGTCTCTTCCCTAACTGAATCCCTTTCATGGGAAAATTCCCAGCTCTAGAAAGATCTTCTGATACGCATGCTTAAGACTGACACTGGCTGAGCAAATTTCTCCCTATGTATATCTAAGACCAGTTAGGATCTTCACCCAAAGTGCAGTCAACATAGTCACAGAATGCCTGTTGTTAAGAAGTGACAGCTTCCATCAGAATGGCAGCTATTGGTCCACAAAATGGATTAATGGATGGGAATTATCTACGTGGGTTAAAAACAAAAATAAAGAGTTGGTCTTTATTTATCAATTTCATGGCAATATTGATAAGGGAAGAAAAAGATCTAAGTCCTTGACTTTCTGGACTCGAGGAAAGATTTTAAAAATTCCTTGTAAAAATGTATGATCACAATCAGACTATTGAAACCATTTTAGTTGGGAACAAAGTTCCAAAATTGTCTAGATAGTGGCAAAGAAGCCAAGAAAATAGGAAAGAAACAAAAAGAGAGCAAAAGAGTCAGCTTCAGTGTACAAGCTCGTTCTAGAAGTAGTCTGCTGGGAAAAGGAACCCCCAGCTAAATTTCCAATGTATTCCTGCGCTTGATTCAGTAACTGGTCAATGTAAAAACCAATCCTTTTGTACAACTTCTTCCAGCAACAAAAACTCCAACAGGTTGACACTACCATCATGCCTGTTCCAGACATATTTAAAAGAGAAATGATGATTTTCTTGAAAACCTACTTACATAAAAGTTGCAAGATGGTGGAGGGATTCCCACATCCTCCTTCCTCCATCTGGCTTGAAAGTATATTTGATAAAATATGCAACAAAGCACATGATTTATAAGGGAGAGTCAAATGGATGATTTGGGAATCGATCTCTTGTTGATAGTAAACTTCATATCCACTCGGTGTGACCTTTTTAAAACAAAATGTGGAGCTGAGGCATGAATCTGCCACAACAATTGTAAAGCAAACATACACACTCCCCTTCATATGCCCCCCCCTCCACACACACCTAGGCACACACAGAGATCAGCATAGCAGATCATGAACACCTTGGAAAAGACTGAAATGCTAAATGCCTCTCTTGATGGGCAAAAGAGCTGGTGCAGTAATTCAAATGCCTGGTACAAAAATTCTGTTTAATATTTAGCTCCTATTTAAAACACAGCTTTTCATTTCATTCTATTTACAGAATATTTTCATTTCATTTGTTTCTTTAAAATTACTTAGTTCTCACCTGTTGTATGTCTAGGAATATTTTCTTCCAAAAATAGAAAAAAATAGATGATATCTTTTCAGCAGAAAACATTGGTTGATACAATTTTAAACCATCATGATATGGAAGAATTCTTCTGTCCCTCTCGAAGGTGGAAGAAGCATTTGGATCACAGATCATCTACAATGAAATACTTGACATGTTTAAGATGCTTTCAATCAATTTTGATCGTCAATTGCTTATTTGTTGTAAACAGTAATTTTTCAGTGAAGGGAAAGTGTGTGTGGTATATCTACATGATATGTTCAAAGGCAGTTCCTACTAATGGCCAGGCTGAATTCCAGTAAATAATGTCCCGAATGATATTTTGCCGCCTTCTTTGGCACTTCATGAAATCTTACCCCGATGAAGTGCTGAAACAAAGAGATTTTCTCTTAGAGAGTGTCTCATGTTGTAACCTATCCCATGGATTTTATGCTGTAATTCTTATCTCTTTTAAAATTTACTATCTTCTGTACAGTTTTCATGAAACTTTCTGTTACAGTAGTGAATAGCACAGATAAATGTCATTTTGTACAACTTTGAATTTACCCCAAGAGCTGAGAGAAAACTTGATCCTATACTTCAATCCGAGTTTCTTCTATAGTCCAACTTTGTTTCTCTACCATCAAGCTTCTCCTTTGTTGCTGCTCCAAGCCCCGTCCAAGGTGACCTTGAATACTTTCAGGGATGGGACACCCACAACTTCTCTGGGCAACCTGTTCCAGTGTTCCAGCACTCCCACAGTAAAAAAGGCCTTCCTTTCATCTAATATGTGTAGGAAATCATAAATCTAGGCATAGAAGCTTGGAGTGCAAATTTGAAATTCTTTGGATTTGAAGCACATTTTATATGAATACTGACTTACAGATGACTAAAAGATGTTGATGGGCATTTGAGCTGACAAGTTTTGAAAAAGTGCACGGAAATTAAAATTGAAACCACTAAAATTAAAAACTCCTTGCCATTTTCTTTTTCCTCTCCTATTCAAAATTGCATATGTCAGATATCAGTGCTTCATGCAAACCTCTCAGATGCTCTCAGAGAAAAAGCTTTTCTTTCAGACTAAGTTGCGGTTGACGTAGAACACTAGCAGGAGTGAAAGATTTTCTGGGCATCGGGGCAGCCCGTTCTCCTTGGATTTGTGTGCAGAATGCATTTTATCCAAACTGGAAAATAGATCCCAGCTCTGTTCTATTCATCATTCTTACTTCATCAGGCCAGAAGATTCTGTGAAAAGTAGCCTGTGGACCTTGAAGACAGCGCATGTGAACCAGATGAGAGGTGATAGAGAAGTTGAGGGAGAGAAGAAAGAGCATGAGGCTGAAACCAGAAAGTATTTCTCCACGTGATCATGGAAGATTGCAGGAGCCACTTGGTACTATCAAACCAGCCCAACTTGGCACTGGTGCCACCTTGGGTCTGGGAGCCATGTTGCATATCGTGCATTTTAAGGAGCCAGCTGGCCACACCCAGCCATATGCCCCCAAACACAAACCAAGGCCCTTTTCTCTGGCAAACAAAACTCAGCTGCCCTGCTTCTGGATGGCAGATTGCAGGAACCACTTGGTACTATCAAACCAGCCCAACTTGGCACTGGTGCCACCATGGGTCTGGTCACCATCCTGCCTATTGTAGCTTTTCAGGAGCCAGCCGGTCACTCTCAGCCATAGGCCCCCAAACACAAACCTCGGCCCGTTTCCCTGGCAAACAAAAGTAAGCTGCCCCGCTTCTGGATGGCAGATTGCAGGAGCTACTTAGTACTATCAAATCAGCCCGACTTGGCACAGGTGCCACCTTGGATCTGGGAACCATCCTGTGTATCGTGGATTTTCAGGGGCCACCCAGCCACTCTCAGCCATATGCCCCCAAAAACAAACCACGGCCCTTTTCTCTGGCAAACAAAACTCAACTGCCCCTCTTCTGGATGGCAAATTTTAGGACGCACTTTGTACTACGAAAACCGCCCGACGTGGCACTGGTGCCACCTTGTGTCAGGGAACCATCCTGCATATCGAGCTTTTTAAGGAGCCAGCCGGCCAGGCCCAGCCATATACCCCCAAAAACAAACCACGGACCATTTCTCATGGAAACAAAAATCCGCTGCCCCGCGTCTGGATGGCAGATTGCAGGAGCCACTTTGCACCATCAAACCAGCCCGACTTGGCACTGGTGCCACCTTGGGTCTGGGAACAATCCTGCGTATCGTACATATTCAGGAACCAGCCGAACACTCCCAGCCACAGGCCCCCAAACACAAACAACGGCCCATTTCCCTGGCAAACAAAACTCAGCTGCCCCGCTTCTGGATGGCAGTTTGCAGGAGCCACTTGGGACTATCAAACCAGCCCGACTTGGCACTGGTGCCACCTTGGGTCTGGGAACCATCCTGCGTATGGTGGATTCTAAGGAGCCAGCCGGCCACTCCCAGCCACAGGCCCCCAACAAAAACCACGGCCCTTTTTTCTGGCAAACAAAACTTAGCTGCCTCACTTCTGGATGGCAGATTGCAGGAGTCACTTGGTGTAATCAAACCAGCCCGACTTGGCACTGGTGCCACCTTGGGTCTGGGAACCATCCTGCGTATCGTGGATTCTAAGGAGCCAGCCGGCCACTCCCAGCCACAGGCCCCCAAACAAAATCAACGGCGCTGTTCCCTGGAAAACAAAACACGCCTGCCAACTTTTTGATGGAGTTTGCAGGAGCCACTTGGTACTATCAAACCAGCCCGACTTGGCACTGGTGCCACCTTGGGTCTGGGAAACATCCTGCGTATCGTGGATTCTTAGGAGCCAGCCGGCCACTCCTAGCCACAGGCCCCCAGACAAAAACCTAGGCCTATTTCTCTGGCAAACAAAAGTAAGCTGCCCCGCTTCTGGATGGCAGATTGCAGGAGACACTTGGTACTATCAAACCAGCCCAACTTGGCACTGGTGCCACCTTGGATCTGGGAACCATGCTGTGTATCGTGGATATTCAGGGGCCAGCCGGCCACTCTCAGCCATATGTCCCCAAACAGAAACCTCGGCCCGTTTCTCTGGCAAACAAAACTCAACTGCCCCTCTTCTGGATGGCAAATTGCAGGATGAACTTGATACTAAAACCGCAGGCCGACTTGGTAGTGGTGACACCTTGGACCTGGGAACCATCATGCGTATCGAGCATTTTAAGGAGCCAGCCGGCCACTCCCAGCAATATGCCCCCAAAAACAATCCACGGAATTTTTCTCTGGCAAACAAAAATCAGCTGCCCCGCTTCTGGATGGCAGATTGCAGGAGCCACTTTGCACCATCAAACCAGCCCGACTTGGCACTGGTGCCACCTTGCATCTGGGAACCATGCTGCCTAGCGTGGATTTTCAGGAGCCAGCCGGCCACTCTCAGCCATAGGCCCCCAAACAAAACCCACGGCCCGTTTCCCTGGCAAACAAAATTAAGCTGCCCCGCTTCTGGATGGCAGATTGCAGGACGAACTTGGTAGTATCAAACCAGCCCGACTTGGCACTGGTGCCACCTTGGGTCTGGGAACCATCCTGCGTATTGTGGGTTCAAAGGAGCCAGCCGTCCACTGCCAGCCACAGGCCCCCAAATACAAACAACGGCGCTTTTCCCTGGAAAACAAAACTCGCCTGACAACTTTTTGATGGCAGATTGCAGGAGCCACTTGGTACTATCAAATCAGCCCAACTTGGCACTGGTGCCACCATGGGTCTGGTCACCATCCTGCCTATCGTAGCTTTTCAGGAGCCAGCCGGTCACTCTCAGCCATAGGCCCCCAAACACAAACCTCGGCCCGTTTCCCTGGCAAACAAAAGTAAGCTGCCCCGCTTCTGGATGGCAGATTGCAGGAGCTACTTAGTACTATCAAATCAGCCCGACTTGGCACAGGTGCCACCTTGGATCTGGGAACCATCCTGTGTATCGTGGATTTTCAGGGGCCACCCAGCCACTCTCAGCCATATGCCCCCAAAAACAAACCACGGACCTTTTCTCTGGCAAACAAAACTCAACTGCCCCTCTTCTGGATGGCAAATTTTAGGACGCACTTTGTACTACGAAAACCGCCCGACGTGGCACTGGTGCCACCTTGTGTCAGGGAACCATCCTGCATATCGAGCTTTTTAAGGAGCCAGCCGGCCAGGCCCAGCCATATACCCCCAAAAACAAACCACGGACCATTTCTCATGGAAACAAAAATCCGCTGCCCCGCGTCTGGATGGCAGACTGCAGGAGCCACTTTGCACCATCCAACCAGCCCGACTTGGCACTGGTGCCACCTTGGGTCTGGGAACAATCCTGCGTATCGTACATATTCAGGAACCAGCCGAACACTCCCAGCCACAGGCCCCCAAACACAAACAACGGCCCATTTCCCTGGCAAACAAAACTCAGCTGCCCCGCTTCTGGATGGCAGTTTGCAGGAGCCACTTGGGACTATCAAACCAGCCCGACTTGGCACTGGTGCCACCTTGGGTCTGGGAACCATCCTGCGTATGGTGGATTCTAAGGAGCCAGCCGGCCACTCCCAGCCACAGGCCCCCAACAAAAACCACGGCCCTTTTTTCTGGCAAACAAAACTTAGCTGCCTCACTTCTGGATGGCAGATTGCAGGAGCCACTTGGTGTAATCAAACCAGCCCGACTTGGCACTGGTGCCACCTTGGGTCTGGGAACCATCCTGCGTATCGTGGATTCTAAGGAGCCAGCCGGCCACTCCCAGCCACAGGCCCCCAAACAAAATCAACGGCGCTGTTCCCTGGAAAACAAAACACGCCTGCCAACTTTTTGATGGAGTTTGCAGGAGCCACTTGGTACTATCAAACCAGCCCGACTTGGCACTGGTGTCACCTTGGGTCTGGGAAACATCCTGCGTATGGTGGATTCTTAGGAGCCAGCCGGCCACTCCTAGCCACAGGCCCCCAGACAAAAACCTAGGCCTATTTCTCTGGCAAACAAAAGTAAGCTGCCCCACTTCTGGATGGCAGATTGCAGGAGACACTTGGTACTATCAAACCAGCCCAACTTGGCACTGGTGCCACCTTGGATCTGGGAACCATGCTGTGTATCGTGGATATTCAGGGGCCAGCCGGCCACTCTCAGCCATATGTCCCCAAACAGAAACCTCGGCCCGTTTCTCTGGCAAACAAAACTCAACTGCCCCTCTTCTGGATGGCAAATTGCAGGATGAACTTGATACTAAAACCGCAGGCCGACTTGGTAGTGGTGACACCTTGGGCCTGGGAACCATCATGCGTATCGAGCATTTTAAGGAGCCAGCCGGCCACTCCCAGCAATATGCCCCCAAAAACAATCCACGGAATTTTTCTCTGGCAAACAAAAATCAGCTGCCCCGCTTCTGGATGGCAGATTGCAGGAGCCACTTTGCACCATCAAACCAGCCCGACTTGGCACTGGTGCCACCTTGCATCTGGGAACCATGCTGCCTAGCGTGGATTTTCAGGAGCCAGCCGGCCACTCTCAGCCATAGGCCCCCAAACAAAACCCACGGCCCGTTTCCCTGGCAAACAAAATTAAGCTGCCCCGCTTCTGGATGGCAGATTGCAGGACGCACTTGGTAGTATCAAACCAGCCCGACTTGGCACTGGTGCCACCTTGGGTCTGGGAACCATCCTGCGTATCGTGGATTCTAAGGAGCCAGCCGGCCACTCCCAGCCACAGGCCCCCAAACACACACAACGGCGCTTTTCCCTGGAAAACAAAACTCGCCTGACAACTTTTTGATGGCAGATTGCAGGAGCCACTTGGTACTATCAAATCAGCCCAACTTGGCACTGGTGCCACCATGGGTCTGGTCACCATCCTGCCTATCGTAGCTTTTCAGGAGCCAGCCGGTCACTCCCAGCCATAGGTCCCCAGTCACAAACCTCGGCCCGTTTCCCTGGCAAACAAAAGTAAGCTGCCCCGCTTCTGGATGGCAGATTGCAGGAGCCACTTGGTACTATCAAACCAGCCCAACTTGGCACTGGTGCCACCTCTGGTCTGGGAACCATGCTGCGTAACACAGATTCTAAGGCGCCAGTCGGCCACTCCCAGCCACAAGCCCCCAAACACAAACAACGGCGCTATTCTCTGGCAAACAAAACTCCACTGCCCCGCTTCTGGATGGCAAATTGCAGGACGCACTTGGTACTATAAAAACAGCCCGACTTGGCACTGGTGCCACCTTGGGTCTGGGAACCATCCTGCGTATCGATCTTTTTAATGAGACAGCCGGCCACTCCCAGCCATATGCCCCCAAACACAACCCACGGCCCTTTTCTCTGGCAAACAAAACTCAACTGCACCGCTTCTGGATGGCAGATTGCAGGAGCCACTTGGTACTATCAAACCAGCCCGACTTGGCACTGGTGCCACCTTGGGTCTGGGAACCATCCTGCGTATCGTGGATTCTAAGGAGCCAGCCGGCCACTCCCAGCCACAGGCCCCCAAACAAAATCAACGGCGCTGTTCGCTGGAAAACAAAACACGCCTGCCAACTTTTTGATGGAGTTTGCAGGAGCCACTTGGTACTATCAAACCAGCCCGACTTGGCACTGGTGCCACCTTGGGTCTGGGAAACATCCTGCGTATCGTGGATTCTTAGGAGCCAGCCGGCCACTCCTAGCCACAGGCCCCCAGAAAAAAACCTAGGCCTATTTCTATGGCAAACAAAAGTAAGCTGCCCCGCTTCTGGATGGCAGATTGCAGGAGACACTTGGTACTATCAAACCAGCCCAACTTGGCACTGGTGCCACCATGGGTCTGGTCACCATCCTGCCTATCGTAGCTTTTCAGGAGCCAGCCGTCACTCCCAGCCATAGGTCCCCAGTCACAAACCTCGGCCCGTTTCCCTGGCAAACAAAAGTAAGCTGCCCCACTTCTGGATGGCAGATTGCAGGAGCCACTTGGTACTATCAAACCAGCCCAACTTGGCACTGGTGCCACCTCTTGTCTGGGAACCATGCTGCGTAACACAGATTCTAAGGCGCCAGTCGGCCACTCCCAGCCACAAGCCCCCAAACACAAACAACGGCGCTATTCTCTGGCAAACAAAACTCCACTGCCCCTCTTCTGGATGGCAAATTGCAGGACGCACTTGGTACTATAAAAACAGCCCGACTTGGCACTGGTGCCACCTTGGGTCTGGGAACCATCCTGCGTATCGATCTTTTTAATGAGACAGCCGGCCACTCCCAGCCATATGCCCCCAAACACAACCCACGGCCCTTTTCTCTGGCAAACAAAACTCAACTGCACCGCTTCTGGATGGCAGATTGCAGGAGCCACTTGGTACTATCAAACCAGCCCGACTTGGCACTGGTGCCACCTTGGGTCTGGGAACCATCCAGCCTATCGTGGATTTTAAGGAGCCAGCCGGCTACTCCCAGCCACAGGCCCCCAACAAAAACCACGGCCCTTTTTTCTGGCAAACAAAACTTAGCTGCCTCACTTCTGGATGGCAGATTGCAGGAGCCACTTGGTGTAATCAAACCAGCCCGACTTGGCACTGGTGCCACCTTGGGTCTGGGAACCATCCTGCGTATCGTGGATTCTAAGGAGCCAGCCGGCCACTCCCAGCCACAGGTCCCCAAACAAAATCAACGGCGCTGTTCCCTGGAAAACAAAACACGCCTGCCAACATTTTGATGGAGTTTGCAGGAGCCACTTGGTACTATCAAACCAGCCCGACTTGGCACTGGTGCCACCTTGGGTCTGGGAAACATCCTGCGTATCGTGGATTCTAAGGAGCCAGCCGGCCACTCCTAGCCACAGGCCCCCAGACAAAAACCTAGGCCTATTTCTCTGGCAAACAAAAGTAAGCTGCCCCGCTTCTGGATGGCAGATTGCAGGAGACACTTGGGACTATCAAACCAGCCCAACTTGGCACTGGTGCCACCTTGGATCTGGGAACCATGCTGTGTATCGTGGATATTCAGGGGCCACCCGGCCACTCTCAGCCATATGTCCCCAAACAGAAACCTCGGCCCGTTTCTCTGGCAAACGAAACTCAACTGCCCCTCTTCTGGATGGCAAATTGCAGGATGAACTTGATACTAAAACCGCAGGCCGACTTGGTAGTGGTGACACCTTGGGCCTGGGAACCATCATGCGTATCGAGCATTTTAAGGAGCCAGCCGGCCACTCCCAGCAATATGCCCCCAAAAACAATCCACGGAATTTTTCTCTGGCAAACAAAAATCAGCTGCCCCGCTTCTGGATGGCAGATTGCAGGAGCCACTTTGCACCATCAAACCAGCCCGACTTGGCACTGGTGCCACCTTGCATCTGGGAACCATGCTGCCTAGCGTGGATTTTCAGGAGCCAGCCGGCCACTCTCAGCCATAGGCCCCCATACAAAACCCACGGCCCGTTTCCCTGGCAAACAAAATTAAGCTGCCCCGCTTCTGGATGGCAGATTGCAGGACGCACTTGGTAGTATCAAACCAGCCCGACTTGGCACTGGTGCCACCTTGGGTCTGGGAACCATGCTGCGTATCATGGATTTTCAGGAGCCAGCCGTCCACTGCCAGCCACAGGCCCCGAAACACAAACAACAGCCTTTTTCTCTGGCAAACAAAATTCAGCTGCCCCGCTTCTGGATGGCAGATTGCAGGAACCCCTTGGTACTAACAAACCAGCCCGACTTGGCACTGGTGCCACCTTGGGTCTGGGAACCATCCTGCGTATCGTGGATTCTAAGGAGCCAGCTGGCCACTCCCAGCCACAGGCCCCCAAACACACACAACGGTGCTTTTCCCTGGAAAACAAAACTCGCCTGCCAAACATTTGATGGCAGATTGCAGGAGCCACTTTGCACCATCAAACCAGCCCAACTTGGCACTGGTGCCACCTCTGGTCTGGGAACCATCCTGCGTATCGTGGGTTCTAAGGAGCCAGCTGGCCACTCCCAGCCACAGGCCCCCAAACACAAACAACGGCGCTTTTCCCTGGAAAACAAAACTCGCCTGCCAACATTTTGATGGCAGATTGCCGGAGCCACTTGGTACTATCAAACCAGCCCAACTTGGCACTGGTGCCACCATGGGTCTGGTCACCATCCTGCCTATCATAGCTTTTCAGGAGCCAGTCGGTCACTCCCAGCCATAGGCCCCCAGACACAAACCTCGGCCCGTTTCCCTGGGAAACAAAAGTAAGCTGCCCCGCTTCTGCATGGCAGATTGCAGGAGCTATTTAGTACTATCAAACCAGCCCGACTTGGCACTGGTGACACCTCTGGTCTGGGAACCATCCTGCCTATCGTGGATTTTCAGGGGCCAGCCGGCCACTCTCAGCCATATGCCCCCAAAAACAAACCACGGCCCTTTTCTCTGGCAAACAAAACTCAACTGCCCCTCTTCTGGATGGCAAATTTTAGGACGCACTTTGTACTACGAAAACCGCCCGACGTGGCACTGGTGCCACCTTGTATCAGGGAACCATCCTGCATATCGAGCTTTTTAAGGGGCCAGCCGGCCACGCCCAGCCATATACCCCCAAAAACAAACCACGGACCATTTCTCATGGAAACAAAAATCCGCTGCCCCGCGTCTGGATGGCAGATTGCAGGAGCCACTTTGCACCATCAAACCAGCCCGACTTGGCACTGGTGCCACCTTGGGTCTGGGAACCATGCTGCGTATCGTGGATTCTAAGGAGCCAGCCGGCCACTCCCAGCCACAGGCCCCCAAACACAAACAACGGCGCTTTTCCCTGGAAAACAAAACTCGCCTGCCAGCTTTTTGATGGCAGATTGCAGGAGCCACTTGGTACTATCAAATCATCCCAACTTGGCACTGGTGCCACTATGGGTCTGGGAACCATCCTGCCTATTGTAGCATTTCAGGAGCCAGCCGGTCACTCCCAGCCATAGTCCCCCAGACACAAACCTCGGACCGTTTCCCTGGCAAACAAAATTTGGCTGCCCCGATTCTGGATGGCAGATTGCAGGAGCCACATGGTAGTGTCAAACCAGCCCGACTTGGCACTGGTGCCACCTTGGGTCTGGGAACCATCCTGCGTATCGTGGATTCTAAGCAGCCACCCGGCCACTCTGAGCCACAGGCGCCCAAACACAAACAACGGCGCTTTTCCCTGGAAAACAAAACTCGCCTGCCAACATTTTGATGGCAGATTGCAGGAGCCACTTGGTACTATCAAACCAGCCCAACTTGGCACTGGTGCCACCATGGGTCTGGTCACCATCCTGCCTATCGTAGCTTTTCAGGAGCCAGCCGGTCACTCCCAGCCATAGACCCCCAGACACAAACCTCGGCCCGTTTCCCTGGAAAACAAAAGTAAGCTGCCCCGATTCTGGATGGCAGATTGCAGGAGCCACTTGGTACTATCAAATCAGCCCAACTTGGCACTGGTGCCACCATGGGTCTGGTAAACATCCTGCCTATCGTAGCTTTTCAGGAGCCAGCCGGTCACTCCCTGCCATAGGCCCCCAGACACAAACCTCGGCCCGTTTCTCTGGCAAACAAAAGTAAACTGCCCCGCTTTTGGATGGCAGATTGCAGGATGCATTTGGTACTATCAAACCTGCCCGACTTGGCCCTCGTGCCACCTTGGCTCTGGGAACCATGCTGCGTAACGTAGATTCTACGAGGACAGGCGGCCACTACCAGCCACAGGCCTCTAAACAAAAACAACGGCGCTTTTCCCTGGAAAACAAAACTCGCCTGCCAAATTTTTGATGGCAGATTGCAGGAGCCACTTGGTACTATCAAACCAGCCCAACTTGGTACTGGTGCCACCATGGGTCTGGTAACCATCCTGCCTATCGTAGCTTTTCAGGAGCCAGCCGGTCACTCCCAGCCATAGGCCCCCAGACAAATATCTCGGCCCGTTTCCCTGGCAAACAAAAGTAAGCTGCCCCGCTTCTGGATGGCAGATTACAGCAGCCACATGGTACTATCAAACCAGGCCAACATGGCACTGGTGCCACCTTGGCTCTGGGAACCATCCTGCCTATCGTGGATTTTCAGGGGCCAGCCGGCCACTCTCAGCCATATGCCCCCAAACACATACCACGGCCCTTTGCTCTGGCAAACAAAACTCACCTGCCCCTCTTCTGGATGGCAAATTGCAGGACGCACTTTGTACTACGAAAACAGCCCGACTTGGCAGTGATGCCACCTTGGGTCAGGGAACAATCCTGCGTATCGATCTTTTTAAGGAGCCAGCCGGCCACGTCCAGCCATATACCCCCAAAAAAAAACCACGGAACTTTTCTCCAGCAAACAAAAATCCGCTGCCCCGCGTCTGAATGGCAGATTTCAGGAGCTATTTAGTATTATCAAACCAGCCCGACTTGGCACTGGTGCCACCATGAGTCTGGTAACCATCCTGCCTATCGTAGCTTTTCAGTAGCCAGCCGGTCACTCCCAGCCATAGGCCCCCAGACACAAACCTCGGCCCGTTTCCCTGGGAAACAAAAGTAAGCTGACCCGCTTCTGGATGGCAGATTGCAGGAGCCACTTGGTACTATCAAACCAGCCCAACTTGGCACTGGTGCCACCTTGGCTCTGGGAACCATCCTGCGTATCCTGGGTTCAAAGGAGGCAGCCGGCCACTCCCAGCCACAGGCCTCTAAACAAGAACAACGGCGCTTTTCCCTGGAAAACAAAAGTCGCCTGACAACTTTTGATGGCAGATTGCAGGAGCCACTTGGTACTATCAAACCAGCCCAACTTGGCACTGGTGCCACCATGGGTCTGGTCACCATCCTGCCTATCGTAGCTTTTCAGGAGCCAGCCGCTCACGCCCAGCCATAGGCCCCCAGACAAATATCTCGGCCCGTTACCCTGGCAAACAAAAGTAAGCAGCCCCGCTTCTGGATGGCAGATTGCAGGAGCCACATGGTACTATCAAACCAGGCCAACATGGCACTGGTGCCACCTCTGGTCTGGGAACCATCCTGCGTATCGTGGATTCTAAGGAGCCAGCTGGCCACTCCCAGCCACAGGCACCCAAACACAAACAACGGTGCTTTTCCCTGGAAAACAAATCTCACCTGCCAACTTTTTGATGGCAGATTGCAGGAGCCACTTGGTACTATCAAACCAGCCCAACTTGGCACTGGTGCCACCATGGGTCTGGTCACCATCCTGCCTATCGTAGCTTTTCAGGAGCCAGCCGGTCACTCCCAGCCATAGGCCCCCAGACACAAAGCTCTACCCGTTTCCCTGGCAAACAAAAGTAAGCTACCCCGCTTCTGGATGGCAGATTGCAGGAGTCACTTTGCACCATCAAACCAGCCCGACTTGGCACTGGTGCCACCTCTGGTCTGGGACCCATCCTGCGTATCGTGGATTCTAAGGAGACAGCTGGCCACTCCCAGCCACAGGCCCCCAAACACAAACAACGGCGCTTTTCCCTGGAAAACAAAACTCGCTTGCCAACTTTTTGATGGCAGATTGCAGGAGCCACTTGGTACTATCAAACCACCCCAACTTGGCAACAAGTGGTTCCTGCAATCTGACATCCAGAAGCGGGGTAGCTTACTTTTGTTTGCCAGGGAAATGGACCGTTGTTTGTGTTTGGAGGCGTATGGCTGGGAGTGGCCGACTGGCTCCTTAAAATCCACGATACGCAGCATGGTTCCCAGACCAGAGGTGGCACCAGTGCCAAGTCGGGCTGGTTTGATAGTACAAAGTGGCTCCTGCAATCTGCCATCCAGAAGCGGGGCAGCTTACTTTTGTTTGCCAGGGAAACGGGCCGAGGTTTGTGTCTGGGGGCCTATGGCTGGGAGTGACCGGCTGGCTCCTGAAAAGCTACGATAGGCAGGATGGTGACCAGACCCATGGTGGCACCAGTGCCAAGTTGGGCTGGTTTGATAGTACCAAGTGGCTCCTGCAATCTGCCATCAAAATGTTGGCAGGCGAGTTTTGTTTTCCAGGGAAAAGCGCCGTTGTTTGTGTTTGGGGACCTGTGGTTGGGAGTGCCCGGCTGGCTCCTTAGAAACCACGATACGCAGCATGGTTACCAGACAAGAGGTGCCACCAGTGCCAAGTTGTGCTGGTTTGATACTACCAAGTGGTTCCTGCAATCTGCCATCCAGAAGCGGGGCAGCTTACTTTTGTTTGCCACGGAAACGGGCCGTTGTTTGTGTTTGGGGGCCTGTGGCTGGGAGTGGCCGTCTGGCTCCTTAGAATCCATGATACGCAGGATGGGTCCCAGACCAGAGGTGGCACCAGTGCAAAGTCGGGCTGGTTTGATAGTACCAAGTGGCTCCTGCAATCTGCCATCCAGAAGCGGGGCAGCTTACTTTTGTTTGCCAGGGAAACGGGCCGAGGTTTGTGACTGGGGACCTATGGCTGGGAGTGACCGGCTGGCTCCTGAAAAGTTACGATAGGCAGGATGGTGACCAGACCCATGGTGGCACCAGTGCCAAGTTGGGCTGGTTTGATAGTACCAAGTGGCTCCTGTAATCTGCCATCAAATAGTTGGTAGGCGAGTTTTGTTTTCCAGGGAAAAGCGCCGTTGTTTGTGTTTGGGGGCCTGTGGTAGGGAGTGGCCGGCTGGCTAATTAGAATCCACGATACGCAGGATGGTTCCCAGACCAGAGGTGGCACCAGTGCCAAGACGGGCTAGTTTAATGGTGCAAAGTGGCTCCTGCAATCTGCCATCCAGAAGCGGGGTAGCTTACTTTTGTTTGCCAGGGAAACGGGCCGAGCTTTTTGTCTGGGGGCCTATGGCGGGGAGTGACCGGCTGGCTCCTGAAAAGATAAGATAGGCAGGATGGTGACCAGACCTATGGTGGCACCAGTGCCAAGTTGGGCTGATTTGATAAAACCAAGTGGCTCCTGCAATCTGCCATCAAAAAGTTGGCAGGAGAGTTTTGTTTCCCAGGGAAAAGCGCCGTTGTTTGTGTTTGGGGGCCTGTGGCTGGGAGTGGCCGGCTGGCTCCTTAGAATCCACGATACGCAGCATGGTATCCAGACCCATGGTGGCACCAGTGCCAAGTTTTGCTGGTTTGATAGTACCAAGTGGTTCCTGCAATCTGCCATCCAGAAGCAGGGCAGCTTACTTTTGTTTGCCAGGGAAACGGGCCGAGGTTTTTGTCTGGGGGCCTATGGCTGGGAGTGACCGGCTGGCTCCTGAAAAGCTATGATAGGCAGGATGGTGACCAGACCCATGGTGGCACCAGTCCCAAGTTGGGCTGATTTGATAGTACCAAGTGGCTCCTGCAATCTGCCGTCAAAATTTGGCAGGCGAGTTTTTATTTTCCAGGGAAAACGCCGTTGTTTGTGTTTGGGGGCCTGTGGCTGGTAGTGGCCGGCTGGCTGCTTAGAATCCACGATACGCAGGATGGTTCCCAGACCCAAGGTGGCACCAGTGCCAAGTCGGGCTAGTATGATGGTGCAAAGTGGCTCCTGCAATCTGCCATCCAGAAGCGGGGAAGCTTACTTTTGTTTGCCAGGGAAACGGTCCGAGCTTTGTGTCTCGGGGCCTATGGCTGGGAGTGACCGGCTGGCCCCTGAAAAGCTACGATAGGCAGGATGGTGACCAGACCCAAGGTGGCACCAGTGCCAAGTTGGGCTGGTTTGATAGTACCAAGTGGCTCCTGCAATCTGCCATCAAAATGTCGGCAGGCGAGTTTTGTTTTCCAGGGAAAAGCGCCGTTGTTTGTGTTTGGGGGCCTGTGGCTGGGAGTGGCCGGCTGGCTCCTTAGAATCCACGATACGCAGGATGGTTCCCAGACCTGAGGTGGCACCAGTGCCAAGTCGGGCTGGTTTTATAGTACCAAGTGCGTCCTGCAATCTGCCATCCAGAAGCGGGGCAGCTTACTTTTGTTTGCCAGGGAAACGGGCCGTTGTTTGTGTTTGGGGGCCTATGGCTGGGAGTGACCGGCTGGCTCCTGAAAAGCTACGATAGGCAGGATGGTGACCAGACCCATGGTGGCACCAGTGCCATGTTCGGCTGATTTCATAGTACCAAGTGGCTCCTGCAATCTGCCATCAAAAAGTCGGCAGGCGAGTTTTGTTTTCCAGGGAAAAGCGCCGTTGTTTGTGTCTGCGGGCCTGTGGCTGGAGTGACCGGCTGGCTCCTTAGAATCCACGATACGCAGCATGGTTCCCAGACCCAAGGTGGCACCAGTGCCAAGTCGGGCTGGTTTGATAGTACCAAGTGGTTCCTGCAATCTGCCATCAAAAAGTTGGCAGGCGAGTTTTGTTTTCCAGGGAAAAGCGTCGTTGTTTGTGTTTGGGGGCCTGTGGCTGGGAGTGGCCGGCTGGCTCCTTAGAATCCACGATACGCAGGATGGTTCCCAGACCCAAGATGGCACCAGTCCCAAGTTGGGCTGGTTTGATAGTACCAAGTGGTTCCTGCAATCTGCCATCCAGAAGCGGGGCAGCTTACTTTTGTTTGCCAGGGAAAATGGCCGAGGTTTTTGTCTGGGGGCCTATGGCTGGGAGTGACCGGCTGGCTCCTGAAAGGCTACGATAGGCAGGATGGTGACCAGACCCATGGTGGCACCAGTGCCAAGTTGGGCTGGTTTGATAGTACCAAGTGGCTCCTGTAATCTGCCATCAAATAGTTGGTAGGCGAGTTTTGTTTTCCAGGGAAAAGCGCCGTTGTTTGTGTTTGGGGGCCTGTGGTAGGGAGTGGCCGGCTGGCTAATTAGAATCCACGATACGCAGGATGGTTCCCAGACCAGAGGTGGCACCAGTGCCAAGACGGGCTAGTTTGATGGTGCAAAGTGGCTCCTGCAATCTGCCATCCAGAAGCGGGGTAGCTTACTTTTGTTTGCCAGGGAAACGGGCCGAGCTTTTTGTCTGGGGGCCTATGGCGGGGAGTGACCGGCTGGCTCCTGAAAAGATAAGATAGGCAGGATGGTGACCAGACCTATGGTGGCACCAGTGCCAAGTTGGGCTGATTTGATAAAACCAAGTGGCTCCTGCAATCTGCCATCAAAAAGTTGGCAGGAGAGTTTTGTTTCCCAGGGAAAAGCGCCGTTGTTTGTGTTTGGGGGCCTGTGGCTGGGAGTGGCCGGCTGGCTCCTTAGAATCCACGATACGCAGCATGGTATCCAGACCCATGGTGGCACCAGTGCCAAGTTTTGCTGGTTTGATAGTACCAAGTGGTTCCTGCAATCTGCCATCCAGAAGCAGGGCAGCTTACTTTTGTTTGCCAGGGAAACGGGCCGAGGTTTTTGTCTGGGGGCCTATGGCTGGGAGTGACCGGCTGGCTCCTGAAAAGCTATGATAGGCAGGATGGTGACCAGACCCATGGTGGCACCAGTCCCAAGTTGGGCTGATTTGATAGTACCAAGTGGCTCCTGCAATCTGCCGTCAAAATTTGGCAGGCGAGTTTTTATTTTCCAGGGAAAACGCCGTTGTTTGTGTTTGGGGGCCTGTGGCTGGGAGTGGCCGGCTGGCTGCTTAGAATCCACGATACGCAGGATGGTTCCCAGACCCAAGGTGGCACCAGTGCCAAGTCGGGCTAGTATGATGGTGCAAAGTGGCTCCTGCAATCTGCCATCCAGAAGCGGGGCAGCTTACTTTTGTTTGCCAGGGAAACGGTCCGAGCTTTGTGTCTCGGGGCCTATGGCTGGGAGTGACCGGCTGGCTCCTGAAAAGCTACGATAGGCAGGATGGTGACCAGACCCAAGGTGGCACCAGTGCCAAGTTGGGCTGGTTTGATAGTACCAAGTGGCTCCTGCAATCTGCCATCAAAATGTCGGCAGGCGAGTTTTGTTTTCCAGGGAAAAGCGCCGTTGTTTGTGTTTGGGGGCCTGTGGCTGGGAGTGGCCGGCTGGCTCCTTAGAATCCACGATACGCAGGATGGTTCCCAGACCTGAGGTGGCACCAGTGCCAAGTCGGGCTGGTTTTATAGTACCAAGTGCGTCCTGCAATCTGCCATCCAGAAGCGGGGCAGCTTACTTTTGTTTGCCAGGGAAACGGGCCGTTGTTTGTGTTTGGGGGCCTATGGCTGGGAGTGACCGGCTGGCTCCTGAAAAGCTACGATAGGCAGGATGGTGACCAGACCCATGGTGGCACCAGTGCCATGTTCGGCTGATTTCATAGTACCAAGTGGCTCCTGCAATCTGCCATCAAAAAGTCGGCAGGCGAGTTTTGTTTTCCAGGGAAAAGCGCCGTTGTTTGTGTCTGCGGGCCTGTGGCTGGAGTGACCGGCTGGCTCCTTAGAATCCACGATACGCAGCATGGTTCCCAGACCCAAGGTGGCACCAGTGCCAAGTCGGGCTGGTTTGATAGTACCAAGTGGTTCCTGCAATCTGCCATCAAAAAGTTGGCAGGCGAGTTTTGTTTTCCAGGGAAAAGCGTCGTTGTTTGTGTTTGGGGGCCTGTGGCTGGGAGTGGCCGGCTGGCTCCTTAGAATCCACGATACGCAGGATGGTTCCCAGACCCAAGATGGCACCAGTCCCAAGTTGGGCTGGTTTGATAGTACCAAGTGGTTCCTGCAATCTGCCATCCAGAAGCGGGGCAGCTTACTTTTGTTTGCCAGGGAAAATGGCCGAGGTTTTTGTCTGGGGGCCTATGGCTGGGAGTGACCGGCTGGCTCCTGAAAGGCTACGATAGGCAGGATGGTGACCAGACCCATGGTGGCACCAGTGCCAAGTTGGGCTGGTTTGATAGTACCAAGTGGCTCCTGCAATCTGCCATCAAAAACTTGGCAGGCGAGTTTTGTTTCCCAGGGAAAAGCGCCGTTGTTTGTGTTTGGGGGCCTGTGGCTGGGAGTGGCCGGCTGGCTAATTAGAATCCACGACAGGCAGGATGGTTCCCAGACCAGAGGTGACACCAGTGCCAAGTCGGGCTAGTTTGATGGTGAAAAGTGGCTCCTGCAATCTGCCATCCAGAAGCGGGTTAACTTACTTTTGTTTGCCAGGGAAAAGGGCCGAGGTTTTTGTCTGGGGGCCTATGGCTGGGAGTGACCGGCTGTCTCCTGAAAAGCTACGATAGGCAGGATGGTGACCAGACCCATGGTGGCACCAGTGCCAAGTTGGGCTGGTTTGATAGTACCAAGTGGCTCCTGCAATCTGCCATCAAAAAGTTGGCAGGCGAGTTTGTTATCCAGGGAAAAGCGCCGTTGTTTTTGTTTGGGGGCCTGTGGCTGGGAGTGGCCGGATGGCTAATTAGAATCCACGATACGCAGCATGGTTCCCAGACCTGAGGTGGCACCAGTGCCAAGTTGGGCTGGTTTGATACTACCAAGTGCGTCCTGCAATCTGCCATCCAGAAGCGGGGCAGCTTACTTTTGTTTGCCAGGGAAACGGGCCGAGGTTTTGTCTGGGGGCCTATGGCAGGGAGTGACCGGCTGGCTCCTGAAAAACTACGATAGGCAGGATGGTGACCAGACCCATGGTGGCACCAGTGCCAAGTTGGGCTGGTTTGATAGTACCAAGTGGCTCCTGCAATCTGCCATCAAAAAGTTGGCAGGCGAGTTTTGTTTTCCAGGGAAAAGCGCCGTTGTTTGTGTTTGGGGGCCTGTGGCTGGGAGTGGCCGGCTGGCTCCTTAGAATCCAAAATACGCAGGATGGTTCCCAGACCTGAGGTGGCACCAGTGCCAAGTTGGGCTGGTTTGATTGTAGCAAATGGTTCCTGCAATCTACCATCCAGAAGCGGGGCAGCTTACTTTTGTTTGCCAGGGAAACGGGCCGAGGTTTGTGTCTGGGGGCCTATGGCTGGGAGTGACCGGCTGGCCCCTGAAAAGCTACGATAGGCAGGATGGTGACCAGACCCATGGTGGCACCAGTGCCATGTTCGGCTGATTTCATAGTACCAAGTGGCTCCTGCAATCTGCCATCAAAATGTTGGCAGGCGAGTTTTGTTTTCCAGGGAAAAGCGCCGTTGTTTGTGTCTGCGGGCCTGTGGCTGGAGTGGCCGGCTGGCTCCTTAGAATCCACAATACGCAGCATGGTTCCCAGACCCAAGGTGGCACCAGTGCCAAGTTGGGCTGGTTTGATAGTACCAAGTGGTTCCTGCAATCTGCCATCAAAAAGTTGTCAGGCGAGTTTTGTTTTCCAGGGAAAATCGCCGTTGTTTTTGTTTGGGGGCCTGTGGCTGGGAGTGGCCGGCTGGCTCCTTAGGATCCACGATACCCAGGATGGTTCCCAGACCAGAGGTGGCACCAGTACCAAGTCGGGCTGGTTTGATAATAACAAGTGGATCCTGCAATCTGCCATCCAGAAGCGGGGCAGCTTACTTTTGTTTGCTAGGGAAACGGGCCGAGCTTTGTGTCTGGGGGCCTATGGCTGGGAGTGACCGGCTGGCTCCTGAAAAGCTACGATAGGCAGGATGGTGACCAGACCCATGGTGGCACCAGTGCCAAGTTGGGCTGGTTTGATAGTACCAAGTGGCTCCTGCAATCTGCCATCAAAAAGTTGGCAGGCGAGTTTTGTTTTCCAGGGAAAAGCGCCGTTGTGTGTGTTTTGGGGCCTGTGCCTGGGAGTGGCCAGCTGGCTCCTTAGAATCCACGATACGCAGGATGGTTCCCAGACCCAAGGTGGCACCAGTGCCAAGTCGGGCTGGTTTGTTAGTACCAAGTGGTTCCTGCAATCTGCCATCCAGAAGCGGGGCAGCTGAATTTTGTTTGCCAGAGAAAAAGGCTGTTGTTTGTGTTTCGGGGCATATGGCTGGCAGTGGATGGCTGGCTCCTGAAAATCCATGATACGCAGCATGGTTCCCAGACCCAAGGTGGCACCAGTGCCAAGTCGGGCTGGTTTCATAGTACCCAGTGGCTCCTGCAATCTGCCATCCAGAAGAGGGGCAGTTGAATTTTGTTTTCCAGAGAAAAGGGCCGTGGTTTGTGTTTGGGGCCTATGGCTGAGAGTGACCGGCTGGCTCCTGAAAAGCTACGATAGGCAGGATGGTGACCAGACCGATGGTGGCACCAGTGCCAAGTCGGGCTGGTTTGATAATACTAAATAGCTCCTGCAATCTGCCATCCAGACGCGGGGCAGCGGATTTTTGCTTGCTGGAGAAAAGTTCCGTGGGTTTTTTTTGGGGGTATATGGCTGGACGTTGCCGGCTGACTCCTTAAAAACATCGATACGCAGGATGGTTCCCTGACCCAAGGTGGCATCACTGCCAAGTCGGGCTGTTTTCGTAGTACAAAGTGGCTCCTGCAATTTGCCATCCAGAAGAGGGGCAGTTGAGTTTTGTTTACCAGAGAAAAGGGCCGTGGTTTGTGTTTTGGGGCATATGGCTGAGAGTGGCCGGCTGGCGCCTGAAAATCCACGATAGGCAGGATGGTTCCCAGAGCCAAGGTGGCACCAGTGCCATGTTGGCCTGGTTTGATAGTACCATGTGGCTCCTGCAATCTGCCATCCAGAAGCGGGGCAGCTTACTTTTGTTTGCCAGGGAAACGGGCCGAGGTATTTGTCTGGGGGCCTATGGCTGGGAGTGACCGGCTGGCTCCTGAAAAGCTACGATAGGCAGGATGGTGACCAGACCCATGGTGGCACCAGTGCCAAGTTGGGCTGGTTTGATAGTACCAAGTGGCTCCTGCAATCTGCCATCAAAAAGTTGGCAGGCGAGTTTTGTTTTCCAGGGTAACGCGCCGTTGTTTTTGTTTAGAGGCCTGTGGCTGGGAGTGTCCGCCTGTCCTCTTAGAATCTACGTTACGCAGCATGGTTCCCAGAGCCAAGGTGGCACCAGTGCCAAGTTGGGCTGGTTTGATAGTAGCAAGTGGTTCCTGCAATCTGCCATCCAGAAGAGGGGCAGCTTACTTTTGTTTGCCAGGGGAACGGGCCGAGGTATTTCTCTGGGGGCCTATGGCAGGGAGTGACCGGCCGGCTCCTGAAAAGCTGAGATAGGCAGGATGTTTACCAGACCCATGATGGCACCAGTGCCAAGTTGGGCTAATTTGATACTACCAAGTGGCTCCTGCAATCTGCCATCCAGAATCGGGGGTGCTTACTTTTGTATTCCAGGGAAACGGGCCGAGGTTTGTGTCTGGGGGTTTATGGCTGGGAGTGACCGGCTGGCTCCTGAAAAGCTACGATAGGCAGGATGGTGACCAGACCCATGGTGGCACCAGTGCCAAGTTGGGCTGGTTTGATAGTACCAAGTGGCTCCTGCAATCTGCCATCAAAATGCTGGCAGGCGAGTTTTGTTTTCCAGGGAAAACGCCGTTGTTTGTGTTTGGGCGCCTGTGGCACGGAGTGGCCGGGTGGCTGCTTAGAATCCACGATACGCAGGATGGTTCCCAGACCCATGGTGGCACCAGTGCCAAGTTGGGCTGGTTTGACACTACCAAGTGGCTCCTGCAATCTGCCATCCAGAATCGGGGCAGCTTAATTTTGTTTGCCAGGGAAACGGTCCGAGGTTTGTGATGGGGGCCTATGGCTGGGAGTGACCGGCTGGCTCCTGAAATGGTATAATTGGCAGGATGGTTCCCAGACCCATAGTGGCACCAGTGCCAAGTTGGGATGATTTGATAGTACCAAGTGGCTCCTGCAATCTGCCATCAAAAAGGTGGCAGGCGAGTTTTGTTTTCCAGGGAAAAGCGCCGTTGTTTGTATTTGGGGGCCTGTGGCTGGGAGTGGCCGCCTGGCGCCTTAGAATCTACGTTACGCAGCATGGTTCCCAGACCCAAAGTGGCACCAGTGTCAAGTTGGGCTGGTTTGATAGTACCAAGTGGCTCCTGCAATCTGCCATCCAGAAGCGGGGTAGCTTACTTTTGTTTGCCAGGGAAACGGGCAGAGCTTTCTGTCTGGGGGCCTATGGTTGGGAGTAACCGGCTGGCTCCTGAAAAGCTACGATAGGCAGGATGGTTCCCAGATCCAAGATGGCACCAGTGCCAAGTCGGGGTGGTTTGATGGTGCAACGTGTCTCCTGCAATCTGCCATCCTGACGCGGGGCAGCGGATTTTTGTTTCCAAGAGAAATGGTCCGTGGTTTGTTTTTGGGGCTATATGGCTGGGCGTGGCCTGCTGGCTCCTTAAAAAGCTACGATAGGCAGGATGGTTCCCTGACCCAAGGTGGCACCAGTGCCAAGTCGGGTGGTTTTCGTAGTACAAAGTGCGTCCTAAAATTTGCCACCCAGAAGAGGGGCAGTTGAGTTTTGTTTAACAGAGAAAAGGGCCGTGGTTTGTTTTTGGGGGCATATGGCTGATAGTGGCCGTCTGGCGCCTGAAAATCCACGATAGGCAGGATGGTTCCCAGACCAGAGGTGGCACCAGTGCCAAGTCGGGCTGGTTTGATAGTACTAAATAGCACCTGCAATCTGCCATGCAGAAGCGGGGCAGCTTACTTTTGTTTGCCAGGGAAACGGGCCGAGGTTTGTGTCTGGGGGCCTATGGCTGGGAGTGACCGCCTGGCTCCTGAAAAGCTACGATAGGCAGGATGGTTACCAGACCCATGGTGGCACCAGTGCCAAGTTGGGCTGGTTTGATAGTACCAAGTGGCTCCTGCAATCTGCCATCAAAAAGTTGTCAGGCGAGTTTTGTTTTCCAGGGAAAAGCGCCGTTGTTTGTGTTTGGGGGACTGTTGGTGGGAGTGGCCGGCTGGCTCCTTAGAACACACGATACGCAGGATGGTCCCAGACCCAAGGTGGCACCAGTGCCACGTCGGGCTGGTTTGATGGTGAAAAGTGGCTCCTGCAATCTGCCATCCTGAAGCGGGGTAGCTTACTTTTGTGTGCCAGGGAAACGGGCCGAGGTTTATGACTGGGGGCCTAGGGCTAGGAGTGACCGGCTGGCTCCTGAAAAGCAACAATAGGCAGGATGGTTCCCAGACCCAAGGTGGCACCAGTGCCAAGTTGGGCTGGTTTGATGGTACCAACTGGCTCCTGCAATCTGCCATCTAAAAGTTGTCAGGCGAGTTTTGTTTTCCAGGGAAAAGCGCCGTTGATTTTGTTTGGAGGCCTGTGGCTGGCAGTGGCTGCCTGTCGTCTTAGAATCCGGGTTACGCAGCATGGTTCCCAGAGCCAAGGTGGCACCAGTGCCAAGTTGGGCTGGTTTGATGGTGCAAAGTGGCTCCTGCAATCTGCCATCCAGAAGTGCGGTAGCTTACTTTTGTGTGCCAGGGAAACAGGCCGAGGTTTGTGTCTGGGGGCCTATGGCTGGGAGTGACCGGCTGGCTCCTGAAAAGCTACGATAGGCAGGATGGTGACCAGACCCATGGTGGCACCAGTGCCAAGTTGGGCTGGTTTGATAGTACCAAGTGGCTCCTGCAATCTGCCATCAAAAAGTTGTCAGGCGAGTTTTGTTTTCCAGGGAAAAGCGCCGTTGTGTGTGTTTTGGGGCCTGTGGCTGGGAGTGGCCAGCTGGCTCCTTAGAATCCACGATACGCAGGATGGTTCCCAGACCCAAGGTGGCACCAGTGCCAAGTCGGGCTGGTTTGTTAGTACCAAGTGGTTCCTGCAATCTGCCATCCAGAAGCGGGGCAGCTGAATTTTGTTTGCCAGAGAAAAAGGCCGTTGTTTGTGTTTCGGGGCCTGTGGCTGGCAGTGGACGGCTGGCTCCTGAAAATCCATGATACGCAGCATGGTTCCCAGACCCAAGGTGGCACCAGTGCCAAGTAGGGCTGGTTTCATAGTACCCAGTGGCTCCTGCAATCTGCCATCCAGAAGAGGGGCAGTTGAGTTTTGTTTTCCAGAGAAAGGGGCCGTGGTTTGTGTTTGGGGCCTATGGCTGAGAGTGACCGGCTGGCTCCTGAAAAGCTACGATAGGCAGGATGGTGACCAGACCCATGGTGGCACCAGTGCCAAGTCGGGCTGGTTTGATAATACTAAATAGCTCCTGCAATCTGCCATCCAGACGCGGGGCAGCGGATTTTTGCTTGCTGGAGAAAAGTTCCCTGGGTTTTTTTTGGGGGTATATGGCTGGACGTTGCCGGCTGACTCCTTAAAAACATCGATACGCAGGATGGTTCCCTGACCCAAGGTGGCATCACTGCCAAGTCGGGCTGTTTTCGTAGTACCAAGTGCGTCCTGCAATTTGCCATCCAGAAGAGGGGCAGTTGAGTTTTGTTTACCAGAGAAAAGGGCCGTGGTTTGTGTTTTGGGGCATATGGCTGAGAGTGGCCGGCTGGCGCCTGAAAATCCACGATAGGCAGGATGGTTCCCAGAGCCAAGGTGGCACCAGTGCCATGTTGGCCTGGTTTGATAGTACCATGTGGCTCCTGCAATCTGCCATCCAGAAGCGGGGCAGCTTACTTTTGTTTGCCAGGGAAACGGGCCGAGGTATTTGTCTGGGGGCCTATGGCTGGGAGTGACCGCCTGGCTCCTGAAAAGCTACGATAGGCAGGATGGTGACCAGACCCATGGTGGCACCAGTGCCAAGTTGGGCTGGTTTGATAGTACCAAGTGGCTCCTGCAATCTGCCATCCAGAAGCGGGGTAGCTTACTTTTGATTGCCAGGGAAACGGGCAGAGCTTTCTGTCTGGGGGCCTATGGTTGGGAGTAACCGGCTGGCTCCTGAAAAGCTACGATAGGCAGGATGGTTCCCAGATCCAAGATGGCACCAGTGCCAAGTCGGGGTGGTTTGATGGTGCAAAGTGGCTCCTGCAATCTGCCATCCTGACGCGGGGCAGCGGATTTTTGTTTCCAAGAGAAATGGTCCGTGGTTTGTTTTTGGGGCTATATGGCTGGGCGTGGCCTGCTGGCTCCTTAAAAAGCTACGATAGGCAGGATGGTTCCCTGACCCAAGGTGGCACCAGTGCCAAGTCGGGCGGTATTCGTAGTACAAAGTGCGTCCTAAAATTTGCCATCCAGAAGAGGGGCAGTTGAGTTTTGTTTACCAGAGAAAAGGGCCGTGGTTTGTTTTTGGAGGCATATGGCTGATAGTGGCCGTCTGGCCCCTGAAAATCCACGATAGGCAGGATGGTTCCCAGACCAGAGGTGGCACCAGTGCCAAGTCGGGCTGGTTTGATAGTACTAAATAGCACCTGCAATCTGCCATGCAGAAGCGGGGCAGCTTACTTTTGTTTGCCAGGGAAACGGGCCGAGGTTTGTGTCTGGGGGCCTATGGCTGGGAGTGACCGGCTGGCTCCTGAAAAGCTACGATAGGCAGGATGGTTACCAGACCCATGGTGGCACCAGTGCCAAGTTGGGCTGGTTTGATAGTACCAAGTGGCTCCTGCAATCTGCCATCAAAAAGTTGGCAGGCCAGTTTTGTTTTCCAGGGAAAAGCGCCGTTGTTTGTGTTTGGGGGACTGTGGGTGGGAGTGGCCGGCTGGCTCCTTAGAACACACGATACGCAGGATGGTTCCCAGACCCAAGGTGGCACCAGTGCCACGTCGGGCTGGTTTGATGGTGAAAAGTGGCTCCTGCAATCTGCCATCCTGAAGCGGGGTAGCTTACATTTGTGTGCCAGGGAAACGGGCCGAGGTTTATGACTGGGGGCCTAGGGCTAGAAGTGACCGGCTGGCTCCTGAAAAGCAACAATAGGCAGGATGGTTCCCAGACCCAAGGTGGCACCAGTGCCAAGTTGGGCTGGTTTGATGGTACCAACTGGCTCCTGCAATCTGCCATCTAAAAGTTGTCAGGCGAGTTTTGTTTTCCAGGGAAAAGCGCCGTTGATTTTGTTTGGAGGCCTGTGGCTGGCAGTGGCTGCCTGTCGTCTTAGAATCCGGGTTACGCAGCATGGTTCCCAGAGCCAAGGTGGCACCAGTGTCAAGTTGGGCTGGTTTGATAGTACCAAGTGGCTCCTGCAATCTGCCATCCAGAAGCGGGGCAGCTTACTTTTGTTTGCCAGGGAAACGGGCCGAGGTATTTGTCTGGGGACCTATGGCTGGGAGTGACCGGCTGGCTCCTGAAAAGCTACGATAGGCAGGATGGTTCCCTGACCCAAGGTGGCACCAGTGCCAAGTCGGGCGGTTTTCGTAGTACAAAGTGCGTCCTAAAATTTGCCATCCAGAAGAGGGGCAGTTGAGTTTTGTTTACCAGAGAAAAGCCCGTGGTTTGTTTTTGGGGGCATATGGCGGATAGTGGCCGTCTGGCCCCTGAAAATCCACGATAGGCAGGATGGTTCCCAGACCCAAGGTGGCACCAGTGCCAAGTCGGGCTGGTTTGATAGTACTAAATGGCACCTGCAATCTGCCATCAAAAAGTTGGCAGGTCAGTTTTGTTTTCCAGGGAAAAGCGCCGTTGTTTTGTTTGGGGGACTGTGGCTGGGAGTGGCCGGCTGGCTCCTTAGAACACAGGATACGCAGGATGGTTCCCAGACCCAAGGTGGCACCAGTGCCAAGTCGGGCTGGTTTGATAGCACCAAGTGGCTCCTGCAATCTGCCATCCAGAAGCGGGGCAGCTTACTTTTGTTTTCCAGGTAAACGGACCGAGGTTTTTTTCTGGGGGCCTATGGCTGGGAGTGACCGGCTGGCTCCTGAAAAGCTACGATAGGCAGGATGGTGACCAGACCCATGGTGGCACCAGTGCTAAGTTGGGCTGGTTTGATAGTACCAAGTGGCTCCTGCAATCTGCCATCAAAAAGTTGGCAGGCGAGTTTTGTTTTCCAGGGAAAAGCGCCGTTGTGTGTATTTTGGGGCCTATGGCTGGGAGTGGCCAGCTGGCTCCTTAGAATCCACGATACGCAGGATGGTTCCCAGACCCAAGGTGGCACCAGTGCCAAGTCGGGCTGGTTTGTTAGTACCAAGTGGTTCCTGCAATCTGCCATCCAGAAGCGGGGCAGCTGAATTTTGTTTGCCAGAGAAAAAGGCTGTTGTTTGTTTTTCGGGGCCTGTGGCTGGCAGTGGACGGCTGGCTCCTGAAAATCCATGATACGCAGCATGGTTCCCAGACCCAAGGTGGCACCAGTGCCAAGTCGGGCTAGTTTCATAGTACCCAGTGGCTCCTGCAATCTGCCATCCAGAAGAGGGGCAGTTGAGTTTTGTTTTCCAGAGAAAAGGGCCGTGGTTTGTGTTTGGGGCCTATGGCCGAGAGTGACCGGCTGGCCCCTGAAAATCCACGATAGGAAGGATGGTTCCCAGATCCAAGGTGGCAGCAGTGCCATGTTGTGCTGGTGTGATAGTCCCAAGTGGCTCCTGCAATCTGCCATCAAAAAGTTGACAGGCGAGTTTTGTTTTCCAGGGAAAAGCGCCGTTGTTTGTATTTGGGGGCCTGTGGCTGGGAGTGGCCGGCTGGCTCCTTAGAATCCACGATACGCAGGATGGTTCCCAGACCCAAGGTGGCACCAGTGCCAAGTCGGGCTGGTTTGATACTACCAAGTGGTTCCTGCAATCTGCCATCCAGAAGCGGGGCAGCTTACTTTTGTTTGCCAGGGAAACGGGCCGTGGGTTTTGTTTGGGGGCATATAGCTGAGAGTGGCCGGCTGGCCCCTGAAAATCCACGCTAGGCAGCATGGTTCCAGGATGCAAGGTGGCACCAGTGCCAAGTCGGGCTGGTTTGATGGGTCAAAGTGGCTCCTGCAATCTGCCATCCAGAAGCGGGGCAGCTGATTTTTGTTTGCCAGAGAAAAATTCCGTGGATTGTTTTTGGGGGCATATTGCTGGGAGTGGCCGGCTGGCTCCTTAAAATGCTCGATACGCATGATGGTTCCCAGGCCCAAGGTGTCACCACTACCAAGTCGACCTGCGGTTTTAGTATCAAGTTCATCTTGCAATTTGCCATCCAGAAGAGGGGCAGTTGAGTTTTGTTTGCCAGAGAAACGGGCCGAGGTTTCTGTTTGGGGACATATGGCTGAGAGTGGCCGGCTGGCCCCTGAAAATCCACGATACACAGCATGGTTCCCAGATCCAAGGTGGCACCAGTGCCAAGTTGGGCTGGTTTGATAGTCCCAAGTGTCTCCTGCAATCTGCCATCCAGAAGCGGGGCAGCTTACTTTTGTTTGCCAGAGAAATAGGCCTAGGTTTTTGTTTGGGGGCCTGTGGCTAGGAGTGGCCGGCTGGCTCCTAAGAATCCACGATTCGCAGGATGTTTACCAGACCCATGGTGGCACCAGTGCCAAGTTGGGCTGGTTTGATAGTACCAAGTGGCTCCTGCAAACTCCATCAAAAAGTTGGCAGGCGTGTTTTGTTTTCCAGGGAACAGCGCCGTTGATTTTGTTTGGGGGCCTGTGGCTGGGAGTGGCCGGCTGGCTCCTTAGAATCCACGATACGCAGGATGGTTCCCAGACCCAAGGTGGCACCAGTGCCAAGTCGGGCTGGTTTGATTACACCAAGTGACTCCTGCAATCTGCCATCCAGAAGTGAGGCAGCTAAGTTTTGTTTGCGAGAAAAAAGGGCCGTGGTTTTTGTTGGGGGCCTGTGGCTGGGAGTAGCCGGCTGGCTCCTTAAAATCCACGATAGGCAGGATGGTTCCCAGACCCAAGGTGGCACCAGTGCCAAGTCGGGCTGGTTTGATAGTACCAAGTGGCTCCTGCAATCTGCCATCCAGAAGCAGGGCAGCTGAGTTTTGTTTGCCAGAGAAAAAGGCTGTGGTTTTTGTTTGGGGGCCTGTGGCTGGCAGTGGCCGGCTGGCTCCTGAAAATCCACGATACGCAGCATGGTTCCCAGACCCAAGGTGGCACCAGTACAAAGTGGGGCTCTTTTGACAGTGTCAAGTGCCTCCTGCAATCTCCCATCCAGAAGCGGGGCAGCTGAGTTTTTTTTGCCAGGGAAACGGACCTTTGTTTTTGATTGGGGTCTGTGGCCGAGAGTGGTCGGCTGTCTCCTGACAATCCACAATACGCAGGATGGTTCCCAGACCAAAGGTGGCACCAGTGCCAAGTCGGGCTGGTTTGATAGTACCAAGTGTCTCCTGCACTCTGCCATCCAGAAGCGGGGCAGCTGAGTTTTGTTTGCCAGAGAAAAGGGCCGTGGGTTGTGTTTGGGGGCATATGGCTGGGAGTGGCCACCTGGCTCCTTAAAATGCACGATACGCCGCATGGTAACCAGACGCAAGGTGGCACCAGTGCCAAGTCGGGCTGTTTTTGTAGTACCCAGTGGCTCCTGCAATTTGCCATCCAGAAGCGGGGCAGCTAAATTTTGTTTGCTAGAGAAAAGGGCTGTGGTTTGTGTTTGGGGGCCTATGGCCGAGAGTGGTAGGCTGGCCCCTGAAAATCAACGATAGGCAGGATGGTTCCCAGATACAAGGTGGCACCAGTGCCAAGTAAGGCTGGTTGTATGGTTCAAAGTGACTCCTGCAATCTGCCATCCAGAAGCGGGACAGCTGAGTTTTTTTTGCCAGAGAAAAGGTCCGTGGTTTCTTTTTGGGGCATACGGCTGGGAATTGCCGGCTGGCTCCTTAAAATGCTCGATACGCAGGATGGTTCCCAGAGCCAAGGTGGCACCACTGCCAAGTCGGGCTCTTTTTGTAGTACCAAGTGCGTCCTGCAATTTGCCATCCAGAAGAGGGGCAGTTGAGTTTTGTTTGCCAGAGAAAAGGGCCGAGGTTTGTGTTTGGGAGCATATGGCTGGGAATGACCGGCTGGCCCCTGAAAATCCACGATACGCCGGATGGTTCCCAGATCCAAGATGGTACCATTACCAAGTCGGGCTGCTTTGATAGTCCCAAGTGGCTCCTGCAAACTGCCACACCAGAAGCGGGGCAGCTGAGTTTTGTTTGCCAGGGAAATGGGCCGTTGTTTGTGTTTGGGGGCCTGTGGCTGGGAGTGTTCGGCTGGTTCCTGAATATGTACGATACGCAGGATTGTTCCCAGATCCAAGGTGGCAGCAGTGCCATGTTGTGCTGGTGTGATAGTCCCAAGTGGCTCCTGCAATCTGCCATCCAGAAGTGGGGCAGCTGATTTTTGTTTGCCAGAGAAAAGGTCCGTGGTTTGTGTTTGGGGGCATATGGCTGAGAGTGGCCGGCTGGCCCCTGAAAATCCACGATACACAGGATGGTTCCCAGATCCAAGGTGGCACCTGTGCCAAGTCGGGCTGATTTGATAGTACTAAGTAGCTCCTGCAATCTGCCATCCAGAAGCGGGGCAGCTTACTTTTCTTTGCCAGGGAAACGGGCCGAGGTTTCTGTTTGGGGGCCTATGGCTGGGAGTGACCGGCTGGCTCCTGAAAAGCTACAATAGGCAGGATGGTTCCCAGAGCCAAGGTGGCACCAGTGCCAAGTTGGGCTGGTTTGATAGTACCAAGTGGCTCCTGCAATCTGCCATCCAGAAGCAGGGCAGCTGAGTTTTGTTTGCCAGAGAAAAGGGCTTGGTTTGTGTTTGGGGGCATATGGCTGGGTGTGGCCAGCTGGCTCCTTAAAATGCACGATATGCAACATGGCTCCCAGACCCATAGTGGCACCAGTGCCAAGTCGGGCTGGTTTGATAGTACCAAGTGGCTCCTGCAATCTTCCATGATCACGTGGAGAAATACTTTCTGGTTTCAGCCATATGCTCTTTCTTCTCTCCCTCAACTTCTCTATCACCTCTCATCTGGTTCACATGCGCTGTCTTCAAGGTCCACAGGCTACTTTTCACAGAATCTTCTGGCCTGATGAAGTAAGAATGATGAATAGAACAGAGCTGGGATCTATTTTCCAGTTTGGATAAAATGCATTCTGCACACAAATCCAAGGAGAACGTGCTGCCCCAATGCCCAGAAAATCTTTCACTCCTGCTAGTGTTCTACGTCAACCGCAACTTAGTCTGAAAGAAAAGCTTTTTCTCTGAGAGCATCTGAGAGGTTTGCATGAAGCACTGATATCTGACATATGCAATTTTGAATAGGAGAGGAAAAAGAAAATGGCAAGGAGTTTTTAATTTTAGTGGTTTCAATTTTAATTTCCGTGCACTTTTTCAAAACTTGTCAGCTCAAATGCCCATCAACATCTTTTAGTCATCTGTAAGTCAGTATTCATATAAAATGTGCTTCAAATCCAAAGAATTTCAAATTTGCACTCCAAGCTTCTATGCCTAGATTTATGATTTCCTACACATATTAGATGAAAGGAAGGCCTTTTTTACTGTGGGAGTGCTGGAACACTGGAACAGGTTGCCCAGAGAAGTTGTGGGTGTCCCATCCCTGAAAGTATTCAAGGTCACCTTGGACGGGGCTTGGAGCAGCAACAAAGGAGAAGCTTGATGGTAGAGAAACAAAGTTGGACTATAGAAGAAACTCGGATTGAAGTATAGGATCAAGTTTTCTCTCAGCTCTTGGGGTAAATTCAAAGTTGTACAAAATGACATTTATCTGTGCTATTCACTACTGTAACAGAAAGTTTCATGAAAACTGTACAGAAGATAGTAAATTTTAAAAGAGATAAGAATTACAGCATAAAATCCATGGGATAGGTTACAACATGAGACACTCTCTAAGAGAAAATCTCTTTGTTTCAGCACTTCATCGGGGTAAGATTTCATGAAGTGCCAAAGAAGGCGGCAAAATATCATTCGGGACATTATTTACTGGAATTCAGCCTGGCCATTAGTAGGAACTGCCTTTGAACATATCATGTAGATATACCACACACACTTTCCCTTCACTGAAAAATTACTGTTTACAACAAATAAGCAATTGACGATCAAAATTGATTGAAAGCATCTTAAACATGTCAAGTATTTCATTGTAGATGATCTGTGATCCAAATGCTTCTTCCACCTTCGAGAGGGACAGAAGAATTCTTCCATATCATGATGGTTTAAAATTGTATCAACCAATGTTTTCTGCTGAAAAGATATCATCTATTTTTTTCTATTTTTGGAAGAAAATATTCCTAGACATACAACAGGTGAGAACTAAGTAATTTTAAAGAAACAAATGAAATGAAAATATTCTGTAAATAGAATGAAATGAAAAGCTGTGTTTTAAATAGGAGCTAAATATTAAACAGAATTTTTGTACCAGGCATTTGAATTACTGCACCAGCTCTTTTGCCCATCAAGAGAGGCATTTAGCATTTCAGTCTTTTCCAAGGTGTTCATGATCTGCTATGCTGATCTCTGTGTGTGCCTAGGTGTGTGTGGAGGGGGGGGCATATGAAGGGGAGTGTGTATGTTTGCTTTACAATTGTTGTGGCAGATTCATGCCTCAGCTCCACATTTTGTTTTAAAAAGGTCACACCGAGTGGATATGAAGTTTACTATCAACAAGAGATCGATTCCCAAATCATCCATTTGACTCTCCCTTATAAATCATGTGCTTTGTTGCATATTTTATCAAATATACTTTCAAGCCAGATGGAGGAAGGAGGATGTGGGAATCCCTCCACCATCTTGCAACTTTTATGTAAGTAGGTTTTCAAGAAAATCATCATTTCTCTTTTAAATATGTCTGGAACAGGCATGATGGTAGTGTCAACCTGTTGGAGTTTTTGTTGCTGGAAGAAGTTGTACAAAAGGATTGGTTTTTACATTGACCAGTTACTGAATCAAGCGCAGGAATACATTGGAAATTTAGCTGGGGGTTCCTTTTCCCAGCAGACTACTTCTAGAACGAGCTTGTACACTGAAGCTGACTCTTTTGCTCTCTTTTTGTTTCTTTCCTATTTTCTTGGCTTCTTTGCCACTATCTAGACAATTTTGGAACTTTGTTCCCAACTAAAATGGTTTCAATAGTCTGATTGTGATCATACATTTTTACAAGGAATTTTTAAAATCTTTCCTCGAGTCCAGAAAGTCAAGGACTTAGATCTTTTTCTTCCCTTATCAATATTGCCATGAAATTGATAAATAAAGACCAACTCTTTATTTTTGTTTTTAACCCACGTAGATAATTCCCATCCATTAATCCATTTTGTGGACCAATAGCTGCCATTCTGATGGAAGCTGTCACTTCTTAACAATAGGCATTCTGTGACTATGTTGACTGCACTTTGGGTGAAGATCCTAACTGGTCTTAGATATACATAGGGAGAAATTTGCTCAGCCAGTGTCAGTCTTAAGCATGCGTATCAGAAGATCTTTCTAGAGCTGGGAATTTTCCCATGAAAGGGATTCAGTTAGGGAAGAGACACTTGTGCCAGAGTTTTACATTCTTCTTGAACACTGCTTAAGGAACTTAGATGCCATGTCCATTTGGATCTCTGTCTGCACAGAACTTTGTCATGCCAGCGCTTTGAAATGCATCTTGAAGAGAATTCACTAGCACAGAATGAAAGAGAGTGGAAGGGGTTGGTGGGGCTAACCAGGCCCAACCCCCCTGCCTAAACCAGGATACCTAGAGCCTCTTGCCCAGGATTCTATCTGGGTGTACTTTTAATGTCTTCGAAGATCCAGGCTCCACAATCTTTCTGGGCAGTCTGTGCCGTGGTTCAGTCACCCTGACAGTAAAGAAACATTTACTGATGTTCAAAGGCAATCTCCTGTATTTCAGTGTGTGCCCACTGCCTCTTGTCTTTTCCCTCAGCATCACTGAAAAGACACTGATTCCCTCCCCTTTGCACTATTGCTTCCATATGTATGTGTGATGCCATGTAGAGGTATGTCAAAAACCTCCCTGAAGCCCAGGCAGATAATATTCCCTTCATCTACCAGTCAAGTTGATTCATCAGAGGAGTTTAAAGTGATGTTCAGCATGAAATTCCCCTGAAAAATCATGCTAACTACATTATTTGGTCATCTGTCATGTGCCTGGCAAGGATTTCCAGGAAGAGCTGCTTCATCAACTTCCTGGGGATAAAAAAGAGGCTGGCTGGTTTGTACTATGGCGAGTCCTCTTAATTGCCTTTTTTGAAGATGGGTGTCATTTGCTAACATCCACTCTTTTGCTCCTCTTCTCATCTACACCTCGGCAAAAAGCTTTTCCACTATGTCTGGCTAGGAAAAACTGTGCCAGCACAGAAAACATCTCCCATCGTGTTCTAGAAGTTGCACGGATGTCTGCCAAGTGTTTGGCAGGAAGAAAAGAAAAGTTGTCCAAAACAGCTTCCAATCGAATGTTCCTGTGATTGGAAAAGTCAGGAGAGTGCAAAGGTACTGTTTTCTATCAGTTGGCAAGGTGCGCACACAATCCCAGTGTTGTACAGCTTGCTTCTTCACCTTCCCGAAGCTGCCGCTCTCGCCGGCTGCCGGAGCCCAAGAAGCGGCTTCTTCGCGCAAAGACGATTGTGCCGCTCACAGTGCTCTCCTTAGCGCGGCTTCTGCCGAAAGACGCCCGGCAGCGGCTCTTACCTCCGGAGAGCATCCTACCTTCGTCTTTAGCTCCTCTTCTCATCTACACCTCGGCAAAACGCTTCTCCACTATGTCTGGCTAGGAAAAACTGTGCCAGCACAGAAAACATCTCCCATCGTGTTCTCGAAGTTGCACGGATGTCTGCCAAGTGTTTGGCAGGAAGAAAAGAAAAGTTGTCCAAAACAGCTTCCAATCGAATGTTCCTGTGATTGGAAAAGTCAGGAGAGTGCAAAGGTACTGTTTTCTATCAGTTGGCAAGGTGCGCACACAATCCCAGTGTTGTACAGCTTGCTTCTTCACCTTCCCGAAGCTGCCGCTCTCGCCGGCTCCCGGAACCGAAGAAGCGGCTTCTTCGCGCAAAGACGATTGTGCCGCTCACAGGGCTCTCCTTAGCGCGGCTTCTGCCGAAAGACGCCCGGCAGCGGCTCTTACCTCCGGAGAGCATCCTACCTTCGTCTTTCGCGTCTTTTGTAGTCTACATCTTAGCAAAACGCTTTTCCACTATGTCTGGCTAGGAAAAACTGTGCCAGCCCAGAAAACATCTCCCATCGTGTTCTAGAAGTTGCACGGATGTCTGCCAAGTGTTTGGCAGGAAGAAAAGAAAAGTTGTCCAAAACAGCTTCCAATCGAATGTTCCTGTGATTGGAAAAGTCAGGAGAGTGCAAAGGTACTGTTTTCTATCAGTTGGCAAGGTGCGCACACAATCCCAGTGTTGTACAGCTTGCTTCTTCACCTTCCCGAAGCTGCCGCTCTCGCCGGCTGCCGGAGCCCAAGAAGCGGCTTCTTCGCACAAAGACGATTGTGCCGCTCACAGTGCTCTCCTTAGCGCGGCTTCTGCCGAAAGACGCCCGGCAGCGGCTCTTACCTCCGGAGAGCATCCTACCTTCGTCTTTCGCGTCTTTTGTAGTCTACATCTTAGCAAAACGCTTTTCCACTATGTCTGGCTAGGAAAAACTGTGCCAGCACAGAAAACATCTCCCATCGTGTTCTAGAAGTTGCACGGATGTCTGCCAAGTGTTTGGCAGGAAGAAAAGAAAAGTTGTCCAAAACAGCTTCCAATCGAATGTTCCTGTGATTGGAAAAGTCAGGAGAGTGCAAAGGTACTGTTTTCTATCAGTTGGCAAGGTGCGCACACAATCCCAGTGTTGTACAGCTTGCTTCTTCACCTTCCCGAAGCTGCCGCTCTCGCCGGCTGCCGGAGCCCAAGAAGCGGCTTCTTCGCGCAAAGACGATTGTGCCGCTCACAGTGCTCTCCTTAGTGCGGCTTCTGCCGAAAGACGCCCGGCAGCGGCTCTTACCTCCGGAGAGCATCCTACCTTCGTCTTTCGCGTCTTATGTAGTCTACACCTCGGCAAAAAGCTTTTCCACTATGTCTGGCTAGGAAAAACTGTGCCAGCACAGAAAACATCTCCCATCGTGTTCTAGAAGTTGCACGGATGTCTGCCAAGTGTTTGGCAGGAAGAAAAGAAAAGTTGTCCAAAACAGCTTCCAATCGAATGTTCCTGTGATTGGAAAAGTCAGGAGAGTGCAAAGGTACTGTTTTCTATCAGTTGGCAAGGTGCGCACACAATCCCAGTGTTGTACAGCTTGCTTCTTCACCTTCCCGAAGCTGCCGCTCTCGCCGGCTCCCGGAACCGAAGAAGCGGCTTCTTCGCGCAAAGACGATTGTGCCGCTCACAGTGCTCTCCTTAGCGCGGCTTCTGCCGAAAGACGCCCGGCAGCGGCTCTTACCTCCGGAGAGCATCCTACCTTCGTCTTTCGCGTCTTATGTAGTCTACACCTCGGCAAAACGCTTTTCCACTATGTCTGGCTAGGAAAAACTGTGCCAGCACAGAAAACATCTCCCATCGTGTTCTAGAAGTTGCACGGATGTCTGCCAAGTGTTTGGCAGGAAGAAAAGAAAAGTTGTCCAAAACAGCTTCCAATCGAATGTTCCTGTGATTGGAAAAGTCAGGAGAGTGCAAAGGTACTGTTTTCTATCAGTTGGCAAGGTGCGCACACAATCCCAGTGTTGTACAGCTTGCTTCTTCACCTTCCCGAAGCTGCCGCTCTCGCCGGCTGCCGGAGCCCAAGAAGCGGGTTCTTCGCGCAAAGACGATGGTGCCGCTCACAGTGCTCCCCTTAGCGCGGCTTCTGCCGAAAGACGCCCGGCAGCGGCTCTTACCTCCTGAGAGTGGCAGCTTCGGGAAGGTGAAGAAGCAAGCTGTACAACACTGGGATTGTGTGCGCACCTTGCCAACTGATAGAAAACAGTACCTTTGCACTCTCCTGACTTTTCCAATCACAGGAACATTCGATTGGAAGCTGTTTTGGACAACTTTTCTTTTCTTCCTGCCAAACACTTGGCAGACATATCTGCAACTTCTAGAAAACGATGGGAGATGTTTTCTGGGCTGGCACGGTTTTTCCTAGCCAGACATAGTGGAAAAGCGTTTTGCTAAGATGTAGACTACATAAGACGCGAAAGACGAAGGTAGGATGCTCTCCGGAGGTAAGAGCCGCTGCCGGGCGTCTTTCGGCAGAAGCCGCGCTAAGGAGAGCCCTGTGAGCGGCACAATCGTCTTTGCGCGAACAAGCCGATTCTTCGGTTCCGGCAGCCGGCGAGAGCGGCAGCTTCGGGAAGGTGAAGAAGCAAGCTGTACAACACTGGGATTGTGTGCGCACTTTGCCAACTGATAGAAAACAGTACCTTTGCACTCTCCTGACTTTTCCAATCACAGGAACATTCGATTGGAAGCTGTTTTGGACAACTTTTCTTTTCTTCCTGCCAAACACTTGGCAGACATCCGTGCAACTTCTAGAACACGATGGGAGATGTTTTCTGTGCTGGCACAGTTTTTCCTAGCCAGACATAGTGGAAAAGCGTTTTGCTAAGATGTAGACTACAAAAGACGCGAAAGACGAAGGTAGGATGCTCTCCGGAGGTAAGAGCCGCTGCCGGGCGTCTTTCGGCAGAAGCCGCGCTAAGGAGAGCACTGTGAGCGGCACAATCGTCTTTGCGCGAAGAAGCCGCTTCTTGGGCTCCGGCAGCCGGCGAGAGCGGCAGCTTCGGGAAGGTGAAGAAGCAAGCTGTACAACACTGGGATTGTGTGCGCACCTTGCCAACTGATAGAAAACAGTACCTTTGCACTCTCCTGACTTTTCCAATCACATGAACATTCGATTGGAAGCTGTTTTGAACAACTTTTCTTTTCTTCCTGCCAAACACTTGGCAGACATCCGTGCAACTTCTAGAACACGATGGGAGATGTTTTCTGTGCTGGCACAGTTTTTCCTAGCCAGACATAGTGGAAAAGCGTTTTGCCGAGGTGTAGACTACAAAAGACGCGGAAGACGAAGGTAGGATGCTCTCCGGAGGTAAGAGCCGCTGCCGGGCGTCTTTCGGCAGAAGCCGCGCTAAGGAGAGCCCTGTGAGCGGCACAATCGTCTTTGCGCGAAGAAGCCGCTTCTTGGGCTCCGGCAGCCGGCGAGAGCGGCAGCTTCGGGAAGGTGAAGAAGCAAGCTGTACAACACTGGGATTGTGTGCGCACCTTGCCAACTGATAGAAAACAGTACCTTTGCACTCTCCTGACTTTTCCAATCACAGGAACATTCGATTGGAAGCTGTTTTGGACAACTTTTCTTTTCTTCCTGCCAAACACTTGGCAGACATCCGTGCAACTTCTAGAACACGATGGGAGATGTTTTCTGTGCTGGCACAGTTTTTCCTAGCCAGACATAGTGGAAAAGCGTTTTGCTAAGATGTAGACTACAAAAGACGCGAAAGACGAAGGTAGGATGCTCTCCGGAGGTAAGAGCCGCTGCCGGGCGTCTTTCGGCAGAAGCCGCGCTAAGGAGAGCACTGTGAGCGGCACAATCGTCTTTGCGCGAAGAAGCCGCTTCTTGGGCTCCGGGAGCCGGCGAGAGCGGCAGCTTCGGGAAGGTGAAGAAGCAAGCTGTACAACACTGGGATTGTGTGCGCACCTTGCCAACTGATAGAAAACAGTACCTTTGCACTCTCCTGACTTTTCCAATCACAGGAACATTCGATTGGAAGCTGTTCTGGACAACTTTTCTTTTCTTCCTGCCAAACACTTGGCAGACATCCGTGCAACTTCTAGAACACGATGGGAGATGTTTTCTGGGCTGGCACAGTTTTTCCTAGCCAGACATAGTGGAAAAGCGTTTTGCTAAGATGTAGACTACAAAAGACGCGAAAGACGAAGGTAGGATGCTCTCCGGAGGTAAGAGCCGCTGCCGGGCGTCTTTCGGCAGAAGCCGCGCTAAGGAGAGCCCTGTGAGCGGCACAATCGTCTTTGCGCGAAGAAGCCGCTTCTTCGGTTCCGGGAGCCGGCGAGAGCGGCAGCTTCGGGAAGGTGAAGAAGCAAGCTGTACAACACTGGGATTGTGTGCGCACCTTGCCAACTGATAGAAAACAGTACCTTTGCACTCTCCTGACTTTTCCAATCACAGGAACATTCGATTGGAAGCTGTTTTGGACAACTTTTCTTTTCTTCCTGCCAAACACTTGGCAGACATCCGTGCAACTTCTAGAACACGATGGGAGATGTTTTCTGTGCTGGCACAGTTTTTCCTAGCCAGACATAGTGGAAAAGCTTTTTGCCGAGGTGTAGACTACATAAGACGCGAAAGACGAAGGTAGGATGCTCTCCGGAGGTAAGAGCCGCTGCCGGGCGTCTTTCGGCAGAAGCCGCGCTAAGGAGAGCCCTGTGAGCGGCACAATCGTCTTTGCGCGAAGAAGCCGCTTCTTGGGCTCCGGGAGCCGGCGAGAGCGGCAGCTTCGGGAAGGTGAAGAAGCAAGCTGTACAACACTGGGATTGTGTGCGCACCTTGCCAACTGATAGAAAACAGTACCTTTGCACTCTCCTGACTTTTCCAATCACAGGAACATTCGATTGGAAGCTGTTTTGGACAACTTTTCTTTTCTTCCTGCCAAACACTTGGCAGACATCCGTGCAACTTCTAGAACACGATGGGAGATGTTTTCTGTGCTGGCACAGTTTTTCCTAGCCAGACATAGTGGAAAAGCGTTTTGCTAAGATGTAGACTACAAAAGACGCGAAAGACGAAGGTAGGATGCTCTCCGGAGGTAAGAGCCGCTGCCGGGCGTCTTTCGGCAGAAGCCGCGCTAAGGAGAGCACTGTGAGCGGCACAATCGTCTTTGTGCGAAGAAGCCGCTTCTTGGGCTCCGGCAGCCGGCGAGAGCGGCAGCTTCGGGAAGGTGAAGAAGCAAGCTGTACAACACTGGGATTGTGTGCGCACCTTGCCAACTGATAGAAAACAGTACCTTTGCACTCTCCTGACTTTTCCAATCACAGGAACATTCGATTGGAAGCTGTTTTGGACAACTTTTCTTTTCTTCCTGCCAAACACTTGGCAGACATCCGTGCAACTTCTAGAACACGATGGGAGATGTTTTCTGGGCTGGCACAGTTTTTCCTAGCCAGACATAGTGGAAAAGCGTTTTGCTAAGATGTAGGCTACAAAAGACGCGAAAGACGAAGGTAGGATGCTCTCCGGAGGTAAGAGCCGCTGCCGGGCGTCTTTCGGCAGAAGCCGCGCTAAGGAGAGCCCTGTGAGCGGCACAATCGTCTTTGCGCGAAGAAGCCGCTTCTTCGGTTCCGGGAGCCGGCGAGAGCGGCAGCTTCGGGAAGGTGAAGAAGCAAGCTGTACAACACTGGGATTGTGTGCGCACCTTGCCAACTGATAGAAAACAGTACCTTTGCACTCTCCTGACTTTTCCAATCACAGGAACATTCGATTGGAAGCTGTTTTGGACAACTTTTCTTTTCTTCCTGCCAAACACTTGGCAGACATCCGTGCAACTTCTAGAACACGATGGGAGATGTTTTCTGTGCTGGCACAGTTTTTCCTAGCCAGACATAGTGGAAAAGCTTTTTGCCGAGGTGTAGATGAGAAGAGGAGCAAAAGAGTGGATGTTAGCAAATGACACCCATCTTCAAAAAAGGCAATTAAGAGGACTCGCCATAGTACAAACCAGCCAGCCTCTTTTTTATCCCCAGGAAGTTGATGAAGCAGCTCTTCCTGGAAATCCTTGCCAGGCACATGACAGATGACCAAATAATGTAGTTAGCATGATTTTTCAGGGGAATTTCATGCTGAACATCACTTTAAACTCCTCTGATGAATCAACTTGACTGGTAGATGAAGGGAATATTATCTGCCTGGGCTTCAGGGAGGTTTTTGACATACCTCTACATGGCATCACACATACATATGGAAGCAATAGTGCAAAGGGGAGGGAATCAGTGTCTTTTCAGTGATGCTGAGGGAAAAGACAAGAGGCAGTGGGCACACACTGAAATACAGGAGATTGCCTTTGAACATCAGTAAATGTTTCTTTACTGTCAGGGTGACTGAACCACGGCACAGACTGCCCAGAAAGATTGTGGAGCCTGGATCTTCGAAGACATTAAAAGTACACCCAGATAGAATCCTGGGCAAGAGGCTCTAGGTATCCTGGTTTAGGCAGGGGGGTTGGGCCTGGTTAGCCCCACCAACCCCTTCCACTCTCTTTCATTCTGTGCTAGTGAATTCTCTTCAAGATGCATTTCAAAGCGCTGGCATGACAAAGTTCTGTGCAGACAGAGATCCAAATGGACATGGCATCTAAGTTCCTTAAGCAGTGTTCAAGAAGAATGTAAAACTCTGGCACAAGTGTCTCTTCCCTAACTGAATCCCTTTCATGGGAAAATTCCCAGCTCTAGAAAGATCTTCTGATACGCATGCTTAAGACTGACACTGGCTGAGCAAATTTCTCCCTATGTATATCTAAGACCAGTTAGGATCTTCACCCAAAGTGCAGTCAACATAGTCACAGAATGCCTATTGTTAAGAAGTGACAGCTTCCATCAGAATGGCAGCTATTGGTCCACAAAATGGATTAATGGATGGGAATTATCTACGTGGGTTAAAAACAAAAATAAAGAGTTGGTCTTTATTTATCAATTTCATGGCAATATTGATAAGGGAAGAAAAAGATCTAAGTCCTTGACTTTCTGGACTCGAGGAAAGATTTTAAAAATTCCTTGTAAAAATGTATGATCACAATCAGACTATTGAAACCATTTTAGTTGGGAACAAAGTTCCAAAATTGTCTAGATAGTGGCAAAGAAGCCAAGAAAATAGGAAAGAAACAAAAAGAGAGCAAAAGAGTCAGCTTCAGTGTACAAGCTCGTTCTAGAAGTAGTCTGCTGGGAAAAGGAACCCCCAGCTAAATTTCCAATGTATTCCTGCGCTTGATTCAGTAACTGGTCAATGTAAAAACCAATCCTTTTGTACAACTTCTTCCAGCAACAAAAACTCCAACAGGTTGACACTACCATCATGCCTGTTCCAGACATATTTAAAAGAGAAATGATGATTTTCTTGAAAACCTACTTACATAAAAGTTGCAAGATGGTGGAGGGATTCCCACATCCTCCTTCCTCCATCTGGCTTGAAAGTATATTTGATAAAATATGCAACAAAGCACATGATTTATAAGGGAGAGTCAAATGGATGATTTGGGAATCGATCTCTTGTTGATAGTAAACTTCATATCCACTCGGTGTGACCTTTTTAAAACAAAATGTGGAGCTGAGGCATGAATCTGCCACAACAATTGTAAAGCAAACATACACACTCCCCTTCATATGCCCCCCCCTCCACACACACCTAGGCACACACAGAGATCAGCATAGCAGATCATGAACACCTTGGAAAAGACTGAAATGCTAAATGCCTCTCTTGATGGGCAAAAGAGCTGGTGCAGTAATTCAAATGCCTGGTACAAAAATTCTGTTTAATATTTAGCTCCTATTTAAAACACAGCTTTTCATTTCATTCTATTTACAGAATATTTTCATTTCATTTGTTTCTTTAAAATTACTTAGTTCTCACCTGTTGTATGTCTAGGAATATTTTCTTCCAAAAATAGAAAAAAATAGATGATATCTTTTCAGCAGAAAACATTGGTTGATACAATTTTAAACCATCATGATATGGAAGAATTCTTCTGTCCCTCTCGAAGGTGGAAGAAGCATTTGGATCACAGATCATCTACAATGAAATACTTGACATGTTTAAGATGCTTTCAATCAATTTTGATCGTCAATTGCTTATTTGTTGTAAACAGTAATTTTTCAGTGAAGGGAAAGCGTGTGTGGTATATCTACATGATATGTTCAAAGGCAGTTCCTACTAATGGCCAGGCTGAATTCCAGTAAATAATGTCCCGAATGATATTTTGCCGCCTTCTTTGGCACTTCATGAAATCTTACCCCGATGAAGTGCTGAAACAAAGAGATTTTCTCTTAGAGAGTGTCTCATGTTGTAACCTATCCCATGGATTTTATGCTGTAATTCTTATCTCTTTTAAAATTTACTATCTTCTGTACAGTTTTCATGAAACTTTCTGTTACAGTAGTGAATAGCACAGATAAATGTCATTTTGTACAACTTTGAATTTACCCCAAGAGCTGAGAGAAAACTTGATCCTATACTTCAATCCGAGTTTCTTCTATAGTCCAACTTTGTTTCTCTACCATCAAGCTTCTCCTTTGTTGCTGCTCCAAGCCCCGTCCAAGGTGACCTTGAATACTTTCAGGGATGGGACACCCACAACTTCTCTGGGCAACCTGTTCCAGTGTTCCAGCACTCCCACAGTAAAAAAGGCCTTCCTTTCATCTAATATGTGTAGGAAATCATAAATCTAGGCATAGAAGCTTGGAGTGCAAATTTGAAATTCTTTGGATTTGAAGCACATTTTATATGAATACTGACTTACAGATGACTAAAAGATGTTGATGGGCATTTGAGCTGACAAGTTTTGAAAAAGTGCACGGAAATTAAAATTGAAACCACTAAAATTAAAAACTCCTTGCCATTTTCTTTTTCCTCTCCTATTCAAAATTGCATATGTCAGATATCAGTGCTTCATGCAAACCTCTCAGATGCTCTCAGAGAAAAAGCTTTTCTTTCAGACTAAGTTGCGGTTGACGTAGAACACTAGCAGGAGTGAAAGATTTTCTGGGCATTGGGGCAGCACGTTCTCCTTGGATTTGTGTGCAGAATGCATTTTATCCAAACTGGAAAATAGATCCCAGCTCTGTTCTATTCATCATTCTTACTTCATCAGGCCAGAAGATTCTGTGAAAAGTAGCCTGTGGACCTTGAAGACAGCGCATGTGAACCAGATGAGAGGTGATAGAGAAGTTGAGGGAGAGAAGAAAGAGCATATGGCTGAAACCAGAAAGTATTTCTCCACGTGATCATGGAAGATTGCAGGAGCCACTTGGTACTATCAAACCAGCCCGACTTGGCACTGGTGCCACTATGGGTCTGGGAGCCATGTTGCATATCGTGCATTTTAAGGAGCCAGCTGGCCACACACAGCCATATGCCCCCAAACACAAACCAAGCCCTTTTCTCTGGCAAACAAAACTCAGCTGCCCTGCTTCTGGATGGCAGATTGCAGGAGCCACTTGGTACTATCAAACCAGCCCAACTTGGCACTGGTGCCACCTTGGCTCTGGGAACCATCCTGCCTATTGTAGCTTTTCAGGAGCCAGCCGGTCACTCCCAGCCATAGGCCCCCAAACAGAAACCTCGGCCCGTTTCCCTGGCAAACAAAAGTAAGCTGCCCCGCTTCTGGATGGCAGATTGCAGGAGCTACTTAGTACTATCAAATCAGCCCGACTTGGCACAGGTGCCACCTTGGATCTGGGAACCATCCTGTGTATCGTGGATTTTCAGGGGCCAGCCGGCCACTCTCAGCCATATGCCCCCAAACACAAACCACGGACCTTTTCTCTGGCAAACAAAAATCAGCTGCCCCACTTCTGGATGGCAGATTGCAGGAGCCACTTGGGACTATCACACCAGCACAACATGGCACTGCTGCCACCTTGGATCTGGGAACAATCCTGCGTATCGTACATATTCAGGAACCAGCCGAACACTCCCAGCCACAGGCCCCCAAACACAAACAACGGCCCATTTCCCTGGCAAACAAAACTCAGCTGCCCCGCTTCTGGATGGCAGTTTGCAGGAGCCACTTGGGACTATCAAAGCAGCCCGACTTGGTAATGGTACCATCTTGGATCTGGGAACCATCCGGCGTATCGTGGATTTTCAGGGGCCAGCCGGTCATTCCCAGCCATATGCTCCCAAACACAAACCTCGGCCCTTTTCTCTGGCAAACAAAACTCAACTGCCCCTCTTCTGGATGGCAAATTGCAGGACGCACTTGGTACTACAAAAAGAGCCCGACTTGGCAGTGGTGCCACCTTGGCTCTGGGAACCATCCTGCGTATCGAGCATTTTAAGGAGCCAGCCGGCAATTCCCAGCCGTATGCCCCAAAAAGAAACCACGGACCTTTTCTCTGGCAAAAAAAACTCAGCTGTCCCGCTTCTGGATGGCAGATTGCAGGAGTCACTTTGAACCATACAACCAGCCTTACTTGGCACTGGTGCCACCTTGTATCTGGGAACCATCCTGCCTATCGTTGATTTTCAGGGGCCAGCCTACCACTCTCGGCCATAGGCCCCCAAACACAAACCACAGCCCTTTTCTCTAGCAAACAAAATTTAGCTGCCCCGCTTCTGGATGGCAAATTGCAGGAGCCACTGGGTACTACAAAAACAGCCCGACTTGGCACTGGTGCCACCTTGCGTCTGGTTACCATGCGGCGTATCGTGCATTTTAAGGAGCCAGGTGGCCACTCCCAGCCATATGCCCCCAAACACAACCCACGGCCCTTTTCTCTGGCAAACAAAACTCAGCTGCCCCGCTTCTGGATGGCAGAGTGCAGGAGACACTTGGTACTATCAAACCAGCCCGACTTGGCACTGGTGCCACCTTTGGTCTGGGAACCATCCTGCGTATTGTGGATTGTCAGGAGACAGCCGACCACTCTCGGCCACAGACCCCAATCAAAAACAAAGGTCCGTTTCCCTGGCAAAAAAAACTCAGCTGCCCCGCTTCTGGATGGGAGATTGCAGGAGGCACTTGACACTGTCAAAAGAGCCCCACTTTGTACTGGTGCCACCTTGGGTCTGGGAACCATGCTGCGTATCGTGGATTTTCAGGAGCCAGCCGGCCACTGCCAGCCACAGGCCCCCAAACAAAAACCACAGCCTTTTTCTCTGGCAAACAAAACTCAGCTGCCCTGCTTCTGGATGGCAGATTGCAGGAGCCACTTGGTACTATCAAACCAGCCCGACTTGGCACTGGTGCCACCTTGGGTCTGGGAACCATCCTGCCTATCGTGGATTTTAAGGAGCCAGCCGGCTACTCCCAGCCACAGGCCCCCAACAAAAACCACGGCCCTTTTTTCTCGCAAACAAAACTTAGCTGCCTCACTTCTGGATGGCAGATTGCAGGAGTCACTTGGTGTAATCAAACCAGCCCGACTTGGCACTGGTGCCACCTTGGGTCTGGGAACCATCCTGCGTATCGTGGATTCTAAGGAGCCAGCCGGCCACTCCCAGCCACAGGCCCCCAAACAAAATCAACGGCGCTGTTCCCTGGAAAACAAAACACGCCTGCCAACTTTTTGATGGAGTTTGCAGGAGCCACTTGGTACTATCAAACCAGCCCAACTTGGCACTGGTGCCACCATGGGTCTGGTAAACATCCTGCGAATCGTGGATTCTTAGGAGCCAGCCGGCCACTCCTAGCCACAGGCCCCCAAACAAAAACCTAGGCCTATTTCTCTGGCAAACAAAAGTAAGCTGCCCCGCTTCTGGATGGCAGATTGCAGGAGACACTTGGGACTATCAAACCAGCCCAACTTGGCACTGGTGCCACCTTGGATCTGGGAACCATGCTGTGTATCGTGGATTTTCAGGGGCCAGCCGGCCACTCTCAGCCATATGCCCCCAAACAGAAACCTCGGCCCGTTTCTCTGGCAAACAAAACTCAACTGCCCCTCTTCTGGATGGCAAATTGCAAGATGAACTTGATACTAAAACCGCAGGCCGACTTGGTAGTGGTGACACCTTGGGCCTGGGAACCATCATGCGTATCGAGCATTTTAAGGAGCCAGCCGGCCAGTCCCAGCAATATGCCCCCAAAAACAATCCACGGAATTTTTCTCTGGCAAACAAAAATCAGTTGCCCCGCTTCTGGATGGCAGATTGCAGGAGCCACTTTGACCCATCAAACCAGCCCGACTTGGCACTGGTGCCACCTTGCATCCTGGAACCATGCTGCCTAGCGTGGATTTTCAGGGGCCAGCCGGCCACTCTCAGCTATATGCCCCCAAACAAAACCCACGGCCCGTTTCCCTGGCAAACAAAAGTAAGCTGCCCCGCTTCTGGATGGCAGATTGCAGGACGAACTTGGTAGTATCAAACCAGCCCGACTTGGCACTGGTGCCACCTTGGCTCTGGGAACCATGCTGCGTAACCCGGATTCTAAGACGACAGGCAGCCACTGCCAGCCACAGGCCTCCAAACAAAATCAACGGCGCTTTTCCCTGGAAAACAAAACTCGCCTGACAACTTTTAGATGGCAGATTGCAGGAGCCAGTTTGTACCATCAAACCAGCCCAACTTGGCACTGGTGCCACCTTGGGTCTGGGAACCATCCTGCCTATTGTTGCTTTTCAGGAGCCAGCCGGTCACTCCTAGCCCTAGGCCCCCAGTCATAAACCTCGGCCCGTTTCCCTGGCACACAAAAGTAAGCTACCCCGCTTCAGGATGGCAGATTGCAGGAGCCACTTTTCACCATCAAACCAGCCCGACGTGGCACTGGTGCCACCTTGGGTCTGGGAACCATCCTGCGTATCGTGTGTTCTAAGGAGCCAGCCGGCCACTCCCACCAACAGTCCCCCAAACACAAACAACGGCGCTTTTCCCTGGAAAACAAAACTCGCCTGACAACTTTTTGATGGCAGATTGCAGGAGCCACTTGGTACTATCAAACCAGCCCAACTTGGCACTGGTGCCACCATGGGTCTGGTAACCATCCTGCCTATCGTAGCTTTTCAGGAGCCAGGCGGTCACTCCCAGCCATAGGCCCCCAGACACAAACCTCGGCCCGTTTCCCTGGCAAACAAAAGTAAGCTGCCCCGCTTCTGCATGGCAGATTGCAGGTGCTATTTAGTACTATCAAACCAGCCCGACTTGGCACTGGTGCCACCTCTGGTCTGGGAACCATCCTGCCTATCGTGGATTTTCAGGCGCCAGACGGCCACTATCAGCCATATGCCCCCAAAAACAAACCACGGCCCTTTTCTCTGGTAAACAAAACTCAACTGCCCCTCTTCTGGATGGCAAATTTTAGGACGCACTTTGTACTACGAAAACCGCCCGACTTGGCACTGGTGCCACCTTGGGTCAGGGAACCATCCTGCCTATCGTAGCTTTTTAAGGAGCCAGCAGGCCACGCCCAGCCATATAGCCCCAAAAACAAACCACGGACCATTTCTCTTGGAAACAAAAATCCGCTGCCCCGCGTCAGGATGGCAGATTGCAGGAGCCACGTTGCACCATCAAACCACCCCGACTTGGCACTGGTGCCATCTTGGATCTGGGAACCATCCTGCCTATCGTAGCTTTTCAGGAGCCAGCCGGTTACTCCCAACCATAGGCCCCCAGACAGAAAGCTCTGCCCGTTTCCCTGGCAAACAAAAGTAAGCTACCCCGCTTCTGGATGGCAGATTGCAGGAGCCACTTGGTACTATCAAACCAGCCCAACTTGACACTGGTGCCACTTTGGGTCTGGGAACCATGCTGCGTAACGTAGATTCTAAGGCGCCAGGCGGCCACTCCCAGCCACAGGCCCCCAAATACAAACAACGGCGCTTTTCCCTGGAAAACAAAACTCGCCTGCCAACTTTTTGATGGCAGATTGCAGGAGCCACTTGGTACTATCAAATCATCCCAACTTGGCACTGGTGCCACTATGGGTCTGGGAACCATCCTGCCAATTGTACCATTTCAGGAGCCAGCCGGTCACTCCCAGCCATAGGCCCCCATCACAAACCTCGGCCCGTTTCCCTGGCAAACAAAATTAAGCTGCCCCGATTCTGGATGGCAGATTGCAGGAGCCACTTGGTAGTGTCAAAACAGCCCGACTTGGCACTGGTGCCACCTTGGGTCTGGGAACCATCCTGCGTATCGTGGATTCTAAGCAGCCACCCGGCCACTCCGTGCCACAGGCGCCCAAACACAAACAACGGCGCTTTTCCCTGGAAAACAAAACTCGCCTGCCAACATTTTGATGACAGATTGCAGGAGCCACTTGGTACTATCAAACCAGCCCAACTTGGCACTGGTGCCACCATGGGTCTGGTCACCATCCTGCCTATCGTAGCTTTTCAGGAGCCAGCCGGTCACTCCCAGCCATAAACCCCCAGTCACAAACCTCGGCCCGTTTCCCTGGAAAACAAAAGTAAGCACCCCCGATTCTGGATGGCAGATTGCAGGAGCCACTTTGTAGTATCAAATTAGCCCGACTTGGCACAGGTGCCATCATGGGTCTGGTAAACATCCTGCCTATATTAGCTTTTCAGGAGCCGGCCGGTCACTCCCTGCCATAGGCCCCCAGAGAAATACCTCGGCCCGTTTCCCTGGCAAACAAAAGTAAGCTGCCCCTCTTCTGGATGGCAGATTGCAGGAACCACTTGCTACTATCAAACCAGCCCAACTTGGGACTGGTGCCACCTTGGCTCTGGGAACCATGCTGCGTAAAGTAGATTCTAAGAGGACAGGCGGACACTCCCAGCCACAGGCCTCTAAACAAAAACAACGGCGCGTTACCCTGGAAAACAAAACTCGCCTGCCAACTTTTTGATGGCAGATTGCAGGAGCCACTTGGTACTATCAAACCAGCCCAACTTGGCACTGGTGCCACCATGGGTCTGGTCACCATCCTGCCTATCGTAGCTTTTCAGGAGCCAGCCGGTCACTCCCAGCCATAGGCCCCCAGACAAATACCTCGGCCCGTTTCCCTGGCAAACAAAAGTAAGCTGCCCCGCTTCTGGATGGCAGATTGCAGGAGCCACATGGTACTATCAAACCAGGCCAACATGGCACTGGTGCCACCTTGGCTCTGGGAACCATCCTGCCTATCGTGGATTTTCAGGCGCCAGCCGGCCACTCTCAGCCATATGCCCCAAAACACAAACCACGGCCCTTTTCTCTGGTAAACAAAACTCAACTGCCCCTCTTCTGGATGGCAAATTGCAGGAGCCACTTGGTACTACGAAAACAGCCCGACTTGGCAGTGATGCCACCTTGGGTCAGGGAACCATCCTGCGTATCGATGTTTTTAAGGAGTCAGCCGGCAACGTCCAGCCATATACCCCCAAAAAAAACCCACGGAACTTTTCTCCAGCAAGCAAAAATCCGCTGCCCCGCATCTGGATGGCAGATTGCAGGAGCTATTTAGTATTATCAAAGCAGCCCGACTTGGCACTGGTGCCACCATCGGTCTGGTCACCATCCTGCCTATCGTAGCTTTTCAGGAGCCAGCCGGTCACTCTCAGCCATAGGCCCCAAACACAAACCACGGCCCTTTTCTCTGGAAAACAAAATTCAACTGCCCCTCTTCTGGATGGCAGATTGCAGGAGCCACTGGGTACTATGAAACCAGCCCGACTTGGCACTGGTGCCACCTTGGGTCTGGGAACCATGCTGCGTATCATGGATTTTCAGGAGCCAGCCGTCCACTGCCAGCCACAGGCCCCGAAACACAAACAACAGCCTTTTTCTCTGGCAAACAAAATTCAGCTGCCCCGCTTCTGGATGGCAGATTGCAGGAACCACTTGGTACTAACAAACCAGCCCGACTTGGCACTGGTGCCACCTTGGGTCTGGGAACCATCCTGCGTATCGTGGATTCTAAGGAGCCAGCTGGCCACTCCCAGCCACAGGCCCCAAAACACACACAACGGCGCTTTTCACTGGAAAACAAAACTCGCCTGCCAACATTTTGATGGCAGATTGCAGGAGCCACTTGGTACTATCAAACCAGCCCAACTTGGCACTGGTGCCACCATGGGTCTGGTCACCATCCTGCCTATCGTAGCTTTTCAGGAGCCAGCCTGTCACTCCCAGCCATAGGCCCCCAGACACAAAGCTCGGATGATTTTCCTGGCAAACAAAAGTAAGCTGCCCCGCTTCTGGATGGCAGATTGCAGGATCCACTTGTTATTATCAAACCAGCCCGACTTGGTACTGGTGCCACCTCTGGTCTGGGTACCATCCTGGGTATCGTGGATCCTAAGGAGCCAGCCGGCCACTCCCAGCCACAGGCCCCCAAACAAAAACAACGGCGATTTTCCCTGGAAAACAAAACTCGCCTGACAACTTTTTGATGGCAGATTGCAGGAACCACTTGGTACTATCAAACCAGCCCAACTTGGCACTGGTGCCACCTTGGGTCTGGGAACCATGCTGCGTATTGTGGATTCTAAGGAGCCAGCCGGCCACTCCAGCCACAGGCCCGCAGACAAAAACAACGGCGCTTTTCCCTGGAAAACAAAACTCGCCTGCCAACTTTTTGATGGCAGATTGCAGGAGCCACTTGGTACTATGAAATCAGCCGAACATGGCACTGGTGCCACCATGGGTCTGGTCACCATCCTGCCTATCGTAGCTTTTCAGGAGCCAGCCGGTCACTCCCAGCCATAGGCCCCCAGACACAAAGCTCGGCCCGTTTCCCTGGCAAACAAAAGTAAGCTGCCCCGCTTCTGGATGGCAGATTGCAGGACGCACTTGGTAGTATCAAACCAGCCCAACTTGGCACTGGTGCCACCTCAGGTCTGGGAACCATGCTGCGTATCGTGGATTCTAATTAGCCATCCGGCCACTCCCAGCCACAGGCCCCCAAACAAAAACAACGGCGCTTTTCCCTGGATAACAAACTCGCCTGCCAACTTTTTGATGGCAGATTGCAGGAGCCACTTGGTACTATCAAACCAGCCCAACTTGGCACTGGTGCCACCATGGGTCTGGTCACAATCCTGCCTATCGTAGCCTTTCAGGAGCCAGCCGGTCACTCCCAGCCATAGGCCCCCAGACAAATACCTCGGCCCGTTTCCCTGGCAAACAAAAGTAAGCTGCCCCGCTTCTGGATGGCAGATTGCAGGAAACACTTGGTACTATCAAACCAGCCCAACTTGGGACTGGTGCCACCTTGGGTCTGGGAACCATCCTGCGTATCGTGGATTCTAAGGAGCCAGCCGGCCACTCCCAGCCACAGGCCCCCAAACACAAACAACGACGCTTTTCCCTGGAAAACAAAACTCGCCTGCCAACTTTTTGATGGCAGATTGCAGGAACCACTTGGTACTATCAAACCAGCCCAACTTGGCACTGGTGCCACCTTGGGTCTGGGAACCATGCTGCGTATCGTGGATTCTAAGGAGCCAGCTGGCCACTCCAGCTACAGGCCCGCAGACAAAAACAACGGCGCTTTTCCCTGGAAAACAAAACTCGCCTGCCGACTTTTTGATGGCAGATTGCAGGAGCCACTTGGTACTATGAAATCAGCCGAACATGGCACTGGTGCCACCATGGGTCTGGTCACCATCCTGCCTATCGTAGCTTTTCAGGAGCCAGCCGGTCACTCCCAGCCATAGGCCCCCTGACACAAATCTCGGCCCGTTTCCCTGGCAAACAAAAGTAAGCTGCCCCGCTTCTGGATGACAGATTGCAGGAGCCACTTTGCACCATCAAACCAGCCCGACTTGGCACTGGTGCCACCTTGGGTCTGGGAACCATCCTGCGTATCGTGGATTCTAAGCAGCCAGCCGGCCACTCCCAGCCACAGGCCCCCAAACACAAACAACGGCGCTTTTCCCTGGAAAATAAAAACTCGCCTGCCAAATTTTGACGGCAAATTGCAGGAGCCACTTGGTACTATCAAATCAGCCCAACTTGGCACTGGTGCCACCATGGGTCTGGTCACCATCCTGCCTATCGTAGCTTTTCAGGAGCCAGCCGCTCACTCCCAGCCATAGGCCCCCAGACAAATATCTCGGCCCGTTTCCCTGGCAAACAAAAGTAAGCTACCCCGCTTCTGGATGGCAGATTGCAGGAGCCACTTTGCACCATCAAACTAGCCCGTCTTGGCGCTGGTGCCACCTCTGGTCTGGGAACCATCCTGCGTATCGTGGATTCTAATTAGCCAGCCGGCCACTCCCTACCACAGGCCCCCAAACACAAACAACGGCGCTTTTCCCTGGAAAACAAAACTCGCCTACCAACTATTTGATGGCAGATTACAGGAGCCACTTGGTACTATCAAACCAGCCCAACTTGGCACTGGTGCCACCATGGGTCTGGTCACAATCCTGCCTATCGTAACTTTTCAGGAGCCAGCCGGTCACTCCCAGCCATAGGTCCCCAGTCACAAACCTCGGCCCGTTTCCCTGGCAAACAAAAGTAAGCTGCCCCGCTTCTGGATGGCAGATTGCAGGAGCCACTTTGTACTATCAAACCAGCCCGACTTGGCACTGGTGCCACCTCTGGTCTGGGACCCATCCTGCGTATCGTGGATTCTAAGGAGCCAGTCGGCCACGCCCAGCAACAGGCCCCCAAACACAAACAACGGCCCGTTTCCGTGGCAAACAAAAGTAAGCTGCCCCCTTTCTGGATGGCAGATTGCAGGAACCACTTGGCAGTATCAAAGCAGCACAACTTGGCACTGGTGGCACCTCTTGTCTGGTAACCATGCTGCGTATCGTGGTTTCTAAGGAGCCAGCCGGGCACTCCCAACCACAGGTCCCCAAACACAAACAATGGCGCTTTTCCCTGGAAAACAAAACTCGCCTGCCAACTTTTTGATGGCAGATTGCAGGAGCCACTTGGTACTATCAAACCAGCCCAACTTGGCACTGGTGCCACCATGGGTCTGGTCACCATCCTGCCTATCGTAGCTTTTCAGGAGCCAGCCGGTCACTCCCAGCCATAGGCCCCGAGACAGAAAGCCCGGCCCGTTTCCCTGGTAAACAAAAGTAAGCTGCCCCGCTTCTGGATGGCAGATTGCAGGAGCCACTTTGTACTATCAAACCAGCCCGACTTGGCACTGGTGCCACCTCTGGTCTGGGAACCATGCTGCGTATCGTGGATTTTAAGGAGCCAGTCGGCCACTCCCAGCCATACGCCTCCAAACACAAACAACGGTCCATTTCCCTGGCAAACAAAAGTAAGCTGCCCCGCTTCTGGATGTCAGATTGCAGGAACAACTTGTTGCCAAGTTGGGGTGGTTTGATAGTACCAAGTGGCTCCTGCAATCTGCCATCAAAAAGCTGGCAGGCGAGTTTTGTTTTCCAGGGAAAAGCGCCGTTGTTTGTGTTTGGGGGCCTGTGGCTGGGAGTGGCCGGCTGGCTCCTTAGAATCCACGATATGCAGGATTGTTCCCAGACCCAAGGTGGCACCAGTGCCAAGTCGGGCCGGTTTGATGTTGCAAAGTGGCTCCTGCAATCTGCCATCCAGACGCGGGGCAGCGGATTTTTGTTTCCATGAGAAATGGTCCGTGGTTTGTTTTTGGGGGTATATGGCTGGGCGTGGCCGGCTGGCTCCTTAAAAAGCTCGATATGCAGGATGGTTCCCTGACACAAGGTGGCACCAGTGCCACGTCGGGCGGTTTTCGTAGTACAAAGTGCGTCCTAAAATTTGCCATCCAGAAGAGGGGCAGTTGAGTTTTGTTTGCCAGAGAAAAGGGCCGTGGTTTGTTTTTGGGGGCATATGGCTGAGAGTGGCCGGCTGGCCCCTGAAAATCCACGATAGGCAGGATGGTTCCCAGACCAGAGGTGTCACCAGTGCCAAGTCGGGCTGGTTTGATAGTACTAAATAGCTCCTGCAATCTGCCATGCCGAAGCGGGGCAGCTTACTTTTGTTTGCCAGGGAAACGGGCCGAGGTTTGTGTCTGGGGGCCTATGGCTGGGAGTGACCGGCTGGCTCCTGAAAAGCTACGATAGGCAGGATGGTGACCAGACCCATGGTGGCACCAGTGCCAAGTTGGGCTGGTTTGATAGTACCAAGTGGCTCCGGCAATCTGCCATCAAAAAGTTGGCAGGCGAGTTTTGTTTTCCAGGGAAAAGCGCCGTTGTTTGTGTTTGGGGGCCTGTGGCTGGGAGTGGCCAGCTGGCTCCTTAGAACCCACGATACGCAGGATGGTTCCCAGACCAGAGGTGGCACCAGTGCCAAGTTGGGCTGGTTTGATGGTGCAAAGTGGCTCCTGCAATCTGCCATCCAGAAGCGGGGTAGCTTACTTTTGTTTGCCAGGGAAACGGGCCGAAATATTTGTCTAGGGGCCTCTGGCTGGGGGTGGCTGGCTGGCACCTGAAAAGCTACGATAGGCAGGATGGTGACCAGACCCATGGTGGCACCAGTGCCAAGTTGGGCTGGTTTGATAGTACCAAGTGGCTCCTGCAATCTGCCATCAAATGTTTGGCAGGCGAGTTTTGTTTTCCAGGGAAAAGCACCGTTGTTTTTGTTTTGGGGCCTGTGGCTGGGAGTGGCCAGCTGGCTCCTTAGAATCCACGATACGCAGGATGGTTCCCAGACCCAAGGTGGCACCAGTGCCAAGTCGGGCTGGTTTGTTAGTACCAAGTGGTTCCTGCAATCTGCCATCCAGAAGCGGGGCAGCTGAATTTTGTTTGCCAGAGAAAAAGGCTGTTGTTTGTGTTTCGGGGCCTGTGGCTGGCAGTGGACGGCTGGCTCCTGAAAATCCATGATACGCAGCATGGTTCCCAGACCCAAGGTGGCACCAGTGCCAAGTCGGGCTGGTTTGATACTACCAAGTGCGTCCTGCAATCTGCCATCCAGAAGCGGGGCAGCTTAATTTTGTTTGCCAGGGAAACGGGCCGTGGGTTTTGTATGGGGGCCTATGGCTGAGAGTGGCCGGCTGGCTCCTGAAAATCCACGCTAGGCAGCATGGTTCCCAGATGCAAGGTGGCACCAGTGCCAAGTCGGGCTGGTTTGATGGTGCAAAGTGGCTCCTGCAATCTGCCATCCAGAAGCGGGGCAGCTGATTTTTGTTTGCCAGAGAAAAATTCCGTGGATTGTTTTTGGGGGCATATTGCTGGGAGTGGCCGGCTGGCTCCTTAAAATGCTCGATACGCATGATGGTTCCCAGGCCCAAGGTGTCACCACTACCAAGTCGGCCTGCGGTTTTAGTATCAAGTTCATCTTGCAATTTGCCATCCAGAAGAGGGGCAGTTGAGTTTTGTTTGCCAGAGAAACGGGCCGAGGTTTCTGTTTGGGGACATATGGCTGAGAGTGGCCGGCTGGCCCCTGAATATCCACGATACACAGCATGGTTCCCAGATCCAAGGTGGCACCAGTGCCAAGTTGGGCTGGTTTGATAGTCCCAAGTGTCTCCTGCAATCTGCCATCCAGAAGCGGGGCAGCTTACTTTTGTTTGCCAGAGAAATAGGCCTAGGTTTTTGTCTGGGGGCCTGTGGCTAGGAGTGGCCGGCTGGCTCCTTAGAATCCACGATACGCAGGATGTTTCCCAGACCCAAGGTGGCACCAGTGCCAAGTCGGGCTGGTTTGATAGTACCAAGTGGCTCCTGCAAACTCCATCAAAATGTTGGCAGACGTGTTTTGTTTTCCAGGGAACAGCGCCGTTGATTTTGTTTGGGGACCTGTGGCTGGGAGTGGCCGGCTGGCTCCTTAGAATCCACGATACGCAGGATGGTTCCCAGACCCAAGGTGGCACCAGTGCCAAGTCGGGCTGGTTTGATTACACCAAGTGGCTCCTGCAATCTGCCATCCATAAGTGAGGCAGCTAAGTTTTGTTTGCCAGAAAAAAGGGCCGTGGTTTTTGTTGGGGGCCTGTGGCTGGGAGTAGCCGGCTGGCTCCTTAAAATCCACGATAGGCTGGATGGTTCCCAGACCCAAGGTGGCACCAGTGCCAAGTCGGGCTGGTTTGATAGCACCAAGTGGCTCCTGCAATCTGCCATCCAGAAGCGGTGCAGTTGAGTTTTGTTTGCCAGAGAAAAGGGCCGTGGGTTGTGTTTGGGGGCATATGGCTGGGAGTGGCCGGCTGTCTCATTAAAAAGATCGATACGCAGGATGGTTCCCAGACCCAAGGTGGCACCAGTGCCAAGTCGGGCTGTTTTTATAGTACCAAGTGCGTCCTGCAATTTGCCATCCAGAAGAGGGGCAGTGGAGTTTTGTTTGCCAGAGAATAGCGCCGTTGTTTGTGTTTGGGGGCTTGTGGCTGGGAGTGGCCAACTGGCGCCTTAGAATCTGTGTTACGCAGCATGGTTCCCAGACCAGAGGTGGCACCAGTGCCAAGTTGGGCTGGTTTGATAGTACCAAGTGGCTCCTGCAATCTGCCATCAAAAAGTTGTCAGGCGAGTTTTGTTTTCCAGGGAAAAGCGCCGTTGTTTGTATTTGGGGGCCTGTGGCTGGGAGTGGCCGGCTGGCTCCTTTGAACCCACAATACGCAGGATGGTTCCCAGACCCAAGGTGGCACCAGTGCCAAGTCGGGCTGGTTTGATACTACCAAGTGCGTCCTGCAATCTGCCATCCAGAAGCGGGGCAGCTTAATTTTGTTTGCCAGGGAAACGGGCCGTGGGTTTTGTTTGGGGGCCTATGGCTGAGAGTGGCCGGCTGGCTCCTGAAAATCCACGCTAGGCAGCATGGTTCCCAGATGCAAGGTGGCACCAGTGCCAAGTCGGGCTGGTTTGATGGTGCAAAGTGGCTCCTGCAATCTGCCATCCAGAAGCGGGGCAGCTGATTTTTGTTTGCCAGAGAAAAATTCCGTGGATTGTTTTTGGGGGCATATTGCTGGGAGTGGCCGGCTGGCTCCTTAAAATGCTCGATACGCATGATGGTTCCCAGGTCCAAGGTGTCACCACTACCAAGTCGGCCTGCGGTTTTAGTATCAAGTTCATCCTGCAATTTGCCATCCAGAAGAGGGGCAGTTGAGTTTTGTTTGCCAGAGAAACGGGCCGAGGTTTCTGTTTGGGGACATATGGCTGAGAGTGGCCGGCTGGCCCCTGAATATCCACGATACACAGCATGGTTCCCAGATCCAAGGTGGCACCAGTGCCAAGTTGGGCTGGTTTGATAGTACCAAGTGTCTCCTGCAATCTGCCATCCAGAAGCGGGGCAGCTTACTTTTGTTTGCCAGAGAAATAGGCCTTGGTTTTTGTCTGGGGGCCTGTGGCTAGGAGTGGCCGGCTGGCTCCTAAGAATCCACGATACGCAGGATGTTTCCCAGACCCAAGGTGGCACCAGTGCCAAGTCGGGCTGGTTTGATAGTACCAAGTGGCTCCTGCAAACTCCATCAAAAAGTTGGCAGGCGTGTTTTGTTTTCCAGGGAACAGCGCCGTTGATTTTGTTTGGGGGCCTGTGGCTGGGAGTGGCCGGCTGGCTCCTTAGAATCCACGATACGCAGGATGGTTCCCAGACCCAAGGTGGCACCAGTGCCAAGTCGGGCTGGTTTGATTACACCAAGTGGCTCCTGCAATCTGCCATCCAGAAGTGAGGCAGCTAAGTTTTGTTTGCCAGAAAAAAGGGCCGTGGTTTTTGTTGGGGGCCTGTGGCTGGGAGTGGCCGGCTGGCTCCTTAGAATCCACCATACGCAGGATGGTTCCCAGACCCAAGGTGGCACCAGTGCCAAGTCGGGCTGGTTTGATAGTACCAAGTGGCTCCTGCAATCTGCCATCCAGAAGCGGTGCAGTTGAGTTTTGTTTGCCAGAGAAAAGGGCCGTGGGTTGTGTTTGGGGGCATATGGCTGGGAGTGGCCGGCTGTCTCATTAAAAAGATCGATACGCAGGATGGTTCCCAGACCCAAGGTGGCACCAGTGCCAAGTCGGGCTGTTTTTATAGTACCAAGTGCGTCCTGCAATTTGCCATCCAGAAGAGGGGCAGTGGAGTTTTGTTTGCCAGAGAATAGCGCCGTTGTTTGTGTTTGGGAGCTTGTGGCTGGGAGTGGCCGACTGGCGCCGTAGAATCTGTGTTGCGCAGCATGGTTCCCAGACCAGAGGTGGCACCAGTGCCAAGTTGGGCTGGTTTGATAGTACCAAGTGGCTCCTGCAATCTGCCATCCAGAAGCGGGGCAGCTTACTTTTGTTTGCCAGGGAAACGGGCCGAGGTTTGTGACTGGGGACCTATGGCTGGGAGTGACCGGCTGGCTCCTGAAAAGCTACAATAGGCAGGATGGTGACCAGACCCATGGTGGCACCAGTGCCAAGTTGGGCTGGTTTGATAGTACCAAGTGGCTCCTGCAATCTGCCATCAAAAAGTTGTCAGGCGAGTTTTGTTTTCCAGGGAAAAGCGCCGTTGTTTGTATTTGGGGTCCTGTGGCTGGGAGTGGCCGGCTGGCTCCTTTGAACCCACAATACGCAGGATGGTTCCCAGACCCAAGGTGGCACCAGTGCCAAGTCGGGCTGGTTTGATACTACCAAGTGGTTCCTGCAATCTGCCATCCAGAAGCGGGGCAGCTTAATTTTGTTTGCCAGGGAAACGGGCCGTGGGTTTTGTTTGGGGGCCTATGGCTGAGAGTGGCCGGCTGGCTCCTGAAAATCCACGCTAGGCAGCATGGTTCCCAGATGCAAGGTGGCACCAGTGCCAAGTCGGGCTGGTTTGATGGTGCAAAGTGGCTCCTGCAATCTGCCATCCAGAAGCGGGGCAGTTGAGTTTTGTTTGCCAGAGAAACGGGCCGAGGTTTCTGTTTGGGGACATATGGCTGAGAGTGGCCGGCTGGCCCCTGAATATCCACGATACACAGCATGGTTCCCAGATCCAAGGTGGCACCAGTGCCAAGTTGGGCTGGTTTGATAGTGCCAAGTGTCTCCTGCAATCTGCCATCCAGAAGCGGGGCAGCTTACTTTTGTTTGCCAGAGAAATAGGCCTAGGTTTTTGTCTGGGGGCCTGTGGCTAGGAGTGGCCGGCTGGCTCCTAAGAATCCACGATACGCAGGATGTTTCCCAGACCCAAGGTGGCACCAGTGCCAAGTCGGGCTGGTTTGATAGTACCAAGTGGCTCCTGCAAACTCCATCAAAATGTTGGCAGGCGTGTTTTGTTTTCCAGGGAACAGCGCCGTTGATTTTGTTTGGGGGCCTGTGGCTGGGAGTGGCCGGCTGGCTCCTTAGAATCCACGATACGCAGGATGGTTCCCAGACCCAAGGTGACACCAGTGCCAAGTCGGGCTGGTTTGATTACACCAAGTGGCTCCTGCAATCTGCCATCCAGAAGTGAGGCAGCTAAGTTTTGTTTGCCAGAAAAAAGGGCCGTGGTTTTTGTTGGGGGCCTGTGGCTGGGAGTGGCCGGCTGGCTCCTTAGAATCCACCATACGCAGGATGGTTCCCAGACCCAAGGTGGCACCAGTGCCAAGTCGGGCTGTTTTTATAGTACCAAGTGCGTCCTGCAATTTGCCATCCAGAAGAGGGGCAGTGGAGTTTTGTTTGCCAGAGAATAGCGCCGTTGTTTGTGTTTGGGAGCTTGTGGCTGGGAGTGGCCGACTGGCGCCGTAGAATCTGTGTTGCGCAGCATGGTTCCCAGACCAGAGGTGGCACCAGTGCCAAGTTGGGCTGGTTTGATAGTACCAAGTGGCTCCTGCAATCTGCCATCCAGAAGCGGGGCAGCTTACTTTTGTTTGCCAGGGAAACGGGCCGAGCTTTGTGACTGGGGACCTATGGCTGGGAGTGACCGGCTGGCTCCTGAAAAGCTACAATAGGCAGGATGGTGACCAGACCCATGGTGGCACCAGTGCCAAGTTGGGCTGGTTTGATAGTACCAAGTGGCTCCTGCAATCTGCCATCAAAAAGTTGTCAGGCGAGTTTTGTTTTCCAGGGAAAAGCGCTGTTGTTTGTATTTGGGGGCCTGTGGCTGGGAGTGGCCGGCTGGCTCCTTTGAACCCACAATACGCAGGATGGTTCCCAGACCCAAGGTGGCACCAGTGCCAAGTCGGGCTGGTTTGATACTACCAAGTGGTTCCTGCAATCTGCCATCCAGAAGCGGGGCAGCTTAATTTTGTTTGCCAGGGAAACGGGCCGTGGGTTTTGTTTGGGGGCCTATGGCTGAGAGTGGCCGGCTGGCTCCTGAAAATCCACGCTAGGCAGCATGGTTCCCAGATGCAAGGTGGCACCAGTGCCAAGTCGGGCTGGTTTGATGGTGCAAAGTGGCTCCTGCAATCTGCCATCCAGAAGCGGGGCAGTTGAGTTTTGTTTGCCAGAGAAACGGGCCGAGGTTTCTGTTTGGGGACATATGGCTGAGAGTGGCCGGCTGGCCCCTGAATATCCACGATACACAGCATGGTTCCCAGATCCAAGGTGGCACCAGTGCCAAGTTGGGCTGGTTTGATAGTGCCAAGTGTCTCCTGCAATCTGCCATCCAGAAGCGGGGCAGCTTACTTTTGTTTGCCAGAGAAATAGGCCTAGGTTTTTGTCTGGGGGCCTGTGGCTAGGAGTGGCCGGCTGGCTCCTAAGAATCCACGATACGCAGGATGTTTCCCAGACCCAAGGTGGCACCAGTGCCAAGTCGGGCTGGTTTGATAGTACCAAGTGGCTCCTGCAAACTCCATCAAAATGTTGGCAGGCGTGTTTTGTTTTCCAGGGAACAGCGCCGTTGATTTTGTTTGGGGGCCTGTGGCTGGGAGTGGCCGGCTGGCTCCTTAGAATCCACGATACGCAGGATGGTTCCCAGACCCAAGGTGGCACCAGTGCCAAGTCGGGCTGGTTTGATTACACCAAGTGGCTCCTGCAATCTGCCATCCAGAAGTGAGGCAGCTAAGTTTTGTTTGCCAGAAAAAAGGGCCGTGGTTTTTGTTGGGGGCCTGTGGCTGGGAGTGGCCGGCTGGCTCCTTAGAATCCACCATACGCAGGATGGTTCCCAGACCCAAGGTGGCACCAGTGCCAAGTCGGGCTGGTTTGATAGTCCCAAGTGGCTCCTGCAATCTGCCATTCAGAAGCGGGGCAGCTGAGTTTTGTTTGCCAGGGAAATGGGCCGTTGTTTGTGTTTGGGGGCCTGTGGCTGGGAGTGTTCGGCTGGTTCCTGATTATGTACGATACGCAGGATTGTTCCCAGACCCAAGGTGGCACCAGTGCCAAGTCGGGCTGGTTTGATGGTGCAAAGTGGCTCCTGCAATCTGCCATCCAGACGCGGGGCAGCGGATTTTTGTTTCCATGAGAAATGGTCCGTGGTTTGTTTTTGGGGGTATATGGCTGGGCCTGGCCGGCTGGCTCCTTAAAAAGCTCGATATGCAGGATGGTTCCCTGACACAAGGTGGCACCAGTGCCACGTCGGGCGGTTTTCGTAGTACAAAGTGCGTCCTAAAATTTGCCATCCAGAAGAGGGGCAGTTGAGTTTTGTTTGCCAGAGAAAAGGTCCGTGGTTTGTTTTTGGGGGCATATGGCTGAGAGTGGCTGGGTGGCCCCTGAAAATCCACGATACACAGGATGGTTCCCAGATCCAAGGTGGCACCTGTGCCAAGTCGGGCTGATTTGATAGTACTAAGTAGCTCCTGCAATCTGCCATCCAGAAGCGGGGCAGCTTACTTTTGTTTGCCAGGGAAACGGGCCGAGGTTTGTGTTTGGGGGCCTATGGCTGAGAGTGACCGGCTGGCTCCTGAAAAGCTACAATAGGCAGGATGGTGACCAGACCCATGGTGGCACCAGTGCCAAGTTGGGCTGGTTTGATAGTACCAAGTGGTTCCTGCAATCTGCCATCCAGAAGCAGGGCAGCTGAGTTTTGTTTGCCAGAGAAAAGGGCCTTGGTTTGTGTTTGGGGGCATATGGCTGGGTGTGGCCAGCTGGCTCCTTAAAATGCACGATATGCAACATGGCTCCCAGACCCAAGGTGGCACCAGTGCCAAGTTGGGCTGGTTTGATAGTACCAAGTGGCTCCTGCAATCTTCCATGATCACGTGGAGAAATACTTTCTGGTTTCAGCCTCATGCTCTTTCTTCTCTCCCTCAACTTCTCTATCACCTCTCATCTGGTTCACATGCGCTGTCTTCAAGGTCCACAGGCTACTTTTCACAGAATCTTCTGGCCTGATGAAGTAAGAATGATGAATAGAACAGAGCTGGGATCTATTTTCCAGTTTGGATAAAATGCATTCTGCACACAAATCCAAGGAGAACGGGCTGCCCCGATGCCCAGAAAATCTTTCACTCCTGCTAGTGTTCTACGTCAACCGCAACTTAGTCTGAAAGAAAAGCTTTTTCTCTGAGAGCATCTGAGAGGTTTGCATGAAGCACTGATATCTGACATATGCAATTTTGAATAGGAGAGGAAAAAGAAAATGGCAAGGAGTTTTTAATTTTAGTGGTTTCAATTTTAATTTCCGTGCACTTTTTCAAAACTTGTCAGCTCAAATGCCCATCAACATCTTTTAGTCATCTGTAAGTCAGTATTCATATAAAATGTGCTTCAAATCCAAAGAATTTCAAATTTGCACTCCAAGCTTCTATGCCTAGATTTATGATTTCCTACACATATTAGATGAAAGGAAGGCCTTTTTTACTGTGGGAGTGCTGGAACACTGGAACAGGTTGCCCAGAGAAGTTGTGGGTGTCCCATCCCTGAAAGTATTCAAGGTCACCTTGGACGGGGCTTGGAGCAGCAACAAAGGAGAAGCTTGATGGTAGAGAAACAAAGTCGGACTATAGAAGAAACTCGGATTGAAGTATAGGATCAAGTTTTCTCTCAGCTCTTGGGGTAAATTCAAAGTTGTACAAAATGACATTTATCTGTGCTATTCACTACTGTAACAGAAAGTTTCATGAAAACTGTACAGAAGATAGTAAATTTTAAAAGAGATAAGAATTACAGCATAAAATCCATGGGATAGGTTACAACATGAGACACTCTCTAAGAGAAAATCTCTTTGTTTCAGCACTTCATCGGGGTAAGATTTCATGAAGTGCCAAAGAAGGCGGCAAAATATCATTCGGGACATTATTTACTGGAATTCAGCCTGGCCATTAGTAGGAACTGCCTTTGAACATATCATGTAGATATACCACACACACTTTCCCTTCACTGAAAAATTACTGTTTACAACAAATAAGCAATTGACGATCAAAATTGATTGAAAGCATCTTAAACATGTCAAGTATTTCATTGTAGATGATCTGTGATCCAAATGCTTCTTCCACCTTCGAGAGGGACAGAAGAATTCTTCCATATCATGATGGTTTAAAATTGTATCAACCAATGTTTTCTGCTGAAAAGATATCATCTATTTTTTTCTATTTTTGGAAGAAAATATTCCTAGACATACAACAGGTGAGAACTAAGTAATTTTAAAGAAACAAATGAAATGAAAATATTCTGTAAATAGAATGAAATGAAAAGCTGTGTTTTAAATAGGAGCTAAATATTAAACAGAATTTTTGTACCAGGCATTTGAATTACTGCACCAGCTCTTTTGCCCATCAAGAGAGGCATTTAGCATTTCAGTCTTTTCCAAGGTGTTCATGATCTGCTATGCTGATCTCTGTGTGTGCCTAGGTGTGTGTGGAGGGGGGGGCATATGAAGGGGAGTGTGTATGTTTGCTTTACAATTGTTGTGGCAGATTCATGCCTCAGCTCCACATTTTGTTTTAAAAAGGTCACACCGAGTGGATATGAAGTTTACTATCAACAAGAGATCGATTCCCAAATCATCCATTTGACTCTCCCTTATAAATCATGTGCTTTGTTGCATATTTTATCAAATATACTTTCAAGCCAGATGGAGGAAGGAGGATGTGGGAATCCCTCCACCATCTTGCAACTTTTATGTAAGTAGGTTTTCAAGAAAATCATCATTTCTCTTTTAAATATGTCTGGAACAGGCATGATGGTAGTGTCAACCTGTTGGAGTTTTTGTTGCTGGAAGAAGTTGTACAAAAGGATTGGTTTTTACATTGACCAGTTACTGAATCAAGCGCAGGAATACATTGGAAATTTAGCTGGGGGTTCCTTTTCCCAGCAGACTACTTCTAGAACGAGCTTGTACACTGAAGCTGACTCTTTTGCTCTCTTTTTGTTTCTTTCCTATTTTCTTGGCTTCTTTGCCACTATCTAGACAATTTTGGAACTTTGTTCCCAACTAAAATGGTTTCAATAGTCTGATTGTGATCATACATTTTTACAAGGAATTTTTAAAATCTTTCCTCGAGTCCAGAAAGTCAAGGACTTAGATCTTTTTCTTCCCTTATCAATATTGCCATGAAATTGATAAATAAAGACCAACTCTTTATTTTTGTTTTTAACCCACGTAGATAATTCCCATCCATTAATCCATTTTGTGGACCAATAGCTGCCATTCTGATGGAAGCTGTCACTTCTTAACAATAGGCATTCTGTGACTATGTTGACTGCACTTTGGGTGAAGATCCTAACTGGTCTTAGATATACATAGGGAGAAATTTGCTCAGCCAGTGTCAGTCTTAAGCATGCGTATCAGAAGATCTTTCTAGAGCTGGGAATTTTCCCATGAAAGGGATTCAGTTAGGGAAGAGACACTTGTGCCAGAGTTTTACATTCTTCTTGAACACTGCTTAAGGAACTTAGATGCCATGTCCATTTGGATCTCTGTCTGCACAGAACTTTGTCATGCCAGCGCTTTGAAATGCATCTTGAAGAGAATTCACTAGCACAGAATGAAAGAGAGTGGAAGGGGTTGGTGGGGCTAACCAGGCCCAACCCCCCTGCCTAAACCAGGATACCTAGAGCCTCTTGCCCAGGATTCTATCTGGGTGTACTTTTAATGTCTTCAAAGATCCAGGCTCCACAATCTTTCTGGGCAGTCTGTGCCGTGGTTCAGTCACCCTGACAGTAAAGAAACATTTACTGATGTTCAAAGGCAATCTCCTGTATTTCAGTGTGTGCCCACTGCCTCTTGTCTTTTCCCTCAGCATCACTGAAAAGACACTGATTCCCTCCCCTTTGCACTATTGCTTCCATATGTATGTGTGATGCCATGTAGAGGTATGTCAAAAACCTCCCTGAAGCCCAGGCAGATAATATTCCCTTCATCTACCAGTCAAGTTGATTCATCAGAGGAGTTTAAAGTGATGTTCAGCATGAAATTCCCCTGAAAAATCATGCTAACTACATTATTTGGTCATCTGTCATGTGCCTGGCAAGGATTTCCAGGAAGAGCTGCTTCATCAACTTCCTGGGGATAAAAAAGAGGCTGGCTGGTTTGTACTATGGCGAGTCCTCTTAATTGCCTTTTTTGAAGATGGGTGTCATTTGCCAACATCCACTCTTTAGCTCCTCTTCTAATCTACACCTCGGCAAAAAGCTTTTCCACTATGTCTGGCTAGGAAAAACTGTGCCAGCACAGAAAACATCTCCCATCGTGTTCTCGAAGTTGCACGGATGTCTGCCAAGTGTTTGGCAGGAAGAAAAGAAAAGTTGTCCAAAACAGCTTCCAATCGAATGTTCATGTGATTGGAAAAGTCAGGAGAGTGCAAAGGTACTGTTTTCTATCAGTTGGCAAAGTGCGCACACAATCCCAGTGTTGTACAGCTTGCTTCTTCACCTTCCCGAAGCTGCCGCTCTCGCCGGCTGCCGGAGCCCAAGAAGCGGCTTCTTCGCGCAAAGACGATTGTGCCGCTCACAGTGCTCTCCTTAGCGCGGCTTCTGCCGAAAGACGCCCGGCAGCGGCTCTTACCTCCGGAGAGCATCCTACCTTCGTCTTTCGCGTCTTTTGTAGTCTACATCTTAGCAAAACGCTTTTCCACTATGTCTGGCTAGGAAAAACTGTGCCAGCACAGAAAACATCTCCCATCGTGTTCTAGAAGTTGCACGGATGTCTGCCAAGTGTTTGGCAGGAAGAAAAGAAAAGTTGTCCAAAACAGCTTCCAATCGAATGTTCCTGTGATTGGAAAAGTCAGGAGAGTGCAAAGGTACTGTTTTCTATCAGTTGGCAAGGTGCGCACACAATCCCAGTGTTGTACAGCTTGCTTCTTCACCTTCCCGAAGCTGCCGCTCTCGCCGGCTCCCGGAACCGAAGAAGCGGCTTCTTCGCGCAAAGACGATTGTGCCGCTCACAGGGCTCTCCTTAGCGCGGCTTCTGCCGAAAGACGCCCGGCAGCGGCTCTTACCTCCGGAGAGCATCCTACCTTCGTCTTTCGCGTCTTTTGTAGTCTACATCTTAGCAAAACGCTTTTCCACTATGTCTGGCTAGGAAAAACTGTGCCAGCACAGAAAACATCTCCCATCGTGTTCTAGAAGTTGCACGGATGTCTGCCAAGTGTTTGGCAGGAAGAAAAGAAAAGTTGTCCAAAACAGCTTCCAATCGAATGTTCCTGTGATTGGAAAAGTCAGGAGAGTGCAAAGGTACTGTTTTCTATCAGTTGGCAAGGTGCGCACACAATCCCAGTGTTGTACAGCTTGCTTCTTCACCTTCCCGAAGCTGCCGCTCTCGCCGGCTGCCGGAGCCCAAGAAGCGGCTTCTTCGCGCAAAGACGATTGTGCCGCTCACAGTGCTCTCCTTAGCGCGGCTTCTGCCGAAAGACGCCCGGCAGCGGCTCTTACCTCCGGAGAGCATCCTACCTTCGTCTTTCGCGTCTTATGTAGTCTACACCTCGGCAAAAAGCTTTTCCACTATGTCTGGCTAGGAAAAACTGTGCCAGCACAGAAAACATCTCCCATCGTGTTCTAGAAGTTGCACGGATGTCTGCCAAGTGTTTGGCAGGAAGAAAAGAAAAGTTGTCCAAAACAGCTTCCAATCGAATGTTCCTGTGATTGGAAAAGTCAGGAGAGTGCAAAGGTACTGTTTTCTATCAGTTGGCAAGGTGCGCACACAATCCCAGTGTTGTACAGCTTGCTTCTTCACCTTCCCGAAGCTGCCGCTCTCGCCGGCTGCCGGAGCCCAAGAAGCGGCTTCTTCGCGCAAAGACGATTGTGCCGCTCACAGGGCTCTCCTTAGCGCGGCTTCTGCCGAAAGACGCCCGGCAGCGGCTCTTACCTCCGGAGAGCATCCTACCTTCGTCTTTCGCGTCTTTTGTAGTCTACATCTTAGCAAAACGCTTTTCCACTATGTCTGGCTAGGAAAAACTGTGCCAGCACAGAAAACATCTCCCATCGTGTTCTAGAAGTTGCACGGATGTCTGCCAAGTGTTTGGCAGGAAGAAAAGAAAAGTTGTCCAAAACAGCTTCCAATCGAATGTTCCTGTGATTGGAAAAGTCAGGAGAGTGCAAAGGTACTGTTTTCTATCAGTTGGCAAGGTGCGCACACAATCCCAGTGTTGTACAGCTTGCTTCTTCACCTTCCCGAAGCTGCCGCTCTCGCCGGCTGCCGGAGCCCAAGAAGCGGCTTCTTCGCGCAAAGACGATTGTGCCGCTCACAGTGCTCTCCTTAGCGCGGCTTCTGCCGAAAGACGCCCGGCAGCGGCTCTTACCTCCGGAGAGCATCCTACCTTCGTCTTTCGCGTCTTTTGTAGTCTACATCTTAGCAAAACGCTTTTCCACTATGTCTGGCTAGGAAAAACTGTGCCAGCACAGAAAACATCTCCCATCGTGTTCTAGAAGTTGCACGGATGTCTGCCAAGTGTTTGGCAGGAAGAAAAGAAAAGTTGTCCAAAACAGCTTCCAATCGAATGTTCCTGTGATTGGAAAAGTCAGGAGAGTGCAAAGGTACTGTTTTCTATCAGTTGGCAAGGTGCGCACACAATCCCAGTGTTGTACAGCTTGCTTCTTCACCTTCCCGAAGCTGCCGCTCTCGCCGGCTCCCGGAACCGAAGAATCGGCTTCTTCGCGCAAAGACGATTGTGCCGCTCACAGGGCTCTCCTTAGCGCGGCTTCTGCCGAAAGACGCCCGGCAGCGGCTCTTAACTCCGGAGAGCATCCTACCTTCGTCTTTCGCGTCTTATGTAGTCTACATCTTAGCAAAACGCTTTTCCACTATGTCTGGCTAGGAAAAACCGTGCCAGCCCAGAAAACATCTCCCATCGTTTTCTAGAAGTTGCAGATATGTCTGCCAAGTGTTTGGGAGGAAGAAAAGAAAAGTTGTCCAAAACAGCTTCCAATCGAATGTTCCTGTGATTGGAAGAGTCAGGAGAGTGCAAAGGTACTGTTTTCTATCAGTTGGCAAGGTGCGCACACAATCCCAGTGTTGTACAGCTTGCTTCTTCACCTTCCCGAAGCTGCCACTCTCAGGAGGTAAGAGCCGCTGCCGGGCGTCTTTCGGCAGAAGCCGCGCTAAGGAGAGCCCTGTGAGCGGCACAATCGTCTTTGCGCGAAGAAGCCGCTTCTTGGGCTCCGGCAGCCGGCGAGAGCGGCAGCTTCGGGAAGGTGAAGAAGCAAGCTGTACAACACTGGGATTGTGTGCGCACCTTGCCAACTGATAGAAAACAGTACCTTTGCACTCTCCTGACTTTTCCAATCACAGGAACATTCGATTGGAAGCTGTTTTGGACAACTTTTCTTTTCTTCCTGCCAAACACTTGGCAGACATCCGTGCAACTTCTAGAACACGATGGGAGATGTTTTCTGTGCTGGCACAGTTTTTCCTAGCCAGACATAGTGGAAAAGCGTTTTGCTAAGATGTAGACTACAAAAGACGCGAAAGACGAAGGTAGGATGCTCTCCGGAGGTAAGAGCCGCTGCCGGGCGTCTTTCGGCAGAAGCCGCGCTAAGGAGAGCACTGTGAGCGGCACAATCGTCTTTGCGCGAAGAAGCCGCTTCTTGGGCTCCGGCAGCCGGCGAGAGCGGCAGCTTCGGGAAGGTGAAGAAGCAAGCTGTACAACACTGGGATTGTGTGCGCACCTTGCCAACTGATAGAAAACAGTACCTTTGCACTCTCCTGACTTTTCCAATCACAGGAACATTCGATTGGAAGCTGTTTTGGACAACTTTTCTTTTCTTCCTGCCAAACACTTGGCAGACATCCGTGCAACTTCTAGAACACGATGGGAGATGTTTTCTGTGCTGGCACAGTTTTTCCTAGCCAGACATAGTGGAAAAGCTTTTTGCCGAGGTGTAGACTACATAAGACGCGAAAGACGAAGGTAGGATGCTCTCCGGAGGTAAGAGCCGCTGCCGGGCGTCTTTCGGCAGAAGCCGCGCTAAGGAGAGCACTGTGAGCGGCACAATCGTCTTTGCGCGAAGAAGCCGCTTCTTGGGCTCCGGCAGCCGGCGAGAGCGGCAGCTTCGGGAAGGTGAAGAAGCAAGCTGTACAACACTGGGATTGTGTGCGCACCTTGCCAACTGATAGAAAACAGTACCTTTGCACTCTCCTGACTTTTCCAATCACAGGAACATTCGATTGGAAGCTGTTTTGGACAACTTTTCTTTTCTTCCTGCCAAACACTTGGCAGACATCCGTGCAACTTCTAGAACACGATGGGAGATGTTTTCTGTGCTGGCACAGTTTTTCCTAGCCAGACATAGTGGAAAAGTTTTTTGCCGAGGTGTAGACTACATAAGACGCGAAAGACGAAGGTAGGATGCTCTCCGGAGGTAAGAGCCGCTGCCGGGCGTCTTTCGGCAGAAGCCGCGCTAAGGAGAGCCCTGTGAGCGGCACAATCGTCTTTGCGCGAAGAAGCCGCTTCTTGGGCTCCGGCAGCCGGCGAGAGCGGCAGCTTCGGGAAGGTGAAGAAGCAAGCTGTACAACACTGGGATTGTGTGCGCACTTTGCCAACTGATAGAAAACAGTACCTTTGCACTCTCCTGACTTTTCCAATCACATGAACATTCGATTGGAAGCTGTTTTGGACAACTTTTCTTTTCTTCCTGCCAAACACTTGGCAGACATCCGTGCAACTTCGAGAACACGATGGGAGATGTTTTCTGTGCTGGCACAGTTTTTCCTAGCCAGACATAGTGGAAAAGCGTTTTGCCGAGGTGTAGATGAGAAGAGGAGCTAAAGACGAAGGTAGGATGCTCTCCGGAGGTAAGAGCCGCTGCCGGGCGTCTTTCGGCAGAAGCCGCGCTAAGGAGAGCACTGTGAGCGGCACAATCGTCTTTGCGCGAAGAAGCCGCTTCTTGGGCTCCGGCAGCCGGCGAGAGCGGCAGCTTCGGGAAGGTGAAGAAGCAAGCTGTACAACACTGGGATTGTGTGCGCACCTTGCCAACTGATAGAAAACAGTACCTTTGCACTCTCCTGACTTTTCCAATCACAGGAACATTCGATTGGAAGCTGTTTTGGACAACTTTTCTTTTCTTCCTGCCAAACACTTGGCAGACATCCGTGCAACTTCTAGAACACGATGGGAGATGTTTTCTGTGCTGGCACAGTTTTTCCTAGCCAGACATAGTGGAAAAGCTTTTTGCCGAGGTGTAGATGAGAAGAGGAGCTAAAGAGTGGATGTTAGCAAATGACACCCATCTTCAAAAAAGGCAATTAAGAGGACTCGCCATAGTACAAACCAGCCAGCCTCTTTTTTATCCCCAGGAAGTTGATGAAGCAGCTCTTCCTGGAAATCCTTGCCAGGCACATGACAGATGACCAAATAATGTAGTTAGCATGATTTTTCAGGGGAATTTCATGCTGAACATCACTTTAAACTCCTCTGATGAATCAACTTGACTGGTAGATGAAGGGAATATTATCTGCCTGGGCTTCAGGGAGGTTTTTGACATACCTCTACATGGCATCACACATACATATGGAAGCAATAGTGCAAAGGGGAGGGAATCAGTGTCTTTTCAGTGATGCTGAGGGAAAAGACAAGAGGCAGTGGGCACACACTGAAATACAGGAGATTGCCTTTGAACATCAGTAAATGTTTCTTTACTGTCAGGGTGACTGAACCACGGCACAGACTGCCCAGAAAGATTGTGGAGCCTGGATCTTTGAAGACATTAAAAGTACACCCAGATAGAATCCTGGGCAAGAGGCTCTAGGTATCCTGGTTTAGGCAGGGGGGTTGGGCCTGGTTAGCCCCACCAACCCCTTCCACTCTCTTTCATTCTGTGCTAGTGAATTCTCTTCAAGATGCATTTCAAAGCACTGGCATGACAAAGTTCTGTGCAGACAGAGATCCAAATGGACATGGCATCTAAGTTCCTTAAGCAGTGTTCAAGAAGAATGTAAAACTCTGGCACAAGTGTCTCTTCCCTAACTGAATCCCTTTCATGGGAAAATTCCCAGCTCTAGAAAGATCTTCTGATACGCATGCTTAAGACTGACACTGGCTGAGCAAATTTCTCCCTATGTATATCTAAGACCAGTTAGGATCTTCACCCAAAGTGCAGTCAACATAGTCACAGAATGCCTATTGTTAAGAAGTGACAGCTTCCATCAGAATGGCAGCTATTGGTCCACAAAATGGATTAATGGATGGGAATTATCTACGTGGGTTAAAAACAAAAATAAAGAGTTGGTCTTTATTTATCAATTTCATGGCAATATTGATAAGGGAAGAAAAAGATCTAAGTCCTTGACTTTCTGGACTCGAGGAAAGATTTTAAAAATTCCTTGTAAAAATGTATGATCACAATCAGACTATTGAAACCATTTTAGTTGGGAACAAAGTTCCAAAATTGTCTAGATAGTGGCAAAGAAGCCAAGAAAATAGGAAAGAAACAAAAAGAGAGCAAAAGAGTCAGCTTCAGTGTACAAGCTCGTTCTAGAAGTAGTCTGCTGGGAAAAGGAACCCCCAGCTAAATTTCCAATGTATTCCTGCGCTTGATTCAGTAACTGGTCAATGTAAAAACCAATCCTTTTGTACAACTTCTTCCAGCAACAAAAACTCCAACAGGTTGACACTACCATCATGCCTGTTCCAGACATATTTAAAAGAGAAATGATGATTTTCTTGAAAACCTACTTACATAAAAGTTGCAAGATGGTGGAGGGATTCCCACATCCTCCTTCCTCCATCTGGCTTGAAAGTATATTTGATAAAATATGCAACAAAGCACATGATTTATAAGGGAGAGTCAAATGGATGATTTGGGAATCGATCTCTTGTTGATAGTAAACTTCATATCCACTCGGTGTGACCTTTTTAAAACAAAATGTGGAGCTGAGGCATGAATCTGCCACAACAATTGTAAAGCAAACATACACACTCCCCTTCATATGCCCCCCCCTCCACACACACCTAGGCACACACAGAGATCAGCATAGCAGATCATGAACACCTTGGAAAAGACTGAAATGCTAAATGCCTCTCTTGATGGGCAAAAGAGCTGGTGCAGTAATTCAAATGCCTGGTACAAAAATTCTGTTTAATATTTAGCTCCTATTTAAAACACAGCTTTTCATTTCATTCTATTTACAGAATATTTTCATTTCATTTGTTTCTTTAAAATTACTTAGTTCTCACCTGTTGTATGTCTAGGAATATTTTCTTCCAAAAATAGAAAAAAATAGATGATATCTTTTCAGCAGAAAACATTGGTTGATACAATTTTAAACCATCATGATATGGAAGAATTCTTCTGTCCCTCTCGAAGGTGGAAGAAGCATTTGGATCACAGATCATCTACAATGAAATACTTGACATGTTTAAGATGCTTTCAATCAATTTTGATCGTCAATTGCTTATTTGTTGTAAACAGTAATTTTTCAGTGAAGGGAAAGTGTGTGTGGTATATCTACATGATATGTTCAAAGGCAGTTCCTACTAATGGCCAGGCTGAATTCCAGTAAATAATGTCCCGAATGATATTTTGCCGCCTTCTTTGGCACTTCATGAAATCTTACCCCGATGAAGTGCTGAAACAAAGAGATTTTCTCTTAGAGAGTGTCTCATGTTGTAACCTATCCCATGGATTTTATGCTGTAATTCTTATCTCTTTTAAAATTTACTATCTTCTGTACAGTTTTCATGAAACTTTCTGTTACAGTAGTGAATAGCACAGATAAATGTCATTTTGTACAACTTTGAATTTACCCCAAGAGCTGAGAGAAAACTTGATCCTATACTTCAATCCGAGTTTCTTCTATAGTCCAACTTTGTTTCTCTACCATCAAGCTTCTCCTTTGTTGCTGCTCCAAGCCCCGTCCAAGGTGACCTTGAATACTTTCAGGGATGGGACACCCACAACTTCTCTGGGCAACCTGTTCCAGTGTTCCAGCACTCCCACAGTAAAAAAGGCCTTCCTTTCATCTAATATGTGTAGGAAATCATAAATCTAGGCATAGAAGCTTGGAGTGCAAATTTGAAATTCTTTGGATTTGAAGCACATTTTATATGAATACTGACTTACAGATGACTAAAAGATGTTGATGGGCATTTGAGCTGACAAGTTTTGAAAAAGTGCACGGAAATTAAAATTGAAACCACTAAAATTAAAAACTCCTTGCCATTTTCTTTTTCCTCTCCTATTCAAAATTGCATATGTCAGATATCAGTGCTTCATGCAAACCTCTCAGATGCTCTCAGAGAAAAAGCTTTTCTTTCAGACTAAGTTGCGGTTGACGTAGAACACTAGCAGGAGTGAAAGATTTTCTGGGCATCGGGGCAGCCCGTTCTCCTTGGATTTGTGTGCAGAATGCATTTTATCCAAACTGGAAAATAGATCCCAGCTCTGTTCTATTCATCATTCTTACTTCATCAGGCCAGAAGATTCTGTGAAAAGTAGCCTGTGGACCTTGAAGACAGCGCATGTGAACCAGATGAGAGGTGATAGAGAAGTTGAGGGAGAGAAGAAAGAGCATGAGGCTGAAACCAGAAAGTATTTCTCCACGTGATCATGGAAGATTGCAGGAGCCACTTGGTACTATCAAACCAGCCCAACTTGGCACTGGTGCCACCTTGGGTCTGGGAGCCATGTTGCATATCGTGCATTTTAAGGAGCCAGCTGGCCACACCCAGCCATATGCCCCCAAACACAAACCAAGGCCCTTTTCTCTGGCAAACAAAACTCAGCTGCCCTGCTTCTGGATGGCAGATTGCAGGAACCACTTGGTACTATCAAACCAGCCCAACTTGGCACTGGTGCCACCATGGGTCTGGTCACCATCCTGCCTATTGTAGCTTTTCAGGAGCCAGCCGGTCACTCTCAGCCATAGGCCCCCAAACACAAACCTCGGCCCGTTTCCCTGGCAAACAAAAGTAAGCTGCCCCGCTTCTGGATGGCAGATTGCAGGAGCTACTTAGTACTATCAAATCAGCCCGACTTGGCACAGGTGCCACCTTGGATCTGGGAACCATCCTGTGTATCGTGGATTTTCAGGGGCCACCCAGCCACTCTCAGCCATATGCCCCCAAAAACAAACCACGGACCTTTTCTCTGGCAAACAAAACTCAACTGCCCCTCTTCTGGATGGCAAATTTTAGGACGCACTTTGTACTACGAAAACCGCCCGACGTGGCACTGGTGCCACCTTGTGTCAGGGAACCATCCTGCATATCGAGCTTTTTAAGGAGCCAGCCGGCCAGGCCCAGCCATATACCCCCAAAAACAAACCACGGACCATTTCTCATGGAAACAAAAATCCGCTGCCCCGCGTCTGGATGGCAGATTGCAGGAGCCACTTTGCACCATCAAACCAGCCCGACTTGGCACTGGTGCCACCTTGGGTCTGGGAACAATCCTGCGTATCGTACATATTCAGGAACCAGCCGAACACTCCCAGCCACAGGCCCCCAAACACAAACAACGGCCCATTTCCCTGGCAAACAAAACTCAGCTGCCCCGCTTCTGGATGGCAGTTTGCAGGAGCCACTTGGGACTATCAAACCAGCCCGACTTGGCACTGGTGCCACCTTGGGTCTGGGAACCATCCTGCGTATCGATCTTTTTAATGAGACAGCCGGCCACTCCCAGCCATATGCCCCCAAACACAACCCACGGCCCTTTTCTCTGGTAAACAAAACTCAACTGCACCGCTTCTGGATGGCAGATTGCAGGAGCCACTTGGTGTAATCAAACCAGCCCGACTTGGCACTGGTGCCACCTTGGGTCTGGGAACCATCCTGCGTATCGTGGATTCTAAGGAGCCAGCCGGCCACTCCCAGCCACAGGTCCCCAAACAAAATCAACGGCGCTGTTCCCTGGAAAACAAAACACGTCTGCCAACATTTTGATGGAGTTTGCAGGAGCCACTTGGTACTATCAAACCAGCCCGACTTGGCACTGGTGCCACCTTGGGTCTGGGAAACATCCTGCGTATCGTGGATTCTAAGGAGCCAGCCGGCCACTCCTAGCCACAGGCCCCCAGACAAAAACCTAGGCCCGTTTCCCTGGCAAACAAAAGTAAGCTGCCCCGCTTCTGGATGGCAGATTGCAGGAGACACTTGGGACTATCAAACCAGCCCAACTTGGCACTGGTGCCACCTTGGATCTGGGAACCATGCTGTGTATCGTGGATATTCAGGGGCCAGCCGGCCACTCTCAGCCATATGTCCCCAAACAGAAACCTCGGCCCGTTTCTCTGGCAAACAAAACTCAACTGCCCCTCTTCTGGATGGCAAATTGCAGGATGAACTTGATACTAAAACCGCAGGCCGACTTGGTAGTGGTGACACCTTGGGCCTGGGAACCATCATGCGTATCGAGCATTTTAAGGAGCCAGCCGGCCACTCCCAGCAATATGCCCCCAAAAACAATCCACGGAATTTTTCTCTGGCAAACAAAAATCAGCTGCCCCGCTTCTGGATGGCAGATTGCAGGAGCCACTTTGCACCATCAAACCAGCCCGACTTGGCACTGGTGCCACCTTGCATCTGGGAACCATGCTGCCTAGCGTGGATTTTCAGGAGCCAGCCGGCCACTCTCAGCCATAGGCCCCCATACAAAACCCACGGCCCGTTTCCCTGGCAAACAAAATTAAGCTGCCCCGCTTCTGGATGGCAGATTGCAGGACGCACTTGGTAGTATCAAACCAGCCCGACTTGGCACTGGTGCCACCTTGGGTCTGGGAACCATGCTGCGTATCATGGATTTTCAGGAGCCAGCCGTCCACTGCCAGCCACAGGCCCCGAAACACAAACAACAGCCTTTTTCTCTGGCAAACAAAATTCAGCTGCCCCGCTTCTGGATGGCAGATTGCAGGAACCACTTGGTACTAACAAACCAGCCCGACTTGGCACTGGTGCCACCTTGGGTCTGGGAACCATCCTGCGTATCGTGGATTCTAAGGAGCCAGCTGGCCACTCCCAGCCACAGGCCCCCAAACACAAACAACGGTGCTTTTCCCTGGAAAACAAAACTCGCCTGCTAAACATTTGATGGCAGATTGCAGGAGCCACTTGGTACTATCAAACCAGCCCAACTTGGCACTGGTGCCACCATGGGTCTGGTCACCATCCTGCCTATCGTAGCTTTTCAGGTGCCAGCCAGCCACCCCCAGCCAGAGGCGCCTAGACAAATATTTCGGCCCGTTTCCCTGGCAAACAAAAGTAAGCTACCCCGCTTCTGGATGGCAGATTGCAGGAGCCACTTTGCACCATCAAACCAGCCCAACTTGGCACTGGTGCCACCTCTGGTCTGGGAACCATCCTGCGTATCGTGGCTTCTAAGGAGCCAGCTGGCCACTCCCAGCCACAGGCCCCCAAACACAAACAACGGCGCTTTTCCCTGGAAAACAAAACTCGCCTGCCAACTTTTTGATGGCAGATTGCCGGAGCCACTTGGTACTATCAAACCAGCCCAACTTGCCACTGGTGCCACCATGGGTCTGGTCACCATCCTGCCTATCGTAGCTTTTCAGGAGCCAGTCGGTCACTCCCAGCCATAGGCCCCCAGACACAAACCTCGTCCCGTTTCCCTGGCAAACAAAAGTAAGCTGCCCCGCTTCTGCATGGCAGATTGAAGGAGCTATTTAGTACTATCAAACCAGCCCGACTTGGCACTGGTGACACCTCTGGTCTGGGAACCATCCTGCCTATCGTGGATTTTCAGGGGCCAGCCGGCCACTCTCAGCCATATGCCCCCAAAAACAAACCACGGACCTTTTCTCTGGCAAACAAAACTCAACTGCCCCTCTTCTGGATGGCAAATTTTAGGACGCACTTTGTACTACGAAAACCGCCCGACGTGGCACTGGTGCCACCTTGTGTCAGGGAACCATCCTGCATATCGAGCTTTTTAAGGGGCCAGCCGGCCACGCCCAGCCATATACCCCCAAAAACAAACCACGGACCATTTCTCATGGAAACAAAAATCCGCTGCCCCGCGTCTGGATGGCAGATTGCAGGAGCCACTTTGCACCATCAAACCAGCCCGACTTGGCACTGGTGCCACCTTGGGTCTGGGAACAATCCTGCATATCGTGGATTCTAAGGAGCCAGCCGGCCACTCCCAGCCACAGGCCCCCAAACACAAACAACGGCGCTTTTCCCTGGAAAACAAAACTCGCCTGCCAGCTTTTTGATGGCAGATTGCAGGAGCCACTTGGTACTATCAAATCATCCCAACTTGGCACTGGTGCCACTATGGGTCTGGGAACCATCCTGCCTATTGTAGCATTTCATGAGCCAGCCGGTCACTCCCAGCCATAGTCCCCCAGACACAAACCTCGGACCGTTTCCCTGGCAAACAAAATTTGGCTGCCCCGATTCTGGATGGCAGATTGCAGGAGCCACATGGTAGTGTCAAACCAGCCCGACTTGGCACTGGTGCCACCTTGGGTCTGGGAACCATCCTGCGTATCGTGGATTCTAAGCAGCCACCCGGCCACTCTGAGCCACAGGCGCCCAAACACAAACAACGGCGCTTTTCCCTGGAAAACAAAACTCGCTTGCCAACATTTTGATGGCAGATTGCAGGAGCCACTTGGTGCTATCAAACCAGCCCAACTTGGCACTGGTGCCACCATGGGTCTGGTCACCATCCTGCCTATCGTAGCTTTTCAGGAGCCAGCCGGTCACTCCCAGCCATAGACCCCCAGACACAAACCTCGGCCCGTTTCCCTGGAAAACAAAAGTAATCTGCCCCGATTCTGGATGGCAGATTGCAGGAGCCACTTGGTACTATCAAATCAGCCCAACTTGGCACTGGTGCCACCATGGGTCTGGTAAACATCCTGCCTATCGTAGCTTCTCAGGAGCCAGCCGGTCACTCCCTGCCATAGGCCCCCAGACACAAACCTCGGCCCGTTTCCCTGGCAAACAAAAGTAAACTGCCCCGCTTTTGGATGGCAGATTGCAGGATGCATTTGGTACTATCAAACCTGCCCGACTTGGCCCTCGTGCAACCTTGGCTCTGGGAACCATGCTGCGTAACGTAGATTCTACGAGGACAGGCGGCCATTCCCAGCCACAGGCCTCTAAACAAAAACAACGGCGCTTTTCCCTGGAAAACAAAACTCGCCTGCCAAATTTTTTATGGCAGATTGCAGGAGCCACTTGGTACTATCAAACCAGCCCAACTTGGTACTGGTGCCACCATGGGTCTGGTAACCATCCTGCCTATCGTAGCTTTTCAGGAGCCAGCCGGTCACTCCCACCCATAGGCCCCCAGACAAATATCTCGGCCCGTTTCCCTGGCAAACAAAAGTAAGCTGCCCCGCTTCTGGATGGCAGATTACAGCAGCCACATGGTACTATCAAACCAGGCCAACATGGCACTGGTGCCACCTTGGCTCTGGGAACCATCCTGCCTATCGTGGATTTTCAGGGGCCAGCCGGCCACTCTCAGCCATATGCCCCCAAACACATACCACGGCCCTTTGCTCTGGCAAACAAAACTCAACTGCCCCTCTTCTGGATGGCAAATTGCAGGACGCACTTGGTACTACGAAAACAGCCCGACTTGGCAGTGATGCCACCTTGGGTCAGGGAACAATCCTGCGTATCGATCTTTTTAAGGAGCCAGCCGGCCACGTCCAGCCATATACCCCCAAAAACAAACCACGGAACTTTTCTCCAGCAAACAAAAATCCGCTGCCCCGCGTCTGAATGGCAGATTTCAGGAGCTATTTAGTATTATCAAACCAGCCCGACTTGGCACTGGTGCCACCATGAGTCTGGTAACCATCCTGCCTATCGTAGCTTTTCAGTAGCCAGCCGGTCACTCCCAGCCATAGGCCCCCAGACACAAACCTCGGCCCGTTTCCCTGGGAAACAAAAGTAAGCTGACCCGCTTCTGGATGGCAGATTGCAGGAGCTACTTGGTACTATCAAACCAGCCCAACTTGGCACTGGTGCCACCTTGGCTCTGGGAACCATCCTGCGTATCCTGGGTTCAAAGGAGGCAGCCGGCCACTCCCAGCCACAGGCCTCTAAACAAGAACAACGGCGCTTTTCCCTGGAAAACAAAAGTCGCCTGACAACTTTTTGATGGCAGATTGCAGGAGCCACTTGGTACTATCAAACCAGCCCAACTTGGCACTGGTGCCACCATGGGTCTGGTCACCATCCTGCCTATCGTAGCTTTTCAGGAGCCAGCCGCTCACTCCCAGCCATAGGCCCCCAGACAAATATCTCGGCCCGTTTCCCTGGCAAACAAAAGTAAGCAGCCCCGCTTCTGGATGGCAGATTGCAGGAGCCACATGGTACTATCAAACCAGGCCAACATGGCACTGGTGCCACCTCTGGTCTGGGAACCATCCTGCGTATCGTGGATTCTAAGGAGCCAGCTGGCCACTCCCAGCCACAGGCCCCCAAACACAAACAACGGTGCTTTTCCCTGGAAAACAAAACTCGCCTGCCAAACATTTGATGGCAGATTGCAGGAGCCACTTGGTACTATCAAACCAGCCCAACTTGGCACTGGTGCCACCATGGGTCTGGTCACCATCCTGCCTATCGTAGCTTTTCAGGTGCCAGCCAGCCACCCCCAGCCAGAGGCCCCTAGACAAATATTTCGGCCCGTTTCCCTGGCAAACAAAAGTAAGCTACCCCGCTTCTGGATGGCAGATTGCAGGAGCCACTTTGCACCATCAAACCAGCCCAACTTGGCACTGGTGCCACCTCTGGTCTGGGAACAATCCTGCGTATCGTGGCTTCTAAGGAGCCAGCTGGCCACTCCCAGCCACAGGCCCCCAAACACAAACAACGGCGCTTTTCCCTGGAAAACAAAACTCGCCTGCCAACTTTTTGATGGCAGATTGCCGGAGCCACTTGGTACTATCAAACCAGCCCAACTTGGCACTGGTGCCACCATGGGTCTGGTCACCATCCTGCCTATCGTAGCTTTTCAGGAGCCAGTCGGTCACTCCCAGCCATAGGCCCCCAGACACAAACCTCGGCCCGTTTCCCTGGCAAACAAAAGTAAGCTGCCCCGCTTCTGCATGGCAGATTGAAGGAGCTATTTAGTACTATCAAACCAGCCCGACTTGGCACTGGTGACACCTCTGGTCTGGGAACCATCCTGCCTATCGTGGATTTTCAGGGGCCAGACGGCCACTCTCAGCCATATGCCCCCAAAAACAAACCACGGACCTTTTCTCTGGTAAACAAAACTCAACTGCCCCTCTTCTGGATGGCAAATTTTAGGACGCACTTTGTACTACGAAAACCGCCCGACGTGGCACTGGTGCCACCTTGTGTCAGGGAACCATCCTGCATATCGAGCTTTTTAAGGGGCCAGCCGGCCACGCCCAGCCATATACCCCCAAAAACAAACCACGGACCATTTCTCATGGAAACAAAAATCCGCTGCCCCGCGTCTGGATGGCAGATTGCAGGAGCCACTTTGCACCATCAAACCAGCCCGACTTGGCACTGGTGCCACCTTGGGTCTGGGAACAATCCTGCATATCGTGGATTCTAAGGAGCCAGCCGGCCACTCCCAGCCACAGGCCCCCAAACACAAACAACGGCGCTTTTCCCTGGAAAACAAAACTCGCCTGCCAGCTTTTTGATGGCAGATTGCAGGAGCCACTTGGTACTATCAAATCATCCCAACTTGGCACTGGTGCCACTATGGGTCTGGGAACCATCCTGCCTATTGTAGCATTTCAGGAGCCAGCCGGTCACTCCCAGCCATAGTCCCCCAGACACAAACCTCGGACCGTTTCCCTGGCAAACAAAATTTGGCTGCCCCGATTCTGGATGGCAGATTGCAGGAGCAACATGGTAGTGTCAAACCAGCCCGACTTGGCACTGGTGCCACCTTGGGTCTGGGAACCATCCTGCGTATCGTGGATTCTAAGCAGCCACCCGGCCACTCTGAGCCACAGGCGCCCAAACACAAACAACGGCGCTTTTCCCTGGAAAACAAAACTCGCCTGCCAACATTTTGATGGCAGATTGCAGGAGCCACTTGGTGCTATCAAACCAGCCCAACTTGGCACTGGTGCCACCATGGGTCTGGTCACCATCCTGCCTATCGTAGCTTTTCAGGAGCCAGCCGGTCACTCCCAGCCATAGACCCCCAGACACAAACCTCGGCCCGTTTCCCTGGAAAACAAAAGTAATCTGCCCCGATTCTGGATGGCAGATTGCAGGAGCCACTTGGTACTATCAAATCAGCCCAACTTGGCACTGGTGCCACCATGGGTCTGGTAAACATCCTGCCTATCGTAGCTTCTCAGGAGCCAGCCGGTCACTCCCTGCCATAGGCCCCCAGACACAAACCTCGGCCCGTTTCCCTGGCAAACAAAAGTAAACTGCCCCGCTTTTGGATGGCAGATTGCAGGATGCATTTGGTACTATCAAACCTGCCCGACTTGGCACTGGTGCAACCTTGGCTCTGGGAACCATGCTGCGTAACGTAGATTCTACGAGGACAGGCGGCCATTCCCAGTCACATGCCTCTAAACAAAAACAACGGCGCTTTTCCCTGGAAAACAAAACTCGCCTGCCAAATTTTTGATGGCAGATTGCAGGAGCCACTTGGTACTATCAAACCAGCCCAACTTGGTACTGGTGCCACCATGGGTCTGGTAACCATCCTGCCTATCGTAGCTTTTCAGGAGCCCGCCGGTCACTCCCACCCATAGGCCCCCAGACAAATATCTCGGCCCGTTTCCCTGGCAAACAAAAGTAAGCTGCCCCGCTTCTGGATGGCAGATTACAGCAGCCACATGGTACTATCAAACCAGGCCAACATGGCACTGGTGCCACCTTGGCTCTGGGAACCATCCTGCCTATCGTGGATTTTCAGGGGCCAGCCGGCCACTCTCAGCCATATGCCCCCAAACACATACCACGGCCCTTTGCTCTGGCAAACAAAACTCAACTGCCCCTCTTCTGGATGGCAAATTGCAGGACGCACTTGGTACTACGAAAACAGCCCGACTTGGCAGTGATGCCACCTTGGGTCAGGGAACAATCCTGCGTATCGATCTTTTTAAGGAGCCAGCAGTCCACGTCCAGCCATATACCCCCAAAAACAAACCACGGAACTTTTCTCCAGCAAACAAAAATCCGCTGCCCCGCGTCTGAATGGCAGATTTCAGGAGCTATTTAGTATTATCAAACCAGCCCGACTTGGCACTGGTGCCACCATGAGTCTGGTAACCATCCTGCCTATCGTAGCTTTTCAGTAGCCAGCCGGTCACTCCCAGCCATAGGCCCCCAGACACAAACCTCGGCCCGTTTCCCTGGGAAACAAAAGTAAGCTGACCCGCTTCTGGATGGCAGATTGCAGGAGCCACTTGGTACTATCAAACCAGCCCAACTTGGCACTGGTGCCACCTTGGCTCTGGGAACCATCCTGCGTATCCTGGGTTCAAAGGAGGCAGCAGGCCACTCCCAGCCACAGGCCTCTAAACAAGAACAACGGCGCTTTTCCCTGGAAAACAAAAGTCGCCTGACAACTTTTTGATGGCAGATTGCAGGAGCCACTTGGTACTATCAAACCAGCCCAACTTGGCACTGGTGCCACCATGGGTCTGGTCACCATCCTGCCTATCGTAGCTTTTCAGGAGCCAGCCGCTCACTCCCAGCCATAGGCCCCCAGACAAATATCTCGGCCCGTTTCCCTGGCAAACAAAAGTAAGCAGCCCCGCTTCTGGATGGCAGATTGCAGGAGCCACATGGTACTATCAAACCAGGCCAACATGGCACTGGTGCCACCGCTGGTCTGGGACCCATCCTGCGTATCGTGGATTCTAAGGAGACAGCTGGCCACTCCCAGCCACAGGCCCCCAAACACAAACAACGGCGCTTTTCCCTGGAAAACAAAACTCGCTTGCCAACTTTTTGATGGCAGATTGCAGGAGCCACTTGGTACTATCAAACCACCCCAACTTGGCAACAAGTGGTTCCTGCAATCTGACATCCAGAAGCGGGGCAGCTTACTTTTGTTTGCCAGGGAAATGGACCGTTGTTTGTTTTTGGAGGCGTATGGCTGGGAGTGGCCGACTGGCTCCTTAAAATCCACGATACGCAGCATGGTTCCCAGACCAGAGGTGGCACCAGTGCCAAGTCGGGCTGGTTTGATAGTACAAAGTGGCTCCTGCAATCTGCCATCCAGAAGCGGGGCAGCTTACTTTTGTTTGCCAGGGAAACGGGCCGGGCTTTCTGTCTCGGGGCCTATGGCAGGGAGTGACCGGCTGGCTCCTGAAAAGCTACGATAGGCAGGATGGTGACCAGACCCATGGTGGCACCAGTGCCAAGTTGGGCTGGTTTGATAGTACCAAGTGGCTCCTGCAATCTGCCATCAAAAAGTTGGCAGGCGAGTTTTGTTTTCCAGGGAAAAGCGCCATTGTTTGTGTTTGGGGACCTGTGGTTGGGAGTGCCCGGCTGGCTCCTTAGAAACCACGATACGCAGCATGGTTACCAGACAAGAGTTGCCACCAGTGCCAAGTTGTGCTGGTTTGATACTACCAAGTGGTTCCTGCAATCTGCCATCCAGAAGCGGGGCAGCTTACTTTTGTTTGCCAAGGAAACGGGCCGTTGTTTGTGTTTGGGGGCCTGTGGCTGGGAGTGGCCGACTGGCTCCTTAGAATCCATGATACGCAGGATGGGTCTCAGACCAGAGGTGGCACCAGTGCCAAGTCGGGCTGGTTTGATAGTACCAAGTGGCTCCTGCAATCTGCCATCCAGAAGCGGGGCAGCTTACTTTTGTTTGCCAGGGAAACGGGCCGAGGTTTGTGACTGGGGACCTATGGCTGGGAGTGACCGGCTGGCTCCTGAAAAGTTACGATAGGCAGGATTGTGACCAGACCCATGGTGGCACCAGTGCCAAGTTGGGCTGGTTTGATAGTACCAAGTGGCTCCTGTAATCTGCCATCAAATAGTTGGTAGGCGAGTTTTGTTTTCCAGGGAAAAGCGCAGTTGTTTGTGTTTGGGTGCCTGTGGTAGGGAGTGGCCGGCTGGCTAATTAGAATCCACGATACGCAGGATGGTTCCCAGACCAGAGGTGGCACCAGTGCCAAGACGGGCTAGTTTGATGGTACAAAGTGGCTCCTGCAATCTGCCATCCAGAAGCGGGGTAGCTTACTTTTGTTTGCCAGGGAAACGGGCCGAGGTTTTTCTCTGGGGGCCTATGGCGGGGAGTGACCGGCTGGCTCCTGAAAAGATAAGATAGGCAGGATGGTGACCAGACCCATGGTGGCACCAGTGCCAAGTTGGGCTGATTTGATAAAACCAAGTGGCTCCTGCAATCTGCCATCAAAAAGTTGGCAGGAGAGTTTTGTTTTCCAGGGAAAAGCGCCGTTGTTTGTGTTTGGGGTCCTGTGGCTGGGAGTGGCCGGCTGGCTCCTTAGAATCCACGATACGCAGCATGGTATCCAGACCCAAGGTGGCACCAGTGCCAAGTTTTGCTGGTTTGATAGTACCAAGTGGTTCCTGCAATCTGCCATCCAGAAGCAGGGCAGCTTACTTTTGTTTGCCAGGGAAACGGGCCGAGGTTTGTGTCTGGGGGCCTATGGCTGGGAGTGACCGGCTGGCTCCTGAAAAGCTACGATAGGCAGGATGGTGACCAGACCCATGGTGGCACCAGTCCCAAGTTGGGCTGGTTTGATAGTACCAAGTGGCTCCTGCAATCTGCCGTCAAAATTTGGCAGGCGAGTTTTTATTTTCCAGGGAAAAGCGCCGTTGTTTGTGTTTGGGGGCCTGTGGCTGGGAGTGGCCGGCTGGCTGCTTAGAATCCACGATACGCAGGATGGTTCCCAGACCCAAGGTGGCACCAGTGCCAAGTCGGGCTAGTATGATGGTGCAAAGTGGCTCCTGCAATCTGCCATCCAGAAGCGGGGCAGCTTACTTTTGTTTGCCAGGGAAAAGGTCCGAGCTTTGTGTCTCGGGGCCTATGGCTGGGAGTGACCGGCTGGCTCCTGAAAAGCTACGATAGGCAGGATGGTGACCAGACCCATGGTGGCACCAGTGCCAAGTTGGGCTGGTTTGATAGTACCAAGTGGCTCCTGCAATCTGCCATCAAAAAGTCGGCAGGCGAGTTTTGTTTTCCAGGGAAAAGCGCCGTTGTTTGTGTCTGCGGGCCTGTGGCTGGAGTGACCGGCTGGCTCCTTAGAATCCACGATACGCAGCATGGTTCCCAGACCCAAGGTGGCACCAGTGCCAAGTCGGGCTGGTTTGATAGTACCAAGTGGTTCCTGCAATCTGCCATCAAAAAGTTGGCAGGCGAGTTTTGTTTTCCAGGGAAAAGCGTCGTTGTTTGTGTTTGGGGGCCTGTGGCTGGGAGTGGCCGGCTGGCTCCTTAGAATCCACGATACGCAGGATGGTTCCCAGACCCAAGGTGGCACCAGTCCCAAGTTGGGCTGGTTTGATAGTACCAAGTGGTTCCTGCAATCTGCCATCCAGAAGCGGGGCAGCTTACTTTTGTTTGCCAGGGAAACGGGCCGAGCTTTGTGTCTGGGGGCCTATGGCTGGGAGTGACCGGCTGGCTCCTGAAAGGCTACGATAGGCAGGATGGTGACCAGACCCATGGTGGCACCAGTGCCAAGTTGGGCTGGTTTGATAGTACCAAGTGGCTCCTGCAATCTGCCATCAAAAACTTGGCAGGCGAGTTTTGTTTCCCTGGGAAAAGCGCCGTTGTTTGTGTTTGGGGGCCTGTGGCTGGGAGTGGCCGGCTGGCTAATTAGAATCCACGACAGGCAGGATGGTTCCCAGACCAGAGGTGACACCAGTGCCAAGTCGGGCTAGTTTGATGGTGAAAAGTGGCTCCTGCAATCTGCCATCCAGAAGCGGGTCAACTTACTTTTGTTTGCCAGGGAAAAGGGCCGAGGTTTTTGTCTGGGGGCCTATGGCTGGGAGTGACCGGCTGTCTCCTGAAAAGCTACGATAGGCAGGATGGTGACCAGACCCATGGTGGCACCAGTGCCAAGTTGGGCTGGTTTCATAGTACCAAGTGGCTCCTGCAATCTGCCATCAAAAAGTTGGCAGGCGAGTTTGTTATCCAGGGAAAAGCGCCGTTGTTTTTGTTTGGGGGCCTGTGGCTGGGAGTGGACGGATGGCTAATTAGAATCCACGATACGCAGCATGGTTCCCAGACCTGAGGTGGCACCAGTGCCAAGTTGGGCTGGTTTGATACTACCAAGTGCGTCCTGCAATCTGCCATCCAGAAGCGGGGCAGCTTACTTTTGTTTGCCAGGGAAACGGGCCGAGGTTTTGTCTGGGGGCCTATGGCTGGGAGTGACCGGCTGGCTCCTGAAAAACTACGATAGGCAGGATGGTGACCAGACCCATGGTGGCACCAGTGCCAAGTTGGGCTGGTTTGATAGTACCAAGTGGCTCCTGCAATCTGCCATCAAAATTTTGTCAGGCGAGTTTTGTTTTCCATGGAAAAGCGCCGTTGTTTGTGTTTGGGGGCCTGTGGCTGGGAGTGGCCGGCTGGCTCCTTAGAATCCAAAATACGCAGGATGGTTCCCAGACCTGAGGTGGCACCAGTGCCAAGTTGGGCTGGTTTGATTGTAGCAAATGGTTCCTGCAATCTACCATCCAGAAGCGGGGCAGCTTACTTTTGTTTGCCAGGGAAACGGGCCGAGCTTTGTGTCTGGGGGCCTATGGCTGGGAGTGACCGGCTGGCTCCTGAAAAGCTACGATAGGCAGGATGGTGACCAGACCCATGGTGGCACCAGTGCCATGTTCGGCTGATTTCATAGTACCAAGTGGCTCCTGCAATCTGCCATCAAAATGTTGGCAGGCGAGTTTTGTTTTCCAGGGAAAAGCGCCGTTGTTTGTGTCTGCGGGCCTGTGGCTGGAGTGGCCGGCTGGCTCCTTAGAATCCACAATACGCAGCATGGTTCCCAGACCCAAGGTGGCACCAGTGCCAAGTTGGGCTGGTTTGATAGTACCAAGTGGTTCCTGCAATCTGCCATCAAAAAGTTGTCAGGCGAGTTTTGTTTTCCAGGGAAAATCGCCGTTGTTTTTGTTTGGGGGCCTGTGGCTGGGAGTGGCCGGCTGGCTCCTTAGAACACACGATACGCAGGATGGTTCCCAGACCCAAGGTGGCACCAGTACCAAGTCGGGCTGGTTTGATAATAACAAGTGGATCCTGCAATCTGCCATCCAGAAGCGGGGCAGCTTACTTTTGTTTGCCAGGGAAACGGGCCGAGCTTTTTGTCTGGGGGCCTATGGCTGGGAGTGACCGGCTGGCTCCTGAAAAGCTACGATAGGCAGGATGGTGACCAGACCCATGGTGGCACCAGTGCCAAGTTGGGCTGGTTTGATAGTACCAAGTGGCTCCTGCAATCTGCCATCAAAAAGTTGGCAGGCGAGTTTTGTTTTCCAGGGAAAAGCGCCGTTGTGTGTGTTTTGGGGCCTGTGGCTGGGAGTGGCCAGCTGGCTCCTTAGAATCCACGATACGCAGGATGGTTCCCAGACCCAAGGTGGCACCAGTGCCAAGTCGGGCTGGTTTGTTAGTACCAAGTGGTTCCTGCAATCTGCCATCCAGAAGCGGGGCAGCTGAATTTTGTTTGCCAGAGAAAAAGGCTGTTGTTTGTGTTTCGGGGCCTGTGGCTGGCAGTGGATGGCTGGCTCCTGAAAATCCATGATACGCAGCATGGTTCCCAGACCCAAGGTGGCACCAGTGCCAAGTCGGGCTGGTTTCATAGTACCCAGTGGCTCCTGCAATCTGCCATCCAGAAGAGGGGCAGTTGAATTTTGTTTTCCAGAGAAAAGGGCCGTGGTTTGTGTTTGGGGCCTATGGCTGAGAGTGACCGGCTGGCTCCTGAAAAGCTACGATAGGCAGGATGGTGACCAGACCGATGGTGGCACCAGTGCCAAGTCGGGCTGGTTTGATAATACTAAATAGCTCCTGCAATCTGCCATCCAGACGCGGGGCAGCGGATTTTTGCTTGCTGGAGAAAAGTTCCGTGGGTTTTTTTTGGGGGTATATGGCTGGACGTTGCCGGCTGACTCCTTAAAAACATCGATACGCAGGATGGTTCCCTGACCCAAGGTGGCATCACTGCCAAGTCGGGCTGTTTTCGTAGTACCAAGTGGCTCCTGCAATTTGCCATCCAGAAGAGGGGCAGTTGAGTTTTGTTTACCAGAGAAAAGGGCCGTGGTTTGTGTTTTGGGGCATATGGCTGAGAGTGGCCGGCTGGCGCCTGAAAATCCACGATAGGCAGGATGGTTCCCAGAGCCAAGGTGGCACCAGTGCCAAGTCGGGCTGTTTTGACACTACCAAGTGGTTCCTGCAATCTGCCATCCAGAAGAGGGGCAGCTTACTTTTGTTTGCCAGGGAAACGGGCCGAGGTATTTCTCTGGGGGCCTATGGCAGGGAGTGACCGGCCGGCTCCTGAAAAGCTAAGATAGGCAGGATGTTTACCAGACCCATGATGGCACCAGTGCCAAGTTGGGCTAATTTGATACTACCAAGTGGCTCCTGCAATCTGCCATCCAGAATCGGGGGTGCTTACTTTTGTTTTCCAGGGAAACGGGCCGAGGTTTGTGTCTGGGGGTTTATGGCTGGGAGTGACCGGCTGGCTCCTGAAAAGCTACGATAGGCAGGATGGTGACCAGACCCATGGTGGCACCAGTGCCAAGTTGGGCTGGTTTGATAGTACCAAGTGGCTCCTGCAATCTGCCATCAAAATGTTGGCAGGCGAGTTTTGTTTTCCAGGGAAAAGCGCCGTTGTTTGTGTTTGGGCGCCTGTGGCACGGAGTGGCCGGGTGGCTGCTTAGAATCCACGATACGCAGGATGGTTCCCAGACCCAAGGTGGCACCAGTGCCAAGTCGGGCTGTTTTGACACTACCAAGTGGCTCCTGCAATCTGCCATCCAGAATCGGGGCAGCTTAATTTTGTTTGCCAGGGAAACGGTCCGAGGTTTGTGATGGGGGCCTATGGCTGGGAGTGACCGGCTGGCTCCTGAAATGGTACATTTGGCAGGATGGTTCCCAGACCCATAATGGCACCAGTGCCAAGTTGGGATGATTTGATAGTACCAAGTGGCTCCTGCAATCTGCCATCAAAAAGCTGGCAGGCGAGTTTTGTTTTCCAGGGAAAAGCGCCGTTGTTTGTATTTGGGGGCCTGTGGCTGGGAGTGGCCGCCTGGCGCCTTAGAATCTACGTTACGCAGCATGGTTCCCAGACCCAAAGTGGCACCAGTGTCAAGTTGGGCTGGTTTGATAGTACCAAGTGGCTCCTGCAATCTGCCATCCAGAAGCGGGGTAGCTTACTTTTGTTTGCCAGGGAAACGGGCAGAGCTTTCTGTCTGGGGGCCTATGGTTGGGAGTAACCGGCTGGCTCCTGAAAAGCTACGATAGGCAGGATGGTTCCCAGATCCAAGATGGCACCAGTGCCAAGTCGGGGTGGTTTGATGGTGCAACGTGGCTCCTGCAATCTGCCATCCTGACGCGGGGCAGCGGATTTTTGTTTCCAAGAGAAATGGTCCGTGGTTTGTTTTTGGGCCTATATGGCTGGGCGTGGCCTGCTGGCTCCTTAAAAAGCTACGATAGGCAGGATGGTTCCCTGACCCAAGGTGGCACCAGTGCCAAGTCGGGCGGTTTTCGTAGTACAAAGTGCGTCCTAAAATTTGCCATCCAGAAGAGGGGCAGTTGAGTTTTGTTTACCAGAGAAAAGGGCCGTGGTTTGTTTTTGGGGGCATATGGCTGATAGTGGCCGTCTGGCGCCTGAAAATCCACGATAGGCAGGATGGTGACCAGACCAGAGGTGGCACCAGTGCCAAGTCGGGCTGGTTTGATAGTACTAAATAGCACCTGCAATCTGCCATGCAGAAGCGGGGCAGCTTACTTTTGTTTGCCAGGGAAACGGGCCGAGGTTTGTGTCTGGGGGCCTATGGCTGGGAGTGACCGCCTGGCTCCTGAAAAGCTACGATAGGCAGGATGGTTACCAGACCCATGGTGGCACCAGTGCCAAGTTGGGCTGGTTTGATAGTACCAAGTGGCTCCTGCAATCTGCCATCAAAAAGTTGTCAGGCGAGTTTTGTTTTCCAGGGAAAAGCGCCGTTGTTTGTGTTTGGGGGACTGTTGGTGGGAGTGGCCAGCTGGCTCCTTAGAACACACGATACGCAGGATGGTTCCCAGACCCAAGGTGGCACCAGTGCCACGTCGGGCTGGTTTGATGGTGAAAAGTGGCTCCTGCAATCTGCCATCCTGAAGCGGGGTAGCTTACTTTTGTGTGCCAGGGAAACGGGCCGAGGTTTATGACTGGGGGCCTAGGGCTAGGAGTGACCGGCTGGCTCCTGAAAAGCAACAATAGGCAGGATGGTTCCCAGACCCAAGGTGGCACCAGTGCCAAGTTGGGCTGGTTTGATGGTACCAACTGGCTCCTGCAATCTGCCATCTAAAAGTTGTCAGGCGAGTTTTGTTTTCCAGGGAAAAGCGCCGTTGATTTTGTTTGGAGGCCTGTGGCTGGCAGTGGCTGCCTGTCGTCTTAGAATCCGGGTTACGCAGCATGGTTCCCAGAGCCAAGGTGGCACCAGTGCCAAGTTGGGCTGATTTGATGGTGCAAAGTGGCTCCTCCAATCTGCCATCCAGAAGTGCGGTAGCTTACTTTTGTGTGCCAGGGAAACAGGCCGAGCTTTGTGTCTGGGGGCCTATGGCTGGGAGTGACCGGCTGGCTCCTGAAAAGCTACGATAGGCAGGATGGTGACCAGACCCATGGTGGCACCAGTGCCAAGTTGGGCTGGTTTGATAGTACCAAGTGGCTCCTGCAATCTGCCATCAAAAAGTTGGCAGGCGAGTTTTGTTTTCCAGGGAAAAGCGCCGTTGTGTGTGTTTTGGGGCCTGTGGCTGGGAGTGGCCAGCTGGCTCCTTAGAATCCACGATACGCAGGATGGTTCCCAGACCCAAGGTGGCACCAGTGCCAAGTCGGGCTGGTTTGTTAGTACCAAGTGGTTCCTGCAATCTGCCATCCAGAAGCGGGGCAGCTGAATTTTGTTTGCCAGAGAAAAAGGCTGTTGTTTGTGTTTCGGGGCCTGTGGCTGGCAGTGGACGGCTGGCTCCTGAAAATCCATGATACGCAGCATGGTTCCCAGACCCAAGGTGGCACCAGTGCCAAGTAGGGCTGGTTTCATAGTACCCAGTGGCTCCTGCAATCTGCCATCCAGAAGAGGGGCAGTTGAGTTTTGTTTTCCAGAGAAAAGGGCCGTGGTTTGTGTTTGGGGCCTATGGCTGAGAGTGACCGGCTGGCTCCTGAAAAGCTACGATAGGCAGGATGGTGACCAGACCCATGGTGGCACCAGTGCCAAGTCGGGCTGGTTTGATAATACTAAATAGCTCCTGCAATCTGCCATCCAGACGCGGGGCAGCGGATTTTTGCTTGCTGGAGAAAAGTTCCGTGGGTTTTTTTTGGGGGTATATGGCTGGACGTTGCCGGCTGACTCCTTAAAAACATCGATACGCAGGATGGTTCCCTGACCCAAGGTGGCATCACTGCCAAGTCGGGCTGTTTTCGTAGTACCAAGTGCGTCCTGCAATTTGCCATCCAGAAGAGGGGCAGTTGAGTTTTGTTTACCAGAGAAAAGGGCCGTGGTTTGTGTTTGGGGGCATATGGCTGAGAGTGGCCGGCTGGCGCCTGAAAATCCACGATAGGCAGGATGGTTCCCAGAGCCAAGGTGGCACCAGTGCCATGTTGGCCTGGTTTGATAGTACCATGTGGCTCCTGCAATCTGCCATCCAGAAGCGGGGCAGCTTACATTTGTTTGCCAGGGAAACGGGCCGAGGTATTTGTCTGGGGGCCTATGGCTGGGAGTGACCGCCTGGCTCCTGAAAAGCTACGATAGGCAGGATGGTGACCAGACCCATGGTGGCACCAGTGCCAAGTCGGGCTGGTTTGATAGTACCAAGTGGCTCCTGCAATCTGCCATCCAGAAGCGGGGTAGCTTACTTTTGTTTGCCAGGGAAACGGGCAGAGCTTTCTGTCTGGGGGCTATGGTTGGGAGTAACCGGCTGGCTCCTGAAAAGCTACGATAGGCAGGATGGTTCCCAGATCCAAGATGGCACCAGTGCCAAGTCGGGGTGGTTTGATGGTGCAAAGTGGCTCCTGCAATCTGCCATCCTGACGCGGGGCAGCGGATTTTTGTTTCCAAGAGAAATGGTCCGTGGTTTGTTTTTGGGGCTATATGGCTGGGCGTGGCCTGCTGGCTCCTTAAATAGCTATGATAGGCAGGATGGTTCCCTGACCCAAGGTGGCACCAGTGCCAAGTCGGGCGGTATTCGTAGTACAAAGTGCGTCCTAAAATTTGCCATCCAGAAGAGGGGCAGTTGAGTTTTGTTTACCAGAGAAAAGGGCCGTGGTTTGTTTTTGGGGGCATATGGCTGATAGTGGCCGTCTGGCCCCTGAAAATCCACGATAGGCAGGATGGTGACCAGACCAGAGGTGGCACCAGTGCCAAGTCGGTCTGGTTTGATAGTACTAAATAGCGCCTGCAATCTGCCATGCAGAAGCGGGGCAGCTTACTTTTGTTTGCCAGGGAAACGGGCCGAGGTTTGTGTCTGGGGGCCTATGGCTGGGAGTGACCGGCTGGCTCCTGAAAAGCTACGATAGGCAGGATGGTTACCAGACCCATGGTGGCACCAGTGCCAAGTTGGGCTGGTTTGATAGTACCAAGTGGCTCCTGCAATCTGCCATCAAAAAGTTGGCAGGCCAGTTTTGTTTTCCAGGGAAAAGCGCCGTTGTTTGTGTTTGGGGGACTGTGGGTGGGAGTGGCCGGCTGGCTCCTTAGAACACACGATACGCAGGATGGTTCCCAGACCCAAGGTGGCACCAGTGCCACGTCGGGCTGGTTTGATGGTGAAAAGTGGCTCCTGCAATCTGCCATCCTGAAGCGGGGTAGCTTACATTTGTGTGCCAGGGAAACGGGCCGAGGTTTATGACTGGGGGCCTAGGGCTAGAAGTGACCGGCTGGCTCCTGAAAAGCAACAATAGGCAGGATGGTTCCCAGACCCAAGGTGGCACCAGTGCCAAGTTGGGCTGGTTTGATGGTACCAACTGGCTCCTGCAATCTGCCATCTAAAAGTTGTCAGGCGAGTTTTGTTTTCCAGGGAAAAGCGCCGTTGATTTTGTTTGGAGGCCTGTGGCTGGCAGTGGCTGCCTGTCGTCTTAGAATCCGGGTTACGCAGCATGGTTCCCAGAGCCAAGGTGGCACCAGTGTCAAGTTGGGCTGGTTTGATAGTACCAAGTGGCTCCTGCAATCTGCCATCCAGAAGCGGGGCAGCTTACTTTTGTTTGCCAGGGAAACGGGCCGAGGTATTTGTCTGGGGACCTATGGCTGGGAGTGACCGGCTGGCTCCTGAAAAGCTACGATAGGCAGGATGGTTCCCTGACCCAAGGTGGCACCAGTGCCAAGTCGGGCGGTTTTCGTAGTACAAAGTGCGTCCTAAAATTTGCCATCCAGAAGAGGGGCAGTTGAGTTTTGTTTACCAGAGAAAAGCCCGTGGTTTGTTTTTGGGGGCATATGGCTGATAGTGGCCGTCTGGCGCCTGAAAATCCACGATAGGCAGGATGGTTCCCAGACCAGAGGTGGCACCAGTGCCAAGTCGGGCTGGTTTGATAGTACTTTAATAGCACCTGCAATCTGCCATGCAGAAGCGGGGCAGCTTACTTTTGTTTGCCAGGGAAACGGGCCGAGGTTTGTGTCTGGGGGCCTATGGCTGGGAGTGACCGCCTGGCTCCTGAAAAGCTACGATAGGCAGGATGGTGACCAGACCCATGGTGGCACCAGTGCCAAGTTGGGCTGGTTTGATAGTACCAAGTGGCTCCTGCAATCTGCCATCAAAAAGTTGGCAGGCCAGTTTTGTTTTCCAGGGAAAAGCGCCGTTGTTTGTGTTTGGAGGACAGTGGCTGGGAGTGGCCGGCTGGCTCCTTAGAACACACGATACGCAGGATGGTTCCCAGACCCAAGGTGGCACCAGTGCCAAGTCGGGCTGGTTTGATGGTGAAAAGTGGCTCCTGCAATCTGCCATCCTGAAGCGGGGTAGCTTACATTTGTGTGCCAGGGAAACGGGCCGAGGTTTATGACTGGGGGCCTAGGGCTAGAAGTGACCGGCTGGCTCCTGAAAAGCTACGATAGGCAGGATGGTTCCCAGACCCAAGGTGGCACCAGTGCCACGTCGGGCTGGTTTGATGGTGAAAAGTGGCTCCTGCAATCTGCCATCCTGAAGCGGGGTAGCTTACATTTGTGTGCCAGGGAAACGGGCCGAGGTTTATGACTGGGGGCCTAGGGCTAGAAGTGACCGGCTGGCTCCTGAAAAGCAACAATAGGCAGGATGGTTCCCAGACCCAAGGTGGCACCAGTGCCAAGTTGGGCTGGTTTGATGGTACCAACTGGCTCCTGCAATCTGCCATCTAAAAGTTGTCAGGCGAGTTTTGTTTTCCAGGGAAAAGCGCCGTTGATTTTGTTTGGAGGCCTGTGGCTGGCAGTGGCTGCCTGTCGTCTTAGAATCCGGGTTACGCAGCATGGTTCCCAGAGCCAAGGTGGCACCAGTGTCAAGTTGGGCTGGTTTGATAGTACCAAGTGGCTCCTGCAATCTGCCATCCAGAAGCGGGGCAGCTTACTTTTGTTTGCCAGGGAAACGGGCCGAGGTATTTGTCTGGGGACCTATGGCTGGGAGTGACCGGCTGGCTCCTGAAAAGCTACGATAGGCAGGATGGTTCCCTGACCCAAGGTGGCACCAGTGCCAAGTCGGGCGGTTTTCGTAGTACAAAGTGCGTCCTAAAATTTGCCATCCAGAAGAGGGGCAGTTGAGTTTTGTTTACCAGAGAAAAGCCCGTGGTTTGTTTTTGGGGGCATATGGCTGATAGTGGCCGTCTGGCGCCTGAAAATCCACGATAGGCAGGATGGTTCCCAGACCAGAGGTGGCACCAGTGCCAAGTCGGGCTGGTTTGATAGTACTTTAATAGCACCTGCAATCTGCCATGCAGAAGCGGGGCAGCTTACTTTTGTTTGCCAGGGAAACGGGCCGAGGTTTGTGTCTGGGGGCCTATGGCTGGGAGTGACCGCCTGGCTCCTGAAAAGCTACGATAGGCAGGATGGTGACCAGACCCATGGTGGCACCAGTGCCAAGTTGGGCTGGTTTGATAGTACCAAGTGGCTCCTGCAATCTGCCATCAAAAAGTTGGCAGGCCAGTTTTGTTTTCCAGGGAAAAGCGCCGTTGTTTGTGTTTGGAGGACAGTGGCTGGGAGTGGCCGGCTGGCTCCTTAGAACACACGATACGCAGGATGGTTCCCAGACCCAAGGTGGCACCAGTGCCAAGTCGGGCTGGTTTGATGGTGAAAAGTGGCTCCTGCAATCTGCCATCCTGAAGCGGGGTAGCTTACATTTGTGTGCCAGGGAAACGGGCCGAGGTTTATGACTGGGGGCCTAGGGCTAGAAGTGACCGGCTGGCTCCTGAAAAGCAACAATAGGCAGGATGGTTCCCAGACCCAAGGTGGCACCAGTGCCAAGTTGGGCTGGTTTGATGGTACCAACTGGCTCCTGCAATCTGCCATCTAAAAGTTGTCAGGCGAGTTTTGTTTTCCAGGGAAAAGCGCCGTTGATTTTGTTTGGAGGCCTGTGGCTGGCAGTGGCTGCCTGTCGTCTTAGAATCCGGGTTACGCAGCATGGTTCCCAGAGCCAAGGTGGCACCAGTGTCAAGTTGGGCTGGTTTGATAGTACCAAGTGGCTCCTGCAATCTGCCATCCAGAAGCGGGGCAGCTTACTTTTGTTTGCCAGGGAAACGGGCCGAGGTATTTGTCTGGGGACCTATGGCTGGGAGTGACCGGCTGGCTCCTGAAAAGCTACGATAGGCAGGATGGTTCCCTGACCCAAGGTGGCACCAGTGCCAAGTCGGGCGGTTTTCGTAGTACAAAGTGCGTCCTAAAATTTGCCATCCAGAAGAGGGGCAGTTGAGTTTTGTTTACCAGAGAAAAGCCCGTGGTTTGTTTTTGGGGGCATATGGCTGATAGTGGCCGTCTGGCCCCTGAAAATCCACGATAGGCAGGATGGTTCCCAGACCAGAGGTGGCACCAGTGCCAAGTCGGGCTGGTTTGATAGTACTAAATAGCACCTGCAATCTGCCATGCAGAAGCGGGGCAGCTTACTTTTGTTTGCCAGGGAAACGGGCCGAGGTTTGTGTCTGGGGGCCTATGGCTGGGAGTGACCGCCTGGCTCCTGAAAAGCTACGATAGGCAGGATGGTGACCAGACCCATGGTGGCACCAGTGCCAAGTTGGGCTGGTTTGATAGTACCAAGTGGCTCCTGCAATCTGCCATCAAAAAGTTGGCAGGCCAGTTTTGTTTTCCAGGGAAAAGCGCCGTTGTTTGTGTTTGGAGGACAGTGGCTGGGAGTGGCCGGCTGGCACCTTAGAACACACGATACGCAGGATGGTTCCCAGACCCAAGGTGGCACCAGTGCCAAGTCGGGCTGGTTTGATGGTGAAAAGTGGCTCCTGCAATCTGCCATCCTGAAGCGGGGTAGCTTACATTTGTGTGCCAGGGAAACGGGCCGAGGTTTATGACTGGGGGCCTAGGGCTAGAAGTGACCGGCTGGCTCCTGAAAAGCAACAATAGGCAGGATGGTTCCCAGACCCAAGGTGGCACCAGTGCCAAGTTGGGCTGGTTTGATGGTACCAACTGGCTCCTGCAATCTGCCATCTAAAAGTTGTCAGGCGAGTTTTGTTTTCCAGGGAAAAGCGCCGTTGATTTTGTTTGGAGGCCTGTGGCTGGCAGTGGCTGCCTGTCGTCTTAGAATCCGGGTTACGCAGCATGGTTCCCAGAGCCAAGGTGGCACCAGTGTCAAGTTGGGCTGGTTTGATAGTACCAAGTGGCTCCTGCAATCTGCCATCCAGAAGCGGGGCAGCTTACTTTTGTTTGCCAGGGAAACGGGCCGAGGTATTTGTCTGGGGACCTATGGCTGGGAGTGACCGGCTGGCTCCTGAAAAGCTACGATAGGCAGGATGGTTCCCTGACCCAAGGTGGCACCAGTGCCAAGTCGGGCGGTTTTCGTAGTACAAAGTGCGTCCTAAAATTTGCCATCCAGAAGAGGGGCAGTTGAGTTTTGTTTACCAGAGAAAAGCCCGTGGTTTGTTTTTGGGGGCATATGGCTGATAGTGGCCGTCTGGCCCCTGAAAATCCACGATAGGCAGGATGGTTCCCAGACCAGAGGTGGCACCAGTGCCAAGTCGGGCTGGTTTGATAGTACTAAATAGCACCTGCAATCTGCCATGCAGAAGCGGGGCAGCTTACTTTTGTTTGCCAGGGAAACGGGCCGAGGTTTGTGTCTGGGGGCCTATGGCTGGGAGTGACCGCCTGGCTCCTGAAAAGCTACGATAGGCAGGATGGTGACCAGACCCATGGTGGCACCAGTGCCAAGTTGGGCTGGTTTGATAGTACCAAGTGGCTCCTGCAATCTGCCATCAAAAAGTTGGCAGGCGAGTTTTGTTTTCCAGGGAAAAGCGCCGTTGTTTTTGTTTGGGGGACTGTGGCTGGGAGTGGCCGGCTGGCTCCTTAGAACACACGATACGCAGGATGGTTCCCAGACCCAAGTTGGCACCAGTGCCAAGTCGGGCTGGTTTGATGGTGAAAAGTGGCTCCTGCAATCTGCCATCCTGAAGCGGGGTAGCTTACATTTGTGTGCCAGGGAAACGGGCCGAGGTATATGACTGGGGGCCTAGGGCTAGAAGTGACTGGCTGGCTCCTGAAAAGCAACAATAGGCAGGATGGTTCCCAGACCCAAGGTGGCACCAGTGCCAAGTTGGGCTGGTTTGATGGTACCAACTGGCTCCTGCAATCTGCCATCTAAAAGTTGTCAGGCGAGTTTTGTTTTCCAGGGAAAAGCGCCGTTGATTTTGTTTGGAGGCCTGTGGCTGGCAGTGGCTGCCTGTCGTCTTACAATCCGGGTTACGCAGCATGGTTCCCAGAGCCAAGGTGGCACCAGTGTCAAGTTGGGCTGGTTTGATAGTACCAAGTGGCTCCTGCAATCTGCCATCCAGAAGCGGGGCAGCTTACTTTTGTTTGCCAGGGAAACGGGCCGAGGTATTTGTCTGGGGACCTATGGCTGGGAGTGACCGGCTGGCTCCTGAAAAGCTACGATAGGCAGGATGGTGACCAGACCCATGGTGGCACCAGTGCCAAGTTGGGCTGGTTTGATAGTACCAAGTGGCTCCTGCAATCTGCCATCAAAAAGTTGGCAGGCGAGTTTTGTTTTCCAGGGAAAAGCGCCGTTGTGTGTATTTTGGGGCCTGTGGCTGGGAGTGGCCAGCTGGCTCCTTAGAATCCACGATACGCAGGATGGTTCCCAGACCCAAGGTGGCACCAGTGCCAAGTCGGGCTGGTTTGTTAGTACCAAGTGGTTCCTGCAATCTGCCATCCAGAAGCGGGGCAGCTGAATTTTGTTTGCCAGAGAAAAAGGCTGTTGTTTGTGTTTCGGGGCCTGTGGCTGGCAGTGGACGGCTGGCTCCTGAAAATCCATGATACGCAGCATGGTTCCCAGACCCAAGGTGGCACCAGTGCCAAGTAGGGCTAGTTTCATAGTACCCACTGGCTCCTGCAATCTGCCATCCAGAAGAGGGGCAGTTGAGTTTTGTTTTCCAGAGAAAAGGGCCGTGGTTTGTGTTTGGGGCCTATGGCTGAGAGTGACCGGCTGGCCCCTGAAAATCCACGATAGGAAGGATGGTTCCCAGATCCAAGGTGGCAGCAGTGCCATGTTGTGCTGGTGTGATAGTCCCAAGTGGCTCCTGCAATCTGCCATCCAGAAGTGGGGCAGCTGAATTTTGTTTGCCAGAGAAAAAGGCCTAGGTTTTTGTTTGGGGGCCTATGGCTGGGAGTGGCCGGCTGGCTCCTGAAAATCCATGATACGCAGCATGGTTCCCAGACCCAAGGTGGCACCAGTGCCAAGTGGGGCTGGTTTCACAGTGTCAAGTGCCTCCTGCAATCTCCCATCCAGAAGCGGGGCAGCTGAGTTTTGTTTGCCTGTGAAACGGGCCGTTGTTTTTGATTGGGGTCTGTGGCCGAGAATGTTCAGCTGGCTCCTGACAATCCACAATACGCAGGATGGTTCCCAGACCCAAGGTGGCACCAGTGCCAAGTCTTGCTGGTTTGATAGTACCAAGTGGCTCCTGCAATCTGCCATCCAGAAGCGGTGCAGCTGAGTTTTGTTTGCCAGAGGAAAGGGCCGTGGGTTGTGTTTGGGGGCATATGGCTGGGAGTGGCCGGCTGTCTCATTAAAAAGATCGATACGCAGGATGGTTCCCAGACCCAAGGTGGCACCAGTGCCAAGTCGGGCTGTTTTTATAGTACCAAGTGCGTCCTGCAATTTGCCATCCAGAAGAGGGGCAGTTGAGTTTTGTTTGCCAGAGAAAAGCGCCGTTGTTTGTGTTTGGGGGCTTGTGGCTGGGAGTGGCCGACTGGCGCCTTAGAATCTGCGATACGCAGCATGGTTCCCAGACCCAAGGTGGCACCAGTGCCAAGTTGGGCTGGTTTGATAGTACCAAGTGGCTCCTGCAATCTGCCATCCAGAAGCGGGGCAGCTTACTTTTGTTTGCCAGGGAAACGGGCCGAGGTTTGTGTTTGGGGGCCTATGGCTGGGAGTGACCGGCTGGCTCCTGGAAAGCTACAATAGGCAGGATGGTGACCAGACCCATGGTGGCACCAGTGCCAAGTTGGGCTGGTTTGATAGTACCAAGTTGCTCCTGCAATCTGCCATCAAAAAGTTGGCAGGCGAGTTTTGTTTTCCAGGGAAAAGCGCCGTTGTTTGTGTTTGGGGGCCTGTGGCTGGGAGTGGCCGGCTGGCTCCTTAGAATCCACGATACGCAGCATGGTTCCCAGACCTGAGGTGGCACCAGTGCCAAGTCGGGCTGGTTTGATACTACCAAGTGGTTCCTGCAATCTGCCATCCAGAAGCAGGGCAGCTTACTTTTGTTTGCCAGGGAAACGGGCCGTGGGTTTTGTTTGGGGGCATATAGCTGAGAGTGGCCCGCTGGCCCCTGAAAATCCACGCTAGGCAGCATGGTTCCCAGATGCAAGGTGGCACCAGTGCCAAGTCGGGCTGGTTTGATGGTGCAAAGTGGCTCCTGCAATCTGCCATCCAGAAGCGGGGCAGCTGATTTTTGTTTGCCAGAGAAAAATTCCGTGGATTGTTTTTGGGGGCATATTGCTGGGAGTGGCCGGCTGGCTCCTTAAAATGCTCGATACGCATGATGGTTCCCAGGCCCAAGGTGTCACCACTACCAAGTCGGCCTGCGGTTTTAGTATCAAGTTCATCCTGCAATTTGCCATCCAGAAGAGGGGCAGTTGAGTTTTGTTTGCCAGAGAAACGGGCCGAGGTTTCTGTTTGGGGACATATGGCTGAGAGTGGCCGGCTGGCCCCTGAAAATCCACGATACACAACATGGTTCCCAGATCCAAGGTGGCACCAGTGCCAAGTTGGGCTGGTTTGATAGTCCCAAGTGTCTCCTGCAATCTGCCATCCAGAAGCGGGGCAGCTTACTTTTGTTTGCCAGAGAAATAGGCCTAGGTTTTTGTTTGGGGGCCTGTGGCTAGGAGTGGCCTGCTGGCTCCTAAGAATCCACGATACGCAGGATGTTTACCAGACCCATGGTGGCACCAGTGCCAAGTTGGGCTGGTTTGATAGTACCAAGTGGCTCCTGCAAACTCCATCAAAAAGTTGGCAGGCGTGTTTTGTTTTCCAGGGAACAGCGCCGTTGATTTTGTTTGGGGGCCTGTGGCTGGGAGTGGCCGGCTGGCTCCTTAGAATCCACGATACGCAGGATGGTTCCCAGACCCAAGGTGACACCAGTGCCAAGTCGGGCTGGTTTGATTACACCAAGTGGCTCCTGCAATCTGCCATCCAGAAGTGAGGCAGCTAAGTTTTGTTTGCCAGAAAAAAGGGACGTGGTTTTTGTTGGGGGCCTGTGGCTGGGAGTAGCCGGCTGGCTCCTTAAAATCCACGATAGGCTGGATGGTTCCCAGACCCAAGGCGGCACCAGTGCCAAGTCGGGCTGGTTTGATAATACCAAGTGGCTCCTGCAATCTGCCATCCAGAAGCGGGGCAGCTTACTTTTGTTTGCCAGGGAAACGGGCCGAGGTTTGTGTCTCGGGGCCTATGGCAGGGAGTGACCGGCTGGCTCCTGAAAAGCTACGATAGGCAGGATGGTGACCAGACCCATGGTGGCACCAGTGGCAAGTTGGGCTGGTTTGATAGTACCAAGTGGCTCCTGCAATCTGCCATCAAAAAGTTGGCAGGCGAGGTTGTTTTCCAGGGAAAAGCGCCGTTGTGTGTGTTTTGGGGCCTGTGGCTGGGAGTGGCCAGCTGGCTCCTTAGAATCCACGATACGCAGGATGGTTCCCAGACCCAAGGTGGCACCAGTGCCAAGTCAGGCTGGTTTGATAGCACCAAGTGGCTCCTGCAATCTGCCATCCAGAAGCGGGGCAGCTTACTTTTGTTTTCCAGGGAAACGGACCGAGGTTTTTTTCTGGGGGCCTATGGCTGGGAGTGACCGGCTGGCTCCTGAAAAGCTACGATAGGCAGGATGGTGACCAGACCCATGGTGGCACCAGTGCCAAGTTGGGCTGGTTTGATAGTACCAAGTGGCTCCTGCAATCTGCCATCAAAAAGTTGGCAGGCGAGTTTTGTTTTCCAGGGAAAAGCGCCGTTGTGTGTATTTTGGGGCCTGTGGCTGGGAGTGGCCAGCTGGCTCCTTAGAATCCACGATACGCAGGATGGTTCCCAGACCCAAGGTGGCACCAGTGCCAAGTCGGGCTGGTTTGTTAGTACCAAGTGGTTCCTGCAATCTGCCATCCAGAAGCGGGGCAGCTGAATTTTGTTTGCCAGAGAAAAAGGATGTTGTTTGTGTTTCGAGGCCTGTGGCTGGCAGTGGACGGCTGGCTCCTGAAAATCCATGATACGCAGCATGGTTCCCAGACCCAAGGTGGCACCAGTGCCAAGTAGGGCTGGTTTCATAGTACCCAGTGGCTCCTGCAATCTGCCATCCAGAAGAGGGGCAGTTGAGTTTTGTTTTCCAGAGAAAAGGGCCGTGGTTTGTGTTTGGGGCCTATGGCTGAGAGTGACCGGCTGGCCCCTGAAAATCCACGATAGGAAGGATGATTCCCAGATCCAAGGTGGCACCAGTGCCATGTTGTGCTGGTGTGATAGTCCCAAGTGGCTCCTGCAATCTGCCATCCAGAAGCGGGGCAGCTGAATTTTGTTTGCCAGAGAAAAAGGCTGTGGTTTTTGTTTGGGGGCCTGTGGCTGGGAGTGGCCGGCTGGCTCCTGAAAATCCATGATACGCAGCATGGTTCCCAGACCCAAGGTGGCACCAGTGCCAAGTGGGGCTGGTTTCACAGTGTCAAGTGCCTCCTGCAATCTCCCATCCAGAAGCGGGGCAGCTGAGTTTTGTTTGCCTGTGAAACGGGCCGTTGTTTTTGATTGGGGTCTGTGGCCGAGAGTGTCCAGCTGGCTCCTGACAATCCACAATACGCAGGATGGTTCCCAGACCCAAGGTGGCACCCGTGCCAAGTCGTGCTGGTTTGATAGTACCAAGTGCGTCCTGCAATTTGCCATCCAGAAGAGGGGCAGTTGAGTTTTGTTTGCCAGAGAAAAGCGCCGTTGTTTGTGTTTGGGGTCTTGTGGCTGGGAGTGGCCGACTGGCGCCTTAGAATCTGCGATACGCAGCATGGTTCCCAGACCCAAGGTGGCACCAGTGCCAAGTCGGGCTGGTTTGATAGTACCAAGTGGCTCCTGCAATCTGCCATCCAGAAGCGGGGCAGCTTACTTTTGTTTGCCAGGGAAACGGGCCGAGGTTTGTGTTTGGGGGCCTATGGCTGGGAGTGACCGGCTGGCTCCTGGAAAGCTACAATAGGCAGGATGCTTACCAGACCCATGGTGGCACCAGTGCCAAGTTGGGCTGGTTTGATAGTACCAAGTTGCTCCTGCAATCTGCCATCAAAAAGTTGGCAGGCGAGTTTTGTTTTCCAGGGAAAAGCGCCGTTGTTTGTATTTGGGGGCCTGTGGCTGGGAGTGGCCGGCTGGCTCCTTAGAATCCACGATACGCAGGATGGTTCCCAGACCCAAGGTGGCACCAGTGCCAAGTCGGGCTGGTTTGATACTACCAAGTGGTTCCTGCAATCTGCCATCCAGAAGCGGGGCAGCTTACTTTTGTTTGCCAGAGAAAAATTCCGTGGATTGTTTTTGGGGGCATATTGCTGGGAGTGGCCGGCTGGCTCCTTAAAATGCTCGATACGCATGATGGTTCCCAGGCCCAAGGTGTCACCACTACCAAGTCGGCCTGCGGTTTTAGTATCAAGTTCATCTTGCAATTTGCCATCCAGAAGAGGGGCAGTTGAGTTTTGTTTGCCAGAGAAACGGGCCGAGGTTTCTGTTTGGGGGCATATGGCTGAGAGTGGCCGGCTGGCCCCTGAAAATCCACGATACACAGCATGGTTCCCAGATCCAAGGTGGCACCAGTGCCAAGTTGGGCTGGTTTGATAGTCCCAAGTGTCTCCTGCAATCTGCCATCCAGAAGCGGGGCAGCTTACTTTTGTTTGCCAGAGAAATAGGCCTAGGTTTTTGTTTGGGGGCCTGTGGCTAGGAGTGGCCGGCTGGCTCCTAAGAATCCACGATACGCAGGATGTTTACCAGACCCATGGTGGCACCAGTGCCAAGTTGGGCTGGTTTGATAGTACCAAGTGGCTCCTGCAAACTCCATCAAAAAGTTGGCAGGCGTGTTTTGTTTTCCAGGGAACAGCGCCGTTGATTTTGTTTGGGGGCCTGTGGCTGGGAGTGGCCGGCTGGCTCCTTAGAATCCACGATACGCAGGATGGTTCCCAGACCCAAGGTGGCACCAGTGCCAAGTCGGGCTGGTTTGATTACACCAAGTGACTCCTGCAATCTGCCATCCAGAAGTGAGGCAGCTAAGTTTTGTTTGCGAGAAAAAAGGGCCGTGGTTTTTGTTGGGGGCCTGTGGCTGGGAGTAGCCGGCTGGCTCCTTAAAATCCACGATAGGCAGGATGGTTCCCAGACCCAAGGTGGCACCAGTGCCAAGTCGGGCTGGTTTGATAGTACCAAGTGGCTCCTGCAATCTGCCATCCAGAAGCAGGGCAGCTGAGTTTTGTTTGCCAGAGAAAAAGGCTGTGGTTTTTGTTTGGGGGCCTGTGGCTGGCAGTGGCCGGCTGGCTCCTGAAAATCCACGATACGCAGCATGGTTCCCAGACCCAAGGTGGCACCAGTACAAAGTGGGGCTCTTTTGACAGTGTCAAGTGCCTCCTGCAATCTCCCATCCAGAAGCGGGGCAGCTGAGTTTTTTTTGCCAGGGAAACGGACCTTTGTTTTTGATTGGGGTCTGTGGCCGAGAGTGGTCGGCTGTCTCCTGACAATCCACAATACGCAGGATGGTTCCCAGACCAAAGGTGGCACCAGTGCCAAGTCGGGCTGGTTTGATAGTACCAAGTGTCTCCTGCACTCTGCCATCCAGAAGCGGGGCAGCTGAGTTTTGTTTGCCAGAGAAAAGGGCCGTGGGTTGTGTTTGGGGGCATATGGCTGGGAGTGGCCACCTGGCTCCTTAAAATGCACGATACGCCGCATGGTAACCAGACGCAAGGTGGCACCTGTGCCAAGTCGGGCTGTTTTTGTAGTACCCAGTGGCTCCTGCAATTTGCCATCCAGAAGCGGGGCAGCTAAATTTTGTTTGCTAGAGAAAAGGGCTGTGGTTTGTGTTTGGGGGCCTATGGCCGAGAGTGGTAGGCTGGCCCCTGAAAATCAACGATAGGCAGGATGGTTCCCAGATACAAGGTGGCACCAGTGCCAAGTAAGGCTGGTTGTATGGTTCAAAGTGACTCCTGCAATCTGCCATCCAGAAGCGGGACAGCTGAGTTTTTTTTGCCAGAGAAAAGGTCCGTGGTTTCTTTTTGGGGCATACGGCTGGGAATTGCCGGCTGGCTCCTTAAAATGCTCGATACGCAGGATGGTTCCCAGAGCCAAGGTGGCACCACTGCCAAGTCGGGCTCTTTTTGTAGTACCAAGTGCGTCCTGCAATTTGCCATCCAGAAGAGGGGCAGTTGAGTTTTGTTTGCCAGAGAAAAGGGCCGAGGTTTGTGTTTGGGAGCATATGGCTGGGAATGACCGGCTGGCCCCTGAAAATCCACGATACGCCGGATGGTTCCCAGATCCAAGATGGTACCATTACCAAGTCGGGCTGCTTTGATAGTCCCAAGTGGCTCCTGCAAACTGCCACACCAGAAGCGGGGCAGCTGAGTTTTGTTTGCCAGGGAAATGGGCCGTTGTTTGTGTTTGGGGGCCTGTGGCTGGGAGTGTTCGGCTGGTTCCTGAATATGTACGATACGCAGGATTGTTCCCAGATCCAAGGTGGCAGCAGTGCCATGTTGTGCTGGTGTGATAGTCCCAAGTGGCTCCTGCAATCTGCCATCCAGAAGTGGGGCAGCTGATTTTTGTTTGCCAGAGAAAAGGTCCGTGGTTTGTGTTTGGGGGCATATGGCTGAGAGTGGCCGGCTGGCCCCTGAAAATCCACGATACACAGGATGGTTCCCAGATCCAAGGTGGCACCTGTGCCAAGTCGGGCTGATTTGATAGTACTAAGTAGCTCCTGCAATCTGCCATCCAGAAGCGGGGCAGCTTACTTTTGTTTGCCAGGGAAACGGGCCGAGGTTTCTGTTTGGGGGCCTATGGCTGGGAGTGACCGGCTGGCTCCTGAAAAGCTACAATAGGCAGGATGGTTCCCAGAGCCAAGGTGGCACCAGTGCCAAGTTGGGCTGGTTTGATAGTACCAAGTGGCTCCTGCAATCTGCCATCCAGAAGCAGGGCAGCTGAGTTTTGTTTGCCAGAGAAAAGGGCTTGGTTTGTGTTTGGGGGCATATGGCTGTGTGTGGCCAGCTGGCTCCTTAAAATGCACGATATGCAACATGGCTCCCAGACCCATAGTGGCACCAGTGCCAAGTCGGGCTGGTTTGATAGTACCAAGTGGCTCCTGCAATCTTCCATGATCACGTGGAGAAATACTTTCTGGTTTCAGCCATATGCTCTTTCTTCTCTCCCTCAACTTCTCTATCACCTCTCATCTGGTTCACATGCGCTGTCTTCAAGGTCCACAGGCTACTTTTCACAGAATCTTCTGGCCTGATGAAGTAAGAATGATGAATAGAACAGAGCTGGGATCTATTTTCCAGTTTGGATAAAATGCATTCTGCACACAAATCCAAGGAGAACGTGCTGCCCCAATGCCCAGAAAATCTTTCACTCCTGCTAGTGTTCTACGTCAACCGCAACTTAGTCTGAAAGAAAAGCTTTTTCTCTGAGAGCATCTGAGAGGTTTGCATGAAGCACTGATATCTGACATATGCAATTTTGAATAGGAGAGGAAAAAGAAAATGGCAAGGAGTTTTTAATTTTAGTGGTTTCAATTTTAATTTCCGTGCACTTTTTCAAAACTTGTCAGCTCAAATGCCCATCAACATCTTTTAGTCATCTGTAAGTCAGTATTCATATAAAATGTGCTTCAAATCCAAAGAATTTCAAATTTGCACTCCAAGCTTCTATGCCTAGATTTATGATTTCCTACACATATTAGATGAAAGGAAGGCCTTTTTTACTGTGGGAGTGCTGGAACACTGGAACAGGTTGCCCAGAGAAGTTGTGGGTGTCCCATCCCTGAAAGTATTCAAGGTCACCTTGGACGGGGCTTGGAGCAGCAACAAAGGAGAAGCTTGATGGTAGAGAAACAAAGTTGGACTATAGAAGAAACTCGGATTGAAGTATAGGATCAAGTTTTCTCTCAGCTCTTGGGGTAAATTCAAAGTTGTACAAAATGACATTTATCTGTGCTATTCACTACTGTAACAGAAAGTTTCATGAAAACTGTACAGAAGATAGTAAATTTTAAAAGAGATAAGAATTACAGCATAAAATCCATGGGATAGGTTACAACATGAGACACTCTCTAAGAGAAAATCTCTTTGTTTCAGCACTTCATCGGGGTAAGATTTCATGAAGTGCCAAAGAAGGCGGCAAAATATCATTCGGGACATTATTTACTGGAATTCAGCCTGGCCATTAGTAGGAACTGCCTTTGAACATATCATGTAGATATACCACACACACTTTCCCTTCACTGAAAAATTACTGTTTACAACAAATAAGCAATTGACGATCAAAATTGATTGAAAGCATCTTAAACATGTCAAGTATTTCATTGTAGATGATCTGTGATCCAAATGCTTCTTCCACCTTCGAGAGGGACAGAAGAATTCTTCCATATCATGATGGTTTAAAATTGTATCAACCAATGTTTTCTGCTGAAAAGATATCATCTATTTTTTTCTATTTTTGGAAGAAAATATTCCTAGACATACAACAGGTGAGAACTAAGTAATTTTAAAGAAACAAATGAAATGAAAATATTCTGTAAATAGAATGAAATGAAAAGCTGTGTTTTAAATAGGAGCTAAATATTAAACAGAATTTTTGTACCAGGCATTTGAATTACTGCACCAGCTCTTTTGCCCATCAAGAGAGGCATTTAGCATTTCAGTCTTTTCCAAGGTGTTCATGATCTGCTATGCTGATCTCTGTGTGTGCCTAGGTGTGTGTGGAGGGGGGGGCATATGAAGGGGAGTGTGTATGTTTGCTTTACAATTGTTGTGGCAGATTCATGCCTCAGCTCCACATTTTGTTTTAAAAAGGTCACACCGAGTGGATATGAAGTTTACTATCAACAAGAGATCGATTCCCAAATCATCCATTTGACTCTCCCTTATAAATCATGTGCTTTGTTGCATATTTTATCAAATATACTTTCAAGCCAGATGGAGGAAGGAGGATGTGGGAATCCCTCCACCATCTTGCAACTTTTATGTAAGTAGGTTTTCAAGAAAATCATCATTTCTCTTTTAAATATGTCTGGAACAGGCATGATGGTAGTGTCAACCTGTTGGAGTTTTTGTTGCTGGAAGAAGTTGTACAAAAGGATTGGTTTTTACATTGACCAGTTACTGAATCAAGCGCAGGAATACATTGGAAATTTAGCTGGGGGTTCCTTTTCCCAGCAGACTACTTCTAGAACGAGCTTGTACACTGAAGCTGACTCTTTTGCTCTCTTTTTGTTTCTTTCCTATTTTCTTGGCTTCTTTGCCACTATCTAGACAATTTTGGAACTTTGTTCCCAACTAAAATGGTTTCAATAGTCTGATTGTGATCATACATTTTTACAAGGAATTTTTAAAATCTTTCCTCGAGTCCAGAAAGTCAAGGACTTAGATCTTTTTCTTCCCTTATCAATATTGCCATGAAATTGATAAATAAAGACCAACTCTTTATTTTTGTTTTTAACCCACGTAGATAATTCCCATCCATTAATCCATTTTGTGGACCAATAGCTGCCATTCTGATGGAAGCTGTCACTTCTTAACAATAGGCATTCTGTGACTATGTTGACTGCACTTTGGGTGAAGATCCTAACTGGTCTTAGATATACATAGGGAGAAATTTGCTCAGCCAGTGTCAGTCTTAAGCATGCGTATCAGAAAATCTTTCTAGAGCTGGGAATTTTCCCATGAAAGGGATTCAGTTAGGGAAGAGACACTTGTGCCAGAGTTTTACATTCTTCTTGAACACTGCTTAAGGAACTTAGATGCCATGTCCATTTGGATCTCTGTCTGCACAGAACTTTGTCATGCCAGCGCTTTGAAATGCATCTTGAAGAGAATTCACTAGCACAGAATGAAAGAGAGTGGAAGGGGTTGGTGGGGCTAACCAGGCCCAACCCCCCTGCCTAAACCAGGATACCTAGAGCCTCTTGCCCAGGATTCTATCTGGGTGTACTTTTAATGTCTTCGAAGATCCAGGCTCCACAATCTTTCTGGGCAGTCTGTGCCGTGGTTCAGTCACCCTGACAGTAAAGAAACATTTACTGATGTTCAAAGGCAATCTCCTGTATTTCAGTGTGTGCCCACTGCCTCTTGTCTTTTCCCTCAGCATCACTGAAAAGACACTGATTCCCTCCCCTTTGCACTATTGCTTCCATATGTATGTGTGATGCCATGTAGAGGTATGTCAAAAACCTCCCTGAAGCCCAGGCAGATAATATTCCCTTCATCTACCAGTCAAGTTGATTCATCAGAGGAGTTTAAAGTGATGTTCAGCATGAAATTCCCCTGAAAAATCATGCTAACTACATTATTTGGTCATCTGTCATGTGCCTGGCAAGGATTTCCAGGAAGAGCTGCTTCATCAACTTCCTGGGGATAAAAAAGAGGCTGGCTGGTTTGTACTATGGCGAGTCCTCTTAATTGCCTTTTTTGAAGATGGGTGTCATTTGCTAACATCCACTCTTTAGCTCCTCTTCTCATCTACACCTCGGCAAAAAGCTTTTCCACTATGTCTGGCTAGGAAAAACTGTGCCAGCACAGAAAACATCTCCCATCGTGTTCTAGAAGTTGCACGGATGTCTGCCAAGTGTTTGGCAGGAAGAAAAGAAAAGTTGTCCAAAACAGCTTCCAATCGAATGTTCCTGTGATTGGAAAAGTCAGGAGAGTGCAAAGGTACTGTTTTCTATCAGTTGGCAAGGTGCGCACACAATCCCAGTGTTGTACAGCTTGCTTCTTCACCTTCCCGAAGCTGCCGCTCTCGCCGGCTGCCGGAGCCCAAGAAGCGGCTTCTTCGCGCAAAGACGATTGTGCCGCTCACAGTGCTCTCCTTAGCGCGGCTTCTGCCGAAAGACGCCCGGCAGCGGCTCTTACCTCCGGAGAGCATCCTACCTTCGTCTTTAGCTCCTCTTCTCATCTACACCTCGGCAAAACGCTTTTCCACTATGTCTGGCTAGGAAAAACTGTGCCAGCACAGAAAACATCTCCCATCGTGTTCTAGAAGTTGCACGGATGTCTGCCAAGTGTTTGGCAGGAAGAAAAGAAAAGTTGTCCAAAACAGCTTCCAATCGAATGTTCATGTGATTGGAAAAGTCAGGAGAGTGCAAAGGTACTGTTTTCTATCAGTTGGCAAGGTGCGCACACAATCCCAGTGTTGTACAGCTTGCTTCTTCACCTTCCCGAAGCTGCCGCTCTCGCCGGCTCCCGGAACCGAAGAAGCGGCTTCTTCGCGCAAAGACGATTGTGCCGCTCACAGTGCTCTCCTTAGCGCGGCTTCTGCCGAAAGACGCCCGGCAGCGGCTCTTACCTCCGGAGAGCATCCTACCTTCGTCTTTCGCGTCTTTTGTAGTCTACATCTTAGCAAAACGCTTCTCCACTATGTCTGGCTAGGAAAAACTGTGCCAGCACAGAAAACATCTCCCATCGTGTTCTAGAAGTTGCACGGATGTCTGCCAAGTGTTTGGCAGGAAGAAAAGAAAAGTTGTCCAAAACAGCTTCCAATCGAATGTTCCTGTGATTGGAAAAGTCAGGAGAGTGCAAAGGTACTGTTTTCTATCAGTTGGCAAGGTGCGCACACAATCCCAGTGTTGTACAGCTTGCTTCTTCACCTTCCCGAAGCTGCCGCTCTCGCCGGCTCCCGGAACCGAAGAAGCGGCTTCTTCGCGCAAAGACGATTGTGCCGCTCACAGTGCTCTCCTTAGCGCGGCTTCTGCCGAAAGACGCCCGGCAGCGGCTCTTACCTCCGGAGAGCATCCTACCTTCGTCTTTCGCGTCTTTTGTAGTCTACATCTTAGCAAAACGCTTCTCCACTATGTCTGGCTAGGAAAAACTGTGCCAGCACAGAAAACATCTCCCATCGTGTTCTAGAAGTTGCACGGATGTCTGCCAAGTGTTTGGCAGGAAGAAAAGAAAAGTTGTCCAAAACAGCTTCCAATCGAATGTTCCTGTGATTGGAAAAGTCAGGAGAGTGCAAAGGTACTGTTTTCTATCAGTTGGCAAGGTGCGCACACAATCCCAGTGTTGTACAGCTTGCTTCTTCACCTTCCCGAAGCTGCCGCTCTCGCCGGCTGCCGGAGCCCAAGAAGCGGCTTCTTCGCGCAAAGACGATTGTGCCGCTCACAGTGCTCTCCTTAGCGCGGCTTCTGCCGAAAGACGCCCGGCAGCGGCTCTTACCTCCGGAGAGCATCCTACCTTCGTCTTTCGCGTCTTTTGTAGTCTACATCTTAGCAAAACGCTTCTCCACTATGTCTGGCTAGGAAAAACTGTGCCAGCACAGAAAACATCTCCCATCGTGTTCTAGAAGTTGCACGGATGTCTGCCAAGTGTTTGGCAGGAAGAAAAGAAAAGTTGTCCAAAACAGCTTCCAATCGAATGTTCCTGTGATTGGAAAAGTCAGGAGAGTGCAAAGGTACTGTTTTCTATCAGTTGGCAAGGTGCGCACACAATCCCAGTGTTGTACAGCTTGCTTCTTCACCTTCCCGAAGCTGCCGCTCTCGCCGGCTGCCGGAGCCCAAGAAGCGGCTTCTTCGCGCAAAGACGATTGTGCCGCTCACAGTGCTCTCCTTAGCGCGGCTTCTGCCGAAAGACGCCCGGCAGCGGCTCTTACCTCCGGAGAGCATCCTACCTTCGTCTTTCGCGTCTTATGTAGTCTACACCTCGGCAAAAAGCTTTTCCACTATGTCTGGCTAGGAAAAACTGTGCCAGCACAGAAAACATCTCCCATCGTGTTCTAGAAGTTGCACGGATGTCTGCCAAGTGTTTGGCAGGAAGAAAAGAAAAGTTGTCCAAAACAGCTTCCAATCGAATGTTCCTGTGATTGGAAAAGTCAGGAGAGTGCAAAGGTACTGTTTTCTATCAGTTGGCAAGGTGCGCACACAATCCCAGTGTTGTACAGCTTGCTTCTTCACCTTCCCGAAGCTGCCGCTCTCGCCGGCTCCCGGAACCGAAGAAGCGGCTTCTTCGCGCAAAGACGATTGTGCCGCTCACAGTGCTCTCCTTAGCGCGGCTTCTGCCGAAAGACGCCCGGCAGCGGCTCTTACCTCCGGAGAGCATCCTACCTTCGTCTTTCGCGTCTTTTGTAGTCTACATCTTAGCAAAACGCTTTTCCACTATGTCTGGCTAGGAAAAACTGTGCCAGCACAGAAAACATCTCCCATCGTGTTCTAGAAGTTGCACGGATGTCTGCCAAGTGTTTGGCAGGAAGAAAAGAAAAGTTGTCCAAAACAGCTTCCAATCGAATGTTCCTGTGATTGGAAAAGTCAGGAGAGTGCAAAGGTACTGTTTTCTATCAGTTGGCAAGGTGCGCACACAATCCCAGTGTTGTACAGCTTGCTTCTTCACCTTCCCGAAGCTGCCGCTCTCGCCGGCTGCCGGAGCCCAAGAAGCGGCTTCTTCGCGCAAAGACGATTGTGCCGCTCACAGTGCTCTCCTTAGCGCGGCTTCTGCCGAAAGACGCCCGGCAGCGGCTCTTACCTCCGGAGAGCATCCTACCTTCGTCTTTCGCGTCTTTTGTAGTCTACATCTTAGCAAAACGCTTTTCCACTATGTCTGGCTAGGAAAAACTGTGCCAGCACAGAAAACATCTCCCATCGTGTTCTAGAAGTTGCACGGATGTCTGCCAAGTGTTTGGCAGGAAGAAAAGAAAAGTTGTCCAAAACAGCTTCCAATCGAATGTTCCTGTGATTGGAAAAGTCAGGAGAGTGCAAAGGTACTGTTTTCTATCAGTTGGCAAGGTGCGCACACAATCCCAGTGTTGTACAGCTTGCTTCTTCACCTTCCCGAAGCTGCCGCTCTCGCCGGCTGCCGGAGCCCAAGAAGCGGCTTCTTCGCGCAAAGACGATTGTGCCGCTCACAGTGCCCTCCTTAGCGCGGCTTCCGCCGAAAGACGCCCGGCAGCGGCTCTTACCTCCTGAGAGTGGCAGCTTCGGGAAGGTGAAGAAGCAAGCTGTACAACACTGGGATTGTGTGCGCACCTTGCCAACTGATAGAAAACAGTACCTTTGCACTCTCCTGACTTTTCCAATCACAGGAACATTCGATTGGAAGCTGTTTTGGACAACTTTTCTTTTCTTCCTGCCAAACACTTGGCAGACATCCGTGCAACTTCTAGAACACGATGGGAGATGTTTTCTGTGCTGGCACAGTTTTTCCTAGCCAGACATAGTGGAAAAGCGTTTTGCCGAGGTGTAGATGAGAAGAGGAGCTAAAGACGAAGGTAGGATGCTCTCCGGAGGTAAGAGCCGCTGCCGGGCGTCTTTCGGCAGAAGCCGCGCTAAGGAGAGCACTGTGAGCGGCACAATCGTCTTTGCGCGAAGAAGCCGCTTCTTGGGCTCCGGCAGCCGGCGAGAGCGGCAGCTTCGGGAAGGTGAAGAAGCAAGCTGTACAACACTGGGATTGTGTGCGCACCTTGCCAACTGATAGAAAACAGTACCTTTGCACTCTCCTGACTTTTCCAATCACAGGAACATTCGATTGGAAGCTGTTTTGGACAACTTTTCTTTTCTTCCTGCCAAACACTTGGCAGACATCCGTGCAACTTCTAGAACACGATGGGAGATGTTTTCTGTGCTGGCACAGTTTTTCCTAGCCAGACATAGTGGAGAAGCGTTTTGCTAAGATGTAGACTACAAAAGACGCGAAAGACGAAGGTAGGATGCTCTCCGGAGGTAAGAGCCGCTGCCGGGCGTCTTTCGGCAGAAGCCGCGCTAAGGAGAGCACTGTGAGCGGCACAATCGTCTTTGCGCGAAGAAGCCGCTTCTTCGGTTCCGGGAGCCGGCGAGAGCGGCAGCTTCGGGAAGGTGAAGAAGCAAGCTGTACAACACTGGGATTGTGTGCGCACCTTGCCAACTGATAGAAAACAGTACCTTTGCACTCTCCTGACTTTTCCAATCACAGGAACATTCGATTGGAAGCTGTTTTGGACAACTTTTCTTTTCTTCCTGCCAAACACTTGGCAGACATCCGTGCAACTTCGAGAACACGATGGGAGATGTTTTCTGTGCTGGCACAGTTTTTCCTAGCCAGACATAGTGGAAAAGCGTTTTGCTAAGATGTAGACTACAAAAGACGCGAAAGACGAAGGTAGGATGCTCTCCGGAGGTAAGAGCCGCTGCCGGGCGTCTTTCGGCAGAAGCCGCGCTAAGGAGAGCACTGTGAGCGGCACAATCGTCTTTGCGCGAAGAAGCCGCTTCTTGGGCTCCGGCAGCCGGCGAGAGCGGCAGCTTCGGGAAGGTGAAGAAGCAAGCTGTACAACACTGGGATTGTGTGCGCACCTTGCCAACTGATAGAAAACAGTACCTTTGCACTCTCCTGACTTTTCCAATCACAGGAACATTCGATTGGAAGCTGTTTTGGACAACTTTTCTTTTCTTCCTGCCAAACACTTGGCAGACATCCGTGCAACTTCTAGAACACGATGGGAGATGTTTTCTGTGCTGGCACAGTTTTTCCTAGCCAGACATAGTGGAAAAGCGTTTTGCTAAGATGTAGACTACAAAAGACGCGAAAGACGAAGGTAGGATGCTCTCCGGAGGTAAGAGCCGCTGCCGGGCGTCTTTCGGCAGAAGCCGCGCTAAGGAGAGCACTGTGAGCGGCACAATCGTCTTTGCGCGAAGAAGCCGCTTCTTGGGCTCCGGCAGCCGGCGAGAGCGGCAGCTTCGGGAAGGTGAAGAAGCAAGCTGTACAACACTGGGATTGTGTGCGCACCTTGCCAACTGATAGAAAACAGTACCTTTGCACTCTCCTGACTTTTCCAATCACAGGAACATTCGATTGGAAGCTGTTTTGGACAACTTTTCTTTTCTTCCTGCCAAACACTTGGCAGACATCCGTGCAACTTCTAGAACACGATGGGAGATGTTTTCTGTGCTGGCACAGTTTTTCCTAGCCAGACATAGTGGAAAAGCGTTTTGCCGAGGTGTAGATGAGAAGAGGAGCTAAAGACGAAGGTAGGATGCTCTCCGGAGGTAAGAGCCGCTGCCGGGCGTCTTTCGGCAGAAGCCGCGCTAAGGAGAGCCCTGTGAGCGGCACAATCGTCTTTGCGCGAAGAAGCCGCTTCTTGGGCTCCGGCAGCCGGCGAGAGCGGCAGCTTCGGGAAGGTGAAGAAGCAAGCTGTACAACACTGGGATTGTGTGCGCACCTTGCCAACTGATAGAAAACAGTACCTTTGCACTCTCCTGACTTTTCCAATCACAGGAACATTCGTTTGGAAGCTGTTTTGGACAACTTTTCTTTTCTTCCTGCCAAACACTTGGCAGACATCCGTGCAACTTCTAGAACAAGATGGGAGATGTTTTCTGTGCTGGCACAGTTTTTCCTAGCCAGACATAGTGGAAAAGCGTTTTGCTAAGATGTAGACGACAACAGAGGCTAAAGAGTGGATGTTAGCAAATGACATCCATCTTCAAAAAAGGCAATTAAGAGGACTCGCCATAGTACAAACCAGCCAGCCTCTTTTTTATCCCCAGGAAGTTGATGAAGCAGCTCTTCCTGGAAATCCTTGCCAGGCACATGACAGATGACCAAATAATGTAGTTAGCATGATTTTTCAGGGGAATTTCATGCTGAACATCACTTTAAACTCCTCTGATGAATCAACTTGACTGGTAGATGAAGGGAATATTATCTGCCTGGGCTTCAGGGAGGTTTTTGACATACCTCTACATGGCATCACACATACATATGGAAGCAATAGTGCAAAGGGGAGGGAATCAGTGTCTTTTCAGTGATGCTGAGGGAAAAGACAAGAGGCAGTGGGCACACACTGAAATACAGGAGATTGCCTTTGAACATCAGTAAATGTTTCTTTACTGTCAGGGTGACTGAACCACGGCACAGACTGCCCAGAAAGATTGTGGAGCCTGGATCTTTGAAGACATTAAAAGTACACCCAGATAGAATCCTGGGCAAGAGGCTCTAGGTATCCTGGTTTAGGCAGGGGGGTTGGGCCTGGTTAGCCCCACCAACCCCTTCCACTCTCTTTCATTCTGTGCTAGTGAATTCTCTTCAAGATGCATTTCAAAGCGCTGGCATGACAAAGTTCTGTGCAGACAGAGATCCAAATGGACATGGCATCTAAGTTCCTTAAGCAGTGTTCAAGAAGAATGTAAAACTCTGGCACAAGTGTCTCTTCCCTAACTGAATCCCTTTCATGGGAAAATTCCCAGCTCTAGAAAGATCTTCTGATACGCATGCTTAAGACTGACACTGGCTGAGCAAATTTCTCCCTATGTATATCTAAGACCAGTTAGGATCTTCACCCAAAGTGCAGTCAACATAGTCACAGAATGCCTATTGTTAAGAAGTGACAGCTTCCATCAGAATGGCAGCTATTGGTCCACAAAATGGATTAATGGATGGGAATTATCTACGTGGGTTAAAAACAAAAATAAAGAGTTGGTCTTTATTTATCAATTTCATGGCAATATTGATAAGGGAAGAAAAAGATCTAAGTCCTTGACTTTCTGGACTCGAGGAAAGATTTTAAAAATTCCTTGTAAAAATGTATGATCACAATCAGACTATTGAAACCATTTTAGTTGGGAACAAAGTTCCAAAATTGTCTAGATAGTGGCAAAGAAGCCAAGAAAATAGGAAAGAAACAAAAAGAGAGCAAAAGAGTCAGCTTCAGTGTACAAGCTCGTTCTAGAAGTAGTCTGCTGGGAAAAGGAACCCCCAGCTAAATTTCCAATGTATTCCTGCGCTTGATTCAGTAACTGGTCAATGTAAAAACCAATCCTTTTGTACAACTTCTTCCAGCAACAAAAACTCCAACAGGTTGACACTACCATCATGCCTGTTCCAGACATATTTAAAAGAGAAATGATGATTTTCTTGAAAACCTACTTACATAAAAGTTGCAAGATGGTGGAGGGATTCCCACATCCTCCTTCCTCCATCTGGCTTGAAAGTATATTTGATAAAATATGCAACAAAGCACATGATTTATAAGGGAGAGTCAAATGGATGATTTGGGAATCGATCTCTTGTTGATAGTAAACTTCATATCCACTCGGTGTGACCTTTTTAAAACAAAATGTGGAGCTGAGGCATGAATCTGCCACAACAATTGTAAAGCAAACATACACACTCCCCTTCATATGCCCCCCCCTCCACACACACCTAGGCACACACAGAGATCAGCATAGCAGATCATGAACACCTTGGAAAAGACTGAAATGCTAAATGCCTCTCTTGATGGGCAAAAGAGCTGGTGCAGTAATTCAAATGCCTGGTACAAAAATTCTGTTTAATATTTAGCTCCTATTTAAAACACAGCTTTTCATTTCATTCTATTTACAGAATATTTTCATTTCATTTGTTTCTTTAAAATTACTTAGTTCTCACCTGTTGTATGTCTAGGAATATTTTCTTCCAAAAATAGAAAAAAATAGATGATATCTTTTCAGCAGAAAACATTGGTTGATACAATTTTAAACCATCATGATATGGAAGAATTCTTCTGTCCCTCTCGAAGGTGGAAGAAGCATTTGGATCACAGATCATCTACAATGAAATACTTGACATGTTTAAGATGCTTTCAATCAATTTTGATCGTCAATTGCTTATTTGTTGTAAACAGTAATTTTTCAGTGAAGGGAAAGCGTGTGTGGTATATCTACATGATATGTTCAAAGGCAGTTCCTACTAATGGCCAGGCTGAATTCCAGTAAATAATGTCCCGAATGATATTTTGCCACCTTCTTTGGCACTTCATGAAATCTTACCCCGATGAAGTGCTGAAACAAAGAGATTTTCTCTTAGAGAGTGTCTCATGTTGTAACCTATCCCATGGATTTTATGCTGTAATTCTTATCTCTTTTAAAATTTACTATCTTCTGTACAGTTTTCATGAAACTTTCTGTTACAGTAGTGAATAGCACAGATAAATGTCATTTTGTACAACTTTGAATTTACCCCAAGAGCTGAGAGAAAACTTGATCCTATACTTCAATCCGAGTTTCTTCTATAGTCCAACTTTGTTTCTCTACCATCAAGCTTCTCCTTTGTTGCTGCTCCAAGCCCCGTCCAAGGTGACCTTGAATACTTTCAGGGATGGGACACCCACAACTTCTCTGGGCAACCTGTTCCAGTGTTCCAGCACTCCCACAGTAAAAAAGGCCTTCCTTTCATCTAATATGTGTAGGAAATCATAAATCTAGGCATAGAAGCTTGGAGTGCAAATTTGAAATTCTTTGGATTTGAAGCACATTTTATATGAATACTGACTTACAGATGACTAAAAGATGTTGATGGGCATTTGAGCTGACAAGTTTTGAAAAAGTGCACGGAAATTAAAATTGAAACCACTAAAATTAAAAACTCCTTGCCATTTTCTTTTTCCTCTCCTATTCAAAATTGCATATGTCAGATATCAGTGCTTCATGCAAACCTCTCAGATGCTCTCAGAGAAAAAGCTTTTCTTTCAGACTAAGTTGCGGTTGACGTAGAACACTAGCAGGAGTGAAAGATTTTCTGGGCATCGGGGCAGCACGTTCTCCTTGGATTTGTGTGCAGAATGCATTTTATCCAAACTGGAAAATAGATCCCAGCTCTGTTCTATTCATCATTCTTACTTCATCAGGCCAGAAGATTCTGTGAAAAGTAGCCTGTGGACCTTGAAGACAGCGCATGTGAACCAGATGAGAGGTGATAGAGAAGTTGAGGGAGAGAAGAAAGAGCATGAGGCTGAAACCAGAAAGTATTTCTCCACGTGATCATGGAAGATTGCAGGAGCCACTTGGTACTATCAAACCAGCCCAACTTGGCACTGGTGCCACCTTGGGTCTGGGAGCCATGTTGCATATCGTGCATTTTAAGGAGCCAGCTGGCCACACCCAGCCATATGCCCCCAAACACAAACCAAGGCCCTTTTCTCTGGCAAACAAAACTCAGCTGCCCTGCTTCTGGATGGCAGATTGCAGGAACCACTTGGTACTATCAAACCAGCCCAACTTGGCACTGGTGCCACCATGGGTCTGGTCACCATCCTGCCTATTGTAGCTTTTCAGGAGCCAGCCGGTCACTCTCAGCCATAGGCCCCCAAACACAAACCTCGGCCCGTTTCCCTGGCAAACAAAAGTAAGCTGCCCCGCTTCTGGATGGCAGATTGCAGGAGCTACTTAGTACTATCAAATCAGCCCGACTTGGCACAGGTGCCACCTTGGATCTGGGAACCATCCTGTGTATCGTGGATTTTCAGGGGCCACCCAGCCACTCTCAGCCATATGCCCCCAAAAAAAAACCACGGACCTTTTCTCTGGCAAACAAAACTCAACTGCCCCTCTTCTGGATGGCAAATTTTAGGACGCACTTTGTACTACGAAAACCGCCCGACGTGGCACTGGTGCCACCTTGTGTCAGGGAACCATCCTGCATATCGAGCTTTTTAAGGAGCCAGCCGGCCAGGCCCAGCCATATACCCCCAAAAACAAACCACGGACCATTTCTCATGGAAACAAAAATCCGCTGCCCCGCGTCTGGATGGCAGATTGCAGGAGCCACTTTGCACCATCAAACCAGCCCGACTTGGCACTGGTGCCACCTTGGGTCTGGGAACAATCCTGCGTATCGTACATATTCAGGAACCAGCCGAACACTCCCAGCCACAGGCCCCCAAACACAAACAACGGCCCATTTCCCTGGCAAACAAAACTCAGCTGCCCCGCTTCTGGATGGCAGTTTGCAGGAGCCACTTGGGACTATCAAACCAGCCCGACTTGGCACTGGTGCCACCTTGGGTCTGGGAACCATCCTGCGTATGGTGGATTCTAAGGAGCCAGCCGGCCACTCCCAGCCACAGGCCCCCAACAAAAACCACGGCCCTTTTTTCTGGCAAACAAAACTTAGCTGCCTCACTTCTGGATGGCAGATTGCAGGAGCCACTTGGTGTAATCAAACCAGCCCGACTTGGCACTGGTGCCACCTTGGGTCTGGGAACCATCCTGCGTATCGTGGATTCTAAGGAGCCAGCCGGCCACTCCCAGCCACAGGCCCCCAAACAAAATCAACGGCGCTGTTCCCTGGAAAACAAAACACGCCTGCCAACTTTTTGATGGAGTTTGCAGGAGCCACTTGGTACTATCAAACCAGCCCGACTTGGCACTGGTGTCACCTTGGGTCTGGGAAACATCCTGCGTATCGTGGATTCTTAGGAGCCAGCCGGCCACTCCTAGCCACAGGCCCCCAGACAAAAACCTAGGCCTATTTCTCTGGCAAACAAAAGTAAGCTGCCCCGCTTCTGGATGGCAGATTGCAGGAGCCGCTTGGTACTATCAAACCAGCCCAACTTGGCACTGGTGCCACCTTGGCTCTGGGAACCATCCTGCCTATTGTAGCTTTTCAGGAGCCAGCCGGTCACTCCCAGCCATAGGCCCCCAAACAGAAACCTCGGCCCGTTTCCCTGGCAAACAAAAGTAAGCTGCCCCGCTTCTGGATGGCAGATTGCAGGAGCTACTTAGTACTATCAAATCAGCCCGACTTGGCACAGGTGCCACCTTGGATCTGGGAACCATCCTGTGTATCGTGGATTTTCAGGGGCCAGCCGGCCACTCTCAGCCATATGCCCCCAAACACAAACCACGGACCTTTTCTCTGGCAAACAAAAATCAGCTGCCCCACTTCTGGATGGCAGATTGCAGGAGCCACTTGGGACTATCACACCAGCACAACATGGCACTGCTGCCACCTTGGATCTGGGAACAATCCTGCGTATCGTACATATTCAGGAACCAGCCGAACACTCCCAGCCACAGGCCCCCAAACACAAACAACGGCCCATTTCCCTGGCAAACAAAACTCAGCTGCCCCGCTTCTGGTGTGGCAGTTTGCAGGAGCCACTTGGGACTATCAAAGCAGCCCGACTTGGTAATGGTACCATCTTGGATCTGGGAACCATCCGGCGTATCGTGGATTTTCAGGGGCCAGCCGGTCATTCCCAGCCATATGCTCCCAAACACAAACCTCGGCCCTTTTCTCTGGCAAACAAAACTCAACTGCCCCTCTTCTGGATGGCAAATTGCAGGACGCACTTGGTACTACAAAAAGAGCCCGACTTGGCAGTGGTGCCACCTTGGCTCTGGGAACCATCCTGCGTATCGAGCATTTTAAGGAGCCAGCCGGCAATTCCCAGCCGTATGCCCCAAAAAGAAACCACGGACCTTTTCTCTGGCAAAAAAAACTCAGCTGTCCCGCTTCTGGATGGCAGATTGCAGGAGTCACTTTGAACCATACAACCAGCCTTACTTGGCACTGGTGCCACCTTGGATCTGGGAACCATCCTGCCTATTGTTGATTTTCAGGGGCCAGCCTACCACTCTCGGCCATAGGCCCCCAAACACAAACCACAGCCCTTTTCTCTAGCAAACAAAATTTAGCTGCCCCGCTTCTGGATGGCAAATTGCAGGAGCCACTGGGTACTACAAAAACAGCCCGACTTGGCACTGGTGCCACCTTGCGTCTGGTTACCATGCGGCGTATCGTGCATTTTAAGGAGCCAGGTGGCCACTCCCAGCCATATGCCCCCAAACACAACCCACGGCCCTTTTCTCTGGCAAACAAAACTCAGCTGCCCCGCTTCTGGATGGCAGATTGCAGGAACCACTTGGTACTATCAAACCAGCCCGACTTGGCACTGGTGCCACCTTTGGTCTGGGAACCATCCTGCGTATTGTGGATTGTCAGGAGACAGCCGACCACTCTCGGCCACAGACCCCAATCAAAAACAAAGGTCCGTTTCCCTGGCAAAAAAAACTCAGCTGTCCCGCTTCTGGATGGGAGATTGCAGGAGGCACTTGACACTGTCAAACGAGCCCCACTTTGTACTGGTGCCACCTTGGGTCTGGGAACCATGCTGCGTATCGTGGATTTTCAGGAGCCAGCCGGCCACTGCCAGCCACAGGCCCCCAAACAAAAACCACAGCCTTTTTCTCTGGCAATAAAAACTCAGCTGCCCCGCTTCTGGATGGCAGATTGCAGGAGCCACTTGGTACTATCAAACCAGCCCGACTTGGCACTGGTGCCACCTTGGGTCTGGGAACCATCCTGCCTATCGTGGATTTTAAGGAGCCAGCCGGCTACTCCCAGCCACAGGCCCCCAACAAAAACCACGGCCCTTTTTTCTCGCAAACAAAACTTAGCTGCCTCACTTCTGGATGGCAGATTGCAGGAGTCACTTGGTGTAATCAAACCAGCCCGACTTGGCACTGGTGCCACCTTGGGTCTGGGAACCATCCTGCGTATCGTGGATTCTAAGGAGCCAGCCGGCCACTCCCAGCCACAGGCCCCCAAACAAAATCAACGGCGCTGTTCCCTGGAAAACAAAACACGCCTGCCAACTTTTTGATGGAGTTTGCAGGAGCCACTTGGTACTATCAAACCAGCCCAACTTGGCACTGGTGCCACCATGGGTCTGGTAAACATCCTGCGTATCGTGGATTTTAAGGAGCCAGCCGGCCACTCCCAGCCACAGGCCCCCAAACAAAAACCTAGGCCTATTTCTCTGGCAAACAAAAGTAAGCTGCCCCGCTTCTGGATGGCAGATTGCAGGAGACACTTGGGACTATCAAACCAGCCCAACTTGGCACTGGTGCCACCTTGGATCTGGGAACCATGCTGTGTATCGTGGATTTTCAGGGGCCAGCCGGCCACTCTCAGCCATATGCCCCCAAACAGAAACCTCGGCCCGTTTCTCTGGCAAACAAAACTCAACTGCCCCTCTTCTGGATGGCAAATTGCAAGATGAACTTGATACTAAAACCGCAGGCCGACTTGGTAGTGGTGACACCTTGGGCCTGGGAACCATCATGCGTATCGAGCATTTTAAGGAGCCAGCCGGCCACTCCCAGCAATATGCCCCCAAAAACAATCCGCGGAATTTTTCTCTGGCAAACAAAAATCAGCTGCCCCGCTTCTGGATGGCAGATTGCAGGAGCCACTTTGACCCATCAAACCAGCCCGACTTGGCACTGGTGCCACCTTGCATCCTGGAACCATGCTGCCTAGCGTGGATTTTCAGGGGCCAGCCGGCCACTCTCAGCTATATGCCCCCAAACAAAACCCACGGCCCGTTTCCCTGGCAAACAAAAGTAAGCTGCCCCGCTTCTGGATGGCAGATTGCAGGAACCACTTGGTAGTATCAAACCAGCCCGACTTGGCACTGGTGCCACCTTGGGTCTGGGAACCATCCTGCGTATCGTGGATTCTAAGGAGCCAGCCGGCCACTCCCAGCCACAGGCCCCCAAATACAAACAACGGCGCTTTTCCCTGGAAAACAAAACTCGCCTGCCAACTTTTTGATGGCAGATTGCAGGAGCAACTTGGTACTATCAAACCAGCCCAACTTGGCACTGGTGCCACCATGGGTCTGGTAACCATCCTGCCTATTGTAGCTTTCCAGGAGCCAGCCGGTCACTCCCAGCCATAGGCCCCCAGTCACAATCCTCGGCCCGTTTCCCTGGCAAACAAAAGTAAGCTGCCCCGCTTCTGGATGGCAGATTGCAGGAGCCACTTGGTACTATCAAACCAGCCCAACTTGGCACTGGTGCCACCTTGGGTCTGGGAACCATGCTGCGTATCGCAGATTCTAAGGCGCCAGTCGGCCACTCCCACCCACAAGACCCCAAACACAAACAACGGCGCTTTTCTCTGGCAAACAAAACTCAACTGCCCCTCTTCTGGATGGCAAATTGCAGGTCGCACTTGGTACTATCAAACCAGCACGACTTGGCACTGGTGCCACCTTGGGTCTGGGAACCATCCTGCGTATTGTGGATTGTCAGGAGGCAGCTGGACACTCTCGGCCACAGACCCCAATCAAAAACAACGGCCCGTTTCACAGGCAAACAAAACTCAGCTGCCCCGCTTCTGGATGGGAGATTGCAGGAGGCACTTGACACTGTGAAACCAGCCCCACTTGGCACTGGTGCCACCTTGGGTCTGGGAACCATGCTGCGTATCATGGATTTTCAGGAGCCAGCCGGCCACTCCCAGCCATAGGCCCCCAAACAAAAACCACAGCCTTTTTCTCTGGCAAACAAAATTCAGCTGCCCCGCTTCTGGATGGCAGATTGCAGGAGCCACTTGGGACTATCACACCAGCACAACATGGCACTGGTGCCACCTTGGATCTGGGAATCATCCTTCCTATCGTGGATTTTCAGGGGCCAGCCGGTCACTCTCAGCCATAGGCCCCAAACACAAACCACGGCCCTTTTCTCTGGAAAACAAAACTCAACTGCCCCTCTTCTGGATGGCAGATTGCAGGAGCCACTGGGTACTATGAAACCAGCCCTACTTGGCACTGGTGCCACCTTGGGTCTGGGAACCATGCTGCGTATCATGGATTTTCAGGAGCCAGCCGTCCACTGCCAGCCACAGGCCCCGAAATACAAACAACAGCCTTTTTCTCTGGCAAACAAAATTCAGCTGCCCCGCTTCTGGATGGCAGATTGCAGGAACCACTTGGTACTAACAAACCAGCCCGACTTGGCACTGGTGCCACCTTGGGTCTGGGAACCATCCTGCGTATCGTGGATTCTAAGGAGCCAGCTGGCCACTCCCAGCCACAGGCCCCAAAACACACACAACGGCGCTTTTCCCTGGAAAACAAAACTCGCCTGCCAACTTTTTGATGGCAGATTGCAGGAGCCACTTGGTACTATCAAACCAGCCCAACTTGGCACTGGTGCCACCATGGGTCTGGTCACCATCCTGCCTATCGTAGCTTTTCAGGAGCCAGCCGGTCACTCCCTGCCATAGGCCCCGAGACACAAAGCTCGGCCCGTTTCCCTGGCAAACAAAAGTAAGCTGCCCCGCTTCTGGATGGCAGATTGCAGGAGCCACTTGGTACTATCAAACCAGCCCGACTTGGCACTGGTACCACCTTGGGTCTGGGAACCATCCTGCCTATCGTGGATTTTAAGGAGCCAGCCGGCTACTCCCCGCCACAGGCCCCCAACAAAAACCACGGCCCTTTTTTCTGGCAAACAAAACTTAGCTGCCTCACTTATGGATGGCAGATTGCAGGAGCCACTTGGTGTAATCAAACCAGCCCGACTTGGCACTGGTGTCACCTTGGGTCTGGGAACCATCCTGCGTATCGTGGATTCTAAGGAGCCAGCCGGCCACTCCCAGCCACAGGCCCCCAAACAAAATCAACGGCGCTGTTCCCTGGAAAACAAAACACGCCTGCCAACTTTTTGATGGAGTTTGCAGGAGCCACTTGGTACTATCAAACCAGCCCAACTTGGCACTGGTGCCACCATGGGTCTGGTAAACATCCTGCGTATCTTGGATTCTTAGGAGCCAGCAGGCCACTCCTAGCCACAGGCCCCCAAACAAAAACCTAGGCCTATTTCTCTGGCAAACAAAAGTAAGCTGCCCCGCTTCTGGATGGCAGATTGCAGGAGACACTTGGGACTATCAAACCAGCCCAACTTGGCACTGGTGCCACCTTGGATCTGGGAACCATGTTGTGTATCGTGGATTTTCAGAGGCCAGCCGGCCACTCTCAGCCATATGTCCCCAAACAGAAACCTCGGCCCGTTTCTCTGGCAAACAAAACTCAACTGCCCCTCTTCTGGATGGCAAATTGCAGGATGAACTTGATACTAAAACCGCAGGCCGACTTGGTAGTGGTGACACCTTGGGCCTGGGAACCATCATGCGTATCGAGCATTTTAAGGAGCCAGCCGGCCACTCCCAGCAATATGCCCCCAAAAACAATCCACGGAATTTTTCTCTGGCAAACAAAAATCAGCTGCCCCGCTTCTGGATGGCAGATTGCAGGAGCCACTTTGCACCATCAAACCAGCCCGACTTGGCACTGGTGCCACCTTGCATCTGGGAACCATGCTGCCTAGCGTGGATTTTCAGGGGCCAGCGGGCCACTCTCAGCTATATGCCCCCAAACAAAACCCACGGCCCGTTTCCCTGGCAAACAAAAGTAAGCTGCCCTGCTTCTGGATGGCAGATTGCAGGAACCACTTGGTAGTATCAAACCAGCCCGACTTGGCACTGGTGCCACCTTGGGTCTGGGAACCATCCTGCGTATCGTGGATTCTAAGGAGCCAGCCGGCCACTCCCAGCCACAGGCCCCCAAACACAAACAACGGCGCTTTTCCCTGGAAAACAAAACTCGCCTGCCAACTTTTTGATGGCAGATTGCAGGAGCAACTTGGTACTATCAAACCAGCCCAACTTGGCACTGGTGCCACCATGGGTCTGGTCACCCTCCTGCCTATTGTAGCTTTCCAGGAGCCAGCCGGTCACTCCCAGCCATAGGCCCCCAAACACAAACCTCGGCCCGTTTCCCTGGCAAACAAAAGTAAGCTGCCCCGCTTCTGGATGGCAGATTGCAGGAGCCACTTGGTACTATCAAACCAGCCCAACTTGGAACTGGTGCCACCTTGGGTCTGGGAACCATGCTGCGTATCGCAGATTCTAAGGCGCCAGTCGGCCACTCCCAGCCACAAGCCCCCAAACACAAACAACGGCGCTTTTCTCTGGCAAACAAAACTCAACTGCCCCTCTTCTGGATGGCAAATTGCAGGACGCACTTGGTACTATCAAAACAGCCCGACTTGGCACTGGTGCCACCTTGGGTCTGGGAACCATCCTGCGTATCGATCTTTTTAATGAGACAGCCGGCCACTCCCAGCCATATGCCCCCAAACACAACCCACGGCCCTTTCCTCTGGCAAACAAAACTCAGCTGCACCGCTTCTGGATGGCAGATTGCAGGAGCCACTTGGTACTATCAAACCAGCAAGACTTGGCACTGGTGCCACCTTGGGTCTGGGAACCATCCTGCGTATTGTGGATTGTCAGGAGCCAGCTGAACATTCTCGGCCACAGACCCCAATCAAAAACAACGGCCCGTTTCACAGGCAAACAAAACTCAGCTGCCCCGCTTCTGGATGGGAGATTGCAGGAGGCACTTGACACTGTGAAACCAGCCCCACTTGGCACTGGTGCCACCTTGGGTCTGGGAACCATGCTGCGTATCATGGATTTTCAGGAGCCAGCCGGCCACTCCCAGCCATAGGCCCCCAAACAAAAACCACAGCCTTTTTCTCTGGCAAACAAAATTCAGCTGCCCCACTTCTGGATGGCAGATTGCAGGAGCCACTTGGGACTATCACACCAGCACAACATGGCACTGCTGCCACCTTGGATCTGGGAACCATCCTTCCTATCGTGGATTTTCAGGGGCCAGCCGGTCACTCTCAGGCATAGGCCCCAAACACAAACCACGGCCCTTTTCTCTGGAAAACAAAACTCAACTGCCCCTCTTCTGGATGGCAGATTGCAGGAGCCACTGGGTACTATGAAACTAGCCCTACTTGGCACTGGTGCCACCTTGGGTCTGGGAACCATGCTGCGTATCATGGATTTTCAGGAGCCAGCCGTCCACTGCCAGCCACAGGCCCCGAAACACAAACAACAGCCTTTTTCTCTGGCAAACAAAATTCAGCTGCCCCGCTTCTGGATGGCAGATTGCAGGAACCACTTGGTACTAACAAACCAGCCCGACTTGGCACTGGTGCCACCTTGGGTCTGGGAACCATCCTGCGTATCGTGGATTTTCAGGGGCCAGCCGGCCACTCTCAGCCATATGCCCCCAAACAGAAACCTCGGCCCGTTTCTCTGGCAAACAAAACTCAACTGCCCCTCTTCTGGATGGCAAATTGCAAGATGAACTTGATACTAAAACCGCAGGCCGACTTGGTAGTGGTGACACCTTGGGCCTGGGAACCATCATGCGTATCGAGCATTTTAAGGAGCCAGCCGGCCACTCCCAGCAATATGCCCCCAAAAACAATCCACGGAATTTTTCTCTGGCAAACAAAAATCAGCTGCCCCGCTTCTGGATGGCAGATTGCAGGAGCCACTTTGACCCATCAAACCAGCCCGACTTGGCACTGGTGCCACCTTGCATCCTGGAACCATGCTGCCTAGCGTGGATTTTCAGGGGCCAGCCGGCCACTCTCAGCTATATGCCCCCAAACAAAACCCACGGCCCGTTTCCCTGGCAAACAAAAGTAAGCTGCCCCGCTTCTGGATGGCAGATTGCAGGACGCACTTGGTAGTATCAAACCAGCCCGACTTGGCACTGGTGCCACCTTGGGTCTGGGAACCATCCTGCGTATCGTGGATTCTAAGGAGCCAGCCGGCCACTCCCAGCCACAGGCCCCCAAATACAAACAACGGCGCTTTTCCCTGGAAAACAAAACTCGCCTGCCAACTTTTTGATGGCAGATTGCAGGAGCAACTTGGTACTATCAAACCAGCCCAACTTGGCACTGGTGCCACCATGGGTCTGGTAACCATCCTGCCTATTGTAGCTTTCCAGGAGCCAGCCGGTCACTCCCAGCCATAGGCCCCCAGTCACAAACCTCGGCCCGTTTCCCTGGCAAACAAAAGTAAGCTGCCCCGCTTCTGGATGGCAGATTGCAGGAGCCACTTGGTACTATCAAACCAGCCCAACTTGACACTGGTGCCACCTTGGGTCTGGGAACCATGCTGCGTATCGCAGATTCTAAGGCGCCAGTCGGCCACTCCCAGCCACAAGACCCCAAACACAAACAACGGCGCTTTTCTCTGGCAAACAAAACTCAACTGCCCCTCTTCTGGATGGCAAATTGCAGGTCGCACTTGGTACTATCAAACCAGCACGACTTGGCACTGGTGCCACCTTGGGTCTGGGAACCATCCTGCGTATTGTGGATTGTCAGGAGGCAGCTGGACACTCTCGGCCACAGACCCCAATCAAAAACAACGGCCCGTTTCACAGGCAAACAAAACTCAGCTGCCCCGCTTCTGGATGGGAGATTGCAGGAGGCACTTGACACTGTGAAACCAGCCCCACTTGGCACTGGTGCCACCTTGGGTCTGGGAACCATGCTGCGTATCATGGATTTTCAGGAGCCAGCCGGCCACTCCCAGCCATAGGCCCCCAAACAAAAACCACAGCCTTTTTCTCTGGCAAACAAAATTCAGCTGCCCCGCTTCTGGATGGCAGATTGCAGGAGCCACTTGGGACTATCACACCAGCACAACATGGCACTGGTGCCACCTTGGATCTGGGAATCATCCTTCCTATCGTGGATTTTCAGGGGCCAGCCGGTCACTCTCAGCCATAGGCCCCAAACACAAACCACGGCCCTTTTCTCTGGAAAACAAAACTCAACTGCCCCTCTTCTGGATGGCAGATTGCAGGAGCCACTGGGTACTATGAAACCAGCCCTACTTGGCACTGGTGCCACCTTGGGTCTGGGAACCATGCTGCGTATCATGGATTTTCAGGAGCCAGCCGTCCACTGCCAGCCACAGGCCCCGAAACACAAACAACAGCCTTTTTCTCTGGCAAACAAAATTCAGCTGCCCCGATTCTGGATGGCAGATTGCAGGAACCACTTGGTACTAACAAACCAGCCCGACTTGGCACTGGTGCCACCTTGGGTCTGGGAACCATCCTGCGTATCGTGGATTCTAAGGAGCCAGCTGGCCACTCCCAGCCACAGGCCCCAAAACACACACAACGGCGCTTTTCCCTGGAAAACAAAACTCGCCTGCCAACTTTTTGATGGCAGATTGCAGGAGCCACTTGGTACTATCAAACCAGCCCAACTTGCCACTGGTGCCACCATGGGTCTGGTCACCATCCTGCCTATCGTAGCTTTTCAGGAGCCAGCCGGTCACTCCCTGCCATAGGCCCCGAGACACAAAGCTCGGCCCGTTTCCCTGGCAAACAAAAGTAAGCTGCCCCGCTTCTGGATGGCAGATTGCAGGAGCCACTTGGTACTATCAAACCAGCCCGACTTGGCACTGGTACCACCTTGGGTCTGGGAACCATCCTGCCTATCGTGGATTTTAAGGAGCCAGCCGGCTACTCCCCGCCACAGGCCCCCAACAAAAACCACGGCCCTTTTTTCTGGCAAACAAAACTTAGCTGCCTCACTTATGGATGGCAGATTGCAGGAGCCACTTGGTGTAATCAAACCAGCCCGACTTGGCACTGGTGTCACCTTGGGTCTGGGAACCATCCTGCGTATCGTGGATTCTAAGGAGCCAGCCGGCCACTCCCAGCCACAGGCCCCCAAACAAAATCAACGGCGCTGTTCCCTGGAAAACAAAACACGCCTGCCAACTTTTTGATGGAGTTTGCAGGAGCCACTTGGTACTATCAAACCAGCCCAACTTGGCACTGGTGCCACCATGGGTCTGGTAAACATCCTGCGTATCGTGGATTCTTAGGAGCCAGCCGGCCACTCCTAGCCACAGGCCCCCAAACAAAAACCTAGGCCTATTTCTCTGGCAAACAAAAGTAAGCTGCCCCGCTTCTGGATGGCAGATTGCAGGAGACACTTGGGACTATCAAACCAGCCCAACTTGGCACTGGTGCCACCTTGGATCTGGGAACCATGTTGTGTATCGTGGATTTTCAGAGGCCAGCCGGCCACTCTCAGCCATATGTCCCCAAACAGAAACCTCGGCCCGTTTCTCTGGCAAACAAAACTCAACTGCCCCTCTTCTGGATGGCAAATTGCAGGATGAACTTGATACTAAAACCGCAGGCCGACTTGGTAGTGGTGACACCTTGGGCCTGGGAACCATCATGCGTATCGAGCATTTTAAGGAGCCAGCCGGCCACTCCCAGCAATATGCCCCCAAAAACAATCCACGGAATTTTTCTCTGGCAAACAAAAATCAGCTGCCCCGCTTCTGGATGGCAGATTGCAGGAGCCACTTTGCACCATCAAACCAGCCCGACTTGGCACTGGTGCCACCTTGCATCTGGGAACCATGCTGCCTAGCGTGGATTTTCAGGGGCCAGCGGGCCACTCTCAGCTATATGCCCCCAAACAAAACCCACGGCCCGTTTCCCTGGCAAACAAAAGTAAGCTGCCCTGCTTCTGGATGGCAGATTGCAGGAACCACTTGGTAGTATCAAACCAGCCCGACTTGGCACTGGTGCCACCTTGGGTCTGGGAACCATCCTGCGTATCGTGGATTCTAAGGAGCCAGCCGGCCACTCCCAGCCACAGGCCCCCAAACACAAACAACGGCGCTTTTCCCTGGAAAACAAAACTCGCCTGCCAACTTTTTGATGGCAGATTGCAGGAGCAACTTGGTACTATCAAACCAGCCCAACTTGGCACTGGTGCCACCATGGGTCTGGTCACCATCCTGCCTATTGTAGCTTTCCAGGAGCCAGCCGGTCACTCCCAGCCATAGGCCCCCAAACACAAACCTCGGCCCGTTTCCCTGGCAAACAAAAGTAAGCTGCCCCGCTTCTGGATGGCAGATTGCAGGAGCCACTTGGTACTATCAAACCAGCCCACCTTGGAACTGGTGCCACCTTGGGTCTGGGAACCATGCTGCGTATCGCAGATTCTAAGGCGCCAGTCGGCCACTCCCAGCCACAAGCCCCCAAACACAAACAACGGCGCTTTTCTCTGGCAAACAAAACTCAACTGCCCCTCTTCTGGATGGCAAATTGCAGGACGCACTTGGTACTATAAAAACAGCCCGACTTGGCACTGGTGCCACCTTGGGTCTGGGAACCATCCTGCGTATCGATCTTTTTAATGAGACAGCCGGCCACTCCCAGCCATATGCCCCCAAACACAACCCACGGCCCTTTCCTCTGGCAAACAAAACTCAGCTGCACCGCTTCTGGATGGCAGATTGCAGGAGCCACTTGGTACTATCAAACCAGCAAGACTTGGCACTGGTGCCACCTTGGGTCTGGGAACCATCCTTCATATTGTGGATTGTCAGGAGCCAGCTGAACATTCTCGGCCACAGACACCAATCAAAAACAACGGCTCGTTTCACGGGCAAACAAAACTCAGCTGCCCCGCTTCTGGATGGGAGATTGCAGGAGGCACTTGACACTGTGAAACCAGCCCCACTTGGCACAGGTGCCACCTTGGGTCTGGGAACCATGCTGCGTATCATGGATTTTCAGGAGCCAGCCGGCCACTCCCAGCCATAGGCCCCCAAACAAAAACCACAGCCTTTTTCTCTGGCAAACAAAATTCAGCTGCCCCACTTCTGGATGGCAGATTGCAGGAGCCACTTGGGACTATCACACCAGCACAACATGGCACTGCTGCCACCTTGGATCTGGGAACCATCCTTCCTATCGTGGATTTTCAGGGGCCAGCCGGTCACTCTCAGCCATAGGCCCCAAACACAAACCACGGCCCTTTTCTCTGGAAAACAAAACTCAACTGCCCCTCTTCTGGATGGCAGATTGCAGGAGCCACTGGGTACTATGAAACTAGCCCTACTTGGCACTGGTGCCACCTTGGGTCTGGGAACCATGCTGCGTATCATGGATTTTCAGGAGCCAGCCGTCCACTGCCAGCCACAGGCCCCGAAACACAAACAACAGCCTTTTTCTCTGGCAAACAAAATTCAGCTGCCCCGCTTCTGGATGGCAGATTGCAGGAACCACTTGGTACTAACAAACCAGCCCGACTTGGCACTGGTGCCACCTTGAGTCTGGGAACCATCCTGCGTATCGTGGATTCTAAGGAGCCAGCTGGCCACTCCCAGCCACAGGCCCCAAAATACACACAACAGCGCTTTTCCCTGGAAAACAAAACTCGCCTGCCAACTTTTTGATGGCAGATTGCAGGAGCCACTTGGTACTATCAAACCAGCCCAACTTGGCACTGGTGCCACCATGGGTCTGGTCACCATCCTGCCTATCGTAGCTTTTCAGGAGCCAGCCGGTCACTCCCAGCCATAGGCCCCCAGAAAAAAACCTCGGCCCGTTTCCCTGGCAAACAAAAGTAAGCTGCCCCGCTTCTGCATGGCAGATTGCAGGAGCCACTTGGTGCTATCAAACCAGCCCGACTTGGCACTGGTGCCACCTTGGGTCTGGGAACCATCCTGCGTATCCTGTGTTCTAAGGAGCCAGCCGGCCACTTCCAGCCACAGTCCCCCAAACAGAAACAACGGCGCTTTTCCCTGGAAAACAAAACTGACCTGCCAACTTTTTGATGGCAGATTGCAGGAGACACTTGGTACTATCAAACCAGCCCAACTTGGCACTGGTGCCACCATGGGTCTGGTCACCATCCTGCCTATCGTAGCTTTTCAGGAGCCAGCCGGTCACTCCCAGCCATAGGTCCCCAGACAAATACCTCGGCCCGTTTCCCTGGCAAACAAAAGTAAGCTGCCCCGCTTCTGGATGGCAGATTGCAGGAGCCACTTGGTACAATCAAACCAGCCCAACTTGACACTGGTGCCACCTTGGCTCTGGGAACCATGCTGCGTAACCCGGATTGTAAGACGACAGGCAGCCACTGCCAGCCACAGGCCTCCAAACAAAATCAACGGCGCTTTTCCCTGGAAAACAAAACTCGCCTGACAACTTTTAGATGGCAGATTGCAGGAGCCAGTTGGTACCATCAAACCAGCCCAACTTGGCACTGGTGCCACCTTGGGTCTGGGAACCATCCTGCCTATTGTTGCTTTTCAGGAGCCAGCCGGTCACTTCTAGCCCTAGGCCCCCAGTCATAAACCTCGGCCCGTTTCCCTGGCACACAAATGTAAGCTACCCCGCTTCAGGATGGCAGATTGCAGGAGCCACTTTTCACCATCAAACCAGCCCGACGTGGCACTGGTGCCACCTTGGGTCTGGGAACCATCCTGCGTATCGTGTGTTCTAAGGTGCCAGCCGGCCACTCCCACCAACAGTCCCCCAAACACAAACAACGGCGCTTTTCCCTGGAAAACAAAACTGGCCTGCCAACTTTTTGATGGCAGATTGCAGGAGCCACTTGGTACTATCAAACCAGCCCAACTTGGCACTGGTGCCACCATGGGTCTGGTCACCATCCTGCCTATCGTAGCTTTTCAGGAGCCAGGCGGTCACTCCCAGCCATAGGCCCCCAGACACAAACCTCGGCCCGTTTCCCTGGCAAACAAAAGTAAGCTGCCCCGCTTCTGCATGGCAGATTGCAGGTGCTATTTAGTACTATCAAACCAGCCCAACTTGGCACTGGTGCCACCTCTGGTCTGGGAACCATCCTGCCTATCGTGGATTTTCAGGGGCCAGACGGCCACTATCAGCCATATGCCCCCAAAAACAAACCACGGCCCTTTTCTCTGGTAAACAAAACTCAACTGCCCCTCTTCTGGATGGCAAATTTTAGGACGCACTTTGTACTACGAAAACCGCCCGACTTGGCACTGGTGCCACCTTGGGTCAGGGAACCATCCTGCCTATCGTAGCTTTTCAGGAGCCAGCCGGTCACTCCCAGCCATAGGTCCCCAGACAAATACCTCGGCCCGTTTCCCTGGCAAACAAAAGTAAGCTGCCCCGCTTCTGGATGGCAGATTGCAGGAGCCACTTGGTACTATCAAACCAGCCCAACTTTACACTGGTGCCACCTTGGCTCTGGGAACCATGCTGCGTAACCCGGATTGTAAGACGACAGGCAGCCACTGCCAGCCACAGGCCTCCAAACAAAATCAACGGCGCTTTTCCCTGGAAAACAAAACTCGCCTGACAACTTTTAGATGGCAGATTGCAGGAGCCAGTTGGTACCATCAAACCAGCCCAACTTGGCACTGGTGCCACCTTGGGTCTGGGAACCATCCTGCCTATTGTTGCTTTTCAGGAGCCAGCCGGTCACTTCTAGCCCTAGGCCCCCAGTCATAAACCTCGGCCCGTTTCCCTGGCACACAAATGTAAGCTACCCCGCTTCAGGATGGCAGATTGCAGGAGCCACTTTTCACCATCAAACCAGCCCGACGTGGCACTGGTGCCACCTTGGGTCTGGGAACCATCCTGCGTATCGTGTGTTCTAAGGAGCCAGCCGGTCACTCCCAGCCACAGTCCCCCAAACACAAACAACGGCGCTTTTCCCTGGAAAACAAAACTGGCCTGCCAACTTTTTGATGGCAGATTGCAGGAGCCATTTTGCACCATCAAACCACCCCGACTTGGCACTGGTGCCACCATGGGTCTGGTAACCATCCTGCCTATCGTAGCTTTTCAGGAGCCAGGCGGTCACTCCCAGCCATAGGCCCCCAGACACAAACCTCGGCCCGTTTCCCTGGCAAACAAAAGTAAGCTGCCCCGCTTCTGCATGGCAGATTGCAGGTGCTATTTAGTACTATCAAACCAGCCCGACTTGGCACTGGTGCCACCTCTGGTCTGGGAACCATCCTGCCTATCGTGGATTTTCAGGCGCCAGACGGCCACTATCAGCCATATGCCCCCAAAAACAAACCACGGCCCTTTTCTCTGGTAAACAAAACTCAACTGCCCCTCTTCTGGATGGCAAATTTTAGGACGCACTTTGTACTACGAAAACCGCCCGACTTGGCACTGGTGCCACCTTGGGTCAGGGAACCATCCTGCCTATCGTAGCTTTATAAGGAGCCAGCAGGCCACGCCCAGCCATATAGCCCCAAAAACAAACCACGGACCATTTCTCTTGGAAACAAAAATCCGCTGCCCCGCGTCTGGATGGCAGATTGCAGGAGCCACTTTGCACCATCAAACCACCCCGACTTGGCACTGGTGCCATCTTGGATCTGGGAACCATCCTGCCTATCGTAGCTTTTCAGGAGCCAGCCGGTTACTCCCAACCATAGGCCCCCAGACAGAAAGCTCTGCCCGTTTCCCTGGCAAACAAAAGTAAGCTACCCCGCTTCTGGATGGCAGATTGCAGGAGCCACTTGGTACTATCAAACCAGCCCAACTTGGCACTGGTGCCACCATGGGTCTGGTCACCATCCTGCCTATCGTAGCTTTTCAGGAGCCAGGCGGTCACTCCCAGCCATAGGCCCCCAGACAAATACCTCGGCCCGTTTCCCTGGCAAACAAATGTAAGCTGCCCCGCTTCTGGATGGCAGATTGCAGGAGCCACTAGGTACTATGAAACCAGCCCTACTTGGCACTGGTGCCACCTTGGGTCTGGGAACCATGCTGCGTATCATGGATTTTCAGGAGCCAGCCGTCCACTGCCAGCCACAGGCCCCGAAACACAAACAACAGCCTTTTTCTCTGGCAAACAAAATTCAGCTGCCCCGCTTCTGGATGGCAGATTGCAGGAACCACTTGGTACTAACAAACCAGCCCGACTTGGCACTGGTGCCACCTTGGGTCTGGGAACCATCCTGCGTATCGTGGATTCTAAGGAGCCAGCTGGCCACTCCCAGCCACAGGCCCCAAAACACACACAACGGCGCTTTTCCCTGGAAAACAAAACTCGCCTGCCAACATTTTGATGGCAGATTGCAGGAGCCACTTGGTACTATCAAACCAGCCCAACTTGGCACTGGTGCCACCATGGGTCTGGTCACCATCCTGCCTATCGTAGCTTTTCAGGAGCCAGCCGGTCACTCCCAGCCATAGGCCCCCAGACACAAACCTCGGCCTGTTTCCCTGGCACACAAAAGTAAGCTACCGCACTTCTGGATGGCAGATTGCAGGAGCCACTTTGCACCATCAAACCAGCCCAACTTGGCACTGGTGCCACCTTGGCTCTGGGAACCATTCTGCGTAACCCGGATTCTAAGACGACAGGCAGCCACTGCCAGCCACAGGCCTCCAAACAAAATCAACGGCGCTTTTCCCTGGAAAAGAAAACTCGCCTGCCAGCTTTTTGATGGCAGATTGCAGGAGCCACTTGGTACTATCAAATCATCCCAACTTGGCACTGGTGCCATTATGGGTCTGGGAACCATCCTGCCAATTGTACTATTTCAGGAGCCAGCCGGTCACTCCCAGCCATAGGCCCCCATCACAAACCTCGGACCGTTTCCCTGGCAAACAAAATTAAGCTGCCCCGATTCTGGATGGCAGATTGCAGGAGCCACTTGGTAGTGTCAAAACAGCCCGACTTGGCACTGGTGCCACCTTGGGTCTGGGAACCATCCTGCGTATCGTGGATTCTAAGCAGCCACCCGGCCACTCCGTGCCACAGGCGCCCAAACAAAAACAACGGCGCTTTTCCCTTGAAAACAAAACTCGCCTGCCAACATTTTGATGGCAGATTGCAGGAGCCACTTGGTACTATCAAACCAGCCCATCTTGGCACTGGTGCCACCATGGGTCTGGTCACCATCCTGCCTATCGTAGCTTTTCAGGAGCCAGCCGGTCACTCCCAGCCACAAACCCCCAGACACAAACCTCGGCCCGTTTCCCTGGAAAACAAAAGGAAGCACCCCCGATTCTGGATGGCAGATTGCAGGAGCCACTTGGTAGTATCAAATTAGCCCAACTTGGCACTGGTGCCATCATGGGTCTGGTAAACATCCTGCCTATCTTAGCTTTTCAGGAGCCGGCCTGTCACTCCCTGCCATAGGCCCCCAGAGAAATACCTCGGCCCGTTTCCCTGGCAAACAAAAGTAAGCTGCCCCTCTTCTGGATGGCAGATTGCAGGAACCACTTGCTACTATCAAACCAGCCCAACTTGGCACTGGTGCCACCTTGGCTCTGGGAACCATGCTGCGTAACGTAGATTCTAAGAGGACAGGCGGACACTCCCAGCCACAGGCCTCTAAACAAAAACAACGGCGCGTTACCCTGGAAAACAAAACTCGCCTGCCAACTTTTTGATGGCAGATTGCAGGAGCCACTTGGTACTATCAAACCAGCCCAACTTGGCACTGGTGCCACCATGGGTCTGGTCACCATCCTGCCTATCGTAGCTTTTCAGGAGCCAGCCGGTCACTCCCAGCCATAGGCCCCCAGACAAATACCTCGGCCCGTTTCCCTGGCAAACAAAAGTAAGCTGCCCCGCTTCTGGATGGCAGATTGCAGGAGCCACATGGTACTATCAAACCAGGCCAACATGGCACTGGTGCCACCTTGGCTCTGGGAACCATCCTGCCTATCGTGGATTTTCAGGCGCCAGCCGGCCACTCTCAGCCATATGCCCCAAAACACAAACCACGGCCCTTTTCTCTGGTAAACAAAACTCAACTTCCCCTCTTCTGGATGGCAAATTGCAGGAGCCACTTGGTACTACGAAAACAGCCCGACTTGGCAGTGATGCCACCTTGGGTCAGGGAACCATCCTGCGTATCGATGTTTTTAAGGAGTCAGCCGGCAACGTCCAGCCATATACCCCCAAAAACACCCACGGAACTTTTCTCCAGCAAGCAAAAATCCGCTGCCCCGCGTCTGGATGGCAGATTGCAGGAGCTATTTAGTATTATCAAACCAGCCCGACTTGGCACTGGTGCCACCATCGGTCTGGTCACCATCCTGCCTATCGTAGCTTTTCAGGAGCCAGCCGGTCACTCTCAGCCATAGGCCCCAAACACAAACCACGGCCCTTTTCTCTGGAAAACAAAATTCAACTGCCCCTCTTCTGGATGGCAGATTGCAGGAGCTACTGGGTACTATGAAACCAGCCCAAGTTGGCACTGGTGCCAACTTGGGTCTGGGAACCATGCTGCGTATCATGGATTTTCAGGAGCCAGCCGTCCACTGCCAGCCACAGGCCCCGAAACACAAACAACAGCCTTTTTCTCTGGCAAACAAAATTCAGCTGCCCCGCTTCTGGATGGCAGATTGCAGGAACCACTTGGTACTAACAAACCAGCCCGACTTGGCACTGGTGCCACCTTGGGTCTGGGAACCATCCTGCGTATCGTGGATTCTAAGGAGCCAGCTGGCCACTCCCAGCCACAGGCCCCAAAACACACACAACGGCGCTTTTCACTGGAAAACAAAACTCGCCTGCCAACTTTTTGATGGCAGATTGCAGGAGCCACTTGGTACTATCAAACCAGCCCAACTTGGCACTGGTGCCACCATGGGTCTGGTCACCATCCTGCCTATCGTAGCTTTTCAGGAGCCAGCCGGTCACTCCCAGCCATAGGCCCCCAGACACAAAGCTCGGACCGTTTCCCTGGCAAACAAAAGTAAGCTGCCCTGCTTCTGGATGGCAGATTGCAGGATCCACTTGTTATTATCAAACCAGCCCGACTTGGTACTGGTGCCACCTCTGGTCTGGGTACCATCCTGGGTATCGTGGATCCTAAGGAGCCAGCCGGCCACTCCCAGCCACAGGCCCCCAAACAAAAACAACGGCGATTTTCCCTGGAAAACAAAACTCGCCTGACAACTTTTTGATGGCAGATTGCAGGAACCACTTGGTACTATTAAACCAGCCCAACTTGGCACTGGTGCCACCTTGGGTCTGGGAACCATGCTGCGTATTGTGGATTCTAAGGAGCCAGCCGGCCACTCCAGCCACAGGCCCGCAGACACAAACAACGGCGCTTTTCCCTGGAAAACAAAACTCGCCTGCCAACTTTTTGATGGCAGATTGCAGGAGCAACTTGGTACTATGAAATCAGCCGAACATGGCACTGGTGCCACCATGGGTCTGGTCACCATCCTGCCTATCGTAGCTTTTCAGGAGCCAGCCGGTCACTCCCAGCCATAGGCCCCCAGACACAAAGCTCGGCCCGTTTCCCTGGCAAACAGAAGTAAGCTGCCCCGCTTCTGGATGGTAGATTGCAGGAACCATTTGCTACAATCAAACCAGCCCAACTTGGCACTGGTGCCACCTCAGGTCTGGGAACCATCCTGCGTATTTTGGATTCTAAGGAGCCAGCCGGCCACTCCCAGCCACAGGCCCCCAAACACAAACAACGGCGCTTTTCCCTGGAAAACAAAACTCGCCTGCCAACATTTTGATGGCAGATTGCAGGAGCCACTTGGTACTATCAAACCAGCCCAACTTGGCACTGGTGCCACCATGGGTCTGGTCACCATCCTGCCTATCGTAGTTTCTCAGGAGCCAGCCGGTCACTCCCTGCCATAGGCCCCCAGACAAAACCTCGGCCCGTTTCCCTGGCAAACAAAAGTAAGCTGCCCCGCTTCTGGATGGCAGATTGCAGGACGCACTTGGTAGTATCAAACCAGCCCAACTTGGCACTGGTGCCACCTCAGGTCTGGGAACCATGCTGCGTATCGTGGATTCTAATTAGCCAGCCGGCCACTCCCAACCACAGGCCCCCAAACAAAAACAACGGCGCTTTTCCCTGGATAACAAACTCGCCTGCCAACTTTTTGATGGCAGATTGCAGGAGCCACTTGGTACTATCAAACCAGCCCAACTTGGCACTGGTGCCACCATGGGTCTGGTCACCATCCTGCCTATCGTAGCTTTTCAGGAGCCAGCCGGTCACTCCCAGCCATAGGCCCCCAGACAAAAACCTCGGCCCTTTTCCCTGGCAAACAAAAGTAAGTTAACCCGCTTCTGGATGGCAGATTGCAGGAGCCACTTTTCACCATCAAACTAGCCCGACTTGGCACTGGTGTCACCTCTGGTCTGGGAACCATCCTGCCTGTCGTGGATTCTAATTAGCCAGCCGGCCACTCCCAGCCACAGGCCCCCAAACACAAACAACGTCGCTTTTCCCTGGGAAACAAAACTCGCCTGCCAAGTTTTTGATGGCAGATTGCAGGAGCCACTTGGTACTATCAAACCAGCCCAACTTGACACTGGTGCCACCATGGGTCTGGTCACAATCCTGCCTATCGTAGCCTTTCAGGAGCCAGCCGGTCACTCCCAGCCATAGGCCCCCAGACACAAACCTCGGCCCGTTTCCCTGGCAAACAAAAGTAAGCTGCCCCGCTTCTGGATGGCAGATTGCAGGAAACACTTGGTACTATCAAACCAGCCCAACTTGGGACTGGTGCCACCTTGGGTCTGGGAACCATCCTGCGTATCGTGGATTCTAAGGAGCCAGCCGGCCACTCCCAGCCACAGGCCCCCAAACACAAACAACGACGCTTTTCCCTGGAAAACAAAACTCGCCTGCCAAATTTTTGATGGCAGATTGCAGGAACCACTTGGTACTATCAAACCAGCCCAACTTGGCACTGGTGCCACCTTGGGTCTGGGAACCATGCTGCGTATCGTGGATTCTAAGGAGCCAGCCGGCCACTCCAGCCACAGGCCCGCAGACAAAAACAACGGCGCTTTTCCCTGGAAAACAAAACTCGCCTGCCGACTATTTGATGGCAGATTGCAGGAGCCACTTGGTACTATGAAATCAGCCGAACATGGCACTGGTGCCACCATGGGTCTGGTCACCATCCTGCCTATCGTAGCTTTTCAGGAGCCAGCCGGTCACTCCCAGCCATAGGCCCCCTGACACAAAGCTCGGCCCGTTTCCCTGGCAAACAAAAGTAAGCTGCCCCGCTTCTGGATGGCAGATTGCAGGACGCACTTGGTACTATAAAACCAGCCCGACTTTGCACTGGTGCCACCTCAGGTCTGGGAACCATCCTGCGTATCGTGGATTCTAAGGAGCCAGCCGGCCACTCCCAGCCACAGGCCCCCAAACACAAACAACGGCGCTTTTCCCTGGAAAACAAAACTCGCCTGCCGACATTTTGATGGCAGATTGCAGGAGCCACTTGGTACTATCAAACCAGCCCAACTTGCCACTGGTGCCACCATGGGTCTGGTCACCATCCTGCCTATCGTAGCTTTTCAGGAGCCAGCCGGTCACTCCCAGCCATAGGCCCCCAGACACAAAGCTCGGACCGTTTCCCTGGCAAACAAAAGTAAGTTATCCCGCTTCTGGATGGCAGATTGCAGGAGCCACTTTGCACCATCATACTAGCCCGACTTGGCACTGGTGCCACCTTGGGTCTGGGAACCATCCTGCGTATCGTGGATTCTAAGCAGCCAGCCGGCCACTCCCAGCCACAGGCCCCCAAACACAAAAAACGGCGCTTTTCCCTGGAAAATAAAAACTCGCCTGCCAAATTTTGACGGCAGATTGCAGGAGCCACTTGGTACTATCAAATCAGCCCAACTTGGGACTGGTGCCACCACGGGTCTGGTCACCATCCTGCCTATCGTAGATTTTCAGGAGCCAGCCGGTCACTCCCAGCCATAGGCCCCCAGACAAAAACCTCGGCCCGTTTCCCTGGCAAACAAAAGTAAGCTGCCCTGCTTCTGGATGGCAGATTGCAGGAACCACTTGGTACTATCAAACCAGCAAAACTTGGCACTGGTGCCACCTTGGGTCTGGATACCATGCTGCGTATCGTGGATTCTAAGGAGCCAGCCGGCCACTCCCAGCCACAGGCCCCCAAACACAAACAACGGCGCTTTTCCCTGGAAAACAAAACTCTCCTGCCAACTTTTTGATGGCAGATTGCAGGAGCCACTTGGTTTTATCAAATCAGCCCAACTTGGCACTGGTGCCACCATGGGTCTGGTCACCATCCTGCCTATCTTAGCTTTTCAGGAGCCAGCCGGTCACTCCCCGCCATAGGCCCCCAGACAAAAAGCTCGGCCCGTTTCCCTGGCAAACAAAAGTAAGCTACCCCGCTTCTGGATGGCAGATTGCAGGAGCCACTTTGCACCATCAAACTAGCCCGTCTTGGCACTGGTGCCACCTCTGGTCTGGGAACCATCCTGCGTATCGTGGATTCTATTTAGCCAGCCGGCCACTCCCTACCACAGGCCCCCAAACACAAACAACGGCGCTTTTCCCTGGAAAACAAAACTCGCCTACCAACTATTTGATGGCAGATTACAGGAGCCACTTGGTACTATCAAACCAGCCCAACTTGGCACTGGTGCCACCATGGGTCTGGTCACAATCCCGCCTATCGTAACTTTTCAGGAGCCAGCCGGTCGCTCCCAGCCATAGGTCCCCAGTCACAAACCTCGGCCCGTTTCCCTGGCAAACAAAAGTAAGCTGCCCCGCTTCTGGATGGCAGATTGCAGGAGCCACTTGGTACTATCAAACCAGCCCGACTTGGCACTGGTGCCACCTCTGGTCTGGGACCCATCCTGCGTATCGTGGATTCTAAGGAGCCAGTCGGCCACTCCCAGCCACAGGCCCCCAAACACAAACAACGGCCCGTTTCCGTGGCAAACAAAAGTAAGCTGCCCCGTTTCTGGATGGCAGATTGCAGGAACCACTTGGCAGTATCAAACCAGCACAACTTGGCACTGGTGGCACCTCTTGTCTGGAAACCATGCTGCGTATCGTGGTTTCTAAGGAGCCAGCCGGGCACTCCCAACCACAGGTCCCCAAACACAAACAATGGCGCTTTTCCCAGGAAAACAAAACTCGCCTGCCAACTTTTTGATGGCAGATTGCAGGAGCCACTTGGTACTATCAAACCAGCCCAACTTGGCACTGGTGCCACCATGGGTCTGGTCACCATCCTGCCTATCGTAGCTTTTCAGGAGCCAGCCGGTCACTCCCAGCCATAGGCCCCGAGACAGAAAGCCCGGCCCGTTTCCCTGGCAAACAAAAGTAAGCTGCCCCGCTTCTGGATGGCAGATTGCAGGAGCCACTTTGTACTATCAAACCAGCCCGACTTGGCACTGGTGCCACCTCTGGTCTGGGAACCATGCTGCGTATCGTGGATTTTAAGGAGCCAGTCGGCCACTCCCAGCCATACGCCTCCAAACACAAACAACGGTCCATTTCCCTGGCAAACAAAAGTAAGCTGCCCCGCTTCTGGATGTCAGATTGCAGGAACCACTTGTTGCCAAGTTGGGGTGGTTTGATAGTACCAAGTGGCTCCTGCAATCTGCCATCAAAAAGTTGGCAAGCGAGTTTTGTTTTCCAGGGAAAAGCGCCGTTGTTTGTGTTTGGGGGCCTGTGGCTGGGAGTGGCCAGCTGTCTCCTTAGAATCCACGATACGCAGGATGGGTCCCAGACCAGAGGTGGCACCAGTGCCAAGTCGGGCTGGTTTGATGGTGCAAAGTGACTCCTGCAATCTGCCATCCAGAAGCGGGGTAGCTTACTTTTGTTTGCCAGGGAAACGGGTAGAGCTTTGTGTCTGGGGGCCTATGGCTGGGAGTGACCGGCTGGCTCCTTAAAAAGATCGATACGCAGGATTGTTCCCTGACCCAAGGTGGCATCACTGCCAAGTCGGGCTGTTTTCGTAGTACCAAGTGCGTCCTGCAATTTGCCATCCAGAAGAGGGGCAGTTGAGTTTTGTTTGCCAGAGCAAAGGGCCGTGGTATGTGTTTGGGGGCATATGGCTGAGAGTGGCCGGCTGGCCCCTGAAAATCCACGATAGGCAGGATGGTTCCCAGAGCCAAGGTGGCACCAGTGCCATGTTGGCCTGGTTTGATAGTACCATGTGGCTGCTGTAATCTGCCATCCAGAAGCGGGGCAGCTTACTTTTGTTTGCCAGGGAAACGGGCCGAGATATTTGTCTGGGGGCCTATGGCTGGGAGTGACCGGCTGGCTCCTGAAAAGCTACGATAGGCAGGATGGTGACCAGACCCATGGTGGCACCAGTACCAAGTTGGGCTGGTTTGAGAGTACCAAGTGGCTCCTGCAATCTGCCATCAAAAATTTGGCAGGCGAGTTTTGTTTTCCAGGGAAAAGCGCCGTTGTTTGTGTTTGGGGGCCTGTGGCTCAGAGTGGCCGGCTGGCTGCTTAGAATCCACGATACGCAGGATGGTTCCCAGACCCAAGGTGGCACCAGTGCCAAGTCGGGCTGGTTTGATAGCACCAAGTGGCTCCTGCAATCTGCCATCCAGAATCGGGGCAGCTTAATTTTGTTTGCCAGGGAAACGGTCCGAGGTTTGTGTCTGGGGGCCTATGGCTGGGAGTGACCGGCTGGCTCCTGAAATGCTACAATAGGCAGGATGGTTCCCAGACCCATAGTGGCACCAGTGCCAAGTTGGGATGATTTGATAGTACCAAGTGGCTCCTGCAATCTGCCATCAAAAAGCTGGCAGGCGAGTTTTGTTTTCCAGGGAAAAGCGCCGTTGTTTGTGTTTGGGGGCCTGTGGCTGGGAGTGGCCGGCTGGCTCCTTAGAATCCACGATATGCAGGATTGTTCCCAGACCCAAGGTGGCACCAGTGCCAAGTCGGGCTGGTTTGATGGTGCAAAGTGGCTCCTGCAATCTGCCATCCAGACGCGGGGCAGCGGATTTTTGTTTCCATGAGAAATGGTCCGTGGTTTGTTTTTGGGGGTATATGGCTGGGCGTGGCCGGCTGGCTCCTTAAAAAGCTCGATATGCAGGATGGTTCCCTGACACAAGGTGGCACCAGTGCCACGTCGGGCGGTTTTCGTAGTACAAAGTGCGTCCTAAAATTTGCCATCCAGAAGAGGGGCAGTTGAGTTTTGTTTGCCAGAGAAAAGGGCCGTGGTTTGTTTTTGGGGGCATATGGCTGAGAGTGGCCGGCTGGCCCCTGAAAATCCACGATAGGCAGGATGGTTCCCAGACCAGAGGTGTCACCAGTGCCAAGTCGGGCTGGTTTGATAGTACTAAATAGCTCCTGCAATCTGCCATGCCGAAGCGGGGCAGCTTACTTTTGTTTGCCAGGGAAACGGGCCGAGGTTTGTGTCTGGGGGCCTATGGCTGGGAGTGACCGGCTGGCTCCTGAAAAGCTACGATAGGCAGGATGGTGACCAGACCCATGGTGGCACCAGTGCCAAGTTGGGCTGGTTTGATAGTACCAAGTGGCTCCGGCAATCTGCCATCAAAAAGTTGGCAGGCGAGTTTTGTTTTCCAGGGAAAAGCGCCGTTGTTTGTGTTTGGGGCCTGTGGCTGGGAGTGGCGAGCTGGCTCCTTAGAACCCACGATACGCAGGATGGTTCCCAGACCAGAGGTGGCACCAGTGCCAAGTTGGGCTGGTTTGATGGTGCAAAGTGGCTCCTGCAATCTGCCATCCAGAAGCGGGGTAGCTTACTTTTGTTTGCCAGGGAAACGGGCCGAAATATTTGTCTAGGGGCCTCTGGCTGGGGGTGGCTGGCTGGCACCTGAAAAGCTACGATAGGCAGGATGGTGACCAGACCCATGGTGGCACCAGTGCCAAGTTGGGCTGGTTTGATAGTACCAAGTGGCTCCTGCAATCTGCCATCAAATGTTTGGCAGGCGAGTTTTGTTTTCCAGGGAAAAGCACCGTTGTGTGTGTTTTGGGGCCTGTGGCTGGGAGTGGCCAGCTGGCTCCTTAGAATCCACGATACGCAGGATGGTTCCCAGACCCAAGGTGGCACCAGTGCCAAGTCGGGCTGGTTTGTTAGTACCATGTGGTTCCTGCAATCTGCCATCCAGAAGCGGGGCAGCTGAATTTTGTTTGCCAGAGAAAAAGGCTGTTGTTTGTGTTTCGGGGCCTGTGGCTGGCAGTGGACGGCTGGCTCCTGAAAATCCATGATACGCAGCATGGTTCCCAGACCCAAGGTGGCACCAGTGCCAAGTCGGGCTGGTTTGATACTACCAAGTGCGTCCTGCAATCTGCCATCCAGAAGCGAGGCAGCTTAATTTTGTTTGCCAGGGAAACGGGCCGTGGGTTTTGTATGGGGGCCTATGGCTGAGAGTGGCCGGCTGGCCCCTGAAAATCCACGCTAGGCAGCATGGTTCCCAGATGCAAGGTGGCACCAGTGCCAAGTCGGGCTGGTTTGATGGTGCAAAGTGGCTCCTGCAATCTGCCATCCAGAAGCGGGGCAGCTGATTTTTGTTTGCCAGAGAAAAATTCCGTGGATTGTTTTTGGGGGCATATTGCTGGGAGTGGCCGGCTGGCTCCTTAAAATGCTCGATACGCATGATGGTTCCCAGGTCCAAGGTGTCACCACTACCAAGTCGGCCTGCGGTTTTAGTATCAAGTTCATCCTGCAATTTGCCATCCAGAAGAGGGGCAGTTGAGTTTTGTTTGCCAGAGAAACGGGCCGAGGTTTCTGTTTGGGGACATATGGCTGAGAGTGGCCGGCTGGCCCCTGAATATCCACGATACACAGCATGGTTCCCAGATCCAAGGTGGCACCAGTGCCAAGTTGGGCTGGTTTGATAGTCCCAAGTGTCTCCTGCAATCTGCCATCCAGAAGCGGGGCAGCTTACTTTTGTTTGCCAGAGAAATAGGCCTAGGTTTTTGTCTGGGGGCCTGTGGCTAGGAGTGGCCGGCTGGCTCCTTAGAATCCACGATACGCAGGATGTTTCCCAGACCCAAGGTGGCACCAGTGCCAAGTCGGGCTGGTTTGATAGTACCAAGTGGCTCCTGCAAACTCCATCAAAATGTTGGCAGGCGTGTTTTGTTTTCCAGGGAACAGCGCCGTTGATTTTGTTTGGGGACCTGTGGCTGGGAGTGGCCGGCTGGCTCCTTAGAATCCACGATACGCAGGATGGTTCCCAGACCCAAGGTGGCACCAGTGCCAAGTCGGGCTGGTTTGATTACACCAAGTGGCTCCTGCAATCTGCCATCCAGAAGTGAGGCAGCTAAGTTTTGTTTGCCAGAACAAAGGGCCGTGGTTTTTGTTGGGGCCTGTGGCTGGGAGTAGCCGGCTGGCTCCTTAAAATCCACGATAGGCTGGATGGTTCCCAGACCCAAGGTGGCACTAGTGCCAAGTCGGGCTGGTTTGATAGTACCAAGTGGCTCCTGCAATCTGCCATCCAGAAGCGGTGCAGTTGAGTTTTGTTTGCCAGAGAAAAGGGCCGTGGGTTGTGTTTGGGGGCATATGGCTGGGAGTGGCCGGCTGTCTCATTAAAAAGATCGATACGCAGGATGGTTCCCAGACCCAAGGTGGCACCAGTGCCAAGTCGGGCTGTTTTTATAGTACCAAGTGCGTCCTGCAATTTGCCATCCAGAAGAGGGGCAGTGGAGTTTTGTTTGCCAGAGAATAGCGCCGTTGTTTGTGTTTGGGGGCTTGTGGCTGGGAGTGGCCGACTGGCGCCTTAGAATCTGTGTTACGCAGCATGGTTCCCAGACCAGAGGTGGCACCAGTGCCAAGTTGGGCTGGTTTGATAGTACCAAGTGGCTCCTGCAATCTGCCATCCAGAAGTGGGGCAGCTTACTTTTGTTTGCCAGGGAAACGGGCCGAGGTTTGTGACTGGGGACCTATGGCTGGGAGTGACCGGCTGGCTCCTGAAAAGCTACGATAGGCAGGAGGGTGACCAGACCCATGGTGGCACCAGTGCCAAGTTGGGCTGGTTTGATAGTACCAAGTGTCTCCTGCAATCTGCCATCAAAAAGTTGTCAGGCGAGTTTTGTTTTCCAGGGAAAAGCGCCGTTGTTTGTATTTGGGGGCCTGTGGCTGGGAGTGGCCGGCTGGCTCCTTTGAACCCACGATACCCAGGATGGTTCCCAGACCCAAGGTGGCACCAGTGCCAAGTCGGGCTGGTTTGATACTACCAAGTGCGTCCTGCAATCTGCCATCCAGAAGCGGGGCAGGTTAATTTTGTTTGCCAGTGAAACGGGCCGTGGGTTTTGTTTGGGGGCCTATGGCTGAGAGTGGCCGGCTGGCTCCTGAAAATCCACGCTAGGCAGCATGGTTCCCAGATGCAAGGTGGCACCAGTGCCAAGTCGGGCTGGTTTGATGGTGCAAAGTGGCTCCTGCAATCTGCCATCCAGAAGCGGGGCAGCTGATTTTTGTTTGCCAGAGAAAAATTCCGTGGATTGTTTTTGGGGGCATATTGCTGGGAGTGGCCGGCTGGCTCCTTAAAATGCTCGATACGCATGATGGTTCCCAGGTCCAAGGTGTCACCACTACCAAGTCGGCCTGCGGTTTTAGTATCAAGTTCATCCTGCAATTTGCCATCCAGAAGAGGGGCAGTTGAGTTTTGTTTGCCAGAGAAACGGGCCGAGGTTTCTGTTTGGGGACATATGGCTGAGAGTGGCCGGCTGGCCCCTGAATATCCACGATACACAGCATGGTTCCCAGATCCAAGGTGGCACCAGTGCCAAGTTGGGCTGGTTTGATAGTACCAAGTGTCTCCTGCAATCTGCCATCCAGAAGCGGGGCAGCTTACTTTTGTTTGCCAGAGAAATAGGCCTAGGTTTTTGTCTGGGGGCCTGTGGCTAGGAGTGGCCGGCTGGCTCCTAAGAATCCACGATACGCAGGATGTTTCCCAGACCCAAGGTGGCACCAGTGCCAAGTCGGGCTGGTTTGATAGTACCAAGTGGCTCCTGCAAACTCCATCAAAAAGTTGGCAGGCGTGTTTTGTTTTCCAGGGAACAGCGCCGTTGATTTTGTTTGGGGGCCTGTGGCTGGGAGTGGCCGGCTGGCTCCTTAGAATCCACGATACGCAGGATGGTTCCCAGACCCAAGGTGGCACCAGTGCCAAGTCGGGCTGGTTTGATTACACCAAGTGGCTCCTGCAATCTGCCATCCAGAAGTGAGGCAGCTAAGTTTTGTTTGCCAGAAAAAAGGGCCGTGGTTTTTGTTGGGGGCCTGTGGCTGGGAGTGGCCGGCTGGCTCCTTAGAATCCACCATACGCAGGATGGTTCCCAGACCCAAGGTGGCACCAGTGCCAAGTCGGGCTGGTTTGATAGTACCAAGTGGCTCCTGCAATCTGCCATCCAGAAGCGGTGCAGTTGAGTTTTGTTTGCCAGAGAAAAGGGCCGTGGGTTGTGTTTGGGGGCATATGGCTGGGAGTGGCCGGCTGTCTCATTAAAAAGATCGATACGCAGGATGGTTCCCAGACCCAAGGTGGCACCAGTGCCAAGTCGGGCTGTTTTTATAGTACCAAGTGCGTCCTGCAATTTGCCATCCAGAAGAGGGGCAGTGGAGTTTTGTTTGCCAGAGAATAGCGCCGTTGTTTGTGTTTGGGAGCTTGTGGCTGGGAGTGGCCGACTGGCGCCTTAGAATCTGTGTTACGCAGCATGGTTCCCAGACCAGAGGTGGCACCAGTGCCAAGTTGGGCTGGTTTGATAGTACCAAGTGGCTCCTGCAATCTGCCATCCAGAAGCGGGGCAGCTTACTTTTGTTTGCCAGGGAAACGGGCCGAGGTTTGTGACTGGGGACCTATGGCTGGGAGTGACCGGCTGGCTCCTGAAAAGCTACGATAGGCAGGATGGTGACCAGACCCATGGTGGCACCAGTGCCAAGTTGGGCTGGTTTGATAGTACCAAGTGGCTCTGGCAATCTGCCATCAAAAAGTTGTCAGGCGAGTTTTGTTTTCCAGGGAAAAGCGCCGTTGTTTGTATTTGGGGGCCTGTGGCTGGGAGTGGCCGGCTGGCTCCTTTGAACCCACAATACGCAGGATGGTTCCCAGACCCAAGGTGGCACCAGTGCCAAGTCGGGCTGGTTTGATGGTGCAAAGTGGCTCCTGCAATCTGCCATCCAGAAGCGGGGCAGCTGATTTTTGTTTGCCAGAGAAAAATTCCGTGGATTGTTTTTGGGGGCATATTGCTGGGAGTGGCCGGCTGGCTCCTTAAAATGCTCGATACGCATGATGGTTCCCAGGTCCAAGGTGTCACCACTACCAAGTCGGCCTGCGGTTTTAGTATCAAGTTCATCCTGCAATTTGCCATCCAGAAGAGGGGCAGTTGAGTTTTGTTTGCCAGAGAAACGGGCCGAGGTTTCTGTTTGGGGACATATGGCTGAGAGTGGCCGGCTGGCCCCTGAATATCCACGATACACAGCATGGTTCCCAGATCCAAGGTGGCACCAGTGCCAAGTTGGGCTGGTTTGATAGTACCAAGTGTCTCCTGCAATCTGCCATCCAGAAGCGGGGCAGCTTACTTTTGTTTGCCAGAGAAATAGGCCTAGGTTTTTGTCTGGGGGCCTGTGGCTAGGAGTGGCCGGCTGGCTCCTAAGAATCCACGATACGCAGGATGTTTCCCAGACCCAAGGTGGCACCAGTGCCAAGTCGGGCTGGTTTGATAGTACCAAGTGGCTCCTGCAAACTCCATCAAAAAGTTGGCAGGCGTGTTTTGTTTTCCAGGGAACAGCGCCGTTGATTTTGTTTGGGGACCTGTGGCTGGGAGTGGCCGGCTGGCTCCTTAGAATCCACGATACGCAGGATGGTTCCCAGACCCAAGGTGGCACCAGTGCCAAGTCGGGCTGGTTTGATTACACCAAGTGGCTCCTGCAATCTGCCATCCAGAAGTGAGGCAGCTAAGTTTTGTTTGCCAGAAAAAAGGGCCGTGGTTTTTGTTGGGGGCCTGTGGCTGGGAGTGGCCGGCTGGCTCCTTAGAATCCACCATACGCAGGATGGTTCCCAGACCCAAGGTGGCACCAGTGCCAAGTCGGGCTGGTTTGATAGTCCCAAGTGGCTCCTGCAAACTGCCATCCAGAAGCGGGGCAGCTGAGTTTTGTTTGCCAGGGAAATGGGCCGTTGTTTGTGTTTGGGGGCCTGTGGCTGGGAGTGTTCGGCTGGTTCCTGAATATGTACGATACGCAGGATTGTTCCCAGACCCAAGGTGGCACCAGTGCCAAGTCGGGCTGGTTTGATGGTGCAAAGTGGCTCCTGCAATCTGCCATCCAGACGCGGGGCAGCGGATTTTTTTTTCCATGAGAAATGGTCCGTGGTTTGTTTTTGGGGGTATATGGCTGGGCGTGGCCGGCTGGCTCCTTAAAAAGCTCGATATGCAGGATGGTTCCCTGACACAAGGTGGCACCAGTGCCACGTCGGGCGGTTTTCGTAGTACAAAGTGCGTCCTAAAATTTGCCATCCAGAAGAGGGGCAGTTGAGTTTTGTTTGCCAGAGAAAAGGGCCGTGGTTTGTTTTTGGGGGCATATGGCTGAGAGTGGCTGGGTGGCCCCTGAAAATCCACGATACACAGGATGGTTCCCAGATCCAAGGTGGCACCTGTGCCAAGTCGGGCTGATTTGATAGTACTAAGTAGCTCCTGCAATCTGCCATCCAGAAGCGGGGCAGCTTACTTTTGTTTGCCAGGGAAACGGGCCGAGGTTTGTGTTTGGGGGCCTATGGCTGAGAGTGACCGGCTGGCTCCTGAAAAGCTACAATAGGCAGGATGGTGACCAGACCCATGGTGGCACCAGTGCCAAGTTGGGCTGGTTTGATAGTACCAAGTGGTTCCTGCAATCTGCCATCCAGAAGCAGGGCAGCTGAGTTTTGTTTGCCAGAGAAAAGGGCCTTGGTTTGTGTTTGGGGGCATATGGCTGGGTGTGGCCAGCTGGCTCCTTAAAATGCACGATATGCAACATGGCTCCCAGACCCAAGGTGGCACCAGTGCCAAGTTGGGCTGGTTTGATAGTACCAAGTGGCTCCTGCAATCTTCCATGATCACGTGGAGAAATACTTTCTGGTTTCAGCCTCATGCTCTTTCTTCTCTCCCTCAACTTCTCTATCACCTCTCATCTGGTTCACATGCGCTGTCTTCAAGGTCCACAGGCTACTTTTCACAGAATCTTCTGGCCTGATGAAGTAAGAATGATGAATAGAACAGAGCTGGGATCTATTTTCCAGTTTGGATAAAATGCATTCTGCACACAAATCCAAGGAGAACGGGCTGCCCCGATGCCCAGAAAATCTTTCACTCCTGCTAGTGTTCTACGTCAACCGCAACTTAGTCTGAAAGAAAAGCTTTTTCTCTGAGAGCATCTGAGAGGTTTGCATGAAGCACTGATATCTGACATATGCAATTTTGAATAGGAGAGGAAAAAGAAAATGGCAAGGAGTTTTTAATTTTAGTGGTTTCAATTTTAATTTCCGTGCACTTTTTCAAAACTTGTCAGCTCAAATGCCCATCAACATCTTTTAGTCATCTGTAAGTCAGTATTCATATAAAATGTGCTTCAAATCCAAAGAATTTCAAATTTGCACTCCAAGCTTCTATGCCTAGATTTATGATTTCCTACACATATTAGATGAAAGGAAGGCCTTTTTTACTGTGGGAGTGCTGGAACACTGGAACAGGTTGCCCAGAGAAGTTGTGGGTGTCCCATCCCTGAAAGTATTCAAGGTCACCTTGGACGGGGCTTGGAGCAGCAACAAAGGAGAAGCTTGATGGTAGAGAAACAAAGTTGGACTATAGAAGAAACTCGGATTGAAGTATAGGATCAAGTTTTCTCTCAGCTCTTGGGGTAAATTCAAAGTTGTACAAAATGACATTTATCTGTGCTATTCACTACTGTAACAGAAAGTTTCATGAAAACTGTACAGAAGATAGTAAATTTTAAAAGAGATAAGAATTACAGCATAAAATCCATGGGATAGGTTACAACATGAGACACTCTCTAAGAGAAAATCTCTTTGTTTCAGCACTTCATCGGGGTAAGATTTCATGAAGTGCCAAAGAAGGCGGCAAAATATCATTCGGGACATTATTTACTGGAATTCAGCCTGGCCATTAGTAGGAACTGCCTTTGAACATATCATGTAGATATACCACACACACTTTCCCTTCACTGAAAAATTACTGTTTACAACAAATAAGCAATTGACGATCAAAATTGATTGAAAGCATCTTAAACATGTCAAGTATTTCATTGTAGATGATCTGTGATCCAAATGCTTCTTCCACCTTCGAGAGGGACAGAAGAATTCTTCCATATCATGATGGTTTAAAATTGTATCAACCAATGTTTTCTGCTGAAAAGATATCATCTATTTTTTTCTATTTTTGGAAGAAAATATTCCTAGACATACAACAGGTGAGAACTAAGTAATTTTAAAGAAACAAATGAAATGAAAATATTCTGTAAATAGAATGAAATGAAAAGCTGTGTTTTAAATAGGAGCTAAATATTAAACAGAATTTTTGTACCAGGCATTTGAATTACTGCACCAGCTCTTTTGCCCATCAAGAGAGGCATTTAGCATTTCAGTCTTTTCCAAGGTGTTCATGATCTGCTATGCTGATCTCTGTGTGTGCCTAGGTGTGTGTGGAGGGGGGGGCATATGAAGGGGAGTGTGTATGTTTGCTTTACAATTGTTGTGGCAGATTCATGCCTCAGCTCCACATTTTGTTTTAAAAAGGTCACACCGAGTGGATATGAAGTTTACTATCAACAAGAGATCGATTCCCAAATCATCCATTTGACTCTCCCTTATAAATCATGTGCTTTGTTGCATATTTTATCAAATATACTTTCAAGCCAGATGGAGGAAGGAGGATGTGGGAATCCCTCCACCATCTTGCAACTTTTATGTAAGTAGGTTTTCAAGAAAATCATCATTTCTCTTTTAAATATGTCTGGAACAGGCATGATGGTAGTGTCAACCTGTTGGAGTTTTTGTTGCTGGAAGAAGTTGTACAAAAGGATTGGTTTTTACATTGACCAGTTACTGAATCAAGCGCAGGAATACATTGGAAATTTAGCTGGGGGTTCCTTTTCCCAGCAGACTACTTCTAGAACGAGCTTGTACACTGAAGCTGACTCTTTTGCTCTCTTTTTGTTTCTTTCCTATTTTCTTGGCTTCTTTGCCACTATCTAGACAATTTTGGAACTTTGTTCCCAACTAAAATGGTTTCAATAGTCTGATTGTGATCATACATTTTTACAAGGAATTTTTAAAATCTTTCCTCGAGTCCAGAAAGTCAAGGACTTAGATCTTTTTCTTCCCTTATCAATATTGCCATGAAATTGATAAATAAAGACCAACTCTTTATTTTTGTTTTTAACCCACGTAGATAATTCCCATCCATTAATCCATTTTGTGGACCAATAGCTGCCATTCTGATGGAAGCTGTCACTTCTTAACAATAGGCATTCTGTGACTATGTTGACTGCACTTTGGGTGAAGATCCTAACTGGTCTTAGATATACATAGGGAGAAATTTGCTCAGCCAGTGTCAGTCTTAAGCATGCGTATCAGAAGATCTTTCTAGAGCTGGGAATTTTCCCATGAAAGGGATTCAGTTAGGGAAGAGACACTTGTGCCAGAGTTTTACATTCTTCTTGAACACTGCTTAAGGAACTTAGATGCCATGTCCATTTGGATCTCTGTCTGCACAGAACTTTGTCATGCCAGCGCTTTGAAATGCATCTTGAAGAGAATTCACTAGCACAGAATGAAAGAGAGTGGAAGGGGTTGGTGGGGCTAACCAGGCCCAACCCCCCTGCCTAAACCAGGATACCTAGAGCCTCTTGCCCAGGATTCTATCTGGGTGTACTTTTAATGTCTTCAAAGATCCAGGCTCCACAATCTTTCTGGGCAGTCTGTGCCGTGGTTCAGTCACCCTGACAGTAAAGAAACATTTACTGATGTTCAAAGGCAATCTCCTGTATTTCAGTGTGTGCCCACTGCCTCTTGTCTTTTCCCTCAGCATCACTGAAAAGACACTGATTCCCTCCCCTTTGCACTATTGCTTCCATATGTATGTGTGATGCCATGTAGAGGTATGTCAAAAACCTCCCTGAAGCCCAGGCAGATAATATTCCCTTCATCTACCAGTCAAGTTGATTCATCAGAGGAGTTTAAAGTGATGTTCAGCATGAAATTCCCCTGAAAAATCATGCTAACTACATTATTTGGTCATCTGTCATGTGCCTGGCAAGGATTTCCAGGAAGAGCTGCTTCATCAACTTCCTGGGGATAAAAAAGAGGCTGGCTGGTTTGTACTATGGCGAGTCCTCTTAATTGCCTTTTTTGAAGATGGGTGTCATTTGCTAACATCCACTCTTTAGCTCCTCTTCTCATCTACACCTCGGCAAAAAGCTTTTCCACTATGTCTGGCTAGGAAAAACTGTGCCAGCACAGAAAACATCTCCCATCGTGTTCTAGAAGTTGCACGGATGTCTGCCAAGTGTTTGGCAGGAAGAAAAGAAAAGTTGTCCAAAACAGCTTCCAATCGAATGTTCCTGTGATTGGAAAAGTCAGGAGAGTGCAAAGGTACTGTTTTCTATCAGTTGGCAAGGTGCGCACACAATCCCAGTGTTGTACAGCTTGCTTCTTCACCTTCCCGAAGCTGCCGCTCTCGCCGGCTGCCGGAGCCCAAGAAGCGGCTTCTTCGCGCAAAGACGATTGTGCCGCTCACAGTGCTCTCCTTAGCGCGGCTTCTGCCGAAAGACGCCCGGCAGCGGCTCTTACCTCCGGAGAGCATCCTACCTTCGTCTTTCGCGTCTTTTGTAGTCTACATCTTAGCAAAACGCTTCTCCACTATGTCTGGCTAGGAAAAACTGTGCCAGCACAGAAAACATCTCCCATCGTGTTCTCGAAGTTGCACGGATGTCTGCCAAGTGTTTGGCAGGAAGAAAAGAAAAGTTGTCCAAAACAGCTTCCAATCGAATGTTCCTGTGATTGGAAAAGTCAGGAGAGTGCAAAGGTACTGTTTTCTATCAGTTGGCAAGGTGCGCACACAATCCCAGTGTTGTACAGCTTGCTTCTTCACCTTCCCGAAGCTGCCGCTCTCGCCGGCTCCCGGAACCGAAGAAGCGGCTTCTTCGCGCAAAGACGATTGTGCCGCTCACAGTGCTCTCCTTAGCGCGGCTTCTGCCGAAAGACGCCCGGCAGCGGCTCTTACCTCCGGAGAGCATCCTACCTTCGTCTTTCGCGTCTTATGTAGTCTACACCTCGGCAAAAAGCTTTTCCACTATGTCTGGCTAGGAAAAACTGTGCCAGCACAGAAAACATCTCCCATCGTGTTCTAGAAGTTGCACGGATGTCTGCCAAGTGTTTGGCAGGAAGAAAAGAAAAGTTGTCCAAAACAGCTTCCAATCGAATGTTCCTGTGATTGGAAAAGTCAGGAGAGTGCAAAGGTACTGTTTTCTATCAGTTGGCAAGGTGCGCACACAATCCCAGTGTTGTACAGCTTGCTTCTTCACCTTCCCGAAGCTGCCGCTCTCGCCGGCTGCCGGAGCCCAAGAAGCGGCTTCTTCGCGCAAAGACGATTGTGCCGCTCACAGTGCTCTCCTTAGCGCGGCTTCTGCCGAAAGACGCCCGGCAGCGGCTCTTACCTCCGGAGAGCATCCTACCTTCGTCTTTCGCGTCTTTTGTAGTCTACATCTTAGCAAAACGCTTCTCCACTATGTCTGGCTAGGAAAAACTGTGCCAGCACAGAAAACATCTCCCATCGTGTTCTAGAAGTTGCACGGATGTCTGCCAAGTGTTTGGCAGGAAGAAAAGAAAAGTTGTCCAAAACAGCTTCCAATCGAATGTTCCTGTGATTGGAAAAGTCAGGAGAGTGCAAAGGTACTGTTTTCTATCAGTTGGCAAGGTGCGCACACAATCCCAGTGTTGTACAGCTTGCTTCTTCACCTTCCCGAAGCTGCCGCTCTCGCCGGCTCCCGGAACCGAAGAAGCGGCTTCTTCGCGCAAAGACGATTGTGCCGCTCACAGTGCTCTCCTTAGCGCGGCTTCTGCCGAAAGACGCCCGGCAGCGGCTCTTACCTCCGGAGAGCATCCTACTTTCGTCTTTCGCGTCTTATGTAGTCTACACCTCGGCAAAAAGCTTTTCCACTATGTCTGGCTAGGAAAAACTGTGCCAGCACAGAAAACATCTCCCATCGTGTTCTAGAAGTTGCACGGATGTCTGCCAAGTGTTTGGCAGGAAGAAAAGTTGTCCAAAACAGCTTCCAATCGAATGTTCCTGTGATTGGAAAAGTCAGGAGAGTGCAAAGGTACTGTTTTCTATCAGTTGGCAAGGTGCGCACACAATCCCAGTGTTGTACAGCTTGCTTCTTCACCTTCCCGAAGCTGCCGCTCTCGCCGGCTGCCGGAGCCCAAGAAGCGGCTTCTTCGCGCAAAGACGATTGTGCCGCTCACAGTGCTCTCCTTAGCGCGGCTTCTGCCGAAAGACGCCCGGCAGCGGCTCTTACCTCCGGAGAGCATCCTACCTTCGTCTTTCGCGTCTTTTGTAGTCTACATCTTAGCAAAACGCTTTTCCACTATGTCTGGCTAGGAAAAACTGTGCCAGCACAGAAAACATCTCCCATCGTGTTCTAGAAGTTGCACGGATGTCTGCCAAGTGTTTGGCAGGAAGAAAAGAAAAGTTGTCCAAAACAGCTTCCAATCGAATGTTCCTGTGATTGGAAAAGTCAGGAGAGTGCAAAGGTACTGTTTTCTATCAGTTGGCAAGGTGCGCACACAATCCCAGTGTTGTACAGCTTGCTTCTTCACCTTCCCGAAGCTGCCGCTCTCGCCGGCTGCCGGAGCCCAAGAAGCGGCTTCTTCGCGCAAAGACGATTGTGCCGCTCACAGGGCTCTCCTTAGCGCGGCTTCTGCCGAAAGACGCCCGGCAGCGGCTCTTACCTCCGGAGAGCATCCTACCTTCGTCTTTCGCGTCTTTTGTAGTCTACATCTTAGCAAAACGCTTTTCCACTATGTCTGGCTAGGAAAAACTGTGCCAGCACAGAAAACATCTCCCATCGTGTTCTAGAAGTTGCACGGATGTCTGCCAAGTGTTTGGCAGGAAGAAAAGAAAAGTTGTCCAAAACAGCTTCCAATCGAATGTTCCTGTGATTGGAAAAGTCAGGAGAGTGCAAAGGTACTGTTTTCTATCAGTTGGCAAGGTGCGCACACAATCCCAGTGTTGTACAGCTTGCTTCTTCACCTTCCCGAAGCTGCCGCTCTCGCCGGCTGCCGGAGCCCAAGAAGCGGCTTCTTCGCGCAAAGACGATTGTGCCGCTCACAGTGCTCTCCTTAGCGCGGCTTCTGCCGAAAGACGCCCGGCAGCGGCTCTTAACTCCGGAGAGCATCCTACCTTCGTCTTTCGCGTCTTTTGTAGTCTACATCTTAGCAAAACGCTTTTCCACTATGTCTGGCTAGGAAAAACCGTGCCAGCCCAGAAAACATCTCCCATCGTTTTCTAGAAGTTGCAGATATGTCTGCCAAGTGTTTGGCAGGAAGAAAAGAAAAGTTGTCCAAAACAGCTTCCAATCGAATGTTCCTGTGATTGGAAGAGTCAGGAGAGTGCAAAGGTACTGTTTTCTATCAGTTGGCAAGGTGCGCACACAATCCCAGTGTTGTACAGCTTGCTTCTTCACCTTCCCGAAGCTGCCACTCTCAGGAGGTAAGAGCCGCTGCCTTCTTTCGGCAGAAGCCGCGCTAAGGGGAGCACTGTGAGCGGCACAATCGTCTTTGCGCGAAGAAGCCGCTTCTTGGGCTCCGGGAGCCGGCGAGAGCGGCAGCTTCGGGAAGGTGAAGAAGCAAGCTGTACAACACTGGGATTGTGTGCGCACCTTGCCAACTGATAGAAAACAGTACCTTTGCACTCTCCTGACTTTTCCAATCACAGGAACATTCGATTGGAAGCTGTTTTGGACAACTTTTCTTTTCTTCCTGCCAAACACTTGGCAGACATCCGTGCAACTTCTAGAACACGATGGGAGATGTTTTCTGTGCTGGCACAGTTTTTCCTAGCCAGACATAGTGGAAAAGCGTTTTGCTAAGATGTAGACTACAAAAGACGCGAAAGACGAAGGTAGGATGCTCTCCGGAGGTAAGAGCCGCTGCCGGGCGTCTTTCGGCAGAAGCCGCGCTAAGGAGAGCACTGTGAGCGGCACAATCGTCTTTGCGCGAAGAAGCCGCTTCTTGGGCTCCGGCAGCCGGCGAGAGCGGCAGCTTCGGGAAGGTGAAGAAGCAAGCTGTACAACACTGGGATTGTGTGCGCACCTTGCCAACTGATAGAAAACAGTACCTTTGCACTCTCCTGACTTTTCCAATCACAGGAACATTCGATTGGAAGCTGTTTTGGACAACTTTTCTTTTCTTCCTGCCAAACACTTGGCAGACATCCGTGCAACTTCTAGAACACGATGGGAGATGTTTTCTGTGCTGGCACAGTTTTTCCTAGCCAGACATAGTGGAAAAGCGTTTTGCTAAGATGTAGACTACAAAAGACGCGAAAGACGAAGGTAGGATGCTCTCCGGAGGTAAGAGCCGCTGCCGGGCGTCTTTCGGCAGAAGCCGCGCTAAGGAGAGCCCTGTGAGCGGCACAATCGTCTTTGCGCGAAGAAGCCGCTTCTTGGGCTCCGGCAGCCGGCGAGAGCGGCAGCTTCGGGAAGGTGAAGAAGCAAGCTGTACAACACTGGGATTGTGTGCGCACCTTGCCAACTGATAGAAAACAGTACCTTTGCACTCTCCTGACTTTTCCAATCACAGGAACATTCGATTGGAAGCTGTTTTGGACAACTTTTCTTTTCTTCCTGCCAAACACTTGGCAGACATCCGTGCAACTTCTAGAACACGATGGGAGATGTTTTCTGTGCTGGCACAGTTTTTCCTAGCCAGACATAGTGGAAAAGCTTTTTGCCGAGGTGTAGACTACATAAGACGCGAAAGACGAAGGTAGGATGCTCTCCGGAGGTAAGAGCCGCTGCCGGGCGTCTTTCGGCAGAAGCCGCGCTAAGGAGAGCCCTGTGAGCGGCACAATCGTCTCTGCGCGAAGAAGCCGCTTCTTCGGTTCCGGGAGCCGGCGAGAGCGGCAGCTTCGGGAAGGTGAAGAAGCAAGCTGTACAACACTGGGATTGTGTGCGCACCTTGCCAACTGATAGAAAACAGTACCTTTGCACTCTCCTGACTTTTCCAATCACAGGAACATTCGATTGGAAGCTGTTTTGGACAACTTTTCTTTTCTTCCTGCCAAACACTTGGCAGACATCCGTGCAACTTCTAGAACACGATGGGAGATGTTTTCTGTGCTGGCACAGTTTTTCCTAGCCAGACATAGTGGAAAAGCGTTTTGCTAAGATGTAGACTACAAAAGACGCGAAAGACGAAGGTAGGATGCTCTCCGGAGGTAAGAGCCGCTGCCGGGCGTCTTTCGGCAGAAGCCGCGCTAAGGAGAGCACTGTGAGCGGCACAATCGTCTTTGCGCGAAGAAGCCGCTTCTTGGGCTCCGGCAGCCGGCGAGAGCGGCAGCTTCGGGAAGGTGAAGAAGCAAGCTGTACAACACTGGGATTGTGTGCGCACCTTGCCAACTGATAGAAAACAGTACCTTTGCACTCTCCTGACTTTTCCAATCACAGGAACATTCGATTGGAAGCTGTTTTGGACAACTTTTCTTTTCTTCCTGCCAAACACTTGGCAGACATCCGTGCAACTTCTAGAACACGATGGGAGATGTTTTCTGTGCTGGCACAGTTTTTCCTAGCCAGACATAGTGGAAAAGCGTTTTGCCGAGGTGTAGATGAGAAGAGGAGCTAAAGACGAAGGTAGGATGCTCTCCGGAGGTAAGAGCCGCTGCCGGGCGTCTTTCGGCAGAAGCCGCGCTAAGGAGAGCACTGTGAGCGGCACAATCGTCTTTGCGCGAAGAAGCCGCTTCTTGGGCTCCGGCAGCCGGCGAGAGCGGCAGCTTCGGGAAGGTGAAGAAGCAAGCTGTACAACACTGGGATTGTGTGCGCACCTTGCCAACTGATAGAAAACAGTACCTTTGCACTCTCCTGACTTTTCCAATCACAGGAACATTCGATTGGAAGCTGTTTTGGACAACTTTTCTTTTCTTCCTGCCAAACACTTGGCAGACATCCGTGCAACTTCTAGAACACGATGGGAGATGTTTTCTGTGCTGGCACAGTTTTTCCTAGCCAGACATAGTGGAAAAGCGTTTTGCTAAGATGTAGACTACAAAAGACGCGAAAGACGAAGGTAGGATGCTCTCCGGAGGTAAGAGCCGCTGCCGGGCGTCTTTCGGCAGAAGCCGCGCTAAGGAGAGCACTGTGAGCGGCACAATCGTCTTTGCGCGAAGAAGCCGCTTCTTGGGCTCCGGCAGCCGGCGAGAGCGGCAGCTTCGGGAAGGTGAAGAAGCAAGCTGTACAACACTGGGATTGTGTGCGCACCTTGCCAACTGATAGAAAACAGTACCTTTGCACTCTCCTGACTTTTCCAATCACAGGAACATTCGATTGGAAGCTGTTTTGGACAACTTTTCTTTTCTTCCTGCCAAACACTTGGCAGACATCCGTGCAACTTCTAGAACACGATGGGAGATGTTTTCTGTGCTGGCACAGTTTTTCCTAGCCAGACATAGTGGAAAAGCTTTTTGCCGAGGTGTAGATGAGAAGAGGAGCTAAAGAGTGGATGTTAGCAAATGACACCCATCTTCAAAAAAGGCAATTAAGAGGACTCGCCATAGTACAAACCAGCCAGCCTCTTTTTTATCCCCAGGAAGTTGATGAAGCAGCTCTTCCTGGAAATCCTTGCCAGGCACATGACAGATGACCAAATAATGTAGTTAGCATGATTTTTCAGGGGAATTTCATGCTGAACATCACTTTAAACTCCTCTGATGAATCAACTTGACTGGTAGATGAAGGGAATATTATCTGCCTGGGCTTCAGGGAGGTTTTTGACATACCTCTACATGGCATCACACATACATATGGAAGCAATAGTGCAAAGGGGAGGGAATCAGTGTCTTTTCAGTGATGCTGAGGGAAAAGACAAGAGGCAGTGGGCACACACTGAAATACAGGAGATTGCCTTTGAACATCAGTAAATGTTTCTTTACTGTCAGGGTGACTGAACCACGGCACAGACTGCCCAGAAAGATTGTGGAGCCTGGATCTTTGAAGACATTAAAAGTACACCCAGATAGAATCCTGGGCAAGAGGCTCTAGGTATCCTGGTTTAGGCAGGGGGGTTGGGCCTGGTTAGCCCCACCAACCCCTTCCACTCTCTTTCATTCTGTGCTAGTGAATTCTCTTCAAGATGCATTTCAAAGCGCTGGCATGACAAAGTTCTGTGCAGACAGAGATCCAAATGGACATGGCATCTAAGTTCCTTAAGCAGTGTTCAAGAAGAATGTAAAACTCTGGCACAAGTGTCTCTTCCCTAACTGAATCCCTTTCATGGGAAAATTCCCAGCTCTAGAAAGATCTTCTGATACGCATGCTTAAGACTGACACTGGCTGAGCAAATTTCTCCCTATGTATATCTAAGACCAGTTAGGATCTTCACCCAAAGTGCAGTCAACATAGTCACAGAATGCCTATTGTTAAGAAGTGACAGCTTCCATCAGAATGGCAGCTATTGGTCCACAAAATGGATTAATGGATGGGAATTATCTACGTGGGTTAAAAACAAAAATAAAGAGTTGGTCTTTATTTATCAATTTCATGGCAATATTGATAAGGGAAGAAAAAGATCTAAGTCCTTGACTTTCTGGACTCGAGGAAAGATTTTAAAAATTCCTTGTAAAAATGTATGATCACAATCAGACTATTGAAACCATTTTAGTTGGGAACAAAGTTCCAAAATTGTCTAGATAGTGGCAAAGAAGCCAAGAAAATAGGAAAGAAACAAAAAGAGAGCAAAAGAGTCAGCTTCAGTGTACAAGCTCGTTCTAGAAGTAGTCTGCTGGGAAAAGGAACCCCCAGCTAAATTTCCAATGTATTCCTGCGCTTGATTCAGTAACTGGTCAATGTAAAAACCAATCCTTTTGTACAACTTCTTCCAGCAACAAAAACTCCAACAGGTTGACACTACCATCATGCCTGTTCCAGACATATTTAAAAGAGAAATGATGATTTTCTTGAAAACCTACTTACATAAAAGTTGCAAGATGGTGGAGGGATTCCCACATCCTCCTTCCTCCATCTGGCTTGAAAGTATATTTGATAAAATATGCAACAAAGCACATGATTTATAAGGGAGAGTCAAATGGATGATTTGGGAATCGATCTCTTGTTGATAGTAAACTTCATATCCACTCGGTGTGACCTTTTTAAAACAAAATGTGGAGCTGAGGCATGAATCTGCCACAACAATTGTAAAGCAAACATACACACTCCCCTTCATATGCCCCCCCCTCCACACACACCTAGGCACACACAGAGATCAGCATAGCAGATCATGAACACCTTGGAAAAGACTGAAATGCTAAATGCCTCTCTTGATGGGCAAAAGAGCTGGTGCAGTAATTCAAATGCCTGGTACAAAAATTCTGTTTAATATTTAGCTCCTATTTAAAACACAGCTTTTCATTTCATTCTATTTACAGAATATTTTCATTTCATTTGTTTCTTTAAAATTACTTAGTTCTCACCTGTTGTATGTCTAGGAATATTTTCTTCCAAAAATAGAAAAAAATAGATGATATCTTTTCAGCAGAAAACATTGGTTGATACAATTTTAAACCATCATGATATGGAAGAATTCTTCTGTCCCTCTCGAAGGTGGAAGAAGCATTTGGATCACAGATCATCTACAATGAAATACTTGACATGTTTAAGATGCTTTCAATCAATTTTGATCGTCAATTGCTTATTTGTTGTAAACAGTAATTTTTCAGTGAAGGGAAAGTGTGTGTGGTATATCTACATGATATGTTCAAAGGCAGTTCCTACTAATGGCCAGGCTGAATTCCAGTAAATAATGTCCCGAATGATATTTTGCCGCCTTCTTTGGCACTTCATGAAATCTTACCCCGATGAAGTGCTGAAACAAAGAGATTTTCTCTTAGAGAGTGTCTCATGTTGTAACCTATCCCATGGATTTTATGCTGTAATTCTTATCTCTTTTAAAATTTACTATCTTCTGTACAGTTTTCATGAAACTTTCTGTTACAGTAGTGAATAGCACAGATAAATGTCATTTTGTACAACTTTGAATTTACCCCAAGAGCTGAGAGAAAACTTGATCCTATACTTCAATCCGAGTTTCTTCTATAGTCCAACTTTGTTTCTCTACCATCAAGCTTCTCCTTTGTTGCTGCTCCAAGCCCCGTCCAAGGTGACCTTGAATACTTTCAGGGATGGGACACCCACAACTTCTCTGGGCAACCTGTTCCAGTGTTCCAGCACTCCCACAGTAAAAAAGGCCTTCCTTTCATCTAATATGTGTAGGAAATCATAAATCTAGGCATAGAAGCTTGGAGTGCAAATTTGAAATTCTTTGGATTTGAAGCACATTTTATATGAATACTGACTTACAGATGACTAAAAGATGTTGATGGGCATTTGAGCTGACAAGTTTTGAAAAAGTGCACGGAAATTAAAATTGAAACCACTAAAATTAAAAACTCCTTGCCATTTTCTTTTTCCTCTCCTATTCAAAATTGCATATGTCAGATATCAGTGCTTCATGCAAACCTCTCAGATGCTCTCAGAGAAAAAGCTTTTCTTTCAGACTAAGTTGCGGTTGACGTAGAACACTAGCAGGAGTGAAAGATTTTCTGGGCATCGGGGCAGCACGTTCTCCTTGGATTTGTGTGCAGAATGCATTTTATCCAAACTGGAAAATAGATCCCAGCTCTGTTCTATTCATCATTCTTACTTCATCAGGCCAGAAGATTCTGTGAAAAGTAGCCTGTGGACCTTGAAGACAGCGCATGTGAACCAGATGAGAGGTGATAGAGAAGTTGAGGGAGAGAAGAAAGAGCATGAGGCTGAAACCAGAAAGTATTTCTCCACGTGATCATGGAAGATTGCAGGAGCCACTTGGTACTATCAAACCAGCCCAACTTGGCACTGGTGCCACCTTGGGTCTGGGAGCCATGTTGCATATCGTGCATTTTAAGGAGCCAGCTGGCCACACCCAGCCATATGCCCCCAAACACAAACCAAGGCCCTTTTCTCTGGCAAACAAAACTCAGCTGCCCTGCTTCTGGATGGCAGATTGCAGGAACCACTTGGTACTATCAAACCAGCCCAACTTGGCACTGGTGCCACCATGGGTCTGGTCACCATCCTGCCTATTGTAGCTTTTCAGGAGCCAGCCGGTCACTCTCAGCCATAGGCCCCCAAACACAAACCTCGGCCCGTTTCCCTGGCAAACAAAAGTAAGCTGCCCCGCTTCTGGATGGCAGATTGCAGGAGCTACTTAGTACTATCAAATCAGCCCGACTTGGCACAGGTGCCACCTTGGATCTGGGAACCATCCTGTGTATCGTGGATTTTCAGGGGCCAGCCAGCCACTCTCAGCCATATGCCCCCAAAAACAAACCACGGCCCTTTTCTCTGGCAAACAAAACTCAACTGCCCCTCTTCTGGATGGCAAATTTTAGGACGCACTTTGTACTACGAAAACCGCCCGACGTGGCACTGGTGCCACCTTGTGTCAGGGAACCATCCTGCATATCGAGCTTTTTAAGGAGCCAGCCGGCCAGGCCCAGCCATATACCCCCAAAAACAAACCACGGACCATTTCTCATGGAAACAAAAATCCGCTGCCCCGCGTCTGGATGGCAGATTGCAGGAGCCACTTTGCACCATCAAACCAGCCCGACTTGGCACTGGTGCCACCTTGGGTCTGGGAACAATCCTGCGTATCGTACATATTCAGGAACCAGCCGAACACTCCCAGCCACAGGCCCCCAAACACAAACAACGGCCCATTTCCCTGGCAAACAAAACTCAGCTGCCCCGCTTCTGGATGGCAGTTTGCAGGAGCCACTTGGGACTATCAAACCAGCCCGACTTGGCACTGGTGCCACCTTGGGTCTGGGAACCATCCTGCGTATGGTGGATTCTAAGGAGCCAGCCGGCCACTCCCAGCCACAGGCCCCCAACAAAAACCACGGCCCTTTTTTCTGGCAAACAAAATTAAGCTGCCCCGATTCTGGATGGCAGATTGCAGGAGCCACTTGGTGTAATCAAACCAGCCCGACTTGGCACTGGTGCCACCTTGGGTCTGGGAACCATCCTGCGTATCGTGGATTCTAAGGAGCCAGCCGGCCACTCCCAGCCACAGGTCCCCAAACAAAATCAACGGCGCTGTTCCCTGGAAAACAAAACACGCCTGCCAACTTTTTGATGGAGTTTGCAGGAGCCACTTGGTACTATCAAACCAGCCCGACTTGGCACTGGTGCCACCTTGGGTCTGGGAAACATCCTGCGTATCGTGGATTCTTAGGAGCCAGCCGGCCACTCCTAGCCACAGGCCCCCAACAAAAACCTAGGCCTATTTCTCTGGCAAACAAAAGTAAGCTGCCCCGCTTCTGGATGGCAGATTGCAGGAGACACTTGGTACTATCAAACCAGCCCAACTTGGCACTGGTGCCACCTTGGATCTGGGAACCATGCTGTGTATCGTGGATATTCAGGGGCCAGCCGGCCACTCTCAGCCATATGTCCCCAAACAGAAACCTCGGCCCGTTTCTCTGGCAAACAAAACTCAACTGCCCCTCTTCTGGATGGCAAATTGCAGGATGAACTTGATACTAAAACCGCAGGCCGACTTGGTAGTGGTGACACCTTGGGCCTGGGAACCATCATGCGTATCGAGCATTTTAAGGAGCCAGCCGGCCACTCCCAGCAATATGCCCCCAAAAACAATCCACGGAATTTTTCTCTGGCAAACAAAAATCTGCTGCCCCGCTTCTGGATGGCAGATTGCAGGAGCCACTTTGCACCATCAAACCAGCCCGACTTGGCACTGGTGCCACCTTGCATCTGGGAACCATGCTGCCTAGCGTGGATTTTCAGGAGCCAGCCGGCCACTCTCAGCCATAGGCCCCCAAACAAAACCCACGGCCCGTTTCCCTGGCAAACAAAATTAAGCTGCCCCGCTTCTGGATGGCAGATTGCAGGACGCACTTGGTAGTATCAAACCAGCCCGACTTGGCACTGGTGCCACCTTGGGTCTGGGAACCATCCTGCGTATTGTGGGTTCAAAGGAGCCAGCCGGCCACTCCCAGCCACAGGCCCCCAAATACAAACAACGGCGCTTTTCCCTGGAAAACAAAACTCGCCTGACAACTTTTTGATGGCAAATTGCCAGAGCCACTTGGTACTATCAAACCAGCCCAACTTGGCACTGGTGCCACCATGGGTCTGGTCACCATCCTGCCTATCGTAGCTTTTCAGGAGCCAGCCGGTCACTCCCAGCCATAGGTCCCCAGTCACAAACCTCGGCCCGTTTCCCTGGCAAACAAAAGTAAGCTGCCCCGCTTCTGGATGGCAGATTGCAGGAGCCACTTGGTACTATCAAACCAGCCCAACTTGGCACTGGTGCCACCTCTGGTCTGGGAACCATGCTGCGTAACACAGATTCTACGGCGCCAGTCGGCCACTCCCAGCCACAATCTCCCAAACACAAACAACGGCGCTATTCTCTGGCAAACAAAACTCCACTGCCCCTCTTCTGGATGGCAAATTGCAGGACGCACTTGGTACTATAAAAACAGCCCGACTTGGCACTGGTGCCACCTTGGGTCTGGGAACCATCCTGCGTATCGATCTTTTTAATGAGACAGCCGGCCACTCCCAGCCATATGCCCCCAAACACAACCCACGGCCCTTTTCTCTGGCAAACAAAACTCAACTGCACCGCTTCTGGAAGGCAGATTGCAGGAGCCACTTGGTACTATCAAACCAGCCCGACTTGGCACTGGTGCCACCTTGGGTCTGGGAACCATCCTGCGTATGGTGGATTCTAAGGAGCCAGCCGGCCACTCCCAGCCACAGGCCCCCAACAAAAACCACGGCCCTTTTTTCTGGCAAACAAAACTTAGCTGCCTCACTTCTGGATGGCAGATTGCAGGAGCCACTTGGTGTAATCAAACCAGCCCGACTTGGCACTGGTGCCACCTTGGGTCTGGGAACCATCCTGCGTATCGTGGATTCTAAGGAGCCAGCCGGCCACTCCCAGCCACAGGCCCCCAAACAAAATCAACGGCGCTGTTCCCTGGAAAACAAAACACGCCTGCCAACTTTTTGATGGAGTTTGCAGGAGCCACTTGGTACTATCAAACCAGCCCGACTTGGCACTGGTGCCACCTTGGGTCTGGGAAACATCCTGCGTATCGTGGATTCTTAGGAGCCAGCCGGCCACTCCTAGCCACAGGCCCCCAGACAAAAACCTAGGCCTATTTCTCTGGCAAACAAAAGTAAGCTGCCCCGCTTCTGGATGGCAGATTGCAGGAGACACTTGGTACTATCAAACCAGCCCAACTTGGCACTGGTGCCACCTTGGATCTGGGAACCATGCTGTGTATCGTGGATATTCAGGGGCCAGCCGGCCACTCTCAGCCATATGTCCCCAAACAGAAACCTCGGCCCGTTTCTCTGGCAAACAAAACTCAACTGCCCCTCTTCTGGATGGCAAATTGCAGGATGAACTTGATACTAAAACCGCAGGCCGACTTGGTAGTGGTGACACCTTGGACCTGGGAACCATCATGCGTATCGAGCATTTTAAGGAGCCAGCCGGCCACTCCCAGCAATATGCCCCCAAAAACAATCCACGGAATTTTTCTCTGGCAAACAAAACTCAGCTGCCCCGCTTCTGGATGGCAGATTGCAGGAGCCACTGTGCACCATCAAACCAGCCCGACTTGGCACTGGTGCCACCTTGCATCTGGGAACCATGCTGCCTAGCGTGGATTTTCAGGAGCCAGCCGGCCACTCTCAGCCATAGGCCCCCAAACAAAACCCACGGCCCGTTTCCCTGGCAAACAAAATTAAGCTGCCCCGCTTCTGGATGGCAGATTGCAGGACGCACTTGGTAGTATCAAACCAGCCCGACTTGGCACTGGTGCCACCTTGGGTCTGGGAACCATCCTGCGTATCGTGGGTTCAAAGGAGCCAGCCGGCCACTCCCAGCCACAGGCCCCCAAATACAAACAACGGCGCTTTTCCCTGGAAAACAAAACTCGCCTGACAACTTTTTGATGGCAGATTGCAGGAGCCACTTGGTACTATCAAACCAGCCCAACTTGGCACTGGTGCCACCATGGGTCTGGTCACCATCCTGCCTATCGTAGCTTTTCAGGAGCCAGCCGGTCACTCCCAGCCATAGGTCCCCAGTCACAAACCTCGGCCCGTTTCCCTGGCAAACAAAAGTAAGCTGCCCCACTTCTGGATGGCAGATTGCAGGAGCCACTTGGTACTATCAAACCAGCCCAACTTGGCACTGGTGCCACCTCTGGTCTGGGAACCATGCTGCGTAACACAGATTCTAAGGCGCCAGTCGGCCACTCCCAGCCACAAGCCCCCAAACACAAACAACGGCGCTATTCTCTGGCAAACAAAACTCCACTGCCCCTCTTCTGGATGGCAAATTGCAGGACGCACTTGGTACTATAAAAACAGCCCGACTTGGCACTGGTGCCACCTTGGGTCTGGGAACCATCCTGCGTATCGATCTTTTTAATGAGACAGCCGGCCACTCCCAGCCATATGTCCCCAAACACAACCCACGGCCCTTTTCTCTGGCAAACAAAACTCAACTGCACCGCTTCTGGATGGCAGATTGCAGGAGCCACTTGGTACTATCAAACCAGCCCGACTTGGCACTAGTGCCACCTTGGGTCTGGGAACCATCCAGCCTATCGTGGATTTTAAGGAGCCAGCCGGCTACTCCCAGCCACAGGCCCCCAACAAAAACCACGGCCCTTTTTTCTGGCAAACAAAACTTAGCTGCCTCACTTCTGGATGGCAGATTGCAGGAGCCACTTGGTGTAATCAAACCAGCCCGACTTGGCACTGGTGCCACCTTGGGTCTGGGAACCATCCTGCGTATCGTGGATTCTAAGGAGCCAGCCGGCCACTCCCAGCCACAGGTCCCCAAACAAAATCAACGGCGCTGTTCCCTGGAAAACAAAACACGTCTGCCAACATTTTGATGGAGTTTGCAGGAGCCACTTGGTACTATCAAACCAGCCCGACTTGGCACTGGTGCCACCTTGGGTCTGGGAAACATCCTGCGTATCGTGGATTCTAAGGAGCCAGCCGGCCACTCCTAGCCACAGGCCCCCAGACAAAAACCTAGGCCTATTTCTCTGGCAAACAAAAGTAAGCTGCCCCGCTTCTGGATGGCAGATTGCAGGAGACACTTGGGACTATCAAACCAGCCCAACTTGGCACTGGTGCCACCTTGGATCTGGGAACCATGCTGTGTATCGTGGATATTCAGGGGCCAGCCGGCCACTCTCAGCCATATGTCCCCAAACAGAAACCTCGGCCCGTTTCTCTGGCAAACAAAACTCAACTGCCCCTCTTCTGGATGGCAAATTGCAGGATGAACTTGATACTAAAACCGCAGGCCGACTTGGTAGTGGTGACACCTTGGGCCTGGGAACCATCATGCGTATCGAGCATTTTAAGGAGCCAGCCGGCCACTCCCAGCAATATGCCCCCAAAAACAATCCACGGAATTTTTCTCTGGCAAACAAAAATCAGCTGCCCCGCTTCTGGATGGCAGATTGCAGGAGCCACTTTGCACCATCAAACCAGCCCGACTTGGCACTGGTGCCACCTTGCATCTGGGAACCATGCTGCCTAGCGTGGATTTTCAGGAGCCAGCCGGCCACTCTCAGCCATAGGCCCCCATACAAAACCCACGGCCCGTTTCCCTGGCAAACAAAATTAAGCTGCCTCGCTTCTGGATGGCAGATTGCAGGACGCACTTGGTAGTATCAAACCAGCCCGACTTGGCACTGGTGCCACCTTGGGTCTGGGAACCATGCTGCGTATCATGGATTTTCAGGAGCCAGCCGTCCACTGCCAGCCACAGGCCCCGAAACACAAACAACAGCCTTTTTCTCTGGCAAACAAAATTCAGCTGCCCCGCTTCTGGATGGCAGATTGCAGGAACCACTTGGTACTAACAACCCAGCCCGACTTGGCACTGGTGCCACCTTGGGTCTGGGAACCATCCTGCGTATCGTGGATTCTAAGGAGCCAGCTGGCCACTCCCAGCCACAGGCCCCAAAACACACACAACGGTGCTTTTCCCTGGAAAACAAAACTCGCCTGCCAAACATTTGATGGCAGATTGCAGGAGCCACTTGGTACTATCAAACCAGCCCAACTTGGCACTGGTGCCACCATGGGTCTGGTCACCATCCTGCCTATCGTAGCTTTTCAGGTGCCAGCCAGCCACCCCCAGCCAGAGGCCCCTAGACAAATATTTCGGCCCGTTTCCCTGGCAAACAAAAGTAAGCTACCCCGCTTCTGGATGGCAGATTGCAGGAGCCACTTTGCACCATCAAACCAGCCCAACTTGGCACTGGTGCCACCTCTGGTCTGGGAACCATCCTGCGTATCGTGGGTTCTAAGGAGCCAGCTCGCCACTCCCAGCCACAGGCCCCCAAACACAAACAACGGCGCTTTTCCCTGGAAAACAAAACTCGCCTGCCAACTTTTTGATGGCAGATTGCCGGAGCCACTTGGTACTATCAAACCAGCCCAACTTGGCACTGGTGCCACCATGGGTCTGGTCACCATCCTGCCTATCGTAGCTTTTCAGGAGCCAGCCGGTCACTCCCAGCCATAGGCCCCCAGACAAAAACCTCGGCCCGTTTCCCTGGCAAACAAAAGTAAGCTGCCCCGCTTCGGCATGGCAGATTGCAGGAGCTATTTAGTACTATCAAACCAGCCCGACTTGGCACTGGTGACACCTCTGGTCTGGGAACCATCCTGCCTATCGTGGATTTTCAGGGGCCAGCCGGCCACTCTCAGCCATATGCCCCCAAAAACAAACCACGGCCCTTTTCTCTGGCAAACAAAACTCAACTGCCCCTCTTCTGGATGGCAAATTTTAGGACGCACTTTGTACTACGAAAACCGCCCGACGTGGCACTGATGCCACCTTGTGTCAGGGAACCATCCTGCATATCGAGCTTTTTAAGGAGCCAGCCGGCCAGGCCCAGCCATATACCCCCAAAAACAAACCACGGACCATTTCTCATGGAAACAAAAATCCGCTGCCCCGCGTCTGGATGGCAGATTGCAGGAGCCACTTTGCACCATCAAACCAGCCCGACTTGGCACTGGTGCCACCTTGGGTCTGGGAACAATCCTGCATATCGTGGATTCTAAGGAGCCAGCCGGCCACTCCCAGCCACAGGCCCCCAAACACAAACAACGGCGCTTTTCCCTGGAAAACAAAACTCGCCTGCCAGCTTTTTGATGGCAGATTGCAGGAGCCACTTGGTACTATCAAATCATCCCAACTTGGCACTGGTGCCACTATGGGTCTGGGAACCATCCTGCCTATTGTAGCATTTCAGGAGCCAGCCGGTCACTCCCAGCCATAGGCCCCCAGACACAAACCTCGGACCGTTTCCCTGGCAAACAAAATTAAGCTGCCCCGATTCTGGATGGCAGATTGCAGGAGCCACTTGGTAGTGTCAAACCAGCCCGACTTGGCACTGGTGCCACCTTGGGTCTGGGAACCATCCTGCGTATCGTGGATTCTAAGCAGCCACCCGGCCACTCTGAGCCACAGGCCCCCAAACACAAACAACGGCGCTTTTCCCTGGAAAACAAAACTCGCCTGCCAAATTTTTGATGGCAGATTGCAGGAGCCACTTGGTACTATCAAACCAGCCCAACTTGGTACTGGTGCCACCATGGGTCTGGTCACCATCCTGCCTATCGTAGCTTTTCAGGAGCCAGCCGGTCACTCCCAGCCATAGGCCCCCAGACAAATATCTCGGCCCGTTTCCCTGGCAAACAAAAGTAAGCTGCCCCGCTTCTGGATGGCAGATTACAGCAGCCACATGGTACTATCAAACCAGGCCAACATGGCACTGGTGCCACCTTGGCTCTGGGAACCATCCTGCCTATCGTGGATTTTCAGGGGCCAGCCGGCCACTCTCAGCCATATGCCCCCAAACACATACCACGGCCCTTTGCTCTGGCAAACAAAACTCAACTGCCCCTCTTCTGGATGGCAAATTGCAGGACGCACTTGGTACTACGAAAACAGCCCGACTTGGCAGTGATGCCACCTTGGGTCAGGGAACAATCCTGCGTATCGATCTTTTTAAGGAGCCAGCCGGTCACTCCCAGCCATAGGCCCCCAGACACAAAGCTCTACCCGTTTCCCTGGCAAACAAAAGTAAGCTACCCCGCTTCTGGATGGCAGATTGCAGGAGTCACTTTGCACCATCAAACCAGCCCGACTTGGCAATGGTGCCACCTCTGGTCTGGGACCCATCCTGCGTATCGTGGATTCTAAGGAGACAGCTGGCCACTCCCAGCCACAGGCCCCCAAACACAAACAACGGCGCTTTTCCCTGGAAAACAAAACTCGCTTGCCAACTTTTTGATGGCAGATTGCAGGAGCCACTTGGTACTATCAAACCACCCCAACTTGGCAACAAGTGGTTCCTGCAATCTGACATCCAGAAGCGGGGCAGCTTACTTTTGTTTGCCCGGGAAATGGACCGTTGTTTGTGTTTGGAGGCGTATGGCTGGGAGTGGCCGACTGGCTCCTTAAAATCCACGATACGCAGCATGGTTCCCAGACCAGCGGTGGCACCAGTGCCAAGTCGGGCTGGTTTGATAGTACAAAGTGGCTCCTGCAATCTGCCATCCAGAAGCGGGGCAGCTTACTTTTGTTTGCCAGGGAAACGGGCCGGGCTTTCTGTCTCGGGGCCTATGGCTGGGAGTGACCGGCTGGCTCCTGAAAAGCTACGATAGGCAGGATGGTGACCAGACCCATGGTGGCACCAGTGCCAAGTTGGGCTGGTTTGATAGTACCAAGTGGCTCCTGCAATCTGCCATCAAAAAGTTGGCAGGCGAGTTTTGTTTTCCAGGGAAAAGCGCCATTGTTTGTGTTTGGGGACCTGTGGTTGGGAGTGCCCGGCTGGCTCCTTAGAAACCACGATACGCAGCATGGTTACCAGACAAGAGGTGCCACCAGTGCCAAGTTGTGCTGGTTTGATACTGCCAAGTGGTTCCTGCAATCTGCCATCCAGAAACGGGGCAGCTTACTTTTGTTTGCCACGGAAACGGGCCGTTGTTTGTGTTTGGGGGCCTGTGGCTGGGAGTGGCCGACTGGCTCCTTAGAATCCACGATACGCAGGATGGGTCCCAGACCAGAGGTGGCACCAGTACCAAGTCGGGCTGGTTTGATAGTACCAAGTGGCTCCTGCAATCTGCCATCCAGAAGCGGGGCAGCTTACTTTTGTTTGCCAGGGAAACGGGCCGAGGTTTGTGTCTGGGGACCTATGGCTGGGAGTGACCGGCTGGCTCCTGAAAAGTTACGATAGGCAGGATTGTGACCAGACCCATGGTGGCACCAGTGCCAAGTTGGGCTGGTTTGATAGTACCAAGTGGCTCCTGTAATCTGCCATCAAATAGTTGGTAGGCGAGTTTTGTTTTCCAGGGAAAAGCGCCGTTGTTTGTGTTTGGGGGCCTGTGGTAGGGAGTGGCCGGCTGGCTAATTAGAATCCACGATACGCAGGATGGTTCCCAGACCAGAGGTGGCACCAGTGCCAAGACGGGCTAGTTTGATGGTGCAAAGTGGCTCCTGCAATCTGCCATCCAGAAGCGGGGTAGCTTACTTTTGTTTGCCAGGGAAACGGGCCGAGCTTTTTGTCTGGGGGCCTATGGCGGGGAGTGACCGGCTGGCTCCTGAAAAGCTAAGATAGGCAGGATGGTGACCAGACCCATGGTGGCACCAGTGCCAAGTTGGGCTGATTTGATAAAACCAAGTGGCTCCTGCAATCTGCCATCAAAAAGTTGGCAGGAGAGTTTTGTTTTCCAGGGAAAAGCGCCGTTGTTTGTGTTTGGGGGCCTGTGGCTGGCAGTGGACGGCTGGCTCCTTAGAATCCACGATACGCAGCATGGTATCCAGACCCAAGGTGGCACCAGTGCCAAGTTTTGCTGGTTTGATAGTACCAAGTGGTTCCTGCAATCTGCCAATCAGAAGCAGGGCAGCTTACTTTTGTTTGCCAGGGAAACGGGCCGAGGTTTGTGTCTGGGGGCCTATGGCTGGGAGTGACCGGCTGGCTCCTGAAAAGCTACGATAGGCAGGATGGTGACCAGACCCATGGTGGCACCAGTCCCAAGTTGGGCTGGTTTGATAGTACCAAGTGGCTTCTGCAATCTGCCGTCAAAATTTGGCAGGCGAGTTTTTATTTTCCAGGGAAAAGCGCCGTTGTTTGTGTTTGGGGGCCTGTGGCTGGGAGTGGCCGGCTGGCTGCTTAGAATCCACGATACGCAGGATGGTTCCCAGACCCAAGGTGGCACCAGTGCCAAGTCGGGCTAGTATGATGGTGCAAAGTGGCTCCTGCAATCTGCCATCCAGAAGCGGGATAACTTACTTTTGTTTGCCAGGGAAACGGTCCGAGCTTTGTGTCTCGGGGCCTATGGCTGGGAGTGACCGGCTGGCTCCTGAAAAGCTACGATAGGCAGGATGGTGACCAGACCCATGGTGGCACCAGTGCCAAGTTGGGCTGGTTTGATAGTACCAAGTGGCTCCTGCAATCTGCCATCAAAATGTCGGCAGGCGAGTTTTGATTTCCAGGGAAAAGCGCCGTTTTTTGTGTTTGGGGGCCTGTGGCTGGGAGTGGCCGGCTGGCTCCTTAGAATCCACGATACGCAGGATGGTTCCCAGACCTGAGGTGGCACCAGTGCCAAGTCGGGCTGGTTTTATAGTACCAAGTGCGTCCTGCAATCTGCCATCCAGAAGCGGGGCAGCTTACTTTTGTTTGCCAGGGAAACGGGCCGAGCTTTGTGTCAGGGGGCCTATGGCTGGGAGTGACCGGCTGGCTCCTGAAAAGCTACGATAGGCAGGATGGTGACCAGACCCATGGTGGCACCAGTGCCATGTTCGGCTGATTTCATAGTACCAAGTGGCTCCTGCAATCTGCCATCAAAACGTCGGCAGGCGAGTTTTGTTTTCCAGGGAAAAGCGCCGTTGTTTTTGTCTGCGGGCCTGTGGCTGGAGTGGCCGGCTGGCTCCTTAGAATCCACGATACGCAGCATGGTTCCCAGACCCAAGGTGGCACCAGTGCCAAGTTGGGCTGGTTTGATAGTACCAAGTGGTTCCTGCAATCTGCCATCAAAAAGTTGGCAGGCGCGTTTTGTTTTCCAGGGAAAAGCGTCGTTGTTTGTGTTTGGGGGCCTGTGGCTGGGAGTGGCCGGCTGGCTCCTTAGAATCCACGATACGCAGGATGGTTCCCAGACCCAAGGTGGCACCAGTCCCAAGTTGGGCTGGTTTGATAGTACCAAGTGTTTCCTGCAATCTGCCATCCAGAAGCGGGGCAGCTTACTTTTGTTTGCCAGGGAAACGGGCCGAGGTTTGTGTCTGGGGGCCTATGGCTGGGAGTGACCGGCTGGCTCCTGAAAGGCTACGATAGGCAGGATTGTGACCAGACCCATGGTGGCACCAGTGTCAAGTTGGGCTGGTTTGATAGTACCAAGTGGCTCCTGCAATCTGCCATCAAAAACTTGGCAGGCGAGTTTTGTTTCCCAGGGAAAAGCGACGTTGTTTGTGTTTGGGGGCCTGTGGCTGGGAGTGGCCGGCTGGCTAATTAGAATCCACGACAGGCAGGATGGTTCCCAGACCAGAGGTGACACCAGTGCCAAGTCGGGCTAGTTTGATGGTGAAAAGTGGCTCCTGCAATCTGCCATCCAGAAGCGGGTTAACTTACTTTTGTTTGCCAGGGAAAAGGGCCGAGGTTTTTGTCTGGGGGCCTATGGCTGGGAGTGACCGGCTGTCTCCTGAAAAGCTACGATAGGCAGGATGGTGACCAGACCCATGGTGGCACCAGTGCCAAGTTGGGCTGGTTTGATAGTACCAAGTGGCTCCTGAAATCTGCCATCAAAAAGTTGGCAGGCGAGTTTGTTATCCAGGGAAAAGCGCCGTTGTTTTTGTTTGGGGGCCTGTGGCTGGGAGTGGCCGGATGGCTAATTAGAATCCACGATACGCAGCATGGTTCCCAGACCTGAGGTGGCACCAGTGTCAAGTTGGGCTGGTTGGATACTACCAAGTGCGTCCTGCAATCTGCCATCCAGAAGCGGGGCAGCTTACTTTTGTTTGCCAGGGAAACGGGCCGAGGTTTTGTCTGGGGGCCTATGGCAGGGAGTGACCGGCTGTCTCCTGAGAAACTACGATAGGCAGGATGGTGACCAGACCCATGGTGGCACCAGTGCCAAGTTGGGCTGGTTTGATAGTACCAAGTGGCTCCTGCAATCTGCCATCAAAATGTTGGCAGGCGAGTTTTGTTTTCCAGGGAAAAGCGCCGTTGTTTGTGTTTGGGGGCCTGTGGCTGGGAGTGGCCGGCTGGCTCCTTAGAATCCAAAATACGCAGGATGGTTCCCAGACCTGAGGTGGCACCAGTGCCAAGTTGGGCTGGTTTTATTGTAGCAAATGGTTCCTGCAATCTACCATCCAGAAGCGGGGCAGCTTACTTCTGTTTGCCAGGGAAACGGGCCGAGCTTTGTGTCTGGGGGCCTATGGCTGGGAGTGACCGGCTGGCTCCTGAAAAGCTACGATAGGCAGGATGGTGACCAGACCCATGGTGGCACCAGTGCCATGTTCGGCTGATTTCATAGTACCAAGTGGCTCCTGCAATCTGCCATCAAAATGTTGGCAGGCGAGTTTTGTTTTCCAGGGAAAAGCGCCGTTGTTTGTGTCTGCGGGCCTGTGGCTGGAGTGGCCGGCTGGCTCCTTAGAATCCACAATACGCAGCATGGTTCCCAGACCCAAGGTGGCACCAGTGCCAAGTTGGGCTGGTTTAATAGTACCAAGTGGTTCCTGCAATCTGCCATCAAAAAGTTGGCAGGTGAGTTTTGTTTTCCAGGGAAAATCGCCGTTGTTTTTGTTTGGGGGCCTGTGGCTGGGAGTGGCCGGCTGGCTCCTTAGAATCCACGATACGCAGGATGGTTCCCAGACCCAAGGTGGCACCAGTGCCAAGTCGGGCTGGTTTGTTAATAACAAGTGGATCCTGCAATCTGCCATCCAGAAGCGGGGCAGCTTACTTTTGTTTGCCAGGGAAACGGGCCGAGCTTTGTGTCTCGGGGCCTATGGCTGGGAGTGACCGGCTGGCTCCTGAAAAGCTACGATAGGCAGGATGGTGACCAGACCCATGGTGGCACCAGTGCCAAGTTGGGCTGGTTTGATAGTACCAAGTGGCTCCTGCAATCTGCCATCAAAAAGTTGGCAGGCGAGTTTTGTTTTCCAGGGAAAAGCGCCGTTGTGTGTGTTTTGGGGCCTGTGGCTGGGAGTGGCCAGCTGGCTCCTTAGAATCCACGATACGCAGGATGGTTCCCAGACCCAAGGTGGCACCAGTGCCAAGTCGGGCTGGTTTGTTAGTACCAAGTGGTTCCTGCAATCTGCCATCCAGAAGCGGGGCAGCTGAATTTTGTTTGCCAGAGAAAAAGGCTGTTGTTTGTGTTTCGGGGCCTGTGGCTGGCAGTGGACGGCTGGCTCCTGAAAATCCATGATACGCAGCATGGTTCCCAGACCCAAGGTGGCACCAGTGCCAAGTCGGGCTGGTTTCATAGTACCCAGTAGCTCCTGCAATCTGCCATCCAGAAGAGGGGCAGTTGAATTTTGTTTTCCAGAGAAAAGGGCCGTGGTTTGTGTTTGGGGCCTATGGCTGAGAGTGACCGGCTGGCTCCTGAAAAGCTACGATAGGCAGGATGGTGACCAGACCGATGGTGGCACCAGTGCCAAGTCGGGCTGGTTTGATAATACTAAATAGCTCCTGCAATCTGCCATCCAGACGCGGGGCAGAGGATTTTTGCTTGCTGGAGAAAAGTTCCGTGGGTGTTTTTGGGGGTATATGGCTGGACGTTGCCGGCTGACTCCTTAAAAACATCGATACGCAGGATGGTTCCCTGACCCAAGGTGGCATCACTGCCAAGTCGGGCTGTTTTCGTAGTACCAAGTGGCTCCTGCAATTTGCCATCCAGAAGAGGGGCAGTTGAGTTTTGTTTACCAGAGAAAAGGGCCGTGGTTTGTGTTTTGGGGCATATGGCTGAGAGTGGCCGGCTGGCGCCTGAAAATCCACGATAGGCAGGATGGTTCCCAGATCCAAGGTGGCACCAGTGCCATGTTGGCCTGGTTTGATAGTACCATGTGGCTCCTGCAATCTGCCATCCAGAAGCGGGGCAGCTTACTTTTGTTTGCCAGGGAAACGGGCCGAGGTATTTGTCTGGGGGCCTATGGCTGGGAGTGACCGGCTGGCTCCTGAAAAGCTACGATAGGCAGGATGGTGACCAGACCCATGGTGGCACCAGTGCCAAGTTGGGCTGGTTTGATAGTACCAAGTGGCTCCTGCAATCTGCCATCAAAAAGTTGGCAGGCGAGTTTTGTTTTCCAGGGTAACGCGCCGTTGTTTTTGTTTAGAGGCCTGTGGCTGGGAGTGTCCGCCTGTCCTCTTAGAATCTACGTTACGCAGCATGGTTCCCAGAGCCAAGGTGGCACCAGTGCCAAGTTGGGCTGGTTTGATAGTAGCAAGTGGTTCCTGCAATCTGCCATCCAGAAGAGGGGCAGCTTACTTTTGTTTGCCAGGGAAACGGGCCGAGGTATTTCTCTGGGGGCCTATGGCAGGGAGTGACAGGCCGGCTCCTGAAAAGCTAAGATAGGCAGGATGTTTACCAGACCCATGATGGCACCAGTGCCAAGTTGGGCTAATTTGATACTACCAAGTGGCTCCTGCAATCTGCCATCCAGAATCGGGGGTGCTTACTTTTGTTTTCCAGGGAAACGGGCCGAGGTTTGTGTCTGGGGGTTTATGGCTGGGAGTGACCGGCTGGCTCCTGAAAAGCTACGATAGGCAGGATGGTGACCAGACCCATGGTGGCACCAGTGCCAAGATGGGCTGGTTTGATAGTACCAAGTGGCTCCTGCAATCTGCCATCAAAATGTTGGCAGGCGAGTTTTGTTTTCAAGGGAAAAGCGCCGTTGTTTGTGTTTGGGCGCCTGTGGCACGGAGTGGCCGGGTGGCTGCTTAGAATCCACGATACGCAGGATGGTTCCCAGACCCAAGGTGGCACCAGTGCCAAGTCGGGCTGTTTTGACACTACCAAGTGGCTCCTGCAATCTGCCATCCAGAATCGGGGCAGCTTAATTTTGTTTGCCAGGGAAACGGTCCGAGGTTTGTGATGGGGGCCTATGGCTGGGAGTGACCGGCTGGCTCCTGAAATGGTACAATTGGCAGGATGGTTCCCAGACCCATAATGGCACCAGTGCCCAGTTGGGATGATTTGATATTACCAAGTGGCTCCTGCAATCTGCCATCAAAATGCTGGCAGGCGAGTTTTCTTTTCCAGGGAAAAGCGCCGTTGATTTTGTTTGGAGGCCTGTGGCTGGCAGTGGCTGCCTGTCGTCTTAGAATCCGGGTTACGCAGAATGGTTCCCAGAGCCAAGGTGGCACCAGTGCCAAGTTGGGCTGGTTTGATGGTGCAAAGTGGCTCCTGCAATCTGCCATCCAGAAGTGCGGTAGCTTACTTTTGTGTGCCAGGGAAACAGGCCGAGGTTTGTGTCTGGGGGCCTATGGCTGGGAGTGACCGGCTGGCTCCTGAAAAGCTACGATAGGCAGGATGGTGACCAGACCCATGGTGGCACCAGTGCCAAGTTGGGCTGGTTTGATAGTACCAAGTGGCTCCTGCAATCTGCCATCAAAAAGTTGGCAGGCGAGTTTTGTTTTCCAGGGAAAAGCGCCGTTGTGTGTGTTTTGGGGCCTGTGGCTGGGAGTGGCCAGCTGGCTCCTTAGAATCCACGATACGCAGGATGGTTCCCAGACCCAAGGTGGCACCAGTGCCAAGTCGGGCTGGTTTGTTAGTACCAAGTGGTTCCTGCAATCTGCCATCCAGAAGCGGGGCAGCTGAATTTTTTTTGCCAGAGAAAAGGGCCGTGGTTTGTGTTTGGGGGCATATGGCTGAGAGTGGCCGGCTGGCGCCTGAAAATCCACGATAGGCAGGATGGTTCCCAGATCCAAGGTGGCACCAGTGCCATGTTGGCCTGGTTTGATAGTACCATGTGGCTCCTGCAATCTGCCATCCAGAAGCGGGGCAGCTTACATTTGTTTGCCAGGGAAACGGGCCGAGGTATTTGTCTGGGGGCCTATGGCTGGGAGTGACCGCCTGGCTCCTGAAAAGCTACGATAGGCAGGATGGTGACCAGACCCATGGTGGCACCAGTGCCAAGTTGGGCTGGTTTGATAGTACCAAGTGGCTCCTGCAATCTGCCATCCAGAAGCGGGGTAGCTTACTTTTGTTTGCCAGGGAAACGGGCCGAGGTTTGTGTCTGGGGGCCTATGGTTGGGAGTATCCGGCTGGCTCCTGAAAAGCTACGATAGGCAGGATGGTTCCCAGATCCAAGATGGCACCAGTGCCAAGTCGGGGTGGTTTGATGGTGCAAAGTGGCTCCTGCAATCTGCCATCCTGACGCGGGGCAGCGGATTTTTGTTTCCAAGAGAAATGGTCCGTGGTTTGTTTTTGGGGCTATATGGCTGGGCGTGGCCTGCTGGCTCCTTAAAAAGCTACGATAGGCAGGATGGTTCCCTGACCCAAGGTGGCACCAGTGCCAAGTCGGGCGGTATTCGTAGTACAAAGTGCGTCCTAAAATTTGCCATCCAGAAGAGGGGCAGTTGAGTTTTGTTTACCAGAGAAAAGGGCCGTGGTTTGTTTTTGGGGGCATATGGCTGATAGTGGCCGTCTGGCGCCTGAAAATCCACGATAGGCAGGATGGTTCCCAGACCAGAGGTGGCACCAGTGCCAAGTCGGGCTGGTTTGATAGTACTAAATAGCACCTGCAATCTGCCATGCAGAAGCGGGGCAGCTTACTTTTGTTTGCCAGGGAAACGGGCCGAGGTTTGTGTCTGGGGGCCTATGGCTGGGAGTGACCGCCTGGCTCCTGAAAAGCTACGATAGGCAGGATGGTGACCAGACCCATGGTGGCACCAGTGCCAAGTTGGGCTGGTTTGATAGTACCAAGTGGCTCCTGCAATCTGCCATCAAAAAGTTGGCAGGCCAGTTTTGTTTTCCAGGGAAAAGCGCCGTTGTTTGTGTTTGGGGGACTGTGGCTGGGAGTGACCGGCTGGCTCCTTAGAACACACGATACGCAGGATGGTTCCCAGACCCAAGGTGGCACCAGTGCCACGTCGGGCTGGTTTGATGGTGAAAAGTGGCTCCTGCAATCTGCTATCCTGAAGCGGGGTAGCTTACATTTGTGCGCCAGGGAAACGGGCCGAGGTTTATGACTGGGGGCCTAGGGCTAGAAGTGACCGGCTGGCTCCTGAAAAGCAACAATAGGCAGGATGGTTCCCAGACCCAAGGTGGCACCAGTGCCAAGTTGGGCTGGTTTGATGGTACCAACTGGCTCCTGCAATCTGCCATCTAAAAGTTGTCAGGCGAGTTTTGTTTTCCAGGGAAAAGCGCCGTTGATTTTGTTTGGAGGCCTGTGGCTGGCAGTGGCTGCCTGTCGTCTTACAATCCGGGTTACGCAGCATGGTTCCCAGAGCCAAGGTGGCACCAGTGTCAAGTTGGGCTGGTTTGATAGTACCAAGTGGCTCCTGCAATCTGCCATCCAGAAGCGGGGCAGCTTACTTTTGTTTGCCAGGGAAACGGGCCGAGGTATTTGTCTGGGGACCTATGGCTGGGAGTGACCGGCTGGCTCCTGAAAAGCTACGATAGGCAGGATGGTTCCCTGACCCAAGGTGGCACCAGTGCCAAGTCGGGCGGTTTTCGTAGTACAAAGTGCGTCCTAAAATTTGCCATCCAGAAGAGGGGCAGTTGAGTTTTGTTTACCAGAGAAAAGGGCCGTGGTTTGTTTTTGGGGGCATATGGCTGATAGTGGCCGTCTGGCCCCTGAAAATCCACGATAGGCAGGATGGTTCCCAGACCAGAGGTGGCACCAGTGCCAAGTTGGGCTGGTTTGATAGTACTAAATAGCACCTGCAATCTGCCATGCAGAAGCGGGGCAGCTTACTTTTGTTTGCCAGGGAAACGGGCCGAGGTTTGTGTCTGGGGGCCTATGGCTGGGAGTGACCGCCTGGCTCCTGAAAAGCTACGATAGGCAGGATGGTGACCAGACCCATGGTGGCACCAGTGCCAAGTTGGGCTGGTTTGATAGTACCAAGTGGCTCCTGCAATCTGCCATCAAAAAGTTGGCAGGCCAGTTTTGTTTTCCAGGGAAAAGCGCCGTTGTTTGTGTTTGGGGGACTGTTGGTGGGAGTGGCCGGCTGGCTCCTTAGAACACACGATACGCAGGATGGTTCCCAGACCCAAGGTGGCACCAGTGCCACGTCGGGCTGGTTTGATGGTGAAAAGTGGCTCCTGCAATCTGCCATCCTGAAGCGGGGTAGCTTACATTTGTGTGCCAGGGAAACGGGCCGAGGTTTATGACTGGGGGCCTAGGGCTAGAAGTGACCGGCTGGCTCCTGAAAAGCAACAATAGGCAGGATGGTTCCCAGACCCAAGGTGGCACCAGTGCCAAGTTGGGCTGGTTTGATGGTACCAACTGGCTCCTGCAATCTGCCATCTAAAAGTTGTCAGGCGAGTTTTGTTTTCCAGGGAAAAGCGCCGTTGATTTTGTTTGGAGGCCTGTGGCTGGCAGTGGCTGCCTGTCGTCTTACAATCCGGGTTACGCAGCATGGTTCCCAGAGCCAAGGTGGCACCAGTGTCAAGTTGGGCTGGTTTGATTGTACCAAGTGGCTCCTGCAATCTGCCATCCAGAAGCGGGGCAGCTTACTTTTGTTTGCCAGGGAAACGGGCCGAGCTTTTTGTCTGGGGACCTATGGCTGGGAGTGACCGGCTGGCTCCTGAAAAGCTACGATAGGCAGGATGGTGACCAGACCCATGGTGGCACCAGTGCCAAGTTGGGCTGGTTTGATAGTACCAAGTGTCTCCTGCAATCTGCCATCAAAAACTTGGCAGGTCAGTTTTGTTTTCCAGGGAAAAGCGCCGTTGTTTCTGTTTGGGGGACTGTGGCTGGGAGTGGCCGGCTGGCTCCTTAGAACACAGGATACGCAGGATGGTTCCCAGACCCAAGGTGGCACCAGTGCCAAGTCGGGCTGGTTTGATAGCACCAAGTGGCTCCTGCAATCTGCCATCCAGAAGCGGGGCAGCTTACTTTTGTTTTCCAGGGAAACGGACCGAGGTTTTTTTCTGGGGGCCTATGGCTGGGAGTGACCGGCTGGCTCCTGAAAAGCTACGATAGGCAGGATGGTGACCAGACCCATGGTGGCACCAGTGCCAAGTTGGGCTGGTTTGATAGTACCAAGTGGCTCCTGCAATCTGCCATCAAAAAGTTGGCAGGCGAGTTTTGTTTTCCAGGGAAAAGCGCCGTTGTGTGTATTTTGGGGCCTGTGGCTGGGAGTGGCCAGCTGGCTCCTTAGAATCCACGATACGCAGGATGGTTCCCAGACTCAAGGTGGCACCAGTGCCAAGTCGGGCTGGTTTGTTAGTACCAAGTGGTTCCTGCAATCTGCCATCCAGAAGCGGGGCAGCTGAATTTTGTTTGCCAGAGAAAAAGGCTGTTGTTTGTGTTTCGGGGCCTGTGGCTGGCAGTGGACGGCTGGCTCCTGAAAATCCATGATACGCAGCATGGTTCCCAGACCCAAGGTGGCACCAGTGCCAAGTAGGGCTAGTTTCATAGTACCCAGTGGCTCCTGCAATCTGCCATCCAGAAGAGGGGCAGTTGAGTTTTGTTTTCCAGAGAAAAGGGCCGTGGTTTGTGTTTGGGGCCTATGGCTGAGAGTGACCGGCTGGCCCCTGAAAATCCACGATAGGAAGGGTGGTTCCCAGATCCAAGGTGGCAGCAGTGCCATGTTGTGCTGGTGTGATAGTCCCAAGTGGCTCCTGCAATCTGCCATCCAGAAGTGGGGCAGCTGAATTTTGTTTGCCAGAGAAAAAGGCTGTGGTTTTTGTTTGGGGGCCTATGTCTGGGAGTGGCCGGCTGGCTCCTGAAAATCCATGATACGCAGCATGGTTCCCAGACCCAAGGTGGCACCAGTGCCAAGTGGGGCTGGTTTCACAGTGTCAAGTGCCTCCTGCAATCTCCCATCCAGAAGCGGGGCAGCTGAGTTTTGTTTGCCTGTGAAACGGGCCGTTGTTTTTGATTGGGGTCTGTGGCCGAGAATGTTCAGCTGGCTCCTGACAATCCACAATATGCAGGATGGTTCCCAGACCCAAGGTGGCACCAGTGCCAAGTCTTGCTGGTTTGATAGTACCAAGTGGCTCCTGCAATCTGCCATCCAGAAGCGGTGCAGCTGAGTTTTGTTTGCCAGAGGAAAGGGCCGTGGGTTGTGTTTGGGGGCATATGGCTGGGAGTGGCCGGCTGTCTCATTAAAAAGATCGATACGCAGGATGGTTCCCAGACCCAAGGTGGCACCAGTGCCAAGTCGGGCTGTTTTGATAGTACCAAGTGCGTCCTGCAATTTGCCATCCAGAAGAGGGGCAGTTGAGTTTTGTTTGCCAGAGAAAAGCGCCGTTGTTTGTGTTTGGGGGCTTGTGGCTGGGAGTGGCCGACTGGCGCCTTAGAATCTGCGATACGCAGCATGGTTCCCAGACCCAAGGTGGCACCAGTTCCAAGTTGGGCTGGTTTGATAGTACCAAGTGGCTCCTGCAATCTGCCATCCAGAAGCGGGGCAGCTTACTTTTGTTTGCCAGGGAAACGGGCCGAGGTTTGTGTTTGGGGGCCTATGGCTGGGAGTGACCGGCTGGCTCCTGGAAAGCTACAATAGGCAGGATGGTGACCAGACCCATGGTGGCACCAGTGCCAAGTTGGGCTGGTTTGATAGTACCAAGTTGCTCCTGCAATCTGCCATCAAAAAGTTGGCAGGCGAGTTTTGTTTTCCAGGGAAAAGCGCCGTTGTTTGTGTTTGGGGGCCTGTGGCTGGGAGTGGCCGGCTGGCTCCTTAGAATCCACGATACGCAGGATGGTTCCCAGACCCAAGGTGGCACCAGTGCCAAGTCGGGCTGGTTTGATACTACCAAGTGGTTCCTGCAATCTGCCATCCAGAAGCAGGGCAGCTTACTTTTGTTTGCCAGGGAAACGGGCCGTGGGTTTTGTTTGGGGGCATATAGCTGAGAGTGGCCCGCTGGCCCCTGAAAATCCACGCTAGGCAGCATGGTTCCCAGATGCAAGGTGGCACCAGTGCCAAGTCGGGCTGGTTTGATGGTGCAAAGTGGCTCCTGCAATCTGCCATCCAGAAGCGGGGCAGCTGATTTTTGTTTGCCAGAGAAAAATTCCGTGGATTGTTTTTGGGGGCATATTGCTGGGAGTGGCCGGCTGGCTCCTTAAAATGCTCGATACGCATGATGGTTCCCAGGCCCAAGGTGTCACCACTACCAAGTCGGCCTGCGGTTTTAGTATCAAGTTCATCCTGCAATTTGCCATCCAGAAGAGGGGCAGTTGAGTTTTGTTTGCCAGAGAAACGGGCCGAGGTTTCTGTTTGGGGACATATGGCTGAGAGTGGCCGGCTGGCCTCTGAAAATCCACGATACACAACATGGTTCCCAGATCCAAGGTGGCACCAGTGCCAAGTTGGGCTGGTTTGATAGTCCCAAGTGTCTCCTGCAATCTGCCATCCAGAAGCGGGGCAGCTTACTTTTGTTTGCCAGAGAAATAGGCCTAGGTTTTTGTTTGGAGGCCTGTGGCTAGGAGTGGCCTGCTGGCTCCTAAGAATCCACGATACGCAGGATGTTTACCAGACCCATGGTGGCACCAGTGCCAAGTTGGGCTGGTTTGATAGTACCAAGTGGCTCCTGCAAACTCCATCAAAAAGTTGGCAGGCGTGTTTTGTTTTCCAGGGAACAGCGCCGTTGATTTTGTTTGGGGGCCTGTGGCTGGGAGTGGCCGGCTGGCTCCTTAGAATCCACGATACGCAGGATGGTTCCCAGACCCAAGGTGGCACCAGTGCCAAGTCGGGCTGGTTTGATTACACCAAGTGGCTCCTGCAATCTGCCATCCAGAAGTGAGGCAGCTAAATTTTGTTTGCCAGAAATAGGGCCGTGGTTTTTGTTGGGGGCCTGTGGCTGGGAGTGGCCGGCTGGCTCCTTAGAATCCACCATACGCAGGATGGTTCCCAGACCCAAGGTGGTACCAGTGCCAAGTCGGGCTGGTTTGATAGTACCAAGTGGCTCCTGCAATCTGCCATCCAGAAGCGGGGCAGCTTACTTTTGTTTGCCAGGGAAACGGGCCGAGCTTTGTGTCTCGGGGCCTATGGCAGGGAGTGACCGGCTGGCTCCTGAAAAGCTACGATAGGCAGGATGGTGACCAGACCCATGGTGGCACCAGTGGCAAGTTGGGCTGGTTTGATAGTACCAAGTGGCTCCTGCAATCTGCCATCAAAAAGTTGGCAGGCGAGTTTTGTTTTCCAGGGAAAAGCGCCGTTGTGTGTGTTTTGGGGCCTGTGGCTGGGAGTGGCCAGCTGGCTCCTTAGAATCCACGATACGCAGGATGGTTCCCAGACCCAAGGTGGCACCAGTGCCAAGTCGGGCTGGTTTGTTAGTACCAAGTGGTTCCTGCAATCTGCCATCCAGAAGCGGGGCAGCTGAATTTTGTTTGCCAGAGAAAAAGGCTGTTGTTTGTGTTTCGGGGCCTGTGGCTGGCAGTGGACGGCTGGCTCCTGAAAATCCATGATACGCAGCATGGTTCCCAGACCCAAGGTGGCACCAGTGCCAAGTAGGGCTGGTTTCATAGTACCCAGTGGCTCCTGCAATCTGCCATCCAGAAGAGGGGCAGTTGAGTTTTGTTTTCCAGAGAAAAGGGCCGTGGTTTGTGTTTGGGGCCTATGGCTGAGAGTGACCGGCTGGCCCCTGAAAATCCACGATAGGAAGGATGATTCCCAGATCCAAGGTGGCACCAGTGCCATGTTGTGCTGGTGTGATAGTCCCAAGTGGCTCCTGCAATCTGCCATCCAGAAGCGGGGCAGCTGAATTTTGTTTGCCAGAGAAAAAGGCTGTGGTTTTTGTTTGGGGGCCTATGGCTGGGAGTGGCCGGCTGGCTCCTGAAAATCCATGATACGCAGCATGGTTCCCAGACCCAAGGTGGCACCAGTGCCAAGTGGGGCTGGTTTCACAGTGTCAAGTGCCTCCTGCAATCTCCCATCCAGAAGCGGGGCAGCTGAGTTTTGTTTGCCTGTGAAACGGGCCGTTGTTTTTGATTGGGGTCTGTGGCCGAGAGTGTCCAGCTGCCTCCTGACAATCCACAATACGCAGCATGGTTCCCAGACCCAAGGTGGCACCAGTGCCAAGTCGTGCTGGTTTGATAGTACCAAGTGCGACCTGCAATTTGCCATCCAGAAGAGGGGCAGTTGAGTTTTGTTTGCCAGAGAAAAGCGCCGTTGTTTGTGTTTGGGGTCTTGTGGCTGGGAGTGGCCGACTGGCGCCTTAGAATCTGCGATACGCAGCATGGTTCCCAGACCCAAGGTGGCACCAGTGCCAAGTTGGGCTGGTTTGATAGTACCAAGTGGCTCCTGCAATCTGCCATCCAGAAGCGGGGCAGCTTACTTTTGTTTGCCAGGGAAACGGGCCGAGGTTTGTGACTGGGGGCCTATGGCTGGGAGTGACCGGCTGGCTCCTGGAAAGCTACAATAGGCAGGATGGTTACCAGACCCATGGTGGCACCAGTGCCAAGTTGGGCTGGTTTGATAGTACCAAGTTGCTCCTGCAATCTGCCATCAAAAAGTTGGCAGGCGAGTTTTGTTTTCCAGGGAAAAGCGCCGTTGTTTGTATTTGGGGGCCTGTGGCTGGGAGTGGCCGGCTGGCTCCTTAGAATCCACGATACGCAGGATGGTTCCCAGACCCAAGGTGGCACCAGTGCCAAGTCGGGCTGGTTTGATACTACCAAGTGGTTCCTGCAATCTGCCATCCAGAAGCGGGGCAGCTTACTTTTGTTTGCCAGGGAAACGGGCCCTGGGTTTTGTTTGGGGGCATATAGCTGAGAGTGGCCGGCTGGCCCCTGAAAATCCACGCTAGGCAGCATGGTTCCAGGATGCAAGGTGGCACCAGTGCCAAGTCGGGCTGGTTTGATGGGTCAAAGTGGCTCCTGCAATCTGCCATCCAGAAGCGGGGCAGCTGATTTTTGTTTGCCAGAGAAAAATTCCGTGGATTGTTTTTGGGGGCATATTGCTGGGAGTGGCCGGCTGGCTCCTTAAAATGCTCGATACGCATGATGGTTCCCAGGCCCAAGGTGTCACCACTACCAAGTCGGCCTGCGGTTTTAGTATCAAGTTCATCTTGCAATTTGCCATCCAGAAGAGGGGCAGTTGAGTTTTGTTTGCCAGAGAAACGGGCCGAGGTTTCTGTTTGGGGGCATATGGCTGAGAGTGGCCGGCTGGCCCCTGAAAATCCACGATAGGCAGGATGGTTCCCAGACCCAAGGTGGCACCAGTGCCAAGTCGGGCTGGTTTGTTAGTACCAAGTGGTTCCTGCAATCTGCCATCCAGAAGCGGGGCAGCTGAATTTTTTTTGCCAGAGAAAAAGGCTGTTGTTTGTGTTTCGGGGCCTGTGGCTGGCAGTGGACGGCTGGCTCCTGAAAATCCATGATACGCAGCATGGTTCCCAGACCCAAGGTGGCACCAGTGCCAAGTAGGGCTAGTTTCATAGTACCCAGTGGCTCCTGCAATCTGCCATCCAGAAGAGGGGCAGTTGAGTTTTGTTTTCCAGAGAAAAGGGCCGTGGTTTGTGTTTGGGGCCTATGGCTGAGAGTGACCGGCTGGCCCCTGAAAATCCACGATAGGAAGGATGGTTCCCAGATCCAAGGTGGCAGCAGTGCCATGTTGTGCTGGTGTGATAGTCCCAAGTGGCTCCTGCAATCTGCCATCCAGAAGTGGGGCAGCTGAATTTTGTTTGCCAGAGAAAAAGGCTGTGGTTTTTGTTTGGGGGCCTATGGCTGGGAGTGGCCGGCTGGCTCCTGAAAATCCATGATACGCAGCATGGTTCCCAGACCCAAGGTGGCACCAGTGCCAAGTGGGGCTGGTTTCACAGTGTCAAGTGCCTCCTGCAATCTCCCATCCAGAAGCGGGGCAGCTGAGTTTTGTTTGCCTGTGAAACGGGCCGTTGTTTTTGATTGGGGTCTGTGGCCGAGAATGTTCAGCTGGCTCCTGACAATCCACAATATGCAGGATGGTTCCCAGACCCAAGGTGGCACCAGTGCCAAGTCTTGCTGGTTTGATAGTACCAAGTGGCTCCTGCAATCTGCCATCCAGAAGCGGTGCAGCTGAGTTTTGTTTGCCAGAGGAAAGGGCCGTGGGTTGTGTTTGGGGGCATATGGCTGGGAGTGGCCGGCTGTCTCATTAAAAAGATCGATACGCAGGATGGTTCCCAGACCCAAGGTGGCACCAGTGCCAAGTCGGGCTGTTTTTATAGTACCAAGTGCGTCCTGCAATTTGCCATCCAGAAGAGGGGCAGTTGAGTTTTGTTTTCCAGGGAAAAGCGCCGTTGTTTGTGTTTGGGGGCCTGTGGCTGGGAGTGGCCGGCTGGCTCCTTAGAATCCACGATACGCAGGATGGTTCCCAGACCCAAGGTGGCACCAGTGCCAAGTCGGGCTGGTTTGATACTACCAAGTGGTTCCTGCAATCTGCCATCCAGAAGCAGGGCAGCTTACTTTTGTTTGCCAGGGAAACGGGCCGTGGGTTTTGTTTGGGGGCATATAGCTGAGAGTGGCCCGCTGGCCCCTGAAAATCCACGCTAGGCAGCATGGTTCCCAGATGCAAGGTGGCACCAGTGCCAAGTCGGGCTGGTTTGATGGTGCAAAGTGGCTCCTGCAATCTGCCATCCAGAAGCGGGGCAGCTGATTTTTGTTTGCCAGAGAAAAATTCCGTGGATTGTTTTTGGGGGCATATTGCTGGGAGTGGCCGGCTGGCTCCTTAAAATGCTCGATACGCATGATGGTTCCCAGGCCCAAGGTGTCACCACTACCAAGTCGGCCTGCGGTTTTAGTATCAAGTTCATCCTGCAATTTGCCATCCAGAAGAGGGGCAGTTGAGTTTTGTTTGCCAGAGAAACGGGCCGAGGTTTCTGTTTGGGGACATATGGCTGAGAGTGGCCGGCTGGCCTCTGAAAATCCACGATACACAACATGGTTCCCAGATCCAAGGTGGCACCAGTGCCAAGTTGGGCTGGTTTGATAGTCCCAAGTGTCTCCTGCAATCTGCCATCCAGAAGCGGGGCAGCTTACTTTTGTTTGCCAGAGAAATAGGCCTAGGTTTTTGTTTGGGGGCCTGTGGCTAGGAGTGGCCTGCTGGCTCCTAAGAATCCACGATACGCAGGATGTTTACCAGACCCATGGTGGCACCAGTGCCAAGTTGGGCTGGTTTGATAGTACCAAGTGGCTCCTGCAAACTCCATCAAAAAGTTGGCAGGCGTGTTTTGTTTTCCAGGGAACAGCGCCGTTGATTTTGTTTGGGGGCCTGTGGCTGGGAGTGGCCGGCTGGCTCCTTAGAATCCACGATACGCAGGATGGTTCCCAGACCCAAGGTGACACCAGTGCCAAGTCGGGCTGGTTTGATTACACCAAGTGGTTCCTGCAATCTGCCATCCAGAAGTGAGGCAGCTAAGTTTTGTTTGCCAGAAAAAAGGGCCGTGGTTTTTGTTGGGGGCCTGTGGCTGGGAGTGGCCGGCTGGCTCCTTAGAATCCACCATACGCAGGATGGTTCCCAGACCCAAGGTGGTACCAGTGCCAAGTCGGGCTGGTTTGATAGTACCAAGTGGCTCCTGCAATCTGCCATCCAGAAGCGGGGCAGCTTACTTTTGTTTGCCAGGGAAACGGGCCGAGCTTTGTGTCTCGGGGCCTATGGCAGGGAGTGACCGGCTGGCTCCTGAAAAGCTACGATAGGCAGGATGGTGACCAGACCCATGGTGGCACCAGTGGCAAGTTGGGCTGGTTTGATAGTACCAAGTGGCTCCTGCAATCTGCCATCAAAAAGTTGGCAGGCGAGTTTTGTTTTCCAGGGAAAAGCGCCGTTGTGTGTGTTTTGGGGCCTGTGGCTGGGAGTGGCCAGCTGGCTCCTTAGAATCCACGATACGCAGGATGGTTCCCAGACCCAAGGTGGCACCAGTGCCAAGTCGGGCTGGTTTGTTAGTACCAAGTGGTTCCTGCAATCTGCCATCCAGAAGCGGGGCAGCTGAATTTTGTTTGCCAGAGAAAAAGGCTGTTGTTTGTGTTTCGGGGCCTGTGGCTGGCAGTGGACGGCTGGCTCCTGAAAATCCATGATACGCAGCATGGTTCCCAGACCCAAGGTGGCACCAGTGCCAAGTAGGGCTGGTTTCATAGTACCCAGTGGCTCCTGCAATCTGCCATCCAGAAGAGGGGCAGTTGAGTTTTGTTTTCCAGAGAAAAGGGCCGTGGTTTGTGTTTGGGGCCTATGGCTGAGAGTGACCGGCTGGCCCCTGAAAATCCACGATAGGAAGGATGATTCCCAGATCCAAGGTGGCACCAGTGCCATGTTGTGCTGGTGTGATAGTCCCAAGTGGCTCCTGCAATCTGCCATCCAGAAGCGGGGCAGCTGAATTTTGTTTGCCAGAGAAAAAGGCTGTGGTTTTTGTTTGGGGGCCTATGGCTGGGAGTGGCCGGCTGGCTCCTGAAAATCCATGATACGCAGCATGGTTCCCAGACCCAAGGTGGCACCAGTGCCAAGTGGGGCTGGTTTCACAGTGTCAAGTGCCTCCTGCAATCTCCCATCCAGAAGCGGGGCAGCTGAGTTTTGTTTGCCTGTGAAACGGGCCGTTGTTTTTGATTGGGGTCTGTGGCCGAGAGTGTCCAGCTGCCTCCTGACAATCCACAATACGCAGGATGGTTCCCAGACCCAAGGTGGCACCAGTGCCAAGTCGTGCTGGTTTGATAGTACCAAGTGCGACCTGCAATTTGCCATCCAGAAGAGGGGCAGTTGAGTTTTGTTTGCCAGAGAAAAGCGCCGTTGTTTGTGTTTGGGGTCTTGTGGCTGGGAGTGGCCGACTGGCGCCTTAGAATCTGCGATACGCAGCATGGTTCCCAGACCCAAGGTGGCACCAGTGCCAAGTTGGGCTGGTTTGATAGTACCAAGTGGCTCCTGCAATCTGCCATCCAGAAGCGGGGCAGCTTACTTTTGTTTGCCAGGGAAACGGGCCGAGGTTTGTGACTGGGGGCCTATGGCTGGGAGTGACCGGCTGGCTCCTGGAAAGCTACAATAGGCAGGATGGTTACCAGACCCATGGTGGCACCAGTGCCAAGTTGGGCTGGTTTGATAGTACCAAGTTGCTCCTGCAATCTGCCATCAAAAAGTTGGCAGGCGAGTTTTGTTTTCCAGGGAAAAGCGCCGTTGTTTGTATTTGGGGGCCTGTGGCTGGGAGTGGCCGGCTGGCTCCTTAGAATCCACGATACGCAGGATGGTTCCCAGACCCAAGGTGGCACCAGTGCCAAGTCGGGCTGGTTTGATACTACCAAGTGGTTCCTGCAATCTGCCATCCAGAAGCGGGGCAGCTTACTTTTGTTTACCAGGGAAACGGGCCCTGGGTTTTGTTTGGGGGCATATAGCTGAGAGTGGCCGGCTGGCCCCTGAAAATCCACGCTAGGCAGCATGGTTCCAGGATGCAAGGTGGCACCAGTGCCAAGTCGGGCTGGTTTGATGGGTCAAAGTGGCTCCTGCAATCTGCCATCCAGAAGCGGGGCAGCTGATTTTTGTTTGCCAGAGAAAAATTCCGTGGATTGTTTTTGGGGGCATATTGCTGGGAGTGGCCGGCTGGCTACTTAAAATGCTCGATACGCATGATGGTTCCCAGGCCCAAGGTGTCACCACTACCAAGTCGGCCTGCGGTTTTAGTATCAAGTTCATCTTGCAATTTGCCATCCAGAAGAGGGGCAGTTGAGTTTTGTTTGCCAGAGAAACGGGCCGAGGTTTCTGTTTGGGGGCATATGGCTGAGAGTGGCCGGCTGGCCCCTGAAAATCCACGATAGGCAGGATGGTTCCCAGACCCAAGGTGGCACCAGTGCCAAGTCGGGCTGGTTTGTTAGTACCAAGTGGTTCCTGCAATCTGCCATCCAGAAGCGGGGCAGCTGAATTTTGTTTGCCAGAGAAAAAGGCTGTTGTTTGTGTTTCGGGGCCTGTGGCTGGCAGTGGACGGCTGGCTCCTGAAAATCCATGATACGCAGCATGGTTCCCAGACCCAAGGTGGCACCAGTGCCAAGTAGGGCTAGTTTCATAGTACCCAGTGGCTCCTGCAATCTGCCATCCAGAAGAGGGGCAGTTGAGTTTTGTTTTCCAGAGAAAAGGGCCGTGGTTTGTGTTTGGGGCCTATGGCTGAGAGTGACCGGCTGGCCCCTGAAAATCCACGATAGGAAGGATGGTTCCCAGATCCAAGGTGGCAGCAGTGCCATGTTGTGCTGGTGTGATAGTCCCAAGTGGCTCCTGCAATCTGCCATCCAGAAGTGGGGCAGCTGAATTTTGTTTGCCAGAGAAAAAGGCTGTGGTTTTTGTTTGGGGGCCTATGGCTGGGAGTGGCCGGCTGGCTCCTGAAAATCCATGATACGCAGCATGGTTCCCAGACCCAAGGTGGCACCAGTGCCAAGTGGGGCTGGTTTCACAGTGTCAAGTGCCTCCTGCAATCTCCCATCCAGAAGCGGGGCAGCTGAGTTTTGTTTGCCTGTGAAACGGGCCGTTGTTTTTGATTGGGGTCTGTGGCCGAGAATGTTCAGCTGGCTCCTGACAATCCACAATATGCAGGATGGTTCCCAGACCCAAGGTGGCACCAGTGCCAAGTCTTGCTGGTTTGATAGTACCAAGTGGCTCCTGCAATCTGCCATCCAGAAGCGGTGCAGCTGAGTTTTGTTTGCCAGAGGAAAGGGCCGTGGGTTGTGTTTGGGGGCATATGGCTGGGAGTGGCCGGCTGTCTCATTAAAAAGATCGATACGCAGGATGGTTCCCAGACCCAAGGTGGCACCAGTGCCAAGTCGGGCTGTTTTTATAGTACCAAGTGCGTCCTGCAATTTGCCATCCAGAAGAGGGGCAGTTGAGTTTTGTTTGCCAGAGAAAAGCGCCGTTGTTTGTGTTTGGGGGCTTGTGGCTGGGAGTGGCCGACTGGCGCCTTAGAATCTGCGATACGCAGCATGGTTCCCAGACCCAAGGTGGCACCAGTTCCAAGTTGGGCTGGTTTGATAGTACCAAGTGGCTCCTGCAATCTGCCATCCAGAAGCGGGGCAGCTTACTTTTGTTTGCCAGGGAAACGGGCCGAGGTTTGTGTTTGGGGGCCTATGGCTGGGAGTGACCGGCTGGCTCCTGGAAAGCTACAATAGGCAGGATGGTGACCAGACCCATGGTGGCACCAGTGCCAAGTTGGGCTGGTTTGATAGTACCAAGTTGCTCCTGCAATCTGCCATCAAAAAGTTGGCAGGCGAGTTTTGTTTTCCAGGGAAAAGCGCCGTTGTTTGTGTTTGGGGGCCTGTGGCTGGGAGTGGCCGGCTGGCTCCTTAGAATCCACGATACGCAGGATGGTTCCCAGACCCAAGGTGGCACCAGTGCCAAGTCGGGCTGGTTTGATACTACCAAGTGGTTCCTGCAATCTGCCATCCAGAAGCAGGGCAGCTTACTTTTGTTTGCCAGGGAAACGGGCCGTGGGTTTTGTTTGGGGGCATATAGCTGAGAGTGGCCCGCTGGCCCCTGAAAATCCACGCTAGGCAGCATGGTTCCCAGATGCAAGGTGGCACCAGTGCCAAGTCGGGCTGGTTTGATGGTGCAAAGTGGCTCCTGCAATCTGCCATCCAGAAGCGGGGCAGCTGATTTTTGTTTGCCAGAGAAAAATTCCGTGGATTGTTTTTGGGGGCATATTGCTGGGAGTGGCCGGCTGGCTCCTTAAAATGCTCGATACGCATGATGGTTCCCAGGCCCAAGGTGTCACCACTACCAAGTCGGCCTGCGGTTTTAGTATCAAGTTCATCCTGCAATTTGCCATCCAGAAGAGGGGCAGTTGAGTTTTGTTTGCCAGAGAAACGGGCCGAGGTTTCTGTTTGGGGACATATGGCTGAGAGTGGCCGGCTGGCCTCTGAAAATCCACGATACACAACATGGTTCCCAGATCCAAGGTGGCACCAGTGCCAAGTTGGGCTGGTTTGATAGTCCCAAGTGGCTCCTGCAATCTGCCATCCAGAAGCGGGGCAGCTTACTTTTGTTTGCCAGAGAAATAGGCCTAGGTTTTTGTTTGGGGGCCTGTGGCTAGGAGTGGCCTGCTGGCTCCTAAGAATCCACGATACGCAGGATGTTTACCAGACCCATGGTGGCACCAGTGCCAAGTTGGGCTGGTTTGATAGTACCAAGTGGCTCCTGCAAACTCCATCAAAAAGTTGGCAGGCGTGTTTTGTTTTCCAGGGAACAGCGCCGTTGATTTTGTTTGGGGGCCTGTGGCTGGGAGTGGCCGGCTGGCTCCTTAGAATCCACGATACGCAGGATGGTTCCCAGACCCAAGGTGACACCAGTGCCAAGTCGGGCTGGTTTGATTACACCAAGTGGCTCCTGCAATCTGCCATCCATAAGTGAGGCAGCTAAGTTTTGTTTGCCAGAAAAAAGGGCCGTGGTTTTTGTTGGGGGCCTGTGGCGGGGAGTAGCCGGCTGGCTCCTTAAAATCCACGATAGGCAGGATGGTTCCCAGACCCAAGGTGGTACCAGTGCCAAGTCGGGCTGGTTTGATAGTACCAAGTGGCTCCTGCAATCTGCCATCCAGAAGCGGGGCAGCTTACTTTTGTTTGCCAGGGAAACGGGCCGAGCTTTGTGTCTCGGGGCCTATGGCAGGGAGTGACCGGCTGGCTCCTGAAAAGCTACGATAGGCAGGATGGTGACCAGACCCATGGTGGCACCAGTGGCAAGTTGGGCTGGTTTGATAGTACCAAGTGGCTCCGGCAATCTGCCATCAAAAAGTTGGCAGGCGAGTTTTGTTTTCCAGGGAAAAGCGCCGTTGTGTGTGTTTTGGGGCCTGTGGCTGGGAGTGGCCAGCTGGCTCCTTAGAATCCACGATACGCAGGATGGTTCCCAGACCCAAGGTGGCACCAGTGCCAAGTCGGGCTGGTTTGATACTACCAAGTGGTTCCTGCAATCTGCCATCCAGAAGCGGGGCAGCTGAATTTTGTTTGCCAGAGAAAAAGGCTGTTGTTTGTGTTTCGGGGCCTGTGGCTGGCAGTGGACGGCTGGCTCCTGAAAATCCATGATACGCAGCATGGTTCCCAGACCCAAGGTGGCGCCAGTGCCAAGTAGGGCTGGTTTCATAGTACCCAGTGGCTCCTGCAATCTGCCATCCAGAAGAGGGGCAGTTGAGTTTTGTTTTCCAGAGAAAAGGGCCGTGGTTTGTGTTTGGGGCCTATGGCTGAGAGTGACCGGCTGGCCCCTGAAAATCCACGATAGGAAGGATGATTCCCAGATCCAAGGTGGCACCAGTGCCATGTTGTGCTGGTGTGATAGTCCCAAGTGGCTCCTGCAATCTGCCATCCAGAAGCGGGGCAGCTGAATTTTGTTTGCCAGAGAAAAAGGCTGTGGTTTTTGTTTGGGGGCCTATGGCTGGGAGTGGCCGGCTGGCTCCTGAAAATCCATGATACGCAGCATGGTTCCCAGACCCAAGGTGGCACCAGTGCCAAGTGGGGCTGGTTTCACAGTGTCAAGTGCCTCCTGCAATCTCCCATCCAGAAGCGGGGTAGCTGAGTTTTGTTTGCCTGTGAAACGGGCCGTTGTTTTTGATTGGGGTCTGTGGCCGAGAGTGTCCAGCTGCCTCCTGACAATCCACAATACGCAGGATGGTTCCCAGACCCAAGGTGGCACCAGTGCCAAGTCGTGCTGGTTTGATAGTACCAAGTGCGACCTGCAATTTGCCATCCAGAAGAGGGGCAGTTGAGTTTTGTTTGCCAGAGAAAAGCGCCGTTGTTTGTGTTTGGGGTCTTGTGGCTGGGAGTGGCCGACTGGCGCCTTAGAATCTGCGATACGCAGCATGGTTCCCAGACCCAAGGTGGCACCAGTGCCAAGTTGGGCTGGTTTGATAGTACCAAGTGGCTCCTGCAATCTGCCATCCAGAAGCGGGGCAGCTTACTTTTGTTTGCCAGGGAAACGGGCCGAGGTTTGTGACTGGGGGCCTATGGCTGGGAGTGACCGGCTGGCTCCTGGAAAGCTACAATAGGCAGGATGGTTACCAGACCCATGGTGGCACCAGTGCCAAGTTGGGCTGGTTTGATAGTACCAAGTTGCTCCTGCAATCTGCCATCAAAAAGTTGGCAGGCGAGTTTTGTTTTCCAGGGAAAAGCGCCGTTGTTTGTATTTGGGGGCCTGTGGCTGGGAGTGGCCGGCTGGCTCCTTAGAATCCACGATACGCAGGATGGTTCCCAGACCCAAGGTGGCACCAGTGCCAAGTCGGGCTGGTTTGATACTACCAAGTGGTTCCTGCAATCTGCCATCCAGAAGCGGGGCAGCTTACTTTTGTTTGCCAGGGAAACGGGCCGTGGGTTTTGTTTGGGGGCATATAGCTGAGAGTGGCCGGCTGGCCCCTGAAAATCCACGCTAGGCAGCATGGTTCCAGGATGCAAGGTGGCACCAGTGCCAAGTCGGGCTGGTTTGATGGGTCAAAGTGGCTCCTGCAATCTGCCATCCAGAAGCGGGGCAGCTGATTTTTGTTTGCCAGAGAAAAATTCCGTGGATTGTTTTTGGGGGCATATTGCTGGGAGTGGCCGGCTGGCTCCTTAAAATGCTCGATACGCATGATGGTTCCCAGGCCCAAGGTGTCACCACTACCAAGTCGGCCTGCGGTTTTAGTATCAAGTTCATCTTGCAATTTGCCATCCAGAAGAGGGGCAGTTGAGTTTTGTTTGCCAGAGAAACGGGCCGAGGTTTCTGTTTGGGGGCATATGGCTGAGAGTGGCCGGCTGGCCCCTGAAAATCCACGATACACAGCATGGTTCCCAGATCCAAGGTGGCACCAGTGCCAAGTTGGGCTGGTTTGATAGTCCCAAGTGTCTCCTGCAATCTGCCATCCAGAAGCGGGGCAGCTTACTTTTGTTTGCCAGAGAAATAGGCCTAGGTTTTTGTCTGGGGGCCTGTGGCTAGGAGTGGCCGGCTGGCTCCTAAGAATCCACGATACGCAGGATGTTTACCAGACCCAAGGTGGCACCAGTGCCAAGTTGGGCTGGTTTGATAGTACCAAGTGGCTCCTGCAAACTCCATCAAAAAGTTGGCAGGCGTGTTTTGTTTTCCAGGGAACAGCGCCGTTGATTTTGTTTGGGGGCCTGTGGCTGGGAGTGGCCGGCTGGCTCCTTAGAATCCACGATACGCAGGATGGTTCCCAGACCCAAGGTGGCACCAGTGCCAAGTCGGGCTGGTTTGATTACACCAAGTGACTCCTGCAATCTGCCATCCAGAAGTGAGGCAGCTAAGTTTTGTTTGCGAGAAAAAAGGGCCGTGGTTTTTGTTGGGGGCCTGTGGCGGGGAGTAGCCGGCTGGCTCCTTAAAATCCACGATAGGCAGGATGGTTCCCAGACCCAAGGTGGTACCAGTGCCAAGTCGGGCTGGTTTGATAGTACCAAGTGGCTCCTGCAATCTGCCATCCAGAAGCGGGGCAGCTTACTTTTGTTTGCCAGGGAAACGGGCCGAGCTTTGTGTCTCGGGGCCTATGGCAGGGAGTGACCGGCTGGCTCCTTAGAATCCACGATACGCAGGATGGTGACCAGACCCATGGTGGCACCAGTGGCAAGTTGGGCTGGTTTGATAGTACCAAGTGGCTCCTGCAATCTGCCATCAAAAAGTTGGCAGGCGAGTTTTGTTTTCCAGGGAAAAGCGCCGTTGTGTGTGTTTTGGGGCCTGTGGCTGGGAGTGGCCAGCTGGCTCCTTAGAATCCACGATACGCAGGATGGTTCCCAGACCCAAGGTGGCACCAGTGCCAAGTCGGGCTGGTTTGTTAGTACCAAGTGGTTCCTGCAATCTGCCATCCAGAAGCGGGGCAGCTGAATTTTGTTTGCCAGAGAAAAAGGCTGTTGTTTGTGTTTCGGGGCCTGTGGCTGGCAGTGGACGGCTGGCTCCTGAAAATCCATGATACGCAGCATGGTTCCCAGACCCAAGGTGGCACCAGTGCCAAGTAGGGCTGGTTTCATAGTACCCAGTGGCTCCTGCAATCTGCCATCCAGAAGAGGGGCAGTTGAGTTTTGTTTTCCAGAGAAAAGGGCCGTGGTTTGTGTTTGGGGCCTATGGCTGAGAGTGACCGGCTGGCCCCTGAAAATCCACGATAGGAAGGATGATTCCCAGATCCAAGGTGGCACCAGTGCCATGTTGTGCTGGTGTGATAGTCCCAAGTGGCTCCTGCAATCTGCCATCCAGAAGCGGGGCAGCTGAATTTTGTTTGCCAGAGAAAAAGGCTGTGGTTTTTGTTTGGGGGCCTATGGCTGGGAGTGGCCGGCTGGCTCCTGAAAATCCATGATACGCAGCATGGTTCCCAGACCCAAGGTGGCACCAGTGCCAAGTGGGGCTGGTTTCACAGTGTCAAGTGCCTCCTGCAATCTCCCATCCAGAAGCGGGGCAGCTGAGTTTTGTTTGCCTGTGAAACGGGCCGTTGTTTTTGATTGGGGTCTGTGGCCGAGAGTGTCCAGCTGCCTCCTGACAATCCACAATACGCAGGATGGTTCCCAGACCCAAGGTGGCACCAGTGCCAAGTCGTGCTGGTTTGATAGTACCAAGTGCGACCTGCAATTTGCCATCCAGAAGAGGGGCAGTTGAGTTTTGTTTGCCAGAGAAAAGCGCCGTTGTTTGTGTTTGGGGTCTTGTGGCTGGGAGTGGCCGACTGGCGCCTTAGAATCTGCGATACGCAGCATGGTTCCCAGACCCAAGGTGGCACCAGTGCCAAGTTGGGCTGGTTTGATAGTACTAAATAGCTCCTGCAATCTGCCATCCAGAAGCGGGGCAGCTTACTTTTGTTTGCCAGGGAAACGGGCCGAGGTTTGTGACTGGGGGCCTATGGCTGGGAGTGACCGGCTGGCTCCTGGAAAGCTACAATAGGCAGGATGGTTACCAGACCCATGGTGGCACCAGTGCCAAGTTGGGCTGGTTTGATAGTACCAAGTTGCTCCTGCAATCTGCCATCAAAAAGTTGGCAGGCGAGTTTTGTTTTCCAGGGAAAAGCGCCGTTGTTTGTATTTGGGGGCCTGTGGCTGGGAGTGGCCGGCTGGCTCCTTAGAATCCACGATACGCAGGATGGTTCCCAGACCCAAGGTGGCACCAGTGCCAAGTCGGGCTGGTTTGATACTACCAAGTGGTTCCTGCAATCTGCCATCCAGAAGCGGGGCAGCTTACTTTTGTTTGCCAGGGAAACGGGCCGTGGGTTTTGTTTGGGGGCATATAGCTGAGAGTGGCCGGCTGGCCCCTGAAAATCCACGCTAGGCAGCATGGTTCCAGGATGCAAGGTGGCACCAGTGCCAAGTCGGGCTGGTTTGATGGGTCAAAGTGGCTCCTGCAATCTGCCATCCAGAAGCGGGGCAGCTGATTTTTGTTTGCCAGAGAAAAATTCCGTGGATTGTTTTTGGGGGCATATTGCTGGGAGTGGCCGGCTGGCTACTTAAAATGCTCGATACGCATGATGGTTCCCAGGCCCAAGGTGTCACCACTACCAAGTCGGCCTGCGGTTTTAGTATCAAGTTCATCTTGCAATTTGCCATCCAGAAGAGGGGCAGTTGAGTTTTGTTTGCCAGAGAAACGGGCCGAGGTTTCTGTTTGGGGGCATATGGCTGAGAGTGGCCGGCTGGCCCCTGAAAATCCACGATACACAGCATGGTTCCCAGATCCAAGGTGGCACCAGTGCCAAGTTGGGCTGGTTTGATAGTCCCAAGTGTCTCCTGCAATCTGCCATCCAGAAGCGGGGCAGCTTACTTTTGTTTGCCAGAGAAATAGGCCTAGGTTTTTGTTTGGGGGCCTGTGGCTAGGAGTGGCCGGCTGGCTCCTAAGAATCCACGATACGCAGGATGTTTACCAGACCCATGGTGGCACCAGTGCCAAGTTGGGCTGGTTTGATAGTACCAAGTGGCTCCTGCAAACTCCATCAAAAAGTTGGCAGGCGTGTTTTGTTTTCCAGGGAACAGCGCCGTTGATTTTGTTTGGGGGCCTGTGGCTGGGAGTGGCCGGCTGGCTCCTTAGAATCCACGATACGCAGGATGGTTCCCAGACCCAAGGTGGCACCAGTGCCAAGTCGGGCTGGTTTGATTACACCAAGTGACTCCTGCAATCTGCCATCCAGAAGTGAGGCAGCTAAGTTTTGTTTGCGAAAAAAAAGGGCCGTGGTTTTTGTTGGGGGCCTGTGGCTGGGAGTAGCCGGCTGGCTCCTTAAAATCCACGATAGGCAGGATGGTTCCCAGACCCAAGGTGGCACCAGTGTCAAGTTGGGCTGGTTTGATAGTACCAAGTGGCTCCTGCAATCTGCCATCCAGAAGCGGGGCAGCTTACTTTTGTTTGCCAGGGAAACGGGCCGAGGTATTTGTCTGGGGACCTATGGCTGGGAGTGACCGGCTGGCTCCTGAAAAGCTACGATAGGCAGGATGGTTCCCTGACCCAAGGTGGCACCAGTGCCAAGTCGGGCGGTTTTCGTAGTACAAAGTGCGTCCTAAAATTTGCCATCCAGAAGAGGGGCAGTTGAGTTTTGTTTACCAGAGAAAAGGGCCGTGGTTTGTTTTTGGGGGCATATGGCTGATAGTGGCCGTCTGGCCCCTGAAAATCCACGATAGGCAGGATGGTTCCCAGACCAGAGGTGGCACCAGTGCCAAGTTGGGCTGGTTTGATAGTACTAAATAGCACCTGCAATCTGCCATGCAGAAGCGGGGCAGCTTACTTTTGTTTGCCAGGGAAACTGGCCGAGGTTTGTGTCTGGGGGCCTATGGCTGGGAGTGACCGCCTGGCTCATGAAAAGCTACGATAGGCAGGATGGTGACCAGACCCATGGTGGCACCAGTGCCAAGTTGGGCTGGTTTGATAGTACCAAGTGGCTCCTGCAATCTGCCATCAAAAAGTTGGCAGGCCAGTTTTGTTTTCCAGGGAAAAGCGCCGTTGTTTGTGTTTGGGGGACTGTTGGTGGGAGTGGCCGGCTGGCTCCTTAGAACACACGATACGCAGGATGGTTCCCAGACCCAAGGTGGCACCAGTGCCACGTCGGGCTGGTTTGATGGTGAAAAGTGGCTCCTGCAATCTGCTATCCTGAAGCGGGGTAGCTTACATTTGTGTGCCAGGGAAACGGGCCGAGGTTTATGACTGGGGGCCTAGGGCTAGAAGTGACCGGCTGGCTCCTGAAAAGCAACAATAGGCAGGATGGTTCCCAGACCCAAGGTGGCACCAGTGCCAAGTTGGGCTGGTTTGATGGTACCAACTGGCTCCTGCAATCTGCCATCTAAAAGTTGTCAGGCGAGTTTTGTTTTCCAGGGAAAAGCGCCGTTGATTTTGTTTGGAGGCCTGTGGCTGGCAGTGGCTGCCTGTCGTCTTACAATCCGGGTTACGCAGCATGGTTCCCAGAGCCAAGGTGGCACCAGTGTCAAGTTGGGCTGGTTTGATTGTACCAAGTGGCTCCTGCAATCTGCCATCCAGAAGCGGGGCAGCTTACTTTTGTTTGCCAGGGAAACGGGCCGAGCTTTTTGTCTGGGGACCTATGGCTGGGAGTGACCGGCTGGCTCCTGAAAAGCTACGATAGGCAGGATGGTGACCAGACCCATGGTGGCACCAGTGCCAAGTTGGGCTGGTTTGATAGTACCAAGTGTCTCCTGCAATCTGCCATCAAAAACTTGGCAGGTCAGTTTTGTTTTCCAGGGAAAAGCGCCGTTGTTTCTGTTTGGGGGCCTGTGGCTGGGAGTGGCCGGCTGGCTCCTTAGAATCCACGATACGCAGGATGGTTCCCAGACCCAAGGTGGCACCAGTGCCAAGTCGGGCTGGTTTGATAGCACCAAGTGGCTCCTGCAATCTGCCATCCAGAAGCGGGGCAGCTTACTTTTGTTTTCCAGGGAAACGGACCGAGGTTTTTTTCTGGGGGCCTATGGCTGGGAGTGACCGGCTGGCTCCTGAAAAGCTACGATAGGCAGGATGGTGACCAGACCCATGGTGGCACCAGTGCCAAGTTGGGCTGGTTTGATAGTACCAAGTGGCTCCTGCAATCTGCCATCAAAAAGTTGGCAGGCGAGTTTTGTTTTCCAGGGAAAAGCGCCGTTGTGTGTATTTTGGGGCCTGTGGCTGGGAGTGGCCAGCTGGCTCCTTAGAATCCACGATACGCAGGATGGTTCCCAGACTCAAGGTGGCACCAGTGCCAAGTCGGGCTGGTTTGTTAGTACCAAGTGGTTCCTGCAATCTGCCATCCAGAAGCGGGGCAGCTGAATTTTGTTTGCCAGAGAAAAAGGCTGTTGTTTGTGTTTCGGGGCCTGTGGCTGGCAGTGGACGGCTGGCTCCTGAAAATCCATGATACGCAGCATGGTTCCCAGACCCAAGGTGGCACCAGTGCCAAGTAGGGCTAGTTTCATAGTACCCAGTGGCTCCTGCAATCTGCCATCCAGAAGAGGGGCAGTTGAGTTTTGTTTTCCAGAGAAAAGGGCCGTGGTTTGTGTTTGGGGCCTATGGCTGAGAGTGACCGGCTGGCCCCTGAAAATCCACGATAGGAAGGATGGTTCCCAGATCCAAGGTGGCAGCAGTGCCATGTTGTGCTGGTGTGATAGTCCCAAGTGGCTCCTGCAATCTGCCATCCAGAAGTGGGGCAGCTGAATTTTGTTTGCCAGAGAAAAAGGCTGTGGTTTTTGTTTGGGGGCCTATGGCTGGGAGTGGCCGGCTGGCTCCTGAAAATCCATGATACGCAGCATGGTTCCCAGACCCAAGGTGGCACCAGTGCCAAGTGGGGCTGGTTTCACAGTGTCAAGTGCCTCCTGCAATCTCCCATCCAGAAGCGGGGCAGCTGAGTTTTGTTTGCCTGTGAAACGGGCCGTTGTTTTTGATTGGGGTCTGTGGCCGAGAATGTTCAGCTGGCTCCTGACAATCCACAATATGCAGGATGGTTCCCAGACCCAAGGTGGCACCAGTGCCAAGTCTTGCTGGTTTGATAGTACCAAGTGGCTCCTGCAATCTGCCATCCAGAAGCGGTGCAGCTGAGTTTTGTTTGCCAGAGGAAAGGGCCGTGGGTTGTGTTTGGGGGCATATGGCTGGGAGTGGCCGGCTGTCTCATTAAAAAGATCGATACGCAGGATGGTTCCCAGACCCAAGGTGGCACCAGTGCCAAGTCGGGCTGTTTTTATAGTACCAAGTGCGTCCTGCAATTTGCCATCCAGAAGAGGGGCAGTTGAGTTTTGTTTGCCAGAGAAAAGCGCCGTTGTTTGTGTTTGGGGGCTTGTGGCTGGGAGTGGCCGACTGGCGCCTTAGAATCTGCGATACGCAGCATGGTTCCCAGACCCAAGGTGGCACCAGTTCCAAGTTGGGCTGGTTTGATAGTACCAAGTGGCTCCTGCAATCTGCCATCCAGAAGCGGGGCAGCTTACTTTTGTTTGCCAGGGAAACGGGCCGAGGTTTGTGTTTGGGGGCCTATGGCTGGGAGTGACCGGCTGGCTCCTGGAAAGCTACAATAGGCAGGATGGTGACCAGACCCATGGTGGCACCAGTGCCAAGTTGGGCTGGTTTGATAGTACCAAGTTGCTCCTGCAATCTGCCATCAAAAAGTTGGCAGGCGAGTTTTGTTTTCCAGGGAAAAGCGCCGTTGTTTGTGTTTGGGGGCCTGTGGCTGGGAGTGGCCGGCTGGCTCCTTAGAATCCACGATACGCAGGATGGTTCCCAGACCCAAGGTGGCACCAGTGCCAAGTCGGGCTGGTTTGATACTACCAAGTGGTTCCTGCAATCTGCCATCCAGAAGCAGGGCAGCTTACTTTTGTTTGCCAGGGAAACGGGCCGTGGGTTTTGTTTGGGGGCATATAGCTGAGAGTGGCCCGCTGGCCCCTGAAAATCCACGCTAGGCAGCATGGTTCCCAGATGCAAGGTGGCACCAGTGCCAAGTCGGGCTGGTTTGATGGTGCAAAGTGGCTCCTGCAATCTGCCATCCAGAAGCGGGGCAGCTGATTTTTGTTTGCCAGAGAAAAATTCCGTGGATTGTTTTTGGGGGCATATTGCTGGGAGTGGCCGGCTGGCTCCTTAAAATGCTCGATACGCATGATGGTTCCCAGGCCCAAGGTGTCACCACTACCAAGTCGGCCTGCGGTTTTAGTATCAAGTTCATCCTGCAATTTGCCATCCAGAAGAGGGGCAGTTGAGTTTTGTTTGCCAGAGAAACGGGCCGAGGTTTCTGTTTGGGGACATATGGCTGAGAGTGGCCGGCTGGCCTCTGAAAATCCACGATACACAACATGGTTCCCAGATCCAAGGTGGCACCAGTGCCAAGTTGGGCTGGTTTGATAGTCCCAAGTGTCTCCTGCAATCTGCCATCCAGAAGCGGGGCAGCTTACTTTTGTTTGCCAGAGAAATAGGCCTAGGTTTTTGTTTGGGGGCCTGTGGCTAGGAGTGGCCTGCTGGCTCCTAAGAATCCACGATACGCAGGATGTTTACCAGACCCATGGTGGCACCAGTGCCAAGTTGGGCTGGTTTGATAGTACCAAGTGGCTCCTGCAAACTCCATCAAAAAGTTGGCAGGCGTGTTTTGTTTTCCAGGGAACAGCGCCGTTGATTTTGTTTGGGGGCCTGTGGCTGGGAGTGGCCGGCTGGCTCCTTAGAATCCACGATACGCAGGATGGTTCCCAGACCCAAGGTGACACCAGTGCCAAGTCGGGCTGGTTTGATTACACCAAGTGGCTCCTGCAATCTGCCATCCATAAGTGAGGCAGCTAAGTTTTGTTTGCCAGAAAAAAGGGCCGTGGTTTTTGTTGGGGGCCTGTGGCGGGGAGTAGCCGGCTGGCTCCTTAAAATCCACGATAGGCAGGATGGTTCCCAGACCCAAGGTGGTACCAGTGCCAAGTCGGGCTGGTTTGATAGTACCAAGTGGCTCCTGCAATCTGCCATCCAGAAGCGGGGCAGCTTACTTTTGTTTGCCAGGGAAACGGGCCGAGCTTTGTGTCTCGGGGCCTATGGCAGGGAGTGACCGGCTGGCTCCTGAAAAGCTACGATAGGCAGGATGGTGACCAGACCCATGGTGGCACCAGTGGCAAGTTGGGCTGGTTTGATAGTACCAAGTGGCTCCTGCAATCTGCCATCAAAAAGTTGGCAGGCGAGTTTTGTTTTCCAGGGAAAAGCGCCGTTGTGTGTGTTTTGGGGCCTGTGGCTGGGAGTGGCCAGCTGGCTCCTTAGAATCCACGATACGCAGGATGGTTCCCAGACCCAAGGTGGCACCAGTGCCAAGTCGGGCTGGTTTGTTAGTACCAAGTGGTTCCTGCAATCTGCCATCCAGAAGCGGGGCAGCTGAATTTTGTTTGCCAGAGAAAAAGGCTGTTGTTTGTGTTTCGGGGCCTGTGGCTGGCAGTGGACGGCTGGCTCCTGAAAATCCATGATACGCAGCATGGTTCCCAGACCCAAGGTGGCACCAGTGCCAAGTTGGGCTGGTTTGATAGTACCAAGTGGCTCCTGCAATCTGCCATCCAGAAGCGGGGCAGCTTACTTTTGTTTGCCAGGGAAACGGGCCGAGGTTTGTGACTGGGGGCCTATGGCTGGGAGTGACCGGCTGGCTCCTGGAAAGCTACAATAGGCAGGATGGTTACCAGACCCATGGTGGCACCAGTGCCAAGTTGGGCTGGTTTGATAGTACCAAGTTGCTCCTGCAATCTGCCATCAAAAAGTTGGCAGGCGAGTTTTGTTTTCCAGGGAAAAGCGCCGTTGTTTGTATTTGGGGGCCTGTGGCTGGGAGTGGCCGGCTGGCTCCTTAGAATCCACGATACGCAGGATGGTTCCCAGACCCAAGGTGGCACCAGTGCCAAGTCGGGCTGGTTTGATACTACCAAGTGGTTCCTGCAATCTGCCATCCAGAAGCGGGGCAGCTTACTTTTGTTTGCCAGGGAAACGGGCCCTGGGTTTTGTTTGGGGGCATATAGCTGAGAGTGGCCGGCTGGCCCCTGAAAATCCACGCTAGGCAGCATGGTTCCAGGATGCAAGGTGGCACCAGTGCCAAGTCGGGCTGGTTTGATGGGTCAAAGTGGCTCCTGCAATCTGCCATCCAGAAGCGGGGCAGCTGATTTTTGTTTGCCAGAGAAAAATTCCGTGGATTGTTTTTGGGGGCATATTGCTGGGAGTGGCCGGCTGGCTCCTTAAAATGCTCGATACGCATGATGGTTCCCAGGCCCAAGGTGTCACCACTACCAAGTCGGCCTGCGGTTTTAGTATCAAGTTCATCTTGCAATTTGCCATCCAGAAGAGGGGCAGTTGAGTTTTGTTTGCCAGAGAAACGGGCCGAGGTTTCTGTTTGGGGGCATATGGCTGAGAGTGGCCGGCTGGCCCCTGAAAATCCACGATACGCAGGATGGTTCCCAGACCCAAGGTGGCACCAGTGCCAAGTCGGGCTGGTTTGTTAGTACCAAGTGGTTCCTGCAATCTGCCATCCAGAAGCGGGGCAGCTGAATTTTGTTTGCCAGAGAAAAAGGCTGTTGTTTGTGTTTCGGGGCCTGTGGCTGGCAGTGGACGGCTGGCTCCTGAAAATCCATGATACGCAGCATGGTTCCCAGACCCAAGGTGGCACCAGTGCCAAGTAGGGCTAGTTTCATAGTACCCAGTGGCTCCTGCAATCTGCCATCCAGAAGAGGGGCAGTTGAGTTTTGTTTTCCAGAGAAAAGGGCCGTGGTTTGTGTTTGGGGCCTATGCCTGAGAGTGACCGGCTGGCCCCTGAAAATCCACGATAGGAAGGATGGTTCCCAGATCCAAGGTGGCAGCAGTGCCATGTTGTGCTGGTGTGATAGTCCCAAGTGGCTCCTGCAATCTGCCATCCAGAAGTGGGGCAGCTGAATTTTGTTTGCCAGAGAAAAAGGCTGTGGTTTTTGTTTGGGGGCCTATGGCTGGGAGTGGCCGGCTGGCTCCTGAAAATCCATGATACGCAGCATGGTTCCCAGACCCAAGGTGGCACCAGTGCCAAGTGGGGCTGGTTTCACAGTGTCAAGTGCCTCCTGCAATCTCCCATCCAGAAGCGGGGCAGCTGAGTTTTGTTTGCCTGTGAAACGGGCCGTTGTTTTTGATTGGGGTCTGTGGCCGAGAATGTTCAGCTGGCTCCTGACAATCCACAATATGCAGGATTGTTCCCAGACCCAAGGTGGCACCAGTGCCAAGTCTTGCTGGTTTGATAGTACCAAGTGGCTCCTGCAATCTGCCATCCAGAAGCGGTGCAGCTGAGTTTTGTTTGCCAGAGGAAAGGGCCGTGGGTTGTGTTTGGGGGCATATGGCTGGGAGTGGCCGGCTGTCTCATTAAAAAGATCGATACGCAGGATGGTTCCCAGACCCAAGGTGGCACCAGTGCCAAGTCGGGCTGTTTTTATAGTACCAAGTGCGTCCTGCAATTTGCCATCCAGAAGAGGGGCAGTTGAGTTTTGTTTGCCAGAGAAAAGCGCCGTTGTTTGTGTTTGGGGGCTTGTGGCTGGGAGTGGCCGACTGGCGCCTTAGAATCTGCGATACGCAGCATGGTTCCCAGACCCAAGGTGGCACCAGTTCCAAGTTGGGCTGGTTTGATAGTACCAAGTGGCTCCTGCAATCTGCCATCCAGAAGCGGGGCAGCTTACTTTTGTTTGCCAGGGAAACGGGCCGAGGTTTGTGTTTGGGGGCCTATGGCTGGGAGTGACCGGCTGGCTCCTGGAAAGCTACAATAGGCAGGATGGTGACCAGACCCATGGTGGCACCAGTGCCAAGTTGGGCTGGTTTGATAGTACCAAGTTGCTCCTGCAATCTGCCATCAAAAAGTTGGCAGGCGAGTTTTGTTTTCCAGGGAAAAGCGCCGTTGTTTGTGTTTGGGGGCCTGTGGCTGGGAGTGGCCGGCTGGCTCCTTAGAATCCACGATACGCAGGATGGTTCCCAGACCCAAGGTGGCACCAGTGCCAAGTCGGGCTGGTTTGATACTACCAAGTGGTTCCTGCAATCTGCCATCCAGAAGCAGGGCAGCTTACTTTTGTTTGCCAGGGAAACGGGCCGTGGGTTTTGTTTGGGGGCATATAGCTGAGAGCGGCCCGCTGGCCCCTGAAAATCCACGCTAGGCAGCATGGTTCCCAGATGCAAGGTGGCACCAGTGCCAAGTCGGGCTGGTTTGATGGTGCAAAGTGGCTCCTGCAATCTGCCATCCAGAAGCGGGGCAGCTGATTTTTGTTTGCCAGAGAAAAATTCCGTGGATTGTTTTTGGGGGCATATTGCTGGGAGTGGCCGGCTGGCTCCTTAAAATGCTCGATACGCATGATGGTTCCCAGGTCCAAGGTGTCACCACTACCAAGTCGGCCTGCGGTTTTAGTATCAAGTTCATCCTGCAATTTGCCATCCAGAAGAGGGGCAGTTGAGTTTTGTTTGCCAGAGAAACGGGCCGAGGTTTCTGTTTGGGGACATATGGCTGAGAGTGGCCGGCTGGCCTCTGAAAATCCACGATACACAACATGGTTCCCAGAACCAAGGTGGCACCAGTGCCAAGTTGGGCTGGTTTGATAGTCCCAAGTGGCTCCTGCAATCTGCCATCCAGAAGCGGGGCAGCTGAATTTTGTTTGCCAGAGAAATAGGCCTAGGTTTTTGTTTGGGGGCCTGTGGCTAGGAGTGGCCTGCTGGCTCCTAAGAATCCACGATACGCAGGATGTTTACCAGACCCATGGTGGCACCAGTGCCAAGTTGGGCTGGTTTGATAGTACCAAGTGGCTCCTGCAAACTCCATCAAAAAGTTGGCAGGCGTGTTTTGTTTTCCAGGGAACAGCGCCGTTGATTTTGTTTGGGGGCCTGTGGCTGGGAGTGGCCGGCTGGCTCCTTAGAATCCACGATACGCAGGATGGTTCCCAGACCCAAGGTGACACCAGTGCCAAGTCGGGCTGGTTTGATTACACCAAGTGGCTCCTGCAATCTGCCATCCATAAGTGAGGCAGCTAAGTTTTGTTTGCCAGAAAAAAGGGCCGTGGTTTTTGTTGGGGGCCTGTGGCGGGGAGTAGCCGGCTGGCTCCTTAAAATCCACGATAGGCAGGATGGTTCCCAGACCCAAGGTGGTACCAGTGCCAAGTCGGGCTGGTTTGATAGTACCAAGTGGCTCCTGCAATCTGCCATCCAGAAGCGGGGCAGCTTACTTTTGTTTGCCAGGGAAACGGGCCGAGCTTTGTGTCTCGGGGCATATGGCAGGGAGTGACCGGCTGGCTCCTGAAAAGCTACGATAGGCAGGATGGTGACCAGACCCATGGTGGCACCAGTGGCAAGTTGGGCTGGTTTGATAGTACCAAGTGGCTCCTGCAATCTGCCATCAAAAAGTTGGCAGGCGAGTTTTGTTTTCCAGGGAAAAGCGCCGTTGTGTGTGTTTTGGGGCCTGTGGCTGGGAGTGGCCAGCTGGCTCCTTAGAATCCACGATACGCAGGATGGTTCCCAGACCCAAGGTGGCACCAGTGCCAAGTCGGGCTGGTTTGTTAGTACCAAGTGGTTCCTGCAATCTGCCATCCAGAAGCGGGGCAGCTGAATTTTGTTTGCCAGAGAAAAAGGCTGTTGTTTGTGTTTCGGGGCCTGTGGCTGGCAGTGGACGGCTGGCTCCTGAAAATCCATGATACGCAGCATGGTTCCCAGACCCATGGTGGCACCAGTGCCAAGTAGGGCTGGTTTCATAGTACCCAGTGGCTCCTGCAATCTGCCATCCAGAAGAGGGGCAGTTGAGTTTTGTTTTCCAGAGAAAAGGGCCGTGGTTTGTGTTTGGGGCCTATGGCTGAGAGTGACCGGCTGGCCCCTGAAAATCCACGATAGGAAGGATGATTCCCAGATCCAAGGTGGCACCAGTGCCATGTTGTGCTGGTGTGATAGTCCCAAGTGGCTCCTGCAATCTGCCATCCAGAAGCGGGGCAGCTGAATTTTGTTTGCCAGAGAAAAAGGCTGTGGTTTTTGTTTGGGGGCCTATGGCTGGGAGTGGCCGGCTGGCTCCTGAAAATCCATGATACGCAGCATGGTTCCCAGACCCAAGGTGGCACCAGTGCCAAGTGGGGCTGGTTTCACAGTGTCAAGTGCCTCCTGCAATCTCCCATCCAGAAGCGGGGCAGCTGAGTTTTGTTTGCCTGTGAAACGGGCCGTTGTTTTTGATTGGGGTCTGTGGCCGAGAGTGTCCAGCTGCCTCCTGACAATCCACAATACGCAGGATGGTTCCCAGACCCAAGGTGGCACCAGTGCCAAGTCGTGCTGGTTTGATAGTACCAAGTGCGACCTGCAATTTGCCATCCAGAAGAGGGGCAGTTGAGTTTTGTTTGCCAGAGAAAAGCGCCGTTGTTTGTGTTTGGGGTCTTGTGGCTGGGAGTGGCCGACTGGCGCCTTAGAATCTGCGATACGCAGCATGGTTCCCAGACCCAAGGTGGCACCAGTGCCAAGTTGGGCTGGTTTGATAGTACCAAGTGGCTCCTGCAATCTGCCATCCAGAAGCGGGGCAGCTTACTTTTGTTTGCCAGGGAAACGGGCCGAGGTTTGTGACTGGGGGCCTATGGCTGGGAGTGACCGGCTGGCTCCTGGAAAGCTACAATAGGCAGGATGGTTACCAGACCCATGGTGGCACCAGTGCCAAGTTGGGCTGGTTTGATAGTACCAAGTTGCTCCTGCAATCTGCCATCAAAAAGTTGGCAGGCGAGTTTTGTTTTCCAGGGAAAAGCGCCGTTGTTTGTATTTGGGGGCCTGTGGCTGGGAGTGGCCGGCTGGCTCCTTAGAATCCACGATACGCAGGATGGTTCCCAGACCCAAGGTGGCACCAGTGCCAAGTCGGGCTGGTTTGATACTACCAAGTGGTTCCTGCAATCTGCCATCCAGAAGCGGGGCAGCTTACTTTTGTTTGCCAGGGAAACGGGCCGTGGGTTTTGTTTGGGGGCATATAGCTGAGAGTGGCCGGCTGGCCCCTGAAAATCCACGCTAGGCAGCATGGTTCCAGGATGCAAGGTGGCACCAGTGCCAAGTCGGGCTGGTTTGATGGGTCAAAGTGGCTCCTGCAATCTGCCATCCAGAAGCGGGGCAGCTGATTTTTGTTTGCCAGAGAAAAATTCCGTGGATTGTTTTTGGGGGCATATTGCTGGGAGTGGCCGGCTGGCTCCTTAAAATGCTCGATACGCATGATGGTTCCCAGGCCCAAGGTGTCACCACTATCAAGTCGGCCTGCGGTTTTAGTATCAAGTTCATCTTGCAATTTGCCATCCAGAAGAGGGGCAGTTGAGTTTTGTTTGCCAGAGAAACGGGCCGAAGTTTCTGTTTGGGGACATATGGCTGAGAGTGGCCGGCTGGCCCCTGAAAATCCACGATACGCAGCATGGTTCCCAGATCCAAGGTGGCACCAGTGCCAAGTTGGGCTGGTTTGATAGTCCCAAGTGTCTCCTGCAATCTGCCATCCAGAAGCGGGGCAGCTTACTTTTGTTTGCCAGAGAAATAGGCCTAGGTTTTTGTTTGGGGGCCTGTGGCTAGGAGTGGCCGGCTGGCTCCTAAGAATCCACGATACGCAGGATGTTTACCAGACCCATGGTGGCACCAGTGCCAAGTTGGGCTGGTTTGATAGTACCAAGTGGCTCCTGCAAACTCCATCAAAAAGTTGGCAGGCGTGTTTTGTTTTCCAGGGAACAGCGCCGTTGATTTTGTTTGGGGGCCTGTGGCTGGGAGTGGCCGGCTGGCTCCTTAGAATCCACGATACGCAGGATGGTTCCCAGACCCAAGGTGGCACCAGTGCCAAGTCGGGCTGGTTTGATTACACCAAGTGACTCCTGCAATCTGCCATCCAGAAGTGAGGCAGCTAAGTTTTGTTTGCGAGAAAAAAGGGCCGTGGTTTTTGTTGGGGGCCTGTGGCTGGGAGTAGCCGGCTGGCTCCTTAAAATCCACGATAGGCAGGATGGTTCCCAGACCCAAGGTGGCACCAGTGCCAAGTCGGGCTGGTTTGATAGTACCAAGTGGCTCCTGCAATCTGCCATCCAGAAGCGGGGCAGCTGAGTTTTTATTGCCAGAGAAAAAGGCTGTGGTTTTTGTTTGGGGGCCTGTGGCTGGCAGTGGCCGGCTGGCTCCTGAAAATCCACGATACGCAGCATGGTTCCCAGACCCAAGGTGGCACCAGTACAAAGTGGGGCTCGTTTGACAGTGTCAAGTGCCTCCTGCAATCTCCCATCCAGAAGCGGGACAGCTGAGTTTTTTTTGCCAGGGAAACGGACCTTTGTTTTTGATTGGGGTCTGTGGCCGAGAGTGGTCGGCTGTCTCCTGACAATCCACAATACGCAGGATGGTTCCCAGACCAAAGGTGGCACCAGTGCCAAGTCGGGCTGGTTTGATAGTACCAAGTGGTTCCTGCAATCTGCCATCCAGAAGCGGGGCAGCTGAGTTTTGTTTGCCAGAGAAAAGGGCCGTGGGTTGTGTTTGGGGGCATATGGCTGGGAGTGGCCACCTGGCTCCTTAAAATGCACGATACGCCGCATGGTAACCAGACGCAAGGTGGCACCAGTGCCAAGTCGGGCTGTTTTTGTAGTACCCAGTGGCTCCTGCAATTTGCCATCCAGAAGCGGGGCAGCTAAATTTTGTTTGCTAGAGAAAAGGGCTGTGGTTTGTGTTTGGGGGCCTATGGCCGAGAGTGGTAGGCTGGCCCCTGAAAATCAACGATAGGCAGGATGGTTCCCAGATACAAGGTGGCACCAGTGCCAAGTAAGGCTGGTTGTATGGTTCAAAGTGACTCCTGCAATCTGCCATCCAGAAGCGGGACAGCTGAGTTTTTTTTGCCAGAGAAAAGGTCCGTGGTTTCTTTTTGGGGCATACGGCTGGGAATTGCCGGCTGGCTCCTTAAAATGCTCGATACGCAGGATGGTTCCCAGAGCCAAGGTGGCACCACTGCCAAGTCGGGCTCTTTTTGTAGTACCAAGTGCGTCCTGCAATTTGCCATCCAGAAGAGGGGCAGTTGAGTTTTGTTTGCCAGAGAAAAGGGCCGAGGTTTGTGTTTGGGAGCATATGGCTGGGAATGACCGGCTGGCCCCTGAAAATCCACGATACGCCGGATGGTTCCCAGATCCAAGATGGTACCATTACCAAGTCGGGCTGCTTTGATAGTCCCAAGTGGCTCCTGCAAACTGCCACACCAGAAGCGGGGCAGCTGAGTTTTGTTTGCCAGGGAAATGGGCCGTTGTTTGTGTTTGGGGGCCTGTGGCTGGGAGTGTTCGGCTGGTTCCTGAATATGTACGATACGCAGGATTGTTCCCAGATCCAAGGTGGCAGCAGTGCCATGTTGTGCTGGTGTGATAGTCCCAAGTGGCTCCTGCAATCTGCCATCCAGAAGTGGGGCAGCTGATTTTTGTTTGCCAGAGAAAAGGTCCGTGGTTTGTGTTTGGGGGCATATGGCTGAGAGTGGCCGGCTGGCCCCTGAAAATCCACGATACACAGGATGGTTCCCAGATCCAAGGTGGCACCTGTGCCAAGTCGGGCTGATTTGATAGTACTAAGTAGCTCCTGCAATCTGCCATCCAGAAGCGGGGCAGCTTACTTTTGTTTGCCAGGGAAACGGGCCGAGGTTTCTGTTTGGGGGCCTATGGCTGGGAGTGACCGGCTGGCTCCTGAAAAGCTACACTAGGCAGGATGGTTCCCAGAGCCAAGGTGGCACCAGTGCCAAGTTGGGCTGGTTTGATAGTACCAAGTGGCTCCTGCAATCTGCCATCCAGAAGCGGGGCAGCTTACTTTTGTTTGCCAGAGAAATAGGCCTAGGTTTTTGTCTGGGGGCCTGTGGCTGGGAGTGGCCGGCTGGCTCCTTAGAATCCACGATACGCAGGATGTTTCCCAGACCCAAGGTGACACCAGTGCCAAGTCGGGCTGGTTTGATAGTACCAAGTGGCTCCTGCAAACTCCATCAAAAAGTTGGCAGGCGTGTTTTGTTTTCCAGGGAACAGCGCCGTTGATTTTGTTTGGGGGCCTGTGGCTGGGAGTGGCCGGCTGGCTCCTTAGAATCCACGATACGCAGGATGGTTCCCAGACCCAAGGTGGCACCAGTGCCAAGTCGGGCTGGTTTGATTACACCAAGTGGCTCCTGCAATCTGCCATCCAGAAGTGAGGCAGCTAAGTTTTGTTTGCCAGAAAAAAGGGCCGTGGTTTTTGTTGGGGGCCTGTGGCTGGGAGTGGCCGGCTGGCTCCTTAGAATCCACCATACGCAGGATGGTTCCCAGACCCAAGGTGGCACCAGTGCCAAGTCGGGCTGGTTTGATAGTCCCAAGTGGCTCCTGCAAACTGCCATCCAGAAGCGGGGCAGCTGAGTTTTGTTTGCCAGGGAAATGGGCCGTTGTTTGTGTTTGGGGGCCTGTGGCTGGGAGTGTTCGGCTGGTTCCTGAATATGTACGATACGCAGGATTGTTCCCAGACCCAAGGTGGCACCAGTGCCAAGTCGGGCTGGTTTGATGGTGCAAAGTGGCTCCTGCAATCTGCCATCCAGACGCGGGGCAGCGGATTTTTTTTTCCATGAGAAATGGTCCGTGGTTTGTTTTTGGGGGTATATGGCTGGGCCTGGCCGGCTGGCTCCTTAAAAAGCTCGATATGCAGGATGGTTCCCTGACCCAAGGTGGCACCAGTGCCACGTCGGGCGGTTTTCGTAGTACAAAGTGCGTCCTAAAATTTGCCATCCAGAAGAGGGGCAGTTGAGTTTTGTTTGCCAGAGAAAAGGTCCGTGGTTTGTTTTTGGGGGCATATGGCTGAGAGTGGCTGGCTGGCCCCTGAAAATCCACGATACACAGGATGGTTCCCAGATCCAAGGTGGCACCTGTGCCAAGTCGGGCTGATTTGATAGTACTAAGTAGCTCCTGCAATCTGCCATCCAGAAGCGGGGCAGCTTACTTTTGTTTGCCAGGGAAACGGGCCGAGGTTTGTGTTTGGGGGCCTATGGCTGAGAGTGACCGGCTGGCTCCTGAAAAGCTACAATAGGCAGGATGGTGACCAGACCCATGGTGGCACCAGTGCCAAGTTGGGCTGGTTTGATAGTACCAAGTGGTTCCTGCAATCTGCCATCCAGAAGCAGGGCAGCTGAGTTTTGTTTGCCAGAGAAAAGGGCCTTGGTTTGTGTTTGGGGGCATATGGCTGGGTGTGGCCAGCTGGCTCCTTAAAATGCACGATATGCAACATGGCTCCCAGACCCAAGGTGGCACCAGTGCCAAGTTGGGCTGGTTTGATAGTACCAAGTGGCTCCTGCAATCTTCCATGATCACGTGGAGAAATACTTTCTGGTTTCAGCCTCATGCTCTTTCTTCTCTCCCTCAACTTCTCTATCACCTCTCATCTGGTTCACATGCGCTGTCTTCAAGGTCCACAGGCTACTTTTCACAGAATCTTCTGGCCTGATGAAGTAAGAATGATGAATAGAACAGAGCTGGGATCTATTTTCCAGTTTGGATAAAATGCATTCTGCACACAAATCCAAGGAGAACGTGCTGCCCCGATGCCCAGAAAATCTTTCACTCCTGCTAGTGTTCTACGTCAACCGCAACTTAGTCTGAAAGAAAAGCTTTTTCTCTGAGAGCATCTGAGAGGTTTGCATGAAGCACTGATATCTGACATATGCAATTTTGAATAGGAGAGGAAAAAGAAAATGGCAAGGAGTTTTTAATTTTAGTGGTTTCAATTTTAATTTCCGTGCACTTTTTCAAAACTTGTCAGCTCAAATGCCCATCAACATCTTTTAGTCATCTGTAAGTCAGTATTCATATAAAATGTGCTTCAAATCCAAAGAATTTCAAATTTGCACTCCAAGCTTCTATGCCTAGATTTATGATTTCCTACACATATTAGATGAAAGGAAGGCCTTTTTTACTGTGGGAGTGCTGGAACACTGGAACAGGTTGCCCAGAGAAGTTGTGGGTGTCCCATCCCTGAAAGTATTCAAGGTCACCTTGGACGGGGCTTGGAGCAGCAACAAAGGAGAAGCTTGATGGTAGAGAAACAAAGTTGGACTATAGAAGAAACTCGGATTGAAGTATAGGATCAAGTTTTCTCTCAGCTCTTGGGGTAAATTCAAAGTTGTACAAAATGACATTTATCTGTGCTATTCACTACTGTAACAGAAAGTTTCATGAAAACTGTACAGAAGATAGTAAATTTTAAAAGAGATAAGAATTACAGCATAAAATCCATGGGATAGGTTACAACATGAGACACTCTCTAAGAGAAAATCTCTTTGTTTCAGCACTTCATCGGGGTAAGATTTCATGAAGTGCCAAAGAAGGCGGCAAAATATCATTCGGGACATTATTTACTGGAATTCAGCCTGGCCATTAGTAGGAACTGCCTTTGAACATATCATGTAGATATACCACACACACTTTCCCTTCACTGAAAAATTACTGTTTACAACAAATAAGCAATTGACGATCAAAATTGATTGAAAGCATCTTAAACATGTCAAGTATTTCATTGTAGATGATCTGTGATCCAAATGCTTCTTCCACCTTCGAGAGGGACAGAAGAATTCTTCCATATCATGATGGTTTAAAATTGTATCAACCAATGTTTTCTGCTGAAAAGATATCATCTATTTTTTTCTATTTTTGGAAGAAAATATTCCTAGACATACAACAGGTGAGAACTAAGTAATTTTAAAGAAACAAATGAAATGAAAATATTCTGTAAATAGAATGAAATGAAAAGCTGTGTTTTAAATAGGAGCTAAATATTAAACAGAATTTTTGTACCAGGCATTTGAATTACTGCACCAGCTCTTTTGCCCATCAAGAGAGGCATTTAGCATTTCAGTCTTTTCCAAGGTGTTCATGATCTGCTATGCTGATCTCTGTGTGTGCCTAGGTGTGTGTGGAGGGGGGGGCATATGAAGGGGAGTGTGTATGTTTGCTTTACAATTGTTGTGGCAGATTCATGCCTCAGCTCCACATTTTGTTTTAAAAAGGTCACACCGAGTGGATATGAAGTTTACTATCAACAAGAGATCGATTCCCAAATCATCCATTTGACTCTCCCTTATAAATCATGTGCTTTGTTGCATATTTTATCAAATATACTTTCAAGCCAGATGGAGGAAGGAGGATGTGGGAATCCCTCCACCATCTTGCAACTTTTATGTAAGTAGGTTTTCAAGAAAATCATCATTTCTCTTTTAAATATGTCTGGAACAGGCATGATGGTAGTGTCAACCTGTTGGAGTTTTTGTTGCTGGAAGAAGTTGTACAAAAGGATTGGTTTTTACATTGACCAGTTACTGAATCAAGCGCAGGAATACATTGGAAATTTAGCTGGGGGTTCCTTTTCCCAGCAGACTACTTCTAGAACGAGCTTGTACACTGAAGCTGACTCTTTTGCTCTCTTTTTGTTTCTTTCCTATTTTCTTGGCTTCTTTGCCACTATCTAGACAATTTTGGAACTTTGTTCCCAACTAAAATGGTTTCAATAGTCTGATTGTGATCATACATTTTTACAAGGAATTTTTAAAATCTTTCCTCGAGTCCAGAAAGTCAAGGACTTAGATCTTTTTCTTCCCTTATCAATATTGCCATGAAATTGATAAATAAAGACCAACTCTTTATTTTTGTTTTTAACCCACGTAGATAATTCCCATCCATTAATCCATTTTGTGGACCAATAGCTGCCATTCTGATGGAAGCTGTCACTTCTTAACAATAGGCATTCTGTGACTATGTTGACTGCACTTTGGGTGAAGATCCTAACTGGTCTTAGATATACATAGGGAGAAATTTGCTCAGCCAGTGTCAGTCTTAAGCATGCGTATCAGAAGATCTTTCTAGAGCTGGGAATTTTCCCATGAAAGGGATTCAGTTAGGGAAGAGACACTTGTGCCAGAGTTTTACATTCTTCTTGAACACTGCTTAAGGAACTTAGATGCCATGTCCATTTGGATCTCTGTCTGCACAGAACTTTGTCATGCCAGCGCTTTGAAATGCATCTTGAAGAGAATTCACTAGCACAGAATGAAAGAGAGTGGAAGGGGTTGGTGGGGCTAACCAGGCCCAACCCCCCTGCCTAAACCAGGATACCTAGAGCCTCTTGCCCAGGATTCTATCTGGGTGTACTTTTAATGTCTTCAAAGATCCAGGCTCCACAATCTTTCTGGGCAGTCTGTGCCGTGGTTCAGTCACCCTGACAGTAAAGAAACATTTACTGATGTTCAAAGGCAATCTCCTGTATTTCAGTGTGTGCCCACTGCCTCTTGTCTTTTCCCTCAGCATCACTGAAAAGACACTGATTCCCTCCCCTTTGCACTATTGCTTCCATATGTATGTGTGATGCCATGTAGAGGTATGTCAAAAACCTCCCTGAAGCCCAGGCAGATAATATTCCCTTCATCTACCAGTCAAGTTGATTCATCAGAGGAGTTTAAAGTGATGTTCAGCATGAAATTCCCCTGAAAAATCATGCTAACTACATTATTTGGTCATCTGTCATGTGCCTGGCAAGGATTTCCAGGAAGAGCTGCTTCATCAACTTCCTGGGGATAAAAAAGAGGCTGGCTGGTTTGTACTATGGCGAGTCCTCTTAATTGCCTTTTTTGAAGATGGGTGTCATTTGCTAACATCCACTCTTTAGCCTCTGTTGCCGTCTACATCTTAGCAAAACGCTTTTCCACTATGTCTGGCTAGGAAAAACTGTGCCAGCACAGAAAACATCTCCCATCTTGTTCTAGAAGTTGCACGGATGTCTGCCAAGTGTTTGGCAGGAAGAAAAGAAAAGTTGTCCAAAACAGCTTCCAATCGAATGTTCCTGTGATTGGAAAAGTCAGGAGAGTGCAAAGGTACTGTTTTCTATCAGTTGGCAAGGTGCGCACACAATCCCAGTGTTGTACAGCTTGCTTCTTCACCTTCCCGAAGCTGCCGCTCTCGCCGGCTGCCGGAGCCCAAGAAGCGGCTTCTTCGCGCAAAGACGATTGTGCCGCTCACAGGGCTCTCCTTAGCGCGGCTTCTGCCGAAAGACGCCCGGCAGCGGCTCTTACCTCCGGAGAGCATCCTACCTTCGTCTTTAGCTCCTCTTCTCATCTACACCTCGGCAAAACGCTTTTCCACTATGTCTGGCTAGGAAAAACTGTGCCAGCACAGAAAACATCTCCCATCGTGTTCTAGAAGTTGCACGGGTGTCTGCCAAGTGTTTGGCAGGAAGAAAAGAAAAGTTGTCCAAAACAGCTTCCAATCGAATGTTCCTGTGATTGGAAAAGTCAGGAGAGTGCAAAGGTACTGTTTTCTATCAGTTGGCAAGGTGCGCACACAATCCCAGTGTTGTACAGCTTGCTTCTTCACCTTCCCGAAGCTGCCGCTCTCGCCGGCTGCCGGAGCCCAAGAAGCGGCTTCTTCGCGCAAAGACGATTGTGCCGCTCACAGTGCTCTCCTTAGCGCGGCTTCTGCCGAAAGACGCCCGGCAGCGGCTCTTACCTCCGGAGAGCATCCTACCTTCGTCTTTCGCGTCTTATGTAGTCTACATCTTAGCAAAACGCTTTTCCACTATGTCTGGCTAGGAAAAACTGTGCCAGCACAGAAAACATCTCCCATCGTGTTCTAGAAGTTGCACGGATGTCTGCCAAGTGTTTGGCAGGAAGAAAAGAAAAGTTGTCCAAAACAGCTTCCAATCGAATGTTCCTGTGATTGGAAAAGTCAGGAGAGTGCAAAGGTACTGTTTTCTATCAGTTGGCAAGGTGCGCACACAATCCCAGTGTTGTACAGCTTGCTTCTTCACCTTCCCGAAGCTGCCGCTCTCGCCGGCTGCCGGAGCCCAAGAAGCGGCTTCTTCGCGCAAAGACGATTGTGCCGCTCACAGTGCTCTCCTTAGCGCGGCTTCTGCCGAAAGACGCCCGGCAGCGGCTCTTACCTCCGGAGAGCATCCTACCTTCGTCTTTCGCGTCTTTTGTAGTCTACATCTTAGCAAAACGCTTTTCAACTATGTCTGGCTAGGAAAAACTGTGCCAGCACAGAAAACATCTCCCATCGTGTTCTAGAAGTTGCACGGATGTCTGCCAAGTGTTTGGCAGGAAGAAAAGAAAAGTTGTCCAAAACAGCTTCCAATCGAATGTTCCTGTGATTGGAAAAGTCAGGAGAGTGCAAAGGTACTGTTTTCTATCAGTTGGCAAGGTGCGCACACAATCCCAGTGTTGTACAGCTTGCTTCTTCACCTTCCCGAAGCTGCCGCTCTCGCCGGCTGCCGGAGCCCAAGAAGCGGCTTCTTCGCGCAAAGACGATTGTGCCGCTCACAGTGCTCTCCTTAGCGCGGCTTCTGCCGAAAGACGCCCGGCAGCGGCTCTTACCTCCGGAGAGCATCCTACCTTCGTCTTTCGCGTCTTTTGTAGTCTACATCTTAGCAAAACGCTTTTCCACTATGTCTGGCTAGGAAAAACTGTGCCAGCACAGAAAACATCTCCCATCGTGTTCTAGAAGTTGCACGGATGTCTGCCAAGTGTTTGGCAGGAAGAAAAGAAAAGTTGTCCAAAACAGCTTCCAATCGAATGTTCCTGTGATTGGAAAAGTCAGGAGAGTGCAAAGGTACTGTTTTCTATCAGTTGGCAAGGTGCGCACACAATCCCAGTGTTGTACAGCTTGCTTCTTCACCTTCCCGAAGCTGCCACTCTCAGGAGGTAAGAGCCGCTGCCGGGCGTCTTTCGGCAGAAGCCGCGCTAAGGGGAGCCCTGTGAGCGGCACAATCGTCTTTGCGCGAAGAAGCCGCTTCTTGGGCTCCGGCAGCCGGCGAGAGCGGCAGCTTCGGGAAGGTGAAGAAGCAAGCTGTACAACACTGGGATTGTGTGCGCACCTTGCCAACTGATAGAAAACAGTACCTTTGCACTCTCCTGACTTTTCCAATCACAGGAATATTCGATTGGAAGCTGTTTTGGACAACTTTTCTTTTCTTCCTGCCAAACACTTGGCAGACATCCGTGCAACTTCTAGAACACGATTGGAGATGTTTTCTGTGCTGGCACAGTTTTTCCTAGCCAGACATAGTGGAAAAGCTTTTTGCCGAGGTGTAGACTACAAAAGACGCGAAAGACGAAGGTAGGATGCTCTCCGGAGGTAAGAGCCGCTGCCGGGCGTCTTTCGGCAGAAGCCGCGCTAAGGAGGGCACTGTGAGCGGCACAATCGTCTTTGCGCGAAGAAGCCGCTTCTTGGGCTCCGGGAGCCGGCGAGAGCGGCAGCTTCGGGAAGGTGAAGAAGCAAGCTGTACAACACTGGGATTGTGTGCGCACCTTGCCAACTGATAGAAAACAGTACCTTTGCACTCTCCTGACTTTTCCAATCACAGGAACATTCGATTGGAAGCTGTTTTGGACAACTTTTCTTTTCTTCCTGCCAAACACTTGGCAGACATCCGTGCAACTTCTAGAACACGATGGGAGATGTTTTCTGTGCTGGCACAGTTTTTCCTAGCCAGACATAGTGGAAAAGCGTTTTGCTAAGATGTAGACTACAAAAGACGCGAAAGACGAAGGTAGGATGCTCTCCGGAGGTAAGAGCCGCTGCCGGGCGTCTTTCGGCAGAAGCCGCGCTAAGGAGAGCACTGTGAGCGGCACAATCGTCTTTGCGCGAAGAAGCCGCTTCTTGGGCTCCGGCAGCCGGCGAGAGCGGCAGCTTCGGGAAGGTGAAGAAGCAAGCTGTACAACACTGGGATTGTGTGCGCACCTTGCCAACTGATAGAAAACAGTACCTTTGCACTCTCCTGACTTTTCCAATCACAGGAACATTCGATTGGAAGCTGTTTTGGACAACTTTTCTTTTCTTCCTGCCAAACACTTGGCAGACATCCGTGCAACTTCTAGAACACGATGGGAGATGTTTTCTGTGCTGGCACAGTTTTTCCTAGCCAGACATAGTGGAAAAGCGTTTTGCTAAGATGTAGACTACAAAAGACGCGAAAGACGAAGGTAGGATGCTCTCCGGAGGTAAGAGCCGCTGCCGGGCGTCTTTCGGCAGAAGCCGCGCTAAGGAGAGCACTGTGAGCGGCACAATCGTCTTTGCGCGAAGAAGCCGCTTCTTGGGCTCCGGCAGCCGGCGAGAGCGGCAGCTTCGGGAAGGTGAAGAAGCAAGCTGTACAACACTGGGATTGTGTGCGCACCTTGCCAACTGATAGAAAACAGTACCTTTGCACTCTCCTGACTTTTCCAATCACAGGAACATTCGATTGGAAGCTGTTTTGGACAACTTTTCTTTTCTTCCTGCCAAACACTTGGCAGACATCCGTGCAACTTCTAGAACACGATGGGAGATGTTTTCTGTGCTGGCACAGTTTTTCCTAGCCAGACATAGTGGAAAAGCGTTTTGCTAAGATGTAGACTACAAAAGACGCGAAAGACGAAGGTAGGATGCTCTCCGGAGGTAAGAGCCGCTGCCGGGCGTCTTTCGGCAGAAGCCGCGCTAAGGAGAGCACTGTGAGCGGCACAATCGTCTTTGCACGAAGAAGCCGCTTCTTCGGTTCCGGGAGCCGGCGAGAGCGGCAGCTTCGGGAAGGTGAAGAAGCAAGCTGTACAACACTGGGATTGTGTGCGCACCTTGCCAACTGATAGAAAACAGTACCTTTGCACTCTCCTGACTTTTCCAATCACAGGAACATTCGATTGGAAGCTGTTTTGGACAACTTTTCTTTTCTTCCTGCCAAACACTTGGCAGACATCCGTGCAACTTCTAGAACACGATGGGAGATGTTTTCTGTGCTGGCACAGTTTTTCCTAGCCAGACATAGTGGAAAAGCGTTTTGCCGAGGTGTAGATGAGAAGAGGAGCTAAAGAGTGGATGTTAGCAAATGACACCCATCTTCAAAAAAGGCAATTAAGAGGACTCGCCATAGTACAAACCAGCCAGCCTCTTTTTTATCCCCAGGAAGTTGATGAAGCAGCTCTTCCTGGAAATCCTTGCCAGGCACATGACAGATGACCAAATAATGTAGTTAGCATGATTTTTCAGGGGAATTTCATGCTGAACATCACTTTAAACTCCTCTGATGAATCAACTTGACTGGTAGATGAAGGGAATATTATCTGCCTGGGCTTCAGGGAGGTTTTTGACATACCTCTACATGGCATCACACATACATATGGAAGCAATAATGCAAAGGGGAGGGAATCAGTGTCTTTTCAGTGATGCTGAGGGAAAAGACAAGAGGCAGTGGGCACACACTGAAATACAGGAGATTGCCTTTGAACATCAGTAAATGTTTCTTTACTGTCAGGGTGACTGAACCACGGCACAGACTGCCCAGAAAGATTGTGGAGCCTGGATCTTTGAAGACATTAAAAGTACACCCAGATAGAATCCTGGGCAAGAGGCTCTAGGTATCCTGGTTTAGGCAGGGGGGTTGGGCCTGGTTAGCCCCACCAACCCCTTCCACTCTCTTTCATTCTGTGCTAGTGAATTCTCTTCAAGATGCATTTCAAAGCGCTGGCATGACAAAGTTCTGTGCAGACAGAGATCCAAATGGACATGGCATCTAAGTTCCTTAAGCAGTGTTCAAGAAGAATGTAAAACTCTGGCACAAGTGTCTCTTCCCTAACTGAATCCCTTTCATGGGAAAATTCCCAGCTCTAGAAAGATCTTCTGATACGCATGCTTAAGACTGACACTGGCTGAGCAAATTTCTCCCTATGTATATCTAAGACCAGTTAGGATCTTCACCCAAAGTGCAGTCAACATAGTCACAGAATGCCTATTGTTAAGAAGTGACAGCTTCCATCAGAATGGCAGCTATTGGTCCACAAAATGGATTAATGGATGGGAATTATCTACGTGGGTTAAAAACAAAAATAAAGAATTGGTCTTTATTTATCAATTTCATGGCAATATTGATAAGGGAAGAAAAAGATCTAAGTCCTTGACTTTCTGGACTCGAGGAAAGATTTTAAAAATTCCTTGTAAAAATGTATGATCACAATCAGACTATTGAAACCATTTTAGTTGGGAACAAAGTTCCAAAATTGTCTAGATAGTGGCAAAGAAGCCAAGAAAATAGGAAAGAAACAAAAAGAGAGCAAAAGAGTCAGCTTCAGTGTACAAGCTCGTTCTAGAAGTAGTCTGCTGGGAAAAGGAACCCCCAGCTAAATTTCCAATGTATTCCTGCGCTTGATTCAGTAACTGGTCAATGTAAAAACCAATCCTTTTGTACAACTTCTTCCAGCAACAAAAACTCCAACAGGTTGACACTACCATCATGCCTGTTCCAGACATATTTAAAAGAGAAATGATGATTTTCTTGAAAACCTACTTACATAAAAGTTGCAAGATGGTGGAGGGATTCCCACATCCTCCTTCCTCCATCTGGCTTGAAAGTATATTTGATAAAATATGCAACAAAGCACATGATTTATAAGGGAGAGTCAAATGGATGATTTGGGAATCGATCTCTTGTTGATAGTAAACTTCATATCCACTCGGTGTGACCTTTTTAAAACAAAATGTGGAGCTGAGGCATGAATCTGCCACAACAATTGTAAAGCAAACATACACACTCCCCTTCATATGCCCCCCCCTCCACACACACCTAGGCACACACAGAGATCAGCATAGCAGATCATGAACACCTTGGAAAAGACTGAAATGCTAAATGCCTCTCTTGATGGGCAAAAGAGCTGGTGCAGTAATTCAAATGCCTGGTACAAAAATTCTGTTTAATATTTAGCTCCTATTTAAAACACAGCTTTTCATTTCATTCTATTTACAGAATATTTTCATTTCATTTGTTTCTTTAAAATTACTTAGTTCTCACCTGTTGTATGTCTAGGAATATTTTCTTCCAAAAATAGAAAAAAATAGATGATATCTTTTCAGCAGAAAACATTGGTTGATACAATTTTAAACCATCATGATATGGAAGAATTCTTCTGTCCCTCTCGAAGGTGGAAGAAGCATTTGGATCACAGATCATCTACAATGAAATACTTGACATGTTTAAGATGCTTTCAATCAATTTTGATCGTCAATTGCTTATTTGTTGTAAACAGTAATTTTTCAGTGAAGGGAAAGTGTGTGTGGTATATCTACATGATATGTTCAAAGGCAGTTCCTACTAATGGCCAGGCTGAATTCCAGTAAATAATGTCCCGAATGATATTTTGCCGCCTTCTTTGGCACTTCATGAAATCTTACCCCGATGAAGTGCTGAAACAAAGAGATTTTCTCTTAGAGAGTGTCTCATGTTGTAACCTATCCCATGGATTTTATGCTGTAATTCTTATCTCTTTTAAAATTTACTATCTTCTGTACAGTTTTCATGAAACTTTCTGTTACAGTAGTGAATAGCACAGATAAATGTCATTTTGTACAACTTTGAATTTACCCCAAGAGCTGAGAGAAAACTTGATCCTATACTTCAATCCGAGTTTCTTCTATAGTCCAACTTTGTTTCTCTACCATCAAGCTTCTCCTTTGTTGCTGCTCCAAGCCCCGTCCAAGGTGACCTTGAATACTTTCAGGGATGGGACACCCACAACTTCTCTGGGCAACCTGTTCCAGTGTTCCAGCACTCCCACAGTAAAAAAGGCCTTCCTTTCATCTAATATGTGTAGGAAATCATAAATCTAGGCATAGAAGCTTGGAGTGCAAATTTGAAATTCTTTGGATTTGAAGCACATTTTATATGAATACTGACTTACAGATGACTAAAAGATGTTGATGGGCATTTGAGCTGACAAGTTTTGAAAAAGTGCACGGAAATTAAAATTGAAACCACTAAAATTAAAAACTCCTTGCCATTTTCTTTTTCCTCTCCTATTCAAAATTGCATATGTCAGATATCAGTGCTTCATGCAAACCTCTCAGATGCTCTCAGAGAAAAAGCTTTTCTTTCAGACTAAGTTGCGGTTGACGTAGAACACTAGCAGGAGTGAAAGATTTTCTGGGCATTGGGGCAGCACGTTCTCCTTGGATTTGTGTGCAGAATGCATTTTATCCAAACTGGAAAATAGATCCCAGCTCTGTTCTATTCATCATTCTTACTTCATCAGGCCAGAAGATTCTGTGAAAAGTAGCCTGTGGACCTTGAAGACAGCGCATGTGAACCAGATGAGAGGTGATAGAGAAGTTGAGGGAGAGAAGAAAGAGCATATGGCTGAAACCAGAAAGTATTTCTCCACGTGATCATGGAAGATTGCAGGAGCCACTTGGTACTATCAAACCAGCCCGACTTGGCACTGGTGCCACTATGGGTCTGGGAGCCATGTTGCATATCGTGCATTTTAAGGAGCCAGCTGGCCACACACAGCCATATGCCCCCAAACACAAACCAAGCCCTTTTCTCTGGCAAACAAAACTCAGCTGCCCTGCTTCTGGATGGCAGATTGCAGGAGCCACTTGGTACTATCAAACCAGCCCAACTTGGCACTGGTGCCACCTTGGCTCTGGGAACCATCCTGCCTATTGTAGCTTTTCAGGAGCCAGCCGGTCACTCCCAGCCATAGGCCCCCAAACAGAAACCTCGGCCCGTTTCCCTGGCAAAGAAAAGTAAGCTGCCCCGCTTCTGGATGGCAGATTGCAGGAGCTACTTAGTACTATCAAATCAGCCCGACTTGGCACAGGTGCCACCTTGGATCTGGGAACCATCCTGTGTATCGTGGATTTTCAGGGGCCAGCCGGCCACTCTCAGCCATATGCCCCCAAACACAAACCACGGACCTTTTCTCTGGCAAACAAAAATCAGCTGCCCCACTTCTGGATGGCAGATTGCAGGAGCCACTTGGGACTATCACACCAGCACAACATGGCACTGCTGCCACCTTGGATCTGGGAACAATCCTGCGTATCGTACATATTCAGGAACCAGCCGAACACTCCCAGCCACAGGCCCCCAAACACAAACAACGGCCCATTTCCCTGGCAAACAAAACTCAGCTGCCCCGCTTCTGGTGTGGCAGTTTGCAGGAGCCACTTGGGACTATCAAAGCAGCCCGACTTGGTAATGGTACCATCTTGGATCTGGGAACCATCCGGCGTATCGTGGATTTTCAGGGGCCAGCCGGTCATTCCCAGCCATATGCTCCCAAACACAAACCTCGGCCCTTTTCTCTGGCAAACAAAACTCAACTGCCCCTCTTCTGGATGGCAAATTGCAGGACGCACTTGGTACTACAAAAAGAGCCCGACTTGGCAGTGGTGCCACCTTGGCTCTGGGAACCATCCTGCGTATCGAGCATTTTAAGGAGCCAGCCGGCAATTCCCAGCCGTATGCCCCAAAAAGAAACCACGGACCTTTTCTCTGGCAAAAAAAACTCAGCTGTCCCGCTTCTGGATGGCAGATTGCAGGAGTCACTTTGAACCATACAACCAGCCTTACTTGGCACTGGTGCCACCTTGTATCTGGGAACCATCCTGCCTATCGTTGATTTTCAGGGGCCAGCCTACCACTCTCGGCCATAGGCCCCCAAACACAAACCACAGCCCTTTTCTCTAGCAAACAAAATTTAGCTGCCCCGCTTCTGGATGGCAAATTGCAGGAGCCACTGGGTACTACAAAAACAGCCCGACTTGGCACAGGTGCCACCTTGCGTCTGGTTACCATGCGGCGTATCGTGCATTTTAAGGAGCCAGGTGGCCACTCCCAGCCATATGCCCCCAAACACAACCCACGGCCCTTTTCTCTGGCAAACAAAACTCAGCTGCCCCGCTTCTGGATGGCAGAGTGCAGGAGACACTTGGTACTATCAAACCAGCCCGACTTGTCACTGGTGCCACCTTTGGTCTGGGAACCATCCTGCGTATTGTGGATTGTCAGGAGACAGCCGACCACTCTCGGCCACAGACCCCAATCAAAAACAAAGGTCCGTTTCCCTGGCAAAAAAAACTCAGCTGCCCCGCTTCTTGATGGGAGATTGCAGGAGGCACTTGACACTGTCAAAAGAGCCCCACTTTGTACTGGTGCCACCTTGGGTCTGGGAACCATGCTGCGTATCGTGGATTTTCAGGAGCCAGCCGGCCACTGCCAGCCACAGGCCCCCAAACAAAAACCACAGCCTTTTTCTCTGGCAAACAAAACTCAGCTGCCCTGCTTCTGGATGGCAGATTGCAGGAGCCACTTGGTACTATCAAACCAGCCCGACTTGGCACTGGTGCCACCTTGGGTCTGGGAACCATCCTGCCTATCGTGGATTTTAAGGAGCCAGCCGGCTACTCCCAGCCACAGGCCCCCAACAAAAACCACGGCCCTTTATTCTCGCAAACAAAACTTAGCTGCCTCACTTCTGGATGGCAGATTGCAGGAGTCACTTGGTGTAATCAAACCAGCCCGACTTGGCACTGGTGCCACCTTGGGTCTGGGAACCATCCTGCGTATCGTGGATTCTAAGGAGCCAGCCGGCCACTCCCAGCCACAGGCCCCCAAACAAAATCAACGGCGCTGTTCCCTGGAAAACAAAACACGCCTGCCAACTTTTTGATGGAGTTTGCAGGAGCCACTTGGTACTATCAAACCAGCCCAACTTGGCACTGGTGCCACCATGGGTCTGGTAAACATCCTGCGTATCGTGGATTCTTAGGAGCCAGCAGGCCACTCCTAGCCACAGGCCCCCAAACAAAAACCTAGGCCTATTTCTCTGGCAAACAAAAGTAAGCTGCCCCGCTTCTGGATGGCAGATTGCAGGAGACACTTGGGACTATCAAACCAGCCCAACTTGGCACTGGTGCCACCTTGGATCTGGGAACCATGCTGTGTATCGTGGATTTTCAGGGGCCAGCCGGCCACTCTCAGCCATATGCCCCCAAACAGAAACCTCGGCCCGTTTCTCTGGCAAACAAAACTCAACTGCCCCTCTTCTGGATGGCAAATTGCAAGATGAACTTGATACTAAAACCGCAGGCCGACTTGGTAGTGGTGACACCTTGGGCCTGGGAACCATCATGCGTATCGAGCATTTTAAGGAGCCAGCCGGCCACTCCCAGCAATATGCCCCCAAAAACAATCCACGGAATTTTTCTCTGGCAAACAAAAGTAAGCTGCCCCGCTTCTGGATGGCAGATTGCAGGAACCACTTGGTAGTATCAAACCAGCCCGACTTGGCACTGGTGCCACCTTGGGTCTGGGAACCATCCTGCGTATCGTGGATTCTAAGGAGCCAGCCGGCCACTCCCAGCCACAGGCCCCCAAATACAAACAACGGCGCTTTTCCCTGGAAAACAAAACTCGCCTGCCAACTTTTTGATGGCAGATTGCAGGAACCACTTGGTAGTATCAAACCAGCCCAACTTGGCACTGGTGCCACCATGGGTCTGGTAAGCATCCTGCCTATTGTAGCTTTCCAGGAGCCAGCCGGTCACTCCCAGCCATAGGCCCCCAAACACAAACCTCGGCCCGTTTCCCTGGCAAACAAAAGTAAGCTGCCCCGCTTCTGGATGGCAGATTGCAGGAGCCACTTGGTACTATCAAACCAGCCCGACTTGGCACTGGTGCCACCTTGGGTCTGGGAACCATGCTGCGTATCGCAGATTCTAAGGCGCCAGTCGGCCACTCCCAGCCACAAGACCCCAAACACAAACAACGGCGCTTTTCTCTGGCAAACAAAACTCAACTGCCCCTCTTCTGGATGGCAAATTGCAGGACGCACTTGGTACTATCAAACCAGCACGACTTGGCACGGGTGCCACCTTGGGTCTGGGAACCATCCTGCCTATCGTGGATTGTCAGGAGCCAGCTGGACACTCTCGGCCACAGACCCCAATCAAAAACAACGGCCCGTTTCACAGGCAAACAAAACTCAGCTGCCCCGCTTCTGGATGGGAGATTGCAGGAGGCACTTGACACTGTGAAACCAGCCCCACTTGGCACTGGTGCCACCTTGGGTCTGGGAACCATGCTGCGTATCATGGATTTTCAGGAGCCAGCCGGCCACTCCCAGCCATAGGCCCCCAAACAAAAACCACAGCCTTTTTCTCTGGCAAACAAAATTCAGCTGCCCCGCTTCTGGATGGCAGATTGCAGGAGCCACTTGGGACTATCACACCAGCACAACATGGCACTGGTGCCACCTTGGATCTGGGAATCATCCTTCCTATCGTGGATTTTCAGGGGCCAGCCGGTCACTCTCAGCCATAGGCCCCAAACACAAACCACGGCCCTTTTCTCTGGAAAACAAAACTCAACTGCCCCTCTTCTGGATGGCAGATTGCAGGAGCCACTGGGTACTATGAAACCAGCCCTACTTGGCACTGGTGCCACCTTGGGTCTGGGAACCATGCTGCGTATCATGGATTTTCAGGAGCCAGCCGTCCACTGCCAGCCACAGGCCCCGAAACACAAACAACAGCCTTTTTCTCTGGCAAACAAAATTCAGCTGCCCCGCTTCTGGATGGCAGATTGCAGGAACCACTTGGTACTAACAAACCAGCCCGACTTGGCACTGGTGCCACCTTGGGTCTGGGAACCATCCTGCGTATCGTGGATTCTAAGGAGCCAGCTGGCCATTCCCAGCCACAGGCCCCAAAATACACACAACGGCGCTTTTCCCTGGAAAACAAAACTCGCCTGCCAACTTTTTGATGGCAGATTGCAGGAGCCACTTGGTACTATCAAACCAGCCCAACTTGGCACTGGTGCCACCATGGGTCTGGTCACCATCCTGCCTATCGTAGCTTTTCAGGAGCCAGCCGGTCACTCCCAGCCATAGGCCCCCAGAAAAAAACCTCGGTCCGTTTCCCTGGAAAACAAAAGTAAGCTGCCCCGCTTCTGGATGGCAGATTGCAGGAGCCACTTGGTGCTATCAAACCAGCCTGACTTGGCACTGGTGCCACCTTGGGTCTGGGAACCATCCTGCGTATCGTGGATTCTAAGGAGCCAGCTGGCCACTCCCAGCCACAGGCCCCAAAACACACACAACGGCGCTTTTCCCTGGAAAACAACCTCGCCTGCCAACTTTTTGATGGCAGATTGCAGGAGCCACTTGGTACTATCAAACCAGCCCAACTTGCCACTGGTGCCACCATGGGTCTGGTCACCATCCTGCCTATCGTAGCTTTTCAGGAGCCAGCCGGTCACTCCCTGCCATAGGCCCCGAGACACAAACCGCGGCCCGTTTCCCTGGCAAACAAAAGTAAGCTGCCCCGCTTCTGGATGGCAGATTGCAGGAACCACTTGGTACTAACAAACCAGCCCGACTTGGCACTGGTGCCACCTTGGGTCTGGGAACCATCCAGCCTATCGTGGATTTTAAGGAGCCAGCCGGCTACTCCCAGCCACAGGCCCCCAACAAAAACCACGGCCCTTTTTTCTGGCAAACAAAACTTAGCTGCCTCACTTCTGGATGGCAGATTGCAGGAGCCACTTGGTGTAATCAAACCAGCCCGACTTGGCACTGGTGTCCCCTTGGGTCTGGGAACCATCCTGCGTATCGTGGATTCTAAGGAGCCAGCCGGCCACTCCCAGCCACAGGCCCCCAAACAAAATCAACGGCGCTGTTCCCTGGAAAACAAAACACGCCTGCCAACTTTTTGATGGAGTTTGCAGGAGCCACTTGGTACTATCAAACCAGCCCAACTTGGCACTGGTGCCACCATGGGTCTGGTAAACATCCTGCGTATCGTGGATTCTTAGGAGCCAGCAGGCCACTCCTAGCCACAGGCCCCCAAACAAAAACCTAGGCCTATTTCTCTGGCAAACAAAAGTAAGCTGCCCCGCTTCTGGATGGCAGATTGCAGGAGACACTTGGGACTATCAAACCAGCCCAACTTGGCACTGGTGCCACCTTGGATCTGGGAACCATGTTGTGTATCGTGGATTTTCAGGGGCCAGCCGGCCACTCTCAGCCATATGTCCCCAAACAGAAACCTCGGCCCGTTTCTCTGGCAAACAAAACTCAACTGCCCCTCTTCTGGATGGCAAATTGCAGGATGAACTTGATACTAAAACCGCAGGCCGACTTGGTAGTGGTGACACCTTGGGCCTGGGAACCATCATGCGTATCGAGCATTTTAAGGAGCCAGCCGGCCACTCCCAGCAATATGCCCCCAAAAACAATCCACGGAATTTTTCTCTGGCAAACAAAAATCAGCTGCCCCGCTTCTGGATGGCAGATTGCAGGAGCCACTTTGCACCATCAAACCAGCCCGACTTGGCACTGGTGCCACCTTGCATCTGGGAACCATGCTGCCTAGCGTGGATTTTCAGGGGCCAGCGGGCCACTCTCAGCTATATGCCCCCAAACAAAACCCACGGCCCGTTTCCCTGGCAAACAAAAGTAAGCTGCCCTGCTTCTGGATGGCAGATTGCAGGAACCACTTGGTAGTATCAAACCAGCCCGACTTGGCACTGGTGCCACCTTGGGTCTGGGAACCATGCTGCGTATCGTGGATTCTAAGGAGCCAGCCGGCCACTCCCAGCCACAGGCCCCCAAACACAAACAACGGCGCTTTTCCCTGGAAAACAAAACTCGCCTGCCAACTTTTTGATGGCAGATTGCAGGAGCAACTTGGTACTATCAAACCAGCCCAACTTGGCACTGGTGCCACCATGGGTCTGGTCACCATCCTGCCTATTGTAGCTTTCCAGGAGCCAGCCGGTCACTCCCAGCCATAGGCCCCCAAACACAAACCTCGGCCCGTTTCCCTGGCAAACAAAAGTAAGCTGCCCCGCTTCTGGATGGCAGATTGCAGGAGCCACTTGGTACTATCAAACCAGCCCAACTTGGCACTGGTGCCACCTTGGGTCTGGGAACCATGCTGCGTATCGCAGATTCTAAGGCGCCAGTCGGCCACTCCCAGCCACAAGCCCCCAAACACAAACAACGGCGCTTTTCTCTGGCAAACAAAACTCAACTGCCCCTCTTCTGGATGGCAAATTGCAGGACGCACTTGGTACTATAAAAACAGCCCGACTTGGCACTGGTGCCACCTTGGGTCTGGGAACCATCCTGCGTATCGATCTTTTTAATGAGACAGCCGGCCACTCCCAGCCATATGCCCCCAAACACAACCCACGGCCCTTTCCTCTGGCAAACAAAACTCAGCTGCACCGCTTCTGGATGGCAGATTGCAGGAGCCACTTGGTACTATCAAACCAGCAAGACTTGGCACTGGTGCCACCTTGGGTCTGGGAACCATGCTGCGTATTGTGGATTGTCAGGAGCCAGCTGAACATTCTCGGCCACAGACCCCAATCAAAAACAACGGCCCGTTTCACAGGCAAACAAAACTCAGCTGCCCCGCTTCTGGATGGGAGATTGCAGGAGGCACTTGACACTGTGAAACCAGCCCCACTTGGCACTGGTGCCACCTTGGGTCTGGGAACCATGCTGCGTATCATGGATTTTCAGGAGCCAGCCGGCCACTCCCAGCCATAGGCCCCCAAACAAAAACCACAGCCTTTTTCTCTGGCAAACAAAATTCAGCTGCCCCACTTCTGGATGGCAGATTGCAGGAGCCACTTGGGACTATCACACCAGCACAACATGGCACTGCTGCCACCTTGGATCTGGGAACCATCCTTCCTATCGTGGATTTTCAGGGGCCAGCCGGTCACTCTCAGCCATAGGCCCCAAACACAAACCACGGCCCTTTTCTCTGGAAAACAAAACTCAACTGCCCCTCTTCTGGATGGCAGATTGCAGGAGCCACTGGGTACTATGAAACTAGCCCTACTTGGCACTGGTGCCACCTTGGGTCTGGGAACCATGCTGCGTATCATGGATTTTCAGGAGCCAGCTGGCCACTCCCAGCCACAGGCCCCAAAATACACACAACGGCGCTTTTCCCTGGAAAACAAAACTCGCCTGCCAACTTTTTGATGGCAGATTGCAGGAGCCACTTGGTACTATCAAACCAGCCCAACTTGGCACTGGTGCCACCATGGGTCTGGTCACCATCCTGCCTATCGTAGCTTTTCAGGAGCCAGCCGGTCACTCCCAGCCATAGGCCCCCAGAAAAAAACCTCGGTCCGTTTCCCTGGAAAACAAAAGTAAGCTGCCCCGCTTCTGGATGGCAGATTGCAGGAGCCACTTGGTGCTATCAAACCAGCCCGACTTGGCACTGGTGCCACCTTGGGTCTGGGAACCATCCTGCGTATCCTGTGTTCTAAGGAGCCAGCCGGCCACTCCCAGCCACAGTCCCCCAAACACAAACAACGGCGCTTTTCCCTGGAAAACAAAACTGACCTGCCAACTTTTTGATGGCAGATTGCAGGAGCCACTTGGTACTATCAAACCAGCCCAACTTGGCACTGGTGCCACCATGGGTCTGGTCACCATCCTGCCTATCGTAGCTTTTCAGGAGCCAGCCGGTCACTCCCAGCCATAGGTCCCCAGACAAATACCTCGGCCCGTTTCCCTGGCAAACAAAAGTAAGCTGCCCCGCTTCTGGATGGCAGATTGCAGGAGCCACTTGGTACTATCAAACCAGCCCAACTTGACACTGGTGCCACCTTGGCTCTGGGAACCATGCTGCGTAACCCGGATTCTAAGACAACAGGCAGCCACTGCCAGCCACAGGCCTCCAAACAAAATCAACGGCGCTTTTCCCTGGAAAACAAAACTCGCCTGACAACTTTTAGATGGCAGATTGCAGGAGCCAGTTGGTACCATCAAACCAGCCCAACTTGGCACTGGTGCCACCTTGGGTCTGGGAACCATCCTGCCTATTGTTGCTTTTCAGGAGCCAGCCGGTCACTTCTAGCCCTAGGCCCCCAGTCATAAACCTCGGCCCGTTTCCCTGGCACACAAATGTAAGCTACCCCGCTTCAGGATGGCAGATTGCAGGAGCCACTTTTCACCATCAAACCAGCCCGACTTGGCACTGGTGCCACCTTGGGTCTGGGAACCATCCTGCGTATCGTGTGTTCTAAGGAGCCAGCCGGCCACTCCCAGCCACAGTCCCCCAAACACAAACAACGGCGCTTTTCCCTGGAAAACAAAACTGGCCTGCCAACTTTTTGATGGCAGATTGCAGGAGCCACTTGGTACTATCAAACCAGCCCAACTTGGCACTGGTGCCACCATGGGTCTGGTCACCATCCTGCCTATCGTAGCTTTTCAGGAGCCAGCCGGTCACTCCCAGCCATAGGCCCCCAGACACAAACCTCGGCCCGTTTCCCTGGCAAATAAAAGTAAGCTGCCCCGCTTCTGCATGGCAGATTGCAGGTGCTATTTAGTACTATCAAACCAGCCCGACTTGGCACTGGTGCCACCTCTGGTCTGGGAACCATCCTGCCTATCGTGGATTTTCAGGGGCCAGACGGCCACTATCAGCCATATGCCCCCAAAAACAAACCACGGGCTTTTCTCTGGTAAACAAAACTCAACTGCCCCTCTTCTGGATGGCAAATTTTAGGACGCACTTTGTACTACGAAAACCGCCCGACTTGGCACTGGTGCCACCTTGGGTCAGGGAACCATCCTGCCTATCGTAGCTTTTCAGGAGCCAGCCGGTCACTCCCAGCCATAGGTCCCCAGACAAATACCTCGGCCCGTTTCCCTGTCAAACAAAAGTAAGCTGCCCCGCTTCTGGATGGCAGATTGCAGGAGCCACTTGGTACTATCAAACCAGCCCAACTTGACACTGGTGCCACCTTGGCTCTGGGAACCATGCTGCGTAACCCGGATTCTAAGACGACAGGCAGCCACTGCCAGCCACAGGCCTCCAAACAAAATCAACGGCGCTTTTCCCTGGAAAACAAAACTCGCCTGACAACTTTTAGATGGCAGATTGCAGGAGCCAGTTGGTACCATCAAACCAGCCCAACTTGGCACTGGTGCCACCTTGGGTCTGGGAACCATCCTGCCTATTGTTGCTTTTCAGGAGCCAGCCGGTCACTTCTAGCCCTAGGCCCCCAGTCATAAACCTCGGCCCGTTTCCCTGGCACACAAATGTAAGCTACCCCGCTTCAGGATGGCAGATTGCAGGAGCCACTTTTCACCATCAAACCAGCCCGACTTGGCACTGGTGCCACCTTGGGTCTGGGAACCATCCTGCGTATCGTGTGTTCTAAGGAGCCAGCCGGCCACTCCCAGCCACTGTCCTCCAAACACAAACAACGGCGCTTTTCCCTGGAAAACAAAACTGGCCTGCCAACTTTTTGATGGCAGATTGCAGGAGCCACTTGGTACTATCAAACCAGCCCAACTTGGCACTGGTGCCACCATGGGTCTGGTCACCATCCTGCCTATCGTAGCTTTTCAGGAGCCAGGCGGTCACTCCCAGCCATAGGCCCCCAGACACAAACCTCGGCCCGTTTCCCTGGCAAACAAAAGTAAGCTGCCCCGCTTCTGCATGGCAGATTGCAGGTGCTATTTAGTACTATCAAACCAGCCCGACTTGGCACTGGTGCCACCTCTGGTCTGGGAACCATCCTGCCTATCGTGGATTTTCAGGCGCCAGACGGCCACTATCAGCCATATGCCCCCAAAAACAAACCACGGGCTTTTCTCTGGTAAACAAAACTCAACTGCCCCTCTTCTGGATGGCAAATTTTAGGACGCACTTTGTACTACGAAAACCGCCCGACTTGGCACTGGTGCCACCTTGGGTCAGGGAACCATCCTGCCTATCGTAGCTTTTCAGGAGCCAGCCGGTCACTCCCAGCCATAGGTCCCCAGACAAATACCTCGGCCCGTTTCCCTGGCAAACAAAAGTAAGCTGCCCCGCTTCTGGATGGCAGATTGCAGGAGCCACTTGGTACTATCAAACCAGCCCAACTTGACACTGGTGCCACCTTGGCTGTGGGAACCATGCTGCGTAACCCGGATTCTAAGACGACAGGCAGCCACTGCCAGCCACAGGCCTCCAAACAAAATCAACGGCGCTTTTCCCTGGAAAACAAAACTCGCCTGACAACTTTTAGATGGCAGATTGCAGGAGCCAGTTGGTACCATCAAACCAGCCCAACTTGGCACTGGTGCCACCTTGGGTCTGGGAACCATCCTGCCTATTGTTGCTTTTCAGGAGCCAGCCGGTCACTTCTAGCCCTAGGCCCCCAGTCATAAACCTCGGCCCGTTTCCCTGGCACACAAATGTAAGCTACCCCGCTTCAGGATGGCAGATTGCAGGAGCCACTTTTCACCATCAAACCAGCCCGACGTGGCACTGGTGCCACCTTGGGTCTGGGAACCATCCTGCGTATCGTGTGTTCTAAGGAGCCAGCCGGCCACTCCCAGCCACAGTCCCCCAAACACAAACAACGGCGCTTTTCCCTGGAAAACAAAACTGGCCTGCCAACTTTTTGATGGCAGATTGCAGGAGCCACTTGGTACTATCAAACCAGCCCAACTTGGCACTGGTGCCACCATGGGTCTGGTAACCATCCTGCCTATCGTAGCTTTTCAGGAGCCAGCCGGTCACTCCCAGCCATAGGCCCCCAGACACAAACCTCGGCCCGTTTCCCTGGCAAATAAAAGTAAGCTGCCCCGCTTCTGCATGGCAGATTGCAGGTGCTATTTAGTACTATCAAACCAGACCGACTTGGCACTGGTGACACCTCTGGTCTGGGAACCATCCTGCCTATCGTGGATTTTCAGGCGCCAGACGGCCACTATCAGCCATATGCCCCCAAAAACAAACCACGGCCCTTTTCTCTGGTAAACAAAACTTAACTGCCCCTCTTCTGGATGGCAAATTTTAGGACGCACTTTGTACTACGAATACCGCCCGACTTGGCACTGGTGCCACCTTGGGTCAGGGAACCATCCTGCCTATCGTAGCTTTTTAAGGAGCCAGCAGGCCACGCCCAGCCATATAGCCCCAAAAACAAACCACGGACCATTTCTCTTGGAAACAAAAATCCGCTGCCCCGCGTCAGGATGGCAGATTGCAGGAGCCACTTTGCACCATCAAACCACCCCGACTTGGCACTGGTGCCATCTTGGATCTGGGAACCATCCTGCCTATCGTAGCTTTTCAGGAGCCAGCCGGTTACTCCCAACCATAGCCCCCAGACAGAAAGCTCTGCCCGTTTCCCTGGCAAACAAAAGTAAGCTACCCCGCTTCTGGATGGCAGATTGCAGGAGCCACTTGGTACTATCAAACCAGCCCAACTTGGCACTGGTGCCACCATGGGTCTGGTCACCATCCTGCCTATCGTAGCTTTTCAGGAGCCAGGCGGTCACTCCCTGCCATAGGCCCCCAGACAAATACCTCGGCCCGTTTCCCTGGCAAACAAATGTAAGCTGCCCCGCTTCTGGATGGCAGATTGCAGGAGCCACATGGTACTATCAAACCAGGCCAACATGGCACTGGTGCCACCTTGGCTCTGGGAACCATCCTGCCTATCGTGGATTTTCAGGCGCCAGCCGGCCACTCTCAGCCATATGCCCCCAAACACAAACCACGGCCCTTTTCTCTGGTAAACAAAACTCAACTGCCCCTCTTCTGGATGGCAAATTGCAGGACGCACTTGGTACTACGAAAACAGCCCGACTTGGCAGTGATGCCACCTTGGGTCAGGGAACCATCCTGCGTATCGATGTTTTTAAGGAGTCAGCCGGCAACGTCCAGCCATATACCCCCAAAAAAAACCCACGGAACTTTTCTCCAGCAAGCAAAAATCCGCTGCCCCGCGTCTGGATGGCAGATTGCAGGAGCTATTTAGTATTATCAAACCAGCCCGACTTGGCACTGGTGCCACCATGGGTCTGGTCACCATCCTGCCTATCGTAGCTTTTCAGGAGCCAGCCGGTCACTCTCAGCCATAGGCCCCAAACACAAACCACGGCCCTTTTCTCTGGAAAACAAAACTCAACTGCCCCTCTTCTGGATGGCAGATTGCAGGAGCCACTGGGTACTATGAAACCAGCCCTACTTGGCACTGGTGCCACCTTGGGTCTGGGAACCATGCTGCGTATCATGGATTTTCAGGAGCCAGCCGTCCACTGCCAGCCACAGGCCCCGAAACACAAACAACAGCCTTTTTCTCTGGCAAACAAAATTCAGCTGCCCCGCTTCTGGATGGCAGATTGCAGGAACCACTTGGTACTAACAAACCAGCCCGACTTGGCACTGGTGCCACCTTGGGTCTGGGAACCATCCTGCGTATCGTGGATTCTAAGGAGCCAGCTGGCCACTCCCAGCCACAGGCCCCAAAACACACACAACGGCGCTTTTCCCTGGAAAACAAAACTCGCCTGCCAACTTTTTGATGGCAGATTGCAGGAGCCACTTGGTACTATCAAACCAGCCCAACTTGGCACTGGTGCCACCATGGGTCTGGTCACCATCCTGCCTATCGTAGCTTTTCAGGAGCCAGCCGGTCACTCCCAGCCATAGGCCCCCAGACACAAAGCTCGGCCTGTTTCCCTGGCACACAAAAGTAAGCTACCGCACTTCTGGATGGCAGATTGCAGGAGCCACTTTGCACCATCAAATCAGCCCAACTTGGCACTGGTGCCACCTTGGCTCTGGGAACCATGCTGCGTAACCCGGATTGTAAGACGACAGGCAGCCACTGCCAGCCACAGGCCTCCAAACAAAATCAACGGCGCTTTTCCCTGGAAAACAAAACTCGCCTGACAACTTTTAGATGGCAGATTGCAGGAGCCAGTTGGTACCATCAAACCAGCCCAACTTGGCACTGGTGCCACCTTGGGTCTGGGAACCATCCTGCCTATTGTTGCTTTTCAGGAGCCAGCCGGTCACTCCTAGCCCTAGGCCCCCAGTCATAAACCTCGGCCCGTTTCCCTGGCACACAAAAGTAAGCTACCCCGCTTCAGGATGGCAGATTGCAGGAGCCACTTTTCACCATCAAACCAGCCCGACGTGGCACTGGTGCCACCTTGGGTCTGGGAACCATCCTGCGTATCGTGTGTTCTAAGGAGCCAGCCGGCCACTCCCACCAACAGTCCCCCAAACACAAACAACGGCGCTTTTCCCTGGAAAACAAAACTCGCCTGACAACTTTTTGATGGCAGATTGCAGGAGCCACTTGGTACTATCAAACCAGCCCAACTTGGCACTGGTGCCACCATGGGTCTGGTAACCATCCTGCCTATCGTAGCTTTTCAGGAGCCAGGCGGTCACTCCCAGCCATAGGCCCCCAGACACAAACCTCGGCCCGTTTCCCTGGCAAACAAAAGTAAGCTGCCCCGCTTCTGCATGGCAGATTGCAGGTGCTATTTAGTACTATCAAACCAGCCCGACTTGGCACTGGTGCCACCTCTGGTCTGGTCACCATCCTGCCTATCGTGGATTTTCAGGCGCCAGACGGCCACTATCAGCCATATGCCCCCAAAAACAAACCACGGCCCTTTTCTCTGGTAAACAAAACTCAACTGCCCCTCTTCTGGATGGCAAATTTTAGGACGCACTTTGTACTACGAAAACCGCCCGACTTGGCACTGGTGCCACCTTGGGTCAGGGAACCATCCTGCCTATCGTAGCTTTTTAAGGAGCCAGCAGGCCACGCCCAGCCATATAGCCCCAAAAACAAACCACGGACCATTTCTCTTGGAAACAAAAATCCGCTGCCCCGCGTCAGGATGGCAGATTGCAGGAGCCACGTTGCACCATCAAACCACCCCGACTTGGCACTGGTGCCATCTTGGATCTGGGAACCATCCTGCCTATCGTAGCTTTTCAGGAGCCAGCCGGTTACTCCCAACCATAGGCCCCCAGACAGAAAGCTCTGCCCGTTTCCCTGGCAAACAAAAGTAAGCTACCCCGCTTCTGGATGGCAGATTGCAGGAGCCACTTGGTACTATCAAACCAGCCCAACTTGACACTGGTGCCACTTTGGGTCTGGGAACCATGCTGTGTAACGTAGATTCTAAGGCGCCAGGCGGCCACTCCCAGCCACAGGCCCCCAAATACAAACAACGGCGCTTTTCCCTGGAAAACAAAACTCGCCTGCCAGCTTTTTGATGGCAGATTGCAGGAGCCACTTGGTACTATCAAATCATCCCAACTTGGCACTGGTGCCACTATGGGTCTGGGAACCATCCTGCCAAATGTACCATTTCAGGAGCCAGCCGGTCACTCCCAGCCATAGGCCCCCATCACAAACCTCGGACCGTTTCCCTGGCAAACAAAATTAAGCTGCCCCGATTCTGGATGGCAGATTGCAGGAGCCACTTGGTAGTGTCAAAACAGCCCGACTTGGCACTGGTGCCACCTTGGGTCTGGGAACCATCCTGCGTATCGTGGATTCTAAGCAGCCACCCGGCCACTCCGTGCCACAGGCGCCCAAACACAAACAACGGCGCTTTTCCCTGGAAAACAAAACTCGCCTGCCAACATTTTGATGGCAGATTGCAGGAGCCACTTGGTACTATCAAACCAGCCCAACTTGGCACTGGTGCCACCATGGGTCTGGTCACCATCCTGCCTATCGTAGCTTTTCAGGAGCCAGCCGGTCACTCCCAGCCATAAACCCCCAGACACAAACCTCGGCCCGTTTCCCTGGAAAACAAAAGTAAGCACCCCCGATTCTGGATGGCAGATTGCAGGAGCCACTTGGTAGTATCAAATTAGCCCAACTTGGCACTGGTGCCATCATGGGTCTGGTAAACATCCTGCCTATCTTAGCTTTTCAGGAGCCGGCCGGTCACTCCCTGCCATAGGCCCCCAGAGAAATACCTCGGCCCGTTTCCCTGGCAAACAAAAGTAAGCTGCCCCTCTTCTGGATGGCAGATTGCAGGAACCACTTGCTACTATCAAACCAGCCCAACTTGGCACTGGTGCCACCTTGGCTCTGGGAACCATGCTGCGTAACGTAGATTCTAAGAGGACAGGCGGACACTCCCAGCCACAGGCCTCTAAACAAAAACAACGGCGCGTTACCCTGGAAAACAAAACTCGCCTGCCAACTTTTTGATGGCAGATTGCAGGAGCCACTTGGTACTATCAAACCAGCCCAACTTGGCACTGGTGCCACCATGGGTCTGGTCACCATCCTGCCTATCGTAGCTTTTCAGGAGCCAGCCGGTCACTCCCAGCCATAGGCCCCCAGACAAATACCTCGGCCCGTTTCCCTGGCAAACAAAAGTAAGCTGCCCCGCTTCTGGATGGCAGATTGCAGGAGCCACATGGTACTATCAAACCAGGCCAACATGGCACTGGTGCCACCTTGGCTCTGGGAACCATCCTGCCTATCGTGGATTTTCAGGCGCCAGCCGGCCACTCTCAGCCATATGCCCCAAAACACAAACCACGGCCCTTTTCTCTGGTAAACAAAACTCAACTGCCCCTCTTCTGGATGGCAAATTGCAGGAGCCACTTGGTACTACGAAAACAGCCCGACTTGGCAGTGATGCCACCTTGGGTCAGGGAACCATCCTGCGTATCGATGTTTTTAAGGAGTCAGCCGGCAACGTCCAGCCATATACCCCCAAAAAAAACCCACGGAACTTTTCTCCAGCAAGCAAAAATCCGCTGCCCCGCGTCTGGATGGCAGATTGCAGGAGCTATTTAGTATTATCAAACCAGCCCAACTTGGCACTGGTGCCACCATCGGTCTGGTCACCATCCTGCCTATCGTAGCTTTTCAGGAGCCAGCCGGTCACTCTCAGCCATAGGCCCCAAACACAAACCACGGCCCTTTTCTCTGGAAAAAAAAATTCAACTGCCCCTCTTCTGGATGGCAGATTGCAGGAGCCACTGGGTACTATGAAACCAGCCCGACTTGGCACTGGTGCCACCTTGGGTCTGGGAACCATGCTGCGTATCATGGATTTTCAGGAGCCAGCCATCCACTGCCAGCCACAGGCCCCGAAACACAAACAACAGCCTTTTTCTCTGGCAAACAAAATTCAGCTGCCCCGCTTCTGGATGGCAGATTGCAGGAACCACTTGGTACTAACAAACCAGCCCGACTTGGCACTGGTGCCACCTTGGGTCTGGGAACCATCCTGCGTATCGTGGATTCTAAGGAGCCAGCTGGCCACTCCCAGCCACAGGCCCCAAAACACACACAACGGCGCTTTTCCCTGGAAAACAAAACTCGCCTGCCAACTTTTTGATGGCAGATTGCAGGAGCCACTTGGTACTATCAAACCAGCCCAACTTGGCACTGGTGCCACCATGGGTCTGGTCACCATCCTGCCTATCGTAGCTTTTCAGGAGCCAGCCGGTCACTCCCAGCCATAGGCCCCCAGACACAAAGCTCGGCCCGTTTCCCTGGCAAACAAAAGTAAGCTGCCCCGCTTCTGGATGGCAGATTGCAGGATCCACTTGTTATTATCAAACCAGCCCGACTTGGTACTGGTGCCACCTTGGGTCTGGGAACCATCCTGCGTATCGTGTGTTCTAAGGAGCCAGCCGGCCACTCCCAGCCACAGGCCCCCAAACAAAAACAACGGTGATTTTCCCTGGAAAACAAAACTCGCCTGACAACTTTTTGATGGCAGATTGCAGGAACCACTTGGTACTATCAAACCAGCCCAACTTGGCACTGGTGCCACCTTGGGTCTGGGAACCATGCTGCGTATTGTGGATTCTAAGGAGCCAGCCGGCCACTCCAGCCACAGGCCCGCAGACACAAACAACGGCGCTTTTCCCTCGAAAACAAAACTCGCCTGCCAACATTTTGATGGCAGATTGCAGGAGCCACTTGGTACTATGAAATCAGCCGAACATGGCACTGGTGCCACCATGGGTCTGGTCACCATCCTGCCTATCGTAGCTTTTCAGGAGCCAGCCGGTCACTCCCAGCCATAGGCCCCCAGACACAAAGCTCGGCCCGTTTCCCTGGCAAACAAAAGTAAGCTGCCCCGCTTCTGGATGGTAGATTGCAGGAACCATTTGCTACAATCAAACCAGCCCAACTTGGCACTGGTGCCACCTCAGGTCTGGGAACCATCCTGCGTATTTTGGATTCTAAGGAGCCAGCCGGCCACTCCCAGCCACAGGCCCCCAAACACAAACAACGGCGCTTTTCCATAGAAAACAAAACTCGCCTGCCAACATTTTGATGGCAGATTGCAGGAGCCACTTGGTACTATCAAACCAGCCCAACTTGGCACTGGTGCCACCATGGGTCTGGTCACCATCCTGCCTATCGTAGCTTTTCAGGAGCCAGCCGGTCACTCCCAGCCATAGGCCCCCAGACACAAACCTCGGCCCGTTTCCCTGGCAAATAAAAGTAAGCTGCCCCGCTTCTGCATGGCAGATTGCAGGTGCTATTTAGTACTATCAAACCAGCCCGACTTGGCACTGGTGCCACCTCTGGTCTGGGAACCATCCTGCCTATCGTGGATTTTCAGGGGCCAGACGGCCACTATCAGCCATATGCCCCCAAAAACAAACCACGGGCTTTTCTCTGGTAAACAAAACTCAACTGCCCCTCTTCTGGATGGCAAATTTTAGGACGCACTTTGTACTACGAAAACCGCCCGACTTGGCACTGGTGCCACCTTGGGTCAGGGAACCATCCTGCCTATCGTAGCTTTTCAGGAGCCAGCCGGTCACTCCCAGCCATAGGTCCCCAGACAAATACCTCGGCCCGTTTCCCTGTCAAACAAAAGTAAGCTGCCCCGCTTCTGGATGGCAGATTGCAGGAGCCACTTGGTACTATCAAACCAGCCCAACTTGACACTGGTGCCACCTTGGCTCTGGGAACCATGCTGCGTAACCCGGATTCTAAGACGACAGGCAGCCACTGCCAGCCACAGGCCTCCAAACAAAATCAACGGCGCTTTTCCCTGGAAAACAAAACTCGCCTGACAACTTTTAGATGGCAGATTGCAGGAGCCAGTTGGTACCATCAAACCAGCCCAACTTGGCACTGGTGCCACCTTGGGTCTGGGAACCATCCTGCCTATTGTTGCTTTTCAGGAGCCAGCCGGTCACTTCTAGCCCTAGGCCCCCAGTCATAAACCTCGGCCCGTTTCCCTGGCACACAAATGTAAGCTACCCCGCTTCAGGATGGCAGATTGCAGGAGCCACTTTTCACCATCAAACCAGCCCGACTTGGCACTGGTGCCACCTTGGGTCTGGGAACCATCCTGCGTATCGTGTGTTCTAAGGAGCCAGCCGGCCACTCCCAGCCACTGTCCTCCAAACACAAACAACGGCGCTTTTCCCTGGAAAACAAAACTGGCCTGCCAACTTTTTGATGGCAGATTGCAGGAGCCACTTGGTACTATCAAACCAGCCCAACTTGGCACTGGTGCCACCATGGGTCTGGTCACCATCCTGCCTATCGTAGCTTTTCAGGAGCCAGGCGGTCACTCCCAGCCATAGGCCCCCAGACACAAACCTCGGCCCGTTTCCCTGGCAAACAAAAGTAAGCTGCCCCGCTTCTGCATGGCAGATTGCAGGTGCTATTTAGTACTATCAAACCAGCCCGACTTGGCACTGGTGCCACCTCTGGTCTGGGAACCATCCTGCCTATCGTGGATTTTCAGGCGCCAGACGGCCACTATCAGCCATATGCCCCCAAAAACAAACCACGGGCTTTTCTCTGGTAAACAAAACTCAACTGCCCCTCTTCTGGATGGCAAATTTTAGGACGCACTTTGTACTACGAAAACCGCCCGACTTGGCACTGGTGCCACCTTGGGTCAGGGAACCATCCTGCCTATCGTAGCTTTTCAGGAGCCAGCCGGTCACTCCCAGCCATAGGTCCCCAGACAAATACCTCGGCCCGTTTCCCTGGCAAACAAAAGTAAGCTGCCCCGCTTCTGGATGGCAGATTGCAGGAGCCACTTGGTACTATCAAACCAGCCCAACTTGACACTGGTGCCACCTTGGCTGTGGGAACCATGCTGCGTAACCCGGATTCTAAGACGACAGGCAGCCACTGCCAGCCACAGGCCTCCAAACAAAATCAACGGCGCTTTTCCCTGGAAAACAAAACTCGCCTGACAACTTTTAGATGGCAGATTGCAGGAGCCAGTTGGTACCATCAAACCAGCCCAACTTGGCACTGGTGCCACCTTGGGTCTGGGAACCATCCTGCCTATTGTTGCTTTTCAGGAGCCAGCCGGTCACTTCTAGCCCTAGGCCCCCAGTCATAAACCTCGGCCCGTTTCCCTGGCACACAAATGTAAGCTACCCCGCTTCAGGATGGCAGATTGCAGGAGCCACTTTTCACCATCAAACCAGCCCGACGTGGCACTGGTGCCACCTTGGGTCTGGGAACCATCCTGCGTATCGTGTGTTCTAAGGAGCCAGCCGGCCACTCCCAGCCACAGTCCCCCAAACACAAACAACGGCGCTTTTCCCTGGAAAACAAAACTGGCCTGCCAACTTTTTGATGGCAGATTGCAGGAGCCACTTGGTACTATCAAACCAGCCCAACTTGGCACTGGTGCCACCATGGGTCTGGTAACCATCCTGCCTATCGTAGCTTTTCAGGAGCCAGCCGGTCACTCCCAGCCATAGGCCCCCAGACACAAACCTCGGCCCGTTTCCCTGGCAAATAAAAGTAAGCTGCCCCGCTTCTGCATGGCAGATTGCAGGTGCTATTTAGTACTATCAAACCAGACCGACTTGGCACTGGTGACACCTCTGGTCTGGGAACCATCCTGCCTATCGTGGATTTTCAGGCGCCAGACGGCCACTATCAGCCATATGCCCCCAAAAACAAACCACGGCCCTTTTCTCTGGTAAACAAAACTTAACTGCCCCTCTTCTGGATGGCAAATTTTAGGACGCACTTTGTACTACGAATACCGCCCGACTTGGCACTGGTGCCACCTTGGGTCAGGGAACCATCCTGCCTATCGTAGCTTTTTAAGGAGCCAGCAGGCCACGCCCAGCCATATAGCCCCAAAAACAAACCACGGACCATTTCTCTTGGAAACAAAAATCCGCTGCCCCGCGTCAGGATGGCAGATTGCAGGAGCCACTTTGCACCATCAAACCACCCCGACTTGGCACTGGTGCCATCTTGGATCTGGGAACCATCCTGCCTATCGTAGCTTTTCAGGAGCCAGCCGGTTACTCCCAACCATAGCCCCCAGACAGAAAGCTCTGCCCGTTTCCCTGGCAAACAAAAGTAAGCTACCCCGCTTCTGGATGGCAGATTGCAGGAGCCACTTGGTACTATCAAACCAGCCCAACTTGGCACTGGTGCCACCATGGGTCTGGTCACCATCCTGCCTATCGTAGCTTTTCAGGAGCCAGGCGGTCACTCCCTGCCATAGGCCCCCAGACAAATACCTCGGCCCGTTTCCCTGGCAAACAAATGTAAGCTGCCCCGCTTCTGGATGGCAGATTGCAGGAGCCACATGGTACTATCAAACCAGGCCAACATGGCACTGGTGCCACCTTGGCTCTGGGAACCATCCTGCCTATCGTGGATTTTCAGGCGCCAGCCGGCCACTCTCAGCCATATGCCCCCAAACACAAACCACGGCCCTTTTCTCTGGTAAACAAAACTCAACTGCCCCTCTTCTGGATGGCAAATTGCAGGACGCACTTGGTACTACGAAAACAGCCCGACTTGGCAGTGATGCCACCTTGGGTCAGGGAACCATCCTGCGTATCGATGTTTTTAAGGAGTCAGCCGGCAACGTCCAGCCATATACCCCCAAAAAAAACCCACGGAACTTTTCTCCAGCAAGCAAAAATCCGCTGCCCCGCGTCTGGATGGCAGATTGCAGGAGCTATTTAGTATTATCAAACCAGCCCGACTTGGCACTGGTGCCACCATGGGTCTGGTCACCATCCTGCCTATCGTAGCTTTTCAGGAGCCAGCCGGTCACTCTCAGCCATAGGCCCCAAACACAAACCACGGCCCTTTTCTCTGGAAAACAAAACTCAACTGCCCCTCTTCTGGATGGCAGATTGCAGGAGCCACTGGGTACTATGAAACCAGCCCTACTTGGCACTGGTGCCACCTTGGGTCTGGGAACCATGCTGCGTATCATGGATTTTCAGGAGCCAGCCGTCCACTGCCAGCCACAGGCCCCGAAACACAAACAACAGCCTTTTTCTCTGGCAAACAAAATTCAGCTGCCCCGCTTCTGGATGGCAGATTGCAGGAACCACTTGGTACTAACAAACCAGCCCGACTTGGCACTGGTGCCACCTTGGGTCTGGGAACCATCCTGCGTATCGTGGATTCTAAGGAGCCAGCTGGCCACTCCCAGCCACAGGCCCCAAAACACACACAACGGCGCTTTTCCCTGGAAAACAAAACTCGCCTGCCAACTTTTTGATGGCAGATTGCAGGAGCCACTTGGTACTATCAAACCAGCCCAACTTGGCACTGGTGCCACCATGGGTCTGGTCACCATCCTGCCTATCGTAGCTTTTCAGGAGCCAGCCGGTCACTCCCAGCCATAGGCCCCCAGACACAAAGCTCGGCCTGTTTCCCTGGCACACAAAAGTAAGCTACCGCACTTCTGGATGGCAGATTGCAGGAGCCACTTTGCACCATCAAATCAGCCCAACTTGGCACTGGTGCCACCTTGGCTCTGGGAACCATGCTGCGTAACCCGGATTGTAAGACGACAGGCAGCCACTGCCAGCCACAGGCCTCCAAACAAAATCAACGGCGCTTTTCCCTGGAAAACAAAACTCGCCTGACAACTTTTAGATGGCAGATTGCAGGAGCCAGTTGGTACCATCAAACCAGCCCAACTTGGCACTGGTGCCACCTTGGGTCTGGGAACCATCCTGCCTATTGTTGCTTTTCAGGAGCCAGCCGGTCACTCCTAGCCCTAGGCCCCCAGTCATAAACCTCGGCCCGTTTCCCTGGCACACAAAAGTAAGCTACCCCGCTTCAGGATGGCAGATTGCAGGAGCCACTTTTCACCATCAAACCAGCCCGACGTGGCACTGGTGCCACCTTGGGTCTGGGAACCATCCTGCGTATCGTGTGTTCTAAGGAGCCAGCCGGCCACTCCCACCAACAGTCCCCCAAACACAAACAACGGCGCTTTTCCCTGGAAAACAAAACTCGCCTGACAACTTTTTGATGGCAGATTGCAGGAGCCACTTGGTACTATCAAACCAGCCCAACTTGGCACTGGTGCCACCATGGGTCTGGTAACCATCCTGCCTATCGTAGCTTTTCAGGAGCCAGGCGGTCACTCCCAGCCATAGGCCCCCAGACACAAACCTCGGCCCGTTTCCCTGGCAAACAAAAGTAAGCTGCCCCGCTTCTGCATGGCAGATTGCAGGTGCTATTTAGTACTATCAAACCAGCCCGACTTGGCACTGGTGCCACCTCTGGTCTGGTCACCATCCTGCCTATCGTGGATTTTCAGGCGCCAGACGGCCACTATCAGCCATATGCCCCCAAAAACAAACCACGGCCCTTTTCTCTGGTAAACAAAACTCAACTGCCCCTCTTCTGGATGGCAAATTTTAGGACGCACTTTGTACTACGAAAACCGCCCGACTTGGCACTGGTGCCACCTTGGGTCAGGGAACCATCCTGCCTATCGTAGCTTTTTAAGGAGCCAGCAGGCCACGCCCAGCCATATAGCCCCAAAAACAAACCACGGACCATTTCTCTTGGAAACAAAAATCCGCTGCCCCGCGTCAGGATGGCAGATTGCAGGAGCCACGTTGCACCATCAAACCACCCCGACTTGGCACTGGTGCCATCTTGGATCTGGGAACCATCCTGCCTATCGTAGCTTTTCAGGAGCCAGCCGGTTACTCCCAACCATAGGCCCCCAGACAGAAAGCTCTGCCCGTTTCCCTGGCAAACAAAAGTAAGCTACCCCGCTTCTGGATGGCAGATTGCAGGAGCCACTTGGTACTATCAAACCAGCCCAACTTGACACTGGTGCCACTTTGGGTCTGGGAACCATGCTGTGTAACGTAGATTCTAAGGCGCCAGGCGGCCACTCCCAGCCACAGGCCCCCAAATACAAACAACGGCGCTTTTCCCTGGAAAACAAAACTCGCCTGCCAGCTTTTTGATGGCAGATTGCAGGAGCCACTTGGTACTATCAAATCATCCCAACTTGGCACTGGTGCCACTATGGGTCTGGGAACCATCCTGCCAAATGTACCATTTCAGGAGCCAGCCGGTCACTCCCAGCCATAGGCCCCCATCACAAACCTCGGACCGTTTCCCTGGCAAACAAAATTAAGCTGCCCCGATTCTGGATGGCAGATTGCAGGAGCCACTTGGTAGTGTCAAAACAGCCCGACTTGGCACTGGTGCCACCTTGGGTCTGGGAACCATCCTGCGTATCGTGGATTCTAAGCAGCCACCCGGCCACTCCGTGCCACAGGCGCCCAAACACAAACAACGGCGCTTTTCCCTGGAAAACAAAACTCGCCTGCCAACATTTTGATGGCAGATTGCAGGAGCCACTTGGTACTATCAAACCAGCCCAACTTGGCACTGGTGCCACCATGGGTCTGGTCACCATCCTGCCTATCGTAGCTTTTCAGGAGCCAGCCGGTCACTCCCAGCCATAAACCCCCAGACACAAACCTCGGCCCGTTTCCCTGGAAAACAAAAGTAAGCACCCCCGATTCTGGATGGCAGATTGCAGGAGCCACTTGGTAGTATCAAATTAGCCCAACTTGGCACTGGTGCCATCATGGGTCTGGTAAACATCCTGCCTATCTTAGCTTTTCAGGAGCCGGCCGGTCACTCCCTGCCATAGGCCCCCAGAGAAATACCTCGGCCCGTTTCCCTGGCAAACAAAAGTAAGCTGCCCCTCTTCTGGATGGCAGATTGCAGGAACCACTTGCTACTATCAAACCAGCCCAACTTGGCACTGGTGCCACCTTGGCTCTGGGAACCATGCTGCGTAACGTAGATTCTAAGAGGACAGGCGGACACTCCCAGCCACAGGCCTCTAAACAAAAACAACGGCGCGTTACCCTGGAAAACAAAACTCGCCTGCCAACTTTTTGATGGCAGATTGCAGGAGCCACTTGGTACTATCAAACCAGCCCAACTTGGCACTGGTGCCACCATGGGTCTGGTCACCATCCTGCCTATCGTAGCTTTTCAGGAGCCAGCCGGTCACTCCCAGCCATAGGCCCCCAGACAAATACCTCGGCCCGTTTCCCTGGCAAACAAAAGTAAGCTGCCCCGCTTCTGGATGGCAGATTGCAGGAGCCACATGGTACTATCAAACCAGGCCAACATGGCACTGGTGCCACCTTGGCTCTGGGAACCATCCTGCCTATCGTGGATTTTCAGGCGCCAGCCGGCCACTCTCAGCCATATGCCCCAAAACACAAACCACGGCCCTTTTCTCTGGTAAACAAAACTCAACTGCCCCTCTTCTGGATGGCAAATTGCAGGAGCCACTTGGTACTACGAAAACAGCCCGACTTGGCAGTGATGCCACCTTGGGTCAGGGAACCATCCTGCGTATCGATGTTTTTAAGGAGTCAGCCGGCAACGTCCAGCCATATACCCCCAAAAAAAACCCACGGAACTTTTCTCCAGCAAGCAAAAATCCGCTGCCCCGCGTCTGGATGGCAGATTGCAGGAGCTATTTAGTATTATCAAACCAGCCCAACTTGGCACTGGTGCCACCATCGGTCTGGTCACCATCCTGCCTATCGTAGCTTTTCAGGAGCCAGCCGGTCACTCTCAGCCATAGGCCCCAAACACAAACCACGGCCCTTTTCTCTGGAAAAAAAAATTCAACTGCCCCTCTTCTGGATGGCAGATTGCAGGAGCCACTGGGTACTATGAAACCAGCCCGACTTGGCACTGGTGCCACCTTGGGTCTGGGAACCATGCTGCGTATCATGGATTTTCAGGAGCCAGCCATCCACTGCCAGCCACAGGCCCCGAAACACAAACAACAGCCTTTTTCTCTGGCAAACAAAATTCAGCTGCCCCGCTTCTGGATGGCAGATTGCAGGAACCACTTGGTACTAACAAACCAGCCCGACTTGGCACTGGTGCCACCTTGGGTCTGGGAACCATCCTGCGTATCGTGGATTCTAAGGAGCCAGCTGGCCACTCCCAGCCACAGGCCCCAAAACACACACAACGGCGCTTTTCCCTGGAAAACAAAACTCGCCTGCCAACTTTTTGATGGCAGATTGCAGGAGCCACTTGGTACTATCAAACCAGCCCAACTTGGCACTGGTGCCACCATGGGTCTGGTCACCATCCTGCCTATCGTAGCTTTTCAGGAGCCAGCCGGTCACTCCCAGCCATAGGCCCCCAGACACAAAGCTCGGCCCGTTTCCCTGGCAAACAAAAGTAAGCTGCCCCGCTTCTGGATGGCAGATTGCAGGATCCACTTGTTATTATCAAACCAGCCCGACTTGGTACTGGTGCCACCTTGGGTCTGGGAACCATCCTGCGTATCGTGTGTTCTAAGGAGCCAGCCGGCCACTCCCAGCCACAGGCCCCCAAACAAAAACAACGGTGATTTTCCCTGGAAAACAAAACTCGCCTGACAACTTTTTGATGGCAGATTGCAGGAACCACTTGGTACTATCAAACCAGCCCAACTTGGCACTGGTGCCACCTTGGGTCTGGGAACCATGCTGCGTATTGTGGATTCTAAGGAGCCAGCCGGCCACTCCAGCCACAGGCCCGCAGACACAAACAACGGCGCTTTTCCCTCGAAAACAAAACTCGCCTGCCAACATTTTGATGGCAGATTGCAGGAGCCACTTGGTACTATGAAATCAGCCGAACATGGCACTGGTGCCACCATGGGTCTGGTCACCATCCTGCCTATCGTAGCTTTTCAGGAGCCAGCCGGTCACTCCCAGCCATAGGCCCCCAGACACAAAGCTCGGCCCGTTTCCCTGGCAAACAAAAGTAAGCTGCCCCGCTTCTGGATGGTAGATTGCAGGAACCATTTGCTACAATCAAACCAGCCCAACTTGGCACTGGTGCCACCTCAGGTCTGGGAACCATCCTGCGTATTTTGGATTCTAAGGAGCCAGCCGGCCACTCCCAGCCACAGGCCCCCAAACACAAACAACGGCGCTTTTCCATAGAAAACAAAACTCGCCTGCCAACATTTTGATGGCAGATTGCAGGAGCCACTTGGTACTATCAAACCAGCCCAACTTGGCACTGGTGCCACCATGGGTCTGGTCACCATCCTGCCTATCGTAGCTTTTCAGGAGCCAGCCGGTCACTCCCTGCCATAGGCCCCCAGACAAAACCTCGGCCCGTTTCCCTGGCAAACAAAAGTAAGCTGCCCCGCTTCTGGATGGCAGATTGCAGGACGCACTTGGTAGTATCAAACCAGCCCAACTTGGCACTGGTGCCACCTCAGGTCTGGGAACCATGCTGCGTATCGTGGATTCTAATTAGCCATCCGTCCACTCCCAGCCACAGGCCCCCAAACAAAAACAACGGCGCTTTTCCCTGGATAACAAACTCGCCTGCCAACTTTTTGATGGCAGATTGCAGGAGCCACTTGGTACTATGAAACCAGCCCAACTTGGCACTGGTGCCACCATGGGTCTGGTCACAATCCTGCCTATCGTAGCTTTTCAGGAGACAGCCGGTCACTCCCAGCCATAGGCCCCCAGACAAAAACCTCGGCCCTTTTCCCTGGCAAACAAAAGTAAGTTAACCCGCTTCTGGATGGCAGATTGCAGGAGCCACTTTTCACCATCAAACTAGCCCGACTTGGCACTGGTGTCACCTCTGGTCTGGGAACCATCCTGCCTGTCGTGGATTCTAATTAGCCAGCCGGCCACTCCCAGCCACAGGCCCCCAAACACAAACAACGGCGCTTTTCCCTGGGAAACAAAACTCGCCTGCCAAGTTTTTGATGGCAGATTGCAGGAGCCACTTGGTACTATCAAACCAGCCCAACTTGGCACTGGTGCCACCATGGGTCTGGTCACAATCCTGCCTATCGTAGCTTTTCAGGAGACAGCCGGTCACTCCCAGCCATAGGCCCCCAGACAAAAACCTCGGCCCTTTTCCCTGGCAAACAAAAGTAAGCTGCCCCGCTTCTGGATGGCAGATTGCAGGAACCACTTGGTACTATCAAACCAGCCCAACTTGGGACTGGTGCCACCTTGGGTCTGGGAACCATCCTGCGTATCGTGGATTCTAAGGAGCCAGCCGGCCACTCCCAGCCACAGGCCCCCAAACACAAACAACGGCGCTTTTCCCTGGAAAACAAAACTCGCCTGCCAACTTTTTGATGGCATATTGCAGGAACCACTTGGTACTATCAAACCAGCCCAACTTGGCACTGGTGCCACCTTGGGTCTGGGAACCATGCTGCGTATCGTGGATTCTAAGGAGCCAGCCGGTCACTCCAGCCACAGGCCCGCAGACACAAACAACGGCGCTTTTCCCTGGAAAACAAAACTCGCCTGCCGACTTTTTGATGGCAGATTGCAGGAGCCACTTGGTACTATGAAATCAGCCGAACATGGCACTGGTGCCACCATGGGTCTGGTCACCATCCTGCCTATCGTAGCTTTTCAGGAGCCAGCCGGTCACTCCCAGCCATAGGTCCCCAGTCACAAACCTCGGCCCGTTTCCCTGGCAAACAAAAGTAAGCTGCCCCGCTTCTGGATGGCAGATTGCAGGACGCACTTGGTACTATAAAACCAGCCCGACTTGGCATTGGTGCCACCTCAGGTGTGGGAACCATCCTGCATATCGTGGATTCTAAGGAGCCAGCCGGCCACTCCCAGCCACAGGCCCCCAAACACAAACAACGGCGCTTTTCCCTGGAAAACAAAACTCGCCTGACAACTTTTTGATGGCAGATTGCAGGAGCCACTTGGTACTATCAAACCAGCCCAACTTGGCACTGGTGCCACCATGGGTCTGGTCACCATCCTGCCTATCGTAGCTTTTCAGGAGCCAGCCGGTCACTCCCAGCCATAGGCCCCGAGACACAAAGCTCGGACCGTTTCCCTGGCAAACAAAAGTAAGCTGCCCCGCTTCTGGATGGCAGATTGCAGGAGCCACTTTGCACCATCATACTAGCCCGACTTGGCACTGGTGCCACCTTGGGTCTGGGAACCATCCTGCGTATCGTGGATTCTAAGCAGCCAGCCGGCCACTCCCAGCCACAGTCCCCCAAACACAAACAACGGCGCTTTTCCCTGGAAAATAAAAACTCGCCTGCCAAATTTTGACGGCACATTGCAGGAGCCACTTGGTACTATCAAATCAGCCCAACTTGGGACTGGTGCCACCATGGGTCTGGTCACCATCCTGCCTATCGTAGCTTTTCAGGAGCCAGCCGCTCACTCCCAGCCATAGGCCCCCAGACAAAAACCTCGGCCCGTTTCCCTGGCAAACAAAAGTAAGCTGCCCTGCTTCTGGATGGCAGATTGCAGGAACCACTTGGTACTATCAAACCAGCAAAACTTGGCACTGGTGCCACCTTGGGTCTGGATACCATGCTGCGTATCGTGGATTCTAAGGAGCCAGCCGGCCACTCCCAGCCACAGGACCCCAAACACAAACAACGGCGCTTTTCCCTGGAAAACAAAACTCTCCTGCCAACTTTTTGATGGCAGATTGCAGGAGCCACTTGGTTTTATCAAATCAGCCCAACTTGGCACTGGTGCCACCATGGGTCTGGTCACCATCCTGCCTATCTTATCTTTTCAGGAGCCAGCCGGTCACTCCCCGCCATAGGCCCCCAGAGAAAAACCTCGGCCCGTTTCCCTGGCAAAAAAAAGTAAGCTACCCCGCTTCTGGATGGCAGATTGCAGGAGCCACTTTGCACCATCAAACTAGCCCGTCTTGGCACTGGTGCCACCTCTGGTCTGGGAACCATCCTGCGTATCGTGGATTCTAATTAGCCAGCCGGCCACTCCCTACCACAGGCCCCCAAACACAAACAACGGCGCTTTTCCCTGGAAAACAAAACTCGCCTACCAACTATTTGATGGCAGATTACAGGAGCCACTTGGTACTATCAAACCAGCCCAACTTGGCACTGGTGCCACCATGGGTCTGGTCACAATCCTGCCTATCGTAACTTTTCAGGAGCCAGCCGGTCACTCCCAGCCATAGGTCCCCAGTCACAAACCTCGGCCCGTTTCCCTGGCAAACAAAAGTAAGCTGCCCCGCTTCTGGATGGCAGATTGCAGGAACCACTTGGTAGTATCAAACCAGCACAACTTGGCACTGGTGGCACCTCTTGTCTGGTAACCATGCTGCGTATCGTGGTTTCTAAGGAGCCAGCCGGGCACTCCCAACCACAGGTCCCCAAACACAAACAATGGCGCTTTTCCCTGGAAAACAAAACTCGCCTGCCAACTTTTTGATGGCAGATTGCAGGAGCCACTTGGTACTATCAAACCAGGCCAACTTGGCACTGGTGCCACCATGGGTCTGGTCACCATCCTGCCTATCGTAGCTTTTCAGGAGCCAGCCGGTCACTCCCTGCCATAGGCCCCGAGACAGAAAGCCCGGCCCGTTTCCCTGGCAAACAAAAGTAAGCTGCCCCGCTTCTGGATGGCAGATTGCAGGAGCCACTTTGTACTATCAAACCAGCCCGACTTGGCACTGGTGCCACCTCTGGTCTGGGAACCATGCTGCGTATCGTGGATTTTAAGGAGCCAGTCGGCCACTCCCAGCCATACGCCTCCAAACACAAACAACGGTCCATTTCCCTGGCAAACAAAAGTAAGCTGCCCCGCTTCTGGATGTCAGATTGCAGGAACCACTTGTTGCCAAGTTGGGGTGGTTTGATAGTACCAAGTGGCTCCTGCAATCTGCCATCAAAAAGTTGGCAAGCGAGTTTTGTTTTCCAGGGAAAAGCGCCGTTGTTTGTGTTTGGGGGCCTGTGGCTGGGAGTGGCCAGCTGTCTCCTTAGAATCCACGATACGCAGGATGGGTCCCAGACCAGAGGTGGCACCAGTGCCAAGTCGGGCTGGTTTGATGGTGCAAAGTGACTCCTGCAATCTGCCATCCAGAAGCGGGGTAGCTTACTTTTGTTTGCCAGGGAAACGGGTAGAGCTTTGTGTCTGGGGGCCTATGGCTGGGAGTGACCGGCTGGCTCCTGAAAAGCTACGATAGGCAGGATGGTGACCAGACCCATGGTGGCACCAGTGCCAAGTTGGGCTGGTTTGATAGTACCAAGTGGCTCCTGCAATCTGCCATCAAAAAGTTGGCAGGTGAGTTTTGTTTTCCAGGGAAAAGCACCGTTGTTTGTGTTTGGGGGCCTGTGGCTGGGAGTGGCCAGCTGGCTCCTTAGAATCCACGATACGCAGGATGGTTCCCAGACCAGAGGTGGCACCAGTGCCATGTTGGCCTGGTTTGATAGTACCATGTGGCTCCTGCAATCTGCCATCCAGAAGCGGGGCAGCTTACTTTTGTTTGCCAGGGAAACGGGCCGAGATATTTGTCTGGGGGCCTATGGCTGGGAGTGAGCGGCTGGCTCCTGAAAAGCTACGATAGGCAGGATGGTGACCAGACCCATGGTGGCACCAGTGCCAAGTTGGGCTGGTTTGATAGTACCAAGTGGCTCCTGCAATCTGCCATCAAAAAGTTGTCAGGCGACTTTTGTTTTCCAGGGAAAAGCGCCGTTGTTCTTGTTTAGAGGCCTGTGGCTGGGAGTGGCCGGCTGCCTCCTTTGAACCCAGGATACGCAGGATGGTTCCCAGAGCCAAGGTGGCACCAGTGCCAAGTTGGGCTGGTTTGATAGTACCAAGTGGCTCCTGCAATCTGCCATCCAGAAGCGGGTCAGCTTACTTTTGTTTCCCAGGGAAACGGGCCGAGGTTTGTGTCTGGGGGCCTATGGCTGGGAGTGACCGGCTGGCTACTGAAAAGCTACGATAGGCAGGATGGTTACCAGACTCATGGTGGCACCAGTGCCAAGTCGGGCTGGTTTGATAATACTAAATAGCTCCTGAAATCTGCCATTCAGACGCGGGGCAGCGGATTTTTGTTTGCTGGAGAAAAGTTCCGTGGTTTGTTTTTGGGGGTATATGGCTGGACGTGGCCGGCTGGCTCCTTAAAAAGATCGATACGCAGGATTGTTCCCTGACCCAAGGTGGCGTCACTGCCAAGTCGGGCTGTTTTCGTAGTACCAAGTGCGTCCTGCAATTTGCCATCCAGAAGAGGGGCAGTTGAGTTTTGTTTGCCAGAGCAAAGGGCCGTGGTATGTGTTTGGGGGCATATGGCTGAGAGTGGCCGGCTGGCCCCTGAAAATCCACGATAGGCAGGATGGTTCCCAGAGCCAAGGTGGCACCAGTGCCATGTTGGCCTGATTTGATAGTACCATGTGGCTGCTGTAATCTGCCATCCAGAAGCGGGGCAGCTTACTTTTGTTTGCCAGGGAAACGGGCCGAGATATTTGTCTGGGGGCCTATGGGTGGGAGTGACCGGCTGGCTCCTGGAAAGCTACGATAGGCAGGATGGTTACCAGACCCATGGTGGCACCAGTACCAAGTTGGGCTGGTTTGATAGTACCAAGTGGCTCCTGCAATCTGCCATCAAAAATTTGGCAGGCGAGTTTTGTTTTCCAGGGAAAAGCGCCGTTGTTTTTGTTTAGAGGCCTGTGGCTGGGAATGGCCGCCTGTCCTCGTAGAATCTACGTTACGCAGCATGGTTCCCAGAGCCAAGGTTGCACGAGGGCCAAGTCGGGCAGGTTTGATAGTACCAAATGCATCCTGCAATCTGCCATCCAAAAGCGGGGCAGTTTACTTTTGTTTGCCAGGGAAACGGGCCGAGGTTTGTGTCTGGGGGCCTATGGCAGGGAGTGACCGGCTGGCTCCTGAAAAGCTGCGATAGGCAGGATGTTTACCAGACCCATGGTGGCACCAGTGCCAAGTTGGGCTGATTTGATAGTACCAAGTGGCTCCTGCAATCTGCCATCCAGAATCGGGGCAGATTACTTTTGTTTTCCAGGGAAACGGGCCGAGGTTTGTGTCTGGGGGTCTATGGCTGGGAGTGACCGGCTGGCTCCTGAAAAGCTACGATAGGCAGGATGGTGACCAGACCCATGGTGGCACCAGTGCCAAGTTGGGCTGGTTTGATAGCACCAAGTGGCTCCTGCAATCTGCCATCAAAATGTTGGCAAGCGAGTTTTGTTTTCCAGGGAAAAGCGCCGTTGTTTGTGTTTGGGCGCCTGTGGCTCAGAGTGGCTGGGTGGCTGCTTAGAATCCACGATACGCAGGATGGTTCCCAGACCCAAGGTGGCACCAGTGCCAAGTCGGGCTGGTTTGACACTACCATGTGGCTCCTGCAATCTGCCATCCAGAATCGGGGCAGCCAAATTTTGTTTGCCAGGGAAACGGTCCGAGGTTTGTGTCTGGGGGACTATGGCTGGGAGTGACCGGCTGGCTCCTGAAATGCTACAATAGGCAGGATGGTTCCCAGACCCATAGTGGCACCAGTGCCAAATTGGGATGATTTGATAGTACCAAGTGGCTCCTGCAATCTGCCATCAAAAAGCTGGCAGGCGAGTTTTGTTTTCCAGGGAAAAGCGCCGTTGTTTGTGTTTGGGGGCCTGTGGCTGGGAGTGGCCGGCTGGCTCCTTAGAATCCACGATATGCAGGATTGTTCCCAGACCCAAGGTGGCACCAGTGCCAAGTCGGGCTGGTTTGTTAGTACCAAGTGGCTCCTGCAATCTGCCATCCAGACGCGGGGCAGCGGATTTTTGTTTCCATGAGAAATGGTCCGTGGTTTGTTTTTGGGGGTATATGGCTGGGCGTGGCCGGCTGGCCCCTTAAAAAGCTCGATATGCAGGATGGTTCCCTGACACAAGGTGGCACCAGTGCCACGTCGGGCGGTTTTCGTAGTACAAAGTGCGTCCTAAAATTTGCCATCCAGAAGAGGGGCAGTTGAGTTTTGTTTGCCAGAGAAAAGGTCCGTGGTTTGTTTTTGGGGGCATATGGCTGAGAGTGGCTGGGTGGCCCCTGAAAATCCACGATACACAGGATGGTTCCCAGATCCAAGGTGGCACCTGTGCCAAGTCGGGCTGATTTGATAGTACTAAGTAGCTCCTGCAATCTGCCATCCAGAAGCGGGGCAGCTTACTTTTCTTTGCCAGGGAAACGGGCCGAGATTTGTGTCTGGGGGCCTATGGCTGGGAGTGACCGACTGGCTCCTGAAAAGCTACGATAGGCAGGATGGTGACCAGACCCATGGTGGCACCAGTGCCAAGTTGGGCTGGTTTGATAGTACCAAGTGGCTCCGGCAATCTGCCATCAAAAAGTTGGCAGGCGAGTTTTGTTTTCCAGGGAAAAGCGCCGTTGTTTGTGTTTGGGGGCCTGTGGCTGGGAGTGGCCAGCTGGCTCCTTAGAACCCACGATACGCAGGATGGTTCCCAGACCAGAGGTGGCACCAGTGCCAAGTTGGGCTGGTTTGATGGTGCAAAGTGGCTCCTGCAATCTGCCATCCAGAAGCGGGGTAGCTTACTTTTGTTTGCCAGGGAAACGGGCCGAAATATTTGTCTAGGGGCCTCTGGCTGGGGGTGGCTGGCTGGCACCTGAAAAGCTACGATAGGCAGGATGGTGACCAGACCCATGGTGGCACCAGTGCCAAGTTGGGCTGGTTTGATAGTACCAAGTGGCTCCTGCAATCTGCCATCAAATGTTTGGCAGGCGAGTTTTGTTTTCCAGGGAAAAGCACCGTTGTGTGTGTTTTGGGGCCTGTGGCTGGGAGTGGCCAGCTGGCTCCTTAGAATCCACGATACGCAGGATGGTTCCCAGACCCAAGGTGGCACCAGTGCCAAGTCGGGCTGGGTTGTTAGTACCAAGTGGTTCCTGCAATCTGCCATCCAGAAGCGGGGCAGCTGAATTTTGTTTGCCAGAGAAAAAGGCTGTTGTTTGTGTTTCGGGGCCTGTGGCTGGCAGTGGACGGCTGGCTCCTGAAAATCCATGATACGCAGCATGGTTCCCAGACCCAAGGTGGCACCAGTGCCAAGTCGGGCTGGTTTGATAGTACCAAGTGGCTCCTGCAAACTCCATCAAAAAGTTGGCAGGCGTGTTTTGTTTTCCAGGGAACAGCGCCGTTGATTTTGTTTGGGGACCTGTGGCTGGGAGTGGCCGGCTGGCTCCTTAGAATCCACGATACGCAGGATGGTTCCCAGACCCAAGGTGGCACCAGTGCCAAGTCGGGCTGGTTTGATTACACCAAGTGGCTCCTGCAATCTGCCATCCAGAAGTGAGGCAGCTAAGTTTTGTTTGCCAGAAAAAAGGGCCGTGGTTTTTGTTGGGGGCCTGTGGCTGGGAGTAGCCGGCTGGCTCCTTAAAATCCACGATAGGCTGGATGGTTCCCAGACCCAAGGTGGCACCAGTGCCAAGTCGGGCTGGTTTGATAGTACCAAGTGGCTCCTGCAATCTGCCATCCAGAAGCGGTGCAGTTGAGTTTTGTTTGCCAGAGAAAAGGGCCGTGGGTTGTGTTTGGGGGCATATGGCTGGGAGTGGCCGGCTGTCTCATTAAAAAGATCGATACGCAGGATGGTTCCCAGACCCAAGGTGGCACCAGTGCCAAGTCGGGCTGTTTTTATAGTACCAAGTGCGTCCTGCAATTTGCCATCCAGAAGAGGGGCAGTGGAGTTTTGTTTGCCAGAGAATAGCGCCGTTGTTTGTGTTTGGGGGCTTGTGGCTGGGAGTGGCCGACTGGCGCCTTAGAATCTGTGTTACGCAGCATGGTTCCCAGACCAGAGGTGGCACCAGTGCCAAGTTGGGCTGGTTTGATAGTACCAAGTGGCTCCTGCAATCTGCCATCCAGAAGTGGGGCAGCTTACTTTTGTTTGCCAGGGAAACGGGCCGAGGTTTGTGACTGGGGACCTATGGCTGGGAGTGACCGGCTGGCTCCTGAAAAGCTACGATAGGCAGGATGGTGACCAGACCCATGGTGGCACCAGTGCCAAGTTGGGCTGGTTTGATAGTACCAAGTGGCTCCTGCAATCTGCCATCAAAAAGTTGTCAGGCGAGTTTTGTTTTCCAGGGAAAAGCGCCGTTGTTTGTATTTGGGGGCCTGTGGCTGGGAGTGGCCGGCTGGCTCCTTTGAACCCACAATACGCAGGATGGTTCCCAGACCCAAGGTGGCACCAGTGCCAAGTCGGGCTGGTTTGATACTACCAAGTGCGTCCTGCAATCTGCCATCCAGAAGCGGGGCAGCTTAATTTTGTTTGCCAGGGAAACGGGCCGTGGGTTTTGTTTGGGGGCCTATGGCTGAGAGTGGCCGGCTGGCTCCTGAAAATCCACGCTAGGCAGCATGGTTCCCAGATGCAAGGTGGCACCAGTGCCAAGTCGGGCTGGTTTGATGGTGCAAAGTGGCTCCTGCAATCTGCCATCCAGAAGCGGGGCAGCTGATTTTTGTTTGCCAGAGAAAAATTCCGTGGATTGTTTTTGGGGGCATATTGCTGGGAGTGGCCGGCTGGCTCCTTAAAATGCTCGATACGCATGATGGTTCCCAGGCCCAAGGTGTCACCACTACCAAGTCGGCCTGCGGTTTTAGTATCAAGTTCATCCTGCAATTTGCCATCCAGAAGAGGGGCAGTTGAGTTTTGTTTGCCAGAGAAACGGGCCGAGGTTTCTGTTTGGGGACATATGGCTGAGAGTGGCCGGCTGGCCCCTGAATATCCACGATACACAGCATGGTTCCCAGATCCAAGGTGGCACCAGTGCCAAGTTGGGCTGGTTTGATAGTCCCAAGTGTCTCCTGCAATCTGCCATCCAGAAGCGGGGCAGCTTACTTTTGTTTGCCAGAGAAATAGGCCTAGGTTTTTGTCTGGGGGCCTGTGGCTAGGAGTGGCCGGCTGGCTCCTTAGAATCCACGATACGCAGGATGTTTCCCAGACCCAAGGTGGCACCAGTGCCAAGTCGGGCTGGTTTGATAGTACCAAGTGGCTCCTGCAAACTCCATCAAAATGTTGGCAGACGTGTTTTGTTTTCCAGGGAACAGCGCCGTTGATTTTGTTTGGGGACCTGTGGCTGGGAGTGGCCGGCTGGCTCCTTAGAATCCACGATACGCAGGATGGTTCCCAGACCCAAGGTGGCACCAGTGCCAAGTCGGGCTGGTTTGATTACACCAAGTGGCTCCTGCAATCTGCCATCCAGAAGTGAGGCAGCTAAGTTTTGTTTGCCAGAAAAAAGGGCCGTGGTTTTTGTTGGGGGCCTGTGGCTGGGAGTAGCCGGCTGGCTCCTTAAAATCCACGATAGGCTGGATGGTTCCCAGACCCAAGGTGGCACCAGTGCCAAGTCGGGCTGGTTTGATAGTACCAAGTGGCTCCTGCAATCTGCCATCCAGAAGCGGTGCAGTTGAGTTTTGTTTGCCAGAGAAAAGGGCCGTGGGTTGTGTTTGGGGGCATATGGCTGGGAGTGGCCGGCTGTCTCATTAAAAAGATCGATACGCAGGATGGTTCCCAGACCCAAGGTGGCACCAGTGCCAAGTCGGGCTGTTTTTATAGTACCAAGTGCGTCCTGCAATTTGCCATCCAGAAGAGGGGCAGTGGAGTTTTGTTTGCCAGAGAATAGCGCCGTTGTTTGTGTTTGGGGGCTTGTGGCTGGGAGTGGCCGACTGGCGCCTTAGAATCTGTGTTACGCAGCATGGTTCCCAGACCAGAGGTGGCACCAGTGCCAAGTTGGGCTGGTTTGATAGTACCAAGTGGCTCCTGCAATCTGCCATCCAGAAGTGGGGCAGCTTACTTTTGTTTGCCAGGGAAACGGGCCGAGGTTTGTGACTGGGGACCTATGGCTGGGAGTGACCGGCTGGCTCCTGAAAAGCTACGATAGGCAGGATGGTGACCAGACCCATGGTGGCACCAGTGCCAAGTTGGGCTGGTTTGATAGTACCAAGTGGCTCCTGCAATCTGCCATCAAAAAGTTGTCAGGCGAGTTTTGTTTTCCAGGGAAAAGCGCCGTTGTTTGTATTTGGGGGCCTGTGGCTGGGAGTGGCCGGCTGGCTCCTTTGAACCCACAATACGCAGGATGGTTCCCAGACCCAAGGTGGCACCAGTGCCAAGTCGGGCTGGTTTGATACTACCAAGTGCGTCCTGCAATCTGCCATCCAGAAGCGGGGCAGCTTAATTTTGTTTGCCAGGGAAACGGGCCGTGGGTTTTGTTTGGGGGCCTATGGCTGAGAGTGGCCGGCTGGCTCCTGAAAATCCACGCTAGGCAGCATGGTTCCCAGATGCAAGGTGGCACCAGTGCCAAGTCGGGCTGGTTTGATGGTGCAAAGTGGCTCCTGCAATCTGCCATCCAGAAGCGGGGCAGCTGATTTTTGTTTGCCAGAGAAAAATTCCGTGGATTGTTTTTGGGGGCATATTGCTGGGAGTGGCCGGCTGGCTCCTTAAAATGCTCGATACGCATGATGGTTCCCAGGTCCAAGGTGTCACCACTACCAAGTCGGCCTGCGGTTTTAGTATCAAGTTCATCCTGCAATTTGCCATCCAGAAGAGGGGCAGTTGAGTTTTGTTTGCCAGAGAAACGGGCCGAGGTTTCTGTTTGGGGACATATGGCTGAGAGTGGCCGGCTGGCCCCTGAATATCCACGATACACAGCATGGTTCCCAGATCCAAGGTGGCACCAGTGCCAAGTTGGGCTGGTTTGATAGTACCAAGTGTCTCCTGCAATCTGCCATCCAGAAGCGGGGCAGCTTACTTTTGTTTGCCAGAGAAATAGGCCTAGGTTTTTGTCTGGGGGCCTGTGGCTAGGAGTGGCCGGCTGGCTCCTAAGAATCCACGATACGCAGGATGTTTCCCAGACCCAAGGTGGCACCAGTGCCAAGTCGGGCTGGTTTGATAGTACCAAGTGGCTCCTGCAAACTCCATCAAAAGTTGGCAGGCGTGTTTTGTTTTCCAGGGAAAAGCGCCGTTTTTTGTGTTTGGGGGCCTGTGGCTGGGAGTGGCCGGCTGGCTCCTTAGAATCCACGATACGCAGGATGGTTCCCAGACCCAAGGTGGCACCAGTGCCAAGTCGGGCTGGTTTGATTACACCAAGTGGCTCCTGCAATCTGCCATCCAGAAGTGAGGCAGCTAAGTTTTGTTTGCCAGAAAAAAGGGCCGTGGTTTTTGTTGGGGGCCTGTGGCTGGGAGTGGCCGGCTGGCTCCTTAGAATCCACCATACGCAGGATGGTTCCCAGACCCAAGGTGGCACCAGTGCCAAGTCGGGCTGGTTTGATAGTACCAAGTGGCTCCTGCAATCTGCCATCCAGAAGCGGTGCAGTTGAGTTTTGTTTGCCAGAGAAAAGGGCCGTGGGTTGTGTTTGGGGGCATATGGCTGGGAGTGGCCGGCTGTCTCATTAAAAAGATCGATACGCAGGATGGTTCCCAGACCCAAGGTGGCACCAGTGCCAAGTCGGGCTGTTTTTATAGTACCAAGTGCGTCCTGCAATTTGCCATCCAGAAGAGGGGCAGTGGAGTTTTGTTTGCCAGAGAATAGCGCCGTTGTTTGTGTTTGGGAGCTTGTGGCTGGGAGTGGCCGACTGGCGCCGTAGAATCTGTGTTACGCAGCATGGTTCCCAGACCAGAGGTGGCACCAGTGCCAAGTTGGGCTGGTTTGATAGTACCAAGTGGCTCCTGCAATCTGCCATCCAGAAGCGGGGCAGCTTACTTTTGTTTGCCAGGGAAACGGGCCGAGGTCTGTGACTGGGGACCTATGGCTGGGAGTGACCGGCTGGCTCCTGAAAAGCTACGATAGGCAGGATGGTGACCAGACCCATGGTGGCACCAGTGCCAAATTGGGCTGGTTTGATAGTACCAAGTGGCTCCTGCAATCTGCCATCAAAAAGTTGTCAGGCGAGTTTTGTTTTCCAGGGAAAAGCGCCGTTGTTTGTATTTGGGGGCCTGTGGCTGGGAGTGGCCGGCTGGCTCCTTTGAACCCACAATACGCAGGATGGTTCCCAGACCCAAGGTGGCACCAGTGCCAAGTCGGGCTGGTTTGATACTACCAAGTGCGTCCTGCAATCTGCCATCCAGAAGCGGGGCAGCTTAATTTTGTTTGCCAGGGAAACGGGCCGTGGGTTTTTTTTGGGGGCCTATGGCTGAGAGTGGCCGGCTGGCTCCTGAAAATCCACGCTAGGCAGCATGGTTCCCAGATGCAAGGTGGCACCAGTGCCAAGTCGGGCTGGTTTGATGGTGCAAAGTGGCTCCTGCAATCTGCCATCCAGAAGCGGGGCAGCTGATTTTTGTTTGCCAGAGAAAAATTCCGTGGATTGTTTTTGGGGGCATATTGCTGGGAGTGGCCGGCTGGCTCCTTAAAATGCTCGATACGCATGATGGTTCCCAGGTCCAAGGTGTCACCACTACCAAGTCGGCCTGCGGTTTTAGTATCAAGTTCATCCTGCAATTTGCCATCCAGAAGAGGGGCAGTTGAGTTTTGTTTGCCAGAGAAACGGGCCGAGGTTTCTGTTTGGGGACATATGGCTGAGAGTGGCCGGCTGGCCCCTGAATATCCACGATACACAGCATGGTTCCCAGATCCAAGGTGGCACCAGTGCCAAGTTGGGCTGGTTTGATAGTACCAAGTGTCTCCTGCCATCTGCCATCCAGAAGCGGGGCAGCTTACTTTTGTTTGCCAGAGAAATAGGCCTAGGTTTTTGTCTGGGGGCCTGTGGCTAGGAGTGGCCGGCTGGCTCCTAAGAATCCACGATACGCAGGATGTTTCCCAGACCCAAGGTGGCACCAGTGCCAAGTCGGGCTGGTTTGATTACACCAAGTGGCTCCTGCAATCTGCCATCCATAAGTGAGGCAGCTAAGTTTTGTTTGCCAGAAAAAAGGGCCGTGGTTTTTGTTGGGGGCCTGTGGCTGGGAGTGGCCGGCTGGCTCCTTAGAATCCACCATACGCAGGATGGTTCCCAGACCCAAGGTGGCACCAGTGCCAAGTCGGGCTGGTTTGATAGTCCCAAGTGGCTCCTGCAAACTGCCATCCAGAAGCGGGGCAGCTGAGTTTTGTTTGCCAGGGAAATGGGCCGTTGTTTGTGTTTGGGGGCCTGTGGCTGGGAGTGGTCGGCTGGTTCCTGAATATGTACGATACGCAGGATTGTTCCCAGACCCAAGGTGGCACCAGTGCCAAGTCGGGCTGGTTTGATGGTGCAAAGTGGCTCCTGCAATCTGCCATCCAGACGCGGGGCAGCGGATTTTTGTTTCCATGAGAAATGGTCCGTGGTTTGTTTTTGGGGGTATATGGCTGGGCCTGGCCGGCTGGCTCCTTAAAAAGCTCGATATGCAGGATGGTTCCCTGACACAAGGTGGCACCAGTGCCACGTCGGGCGGTTTTCGTAGTACAAAGTGCGTCCTAAAATTTGCCATCCAGAAGAGGGGCAGTTGAGTTTTGTTTGCCAGAGAATAGCGCCGTTGTTTGTTTTTGGGGGCATATGGCTGAGAGTGGCTGGCTGGCCCCTGAAAATCCACGATACACAGGATGGTTCCCAGATCCAAGGTGGCACCTGTGCCAAGTCGGGCTGATTTGATAGTACTAAGTAGCTCCTGCAATCTGCCATCCAGAAGCGGGGCAGCTTACTTTTGTTTGCCAGGGAAACGGGCCGAGGTTTGTGTTTGGGGGCCTATGGCTGAGAGTGACCGGCTGGCTCCTGAAAAGCTACAATAGGCAGGATGGTGACCAGACCCATGGTGGCACCAGTGCCAAGTTGGGCTGGTTTGATAGTACCAAGTGGTTCCTGCAATCTGCCATCCAGAAGCGGGGCAGCTGAGTTTTGTTTGCCAGAGAAAAGGGCCTTGGTTTGTGTTTGGGGGCATATGGCTGGGTGTGGCCAGCTGGCTCCTTAAAATGCACGATATGCAACATGGCTCCCAGACCCAAGGTGGCACCAGTGCCAAGTTGGGCTGGTTTGATAGTACCAAGTGGCTCCTGCAATCTTCCATGATCACGTGGAGAAATACTTTCTGGTTTCAGCCTCATGCTCTTTCTTCTCTCCCTCAACTTCTCTATCACCTCTCATCTGGTTCACATGCGCTGTCTTCAAGGTCCACAGGCTACTTTTCACAGAATCTTCTGGCCTGATGAAGTAAGAATGATGAATAGAACAGAGCTGGGATCTATTTTCCAGTTTGGATAAAATGCATTCTGCACACAAATCCAAGGAGAACGGGCTGCCCCGATGCCCAGAAAATCTTTCACTCCTGCTAGTGTTCTACGTCAACCGCAACTTAGTCTGAAAGAAAAGCTTTTTCTCTGAGAGCATCTGAGAGGTTTGCATGAAGCACTGATATCTGACATATGCAATTTTGAATAGGAGAGGAAAAAGAAAATGGCAAGGAGTTTTTAATTTTAGTGGTTTCAATTTTAATTTCCGTGCACTTTTTCAAAACTTGTCAGCTCAAATGCCCATCAACATCTTTTAGTCATCTGTAAGTCAGTATTCATATAAAATGTGCTTCAAATCCAAAGAATTTCAAATTTGCACTCCAAGCTTCTATGCCTAGATTTATGATTTCCTACACATATTAGATGAAAGGAAGGCCTTTTTTACTGTGGGAGTGCTGGAACACTGGAACAGGTTGCCCAGAGAAGTTGTGGGTGTCCCATCCCTGAAAGTATTCAAGGTCACCTTGGACGGGGCTTGGAGCAGCAACAAAGGAGAAGCTTGATGGTAGAGAAACAAAGTCGGACTATAGAAGAAACTCGGATTGAAGTATAGGATCAAGTTTTCTCTCAGCTCTTGGGGTAAATTCAAAGTTGTACAAAATGACATTTATCTGTGCTATTCACTACTGTAACAGAAAGTTTCATGAAAACTGTACAGAAGATAGTAAATTTTAAAAGAGATAAGAATTACAGCATAAAATCCATGGGATAGGTTACAACATGAGACACTCTCTAAGAGAAAATCTCTTTGTTTCAGCACTTCATCGGGGTAAGATTTCATGAAGTGCCAAAGAAGGCGGCAAAATATCATTCGGGACATTATTTACTGGAATTCAGCCTGGCCATTAGTAGGAACTGCCTTTGAACATATCATGTAGATATACCACACACACTTTCCCTTCACTGAAAAATTACTGTTTACAACAAATAAGCAATTGACGATCAAAATTGATTGAAAGCATCTTAAACATGTCAAGTATTTCATTGTAGATGATCTGTGATCCAAATGCTTCTTCCACCTTCGAGAGGGACAGAAGAATTCTTCCATATCATGATGGTTTAAAATTGTATCAACCAATGTTTTCTGCTGAAAAGATATCATCTATTTTTTTCTATTTTTGGAAGAAAATATTCCTAGACATACAACAGGTGAGAACTAAGTAATTTTAAAGAAACAAATGAAATGAAAATATTCTGTAAATAGAATGAAATGAAAAGCTGTGTTTTAAATAGGAGCTAAATATTAAACAGAATTTTTGTACCAGGCATTTGAATTACTGCACCAGCTCTTTTGCCCATCAAGAGAGGCATTTAGCATTTCAGTCTTTTCCAAGGTGTTCATGATCTGCTATGCTGATCTCTGTGTGTGCCTAGGTGTGTGTGGAGGGGGGGGCATATGAAGGGGAGTGTGTATGTTTGCTTTACAATTGTTGTGGCAGATTCATGCCTCAGCTCCACATTTTGTTTTAAAAAGGTCACACCGAGTGGATATGAAGTTTACTATCAACAAGAGATCGATTCCCAAATCATCCATTTGACTCTCCCTTATAAATCATGTGCTTTGTTGCATATTTTATCAAATATACTTTCAAGCCAGATGGAGGAAGGAGGATGTGGGAATCCCTCCACCATCTTGCAACTTTTATGTAAGTAGGTTTTCAAGAAAATCATCATTTCTCTTTTAAATATGTCTGGAACAGGCATGATGGTAGTGTCAACCTGTTGGAGTTTTTGTTGCTGGAAGAAGTTGTACAAAAGGATTGGTTTTTACATTGACCAGTTACTGAATCAAGCGCAGGAATACATTGGAAATTTAGCTGGGGGTTCCTTTTCCCAGCAGACTACTTCTAGAACGAGCTTGTACACTGAAGCTGACTCTTTTGCTCTCTTTTTGTTTCTTTCCTATTTTCTTGGCTTCTTTGCCACTATCTAGACAATTTTGGAACTTTGTTCCCAACTAAAATGGTTTCAATAGTCTGATTGTGATCATACATTTTTACAAGGAATTTTTAAAATCTTTCCTCGAGTCCAGAAAGTCAAGGACTTAGATCTTTTTCTTCCCTTATCAATATTGCCATGAAATTGATAAATAAAGACCAACTCTTTATTTTTGTTTTTAACCCACGTAGATAATTCCCATCCATTAATCCATTTTGTGGACCAATAGCTGCCATTCTGATGGAAGCTGTCACTTCTTAACAATAGGCATTCTGTGACTATGTTGACTGCACTTTGGGTGAAGATCCTAACTGGTCTTAGATATACATAGGGAGAAATTTGCTCAGCCAGTGTCAGTCTTAAGCATGCGTATCAGAAGATCTTTCTAGAGCTGGGAATTTTCCCATGAAAGGGATTCAGTTAGGGAAGAGACACTTGTGCCAGAGTTTTACATTCTTCTTGAACACTGCTTAAGGAACTTAGATGCCATGTCCATTTGGATCTCTGTCTGCACAGAACTTTGTCATGCCAGCGCTTTGAAATGCATCTTGAAGAGAATTCACTAGCACAGAATGAAAGAGAGTGGAAGGGGTTGGTGGGGCTAACCAGGCCCAACCCCCCTGCCTAAACCAGGATACCTAGAGCCTCTTGCCCAGGATTCTATCTGGGTGTACTTTTAATGTCTTCAAAGATCCAGGCTCCACAATCTTTCTGGGCAGTCTGTGCCGTGGTTCAGTCACCCTGACAGTAAAGAAACATTTACTGATGTTCAAAGGCAATCTCCTGTATTTCAGTGTGTGCCCACTGCCTCTTGTCTTTTCCCTCAGCATCACTGAAAAGACACTGATTCCCTCCCCTTTGCACTATTGCTTCCATATGTATGTGTGATGCCATGTAGAGGTATGTCAAAAACCTCCCTGAAGCCCAGGCAGATAATATTCCCTTCATCTACCAGTCAAGTTGATTCATCAGAGGAGTTTAAAGTGATGTTCAGCATGAAATTCCCCTGAAAAATCATGCTAACTACATTATTTGGTCATCTGTCATGTGCCTGGCAAGGATTTCCAGGAAGAGCTGCTTCATCAACTTCCTGGGGATAAAAAAGAGGCTGGCTGGTTTGTACTATGGCGAGTCCTCTTAATTGCCTTTTTTGAAGACGGGTGTCATTTGCTAACATCCACTCTTTAGCTCCTCTTCTCATCTACACCTCGGCAACAAGCTTTTCCACTATGTCTGGCTAGGAAAAACTGTGCCAGCACAGAAAACATCTCCCATCGTGTTCTAGAAGTTGCACGGATGTCTGCCAAGTGTTTGGCAGGAAGAAAAGAAAAGTTGTCCAAAACAGCTTCCAATCGAATGTTCCTGTGATTGGAAAAGTCAGGAGAGTGCAAAGGTACTGTTTTCTATCAGTTGGCAAGGTGCGCACACAATCCCAGTGTTGTACAGCTTGCTTCTTCACCTTCCCGAAGCTGCCGCTCTCGCCGGCTGCCGGAGCCCAAGAAGCGGCTTCTTCGCGCAAAGACGATTGTGCCGCTCACAGTGCTCTCCTTAGCGCGGCTTCTGCCGAAAGACGCCCGGCAGCGGCTCTTACCTCCGGAGAGCATCCTACCTTCGTCTTTAGCTCCTCTTCTCATCTACACCTCGGCAAAACGCTTTTCCACTATGTCTGGCTAGGAAAAACTGTGCCAGCACAGAAAACATCTCCCATCGTGTTCTCGAAGTTGCACGGATGTCTGCCAAGTGTTTGGCAGGAAGAAAAGAAAAGTTGTCCAAAACAGCTTCCAATCGAATGTTCATGTGATTGGAAAAGTCAGGAGAGTGCAAAGGTACTGTTTTCTATCAGTTGGCAAAGTGCGCACACAATCCCAGTGTTGTACAGCTTGCTTCTTCACCTTCCCGAAGCTGCCGCTCTCGCCGGCTGCCGGAGCCCAAGAAGCGGCTTCTTCGCGCAAAGACGATTGTGCCGCTCACAGGGCTCTCCTTAGCGCGGCTTCTGCCGAAAGACGCCCGGCAGCGGCTCTTACCTCCGGAGAGCATCCTACCTTCGTCTTTCGCGTCTTTTGTAGTCTACATCTTAGCAAAACGCTTTTCCACTATGTCTGGCTAGGAAAAACTGTGCCAGCACAGAAAACATCTCCCATCGTGTTCTAGAAGTTGCACGGATGTCTGCCAAGTGTTTGGCAGGAAGAAAAGAAAAGTTGTCCAAAACAGCTTCCAATCGAATGTTCCTGTGATTGGAAAAGTCAGGAGAGTGCAAAGGTACTGTTTTCTATCAGTTGGCAAGGTGCGCACACAATCCCAGTGTTGTACAGCTTGCTTCTTCACCTTCCCGAAGCTGCCGCTCTCGCCGGCTCCCGGAACCGAAGAAGCGGCTTCTTCGCGCAAAGACGATTGTGCCGCTCACAGTGCTCTCCTTAGCGCGGCTTCTGCCGAAAGACGCCCGGCAGCGGCTCTTACCTCCGGAGAGCATCCTACCTTCGTCTTTCGCGTCTTATGTAGTCTACACCTCGGCAAAAAGCTTTTCCACTATGTCTGGCTAGGAAAAACTGTGCCAGCACAGAAAACATCTCCCATCGTGTTCTAGAAGTTGCACGGATGTCTGCCAAGTGTTTGGCAGGAAGAAAAGAAAAGTTGTCCAAAACAGCTTCCAATCGAATGTTCCTGTGATTGGAAAAGTCAGGAGAGTGCAAAGGTACTGTTTTCTATCAGTTGGCAAGGTGCGCACACAATCCCAGTGTTGTACAGCTTGCTTCTTCACCTTCCCGAAGCTGCCGCTCTCGCCGGCTGCCGGAGCCCAAGAAGCGGCTTCTTCGCGCAAAGACGATTGTGCCGCTCACAGTGCTCTCCTTAGCGCGGCTTCTGCCGAAAGACGCCCGGCAGCGGCTCTTACCTCCGGAGAGCATCCTACCTTCGTCTTTCGCGTCTTATGTAGTCTACATCTTAGCAAAACGCTTTTCCACTATGTCTGGCTAGGAAAAACTGTGCCAGCACAGAAAACATCTCCCATCGTGTTCTAGAAGTTGCACGGATGTCTGCCAAGTGTTTGGCAGGAAGAAAAGAAAAGTTGTCCAAAACAGCTTCCAATCGAATGTTCCTGTGATTGGAAAAGTCAGGAGAGTGCAAAGGTACTGTTTTCTATCAGTTGGCAAGGTGCGCACACAATCCCAGTGTTGTACAGCTTGCTTCTTCACCTTCCCGAAGCTGCCGCTCTCGCCGGCTGCCGGAGCCCAAGAAGCGGCTTCTTCGCGCAAAGACGATTGTGCCGCTCACAGTGCTCTCCTTAGCGCGGCTTCTGCCGAAAGACGCCCGGCAGCGGCTCTTACCTCCGGAGAGCATCCTACCTTCGTCTTTCGCGTCTTTTGTAGTCTACATCTTAGCAAAACGCTTTTCCACTATGTCTGGCTAGGAAAAACTGTGCCAGCACAGAAAACATCTCCCATCGTGTTCTAGAAGTTGCACGGATGTCTGCCAAGTGTTTGGCAGGAAGAAAAGAAAAGTTGTCCAAAACAGCTTCCAATCGAATGTTCCTGTGATTGGAAAAGTCAGGAGAGTGCAAAGGTACTGTTTTCTATCAGTTGGCAAGGTGCGCACACAATCCCAGTGTTGTACAGCTTGCTTCTTCACCTTCCCGAAGCTGCCGCTCTCGCCGGCTGCCGGAGCCCAAGAAGCGGCTTCTTCGCGCAAAGACGATTGTGCCGCTCACAGGGCTCTCCTTAGCGCGGCTTCTGCCGAAAGACGCCCGGCAGCGGCTCTTACCTCCGGAGAGCATCCTACCTTCGTCTTTCGCGTCTTTTGTAGTCTACACCTCAGCAAAACGCTTTTCCACTATGTCTGGCTAGGAAAAACTGTGCCAGCACAGAAAACATCTCCCATCGTGTTCTAGAAGTTGCACGGATGTCTGCCAAGTGTTTGGCAGGAAGAAAAGAAAAGTTGTCCAAAACAGCTTCCAATCGAATGTTCCTGTGATTGGAAAAGTCAGGAGAGTGCAAAGGTACTGTTTTCTATCAGTTGGCAAGGTGCGCACACAATCCCAGTGTTGTACAGCTTGCTTCTTCACCTTCCCGAAGCTGCCGCTCTCGCCGGCTCCCGGAACCGAAGAAGCGGCTTCTTCGCGCAAAGACGATTGTGCCGCTCACAGGGCTCTCCTTAGCGCGGCTTCTGCCGAAAGACGCCCGGCAGCGGCTCTTACCTCCGGAGAGCATCCTACCTTCGTCTTTCGCGTCTTATGTAGTCTACACCTCGGCAAAACGCTTTTCCACTATGTCTGGCTAGGAAAAACTGTGCCAGCACAGAAAACATCTCCCATCGTGTTCTAGAAGTTGCACGGATGTCTGCCAAGTGTTTGGCAGGAAGAAAAGAAAAGTTGTCCAAAACAGCTTCCAATCGAATGTTCCTGTGATTGGAAAAGTCAGGAGAGTGCAAAGGTACTGTTTTCTATCAGTTGGCAAGGTGCGCACACAATCCCAGTGTTGTACAGCTTGCTTCTTCACCTTCCCGAAGCTGCCGCTCTCGCCGGCTGCCGGAGCCCAAGAAGCGGCTTCTTCGCGCAAAGACGATTGTGCCGCTCACAGGGCTCTCCTTAGCGCGGCTTCTGCCGAAAGACGCCTGGCAGCGGCTCTTACCTCCGGAGAGCATCCTACCTTCGTCTTTCGCGTCTTATGTAGTCTACACCTCGGCAAAAAGCTTTTCCACTATGTCTGGCTAGGAAAAACTGTGCCAGCACAGAAAACATCTCCCATCGTGTTCTAGAAGTTGCACGGATGTCTGCCAAGTGTTTGGCAGGAAGAAAAGAAAAGTTGTCCAAAACAGCTTCCAATCGAATGTTCCTGTGATTGGAAAAGTCAGGAGAGTGCAAAGGTACTGTTTTCTATCAGTTGGCAAGGTGCGCACACAATCCCAGTGTTGTACAGCTTGCTTCTTCACCTTCCCGAAGCTGCCGCTCTCGCCGGCTGCCGGAGCCCAAGAAGCGGCTTCTTCGCGCAAAGACGATTGTGCCGCTCACAGTGCTCTCCTTAGCGCGGCTTCTGCCGAAAGACGCCCGGCAGCGGCTCTTACCTCCGGAGAGCATCCTACCTTCGTCTTTCGCGTCTTTTGTAGTCTACATCTTAGCAAAACGCTTCTCCACTATGTCTGGCTAGGAAAAACTGTGCCAGCACAGAAAACATCTCCCATCGTGTTCTAGAAGTTGCACGGATGTCTGCCAAGTGTTTGGCAGGAAGAAAAGAAAAGTTGTCCAAAACAGCTTCCAATCGAATGTTCCTGTGATTGGAAAAGTCAGGAGAGTGCAAAGGTACTGTTTTCTATCAGTTGGCAAGGTGCGCACACAATCCCAGTGTTGTACAGCTTGCTTCTTCACCTTCCCGAAGCTGCCGCTCTCGCCGGCTGCCGGAGCCCAAGAAGCGGCTTCTTCGCGCAAAGACGATTGTGCCGCTCACAGTGCTCTCCTTAGCGCGGCTTCTGCCGAAAGACGCCCGGCAGCGGCTCTTACCTCCGGAGAGCATCCTACCTTCGTCTTTCGCGTCTTTTGTAGTCTACATCTTAGCAAAACGCTTTTCCACTATGTCTGGCTAGGAAAAACTGTGCCAGCACAGAAAACATCTCCCATCGTGTTCTAGAAGTTGCACGGATGTCTGCCAAGTGTTTGGCAGGAAGAAAAGAAAAGTTGTCCAAAACAGCTTCCAATCGAATGTTCCTGTGATTGGAAAAGTCAGGAGAGTGCAAAGGTACTGTTTTCTATCAGTTGGCAAGGTGCGCACACAATCCCAGTGTTGTACAGCTTGCTTCTTCACCTTCCCGAAGCTGCCGCTCTCGCCGGCTGCCGGAGCCCAAGAAGCGGCTTCTTCGCGCAAAGACGATTGTGCCGCTCACAGGGCTCTCCTTAGCGCGGCTTCTGCCGAAAGACGCCCGGCAGCGGCTCTTACCTCCGGAGAGCATCCTACCTTCGTCTTTCGCGTCTTTTGTAGTCTACACCTCAGCAAAACGCTTTTCCACTATGTCTGGCTAGGAAAAACTGTGCCAGCACAGAAAACATCTCCCATCGTGTTCTAGAAGTTGCACGGATGTCTGCCAAGTGTTTGGCAGGAAGAAAAGAAAAGTTGTCCAAAACAGCTTCCAATCGAATGTTCCTGTGATTGGAAAAGTCAGGAGAGTGCAAAGGTACTGTTTTCTATCAGTTGGCAAGGTGCGCACACAATCCCAGTGTTGTACAGCTTGCTTCTTCACCTTCCCGAAGCTGCCGCTCTCGCCGGCTGCCGGAGCCCAAGAAGCGGCTTCTTCGCGCAAAGACGATTGTGCCGCTCACAGTGCTCCCCTTAGCGCGGCTTCTGCCGAAAGACGCCCGGCAGCGGCTCTTACCTCCTGAGAGTGGCAGCTTCGGGAAGGTGAAGAAGCAAGCTGTACAACACTGGGATTGTGTGCGCACCTTGCCAACTGATAGAAAACAGTACCTTTGCACTCCCCTGACTCTTCCAATCACAGGAACATTCGATTGGAAGCTGTTTTGGACAACTTTTCTTTTCTTCCTCCCAAACACTTGGCAGACATATCTGCAACTTCTAGAAAACGATGGGAGATGTTTTCTGGGCTGGCACGGTTTTTCCTAGCCAGACATAGTGGAAAAGCGTTTTGCTAAGATGTAGACTACATAAGACGCGAAAGACGAAGGTAGGATGCTCTCCGGAGTTAAGAGCCGCTGCCGGGCGTCTTTCGGCAGAAGCCGCGCTAAGGAGAGCCCTGTGAGCGGCACAATCGTCTTTGCGCGAAGAAGCCGATTCTTCGGTTCCGGGAGCCGGCGAGAGCGGCAGCTTCGGGAAGGTGAAGAAGCAAGCTGTACAACACTGGGATTGTGTGCGCACCTTGCCAACTGATAGAAAACAGTACCTTTGCACTCTCCTGACTTTTCCAATCACAGGAACATTCGATTGGAAGCTGTTTTGGACAACTTTTCTTTTCTTCCTGCCAAACACTTGGCAGACATCCGTGCAACTTCTAGAACACGATGGGAGATGTTTTCTGTGCTGGCACAGTTTTTCCTAGCCAGACATAGTGGAAAAGCGTTTTGCTAAGATGTAGACTACAAAAGACGCGAAAGACGAAGGTAGGATGCTCTCCGGAGGTAAGAGCCGCTGCCGGGCGTCTTTCGGCAGAAGCCGCGCTAAGGAGAGCACTGTGAGCGGCACAATCGTCTTTGCGCGAAGAAGCCGCTTCTTGGGCTCCGGCAGCCGGCGAGAGCGGCAGCTTCGGGAAGGTGAAGAAGCAAGCTGTACAACACTGGGATTGTGTGCGCACCTTGCCAACTGATAGAAAACAGTACCTTTGCACTCTCCTGACTTTTCCAATCACAGGAACATTCGATTGGAAGCTGTTTTGGACAACTTTTCTTTTCTTCCTGCCAAACACTTGGCAGACATCCGTGCAACTTCTAGAACACGATGGGAGATGTTTTCTGTGCTGGCACAGTTTTTCCTAGCCAGACATAGTGGAAAAGCGTTTTGCTAAGATGTAGACTACAAAAGACGCGAAAGACGAAGGTAGGATGCTCTCCGGAGGTAAGAGCCGCTGCCGGGCGTCTTTCGGCAGAAGCCGCGCTAAGGAGAGCCCTGTGAGCGGCACAATCGTCTTTGCGCGAAGAAGCCGCTTCTTGGGCTCCGGCAGCCGGCGAGAGCGGCAGCTTCGGGAAGGTGAAGAAGCAAGCTGTACAACACTGGGATTGTGTGCGCACCTTGCCAACTGATAGAAAACAGTACCTTTGCACTCTCCTGACTTTTCCAATCACAGGAACATTCGATTGGAAGCTGTTTTGGACAACTTTTCTTTTCTTCCTGCCAAACACTTGGCAGACATCCGTGCAACTTCTAGAACACGATGGGAGATGTTTTCTGTGCTGGCACAGTTTTTCCTAGCCAGACATAGTGGAGAAGCGTTTTGCTAAGATGTAGACTACAAAAGACGCGAAAGACGAAGGTAGGATGCTCTCCGGAGGTAAGAGCCGCTGCCGGGCGTCTTTCGGCAGAAGCCGCGCTAAGGAGAGCACTGTGAGCGGCACAATCGTCTTTGCGCGAAGAAGCCGCTTCTTGGGCTCCGGCAGCCGGCGAGAGCGGCAGCTTCGGGAAGGTGAAGAAGCAAGCTGTACAACACTGGGATTGTGTGCGCACCTTGCCAACTGATAGAAAACAGTACCTTTGCACTCTCCTGACTTTTCCAATCACAGGAACATTCGATTGGAAGCTGTTTTGGACAACTTTTCTTTTCTTCCTGCCAAACACTTGGCAGACATCCGTGCAACTTCTAGAACACGATGGGAGATGTTTTCTGTGCTGGCACAGTTTTTCCTAGCCAGACATAGTGGAAAAGCTTTTTGCCGAGGTGTAGACTACATAAGACGCGAAAGACGAAGGTAGGATGCTCTCCGGAGGTAAGAGCCGCTGCCGGGCGTCTTTCGGCAGAAGCCGCGCTAAGGAGAGCCCTGTGAGCGGCACAATCGTCTTTGCGCGAAGAAGCCGCTTCTTGGGCTCCGGCAGCCGGCGAGAGCGGCAGCTTCGGGAAGGTGAAGAAGCAAGCTGTACAACACTGGGATTGTGTGCGCACCTTGCCAACTGATAGAAAACAGTACCTTTGCACTCTCCTGACTTTTCCAATCACAGGAACATTCGATTGGAAGCTGTTTTGGACAACTTCTCTTTTCTTCCTGCCAAACACTTGGCAGACATCCGTGCAACTTCTAGAACACGATGGGAGATGTTTTCTGTGCTGGCACAGTTTTTCCTAGCCAGACATAGTGGAAAAGCGTTTTGCTAAGATGTAGACTACAAAAGACGCGAAAGACGAAGGTAGGATGCTCTCCGGAGGTAAGAGCCGCTGCCGGGCGTCTTTCGGCAGAAGCCGCGCTAAGGAGAGCACTGTGAGCGGCACAATCGTCTTTGCGCGAAGAAGCCGCTTCTTCGGTTCCGGGAGCCGGCGAGAGCGGCAGCTTCGGGAAGGTGAAGAAGCAAGCTGTACAACACTGGGATTGTGTGCGCACCTTGCCAACTGATAGAAAACAGTACCTTTGCACTCTCCTGACTTTTCCAATCACAGGAACATTCGATTGGAAGCTGTTTTGGACAACTTTTCTTTTCTTCCTGCCAAACACTTGGCAGACATCCGTGCAACTTCTAGAACACGATGGGAGATGTTTTCTGTGCTGGCACAGTTTTTCCTAGCCAGACATAGTGGAAAAGCGTTTTGCTAAGATGTAGACTACAAAAGACGCGAAAGACGAAGGTAGGATGCTCTCCGGAGGTAAGAGCCGCTGCCGGGCGTCTTTCGGCAGAAGCCGCGCTAAGGAGAGCCCTGTGAGCGGCACAATCGTCTTTGCGCGAAGAAGCCGCTTCTTGGGCTCCGGCAGCCGGCGAGAGCGGCAGCTTCGGGAAGGTGAAGAAGCAAGCTGTACAACACTGGGATTGTGTGCGCACTTTGCCAACTGATAGAAAACAGTACCTTTGCACTCTCCTGACTTTTCCAATCACATGAACATTCGATTGGAAGCTGTTTTGGACAACTTTTCTTTTCTTCCTGCCAAACACTTGGCAGACATCCGTGCAACTTCGAGAACACGATGGGAGATGTTTTCTGTGCTGGCACAGTTTTTCCTAGCCAGACATAGTGGAAAAGCTTTTTGCCGAGGTGTAGATTAGAAGAGGAGCTAAAGAGTGGATGTTGGCAAATGACACCCATCTTCAAAAAAGGCAATTAAGAGGACTCGCCATAGTACAAACCAGCCAGCCTCTTTTTTATCCCCAGGAAGTTGATGAAGCAGCTCTTCCTGGAAATCCTTGCCAGGCACATGACAGATGACCAAATAATGTAGTTAGCATGATTTTTCAGGGGAATTTCATGCTGAACATCACTTTAAACTCCTCTGATGAATCAACTTGACTGGTAGATGAAGGGAATATTATCTGCCTGGGCTTCAGGGAGGTTTTTGACATACCTCTACATGGCATCACACATACATATGGAAGCAATAGTGCAAAGGGGAGGGAATCAGTGTCTTTTCAGTGATGCTGAGGGAAAAGACAAGAGGCAGTGGGCACACACTGAAATACAGGAGATTGCCTTTGAACATCAGTAAATGTTTCTTTACTGTCAGGGTGACTGAACCACGGCACAGACTGCCCAGAAAGATTGTGGAGCCTGGATCTTTGAAGACATTAAAAGTACACCCAGATAGAATCCTGGGCAAGAGGCTCTAGGTATCCTGGTTTAGGCAGGGGGGTTGGGCCTGGTTAGCCCCACCAACCCCTTCCACTCTCTTTCATTCTGTGCTAGTGAATTCTCTTCAAGATGCATTTCAAAGCGCTGGCATGACAAAGTTCTGTGCAGACAGAGATCCAAATGGACATGGCATCTAAGTTCCTTAAGCAGTGTTCAAGAAGAATGTAAAACTCTGGCACAAGTGTCTCTTCCCTAACTGAATCCCTTTCATGGGAAAATTCCCAGCTCTAGAAAGATCTTCTGATACGCATGCTTAAGACTGACACTGGCTGAGCAAATTTCTCCCTATGTATATCTAAGACCAGTTAGGATCTTCACCCAAAGTGCAGTCAACATAGTCACAGAATGCCTATTGTTAAGAAGTGACAGCTTCCATCAGAATGGCAGCTATTGGTCCACAAAATGGATTAATGGATGGGAATTATCTACGTGGGTTAAAAACAAAAATAAAGAGTTGGTCTTTATTTATCAATTTCATGGCAATATTGATAAGGGAAGAAAAAGATCTAAGTCCTTGACTTTCTGGACTCGAGGAAAGATTTTAAAAATTCCTTGTAAAAATGTATGATCACAATCAGACTATTGAAACCATTTTAGTTGGGAACAAAGTTCCAAAATTGTCTAGATAGTGGCAAAGAAGCCAAGAAAATAGGAAAGAAACAAAAAGAGAGCAAAAGAGTCAGCTTCAGTGTACAAGCTCGTTCTAGAAGTAGTCTGCTGGGAAAAGGAACCCCCAGCTAAATTTCCAATGTATTCCTGCGCTTGATTCAGTAACTGGTCAATGTAAAAACCAATCCTTTTGTACAACTTCTTCCAGCAACAAAAACTCCAACAGGTTGACACTACCATCATGCCTGTTCCAGACATATTTAAAAGAGAAATGATGATTTTCTTGAAAACCTACTTACATAAAAGTTGCAAGATGGTGGAGGGATTCCCACATCCTCCTTCCTCCATCTGGCTTGAAAGTATATTTGATAAAATATGCAACAAAGCACATGATTTATAAGGGAGAGTCAAATGGATGATTTGGGAATCGATCTCTTGTTGATAGTAAACTTCATATCCACTCGGTGTGACCTTTTTAAAACAAAATGTGGAGCTGAGGCATGAATCTGCCACAACAATTGTAAAGCAAACATACACACTCCCCTTCATATGCCCCCCCCTCCACACACACCTAGGCACACACAGAGATCAGCATAGCAGATCATGAACACCTTGGAAAAGACTGAAATGCTAAATGCCTCTCTTGATGGGCAAAAGAGCTGGTGCAGTAATTCAAATGCCTGGTACAAAAATTCTGTTTAATATTTAGCTCCTATTTAAAACACAGCTTTTCATTTCATTCTATTTACAGAATATTTTCATTTCATTTGTTTCTTTAAAATTACTTAGTTCTCACCTGTTGTATGTCTAGGAATATTTTCTTCCAAAAATAGAAAAAAATAGATGATATCTTTTCAGCAGAAAACATTGGTTGATACAATTTTAAACCATCATGATATGGAAGAATTCTTCTGTCCCTCTCGAAGGTGGAAGAAGCATTTGGATCACAGATCATCTACAATGAAATACTTGACATGTTTAAGATGCTTTCAATCAATTTTGATCGTCAATTGCTTATTTGTTGTAAACAGTAATTTTTCAGTGAAGGGAAAGTGTGTGTGGTATATCTACATGATATGTTCAAAGGCAGTTCCTACTAATGGCCAGGCTGAATTCCAGTAAATAATGTCCCGAATGATATTTTGCCGCCTTCTTTGGCACTTCATGAAATCTTACCCCGATGAAGTGCTGAAACAAAGAGATTTTCTCTTAGAGAGTGTCTCATGTTGTAACCTATCCCATGGATTTTATGCTGTAATTCTTATCTCTTTTAAAATTTACTATCTTCTGTACAGTTTTCATGAAACTTTCTGTTACAGTAGTGAATAGCACAGATAAATGTCATTTTGTACAACTTTGAATTTACCCCAAGAGCTGAGAGAAAACTTGATCCTATACTTCAATCCGAGTTTCTTCTATAGTCCGACTTTGTTTCTCTACCATCAAGCTTCTCCTTTGTTGCTGCTCCAAGCCCCGTCCAAGGTGACCTTGAATACTTTCAGGGATGGGACACCCACAACTTCTCTGGGCAACCTGTTCCAGTGTTCCAGCACTCCCACAGTAAAAAAGGCCTTCCTTTCATCTAATATGTGTAGGAAATCATAAATCTAGGCATAGAAGCTTGGAGTGCAAATTTGAAATTCTTTGGATTTGAAGCACATTTTATATGAATACTGACTTACAGATGACTAAAAGATGTTGATGGGCATTTGAGCTGACAAGTTTTGAAAAAGTGCACGGAAATTAAAATTGAAACCACTAAAATTAAAAACTCCTTGCCATTTTCTTTTTCCTCTCCTATTCAAAATTGCATATGTCAGATATCAGTGCTTCATGCAAACCTCTCAGATGCTCTCAGAGAAAAAGCTTTTCTTTCAGACTAAGTTGCGGTTGACGTAGAACACTAGCAGGAGTGAAAGATTTTCTGGGCATCGGGGCAGCCCGTTCTCCTTGGATTTGTGTGCAGAATGCATTTTATCCAAACTGGAAAATAGATCCCAGCTCTGTTCTATTCATCATTCTTACTTCATCAGGCCAGAAGATTCTGTGAAAAGTAGCCTGTGGACCTTGAAGACAGCGCATGTGAACCAGATGAGAGGTGATAGAGAAGTTGAGGGAGAGAAGAAAGAGCATGAGGCTGAAACCAGAAAGTATTTCTCCACGTGATCATGGAAGATTGCAGGAGCCACTTGGTACTATCAAACCAGCCCAACTTGGCACTGGTGCCACCTTGGGTCTGGGAGCCATGTTGCATATCGTGCATTTTAAGGAGCCAGCTGGCCACATCCAGCCATATGCCCCCAAACACAAACCAAGGCCCTTTTCTCTGGCAAACAAAACTCAGCTGCCCTGCTTCTGGATGGCAGATTGCAGGAACCACTTGGTACTATCAAACCAGCCCAACTTGGCACTGGTGCCACCATGGGTCTGGTCACCATCCTGCCTATTGTAGCTTTTCAGGAGCCAGCCGGTCACTCTCAGCCATAGGCCCCCAAACACAAACCTCGGCCCGTTTCCCTGGCAAACAAAAGTAAGCTGCCCCGCTTCTGGATGGCAGATTGCAGGAGCTACTTAGTACTATCAAATCAGCCCGACTTGGCACAGGTGCCACCTTGGATCTGGGAACCATCCTGTGTATCGTGGATTTTCAGGGGCCACCCAGCCACTCTCAGCCATATGCCCCCAAAAACAAACCACGGACCTTTTCTCTGGCAAACAAAACTCAACTGCCCCTCTTCTGGATGGCAAATTTTAGGACGCACTTTGTACTACGAAAACCGCCCGACGTGGCACTGGTGCCACCTTGTGTCAGGGAACCATCCTGCATATCGATCTTTTTAAGGAGCCAGCCGGCCAGGCCCAGCCATATACCCCCAAAAACAAACCACGGACCATTTCTCATGGAAACAAAAATCCGCTGCCCCGCGTCTGGATGGCAGATTGCAGGAGCCACTTTGCACCATCAAACCAGCCCGACTTGGCACTGGTGCCACCTTGGGTCTGGGAACAATCCTGCGTATCGTACATATTCAGGAACCAGCCGAACACTCCCAGCCACAGGCCCCCAAACACAAACAACGGCCCATTTCCCTGGCAAACAAAACTCAGCTGCCCCGCTTCTGGATGGCAGATTGCAGGAGCCACTTGGGACTATCAAACCAGCCCGACTTGGCACTGGTGCCACCTTGGGTCTGGGAACCATCCTGCGTATGGTGGATTCTAAGGAGCCAGCCGGCCACTCCCAGCCACAGGCCCCCAGCAAAAACCACGGCCCTTTTTTCTGGCAAACAAAACTTAGCTGCCTCACTTCTGGATGGCAGATTGCAGGAGCCACTTGGTGTAATCAAACCAGCCCGACTTGGCACTGGTGCCACCTTGGGTCTGGGAACCATCCTGCGTATCGTGGATTCTAAGGAGCCAGCCGGCCACTCCCAGCCACAGGCCCCCAAACAAAATCAACGGCGCTGTTCCCTGGAAAACAAAACACGCCTGCCAACATTTTGATGGAGTTTGCAGGAGCCACTTGGTACTATCAAACCAGCCCGACTTGGCACTGGTGCCACCTTGGGTCTGGGAAACATCCTGCGTATCGTGGATTCTTAGGAGCCAGCCGGCCACTCCTAGCCACAGGCCCCCAGACAAAAACCTAGGCCTATTTCTCTGGCAAACAAAAGTAAGCTGCCCCGCTTCTGGATGGCAGATTGCAGGAGACACTTGGTACTATCAAACCAGCCCAACTTGGCCCTGGTGCCACCTTGGATCTGGGAACCATGCTGTGTATCGTGGATATTCAGGGGCCAGCCGGCCACTCTCAGCCATATGTCCCCAAACAGAAACCTCGGCCCGTTTCTCTGGCAAACAAAACTCAACTGCCCCTCTTCTGGATGGCAAATTGCAGGATGAACTTGATACTAAAACCGCAGGCCGACTTGGTAGTGGTGACACCTTGGACCTGGGAACCATCATGCGTATCGAGCATTTTAAGGAGCCAGCCGGCCACTCCCAGCAATATGCCCCCAAAAACAATCCACGGAATTTTTCTCTGGCAAACAAAAATCAGCTGCCCCGCTTCTGGATGGCAGATTGCAGGAGCCACTTTGCACCAACAAACCAGCCCGACTTGGCACTGGTGCCACCTTGCATCTGGGAACCATGCTGCCTAGCGTGGATTTTCAGGAGCCAGCCGGCCACTCTCAGCCATAGGCCCCCAAACAAAACCCACGGCCCGTTTCCCTGGCAAACAAAATTAAGCTGCCCCGCTTCTGGATGGCAGATTGCAGGAACCACTTGGTAGTATCAAACCAGCCCGACTTGGCACTGGTGCCACCTTGGGTCTGGGAACCATCCTGCGTATTGTGGGTTCAAAGGAGCCAGCCGGCCACTCCCAGCCACAGGCCCCCAAACACAAACAACGGCGCTTTTCCCTGGAAAACAAAACTCGCCTGACAACTTTTTGATGGCAGATTGCAGGAGCCACTTGGTACTATCAAACCAGCCCAACTTGGCACTGGTGCCACCATGGGTCTGGTCACCATCCTGCCTATCGTAGCTTTTCAGGAGCCAGCCGGTCACTCCCAGCCATAGGTCCCCAGTCACAAACCTCGGCCCGTTTCCCTGGCAAACAAAAGTAAGCTGCCCCGCTTCTGGATGGCAGATTGCAGGAGCCACTTGGTACTATCAAACCAGCCCAACTTGGCACTGGTGCCACCTCTGGTCTGGGAACCATGCTGCGTAACACAGATTCTACGGCGCCAGTCGGCCACTCCCAGCCACAAGCTCCCAAACACAAACAACGGCGCTATTCTCTGGCAAACAAAACTCCACTGCCCCTCTTCTGGATGGCAAATTGCAGGACGCACTTGGTACTATAAAAACAGCCCGACTTGGCACTGGTGCCACCTTGGGTCTGGGAACCATCCTGCGTATCGATCTTTTTAATGAGACAGCCGGCCACTCCCAGCCATATGCCCCCAAACACAACCCACGGCCCTTTTCTCTGGCAAACAAAACTCAACTGCCCCTCTTCTGGATGGCAGATTGCAGGAGCCACTTGGTACTATCAAACCAGCCCGACTTGGCACTGGTGCCACCTTGGGTCTGGGAACCATCCTGCGTATGGTGGATTCTAAGGAGCCAGCCGGCCACTCCCAGCCACAGGCCCCCAACAAAAACCACGGCCCTTTTTTCTGGCAAACAAAACTTAGCTGCCTCACTTCTGGATGGCAGATTGCAGGAGCCACTTGGTGTAATCAAACCAGCCCGACTTGGCACTGGTGCCACCTTGGGTCTGGGAACCATCCTGCGTATCGTGGATTCTAAGGAGCCAGCCGGCCACTCCCAGCCACAGGCCCCCAAACAAAATCAACGGCGCTGTTCCCTGGAAAACAAAACACGCCTGCCAACTTTTTGATGGAGTTTGCAGGAGCCACTTGGTACTATCAAACCAGCCCGACTTGGCACTGGTGCCACCTTGGGTCTGGGAAACATCCTGCGTATCGTGGATTCTTAGGAGCCAGCCGGCCACTCCTAGCCACAGGCCCCCAGACAAAAACCTAGGCCTATTTCTCTGGCAAACAAAAGTAAGCTGCCCCGCTTCTGGATGGCAGATTGCAGGAGACACTTGGTACTATCAAACCAGCCCAACTTGGCACTGGTGCCACCTTGGATCTGGGAACCATGCTGTGTATCGTGGATATTCAGGGGCCAGCCGGCCACTCTCAGCCATATGTCCCCAAACAGAAACCTCGGCCCGTTTCTCTGGCAAACAAAACTCAACTGCCCCTCTTCTGGATGGCAAATTGCAGGATGAACTTGATACTAAAACCGCAGGCCGACTTGGTAGTGGTGACACCTTGGACCTGGGAACCATCATGCGTATCGAGCATTTTAAGGAGCCAGCCGGCCACTCCCAGCAATATGCCCCCAAAAACAATCCACGGAATTTTTCTCTGGCAAACAAAAATCAGCTGCCCCGCTTCTGGATGGCAGATTGCAGGAGCCACTTTGCACCATCAAACCAGCCCGACTTGGCACTGGTGCCACCTTGCATCTGGGAACCATGCTGCCTAGCGTGGATTTTCAGGAGCCAGCCGGCCACTCTCAGCCATAGGCCCCCAAACAAAACCCACGGCCCGTTTCCCTGGCAAACAAAATTAAGCTGCCCCGCTTCTGGATGGCAGATTGCAGGACGCACTTGGTAGTATCAAACCAGCCCGACTTGGCACTGGTGCCACCTTGGGTCTGGGAACCATCCTGCGTATCGTGGGTTCAAAGGAGCCAGCCGACCACTCCCAGCCACAGGCCCCCAAATACAAACAACGGCGCTTTTCCCTGGAAAACAAAACTCGCCTGCCAACTTTTTGATGGCAGATTGCAGGAGCCACTTGGTACTATCAAACCAGCCCAACTTGGCACTGGTGCCACCTCTGGTCTGGGAACCATGCTGCGTAACACAGATTCTAAGGCGCCAGTCGGCCACTCCCAGCCACAAGCCCCCAAACACAAACAACGGCGCTATTCTCTGGCAAACAAAACTCCACTGCCCCTCTTCTGGATGGCAAATTGCAGGACGCACTTGGTACTATAAAAACAGCCCGACTTGGCACTGGTGCCACCTTGGGTCTGGGAACCATCCTGCGTATCGATCTTTTTAATGAGACAGCCGGCCACTCCCAGCCATATGCCCCCAAACACAACCCACGGCCCTTTTCTCTGGCAAACAAAACTCAACTGCACCGCTTCTGGATGGCAGATTGCAGGAGCCACTTGGTGCTATCAAACCAGCCCGACTTGGCACTGGTGCCACCTTGGGTCTGGGAACCATCCAGCCTATCGTGGATTTTAAGGAGCCAGCCGGCTACTCCCAGCCACAGGCCCCCAACAAAAACCACGGCCCTTTTTTCTGGCAAACAAAACTTAGCTGCCTCACTTCTGGATGGCAGATTGCAGGAGCCACTTGGTGTAATCAAACCAGCCCGACTTGGCACTGGTGCCACCTTGGGTCTGGGAACCATCCTGCGTATCGTGGATTCTAAGGAGCCAGCCGGCCACTCCAAGCCACAGGTCCCCAAACAAAATCAACGGCGCTGTTCCCTGGAAAACAAAACACGTCTGCCAACATTTTGATGGAGTTTGCAGGAGCCACTTGGTACTATCAAACCAGCCCGACTTGGCACTGGTGCCACCTTGGGTCTGGGAAACATCCTGCGTATCGTGGATTCTAAGGAGCCAGCCGGCCACTCCTAGCCACAGGCCCCCAGACAAAAACCTAGGCCTATTTCTCTGGCAAACAAAAGTAAGCTGCCCCGCTTCTGGATGGCAGATTGCAGGAGACACTTGGGACTATCAAACCAGCCCAACTTGGCACTGGTGCCACCTTGGATCTGGGAACCATGCTGTGTATCGTGGATATTCAGGGGCCAGCCGGCCACTCTCAGCCATATGTCCCCAAACAGAAACCTCGGCCCGTTTCTCTGGCAAACAAAACTCAACTGCCCCTCTTCTGGATGGCAAATTGCAGGATGAACTTGATACTAAAACCGCAGGCCGACTTGGTAGTGGTGACACCTTGGGCCTGGGAACCATCATGCGTATCGAGCATTTTAAGGAGCCAGCCGGCCACTCCCAGCAATATGCCCCCAAAAACAATCCACGGAATTTTTCTCTGGCAAACAAAAATCAGCTGCCCCGCTTCTGGATGGCAGATTGCAGGAGCCACTTTGCACCATCAAACCAGCCCGACTTGGCACTGGTGCCACCTTGCATCTGGGAACCATGCTGCCTAGCGTGGATTTTCAGGAGCCAGCCGTCCACTGCCAGCCACAGGCCCCGAAACACAAACAACAGCCTTTTTCTCTGGCAAACAAAATTCAGCTGCCCCGCTTCTGGATGGCAGATTGCAGGAACCACTTGGTACTAACAAACCAGCCCGACTTGGCACTGGTGCCACCTTGGGTCTGGGAACCATCCTGCGTATCGTGGATTCTAAGGAGCCAGCTGGCCACTCCCAGCCACAGGCCCCAAAACACACACAACGGTGCTTTTCCCTGGAAAACAAAACTCGCCTGCCAAACATTTGATGGCAGATTGCAGGAGCCACTTGGTACTATCAAACCAGCCCAACTTGGCACTGGTGCCACCATGGGTCTGGTCACCATCCTGCCTATCGTAGCTTTTCAGGTGCCAGCCAGCCACCCCCAGCCAGAGGCCCCTAGACAAATATTTCGGCCCGTTTCCCTGGCAAACAAAAGTAAGCTACCCCGCTTCTGGATGGCAGATTGCAGGAGCCACTTTGCACCATCAAACCAGCCCAACTTGGCACTGGTGCCACCTCTGGTCTGGGAACCATCCTGCGTATCGTGGGTTCTAAGGAGCCAGCTGGCCACTCCCAGCCACAGGCCCCCAAACACAAACAACGGCGCTTTTCCCTGGAAAACAAAACTCGCCTGCCAACTTTTTGATGGCAGATTGCCGGAGCCACTTGGTACTATCAAACCAGCCCAACTTGGCACTGGTGCCACCATGGGTCTGGTCACCATCCTGCCTATCGTAGCTTTTCAGGAGCCAGCCGGTCACTCCCAGCCATAGGCCCCCAGACACAAACCTCGGCCCGTTTCCCTGGCAAACAAAAGTAAGCTGCCCCGCTTCGGCATGGCAGATTGCAGGAGCTATTTAGTACTATCAAACCAGCCCGACTTGGCACTGGTGACACCTCTGGTCTGGGAACCATCCTGCCTATCGTGGATTTTCAGGGGCCAGCCGGCCACTCTCAGCCATATGCCCCCAAAAACAAACCACGGCCCTTTTCTCTGGCAAACAAAACTCAACTGCCCCTCTTCTGGATGGCAAATTTTAGGACGCACTTTGTACTACGAAAACCGCCCGACGTGGCACTGGTGCCACCTTGTGTCAGGGAACCATCCTGCATATCGAGCTTTTTAAGGAGCCAGCCGGCCACGCCCAACCATATACCCCCAAAAACAAACCACGGACCATTTCTCATGGAAACAAAAATCCGCTGCCCCGCGTCTGGATGGCAGATTGCAGGAGCCACTTTGCACCATCAAACCGGCCCGACTTGGCACTGGTGCCACCTTGGGTCTGGGAACCATCCTGCATATCGTGGATTCTAAGGAGCCAGCCGGCCACTCCCAGCCACAGGCCCCCAAACACAAACAACGGCGCTTTTCCCTGGAAAACAAAACTCGCCTGCCAGCTTTTTGATGGCAGATTGCAGGAGCCACTTGGTACTATCAAATCATCCCAACTTGGCACTGGTGCCACTATGGGTCTGGGAACCATCCTGCCTATTGTAGCATTTCAGGAGCCAGCCGGTCACTCCCAGCCATAGGCCCCCAGACACAAACCTCGGACCGTTTCCCTGGCAAACAAAATTAAGCTGCCCCAATTCTGGATGGCAGATTGCAGGAACCACTTGGTAGTGTCAAACCAGGCCAACATGGCACTGGTGCCACCTTGGCTCTGGGAACCATCCTGCCTATCGTGGATTTTCAGGGGCCAGCCGGCCACTCTCAGCCATATGCCCCCAAACACATACCACGGCCCTTTGCTCTGGCAAACAAAACTCAACTGCCCCTCTTCTGGATGGCAAATTGCAGGAGCCACTTGGTACTACGAAAACAGCCCGACTTGGCAGTGATGCCACCTTGGGTCAGGGAACAATCCTGCGTATCGATCATTTTAAGGAGTCAGCCGGCCACGTCCAGCCATATACCCCCAAAAAAAAACCACGGAACTTTTCTCCAGCAAACAAAAATCCGCTGCCCCGCGTCTGAATGGCAGATTTCAGGAGCTATTTAGTATTATCAAACCAGCCCGACTTGGCACTGGTGCCACCATGAGTCTGGTAACCATCCTGCCTATCGTAGCTTTTCAGTAGCCAGCCGGTCACTCCCAGCCATAGGCCCCCAGACACAAACCTCGGCCCGTTTCCCTGGGAAACAAAAGTAAGCTGACCCGCTTCTGGATGGCAGATTGCAGGAGCCACTTGGTACTATCAAACCAGCCCAACTTGGCACTGGTGCCACCTTGGCTCTGGGAACCATCCTGCGTATCCTGGGTTCAAAGGAGGCAGCCGGCCACTCCCAGCCACATGCCTCTAAACAAGAACAACGGCGCTTTTCCCTGGAAAACAAAAGTCGCCTGACAACTTTTTGATGGCAGATTGCAGGAGCCACTTGGTACTATCAAACCAGCCCAACTTGGCACTGGTGCCACCATGGGTCTGGTCACCATCCTGCCTATCGTAGCTTTTCAGGAGCCAGCCGCTCACTCCCAGCCATAGGCCCCCAGACAAATATCTCGGCCCGTTTCCCTGGCAAACAAAAGTAAGCAGCCCCGCTTCTGGATGGCAGATTGCAGGAGCCACATGGTACTATCAAACCAGGCCAACATGGCAATGGTGCCACCTCTGGTCTGGGACCCATCCTGCGTATCGTGGATTCTAAGGAGACAGCTGGCCACTCCCAGCCACAGGCCCCCAAACACAAACAACGGTGCTTTTCCCTGGAAAACAAAACTCACCTGCCAACTTTTTGATGGCAGATTGCAGGAGCCACTTGGTACTATCAAACCACCCCAACTTGGCAACAAGTGGTTCCTGCAATCTGACATCCAGAAGCGGGGCAGCTTACTTTTGTTTGCCAGGGAAATGGACCGTTGTTTGTGTTTGGAGGCGTATGGCTGGGAGTGGCCGACTGGCTCCTTAAAATCCACGATACGCAGCATGGTTCCCAGACCAGAGGTGGCACCAGTGCCAAGTCGGGCTGGTTTGATAGTACAAAGTGGCTCCTGCAATCTGCCATCCAGAAGCGGGGCAGCTTACTTTTGTTTGCCAGGGAAACGGGCCGGGCTTTCTGTCTCGGGGCCTATGGCTGGGAGTGACCGGCTGGCTCCTGAAAAGCTACGATAGGCAGGATGGTGACCAGACCCATGGTGGCACCAGTGCCAAGTTGGGCTGGTTTGATAGTACCAAGTGGCTCCTGCAATCTGCCATCAAAAAGTTGGCAGGCGAGTTTTGTTTTCCAGGGAAAAGCGCCATTGTTTGTGTTTGGGGACCTGTGGTTGGGAGTGCCCGGCTGGCTCCTTAGAAACCACGATACGCAGCATGGTTCCCAGACAAGAGGTGCCACCAGTGCCAAGTTGTGCTGGTTTGATACTGCCAAGTGGTTCCTGCAATCTGCCATCCAGAAACGGGGCAGCTTACTTTTGTTTGCCACGGAAACGGGCCGTTGTTTTTGTTTGGGGGCCTGTGGCTGGGAGTGGCCGACTGGCTCCTTAGAATCCACGATACGCAGGATGGGTCCCAGACCAGAGGTGGCACCAGTGCCAAGTCGGGCTGGTTTGATAGTACCAAGTGGCTCCTGCAATCTGCCATCCAGAAGCGGGGCAGCTTACTTTTGTTTGCCAGGGAAACGGGCCGAGGTTTGTGACTGGGGACCTATGGCTGGGAGTGACCGGCTGGCTCCTGAAAAGTTACGATAGGCAGGATTGTGACCAGACCCATGGTGGCACCAGTGCCAAGTTGGGCTGGTTTGATAGTACCAAGTGGCTCCTGTAATCTGCCATCAAATAGTTGGTAGGCGAGTTTTGTTTTCCAGGGAACAGCGCCGTTGTTTGTGTTTGGGGGCCTGTGGTAGGGAGTGGCCGGCTGGCTAATTAGAATCCACGATACGCAGGATGGTTCCCAGACCAGAGGTGGCACCAGCGCCAAGTTGGGCTGGTTTGATAGTACCAAGTGGTTCCTGCAATCTGCCATCAAAAAGTTGGCAGGCGAGTTTTGTTTTCCAGGTAAAAGCGTCGTCGTTTGTGTTTGGGGGCCTGTGGCTGGGAGTGGCCGGCTGGCTCCTTAGAATCCACGATACGCAGGATGGTTCCCAGACCCAAGGTGGCACCAGTCCCAAGTTGGGCTGGTTTGATAGTACCAAGTGTTTCCTGCAATCTGCCATCCAGAAGCAGGGCAGCTTACTTTTGTTTGCCAGGGAAACGGGCCGAGGTATTTGTCTGGGGGCCTATGGCTGGGAGTGACCGGCTGGCTCCTGAAAGGCTACGATAGGCAGGATTGTGACCAGACCCATGGTGGCACCAATGCCAAGTTGGGCTGGTTTGATAGTACCAAGTGGCTCCTGCAATCTGCCATCAAAAACTTGGCAGGCGAGTTTTGTTTCCCAGGGAAAAGCGCCGTTGTTTGTGTTTGGGGGCCTGTGGCTGGGAGTGGCCGGCTGGCTAATTAGAATCCACGACAGGCAGGATGGTTCCCAGACCAGAGGTGACACCAGTGCCAAGTCGGGCTAGTTTGATGGTGAAAAGTGGCTCCTGCAATCTGCCATCCAGAAGCGGGTTAACTTACTTTTGTTTGCCAGGGAAAATGGCCGAGGTTTTTGTCTGGGGGCCTATGGCTGGGAGTGACCTGCTGGCTCCTGAAAAGCTACGATAGGCAGGATGGTGACCAGACCCATGGTGGCAACAGTGCCAAGTTGGGCTGGTTTGATAGTACCAAGTGGCTCCTGCAATCTGCCATCAAAAAGTTGGCAGGCGAGTTTGTTATCCAGGGAAAAGCGCCGTTGTTATTGTTTGGGGGCCTGTGGCTGGGAGTGGCCGGATGGCTAATTAGAATCCACGATACGCAGCATGGTTCCCAGACCTGAGGTGGCACCAGTGCCAAGTTGGGCTGGTTTGATACTACCAAGTGCGTCCTGCAATCTGCCATCCAGAAGCGGGGCAGCTTACTTTTGTTTGCCAGGGAAACGGGCCGAGGTTTTGTCTGGGGGCCTATGGCAGGGAGTGACCGGCTGGCTCCTGAGAAACTACGATAGGCAGGATGGTGACCAGACCCATGGTGGCACCAGTGCCAAGTTAGGCTGGTTTGATAGTACCAAGTGGCTCCTGCAATCTGCCATCAAAATGTTGGCAGGCGAGTTTTGTTTTCCAGGGAAAAGCGCCGTTGTTTGTGTTTGGGGGCCTGTGGCTGGGAGTGGCCGGCTGGCTCCTTAGAATCCAAAATACGCAGGATGGTTCCCAGACCTGAGGTGGCACCAGTGCCAAGTTGGGCTGGTTTGATTGTAGCAAATGGTTCCTGCAATCTACCATCCAGAAGCGGGGCAGCTTACTTTTGTTTGCCAGGGAAACGGGCCGAGCTTTGTGTCTGGGGGCCTATGGCTGGGAGTGACCGGCTGGCTCCTGAAAAGCTACGATAGGCAGGATGGTGACCAGACCCATGGTGGCACCAGTGCCATGTTCGGCTGATTTCATAGTACCAAGTGGCTCCTGCAATCTGCCATCAAAAAGTTGGCAGGCGAGTTTTGTTTTCCAGGGAAAAGCGCCATTGTTTGTGTCTGCGGGCCTGTGGCTGGAGTGGCCGGCTGGCTCCTTAGAATCCACAATACGCAGCATGGTTCCCAGACCCAAGGTGGCACCAGTGCCAAGTTGGGCTGGTTTGATAGTACCAAGTGGTTCCTGCAATCTGCCATCAAAAAGTTGTCAGGCGAGTTTTGTTTTCCAGGGAAAATCGCCGTTGTTTTTGTTTGGGGGCCTGTGGCTGGGAGTGGCCGGCTGGCTCCTTAGGATCCACGATACCCAGGATGGTACCCAGACCAGAGGTGGCACCAGTACCAAGTCGGGCTGGTTTGATAATAACAAGTGGATCCTGCAATCTGCCATCCAGAAGCGGGGCAGCTTACTTTTGTTTGCCAGGGAAACGGTCCGAGCTTTGTGTCTGGGGGCCTATGGCTGGGAGTGACCGGCTGGCTCCTGAAAAGCTACGATAGGCAGGATGGTGACCAGACCCATGGTGGCACCAGTGCCAAGTTGGGCTGGTTTGATAGTACCAAGTGGCTCCTGCAATCTGCCATCAAAAAGTTGGCAGGCGAGTTTTGTTTTCCAGTGAAAAGCGCCGTTGTGTGTGTTTTGGGGCCTGTGGCTGGGAGTGGCCAGCTGGCTCCTTAGAATCCACGATACGCAGGATGGTTCCCAGACCCAAGGTGGCACCAGTGCCAAGTCGGGCTGGTTTGTTAGTACCAAGTGGTTCCTGCAATCTGCCATCCAGAAGCGGGGCAGCTGAATTTTGTTTGCCAGAGAAAAAGGCTGTTGTTTGTGTTTCGGGGCCTGTGGCTGGCAGTGGACGGCTGGCTCCTGAAAATCCATGATACGCAGCATGGTTCCCAGACCCAAGGTGGCACCAGTGCCAAGTAGGGCTGGTTTCATAGTACCCAGTGGCTCCTGCAATCTGCCATCCAGAAGAGGGGCAGTTGAATTTTGTTTTCCAGAGAAAAGGGCCGTGGTTTGTGTTTGGGGCCTATGGCTGAGAGTGACCGGCTGGCTCCTGAAAAGCTGCGATAGGCAGGATGGTGACCAGACCGATGGTGGCACCAGTGCCAATTCGGGCTGGTTTGATAATACTAAATAGCTCCTGCAATCTGCCATCCAGACGCGGGGCAGCGGATTTTTGCTTGCTGGAGAAAAGTTCCGTGGGTTTTTTTTGGGGGTATATGGCTGGACGTTGCCGGCTGACTCCTTAAAAACATCGATACGCAGGATGGTTCCCTGACCCAAGGTGGCATCAGTGCCAAGTCGGGCTGTTTTCGTAGTACCAAGTGCGTCCTGCAATTTGCCATCCAGAAGAGGGGCAGTTGAGTTTTGTTTACCAGAGAAAAGGGCCGTGGTTTGTGTTTGGGGGCATATGGCTGAGAGTGGCCGGCTGGCGCCTGAAAATCCACGATAGGCAGGATGGTTCCCAGAGCCAAGGTGGCACCAGTGCCATGTTGGCCTGGTTTGATAGTACCATGTGGCTCCTGCAATCTGCCATCCAGAAGCGGGGCAGCTTACTTTTGTTTGCCAGGGAAACGGGCCGAGGTATTTGTCTGGGGGCCTATGGCTGGGAGTGACCGGCTGGCTCCTGAAAAGCTACGATAGGCAGGATGGTGACCAGACCCATGGTGGCACCAGTGCCAAGTTGGGCTGGTTTGATAGTACCAAGTGGCTCCTGCAATCTGCCATCAAAATGTTGGCAGGCGAGTTTTGTTTTCCAGGGTAACGCGCCGTTGTTTTTGTTTAGAGGCCTGTGGCTGGGAGTGTCCGCCTGTCCTCTTAGAATCTACGTTACGCAGCATGGTTCCCAGAGCCAAGGTGGCACCAGTGCCAAGTTGGGCTGGTTTGATAGTAGCAAGTGGTTCCTGCAATCTGCCATCCAGAAGAGGGGCAGCTTACTTTTGTTTGCCAGGGAAACGGGCCGAGGTATTTCTCTGGGGGCCTATGGCAGGGAGTGACCGGCCGGCTCCTGAAAAGCTAAGATAGGCAGGATGGTTACCAGACCCATGATGGCACCAGTGCCAAGTTGGGCTAATTTGATACTACCAAGTGGCTCCTGCAATCTGCCATCCAGAAGCGGGGCAGCTTACTTTTGTTTTCCAGGGAAACGGGCCGAGGTTTGTGACTGGGGGTTTATGGCTGGGAGTGACCGGCTGGCTCCTGAAAAGCTACGATAGGCAGGATGGTGACCAGACCCATGGTGGCACCAGTGCCAAGTTGGGCTGGTTTGATAGTACCAAGTGGCTCCTGCAATCTGCCATCAAAATGTTGGCAGGCGAGTTTTGTTTTCCAGGGAAAAGCGCCGTTGTTTGTGTTTGGGCGCCTGTGGCACGGAGTGGCCGGGTGGCTGCTTAGAATCCACGATACGCAGGATGGTTCCCAGACCCAAGGTGGCACCAGTGCCAAGTCGGGCTGTTTTGACACTACCAAGTGGCTCCTGCAATCTGCCATCCAGAATCGGGGCAGCTTAATTTTGTTTGCCAGGGAAACGGGCCGAGGTTTGTGATGGGGGCCTATGGCTGGGAGTGACCGGCTGGCTCCTGAAATGGTACAATTGGCAGGATGGTTCCCAGACCCATAGTGGCACCAGTGCCAAGTTGGGATGATTTGATAGTACCAAGTGGCTCCTGCAATCTGCCATCAAAAAGCTGGCAGGCGAGTTTTGTTTTCCAGGGAAAAGCGCCGTTGTTTGTATTTGGGGGCCTGTGGCTGGGAGTGGCCGCCTGGCGCCTTAGAATCTACGTTACGCAGCATGGTTCCCAGACCCAAAGTGGCACCAGTGTCAAGTTGGGCTGGTTTGATAGTACCAAGTGGCTCCTGCAATCTGCCATCCAGAAGCGGGGTAGCTTACTTTTGTTTGCCAGGGAAACGGGCAGAGCTTTCTGTCTGGGGGCCTATGGTTGGGAGTAACCGGCTGGCTCCTGAAAAGCTACGATAGGCAGGATGGTTCCCAGATCCAAGATGGCACCAGTGCCAAGTCGGGGTGGTTTGATGGTGCAACGTGGCTCCTGCAATCTGCCATCCTGACGCGGGGCAGCGGATTTTTGTTTCCAAGAGAAATGGTCCGTGGTTTGTTTTTGGGGCTATATGGCTGGGCGTGGCCTGCTGGCTCCTTAAAAAGCTACGATAGGCAGGATGGTTCCCTGACCCAAGGTGGCACCAGTGCCAAGTCGGGCGGTTTACGTAGTACAAAGTGCGTCCTAAAATTTGCCATCCAGAAGAGGGGCAGTTGAGTTTTGTTTACCAGAGAAAAGGGCCGTGGTTTGTTTTTGGGGGCATATGGCTGATAGTGGCCGTCTGGCGCCTGAAAATCCACGATAGGCAGGATGGTTCCCAGACCAGAGGTGGCACCAGTGCCAAGTCGGGCTGGTTTGATAGTACTAAATAGCACCTGCAATCTGCCATGCAGAAGCGGGGCAGCTTACTTTTGTTTGCCAGGGAAACGGGCCGAGGTTTGTGTCTGGGGGCCTATGGCTGGGAGTGACCGGCTGGCTCCTGAAAAGCTACGATAGGCAGGATGGTGACCAGACCCATGGTGGCACCAGTGCCAAGTTGGGCTGGTTTGATAGTACCAAGTGGCTCCTGCAATCTGCCATCAAAAAGTTGGCAGGCCAGTTTTGTTTTCCAGGGAAAAGCGCCGTTGTTTGTGTTTGGGGGACTGTTGGTGGGAGTGGCCGGCTGGCTCCTTAGAACACACGATACGCAGGATGGTTCCCAGACCCAAGGTGGCACCAGTGCCACGTCGGGCTGGTTTGATGGTGAAAAGTGGCTCCTGCAATCTGCCATCCTGAAGCGGGGTAGCTTACTTTTGTGTGCCAGGGAAACGGGCCGAGGTTTATGACTGGGGGCCTAGGGCTAGGAGTGACCGGCTGGCTCCTGAAAAGCAACAATAGGCAGGATGGTTCCCAGACCCAAGGTGGCACCAGTGCCAAGTTGGGCTGGTTTGATGGTACCAACTGGCTCCTGCAATCTGCCATCTAAAAGTTGTCAGGCGAGTTTTGTTTTCCAGGGAAAAGCGCCGTTGATTTTGTTTGGAGGCCTGTGGCTGGCAGTGGCTGCCTGTCGTCTTAGAATCCGGGTTACGCAGCATGGTTCCCAGAGCCAAGGTGGCACCAGTGCCAAGTTGGGCTGGTTTGATGGTGCAAAGTGGCTCCTGCAATCTGCCATCCAGAAGTGCGGTAGCTTACTTTTGTGTGCCAGGGAAACAGGCCGAGGTTTGTGTCTGGGGGCCTATGGCTGGGAGTGACCGGCTGGCTCCTGAAAAGCTACGATAGGCAGGATGGTGACCAGACCCATGGTGGCACCAGTGCCAAGTTGGGCTGGTTTGATAGTACCAAGTGGCTCCTGCAATCTGCCATCAAAAAGTTGGCAGGCGAGTTTTGTTTTCCAGGGAAAAGCGCCGTTGTGTGTGTTTTGGGGCCTGTGGCTGGGAGTGGCCAGCTGGCTCCTTAGAATCCACGATACGCAGGATGGTTCCCAGACCCAAGGTGGCACCAGTGCCAAGTCGGGCTGGTTTGTTAGTACCAAGTGGTTCCTGCAATCTGCCATCCAGAAGCGGGGCAGCTGAATTTTGTTTGCCAGAGAAAAAGGCTGTTGTTTGTGTTTCGGGGCCTGTGGCTGGCAGTGGACGGCTGGCTCCTGAAAATCCATGATACGCAGCATGGTTCCCAGACCCAAGGTGGCACCAGTGCCAAGTTGGGCTGGTTTGATAGTACCAAGTGGCTCCTGCAATCTGCCATCAAAATGTTGGCAGGCGAGTTTTGTTTTCCAGGGAAAAGCGCCGTTGTTTGTGTTTGGGCGCCTGTGGCACGGAGTGGCCGGGTGGCTGCTTAGAATCCACGATACGCAGGATGGTTCCCAGACCCAAGGTGGCACCAGTGCCAAGTCGGGCTGTTTTGACACTACCAAGTGGCTCCTGCAATCTGCCATCCAGAATCGGGGCAGCTTAATTTTGTTTGCCAGGGAAACGGGCCGAGGTTTGTGATGGGGGCCTATGGCTGGGAGTGACCGGCTGGCTCCTGAAATGGTACAATTGGCAGGATGGTTCCCAGACCCATAGTGGCACCAGTGCCAAGTTGGGATGATTTGATAGTACCAAGTGGCTCCTGCAATCTGCCATCAAAAAGCTGGCAGGCGAGTTTTGTTTTCCAGGGAAAAGCGCCGTTGTTTGTATTTGGGGGCCTGTGGCTGGGAGTGGCCGCCTGGCGCCTTAGAATCTACGTTACGCAGCATGGTTCCCAGACCCAAAGTGGCACCAGTGTCAAGTTGGGCTGGTTTGATAGTACCAAGTGGCTCCTGCAATCTGCCATCCAGAAGCGGGGTAGCTTACTTTTGTTTGCCAGGGAAACGGGCAGAGCTTTCTGTCTGGGGGCCTATGGTTGGGAGTAACCGGCTGGCTCCTGAAAAGCTACGATAGGCAGGATGGTTCCCAGATCCAAGATGGCACCAGTGCCAAGTCGGGGTGGTTTGATGGTGCAACGTGGCTCCTGCAATCTGCCATCCTGACGCGGGGCAGCGGATTTTTGTTTCCAAGAGAAATGGTCCGTGGTTTGTTTTTGGGGCTATATGGCTGGGCGTGGCCTGCTGGCTCCTTAAAAAGCTACGATAGGCAGGATGGTTCCCTGACCCAAGGTGGCACCAGTGCCAAGTCGGGCGGTTTACGTAGTACAAAGTGCGTCCTAAAATTTGCCATCCAGAAGAGGGGCAGTTGAGTTTTGTTTACCAGAGAAAAGGGCCGTGGTTTGTTTTTGGGGGCATATGGCTGATAGTGGCCGTCTGGCGCCTGAAAATCCACGATAGGCAGGATGGTTCCCAGACCAGAGGTGGCACCAGTGCCAAGTCGGGCTGGTTTGATAGTACTAAATAGCACCTGCAATCTGCCATGCAGAAGCGGGGCAGCTTACTTTTGTTTGCCAGGGAAACGGGCCGAGGTTTGTGTCTGGGGGCCTATGGCTGGGAGTGACCGCCTGGCTCCTGAAAAGCTACGATAGGCAGGATGGTTACCAGACCCATGGTGGCACCAGTGCCAAGTTGGGCTGGTTTGATAGTACCAAGTGGCTCCTGCAATCTGCCATCAAAAAGTTGGCAGGCCAGTTTTGTTTTCCAGGGAAAAGCGCCGTTGTTTGTGTTTGGGGGACTGTGGCTGGCAGTGGACGGCTGGCTCCTTAGAACACACGATACGCAGGATGGTTCCCAGACCCAAGGTGGCACCAGTGCCACGTCGGGCTGGTTTGATGGTGAAAAGTGGCTCCTGCAATCTGCCATCCTGAAGCGGGGTAGCTTACTTTTGTGTGCCAGGGAAACGGGCCGAGGTTTATGACTGGGGGCCTAGGGCTAGGAGTGACCGGCTGGCTCCTGAAAAGCAACAATAGGCAGGATGGTTCCCAGACCCAAGGTGGCACCAGTGCCAAGTTGGGCTGGTTTGATGGTACCAACTGGCTCCTGCAATCTGCCATCTAAAAGTTGTCAGGCGAGTTTTGTTTTCCAGGGAAAAGCGCCGTTGATTTTGTTTGGAGGCCTGTGGCTGGCAGTGGCTGCCTGTCGTCTTAGAATCCGGGTTACGCAGCATGGTTCCCAGAGCCAAGGTGGCACCAGTGCCAAGTTGGGCTGGTTTGATGGTGCAAAGTGGCTCCTGCAATCTGCCATCCAGAAGTGCGGTAGCTTACTTTTGTGTGCCAGGGAAACAGGCCGAGGTTTGTGTCTGGGGGCCTATGGCTGGGAGTGACCGGCTGGCTCCTGAAAAGCTACGATAGGCAGGATGGTGACCAGACCCATGGTGGCACCAGTGCCAAGTTGGGCTGGTTTGATAGTACCAAGTGGCTCCTGCAATCTGCCATCAAAAAGTTGGCAGGCGAGTTTTGTTTTCCAGGGAAAAGCGCCGTTGTGTGTGTTTTGGGGCCTGTGGCTGGGAGTGGCCAGCTGGCTCCTTAGAATCCACGATACGCAGGATGGTTCCCAGACCCAAGGTGGCACCAGTGCCAAGTCGGGCTGGTTTGTTAGTACCAAGTGGTTCCTGCAATCTGCCATCCAGAAGCGGGGCAGCTGAATTTTGTTTGCCAGAGAAAAAGGCTGTTGTTTGTGTTTCGGGGCCTGTGGCTGGCAGTGGACGGCTGGCTCCTGAAAATCCATGATACGCAGCATGGTTCCCAGACCCAAGGTGGCACCAGTGCCAAGTTGGGCTGGTTTGATAGTACCAAGTGGCTCCTGCAATCTGCCATCCAAATGTTGGCAGGCGAGTTTTGTTTTCCAGGGAAAAGCGCCGTTGTTTGTGTTTGGGCGCCTGTGGCACGGAGTGGCCGGGTGGCTGCTTAGAATCCACGATACGCAGGATGGTTCCCAGACCCAAGGTGGCACCAGTGCCAAGTCGGGCTGTTTTGACACTACCAAGTGGCTCCTGCAATCTGCCATCCAGAATCGGGGCAGCTTAATTTTGTTTGCCAGGGAAACGGGCCGAGGTTTGTGATGGGGGCCTATGGCTGGGAGTGACCGGCTGGCTCCTGAAATGGTACAATTGGCAGGATGGTTCCAGACCCATAGTGGCACCAGTGCCAAGTTGGGATGATTTGATAGTACCAAGTGGCTCCTGCAATCTGCCATCAAAAAGCTGGCAGGCGAGTTTTGTTTTCCAGGGAAAAGCGCCGTTGTTTGTATTTGGGGGCCTGTGGCTGGGAGTGGCCTCCTGGCGCCTTAGAATCTACGTTACGCAGCATGGTTCCCAGACCCAAAGTGGCACCAGTGTCAAGTTGGGCTGGTTTGATAGTACCAAGTGGCTCCTGCAATCTGCCATCCAGAAGCGGGGTAGCTTACTTTTGTTTGCCAGGGAAACGGGCAGAGCTTTCTGTCTGGGGGCCTATGGTTGGGAGTAACCGGCTGGCTCCTGAAAAGCTACGATAGGCAGGATGGTTCCCAGATCCAAGATGGCACCAGTGCCAAGTCGGGGTGGTTTGATGGTGCAACGTGGCTCCTGCAATCTGCCATCCTGACGCGGGGCAGCGGATTTTTGTTTCCAAGAGAAATGGTCCGTGGTTTGTTTTTGGGGCTATATGGCTGGGCGTGGCCTGCTGGCTCCTTAAAAAGCTACGATAGGCAGGATGGTTCCCTGACCCAAGGTGGCACCAGTGCCAAGTCGGGCGGTTTTCGTAGTACAAAGTGCGTCCTAAAATTTGCCATCCAGAAGAGGGGCAGTTGAGTTTTGTTTACCAGAGAAAAGGGCCGTGGTTTGTTTTTGGGGGCATATGGCTGATAGTGGCCGTCTGGCGCCTGAAAATCCACGATAGGCAGGATGGTTCCCAGACCAGAGGTGGCACCAGTGCCAAGTCGGGCTGGTTTGATAGTACTAAATAGCACCTGCAATCTGCCATGCAGAAGCGGGGCAGCTTACTTTTGTTTGCCAGGGAAACGGGCCGAGGTTTGTGTCTGGGGGCCTATGGCTGGGAGTGACCGGCTGGCTCCTGAAAAGCTACGATAGGCAGGATGGTTACCAGACCCATGGTGGCACCAGTGCCAAGTTGGGCTGGTTTGATAGTACCAAGTGGCTCCTGCAATCTGCCATCAAAAAGTTGTCAGGCGAGTTTTGTTTTCCAGGGAAAAGCGCCGTTGTTTGTGTTTGGGGGACTGTTGGTGGGAGTGGCCGGCTGGCTCCTTAGAACACACGATACGCAGGATGGTTCCCAGACCCAAGGTGGCACCAGTGCCACGTCGGGCTGGTTTGATGGTGAAAAGTGGCTCCTGCAATCTGCCATCCTGAAGCGGGGTAGCTTACTTTTGTGTGCCAGGGAAACGGGCCGAGGTTTATGACTGGGGGCCTAGGGCTAGGAGTGACCGGCTGGCTCCTGAAAAGCAACAATAGGCAGGATGGTTCCCAGACCCAAGGTGGCACCAGTGCCAAGTTGGGCTGGTTTGATGGTACCAACTGGCTCCTGCAATCTGCCATCTAAAAGTTGTCAGGCGAGTTTTGTTTTCCAGGGAAAAGCGCCGTTGATTTTGTTTGGAGGCCTGTGGCTGGCAGTGGCTGCCTGTCGTCTTAGAATCCGGGTTACGCAGCATGGTTCCCAGAGCCAAGGTGGCACCAGTGCCAAGTTGGGCTGGTTTGATGGTGCAAAGTGGCTCCTGCAATCTGCCATCCAGAAGTGCGGTAGCTTACTTTTGTGTGCCAGGGAAACAGGCCGAGGTTTGTGTCTGGGGGCCTATGGCTGGGAGTGACCGGCTGGCTCCTGAAAAGCTACGATAGGCAGGATGGTGACCAGACCCATGGTGGCACCAGTGCCAAGTTGGGCTGGTTTGATAGTACCAAGTGGCTCCTGCAATCTGCCATCAAAAAGTTGGCAGGTGAGTTTTGTTTTCCAGGGAAAAGTGCTGTTGTGTGTGTTTTGGGGCCTGTGGCTGGGAGTGGCCAGCTGGCTCCTTAGAATCCACGATACGCAGGATGGTTCCCAGACCCAAGGTGGCACCAGTGCCAAGTCGGGCTGGTTTGTTAGTACCAAGTGGTTCCTGCAATCTGCCATCCAGAAGCGGGGCAGCTGAATTTTGTTTGCCAGAGAAAAAGGCTGTTGTTTGTGTTTCGGGGCCTGTGGCTGGCAGTGGACGGCTGGCTCCTGAAAATCCATGATACGCAGCATGGTTCCCAGACCCAAGGTGGCACCAGTGCCAAGTAGGGCTGGTTTCATAGTACCCAGTGGCTCCTGCAATCTGCCATCCAGAAGCGGGGCAGCTGAATTTTGTTTGCCAGAGAAAAAGGCTGTGGTTTTTGTTTGGGGGCCTATGGCTGGGAGTGGCCGGCTGGCTCCTGAAAATCCATGATACGCAGCATGGTTCCCAGACCCAAGGTGGCACCAGTGCCAAGTGGGGCTGGTTTCACAGTGTCAAGTGCCTCCTGCAATCTCCCATCCAGAAGCGGGGCAGCTGAGTTTTGTTTGCCTGTGAAACGGGCCGTTGTTTTTGATTGGGGTCTGTGGCCGAGAGTGTCCAGCTGGCTCCTGACAATCCACAATACGCAAGATGGTTCCCAGACCCAAGGTGGCACCAGTGCCAAGTCGGGCTGGTTTGATAATACTAAATAGCTCCTGCAATCTGCCATCCAGACGCGGGGCAGCGGATTTTTGCTTGCTGGAGAAAAGTTCCGTGGGTTTTTTTTGGGGGTATATGGCTGGACGTTGCCGGCTGACTCCTTAAAAACATCGATACGCAGGATGGTTCCCTGACCCAAGGTGGCATCACTGCCAAGTCGGGCTGTTTTCGTAGTACCAAGTGCGTCCTGCAATTTGCCATCCAGAAGAGGGGCAGTTGAGTTTTGTTTACCAGAGAAAAGGGCCGTGGTTTGTGTTTGGGGGCATATGGCTGAGAGTGGCCGGCTGGCGCCTGAAAATCCACGATAGGCAGGATGGTTCCCAGAGCCAAGGTGGCACCAGTGCCATGTTGGCCTGGTTTGATAGTACCATGTGGCTCCTGCAATCTGCCATCCAGAAGCGGGGCAGCTTACTTTTGTTTGCCAGGGAAACGGGCCGAGGTATTTGTCTGGGGGCCTATGGCTGGGAGTGACCGCCTGGCTCCTGAAAAGCTACGATAGGCAGGATGGTGACCAGACCCATGGTGGCACCAGTGCCAAGTTGGGCTGGTTTGATAGTACCAAGTGGCTCCTGCAATCTGCCATCCAGAAGCGGGGTAGCTTACTTTTGTTTGCCAGGGAAACGGGCAGAGCTTTCTGTCTGGGGGCCTATGGTTGGGAGTAACCGGCTGGCTCCTGAAAAGCTACGATAGGCAGGATGGTTCCCAGATCCAAGATGGCACCAGTGCCAAGTCGGGGTGGTTTGATGGTGCAAAGTGGCTCCTGCAATCTGCCATCCTGACGCGGGGCAGCGGATTTTTGTTTCCAAGAGAAATGGTCCGTGGTTTGTTTTTGGGGCTATATGGCTGGGCGTGGCCTGCTGGCTCCTTAAAAAGCTACGATAGGCAGGATGGTTCCCTGACCCAAGGTGGCACCAGTGCCAAGTCGGGCGGTATTCGTAGTACAAAGTGCGTCCTAAAATTTGCCATCCAGAAGAGGGGCAGTTGAGTTTTGTTTACCAGAGAAAAGGGCCGTGGTTTGTTTTTGGGGGCATATGGCTGATAGTGGCCGTCTGGCGCCTGAAAATCCACGATAGGCAGGATGGTTCCCAGACCAGAGGTGGCACCAGTGCCAAGTCGGGCTGGTTTGATAGTACTAAATAGCACCTGCAATCTGCCATGCAGAAGCGGGGCAGCTTACTTTTGTTTGCCAGGGAAACGGGCCGAGGTTTGTGTCTGGGGGCCTATGGCTGGGAGTGACCGCCTGGCTCCTGAAAAGCTACGATAGGCAGGATGGTTACCAGACCCATGGTGGCACCAGTGCCAAGTTGGGCTGGTTTGATAGTACCAAGTGGCTCCTGCAATCTGCCATCAAAAAGTTGGCAGGCCAGTTTTGTTTTCCAGGGAAAAGCGCCGTTGTTTGTGTTTGGGGGACTGTGGCTGGCAGTGGACGGCTGGCTCCTTAGAACACACGATACGCAGGATGGTTCCCAGACCCAAGGTGGCACCAGTGCCACGTCGGGCTGGTTTGATGGTGAAAAGTGGCTCCTGCAATCTGCCATCCTGAAGCGGGGTAGCTTACATTTGTGTGCCAGGGAAACGGGCCGAGGTTTATGACTGGGGGCCTAGGGCTAGAAGTGACCGGCTGGCTCCTGAAGAGCAACAATAGGCAGGATGGTTCCCAGACCCAAGGTGGCACCAGTGCCAAGTTGGGCTGGTTTGATGGTACCAACTGGCTCCTGCAATCTGCCATCTAAAAGTTGTCAGGCGAGTTTTGTTTTCCAGGGAAAAGCGCCGTTGATTTTGTTTGGAGGCCTGTGGCTGGCAGTGGCTGCCTGTCGTCTTAGAATCCGGGTTACGCAGCATGGTTCCCAGACCCAAGGTGGCACCAGTGTCAAGTTGGGCTGGTTTGATAGTACCAAGTGGCTCCTGCAATCTGCCATCCAGAAGCGGGGCAGCTTACTTTTGTTTGCCAGGGAAACGGGCCGAGGTATTTTTCTGGGGACCTATGGCTGGGAATGACCGGCTGGCTCCTGAAAAGCTACGATAGGCAGGATGGTGACCAGACCCATGGTGGCACCAGTGCCAAGTTGGGCTGGTTTGATAGTACCAAGTGGCTCCTGCAATCTGCCATCAAAAAGTTGGCAGGTCAGTTTTGTTTTCCAGGGAAAAGCGCCGTTGTTTGTGTTTGGGGGACTGTGGCTGGGAGTGGCCGGCTGGCTCCTTAGAACACAGGATACGCAGGATGGTTCCCAGACCCAAGGTGGCACCAGTGCCAAGTCGGGCTCGTTTGATAGCACCAAGTGGCTCCTGCAATCTGCCATCCAGAAGCGGGGCAGCTTACTTTTGTTTTCCAGGGAAACGGACCGAGGTTTTTTTCTGGGGGCCTATGGCTGGGAGTGACCGGCTGGCTCCTGAAAAGCTACGATAGGCAGGATGGTGACCAGACCCATGGTGGCACCAGTGCCAAGTTGGGCTGGTTTGATAGTACCAAGTGGCTCCTGCAATCTGCCATCAAAAAGTTGGCAGGCGAGTTTTGTTTTCCAGGGAAAAGCGCCGTTGTGTGTATTTTGGGGCCTGTGGCTGGGAGTGGCCAGCTGGCTCCTTAGAATCCACGATACGCAGGATGGTTCCCAGACCCAAGGTGGCACCAGTGCCAAGTCGGGCTGGTTTGTTAGTACCAAGTGGTTCCTGCAATCTGCCATCCAGAAGCGGGGCAGCTGAATTTTGTTTGCCAGAGAAAAAGGCTGTTGTTTGTGTTTCGGGGCCTGTGGCTGGCAGTGGACGGCTGGCTCCTGAAAATCCATGATACGCAGCATGGTTCCCAGACCCAAGGTGGCACCAGTGCCAAGTAGGGCTAGTTTCATAGTACCCAGTGGCTCCTGCAATCTGCCATCCAGAAGAGGGGCAGTTGAGTTTTGTTTTCCAGAGAAAAGGGCCGTGGTTTGTGTTTGGGGCCTATGGCTGAGAGTGACCGGCTGGCCCCTGAAAATCCACGATAGGAAGGATGGTTCCCAGATCCAAGGTGGCACCAGTGCCAAGTTGTGCTGGTGTGATAGTCCCAAGTGGCTCCTGCAATCTGCCATCCAGAAGTGGGGCAGCTGAATTTTGTTTGCCAGAGAAAAAGGCTGTGGTTTTTGTTTGGGGGCCTATGGCTGGGAGTGGCCGGCTGGCTCCTGAAAATCCATGATACGCAGCATGGTTCCCAGACCCAAGGTGGCACCAGTGCCAAGTGGGGCTGGTTTCACAGTGTCAAGTGCCTCCTGCAATCTCCCATCCAGAAGCGGGGCAGCTGAGTTTTGTTTGCCTGTGAAACGGGCCGTTGTTTTTGATTGGGGTCTGTGGCCGAGAATGTTCAGCTGGCTCCTGACAATCCACAATATGCAGGATGGTTCCCAGACCCAAGGTGGCACCAGTGCCAAGTCTTGCTGGTTTGATAGTACCAAGTGGCTCCTGCAATCTGCCATCCAGAAGTGGTGCAGCTGAGTTTTGTTTGCCAGAGGAAAGGGCCGTGGGTTGTGTTTGGGGGCATATGGCTGGGAGTGGCCGGCTGTCTCATTAAAAAGATCGATACGCAGGATGGTTCCCAGACCCAAGGTGGCACCAGTGCCAAGTCGGGCTGTTTTTATAGTACCAAGTGCGTCCTGCAATTTGCCATCCAGAAGAGGGGCAGTTGAGTTTTGTTTGCCAGAGAAAGCGCCGTTGTTTGTGTTTGGGGGCTTGTGGCTGTGAGTGGCCGACTGGCGCCTTAGAATCTGCGATACGCAGCATGGTTCCCAGACCCAAGGTGGCACCATTTCCAAGTTGGGCTGGTTTGATAGTACCAAGTGGCTCCTGCAATCTGCCATCCAGAAGCGGGGCAGCTTACTTTTGTTTGCCAGGGAAACGGGCCGAGGTTTGTGTTTGGGGGCCTATGGCTGGGAGTGACCGGCTGGCTCCTGGAAAGCTACAATAGGCAGGATGGTGACCAGACCCATGGTGGCACCAGTGCCAAGTTGGGCTGGTTTGATAGTACCAAGTTGCTCCTGCAATCTGCCATCAAAAAGTTGGCAGGCGAGTTTTGTTTTCCAGGGAAAAGCGCCGTTGTTTGTGTTTGGGGGCCTGTGGCTGGGAGTGGCCGGCTGGCTCCTTAGAATCCACGATACGCAGGATGGTTCCCAGACCCAAGGTGGCACCAGTGCCAAGTCGGGCTGGTTTGATACTACCAAGTGGTTCCTGCAATCTGCCATCCAGAAGCAGGGCAGCTTACTTTTGTTTGCCAGGGAAACGGGCCGTGGGTTTTGTTTGGGGGCATATAGCTGAGAGTGGCCCGCTGGCCCCTGAAAATCCACGCTAGGCAGCATGGTTCCCAGATGCAAGGTGGCACCAGTGCCAAGTCGGGCTGGTTTGATGGTGCAAAGTGGCTCCTGCAATCTGCCATCCAGAAGCGGGGCAGCTGATTTTTGTTTGCCAGAGAAAAATTCCGTGGATTGTTTTTGGGGGCATATTGCTGGGAGTGGCCGGCTGGCTCCTTAAAATGCTCGATACGCATGATGGTTCCCAGGCCCAAGGTGTCACCACTACCAAGTCGGCCTGCGGTTTTAGTATCAAGTTCATCCTGCAATTTGCCATCCAGACGAGGGGCGGTTGAATTTTGTTTGCCAGAGAAACGGGCCGAGGTTTCTGTTTGGGGACATATGGCTGAGAGTGGCCGGCTGGCCCCTGAAAATCCACGATACACAACATGGTACCCAGATCCAAGGTGGCACCAGTGCCAAGTTGGGCTGGTTTGATAGTCCCAAGTGTCTCCTGCAATCTGCCATCCAGAAGCGGGGCAGCTTACTTTTGTTTGCCAGAGAAATAGGCCTAGGTTTTTGTTTGGGGGCCTGTGGCTAGGAGTGGCCTGCTGGCGCCTAAGAATCCACGATACGCAGGATGTTTACCAGACCCATGGTGGCACCAGTGCCAAGTTGGGCTGGTTTGATAGTACCAAGTGGCTCCTGCAAACTCCATCAAAAAGTTGGCAGGCGTGTTTTGTTTTCCAGGGAACAGCGCCGTTGATTTTGTTTGGGGGCCTGTGGCTGGGAGTGGCCGGCTGGCTCCTTAGAATCCACGATACGCAGGATGGTTCCCAGACCCAAGGTGACACCAGTGCCAAGTCGGGCTGGTTTGATTACACCAAGTGGCTCCTGCAATCTGCCATCCATAAGTGAGGCAGCTAAGTTTTGTTTGCCAGAAAAAAGGGCCGTGGTTTTTGTTGGGGGCCTGTGGCTGGGAGTAGCCGGCTGGCTCCTTAAAATCCACGATAGGCAGGATGGTTCCCAGACCCAAGGTGGTACCAGTGCCAAGTCGGGCTGGTTTGATAGTACCAAGTGGCTCCTGCAATCTGCCATCCAGAAGCGGGGCAGCTTACTTTTGTTTGCCAGGGAAACGGGCCGAGCTTTGTGTCTCGGGGCCTATGGCAGGGAGTGACCGGCTGGCTCCTGAAAAGCTACGATAGGCAGGATGGTGACCAGACCCATGGTGGCACCAGTGGCAAGTTGGGCTGGTTTGATAGTACCAAGTGGCTCCTGCAATCTGCCATCAAAAAGTTGGCAGGCGAGTTTTGTTTTCCAGGGAAAAGCGCCGTTGTGTGTGTTTTGGGGCCTGTGGCTGGGAGTGGCCAGCTGGCTCCTTAGAATCCACGATACGCAGGATGGTTCCCAGACCCAAGGTGGCACCAGTGCCAAGTCGGGCTGGTTTGTTAGTACCAAGTGGTTCCTGCAATCTGCCATCCAGAAGCGGGGCAGCTGAATTTTGTTTGCCAGAGAAAAAGGCTGTTGTTTGTGTTTCGGGGCCTGTGGCTGGCAGTGGACGGCTGGCTCCTGAAAATCCATGATACGCAGCATGGTTCCCAGACCCAAGGTGGCACCAGTGCCAAGTAGGGCTGGTTTCATAGTACCCAGTGGCTCCTGCAATCTGCCATCCAGAAGAGGGGCAGTTGAGTTTTGTTTTCCAGAGAAAAGGGCCGTGGTTTGTGTTTGGGGCCTATGGCTGAGAGTGACCGGCTGGCCCCTGAAAATCCACGATAGGAAGGATGATTCCCAGATCCAAGGTGGCACCAGTGCCATGTTGTGCTGGTGTGATAGTCCCAAGTGGCTCCTGCAATCTGCCATCCAGAAGCGGGGCAGCTGAATTTTGTTTGCCAGAGAAAAAGGCTGTGGTTTTTGTTTGGGGGCCTATGGCTGGGAGTGGCCGGCTGGCTCCTGAAAATCCATGATACGCAGCATGGTTCCCAGACCCAAGGTGGCACCAGTGCCAAGTGGGGCTGGTTTCACAGTGTCAAGTGCCTCCTGCAATCTCCCATCCAGAAGCGGGGCAGCTGAGTTTTGTTTGCCTGTGAAACGGGCCGTTGTTTTTGATTGGGGTCTGTGGCCGAGAGTGTCCAGCTGGCTCCTGACAATCCACAATACGCAAGATGGTTCCCAGACCCAAGGTGGCACCAGTGCCAAGTCGTGCTGGTTTGATAGTACCAAGTGCGTCCTGCAATTTGCCATCCAGAAGAGGGGCAGTTGAGTTTTGTTTGCCAGAGAAAAGCGCCGTTGTTTGTGTTTGTGGTCTTGTGGCTGGGAGTGGCCGACTGGCGCCTTAGAATCTGCGATACGCAGCATGGTTCCCAGACCCAAGGTGGTACCAGTGCCAAGTCGGGCTGGTTTGATAGTACCAAGTGGCTCCTGCAATCTGCCATCCAGAAGCGGGGCAGCTTACTTTTGTTTGCCAGGGAAACGGGCCGAGGTTTGTGACTGGGGGCCTATGGCTGGGAGTGACCGGCTGGCTCCTGAAAAGCTACGATAGGCAGGATGGTGACCAGACCCATGGTGGCACCAGTGCCAAGTTGGGCTGGTTTGATAGTACCAAGTTGCTCCTGCAATCTGCCATCAAAAAGTTGGCAGGCGAGTTTTGTTTTCCAGGGAAAAGCGCCGTTGTTTGTATTTGGGGGCCTGTGGCTGGGAGTGGCCGGCTGGCTCCTTAGAATCCACGATACGCAGGATGGTTCCCAGACCCAAGGTGGCACCAGTGCCAAGTCGGGCTGGTTTGATACTACCAAGTGGTTCCTGCAATCTGCCATCCAGAAGCGGGGCAGCTTACTTTTGTTTGCCAGGGAAACGGGCCGTGGGTTTTGTTTGGGGGCATATAGCTGAGAGTGGCCGGCTGGCCCCTGAAAATCCACGCTAGGCAGCATGGTTCCAGGATGCAAGGTGGCACCAGTGCCAAGTCGGGCTGGTTTGATGGGTCAAAGTGGCTCCTGCAATCTGCCATCCAGAAGCGGGGCAGCTGATTTTTGTTTGCCAGAGAAAAATTCCGTGGATTGTTTTTGGGGGCATATTGCTGGGAGTGGCCGGCTGGCTCCTTAAAATGCTCGATACGCATGATGGTTCCCAGGCCCAAGGTGTCACCACTACCAAGTCGGCCTGCGGTTTTAGTATCAAGTTCATCTTGCAATTTGCCATCCAGAAGAGGGGCAGTTGAGTTTTGTTTGCCAGAGAAACGGGCCGAGGTTTCTGTTTGGGGGCATATGGCTGAGAGTGGCCGGCTGGCCCCTGAAAATCCACGATACACAGCATGGTTCCCAGATCCAAGGTGGCACCAGAGCCAAGTTGGGCTGGTTTGATAGTCCCAAGTGTCTCCTGCAATCTGCCATCCAGAAGCGGGGCAGCTTACTTTTGTTTGCCAGAGAAATAGGCCTAGGTTTTTGTTTGGGGGCCTGTGGCTAGGAGTGGCCGGCTGGCTCCTAAGAATCCACGATACGCAGGATGTTTACCAGACCCATGGTGGCACCAGTGCCAAGTTGGGCTGGTTTGATAGTACCAAGTGGCTCCTGCAAACTCCATCAAAAAGTTGGCAGGCGTGTTTTGTTTTCCAGGGAACAGCGCCGTTGATTTTGTTTGGGGGCCTGTGGCTGGGAGTGGCCGGCTGGCTCCTTAGAATCCACGATACGCAGGATGGTTCCCAGACCCAAGGTGGCACCAGTGCCAAGTCGGGCTGGTTTGATTACACCAAGTGACTCCTGCAATCTGCCATCCAGAAGTGAGGCAGCTAAGTTTTGTTTGCGAGAAAAAAGGGCCGTGGTTTTTGTTGGGGGCCTGTGGCTGGGAGTAGCCGGCTGGCTCCTTAAAATCCACGATAGGCAGGATGGTTCCCAGACCCAAGGTGGCACCAGTGCCAAGTCGGGCTGGTTTGATAGTACCAAGTGGCTCCTGCAATCTGCCATCCAGAAGCGGGGCAGCTGAGTTTTTATTGCCAGAGAAAAAGGCTGTGGTTTTTGTTTGGGGGCCTGTGGCTGGCAGTGGCCGGCTGGCTCCTGAAAATCCACGATACGCAGCATGGTTCCCAGACCCAAGGTGGCACCAGTACAAAGTGGGGCTCGTTTGACAGTGTCAAGTGCCTCCTGCAATCTCCCATCCAGAAGCGGGGCAGCTGAGTTTTTTTTGCCAGGGAAACGGACCTTTGTTTTTGATTGGGGTCTGTGGCCGAGAGTGGTCGGCTGTCTCCTGACAATCCACAATACGCAGGATGGTTCCCAGACCAAAGGTGGCACCAGTGCCAAGTTGGGCTGGTTTGATAGTACCAAGTGTCTCCTGCACTCTGCCATCCAGAAGCGGGGCAGCTGAGTTTTGTTTGCCAGAGAAAAGGGCCGTGGGTTGTGTTTGGGGGCATATGGCTGGGAGTGGCCACCTGGCTCCTTAAAATGCACGATACGCCGCATGGTAACCAGACGCAAGGTGGCACCAGTGCCAAGTCGGGCTGTTTTTGTAGTACCCAGTGGCTCCTGCAATTTGCCCTCCAGAAGCGGGGCAGCTAAATTTTGTTTGCTAGAGAAAAGGGCTGTGGTTTGTGTTTGGGGGCCTATGGCCGAGAGTGGTAGGCTGGCCCCTGAAAATCAACGATAGGCAGGATGGTTCCCAGATCCAAGGTGGCACCAGTGCCAAGTAAGGCTGGTTGTATGGTTCAAAGTGACTCCTGCAATCTGCCATCCAGAAGCGGGACAGCTGAGTTTTTTTTGCCAGAGAAAAGGTCCGTGGTTTCTTTTTGGGGCATACGACTGGGAATTGCCGGCTGGCTCCTTAAAATGTTCGATACGCAGGATGGTTCCCAGAGCCAAGGTGGGACCACTGCCAAGTCGGGCTCTTTTTGTAGTACCAAGTGCGTCCTGCAATTTGCCATCCAGAAGAGGGGCAGTTGAGTTTTGTTTGCCAGAGAAAAGGGCCGAGGTTTGTGTTTGGGAGCATACGGCTGGGAATGACCGGCTGGCCCCTGAAAATCCACGATACGCCGGATGGTTCCCAGATCCAAGATGGTACCATTACCAAGTCGGGCTGCTTTGATAGTCCCAAGTGGCTCCTGCAAACTGCCACACCAGAAGCGGGGCAGCTGAGTTTTGTTTGCCAGGGAAATGGGCCGTTGTTTGTGTTTGGGGGCCTGTGGCTGGGAGTGTTCGGCTGGTTCCTGAATATGTACGATACGCAGGATTGTTCCCAGATCCAAGGTGGCAGCAGTGCCATGTTGTGCTGGTGTGATAGTCCCAAGTGGCTCCTGCAATCTGCCATCCAGAAGTGGGGCAGCTGATTTTTGTTTGCCAGAGAAAAGGTCCGTGGTTTGTGTTTGGGGGCATATGGCTGAGAGTGGCCGGCTGGCCCCTGAAAATCCACGATACACAGGATGGTTCCCAGATCCAAGGTGGCACCTGTGCCAAGTCGGGCTGATTTGATAGTACTAAGTAGCTCCTGCAATCTGCCATCCAGAAGCGGGGCAGCTTACTTTTCTTTGCCAGGGAAACGGGCCGAGGTTTCTGTTTGGGGGCCTATGGCTGGGAGTGACCGGCTGGCTCCTGAAAAGCTACAATAGGCAGGATGGTTCCCAGAGCCAAGGTGGCACCAGTGCCAAGTTGGGCTGGTTTGATAGTACCAAGTGGCTCCTGCAATCTGCCATCCAGAAGCGGGGCAGCTTACTTTTGTTTGCCAGAGAAATAGGCCTAGGTTTTTGTCTGGGGGCCTGTGGCTAGGAGTGGCCGGCTGGCTCCTAAGAATCCACGATACGCAGGATGTTTCCCAGACCCAAGGTGACACCAGTGCCAAGTTGGGCTGGTTTGATAGTACCAAGTGGCTCCTGCAAACTCCATCAAAAAGTTGGCAGGCGTGTTTTGTTTTCCAGGGAACAGCGCCGTTGATTTTGTTTGGGGGCCTGTGGCTGGGAGTGGCCGGCTGGCTCCTTAGAATCCACGATACGCAGGATGGTTCCCAGACCCAAGGTGGCACCAGTGCCAAGTCGGGCTGGTTTGATTACACCAAGTGGCTCCTGCAATCTGCCATCCAGAAGTGAGGCAGCTAAGTTTTGTTTGCCAGAAAAAAGGGCCGTGGTTTTTGTTGGGGGCCTGTGGCTGGGAGTGGCCGGCTGGCTCCTTAGAATCCACCATACGCAGGATGGTTCCCAGACCCAAGGTGGCACCAGTGCCAAGTCGGGCTGGTTTGATAGTCCCAAGTGGCTCCTGCAAACTGCCATCCAGAAGCGGGGCAGCTGAGTTTTGTTTGCCAGGGAAATGGGCCGTTGTTTGTGTTTGGGGGCCTGTGGCTGGGAGTGGTCGGCTGGTTCCTGAATATGTACGATACGCAGGATTGTTCCCAGACCCAAGGTGGCACCAGTGCCAAGTCGGGCTGGTTTGATGGTGCAAAGTGGCTCCTGCAATCTGCCATCCAGACGCGGGGCAGCGGATTTTTGTTTCCATGAGAAATGGTCCGTGGTTTGTTTTTGGGGGTATATGGCTGGGCCTGGCCGGCTGGCTCCTTAAAAAGCTCGATATGCAGGATGGTTCCCTGACACAAGGTGGCACCAGTGCCACGTCGGGCGGTTTTCGTAGTACAAAGTGCGTCCTAAAATTTGCCATCCAGAAGAGGGGCAGTTGAGTTTTGTTTGCCAGAGAAAAGGTCCGTGGTTTGTTTTTGGGGGCATATGGCTGAGAGTGGCTGGCTGGCCCCTGAAAATCCACGATACACAGGATGGTTCCCAGATCCAAGGTGGCACCTGTGCCAAGTCGGGCTGATTTGATAGTACTAAGTAGCTCCTGCAATGTGCCATCCAGAAGCGGGGCAGCTTACTTTTGTTTGCCAGGGAAACGGGCCGAGGTTTGTGTTTGGGGGCCTATGGCTGAGAGTGACCGGCTGGCTCCTGAAAAGCTACAATAGGCAGGATGGTGACCAGACCCATGGTGGCACCAGTGCCAAGTTGGGCTGGTTTGATAGTACCAAGTGGTTCCTGCAATCTGCCATCCAGAAGCAGGGCAGCTGAGTTTTGTTTGCCAGAGAAAAGGGCCTTGGTTTGTGTTTGGGGGCATATGGCTGGGTGTGGCCAGCTGGCTCCTTAAAATGCACGATATGCAACATGGCTCCCAGACCCAAGGTGGCACCAGTGCCAAGTTGGGCTGGTTTGATAGTACCAAGTGGCTCCTGCAATCTTCCATGATCACGTGGAGAAATACTTTCTGGTTTCAGCCTCATGCTCTTTCTTCTCTCCCTCAACTTCTCTATCACCTCTCATCTGGTTCACATGCGCTGTCTTCAAGGTCCACAGGCTACTTTTCACAGAATCTTCTGGCCTGATGAAGTAAGAATGATGAATAGAACAGAGCTGGGATCTATTTTCCAGTTTGGATAAAATGCATTCTGCACACAAATCCAAGGAGAACGGGCTGCCCCGATGCCCAGAAAATCTTTCACTCCTGCTAGTGTTCTACGTCAACCGCAACTTAGTCTGAAAGAAAAGCTTTTTCTCTGAGAGCATCTGAGAGGTTTGCATGAAGCACTGATATCTGACATATGCAATTTTGAATAGGAGAGGAAAAAGAAAATGGCAAGGAGTTTTTAATTTTAGTGGTTTCAATTTTAATTTCCGTGCACTTTTTCAAAACTTGTCAGCTCAAATGCCCATCAACATCTTTTAGTCATCTGTAAGTCAGTATTCATATAAAATGTGCTTCAAATCCAAAGAATTTCAAATTTGCACTCCAAGCTTCTATGCCTAGATTTATGATTTCCTACACATATTAGATGAAAGGAAGGCCTTTTTTACTGTGGGAGTGCTGGAACACTGGAACAGGTTGCCCAGAGAAGTTGTGGGTGTCCCATCCCTGAAAGTATTCAAGGTCACCTTGGACGGGGCTTGGAGCAGCAACAAAGGAGAAGCTTGATGGTAGAGAAACAAAGTCGGACTATAGAAGAAACTCGGATTGAAGTATAGGATCAAGTTTTCTCTCAGCTCTTGGGGTAAATTCAAAGTTGTACAAAATGACATTTATCTGTGCTATTCACTACTGTAACAGAAAGTTTCATGAAAACTGTACAGAAGATAGTAAATTTTAAAAGAGATAAGAATTACAGCATAAAATCCATGGGATAGGTTACAACATGAGACACTCTCTAAGAGAAAATCTCTTTGTTTCAGCACTTCATCGGGGTAAGATTTCATGAAGTGCCAAAGAAGGCGGCAAAATATCATTCGGGACATTATTTACTGGAATTCAGCCTGGCCATTAGTAGGAACTGCCTTTGAACATATCATGTAGATATACCACACACACTTTCCCTTCACTGAAAAATTACTGTTTACAACAAATAAGCAATTGACGATCAAAATTGATTGAAAGCATCTTAAACATGTCAAGTATTTCATTGTAGATGATCTGTGATCCAAATGCTTCTTCCACCTTCGAGAGGGACAGAAGAATTCTTCCATATCATGATGGTTTAAAATTGTATCAACCAATGTTTTCTGCTGAAAAGATATCATCTATTTTTTTCTATTTTTGGAAGAAAATATTCCTAGACATACAACAGGTGAGAACTAAGTAATTTTAAAGAAACAAATGAAATGAAAATATTCTGTAAATAGAATGAAATGAAAAGCTGTGTTTTAAATAGGAGCTAAATATTAAACAGAATTTTTGTACCAGGCATTTGAATTACTGCACCAGCTCTTTTGCCCATCAAGAGAGGCATTTAGCATTTCAGTCTTTTCCAAGGTGTTCATGATCTGCTATGCTGATCTCTGTGTGTGCCTAGGTGTGTGTGGAGGGGGGGCATATGAAGGGGAGTGTGTATGTTTGCTTTACAATTGTTGTGGCAGATTCATGCCTCAGCTCCACATTTTGTTTTAAAAAGGTCACACCGAGTGGATATGAAGTTTACTATCAACAAGAGATCGATTCCCAAATCATCCATTTGACTCTCCCTTATAAATCATGTGCTTTGTTGCATATTTTATCAAATATACTTTCAAGCCAGATGGAGGAAGGAGGATGTGGGAATCCCTCCACCATCTTGCAACTTTTATGTAAGTAGGTTTTCAAGAAAATCATCATTTCTCTTTTAAATATGTCTGGAACAGGCATGATGGTAGTGTCAACCTGTTGGAGTTTTTGTTGCTGGAAGAAGTTGTACAAAAGGATTGGTTTTTACATTGACCAGTTACTGAATCAAGCGCAGGAATACATTGGAAATTTAGCTGGGGGTTCCTTTTCCCAGCAGACTACTTCTAGAACGAGCTTGTACACTGAAGCTGACTCTTTTGCTCTCTTTTTGTTTCTTTCCTATTTTCTTGGCTTCTTTGCCACTATCTAGACAATTTTGGAACTTTGTTCCCAACTAAAATGGTTTCAATAGTCTGATTGTGATCATACATTTTTACAAGGAATTTTTAAAATCTTTCCTCGAGTCCAGAAAGTCAAGGACTTAGATCTTTTTCTTCCCTTATCAATATTGCCATGAAATTGATAAATAAAGACCAACTCTTTATTTTTGTTTTTAACCCACGTAGATAATTCCCATCCATTAATCCATTTTGTGGACCAATAGCTGCCATTCTGATGGAAGCTGTCACTTCTTAACAATAGGCATTCTGTGACTATGTTGACTGCACTTTGGGTGAAGATCCTAACTGGTCTTAGATATACATAGGGAGAAATTTGCTCAGCCAGTGTCAGTCTTAAGCATGCGTATCAGAAGATCTTTCTAGAGCTGGGAATTTTCCCATGAAAGGGATTCAGTTAGGGAAGAGACACTTGTGCCAGAGTTTTACATTCTTCTTGAACACTGCTTAAGGAACTTAGATGCCATGTCCATTTGGATCTCTGTCTGCACAGAACTTTGTCATGCCAGCGCTTTGAAATGCATCTTGAAGAGAATTCACTAGCACAGAATGAAAGAGAGTGGAAGGGGTTGGTGGGGCTAACCAGGCCCAACCCCCCTGCCTAAACCAGGATACCTAGAGCCTCTTGCCCAGGATTCTATCTGGGTGTACTTTTAATGTCTTCGAAGATCCAGGCTCCACAATCTTTCTGGGCAGTCTGTGCCGTGGTTCAGTCACCCTGACAGTAAAGAAACATTTACTGATGTTCAAAGGCAATCTCCTGTATTTCAGTGTGTGCCCACTGCCTCTTGTCTTTTCCCTCAGCATCACTGAAAAGACACTGATTCCCTCCCCTTTGCACTATTGCTTCCATATGTATGTGTGATGCCATGTAGAGGTATGTCAAAAACCTCCCTGAAGCCCAGGCAGATAATATTCCCTTCATCTACCAGTCAAGTTGATTCATCAGAGGAGTTTAAAGTGATGTTCAGCATGAAATTCCCCTGAAAAATCATGCTAACTACATTATTTGGTCATCTGTCATGTGCCTGGCAAGGATTTCCAGGAAGAGCTGCTTCATCAACTTCCTGGGGATAAAAAAGAGGCTGGCTGGTTTGTACTATGGCGAGTCCTCTTAATTGCCTTTTTTGAAGATGGGTGTCATTTGCTAACATCCACTCTTTAGCCTCTGTTGTCGTCTACATCTTAGCAAAACGCTTTTCCACTATGTCTGGCTAGGAAAAACTGTGCCAGCACAGAAAACATCTCCCATCGTGTTCTAGAAGTTGCACGGATGTCTGCCAAGTGTTTGGCAGGAAGAAAAGAAAAGTTGTCCAAAACAGCTTCCAATCGAATGTTCCTGTGATTGGAAAAGTCAGGAGAGTGCAAAGGTACTGTTTTCTATCAGTTGGCAAGGTGCGCACACAATCCCAGTGTTGTACAGCTTGCTTCTTCACCTTCCCGAAGCTGCCGCTCTCGCCGGCTGCCGGAGCCCAAGAAGCGGCTTCTTCGCGCAAAGACGATTGTGCCGCTCACAGGGCTCTCCTTAGCGCGGCTTCTGCCGAAAGACGCCCGGCAGCGGCTCTTACCTCCGGAGAGCATCCTACCTTCGTCTTTAGCTCCTCTTCTCATCTACACCTCGGCAAAACGCTTTTCCACTATGTCTGGCTAGGAAAAACTGTGCCAGCACAGAAAACATCTCCCATCGTGTTCTAGAAGTTGCACGGATGTCTGCCAAGTGTTTGGCAGGAAGAAAAGAAAAGTTGTCCAAAACAGCTTCCAATCGAATGTTCCTGTGATTGGAAAAGTCAGGAGAGTGCAAAGGTACTGTTTTCTATCAGTTGGCAAGGTGCGCACACAATCCCAGTGTTGTACAGCTTGCTTCTTCACCTTCCCGAAGCTGCCGCTCTCGCCGGCTCCCGGAGCCCAAGAAGCGGCTTCTTCGCGCAAAGACGATTGTGCCGCTCACAGTGCTCTCCTTAGCGCGGCTTCTGCCGAAAGACGCCCGGCAGCGGCTCTTACCTCCGGAGAGCATCCTACCTTCGTCTTTCGCGTCTTTTGTAGTCTACATCTTAGCAAAACGCTTTTCCACTATGTCTGGCTAGGAAAAACTGTGCCAGCACAGAAAACATCTCCCATCGTGTTCTAGAAGTTGCACGGATGTCTGCCAAGTGTTTGGCAGGAAGAAAAGAAAAGTTGTCCAAAACAGCTTCCAATCGAATGTTCCTGTGATTGGAAAAGTCAGGAGAGTGCAAAGGTACTGTTTTCTATCAGTTGGCAAGGTGCGCACACAATCCCAGTGTTGTACAGCTTGCTTCTTCACCTTCCCGAAGCTGCCGCTCTCGCCGGCTGCCGGAGCCCAAGAAGCGGCTTCTTCGCGCAAAGACGATTGTGCCGCTCACAGTGCTCTCCTTAGCGCGGCTTCTGCCGAAAGACGCCCGGCAGCGGCTCTTACCTCCGGAGAGCATCCTACCTTCGTCTTTCGCGTCTTTTGTAGTCTACATCTTAGCAAAACGCTTTTCCACTATGTCTGGCTAGGAAAAACTGTGCCAGCACAGAAAACATCTCCCATCGTGTTCTAGAAGTTGCACGGATGTCTGCCAAGTGTTTGGCAGGAAGAAAAGAAAAGTTGTCCAAAACAGCTTCCAATCGAATGTTCCTGTGATTGGAAAAGTCAGGAGAGTGCAAAGGTACTGTTTTCTATCAGTTGGCAAGGTGCGCACACAATCCCAGTGTTGTACAGCTTGCTTCTTCACCTTCCCGAAGCTGCCGCTCTCGCCGGCTGCCGGAGCCCAAGAAGCGGCTTCTTCGCGCAAAGACGATTGTGCCGCTCACAGTGCTCTCCTTAGCGCGGCTTCTGCCGAAAGACGCCCGGCAGCGGCTCTTACCTCCGGAGAGCATCCTACCTTCGTCTTTCGCGTCTTTTGTAGTCTACACCTCGGCAAAACGCTTTTCCACTATGTCTGGCTAGGAAAAACTGTGCCAGCACAGAAAACATCTCCCATCGTGTTCTAGAAGTTGCACGGATGTCTGCCAAGTGTTTGGCAGGAAGAAAAGAAAAGTTGTTCAAAACAGCTTCCAATCGAATGTTCATGTGATTGGAAAAGTCAGGAGAGTGCAAAGGTACTGTTTTCTATCAGTTGGCAAGGTGCGCACACAATCCCAGTGTTGTACAGCTTGCTTCTTCACCTTCCCGAAGCTGCCGCTCTCGCCGGCTGCCGGAGCCCAAGAAGCGGCTTCTTCGCGCAAAGACGATTGTGCCGCTCACAGTGCTCTCCTTAGCGCGGCTTCTGCCGAAAGACGCCCGGCAGCGGCTCTTACCTCCGGAGAGCATCCTACCTTCGTCTTTCGCGTCTTTTGTAGTCTACATCTTAGCAAAACGCTTTTCCACTATGTCTGGCTAGGAAAAACTGTGCCAGCACAGAAAACATCTCCCATCGTGTTCTAGAAGTTGCACGGATGTCTGCCAAGTGTTTGGCAGGAAGAAAAGAAAAGTTGTCCAAAACAGCTTCCAATCGAATGTTCCTGTGATTGGAAAAGTCAGGAGAGTGCAAAGGTACTGTTTTCTATCAGTTGGCAAAGTGCGCACACAATCCCAGTGTTGTACAGCTTGCTTCTTCACCTTCCCGAAGCTGCCGCTCTCGCCGGCTCCCGGAACCGAAGAATCGGCTTGTTCGCGCAAAGACGATTGTGCCGCTCACAGGGCTCTCCTTAGCGCGGCTTCTGCCGAAAGACGCCCGGCAGCGGCTCTTAACTCCGGAGAGCATCCTACCTTCGTCTTTCGCGTCTTATGTAGTCTACATCTTAGCAAAACGCTTTTCCACTATGTCTGGCTAGGAAAAACCGTGCCAGCCCAGAAAACATCTCCCATCGTTTTCTAGAAGTTGCAGATATGTCTGCCAAGTGTTTGGCAGGAAGAAAAGAAAAGTTGTCCAAAACAGCTTCCAATCGAATGTTCCTGTGATTGGAAAAGTCAGGAGAGTGCAAAGGTACTGTTTTCTATCAGTTGGCAAGGTGCGCACACAATCCCAGTGTTGTACAGCTTGCTTCTTCACCTTCCCGAAGCTGCCACTCTCAGGAGGTAAGAGCCGCTGCCGGGCGTCTTTCGGCAGAAGCCGCGCTAAGGGGAGCACTGTGAGCGGCACAATCGTCTTTGCGCGAAGAAGCCGCTTCTTGGGCTCCGGCAGCCGGCGAGAGCGGCAGCTTCGGGAAGGTGAAGAAGCAAGCTGTACAACACTGGGATTGTGTGCGCACCTTGCCAACTGATAGAAAACAGTACCTTTGCACTCTCCTGACTTTTCCAATCACAGGAACATTCGATTGGAAGCTGTTTTGGACAACTTTTCTTTTCTTCCTGCCAAACACTTGGCAGACATCCGTGCAACTTCTAGAACACGATGGGAGATGTTTTCTGTGCTGGCACAGTTTTTCCTAGCCAGACATAGTGGAAAAGCGTTTTGCTAAGATGTAGACTACAAAAGACGCGAAAGACGAAGGTAGGATGCTCTCCGGAGGTAAGAGCCGCTGCCGGGCGTCTTTCGGCAGAAGCCGCGCTAAGGAGAGCACTGTGAGCGGCACAATCGTCTTTGCGCGAAGAAGCCGCTTCTTGGGCTCCGGCAGCCGGCGAGAGCGGCAGCTTCGGGAAGGTGAAGAAGCAAGCTGTACAACACTGGGATTGTGTGCGCACCTTGCCAACTGATAGAAAACAGTACCTTTGCACTCTCCTGACTTTTCCAATCACAGGAACATTCGATTGGAAGCTGTTTTGGACAACTTTTCTTTTCTTCCTGCCAAACACTTGGCAGACATCCGTGCAACTTCGAGAACACGATGGGAGATGTTTTCTGTGCTGGCACAGTTTTTCCTAGCCAGACATAGTGGAAAAGCTTTTTGCCGAGGTGTAGACTACATAAGACGCGAAAGACGAAGGTAGGATGCTCTCCGGAGGTAAGAGCCGCTGCCGGGCGTCTTTCGGCAGAAGCCGCGCTAAGGAGAGCACTGTGAGCGGCACAATCGTCTTTGCGCGAAGAAGCCGCTTCTTGGGCTCCGGCAGCCGGCGAGAGCGGCAGCTTCGGGAAGGTGAAGAAGCAAGCTGTACAACACTGGGATTGTGTGCGCACCTTGCCAACTGATAGAAAACAGTACCTTTGCACTCTCCTGACTTTTCCAATCACAGGAACATTCGATTGGAAGCTGTTTTGGACAACTTTTCTTTTCTTCCTGCCAAACACTTGGCAGACATCCGTGCAACTTCTAGAACACGATGGGAGATGTTTTCTGTGCTGGCACAGTTTTTCCTAGCCAGACATAGTGGAAAAGCTTTTTGCCGAGGTGTAGATGAGAAGAGGAGCTAAAGACGAAGGTAGGATGCTCTCCGGAGGTAAGAGCCGCTGCCGGGCGTCTTTCGGCAGAAGCCGCGCTAAGGAGAGCACTGTGAGCGGCACAATCGTCTTTGCGCGAAGAAGCCGCTTCTTGGGCTCCGGCAGCCGGCGAGAGCGGCAGCTTCGGGAAGGTGAAGAAGCAAGCTGTACAACACTGGGATTGTGTGCGCACCTTGCCAACTGATAGAAAACAGTACCTTTGCACTCTCCTGACTTTTCCAATCACAGGAACATTCGATTGGAAGCTGTTTTGGACAACTTTTCTTTTCTTCCTGCCAAACACTTGGCAGACATCCGTGCAACTTCTAGAACACGATGGGAGATGTTTTCTGTGCTGGCACAGTTTTTCCTAGCCAGACATAGTGGAAAAGCTTTTTGCCGAGGTGTAGATGAGAAGAGGAGCTAAAGAGTGGATGTTAGCAAATGACACCCATCTTCAAAAAAGGCAATTAAGAGGACTCGCCATAGTACAAACCAGCCAGCCTCTTTTTTATCCCCAGGAAGTTGATGAAGCAGCTCTTCCTGGAAATCCTTGCCAGGCACATGACAGATGACCAAATAATGTAGTTAGCATGATTTTTCAGGGGAATTTCATGCTGAACATCACTTTAAACTCCTCTGATGAATCAACTTGACTGGTAGATGAAGGGAATATTATCTGCCTGGGCTTCAGGGAGGTTTTTGACATACCTCTACATGGCATCACACATACATATGGAAGCAATAGTGCAAAGGGGAGGGAATCAGTGTCTTTTCAGTGATGCTGAGGGAAAAGACAAGAGGCAGTGGGCACACACTGAAATACAGGAGATTGCCTTTGAACATCAGTAAATGTTTCTTTACTGTCAGGGTGACTGAACCACGGCACAGACTGCCCAGAAAGATTGTGGAGCCTGGATCTTTGAAGACATTAAAAGTACACCCAGATAGAATCCTGGGCAAGAGGCTCTAGGTATCCTGGTTTAGGCAGGGGGGTTGGGCCTGGTTAGCCCCACCAACCCCTTCCACTCTCTTTCATTCTGTGCTAGTGAATTCTCTTCAAGATGCATTTCAAAGCGCTGGCATGACAAAGTTCTGTGCAGACAGAGATCCAAATGGACATGGCATCTAAGTTCCTTAAGCAGTGTTCAAGAAGAATGTAAAACTCTGGCACAAGTGTCTCTTCCCTAACTGAATCCCTTTCATGGGAAAATTCCCAGCTCTAGAAAGATCTTCTGATACGCATGCTTAAGACTGACACTGGCTGAGCAAATTTCTCCCTATGTATATCTAAGACCAGTTAGGATCTTCACCCAAAGTGCAGTCAACATAGTCACAGAATGCCTATTGTTAAGAAGTGACAGCTTCCATCAGAATGGCAGCTATTGGTCCACAAAATGGATTAATGGATGGGAATTATCTACGTGGGTTAAAAACAAAAATAAAGAGTTGGTCTTTATTTATCAATTTCATGGCAATATTGATAAGGGAAGAAAAAGATCTAAGTCCTTGACTTTCTGGACTCGAGGAAAGATTTTAAAAATTCCTTGTAAAAATGTATGATCACAATCAGACTATTGAAACCATTTTAGTTGGGAACAAAGTTCCAAAATTGTCTAGATAGTGGCAAAGAAGCCAAGAAAATAGGAAAGAAACAAAAAGAGAGCAAAAGAGTCAGCTTCAGTGTACAAGCTCGTTCTAGAAGTAGTCTGCTGGGAAAAGGAACCCCCAGCTAAATTTCCAATGTATTCCTGCGCTTGATTCAGTAACTGGTCAATGTAAAAACCAATCCTTTTGTACAACTTCTTCCAGCAACAAAAACTCCAACAGGTTGACACTACCATCATGCCTGTTCCAGACATATTTAAAAGAGAAATGATGATTTTCTTGAAAACCTACTTACATAAAAGTTGCAAGATGGTGGAGGGATTCCCACATCCTCCTTCCTCCATCTGGCTTGAAAGTATATTTGATAAAATATGCAACAAAGCACATGATTTATAAGGGAGAGTCAAATGGATGATTTGGGAATCGATCTCTTGTTGATAGTAAACTTCATATCCACTCGGTGTGACCTTTTTAAAACAAAATGTGGAGCTGAGGCATGAATCTGCCACAACAATTGTAAAGCAAACATACACACTCCCCTTCATATGCCCCCCCTCCACACACACCTAGGCACACACAGAGATCAGCATAGCAGATCATGAACACCTTGGAAAAGACTGAAATGCTAAATGCCTCTCTTGATGGGCAAAAGAGCTGGTGCAGTAATTCAAATGCCTGGTACAAAAATTCTGTTTAATATTTAGCTCCTATTTAAAACACAGCTTTTCATTTCATTCTATTTACAGAATATTTTCATTTCATTTGTTTCTTTAAAATTACTTAGTTCTCACCTGTTGTATGTCTAGGAATATTTTCTTCCAAAAATAGAAAAAAATAGATGATATCTTTTCAGCAGAAAACATTGGTTGATACAATTTTAAACCATCATGATATGGAAGAATTCTTCTGTCCCTCTCGAAGGTGGAAGAAGCATTTGGATCACAGATCATCTACAATGAAATACTTGACATGTTTAAGATGCTTTCAATCAATTTTGATCGTCAATTGCTTATTTGTTGTAAACAGTAATTTTTCAGTGAAGGGAAAGTGTGTGTGGTATATCTACATGATATGTTCAAAGGCAGTTCCTACTAATGGCCAGGCTGAATTCCAGTAAATAATGTCCCGAATGATATTTTGCCGCCTTCTTTGGCACTTCATGAAATCTTACCCCGATGAAGTGCTGAAACAAAGAGATTTTCTCTTAGAGAGTGTCTCATGTTGTAACCTATCCCATGGATTTTATGCTGTAATTCTTATCTCTTTTAAAATTTACTATCTTCTGTACAGTTTTCATGAAACTTTCTGTTACAGTAGTGAATAGCACAGATAAATGTCATTTTGTACAACTTTGAATTTACCCCAAGAGCTGAGAGAAAACTTGATCCTATACTTCAATCCGAGTTTCTTCTATAGTCCGACTTTGTTTCTCTACCATCAAGCTTCTCCTTTGTTGCTGCTCCAAGCCCCGTCCAAGGTGACCTTGAATACTTTCAGGGATGGGACACCCACAACTTCTCTGGGCAACCTGTTCCAGTGTTCCAGCACTCCCACAGTAAAAAAGGCCTTCCTTTCATCTAATATGTGTAGGAAATCATAAATCTAGGCATAGAAGCTTGGAGTGCAAATTTGAAATTCTTTGGATTTGAAGCACATTTTATATGAATACTGACTTACAGATGACTAAAAGATGTTGATGGGCATTTGAGCTGACAAGTTTTGAAAAAGTGCACGGAAATTAAAATTGAAACCACTAAAATTAAAAACTCCTTGCCATTTTCTTTTTCCTCTCCTATTCAAAATTGCATATGTCAGATATCAGTGCTTCATGCAAACCTCTCAGATGCTCTCAGAGAAAAAGCTTTTCTTTCAGACTAAGTTGCGGTTGACGTAGAACACTAGCAGGAGTGAAAGATTTTCTGGGCATCGGGGCAGCCCGTTCTCCTTGGATTTGTGTGCAGAATGCATTTTATCCAAACTGGAAAATAGATCCCAGCTCTGTTCTATTCATCATTCTTACTTCATCAGGCCAGAAGATTCTGTGAAAAGTAGCCTGTGGACCTTGAAGACAGCGCATGTGAACCAGATGAGAGGTGATAGAGAAGTTGAGGGAGAGAAGAAAGAGCATGAGGCTGAAACCAGAAAGTATTTCTCCACGTGATCATGGAAGATTGCAGGAGCCACTTGGTACTATCAAACCAGCCCAACTTGGCACTGGTGCCACCTTGGGTCTGGGAGCCATGTTGCATATCGTGCATTTTAAGGAGCCAGCTGGCCACACCCAGCCATATGCCCCCAAACACAAACCAAGGCCCTTTTCTCTGGCAAACAAAACTCAGCTGCCCTGCTTCTGGATGGCAGATTGCAGGAACCACTTGGTACTATCAAACCAGCCCAACTTGGCACTGGTGCCACCATGGGTCTGGTCACCATCCTGCCTATTGTAGCTTTTCAGGAGCCAGCCGGTCACTCTCAGCCATAGGCCCCCAAACACAAACCTCGGCCCGTTTCCCTGGCAAACAAAAGTAAGCTGCCCCGCTTCTGGATGGCAGATTGCAGGAGCTACTTAGTACTATCAAATCAGCCCGACTTGGCACAGGTGCCACCTTGGATCTGGGAACCATCCTGTGTATCGTGGATTTTCAGGGGCCAGCCAGCCACTCTCAGCCATATGCCCCCAAAAACAAACCACGGACCTTTTCTCTGGCAAACAAAACTCAACTGCCCCTCTTCTGGATGGCAAATTTTAGGACGCACTTTGTACTACGAAAACCGCCCGACGTGGCACTGGTGCCACCTTGTGTCAGGGAACCATCCTGCATATCGAGCTTTTTAAGGAGCCAGCCGGCCAGGCCCAGCCATATACCCCCAAAAACAAACCACGGACCATTTCTCATGGAAACAAAAATCCGCTGCCCCGCGTCTGGATGGCAGATTGCAGGAGCCACTTTGCACCATCAAACCAGCCCGACTTGGCACTGGTGCCACCTTGGGTCTGGGAACAATCCTGCGTATCGTACATATTCAGGAACCAGCCGACCACTCCCAGCCACAGGCCCCCAAACACAAACAACGGCCCATTTCCCTGGCAAACAAAACTCAGCTGCCCCGCTTCTGGATGGCAGTTTGCAGGAGCCACTTGGGACTATCAAACCAGCCCGACTTGGCACTGGTGCCACCTTGGGTCTGGGAACCATCCTGCGTATGGTGGATTCTAAGGAGCCAGCCGGCCACTCCCAGCCACAGGCCCCCAACAAAAACCACGGCCCTTTTTTCTGGCAAACAAAACTTAGCTGCCTCACTTCTGGATGGCAGATTGCAGGAGCCACTTGGTGTAATCAAACCAGCCCGACTTGGCACTGGTGCCACCTTGGGTCTGGGAACCATCCTGCGTATCGTGGATTCTAAGGAGCCAGCCGGCCACTCCCAGCCACAGGCCCCCAAACAAAATCAACGGCGCTGTTCCCTGGAAAACAAAACACGCCTGCCAACTTTTTGATGGAGTTTGCAGGAGCCACTTGGTACTATCAAACCAGCCCAACTTGGCACTGGTGTCACCTTGGGTCTGGGAAACATCCTGCGTATCGTGGATTCTTAGGAGCCAGCCGGCCACTCCTAGCCACAGGCCCCCAGACAAAAACCTAGGCCTATTTCTCTGGCAAACAAAAGTAAGCTGCCCCGCTTCTGGATGGCAGATTGCAGGAGCCACTTGGTACTATCAAACCAGCCCAACTTGGCACTGGTGCCACCTTGGCTCTGGGAACCATCCTGCCTATTGTAGCTTTTCAGGAGCCAGCCGGTCACTCCCAGCCATAGGCCCCCAAACAGAAACCTCGGCCCGTTTCCCTGGCAAAGAAAAGTAAGCTGCCCCGCTTCTGGATGGCAGATTGCAGGAGCTACTTAGTACTATCAAATCAGCCCGACTTGGCACAGGTGCCACCTTGGATCTGGGAACCATCCTGTGTATCGTGGATTTTCAGGGGCCAGCCGGCCACTCTCAGCCATATGCCCCCAAACACAAACCACGGACCTTTTCTCTGGCAAACAAAAATCAGCTGCCCCACTTCTGGATGGCAGATTGCAGGAGCCACTTGGGACTATCACACCAGCACAACATGGCACTGCTGCCACCTTGGATCTGGGAACAATCCTGCGTATCGTACATATTCAGGAACCAGCCGAACACTCCCAGCCACAGGCCCCCAAACACAAACAACGGCCCATTTCCCTGGCAAACAAAACTCAGCTGCCCCGCTTCTGGTGTGGCAGTTTGCAGGAGCCACTTGGGACTATCAAAGCAGCCCGACTTGGTAATGGTACCATCTTGGATCTGGGAACCATCCGGCGTATCGTGGATTTTCAGGGGCCAGCCGGTCATTCCCAGCCGTATGCTCCCAAACACAAACCTCGGCCCTTTTCTCTGGCAAACAAAACTCAACTGCCCCTCTTCTGGATGGCAAATTGCAGGACGCACTTGGTACTACAAAAAGAGCCCGACTTGGCAGTGGTGCCACCTTGGCTCTGGGAACCATCCTGCGTATCGAACATTTTAAGGAGCCAGCCGGCAATTCCCAGTCGTATGCCCCAAAAAGAAACCACGGACCTTTTCTCTGGCAAAAAAAACTCAGCTGTCCCGCTTCTGGATGGCAGATTGCAGGAGTCACTTTGAACCATACAACCAGCCTTACTTGGCACTGGTGCCACCTTGGATCTGGGAACCATCCTGCCTATCGTTGATTTTCAGGGGCCAGCCTACCACTCTCGGCCATAGGCCCCCAAACACAAACCACAGCCCTTTTCTCTAGCAAACAAAATTTAGCTGCCCCGCTTCTGGAGGGCAAATTGCAGGAGCCACTGGGTACTACAAAAACAGCCCGACTTGGCACTGGTGCCACCTTGCGTCTGGTTACCATGCGGCGTATCGTGCATTTTAAGGAGCCAGGTGGCCACTCCCAGCCATATGCCCCCAAACACAACCCACGGCCCTTTTCTCTGGCAAACAAAACTCAGCTGCCCCGCTTCTGGATGGCAGAGTGCAGGAGACACTTGGTACTATCAAACCAGCCCAACTTGGCACTGGTGCCACCTTTGGTCTGGGAACCATCCTGCGTATTGTGGATTGTCAGGAGACAGCCGACCACTCTCGGCCACAGACCCCAATCAAAAACAAAGGTCCGTTTCCCTGGCAAAAAAAACTCAGCTGCCCCGCTTCTGGATGGGAGATTGCAGGAGGCACTTGACACTGTCAAACGAGCCCCACTTTGTACTGGTGCCACCTTGGGTCTGGGAACCATGCTGCGTATTGTAGCATTTCAGGAGCCAGCCGGTCACTCCCAGCCATAGTCCCCCAGACACAAACCTCGGACCGTTTCCCTGGCAAACAAAATTTGGCTGCCCCGATTCTGGATGGCAGATTGCAGGAGCCACTTGGTAGTGTCAAACCAGCCCGACTTGGCACTGGTGCCACCTTGGGTCTGGGAACCATCCTGCGTATCGTGGATTCTAAGGAGCCAGCTGGCCACTCCCAGCCACAGGCCCCCAAACAAAATCAACGGCGCTGTTCCCTGGAAAACAAAACACGCCTGCCAACTTTTTGATGGAGTTTGCAGGAGCCACTTGTTACTATCAAACCAGCCCAACTTGGCACTGGTGCCACCATGGGTCTGGTAAACATCCTGCGTATCGTGGATTCTTAGGAGCCAGCCGGCCACTCCTAGCCACAGGCCCCCAAACAAAAACCTAGGCCTATTTCTCTGGCAAACAAAAGTAAGCTGCCCCGCTTCTGGATGGCAGTTTGCAGGAGCCACTTGGGACTATCAAACCAGCCCGACTTGGCACTGGTGCCACCTTGGGTCTGGGAACCATCCTGCGTATCGTGGATTCTAAGGAGCCAGCCGGCCACTCCCAGCCACAGGCCCCCAAACAAAATCAACGGCGCTGTTCCCTGGAAAACAAAACACGCCTGCCAACTTTTTGATGGAGTTTGCAGGAGCCACTTGGTACTATCAAACCAGCCCGACTTGGCACTGGTGCCACCTTGGGTCTGGGAAACATCCTGCGTATCGTGGATTCTTAGGAGCCAGCCGGCCACTCCTAGCCACAGGCCCCCAGACAAAAACCTAGGCCTATTTCTCTGGCAAACAAAAGTAAGCTGCCCCGCTTCTGGATGGCAGATTGCAGGAGACACTTGGTACTATCAAACCAGCCCAACTTGGCACTGGTGCCACCTTGGATCTGGGAACCATGCTGTGTATCGTGGATATTCAGGGGCCAGCCGGCCACTCTCAGCCATATGTCCCCAAACAGAAACCTCGGCCCGTTTCTCTGGCAAACAAAACTCAACTGCCCCTCTTCTGGATGGCAAATTGCAGGATGAACTTGATACTAAAACCGCAGGCCGACTTGGTAGTGGTGACACCTTGGGCCTGGGAACCATCATGCGTATCGAGCATTTTAAGGAGCCAGCCGGCCACTCCCAGCAATATGCCCCCAAAAACAATCCACGGAATTTTTCTCTGGCAAACAAAAATCAGCTGCCCCGCTTCTGGATGGCAGATTGCAGGAGCCACTTTGCACCATCAAACCAGCCCGACTTGGCACTGGTGCCACCATGGGTCTGGTCACCATCCTGCCTATCGTAGCTTTTCAGGTGCCAGCCAGCCACCCCCAGCCAGAGGCCCCTAGACAAATATTTCGGCCCGTTTCCCTGGCAAACAAAAGTAAGCTACCCCGCTTCTGGATGGCAGATTGCAGGAGCCACTTTGCACCATCAAACCAGCCCAACTTGGCACTGGTGCCACCTCTGGTCTGGGAACCATCCTGCGTATCGTGGGTTCTAAGGAGCCAGCTGGCCACTCCCAGCCACAGGCCCCCAAACACAAACAACGGCGCTTTTCCCTGGAAAACAAAACTCGCCTGCCAACTTTTTGATGGCAGATTGCCGGAGCCACTTGGTACTATCAAACCAGCCCAACTTGGCACTGGTGCCACCATGGGTCTGGTCACCATCCTGCCTATCGTAGCTTTTCAGGAGCCAGTCGGTCACTCCCAGCCATAGGCCCCCAGACACAAACCTCGGCCCGTTTCCCTGGCAAACAAAAGTAAGCCGCCCCGCTTCTGCATGGCAGATTGCAGGAGCTATTTAGTACTATCAAACCAGCCTGACTTGGCACTGGTGACACTTCTGGTCTGGGAACCATCCTGCCTATCGTGGATTTTCAGGGGCCAGCCGGCCGCTCTCAGCCATATGCCCCCAAAAACAAACCACGGCCCTTTTCTCTGGCAAACAAAACTCCACTGCCCCTCTTCTGGATGGCAAATTTTAGGACGCACTTTGTACTACGAAAACCGCCCGACGTGGCACTGGTGCCACCTTGCGTCAGGGAACCATCCTGCATATCGAGCTTTTTAAGGGGCCAGCCAGCCACGCCCAGCCATATACCCCCAAAAACAAACCACGGACCATTTCTCATGGAAACAAAAATCCGCTGCCCCGCGTCTGGATGGCAGATTGCAGGAGCCACTTTGCACCATCAAACCAGCCCGACTTGGCACTGGTGCCACCTTGGGTCTGGGAACAGTCCTGCATATCGTGGATTCTAAGGAGCCAGCCGGCCACTCCCAGCCACAGGCCCCCAAACACAAACAACGGCGCTTTTCCCTGGAAAACAAAACTCGCCTGCCAGCTTTTTGATGGCAGATTGCAGGAGACACTTGGTACTATCAAATCATCCCAACTTGGCACTGGTGCCACTATGGGTCTGGGAACCATCCTGCCTATTGTAGCATTTCAGGAGCCAGCCGGTCACTCCCAGCCATAGTCCCCCAGACACAAACCTCGGACCGTTTCCCTGGCAAACAAAATTTGGCTGCCCCGATTCTGGATGGCAGATTGCAGGAGCCACTTGGTAGTGTCAAACCAGCCCGACTTGGCACTGGTGCCACCTTGGGTCTGGGAACCATCCTGCGTATCGTGGATTCTAAGCAGCCACCCGGCCACTCTGAGCCACAGGCGCCCAAACACAAACAACGGCGCTTTTCCCTGGAAAACAAAACTCGCCTGCCAACATTTTGATGGCAGATTGCAGGAGCCACTTGGTGCTATCAAACCAGCCCAACTTGGCACTGGTGCCCCCATGGGTCTGGTCACCATCCTGCCTATCGTAGCTTTTCAGGAGCCAGCCGGTCACTCCCAGCCATAGACCCCCAGACACAAACCTCGGCCCGTTTCCCTGGAAAACAAAAGTAAGCTGCCCCGATTCTGGATGGCATATTGCAGGAGCCACTTGGTACTATCAAATCAGCCCAACTTGGCACTGGTGCCACCATGGGTCTGGTAAACATCCTGCCTATCGTAGCTTTTCAGGAGCCAGCCGGTCACTCCCTGCCATAGGCCCCCATACACAAACCTCGGCCCGTTTCCCTGGCAAACAAAAGTAAACTGCCCCACTTTTGGATGGCAGATTGCAGGATGCATTTGGTACTATCAAACCTGCGCGACTTGGCCCTCGTGCAACCTTGGCTCTGGGAACCATGCTGCGTAACGTAGATTCTACGAGGACAGGCGGCCACTCCCAGCCACAGGCCTCTAAACAAAAACAACGGCGCTTTTCCCTGGAAAACAAAACTCGCCTGCCAAATTTTTGATGGCAAATTGCAGGAGCCACTTGGTACTATCAAACCAGCCCAACTTGGTACTGGTGCCACCATGGGTCTGGTAACCATCCTGCCTATCGTAGCTTTTCAGGAGCCAGCCGGTCACTCCCAGCCATAGGCCCCCAGACAAATATCTCGGCCCGTTTCCCTGGCAAACAAAAGTAAGCTGCCCTGCTTCTGGATGGCAGATTACAACAGCCACATGGTACTATCAAACCAGGCCAACATGGCACTGGTGCCACCTTGCCTCTGGGAACCATCCTGCCTATCGTGGATTTTCAGGGGCCAGCCGGCCACTCTCAGCCATATGCCCCCAAACACATACCACGGCCCTTTGCTCTGGAAAACAAAACTCAACTGCCCCTCTTCTGGATGGCAAATTGCAGGACGCACTTGGTACTACGAAAACAGCCCGACTTGGCAGTGATGCCACCTTGGGTCAGGGAACAATCCTGCGTATCGATCTTTTTAAGGAGCCAGCCGGCCACGTCCAGCCATATACCCCCAAAAACAAACCACGGAACTTTTCTCCAGCAAACAAAAATCCGCTGCCCCGCGTCTGAATGGCAGATTTCAGGAGCTATTTAGTATTATCAAACCAGCCCGACTTGGCACTGGTGCCACCATGAGTCTGGTAACCATCCTGCCTATCGTAGCTTTTCAGTAGCCAGCCGGTCACTCCCAGCCATAGGCCCCCAGACACAAACCTCGGCCCGTTTCCCTGGGAAACAAAAGTAAGCTGACCCGCTTCTGGATGGCAGATTGCAGGAGCCACTTGGTACTATCAAACCAGCCCAACTTGGCACTGGTGCCACCTTGGGTCTGGGAACCATCCTGCGTATCCTGGGTTCAAAGGAGGCAGCCGGCCACTCCCAGCCACAGGCCTCTAAACAAGAACAACGGCGCTTTTCCCTGGAAAACAAAAGTCGCCTGACAACTTTTTGATGGCAGATTGCAGGAGCCACTTGGTACTATCAAACCAGCCCAACTTGGCACTGGTGCCACCATGGGTCTGGTCACCATCCTGCCTATCGTAGCTTTTCAGGAGCCAGCCGCTCACTCCCAGCCATAGGCCCCCAGACAAATATCTCGGCCCGTTTCCCTGGCAAACAAAAGTAAGCAGCCCCGCTTCTGGATGGCAGATTGCAGGAGCCACATGGTACTATCAAACCAGGCCAACATGGCACTGGTGCCACCTCTGGTCTGGGAACCATCCTGCGTATCGTGGATTCTAAGGAGCCAGCTGGCCACTCCCAGCCACAGGCCCCCAAACACAAACAACGGTGCTTTTCCCTGGAAAACAAAACTCACCTGCCAACTTTTTGATGGCAGATTGCAGGAGCCACTTGGTACTATCAAACCAGCCCAACTTGGCACTGGTGCCACCTTGGGTCTGGTCACCATCCTGCCTATCGTAGCTTTTCAGGAGCCAGCCGGTCACTCCCAGCCATAGGCCCCCAGACACAAAGCTCTACCCGTTTCCCTGGCAAACAACAGTAAGCTACCCCGCTTCTGGATGGCAGATTGCAGGAGTCACTTTGCACCATCAAACCAGCCCGACTTGGCACTGGTGCCACCTCTGGTCTGGGACCCATCCTGCGTATCGTGGATTCTAAGGAGACAGCTGGCCACTCCCAGCCACAGGCCCCCAAACACAAACAACGGCGCTTTTCCCTGGAAAACAAAACTCGCTTTCCGACTATTTGATGGCAGATTGCAGGAGCCACTTGGTACTATCAAACCACCCCAACTTGGCAACAAGTGCTTCCTGCAATCTGACATCCAGAAGCGGGGCAGCTTACTTTTGTTTGCCAGGGAAATGGACCGTTGTTTGTGTTTGGAGGCGTATGGCTGGGAGTGGCCGACTGGCTCCTTAAAATCCACGATACGCAGCATGGTTCCCAGACCAGAGGTGGCACCAGTGCCAAGTCGGGCTGGTTTGATAGTACAAAGTGGCTCCTGCAATCTGCCATCCAGAAGCGGGGCAGCTTACTTTTGTTTGCCAGGGAAACGGGCCGGGCTTTCTGTCTCGGGGCCTATGGCAGGGAGTGACCGGCTGGCTCCTGAAAAGCTACGATAGGCAGGATGGTGACCAGACCCATGGTGGCACCAGTGCCAAGTTGGGCTGGTTTGATAGTACCAAGTGGCTCCTGCAATCTGCCATCAAAAAGTTGGCAGGCGAGTTTTGTTTTCCAGGGAAAAGCGCCATTGTTTGTGTTTGGGGACCTGTGGTTGGGAGTGCCCGGCTGGCTCCTTAGAAACCACGATACGCAGCATGGTTACCAGACAAGAGGTGCCACCAGTGCCAAGTTGTGCTGGTTTGATACTACCAAGTGGTTCCTGCAATCTGCCATCCAGAAGCGGGGCAGCTTACTTTTGTTTGCCACGGAAACGGGCCGTTGTTTGTGTTTGGGGGCCTGTGGCTGGGAGTGGCCGACTGGCTCCTTAGAATCCATTATACGCAGGATGGGTCCCAGACCAGAGGTGGCACCAGTGCCAAGTCGGGCTGGTTTGATAGTACCAAGTGGCTCCTGCAATCTGCCATCCAGAAGCGGGGCAGCTTACTTTTGTTTGCCAGGGAAACGGGCCGAGGTTTGTGACTGGGGACCTATGGCTGGGAGTGACCAGCTGGCTCCTGAAAAGTTACGATAGGCAGGATTGTGACCAGACTAATGGTGGCACCAGTGCCAAGTTGGGATGGTTTGATAGCACCAAGTGGCTCCTGTAATCTGCCATCAAATAGTTGGTAGGCGAGTTTTGTTTTCCAGGGAAAAGCGCCGTTGTTTGTGTTTGGGGGCCTGTGGTAGGGAGTGGCCGGCTGGCTAATTAGAATCCACGATACGCAGGATGGTTCCCAGACCAGAGGTGGCACCAGTGCCAAGATGGGCTAGTTTGATGGTGCAAAGTGGCTCCTGCAATCTGCCATCCAGAAGCGGGGTAGCTTACATTTGTGTGCCAGGGAAACGGGCCGAGGTTTTTGTCTGGGGGCCTATGGCGGGGAGTGACCGGCTGGCTCCTGAAAAGATAAGATAGGCAGGATGGTGACCAGACCCATGGTGGCACCAGTGCCAAGTTGGGCTGATTTGATAAAACCAAGTGGCTCCTGCAATCTGCCATCAAAAAGTTGGCAGGAGAGTTTTGTTTTCCAGGGAAAAGCGCCGTTGTTTGTGTTTGGGGGCCTGTGGCTGGGAGTGGCCGGCTGGCTCTTAGAATCCACGATACGCAGCATGGTATCCAGACCCAAGGTGGCACCAGTGCCAAGTTTTGCTGGTTTGATAGTACCAAGTGATTCCTGCAATCTGCCATCCAGAAGCAGGGCAGCTTACTTTTGTTTGCCAGGGAAACGGGCCGAGGTTTTTGTCTGGGGGCCTATGGCTGGGAGTGACCGGCTGGCTCCTGAAAAGCTACGATAGGCAGGATGGTGACCAGACCCATGGTGGCACCAGTCCCAAGTTTGGCTGATTTGATAGTACCAAGTGGCTCCTGCAATCTGCCGTCAAAATTTGGCAGGCGAGTTTTTATTTTCCAGGGAAAAGCGCCGTTGTTTGTGTTTGGGGGCCTGTGGCTGGGAGTGGCCGGCTGGCTCCTTAGAATCCACGATACGCAGGATGGTTCCCAGACCCAAGGTGGCACCAGTGCCAAGTCGGGCTAGTATGATGGTGCAAAGTGGCTCCTGCAATCTGCCATCCAGAAGCGGGGCAGCTAACGTTTGTTTGCCAGGGAAACGGTCCGAGCTTTGTGTCTCGGGGCCTACGGCTGGGAGTGACCGGCTGGCTCCTGAAAAGCTACGATAGGCAGGATGGTGACCAGACCCATGGTGGCACCAGTGGCAAGTTGGGCTGGTTTGATAGTACCAAGTGGCTCCTGCAATCTGCCATCAAAATGTCGGCAGGCGAGTTTTGTTTTCCAGGGAAAAGCGCCGTTGTTTGTGTTTGGGGGCCTGTGGCTGGGAGTGGCCGGCTGGCTCCTTAGAATCCACGATACGCAGGATGGTTCCCAGACCAGAGGTGGCACCAGTGCCAAGTCGGGCTGGTTTTATAGTACCAAGTGCGTCCTGCAATCTGCCATCCAGAAGCGGGGCAGCTTACTTTTGTTTGCCAGGGAAACGGGCCGAGCTTTGTGTCAGGGGGCCTATGGCTGGGAGTGACCGGCTGGCTCCTGAAAAGCTACGATAGGCAGGATGGTGACCAGACCCATGGTGGCACCAGTGCCATGTTCGGCTGATTTCATAGTACCAAGTGGCTCCTGCAATCTGCCATCAAAAAGTCGGCAGGCGAGTTTTGTTTTCCAGGGAAAAGCGCCGTTGTTTGTGTCTGCGGGCCTGTGGCTGGAGTGACCGGCTGGCTCCTTAGAATCCACGATACGCAGCATGGTTCCCAGACCCAAGGTGGCACCAGTGCCAAGTCGGGCTGGTTTGATAGTACCAAGTGGTTCCTGCAATCTGCCATCAAAAAGTTGGCAGGCGAGTTTTGTTTTCCAGGGAAAAGCGTCGTTGTTTGTGTTTGGGGGCCTGTGGCTGGGAGTGGCCGGCTGGCTCCTTAGAATCCACGATACGCAGGATGGTTCCCAGACCCATGGTGGCACCAGTCCCAAGTTGGGCTGGTTTGATAGTACCAAGTGGCTCCTGCAATCTGCCATCCAGAAGCGGGGCAGCTTACTTTTGTTTGCCAGGGAAACGGGCCGAGGTTTGTGTCTGGGGGCCTATGGCTGGGAGTGACCGGCTGGCTCCTGAAAGGCTACGATAGGCAGGATGGTGACCAGACCCATGGTGGCACCAGTGCCAAGTTGGGCTGGTTTGATAGTACCAAGTGGCTCCTGCAATCTGCCATCAAAAAGTTGGCAGGCGAGTTTTGTTTCCCAGGGAAAAGCGCCGTTGTTTGTGTTTGGGGGCCTGTGGCTGGGAGTGGCCGGCTGGCTAATTAGAATCCACGACAGGCAGGATGGTTCCCAGACCAGAGGTGACACCAGTGCCAAGTCGGGCTAGTTTGATGGTGAAAAGTGGCTCCTGCAATCTGCCATCCAGAAGCGGGTTAACTTACTTTTGTTTGCAAGGGAAAAGGGTCGAGGTTTTTGTCTGGGGGCCTATGGCTGGGAGTGACCGGCTGTCTCCTGAAAAGCTACGATAGGCAGGATGGTGAGCAGACCCATGGTGGCACCAGTGCCAAGTTGGGCTGGTTTGATAGTACCAAGTGGCTCCTGCAATCTGCCATCAAAAAGTTGGCAGGCGAGTTTGTTATCCAGGGAAAAGCGCCGTTGTTTTTGTTTGGGGGCCTGTGGCTGGGAGTGGCCGGATGGCTAATTAGAATCCACGATACGCAGCATGGTTCCCAGACCTGAGGTGGCACCAGTGCCAAGTTGGGCTGGTTTGATACTACCAAGTGCGTTCTGCAATCTGCCATCCAGAAGCGGGGCAGCTTACTTTTGTTTGCCAGGGAAACGGGCCGAGGTTTTGTCTGGGGGCCTATGGCAGGGAGTGACCGGCTGGCTCCTGAAAAACGACGATAGGCAGGATGGTGACCAGACCCATGGTGGCACCAGTGCCAAGTTGGGCTGGTTTGATAGTACCAAGTGGCTCCTGCAATCTGCCATCAAAATGTTGGCAGGCGAGTTTTGTTTTCCATGGAAAAGCGCCGTTGTTTGTGTTTGGGGGCCTGTGGCTGGGAGTGGCCGGCTGACTCCTTAGAATCCAAAATACGCAGGATGGTTCCCAGACCTGAGGTGGCACCAGTGCCAAGTTGGGCTGGTTTGATTGTACCAAATGGTTCCTGCAATCTACCATCCAGAAGCGGGGTAGCTTACTTTTGTTTGCCAGGGAAACGGGCCGAGCTTTGTGTCTGGGGGCCTATGGCTGGGAGTGACCGGCTGGCTCCTGAAAAGCTACGATAGGCAGGATGGTGACCAGACCCATGGTGGCACCAGTGCCATGTTCGGCTGATTTCATAGTACCAAGTGGCTCCTGCAATCTGCCATCAAAATGTTGGCAGGCGAGTTTTGTTTTCCAGGGAAAAGCGCCGTTGTTTGTGTCTGCGGGCCTGTGGCTGGAGTGGCCGGCTGGCTCCTTAGAATCCACAATACGCAGCATGGTTCCCAGACCCAAGGTGGCACCAGTGCCAAGTTGGGCTGGTTTGATAGTACCAAGTGGTTCCTGCAATCTGCCATCAAAAAGTTGTCAGGCGAGTTTTGTTTTCCAGGGAAAATCGCCGTTGTTTTTGCTTGGGGGCCTGTGGCTGGGAGTGGCCGGCTGGCTCCTTAGGATCCACGATACCCAGGATGGTTCCCAGACCAGAGGTGGCACCAGTACCAAGTCGGGCTGGTTTGATAATAACTAGTGGATCCTGCAATCTGCCATCCAGAAGCGGGGCAGCTTACTTTTGTTTGCCAGGGAAACGGGCCGAGCTTTGTGTCTGGGGGCCTATGGCTGGGAGTGACCGGCTGGCTCCTGAAAAGCTACGATAGGCAGGATGGTGACCAGACCCATGGTGGCACCAGTGCCAAGTTGGGCTGGTTTGATAGTACCAAGTGGCTCCTGCAATCTGCCATCAAAAATTTGGCAGGCGAGTTTTGTTTTCCAGGGAAAAGCGCCGTTGTGTGTGTTTTGGGGCCTGTGGCTTGGAGTGGCCAGCTGGCTCCTTAGAATCCACGATACGCAGGATGGTTCCCAGACCCAAGGTGGCACCAGTGCCAAGTCGGGCTGGTTTGTTAGTACCAAGTGGTTCCTGCAATCTGCCATCCAGAAGCGGGGCAGCTGAATTTTGTTTGCCAGAGAAAAAGGCTGTTGTTTGTGTTTCGGGGCCTGTGGCTGGCAGTGGATGGCTGGCTCCTGAAAATCCATGATACGCAGCATGGTTCCCAGACCCAAGGTGGCACCAGTGCCAAGTCGGGCTGGTTTCATAGTACCCAGTGGCTCCTGCAATCTGCCATCCAGAAGAGGGGCAGTTGAATTTTGTTTTCCAGAGAAAAGGGCCGTGGTTTGTGTTTGGGGCCTATGGCTGAGAGTGACCGGCTGGCTCCTGAAAAGCTACGATAGGCAGGATGGTGACCAGACCGATGGTGGCACCAGTGCCAAGTCGGGCTGGTTTGATAATACTAAATAGCTCCTGCAATCTGCCATCCAGACGCGGGGCAGCGGATTTGTGCTTGCTGGAGAAAAGTTCCGTGGGTTTTTTTTGGGGGTATATGGCTGGACGTTGCCGGCTGACTCCTTAAAAACATCGATACGCAGGATGGTTCCCTGACCCAAGGTGGCATCACTGCCAAGTCGGGCTGTTTTCGTAGTACCAAGTGGCTCCTGCAATTTGCCATCCAGAAGAGGGGCAGTTGAGTTTTGTTTACCAGAGAAAAGGGCCGTGGTTTGTGTTTTGGGGCATATGGCTGAGAGTGGCCGGCTGGCGCCTGAAAATCCACGATAGGCAGGATGGTTCCCAGAGCCAAGGTGGCACCAGTGCCAAGTCGGGCTGTTTTGACACTACCAAGTGGCTCCTGCAATCTGCCATCCAGAATCGGGGCAGCTTAATTTTGTTTGCCAGGGAAACGGTCCGAGGTTTGTGATGGGGGCCTATGGCTGGGAGTGACCGGCTGGCTCCTGAAATGGTACAATTGGCAGGATGGTTCCCAGACCCATAGTGGCACCAGTGCCAAGTTGGGATGATTTGATAGTACCAAGTGGCTCCTGCAATCTGCCATCAAAAAGCTGGCAGGCGAGTTTTGTTTTCCAGGGAAAAGCGCCGTTGTTTGTATTTGGGGGCCTGTGGCTGGGAGTGGCCGCCTGGCGCCTTAGAATCTACGTTACGCAGCATGGTTCCCAGACTCAAAGTGGCACCAGTGTCAAGTTGGGCTGGTTTGATAGTACCAAGTGGCTCCTGCAATCTGCCATCCAGAAGCGGGGTAGCTTACTTTTGTTTGCCAGGGAAACGGGCAGAGCTTTCTGTCTGGGGGCCTATGGTTGGGAGTAACCGGCTGGCTCCTGAAAAGCTACGATAGGCAGGATGGTTCCCAGATCCAAGATGGCACCAGTGCCAAGTCGGGGTGGTTTGATGGTGCAACGTGGCTCCTGCAATCTGCCATCCTGACGCGGGGCAGCGGATTTTTGTTTCCAAGAGAAATGGTCCGTGGTTTGTTTTTGGGGCTATATGGCTGGGCGTGGCCTGCTGGCTCCTTAAAAAGCTACGATAGGCAGGATGGTTCCCTGACCCAAGATGGCACCAGTGCCAAGTCGGGCGGTTTTCGTAGTACAAAGTGCGTCCTAAAATTTGCCATCCAGAAGAGGGGCAGTTGAGTTTTGTTTACCAGAGAAAAGGGCCGTGGTTTGTTTTTGGGGGCATATGGCTGATAGTGGCCGTCTGGCGCCTCAAAATCCACGATAGGCAGGATGGTTCCCAGACCAGAGGTGGCACCAGTGCCAAGTCGGGCTGGTTTGATAGTACTAAATAGCACCTGCAATCTGCCATGCAGAAGCGGGGCAGCTTACTTTTGTTTGCCAGGGAAACGGGCCGAGGTTTGTGTCTGGGGGCCTATGGCTGGGAGTGACCGCCTGGCTCCTGAAAAGCTACGATAGGCAGGATGGTTACCAGACCCATGGTGGCACCAGTGCCAAGTTGGGCTGGTTTGATAGTACCAAGTGGCTCCTGCAATCTGCCATCAAAAAGTTGGCAGGCCAGTTTTGTTTTCCAGGGAAAAGCGCCGTTGTTTGTGTTTGGGGGACTGTTGGTGGGAGTGGCCGGCTGGCTCCTTAGAACACACGATACGCAGGATGGTTCCCAGACCCAAGGTGGCACCAGTGCCACGTCGGGCTGGTTTGATTGTGAAAAGTGGCTCCTGCAATCTGCCATCCTGAAGCGGGGTAGCTTACTTTTGTGTGCCAGGGAAACGGGCCGAGGTTTATGACTGGGGGCCTAGGGCTAGGAGTGACCGGCTGGCTCCTGAAAAGCAACAATAGGCAGGATGGTTCCCAGACCCAAGGTGGCACCAGTGCCAAGTTGGGCTGGTTTGATGGTACCAAGTGGCTCCTGCAATCTGCCATCTAAAAGTTGTCAGGCGAGTTTTGTTTTCCAGGGAAAAGCGCCGTTGATTTTGTTTGGAGGCCTGTGGCTGGCAGTGGCTGCCTGTCGTCTTAGAATCCGGGTTACGCAGCATGGTTCCCAGAGCCAAGGTGGCACCAGTGCCAAGTTGGGCTGATTTGATGGTGCAAAGTGGCTCCTGCAATCTGCCATCCAGAAGTGCGGTAGCTTACTTTTGTGTGCCAGGGAAACAGGCCGAGCTTTGTGTCTGGGGGCCTATGGCTGGGAGTGACCGGCTGGCTCCTGAAAAGCTACGATAGGCAGGATGGTGACCAGACCCATGGTGGCACCAGTGCCAAGTTGGGCTGGTTTGATAGTACCAAGTGGCTCCTGCAATCTGCCATCAAAAAGTTGGCAGGCGAGTTTTGTTTTCCAGGGAAAAGCGCCGTTGTGTGTGTTTTGGGGCCTGTGGCTGGGAGTTGCCAGCTGGCTCCTTAGAATCCACGATACGCAGGATGGTTCCCAGACCCAAGGTGGCACCAGTGCCAAGTCGGGCTGGTTTGTTAGTACCAAGTGGTTCCTGCAATCTGCCATCCAGAAGCGGGGCAGCTGAATTTTGTTTGTCAGAGAAAAAGGCTGTTGTTTGTGTTTCGGGGCCTGTGGCTGGCAGTGGACGGCTGGCTCCTGAAAATCCATGATACGCAGCATGGTTCCCAGACCCAAGGTGGCACCAGTGCCAAGTAGGGCTGGTTTCATAGTACCCAGTGGCTCCTGCAATCTGCCATCCAGAAGAGGGGCAGTTGAGTTTTGTTTTCCAGAGAAAAGGGCCGTGGTTTGTGTTTGGGGCCTATGGCTGAGAGTGACCGGCTGGCTCCTGAAAAGCTACGATAGGAAGGATGGTGACCAGACCCATGGTGGCACCAGTGCCAAGTCGGGCTGGTTTGATAATACTAAATAGCTCCTGCAATCTGCCATCCAGACGCGGGGCAGCGGATTTTTGCTTGCTGGAGAAAAGTTCCGTGGGTTTTTTTTGGGGGTATATGGCTGGACGTTGCCGGCTGACTCCTTAAAAACATCGATACGCAGGATGGTTCCCTGACCCAAGGTGGCATCACTGCCAAGTCGGGCTGTTTTCGTAGTACCAAGTGCGTCCTGCAATTTGCCATCCAGAAGAGGGGCAGTTGAGTTTTGTTTACCAGAGAAAAGGTCCGTGGTTTGTGTTTGGGGGCATATGGCTGAGAGTGGCCGGCTGGCGCCTGAAAATCCACGATAGGCAGGATGGTTCCCAGAGCCAAGGTGGCACCAGTGCCATGTTGGCCTGGTTTGATAGTACCATGTGGCTCCTGCAATCTGCCATCCAGAAGCGGGGCAGCTTACTTTTGTTTGCCAGGGAAACGGGCCGAGGTATTTGTCTGGGGGCCTATGGCTGGGAGTGACCGCCTGGCTCCTGAAAAGCTACGATAGGCAGGATGGTGACCAGACCCATGGTGGCACCAGTGCCAAGTTGGGCTGGTTTGATGGTACCAACTGGCTCCTGCAATCTGCCATCCAGAAGCGGGGTAGCTTACTTTTGTTTGCCAGGGAAACGGGCAGAGCTTTCTGTCTGGGGGCTATGGTTGGGAGTAACCGGCTGGCTCCTGAAAAGCTACGATAGGCAGGATGGTTCCCAGATCCAAGATGGCACCAGTGCCAAGTCGGGGTGGTTTGATGGTGCAAAGTGGCTCCTGCAATCTGCCATCCTGACGCGGGGCAGCGGATTTTTGTTTCCAAGAGAAATGGTCCGTGGTTTGTTTTTGGGGCTATATGGCTGGGCGTGGCCTGCTGGCTCCTTAAAAAGCTACGATAGGCAGGATGGTTCCCTGACCCAAGGTGGCACCAGTGCCAAGTCGGGCGGTTTTCGTAGTACAAAGTGGGTCCTAAAATTTGCCATCCAGAAGAGGGGCAGTTGAGTTTTGTTTACCAGAGAAAAGGGCCGTGGTTTGTTTTTGGGGGCATATGGCTGATAGTGGCCGTCTGGCCCCTGAAAATCCACGATAGGCAGGATGGTTCCCAGACCAGAGGTGGCACCAGTGCCAAGTCGGGCTGGTTTGATAGTACTAAATAGCACCTGCAATCTGCCATGCAGAAGCGGGGCAGCTTACTTTTGTTTGCCAGGGAAACGGGCCGAGGTTTGTGTCTGGGGGCCTATGGCTGGGAGTGACCGGCTGGCTCCTGAAAAGCTACGATAGGCAGGATGGTTACCAGACCCATGGTGGCACCAGTGCCAAGTTGGGCTGGTTTGATAGTACCAAGTGGCTCCTGCAATCTGCCATCAAAAAGTTGGCAGGCCAGTTTTGTTTTCCAGGGAAAAGCGCCGTTGTTTGTGTTTGGGGGACTGTGGGTGGGAGTGGCCGGCTGGCTCCTTAGAACACACGATACGCAGGATGGTTCCCAGACCCAAGGTGGCACCAGTGCCACGTCGGGCTGGTTTGATGGTGAAAAGTGGCTCCTGCAATCTGCCATCCTGAAGCGGGGTAGCTTACATTTGTGTGCCAGGGAAACGGGCCGAGGTTTATGACTGGGGGCCTAGGGCTAGAAGTGACCGGCTGGCTCCTGAAAAGCAACAATAGGCAGGATGGTTCCCAGACCCAAGGTGGCACCAGTGCCAAGTTGGGCTGGTTTGATGGTACCAACTGGCTCCTGCAATCTGCCATCTAAAAGTTGTCAGGCGAGTTTTGTTTTCCAGGGAAAAGCGCCGTTGATTTTGTTTGGAGGCCTGTGGCTGGCAGTGGCTGCCTGTCGTCTTAGAATCCGGGTTACGCAGCATGGTTCCCAGAGCCAAGGTGGCACCAGTGTCAAGTTGGGCTGGTTTGATAGTACCAAGTGGCTCCTGCAATCTGCCATCCAGAAGCGGGGCAGCTTACTTTTGTTTGACAGGGAAACGGGCCGAGGTATTTGTCTGGGGACCTATGGCTGGGAGTGACCGGCTGGCTCCTGAAAAGCTACGATAGGCAGGATGGTTCCCTGACCCAAGGTGGCACCAGTGCCAAGTCGGGCGGTTTTCGTAGTACAAAGTGCGTCCTAAAATTTGCCATCCAGAAGAGGGGCAGTTGAGTTTTGTTTACCAGAGAAAAGCCCGTGGTTTGTTTTTGGGGGCATATGGCTGATAGTGGCCGTCTGGCCCCTGAAAATCCACGATAGGCAGGATGGTTCCCAGACCAGAGGTGGCACCAGTGCCAAGTCGGGCTGGTTTGATAGTACTAAATAGCACCTGCAATCTGCCATGCAGAAGCGGGGCAGCTTACTTTTGTTTGCCAGGGAAACGGGCCGAGGTTTGTGTCTGGGGGCCTATGGCTGGGAGTGACCGGCTGGCTCCTGAAAAGCTACGATAGGCAGGATGGTGACCAGACCCATGGTGGCACCAGTGCCAAGTTGGGCTGGTTTGATAGTACCAAGTGGCTCCTGCAATCTGCCATCAAAAAGTTGGCAGGCCAGTTTTGTTTTCCAGGGAAAAGCGCCGTTGTTTGTGTTTGGGGGACTGTGGGTGGGAGTGGCCGGCTGGCTCCTTAGAACACACGATACGCAGGATGGTTCCCAGACCCAAGGTGGCACCAGTGCCACGTCGGGCTGGTTTGATGGTGAAAAGTGGCTCCTGCAATCTGCCATCCTGAAGCGGGGTAGCTTACATTTGTGTGCCAGGGAAACGGGCCGAGGTTTATGACTGGGGGCCTAGGGCTAGAAGTGACCGGCTGGCTCCTGAAAAGCAACATTAGGCAGGATGGTTCCCAGACCCAAGGTGGCACCAGTGCCAAGTTGGGCTGGTTTGATGGTACCAACTGGCTCCTGCAATCTGCCATCTAAAAGTTGTCAGGCGAGTTTTGTTTTCCAGGGAAAAGCGCCGTTGATTTTGTTTGGAGGCCTGTGGCTGGCAGTGGCTGCCTGTCGTCTTAGAATCCGGGTTACGCAGCATGGTTCCCAGAGCCAAGGTGGCACCAGTGTCAAGTTGGGCTGGTTTGATAGTACCAAGTGGCTCCTGCAATCTGCCATCCAGAAGCGGGGCAGCTTACTTTTGTTTGACAGGGAAACGGGCCGAGGTATTTGTCTGGGGACCTATGGCTGGGAGTGACCGGCTGGCTCCTGAAAAGCTACGATAGGCAGGATGGTTCCCTGACCCAAGGTGGCACCAGTGCCAAGTCGGGCGGTTTTCGTAGTACAAAGTGCGTCCTAAAATTTGCCATCCAGAAGAGGGGCAGTTGAGTTTTGTTTACCAGAGAAAAGCCCGTGGTTTGTTTTTGGGGGCATATGGCTGATAGTGGCCGTCTGGCCCCTGAAAATCCACGATAGGCAGGATGGTTCCCAGACCAGAGGTGGCACCAGTGCCAAGTCGGGCTGGTTTGATAGTACTAAATAGCACCTGCAATCTGCCATGCAGAAGCGGGGCAGCTTACTTTTGTTTGCCAGGGAAACGGGCCGAGGTTTGTGTCTGGGGGCCTATGGCTGGGAGTGACCGCCTGGCTCCTGAAAAGCTACGATAGGCAGGATGGTGACCAGACCCATGGTGGCACCAGTGCCAAGTTGGGCTGGTTTGATAGTACCAAGTGGCTCCTGCAATCTGCCATCAAAAAGTTGGCAGGCCAGTTTTGTTTTCCAGGGAAAAGCGCCGTTGTTTGTGTTTGGGGGACTGTGGGTGGGAGTGGCCGGCTGGCTCCTTAGAACACACGATACGCAGGATGGTTCCCAGACCCAAGGTGGCACCAGTGCCAAGTCGGGCTGGTTTGATGGTGAAAAGTGGCTCCTGCAATCTGCCATCCTGAAGCGGGGTAGCTTACATTTGTGTGCCAGGGAAACGGGCCGAGGTTTATGACTGGGGGCCTAGGGCTAGAAGTGACCGGCTGGCTCCTGAAAAGCAACATTAGGCAGGATGGTTCCCAGACCCAAGGTGGCACCAGTGCCAAGTTGGGCTGGTTTGATGGTACCAACTGGCTCCTGCAATCTGCCATCTAAAAGTTGTCAGGCGAGTTTTGTTTTCCAGGGAAAAGCGCCGTTGATTTTGTTTGGAGGCCTGTGGATGGCAGTGGCTGCCTGTCGTCTTACAATCCGGGTTACGCAGCATGGTTGCCAGAGCCAAGGTGGCACCAGTGTCAAGTTGGACTGGTTTGATTGTACCAAGTGGCTCCTGCAATCTGCCATCCAGAAGCGGGGCAGCTTACTTTTGTTTGCCAGGGAAACGGGCCGAGGTTTGTGTCTGGGGGCCTATGGCTGGGAGTGACCGCCTGGCTCCTGAAAAGCTACGATAGGCAGGATGGTGACCAGACCCATGGTGGCACCAGTGCCAAGTTGGGCTGGTTTGATAGTACCAAGTGGCTCCTGCAATCTGCCATCCAGAAGCGGGGTAGCTTACTTTTGTTTGCCAGGGAAACGGGCAGAGCTTTCTGTCTGGGGGCTATGGTTGGGAGTAACCGGCTGGCTCCTGAAAAGCTACGATAGGCAGGATGGTTCCCAGATCCAAGATGGCACCAGTGCCAAGTCGGGGTGGTTTGATGGTGCAAAGTGGCTCCTGCAATCTGCCATCCTGACACGGGGCAGCGGATTTTTGTTTCCAAGAGAAATGGTCCGTGGTTTGTTTTTGGGCCTATATGGCTGGGCGTGGCCTGCTGGCTCCTTAAAAAGCTACGATAGGCAGGATGGTTCCCTGAATCAAGGTGGCACCAGTGCCAAGTCGGGCGGTATTCGTAGTACAAAGTGGGTCCTAAAATTTGCCATCCAGAAGAGGGGCAGTTGAGTTTTGTTTACCAGAGAAAAGGGCCGTGGTTTGTTTTTGGGGGCATATGGCTGATAGTGGCCGTCTGGCCCCTGAAAATCCACGATAGGCAGGATGGTTCCCAGACCAGAGGTGGCACCAGTGCCAAGTCGGGCTGGTTTGATAGTACTAAATAGCACCTGCAATCTGCCATGCAGAAGCGGGGCAGCTTACTTTTGTTTGCCAGGGAAACGGGCCGAGGTTTGTGTCTGGGGGCCTATGGCTGGGAGTGACCGGCTGGCTCCTGAAAAGCTACGATAGGCAGGATGGTTACCAGACCCATGGTGGCACCAGTGCCAAGTTGGGCTGGTTTGATAGTACCAAGTGGCTCCTGCAATCTGCCATCAAAAAGTTGGCAGGCCAGTTTTGTTTTCCAGGGAAAAGCGCCGTTGTTTGTGTTTGGGGGACTGTGGGTGGGAGTGGCCGGCTGGCTCCTTAGAACACACGATACGCAGGATGGTTCCCAGACCCAAGGTGGCACCAGTGCCACGTCGGGCTGGTTTGATGGTGAAAAGTGGCTCCTGCAATCTGCCATCCTGAAGCGGGGTAGCTTACATTTGTGTGCCAGGGAAACGGGCCGAGGTTTATGACTGGGGGCCTAGGGCTAGAAGTGACCGGCTGGCTCCTGAAAAGCAACAATAGGCAGGATGGTTCCCAGACCCAAGGTGGCACCAGTGCCAAGTTGGGCTGGTTTGATGGTACCAACTGGCTCCTGCAATCTGCCATCTAAAAGTTGTCAGGCGAGTTTTGTTTTCCAGGGAAAAGCGCCGTTGATTTTGTTTGGAGGCCTGTGGCTGGCAGTGGCTGCCTGTCGTCTTAGAATCCGGGTTACGCAGCATGGTTCCCAGAGCCAAGGTGGCACCAGTGTCAAGTTGGGCTGGTTTGATAGTACCAAGTGGCTCCTGCAATCTGCCATCCAGAAGCGGGGCAGCTTACTTTTGTTTGACAGGGAAACGGGCCGAGGTATTTGTCTGGGGACCTATGGCTGGGAGTGACCGGCTGGCTCCTGAAAAGCTACGATAGGCAGGATGGTTCCCTGACCCAAGGTGGCACCAGTGCCAAGTCGGGCGGTTTTCGTAGTACAAAGTGCGTCCTAAAATTTGCCATCCAGAAGAGGGGCAGTTGAGTTTTGTTTACCAGAGAAAAGCCCGTGGTTTGTTTTTGGGGGCATATGGCTGATAGTGGCCGTCTGGCCCCTGAAAATCCACGATAGGCAGGATGGTTCCCAGACCAGAGGTGGCACCAGTGCCAAGTCGGGCTGGTTTGATAGTACTAAATAGCACCTGCAATCTGCCATGCAGAAGCGGGGCAGCTTACTTTTGTTTGCCAGGGAAACGGGCCGAGGTTTGTGTCTGGGGGCCTATGGCTGGGAGTGACCGCCTGGCTCCTGAAAAGCTACGATAGGCAGGATGGTGACCAGACCCATGGTGGCACCAGTGCCAAGTTGGGCTGGTTTGATAGTACCAAGTGGCTCCTGCAATCTGCCATCAAAAAGTTGGCAGGCCAGTTTTGTTTTCCAGGGAAAAGCGCCGTTGTTTGTGTTTGGGGGACTGTGGCTGGGAGTGGCCGGCTGGCTCCTTAGAACACACGATACGCAGGATGGTTCCCAGACCCAAGGTGGCACCAGTGCCAAGTCGGGCTGGTTTGATGGTGAAAAGTGGCTCCTGCAATCTGCCATCCTGAAGCGGGGTAGCTTACATTTGTGTGCCAGGGAAACGGGCCGAGGTTTATGACTGGGGGCCTAGGGCTAGAAGTGACCGTCTGGCTCCTGAAAAGCAACAATAGGCAGGATGGTTCCCAGACCCAAGGTGGCACCAGTGCCAAGTTGGGCTGGTTTGATGGTACCAACTGGCTCCTGCAATCTGCCATCTAAAAGTTGTCAGGCGAGTTTTGTTTTCCAGGGAAAAGCGCCGTTGATTTTGTTTGGAGGCCTGTGGCTGGCAGTGGCTGCCTGTCGTCTTAGAATCCGGGTTACGCAGCATGGTTCCCAGAGCCAAGGTGGCACCAGTGTCAAGTTGGACTGGTTTGATTGTACCAAGTGGCTCCTGCAATCTGCCATCCAGAAGCGGGGCAGCTTACTTTTGTTTGCCAGGGAAACGGGCCGAGGTATTTGTCTGGGGGCCTATGGCTGGGAGTGACCGGCTGGCTCCTGAAAAGCTACGATAGGCAGGATGGTGACCAGACCCATGGTGGCACCAGTGCCAAGTTGGGCTGGTTTGATAGTACCAAGTGGCTCCTGCAATCTGCCATCAAAAAGTTGGCAGGTCAGTTTTGTTTTCCAGGGAAAAGCGCCGTTGTTTGTGTTTGGGGGACTGTGGCTGGGAGTGGCCGGCTGGCTCCTTAGAACACAGGATACGCAGGATGGTTCCCAGACCCAAGGTGGCACCAGTGCCAAGTCGGGCTGGTTTGATAGCACCAAGTGGCTCCTGCAATCTGCCATCCAGAAGCGGGGCAGCTTACTTTTGTTTTCCAGGGAAACGGACCGAGGTTTTTTTCTGGGGGCCTATGGCTGGGAGTGACCGGCTGGCTCCTGAAAAGCTACGATAGGCAGGATGGTGACCAGACCCATGGTGGCACCAGTGCCAAGTTGGGCTGGTTTGATAGTACCAAGTGGCTCCTGCAATCTGCCATCAAAAAGTTGGCAGGCGAGTTTTGTTTTCCAGGGAAAAGCGCCGTTGTGTGTATTTTGGGGCCTGTGGCTGGGAGTGGCCAGCTGGCTCCTTAGAATCCACGATACGCAGGAATGGTTCCCAGACCCAAGGTGGCACCAGTGCCAAGTCGGGCTGGTTTGTTAGTACCAAGTGGTTCCTGCAATCTGCCATCCAGAAGCGGGGCAGCTGAATTTTGTTTGCCAGAGAAAAAGGCTGTTGTTTGTGTTTCGGGGCCTGTGGCTGGCAGTGGACGGCTGGCTCCTGAAAATCCATGATACGCAGCATGGTTCCCAGATTCAAGGTGGCACCAGTGCCAAGTAGGGCTAGTTTCATAGTACCCACTGGCTCCTGCAATCTGCCATCCAGAAGAGGGGCAGTTGAGTTTTGTTTTCCAGAGAAAAGGGCCGTGGTTTGTGTTTGGGGCCTATGGCTGAGAGTGACCGGCTGGCCCCTGAAAATCCACGATAGGAAGGATGGTTCCCAGATCCAAGGTGGCAGCAGTGCCATGTTGTGCTGGTGTGATAGTCCCAAGTGGCTCCTGCAATCTGCCATCCAGAAGTGGGGCAGCTGAATTTTGTTTGCCAGAGAAAAAGGCTGTGGTTTTTGTTTGGGGGCCTATGGCTGGGAGTGGCCGGCTGGCTCCTGAAAATCCATGATACGCAGCATGGTTCCCAGACCCAAGGTGGCACCAGTGCCAAGTGGGGCTGGTTTCACAGTGTCAAGTGCCTCCTGCAATCTCCCATCCAGAAGCGGGGCAGCTGAGTTTTGTTTGCCTGTGAAACGGGCCGTTGTTTTTGATTGGGGTCTGTGGCCGAGAATGTTCAGCTGGCTCCTGACAATCCACAATATGCAGGATGGTTCCCAGACCCAAGGTGGCACCAGTGCCAAGTCTTGCTGGTTTGATAGTACCAAGTGGCTCCTGCAATCTGCCATCCAGAAGCGGTGCAGCTGAGTTTTGTTTGCCAGAGGAAAGGGCCGTGGGTTGTGTTTGGGGGCATATGGCTGGGAGTGGCCGGCTGTCTCATTAAAAAGATCGATACGCAGGATGGTTCCCAGACCCAAGGTGGCACCAGTGCCAAGTCGGGCTGTTTTTATAGTACCAAGTGCGTCCTGCAATTTGCCATCCAGAAGAGGGGCAGTTGAGTTTTGTTTGCCAGAGAAAAGCGCCGTTGTTTGTGTTTGGGGGCTTGTGGCTGGGAGTGGCCGACTGGCGCCTTAGAATCTGCGATACGCAGCATGGTTCCCAGACCCAAGGTGGCACCAGTTCCAAGTTGGGCTGGTTTGATAGTACCAAGTGGCTCCTGCAATCTGCCATCCAGAAGCGGGGCAGCTTACTTTTGTTTGCCAGGGAAACGGGCCGAGGTTTGTGTTTGGGGGCCTATGGCTGGGAGTGACCGGCTGGCTCCTGGAAAGCTACAATAGGCAGGATGGTGACCAGACCCATGGTGGCACCAGTGCCAAGTTGGGCTGGTTTGATAGTACCAAGTTGCTCCTGCAATCTGCCATCAAATAGTTGGCAGGCCAGTTTTGTTTTCCAGGGAAAAGCGCCGTTGTGTGTGTTTGGGGGCCTGTGGCTGGGAGTGGCCGGCTGGCTCCTTAGAATCCACGATACGCAGGATGGTTCCCAGACCCAAGGTGGCACCAGTGCCAAGTCGGGCTGGTTTGATACTACCAAGTGGTTCCTGCAATCTGCCATCCAGAAGCAGGGCAGCTTACTTTTGTTTGCCAGGGAAACGGGCCGTGGGTTTTGTTTGGGGGCATATAGCTGAGAGTGGCCCGCTGGCCCCTGAAAATCCACGCTAGGCAGCATGGTTCCCAGATGCAAGGTGGCACCAGTGCCAAGTCGGGCTGGTTTGATGGTGCAAAGTGGCTCCTGCAATCTGCCATCCAGAAGCGGGGCAGCTGATTTTTGTTTGCCAGAGAAAAATTCCGTGGATTGTTTTTGGGGGCATATTGCTGGGAGTGGCCGGCTGGCTCCTTAAAATGCTCGATACGCATGATGGTTCCCAGGCCCAAGGTGTCACCACTACCAAGTCGGCCTGCGGTTTTAGTATCAAGTTCATCCTGCAATTTGCCATCCAGAAGAGGGGCAGTTGAGTTTTGTTTGCCAGAGAAACGGGCCGAGGTTTCTGTTTGGGGACATATGGCTGAGAGTGGCCGGCTGGCCTCTGAAAATCCACGATACACAACATGGTTCCCAGATCCAAGGTGGCACCAGTGCCAAGTTGGGCTGGTTTGATAGTCCCAAGTGTCTCCTGCAATCTGCCATCCAGAAGCGGGGCAGCTTACTTTTGTTTGCAAGAGAAATAGGCCTAGGTTTTTGTTTGGGGGCCTGTGGCTAGGAGTGGCCTGCTGGCTCCTAAGAATCCACGATACGCAGGATGTTTACCAGACCCATGGTGGCACCAGTGCCAAGTTGGGCTGGTTTGATAGTACCAAGTGGCTCCTGCAAACTCCATCAAAAAGTTGGCAGGCGTGTTTTGTTTTCCAGGGAACAGCGCCGTTGATTTTGTTTGGGGGCCTGTGGGTGGGAGTGGCCGGCTGGCTCCTTAGAATCCACGATACGCAGGATGGTTCCCAGACCCAAGGTGACACCAGTGCCAAGTCGGGCTGGTTTGATTACACCAAGTGGCTCCTGCAATCTGCCATCCATAAGTGAGGCAGCTAAGTTTTGTTTGCCAGAAAAAAGGGCCGTGGTTTTTGTTGGGGGCCTGTGGCTGGGAGTAGCCGGCTGGCTCCTTAAAATCCACGATAGGCAGGATGGTTCCCAGACCCAAGGTGGTACCAGTGCCAAGTCGGGCTGGTTTGATAGTACCAAGTGGCTCCTGCAATCTGCCATCCAGAAGCGGGGTAGCTTACTTTTGTTTGCCAGGGAAACGGGCCGAGCTTTGTGTCTCGGGGCCTATGGCAGGGAGTGACCCGCTGGCTCCTGAAAAGCTACGATAGGCAGGATGGTGACCAGACCCATGGTGGCACCAGTGCCAAGTTGGGCTGGTTTGATAGTACCAAGTGGCTCCTGCAATCTGCCATCAAAAAGTTGGCAGGCGAGTTTTGTTTTCCAGGGAAAAGCGCCGTTGTGTGTATTTTGGGGCCTGTGGCTGGGAGTGGCCAGCTGGCTCCTTAGAATCCACGATACGCAGGATGGTTCCCAGACCCAAGGTGGCACCAGTGCCAAGTCGTGCTGGTTTGTTAGTACCAAGTGGTTCCTGCAATCTGCCATCCAGAAGCGGGGCAGCTGAATTTTGTTTGCCAGAGAAAAAGGCTGTTGTTTGTGTTTCGGGGCCTGTGGCTGGCAGTGGACGGCTGGCTCCTGAAAATCCATGATACGCAGCATGGTTCCCAGACCCAAGGTGGCACCAGTGCCAAGTAGGGCTGGTTTCATAGTACCCAGTGGCTCCTGCAATCTGCCATCCAGAAGAGGGGCAGTTGAGTTTTGTTTTCCAGAGAAAAGGGCCGTGGTTTGTGTTTGGGGCCTATGGCTGAGAGTGACCGGCTGGCCCCTGAAAATCCACGATAGGAAGGATGATTCCCAGATCCAAGGTGGCACCAGTGCCATGTTGTGCTGGTGTGATAGTCCCAAGTGGCTCCTGCAATCTGCCATCCAGAAGCGGGGCAGCTGAATTTTGTTTGCCAGAGAAAAAGGCTGTGGTTTCTGTTTGGGGGCCTATGGCTGGGAGTGGCCGGCTGGCTCCTGAAAATCCATGATACGCAGCATGGTTCCCAGACCCAAGGTGGCACCAGTGCCAAGTGGGGCTGGTTTCACAGTGTCAAGTGCCTCCTGCAATCTCCCATCCAGAAGCGGGGCAGCTGAGTTTTGTTTGCCTGTGAAACGGGCCGTTGTTTTTGATTGGGGTCTGTGGCCGAGAGTGTCCAGCTGGCTCCTGACAATCCACAATACGCAGGATGGTTCCCAGACCCAAGGTGGCACCAGTGCCAAGTCGTGCTGGTTTGATAGTACCAAGTGCGACCTGCAATTTGCCATCCAGAAGAGGGGCAGTTGAGTTTTGTTTGCCAGAGAAAAGCGCCGTTGTTTGTGTTTGGGGTCTTGTGGCTGGGAGTGGCCGACTGGCGCCTTAGAATCTGCGATACGCAGCATGGTTCCCAGACCCAAGGTGGCACCAGTGCCAAGTCGGGCTGGTTTGATAGTACCAAGTGGCTCCTGCAATCTGCCATCCAGAAGCGGGGCAGCTTACTTTTGTTTGCCAGGGAAACGGGCCGAGGTTTGTGACTGGGGGCCTATGGCTGGGAGTGACCGGCTGGCTCCTGGAAAGCTACAATAGGCAGGATGCTTACCAGACCCATGGTGGCACCAGTGCCAAGTTGGGCTGGTTTGATAGTACCAAGTTGCTCCTGCAATCTGCCATCAAAAAGTTGACAGGCGAGTTTTGTTTTCCAGGGAAAAGCGCCGTTGTTTGTGTTTGGGGGCCTGTGGCTGGGAGTGGCCGGCTGGCTCCTTAGAATCCACGATACGCAGGATGGTTCCCAGACCCAAGGTGGCACCAGTGCCAAGTCGGGCTGGTTTGATACTACCAAGTGGTTCCTGCAATCTGCCATCCAGAAGCAGGGCAGCTTACTTTTGTTTGCCAGGGAAACGGGCCGTGGGTTTTGTTTGGGGGCATATAGCTGAGAGTGGCCGGCTGGCCCCTGAAAATCCACGCTAGGCAGCATGGTTCCAGGATGCAAGGTGGCACCAGTGCCAAGTCGGGCTGGTTTGATGGGTCAAAGTGGCTCCTGCAATCTGCCATCCAGAAGCGGGGCAGCTGATTTTTGTTTGCCAGAGAAAAATTCCGTGGATTGTTTTTGGGGGCATATTGCTGGGAGTGGCCGGCTGGCTCCTTAAAATGCTCGATACGCATGATGGTTCCCAGGCCCAAGGTGTCACCACTACCAAGTCGGCCTGCGGTTTTAGTATCAAGTTCATCTTGCAATTTGCCATCCAGAAGAGGGGCAGTTGAGTTTTGTTTGCCAGAGAAAAGGGCCGAGGTTTCTGTTTGGGGGCATATGGCTGAGAGTGGCCGGCTGGCCCCTGAAAATCCACGATACACAGCATGGTTCCCAGATCCAAGGTGGCACCAGTGCCAAGTTGGGCTGGTTTGATAGTCCCAAGTGTCTCCTGCAATCTGCCATCCAGAAGCGGGGCAGCTTACTTTTGTTTGCCAGAGAAATAGGCCTAGGTTTTTGTTTGGGGGCCTGTGGCTAGGAGTGGCCGGCTGGCTCCTAAGAATCCACGATTCGCAGGATGTTTACCAGACCCATGGTGGCACCAGTGCCAAGTTGGGCTGGTTTGATAGTACCAAGTGGCTCCTGCAAACTCCATCAAAAAGTTGGCAGGCGTGTTTTGTTTTCTAGGGAACAGCGCCGTTGATTTTGTTTGGGGGCCTGTGGCTGGGAGTGGCCGGCTGGCTCCTTAGAATCCACGATACGCAGGATGGTTCCCAGACCCAAGGTGGCACCAGTGCCAAGTCGGGCTGGTTTGATTACACCAAGTGGCTCCTGCAATCTGCCATCCAGAAGTGAGGCAGCTAAGTTTTGTTTGCGAGAAAAAAGGGCCGTGGTTTTGGTTGGGGGCCTGTGGCTGGGAGTAGCCGGCTGGCTCCTTAAAATCCACGATAGGCAGGATGGTTCCCAGACCCAAGGTGGCACCAGTGCCAAGTCGGGCTGGTTTGATAGTACCAAGTGGCTCCTGCAATCTGCCATCCAGAAGCAGGGCAGCTGAGTTTTGTTTGCCAGAGAAAAAGGCTGTGGTTTTTGTTTGGGGGCCTGTGGCTGGCTGTGGCCGGCTGGCTCCTGAAAATCCACGATACGCAGCATGGTTCCCAGACCCAAGGTGGCACCAGTACAAAGTGGGGCTCTTTTGACAGTGTCAAGTGCCTCCTGCAATCTCCCATCCAGAAGCGGGGCAGCTGAGTTTTTTTTGCCAGGGAAACGGACCTTTGTTTTTGATTGGGGTCTGTGGCCGAGAGTGGTCGGCTGTCTCCTGACAATCCACAATACGCAGGATGGTTCCCAGACCAAAGGTGGCACCAGTGCCAAGTCGGGCTGGTTTGATAGTACCAAGTGTCTCCTGCACTCTGCCATCCAGAAGCGGGGCAGCTGAGTTTTGTTTGCCAGAGAAAAGGGCCGTGGGTTGTGTTTGGGGGCATATGGCTGGGAGTGGCCACCTGGCTCCTTAAAATGCACGATACGCCGCATGGTAACCAGACGCAAGGTGGCACCAGTGCCAAGTCGGGCTGTTTTTGTAGTACCCAGTGGCTCCTGCAATTTGCCATCCAGAAGCGGGGCAGCTAAATTTTGTTTGCTAGAGAAAAGGGCTGTGGTTTGTGTTTGGGGGCCTATGGCCGAGAGTGGTAGGCTGGCCCCTGAAAATCAACGATAGGCAGGATGGTTCCCAGATACAAGGTGGCACCAGTGCCAAGTAAGGCTGGTTGTATGGTTCAAAGTGACTCCTGCAATCTGCCATCCAGAAGCGGGACAGCTGAGTTTTTTTTGCCAGAGAAAAGGTCCGTGGTTTCTTTTTGGGGCATACGGCTGGGAATTGCCGGCTGGCTCCTTAAAATGCTCGATACGCAGGATGGTTCCCAGAGCCAAGGTGGCACCACTGCCAAGTCGGGCTCTTTTTGTAGTACCAAGTGCGTCCTGCAATTTGCCATCCAGAAGAGGGGCAGTTGAGTTTTGTTTGCCAGAGAAAAGGGCCGAGGTTTGTGTTTGGGAGCATATGGCTGGGAATGACCGGCTGGCCCCTGAAAATCCACGATACGCCGGATGGTTCCCAGATCCAAGATGGTACCATTACCAAGTCGGGCTGCTTTGATAGTCCCAAGTGGCTCCTGCAAACTGCCACACCAGAAGCGGGGCAGCTGAGTTTTGTTTGCCAGGGAAATGGGCCGTTGTTTGTGTTTGGGGGCCTGTGGCTGGGAGTGTTCGGCTGGTTCCTGAATATGTACGATACGCAGGATTGTTCCCAGATCCAAAGTGGCAGCAGTGCCATGTTGTGCTGGTGTGATAGTCCCAAGTGGCTCCTGCAATCTGCCATCCAGAAGTGGGGCAGCTGATTTTTGTTTGCCAGAGAAAAGGTCCGTGGTTTGTGTTTGGGGGCATATGGCTGAGAGTGGCCGGCTGGCCCCTGAAAATCCACGATACACAGGATGGTTCCCAGATCCAAGGTGGCACCTGTGCCAAGTCGGGCTGATTTGATAGTACTAAGTAGCTCCTGCAATCTGCCATCCAGAAGCGGGGCAGCTTACTTTTGTTTGCCGGGGAAACGGGCCGAGGTTTCTGTTTGGGGGCCTATGGCTGGGAGTGACCGGCTGGCTCCTGAAAAGCTACAATAGGCAGGATGGTTCCCAGAGCCAAGGTGGCACCAGTGCCAAGTTGGGCTGGTTTGATAGTACCAAGTGGCTCCTGCAATCTGCCATCCAGAAGCAGGGCAGCTGAGTTTTGTTTGCCAGAGAAAAGGGCTTGGTTTGTGTTTGGGGGCATATGGCTGTGTGTGGCCAGCTGGCTCCTTAAAATGCACGATATGCAACATGGCTCCCAGACCCATAGTGGCACCAGTGCCAAGTCGGGCTGGTTTGATAGTACCAAGTGGCTCCTGCAATCTTCCATGATCACGTGGAGAAATACTTTCTGGTTTCAGCCTCATGCTCTTTCTTCTCTCCCTCAACTTCTCTATCACCTCTCATCTGGTTCACATGCGCTGTCTTCAAGGTCCACAGGCTACTTTTCACAGAATCTTCTGGCCTGATGAAGTAAGAATGATGAATAGAACAGAGCTGGGATCTATTTTCCAGTTTGGATAAAATGCATTCTGCACACAAATCCAAGGAGAACGGGCTGCCCCGATGCCCAGAAAATCTTTCACTCCTGCTAGTGTTCTACGTCAACCGCAACTTAGTCTGAAAGAAAAGCTTTTTCTCTGAGAGCATCTGAGAGGTTTGCATGAAGCACTGATATCTGACATATGCAATTTTGAATAGGAGAGGAAAAAGAAAATGGCAAGGAGTTTTTAATTTTAGTGGTTTCAATTTTAATTTCCGTGCACTTTTTCAAAACTTGTCAGCTCAAATGCCCATCAACATCTTTTAGTCATCTGTAAGTCAGTATTCATATAAAATGTGCTTCAAATCCAAAGAATTTCAAATTTGCACTCCAAGCTTCTATGCCTAGATTTATGATTTCCTACACATATTAGATGAAAGGAAGGCCTTTTTTACTGTGGGAGTGCTGGAACACTGGAACAGGTTGCCCAGAGAAGTTGTGGGTGTCCCATCCCTGAAAGTATTCAAGGTCACCTTGGACGGGGCTTGGAGCAGCAACAAAGGAGAAGCTTGATGGTAGAGAAACAAAGTTGGACTATAGAAGAAACTCGGATTGAAGTATAGGATCAAGTTTTCTCTCAGCTCTTGGGGTAAATTCAAAGTTGTACAAAATGACATTTATCTGTGCTATTCACTACTGTAACAGAAAGTTTCATGAAAACTGTACAGAAGATAGTAAATTTTAAAAGAGATAAGAATTACAGCATAAAATCCATGGGATAGGTTACAACATGAGACACTCTCTAAGAGAAAATCTCTTTGTTTCAGCACTTCATCGGGGTAAGATTTCATGAAGTGCCAAAGAAGGCGGCAAAATATCATTCGGGACATTATTTACTGGAATTCAGCCTGGCCATTAGTAGGAACTGCCTTTGAACATATCATGTAGATATACCACACACACTTTCCCTTCACTGAAAAATTACTGTTTACAACAAATAAGCAATTGACGATCAAAATTGATTGAAAGCATCTTAAACATGTCAAGTATTTCATTGTAGATGATCTGTGATCCAAATGCTTCTTCCACCTTCGAGAGGGACAGAAGAATTCTTCCATATCATGATGGTTTAAAATTGTATCAACCAATGTTTTCTGCTGAAAAGATATCATCTATTTTTTTCTATTTTTGGAAGAAAATATTCCTAGACATACAACAGGTGAGAACTAAGTAATTTTAAAGAAACAAATGAAATGAAAATATTCTGTAAATAGAATGAAATGAAAAGCTGTGTTTTAAATAGGAGCTAAATATTAAACAGAATTTTTGTACCAGGCATTTGAATTACTGCACCAGCTCTTTTGCCCATCAAGAGAGGCATTTAGCATTTCAGTCTTTTCCAAGGTGTTCATGATCTGCTATGCTGATCTCTGTGTGTGCCTAGGTGTGTGTGGAGGGGGGGGCATATGAAGGGGAGTGTGTATGTTTGCTTTACAATTGTTGTGGCAGATTCATGCCTCAGCTCCACATTTTGTTTTAAAAAGGTCACACCGAGTGGATATGAAGTTTACTATCAACAAGAGATCGATTCCCAAATCATCCATTTGACTCTCCCTTATAAATCATGTGCTTTGTTGCATATTTTATCAAATATACTTTCAAGCCAGATGGAGGAAGGAGGATGTGGGAATCCCTCCACCATCTTGCAACTTTTATGTAAGTAGGTTTTCAAGAAAATCATCATTTCTCTTTTAAATATGTCTGGAACAGGCATGATGGTAGTGTCAACCTGTTGGAGTTTTTGTTGCTGGAAGAAGTTGTACAAAAGGATTGGTTTTTACATTGACCAGTTACTGAATCAAGCGCAGGAATACATTGGAAATTTAGCTGGGGGTTCCTTTTCCCAGCAGACTACTTCTAGAACGAGCTTGTACACTGAAGCTGACTCTTTTGCTCTCTTTTTGTTTCTTTCCTATTTTCTTGGCTTCTTTGCCACTATCTAGACAATTTTGGAACTTTGTTCCCAACTAAAATGGTTTCAATAGTCTGATTGTGATCATACATTTTTACAAGGAATTTTTAAAATCTTTCCTCGAGTCCAGAAAGTCAAGGACTTAGATCTTTTTCTTCCCTTATCAATATTGCCATGAAATTGATAAATAAAGACCAACTCTTTATTTTTGTTTTTAACCCACGTAGATAATTCCCATCCATTAATCCATTTTGTGGACCAATAGCTGCCATTCTGATGGAAGCTGTCACTTCTTAACAATAGGCATTCTGTGACTATGTTGACTGCACTTTGGGTGAAGATCCTAACTGGTCTTAGATATACATAGGGAGAAATTTGCTCAGCCAGTGTCAGTCTTAAGCATGCGTATCAGAAGATCTTTCTAGAGCTGGGAATTTTCCCATGAAAGGGATTCAGTTAGGGAAGAGACACTTGTGCCAGAGTTTTACATTCTTCTTGAACACTGCTTAAGGAACTTAGATGCCATGTCCATTTGGATCTCTGTCTGCACAGAACTTTGTCATGCCAGCGCTTTGAAATGCATCTTGAAGAGAATTCACTAGCACAGAATGAAAGAGAGTGGAAGGGGTTGGTGGGGCTAACCAGGCCCAACCCCCCTGCCTAAACCAGGATACCTAGAGCCTCTTGCCCAGGATTCTATCTGGGTGTACTTTTAATGTCTTCGAAGATCCAGGCTCCACAATCTTTCTGGGCAGTCTGTGCCGTGGTTCAGTCACCCTGACAGTAAAGAAACATTTACTGATGTTCAAAGGCAATCTCCTGTATTTCAGTGTGTGCCCACTGCCTCTTGTCTTTTCCCTCAGCATCACTGAAAAGACACTGATTCCCTCCCCTTTGCACTATAGCTTCCATATGTATGTGTGATGCCATGTAGAGGTATGTCAAAAACCTCCCTGAAGCCCAGGCAGATAATATTCCCTTCATCTACCAGTCAAGTTGATTCATCAGAGGAGTTTAAAGTGATGTTCAGCATGAAATTCCCCTGAAAAATCATGCTAACTACATTATTTGGTCATCTGTCATGTGCCTGGCAAGGATTTCCAGGAAGAGCTGCTTCATCAACTTCCTGGGGATAAAAAAGAGGCTGGCTGGTTTGTACTATGGCGAGTCCTCTTAATTGCCTTTTTTGAAGATGGGTGTCATTTGCTAACATCCACTCTTTAGCTCCTCTTCTCATCTACACCTCGGCAAAAAGCTTTTCCACTATGTCTGGCTAGGAAAAACTGTGCCAGCACAGAAAACATCTCCCATCGTGTTCTAGAAGTTGCACGGATGTCTGCCAAGTGTTTGGCAGGAAGAAAAGAAAAGTTGTCCAAAACAGCTTCCAATCGAATGTTCCTGTGATTGGAAAAGTCAGGAGAGTGCAAAGGTACTGTTTTCTATCAGTTGGCAAGGTGCGCACACAATCCCAGTGTTGTACAGCTTGCTTCTTCACCTTCCCGAAGCTGCCGCTCTCGCCGGCTGCCGGAGCCCAAGAAGCGGCTTCTTCGCGCAAAGACGATTGTGCCGCTCACAGTGCTCTCCTTAGCGCGGCTTCTGCCGAAAGACGCCCGGCAGCGGCTCTTTCCTCCGGAGAGCATCCTACCTTCGTCTTTAGCTCCTCTTCTCATCTACACCTCGGCAAAACGCTTTTCCACTATGTCTGGCTAGGAAAAACTGTGCCAGCACAGAAAACATCTCCCATCGTGTTCTAGAAGTTGCACGGATGTCTGCCAAGTGTTTGGCAGGAAGAAAAGAAAAGTTGTCCAAAACAGCTTCCAATCGAATGTTCCTGTGATTGGAAAAGTCAGGAGAGTGCAAAGGTACTGTTTTCTATCAGTTGGCAAGGTGCGCACACAATCCCAGTGTTGTACAGCTTGCTTCTTCACCTTCCCGAAGCTGCCGCTCTCGCCGGCTCCCGGAACCGAAGAAGCGGCTTCTTCGCGCAAAGACGATTGTGCCGCTCACAGTGCTCTCCTTAGCGCGGCTTCTGCCGAAAGACGCCCGGCAGCGGCTCTTACCTCCGGAGAGCATCCTACCTTCGTCTTTCGCGTCTTTTGTAGTCTACATCTTAGCAAAACGCTTTTCCACTATGTCTGGCTAGGAAAAACTGTGCCAGCACAGAAAACATCTCCCATCGTGTTCTAGAAGTTGCACGGATGTCTGCCAAGTGTTTGGCAGGAAGAAAAGAAAAGTTGTCCAAAACAGCTTCCAATCGAATGTTCCTGTGATTGGAAAAGTCAGGAGAGTGCAAAGGTACTGTTTTCTATCAGTTGGCAAGGTGCGCACACAATCCCAGTGTTGTACAGCTTGCTTCTTCACCTTCCCGAAGCTGCCGCTCTCGCCGGCTCCCGGAACCGAAGAAGCGGCTTCTTCGCGCAAAGACGATTGTGCCGCTCACAGTGCTCTCCTTAGCGCGGCTTCTGCCGAAAGACGCCCGGCAGCGGCTCTTACCTCCGGAGAGCATCCTACCTTCGTCTTTCGCGTCTTTTGTAGTCTACATCTTAGCAAAACGCTTTTCCACTATGTCTGGCTAGGAAAAACTGTGCCAGCACAGAAAACATCTCCCATCGTGTTCTAGAAGTTGCACGGATGTCTGCCAAGTGTTTGGCAGGAAGAAAAGAAAAGTTGTCCAAAACAGCTTCCAATCGAATGTTCCTGTGATTGGAAAAGTCAGGAGAGTGCAAAGGTACTGTTTTCTATCAGTTGGCAAGGTGCGCACACAATCCCAGTGTTGTACAGCTTGCTTCTTCACCTTCCCGAAGCTGCCGCTCTCGCCGGCTGCCGGAGCCCAAGAAGCGGCTTCTTCGCGCAAAGACGATTGTGCCGCTCACAGTGCTCTCCTTAGCGCGGCTTCTGCCGAAAGACGCCCGGCAGCGGCTCTTACCTCCGGAGAGCATCCTACCTTCGTCTTTAGCTCCTCTTCTCATCTACACCTCGGCAAAACGCTTTTCCACTATGTCTGGCTAGGAAAAACTGTGCCAGCACAGAAAACATCTCCCATCGTGTTTTAGAAGTTGCACGGATGTCTGCCAAGTGTTTGGCAGGAAGAAAAGAAAAGTTGTCCAAAACAGCTTCCAATCGAATGTTCATGTGATTGGAAAAGTCAGGAGAGTGCAAAGGTACTGTTTTCTATCAGTTGGCAAGGTGCGCACACAATCCCAGTGTTGTACAGCTTGCTTCTTCACCTTCCCGAAGCTGCCGCTCTCGCCGGCTCCCGGAACCGAAGAAGCGGCTTCTTCGCGCAAAGACGATTGTGCCGCTCACAGTGCTCTCCTTAGCGCGGCTTCTGCCGAAAGACGCCCGGCAGCGGCTCTTACCTCCGGAGAGCATCCTACCTTCGTCTTTCGCGTCTTTTGTAGTCTACATCTTAGCAAAACGCTTTTCCACTATGTCTGGCTAGGAAAAACTGTGCCAGCACAGAAAACATCTCCCATCGTGTTCTAGAAGTTGCACGGATGTCTGCCAAGTGTTTGGCAGGAAGAAAAGAAAAGTTGTCCAAAACAGCTTCCAATCGAATGTTCCTGTGATTGGAAAAGTCAGGAGAGTGCAAAGGTACTGTTTTCTATCAGTTGGCAAGGTGCGCACACAATCCCAGTGTTGTACAGCTTGCTTCTTCACCTTCCCGAAGCTGCCGCTCTCGCCGGCTCCCGGAACCGAAGAAGCGGCTTCTTCGCGCAAAGACGATTGTGCCGCTCACAGTGCTCTCCTTAGCGCGGCTTCTGCCGAAAGACGCCCGGCAGCGGCTCTTACCTCCGGAGAGCATCCTACCTTCGTCTTTCGCGTCTTTTGTAGTCTACATCTTAGCAAAACGCTTTTCCACTATGTCTGGCTAGGAAAAACTGTGCCAGCACAGAAAACATCTCCCATCGTGTTCTAGAAGTTGCACGGATGTCTGCCAAGTGTTTGGCAGGAAGAAAAGAAAAGTTGTCCAAAACAGCTTCCAATCGAATGTTCCTGTGATTGGAAAAGTCAGGAGAGTGCAAAGGTACTGTTTTCTATCAGTTGGCAAGGTGCGCACACAATCCCAGTGTTGTACAGCTTGCTTCTTCACCTTCCCGAAGCTGCCGCTCTCGCCGGCTGCCGGAGCCCAAGAAGCGGCTTCTTCGCGCAAAGACGATTGTGCCGCTCACAGTGCTCTCCTTAGCGCGGCTTCTGCCGAAAGACGCCCGGCAGCGGCTCTTACCTCCGGAGAGCATCCTACCTTCGTCTTTCGCGTCTTTTGTAGTCTACATCTTAGCAAAATGCTTTTCCACTATGTCTGGCTAGGAAAAACTGTGCCAGCACAGAAAACATCTCCCATCGTGTTCTAGAAGTTGCACGGATGTCTGCCAAGTGTTTGGCAGGAAGAAAAGAAAAGTTGTCCAAAACAGCTTCCAATCGAATGTTCCTGTGATTGGAAAAGTCAGGAGAGTGCAAAGGTACTGTTTTCTATCAGTTGGCAAGGTGCGCACACAATCCCAGTGTTGTACAGCTTGCTTCTTCACCTTCCCGAAGCTGCCGCTCTCGCCGGCTCCCGGAACCGAAGAAGCGGCTTCTTCGCGCAAAGACGATTGTGCCGCTCACAGTGCTCTCCTTAGCGCGGCTTCTGCCGAAAGACGCCCGGCAGCGGCTCTTACCTCCGGAGAGCATCCTACCTTCGTCTTTCGCGTCTTTTGTAGTCTACATCTTAGCAAAACGCTTTTCCACTATGTCTGGCTAGGAAAAACTGTGCCAGCACAGAAAACATCTCCCATCGTGTTCTAGAAGTTGCACGGATGTCTGCCAAGTGTTTGGCAGGAAGAAAAGAAAAGTTGTCCAAAACAGCTTCCAATCGAATGTTCCTGTGATTGGAAAAGTCAGGAGAGTGCAAAGGTACTGTTTTCTATCAGTTGGCAAGGTGCGCACACAATCCCAGTGTTGTACAGCTTGCTTCTTCACCTTCCCGAAGCTGCCGCTCTCGCCGGCTCCCGGAACCGAAGAAGCGGCTTCTTCGCGCAAAGACGATTGTGCCGCTCACAGTGCTCTCCTTAGCGCGGCTTCTGCCGAAAGACGCCCGGCAGCGGCTCTTACCTCCGGAGAGCATCCTACCTTCGTCTTTCGCGTCTTTTGTAGTCTACATCTTAGCAAAACGCTTTTCCACTATGTCTGGCTAGGAAAAACTGTGCCAGCACAGAAAACATCTCCCATCGTGTTCTAGAAGTTGCACGGATGTCTGCCAAGTGTTTGGCAGGAAGAAAAGAAAAGTTGTCCAAAACAGCTTCCAATCGAATGTTCCTGTGATTGGAAAAGTCAGGAGAGTGCAAAGGTACTGTTTTCTATCAGTTGGCAAGGTGCGCACACAATCCCAGTGTTGTACAGCTTGCTTCTTCACCTTCCCGAAGCTGCCGCTCTCGCCGGCTGCCGGAGCCCAAGAAGCGGCTTCTTCGCGCAAAGACGATTGTGCCGCTCACAGTGCTCTCCTTAGCGCGGCTTCTGCCGAAAGACGCCCGGCAGCGGCTCTTACCTCCGGAGAGCATCCTACCTTCGTCTTTAGCTCCTCTTCTCATCTACACCTCGGCAAAACGCTTTTCCACTATGTCTGGCTAGGAAAAACTGTGCCAGCACAGAAAACATCTCCCATCGTGTTCTAGAAGTTGCACGGATGTCTGCCAAGTGTTTGGCAGGAAGAAAAGAAAAGTTGTCCAAAACAGCTTCCAATCGAATGTTCATGTGATTGGAAAAGTCAGGAGAGTGCAAAGGTACTGTTTTCTATCAGTTGGCAAGGTGCGCACACAATCCCAGTGTTGTACAGCTTGCTTCTTCACCTTCCCGAAGCTGCCGCTCTCGCCGGCTCCCGGAACCGAAGAAGCGGCTTCTTCGCGCAAAGACGATTGTGCCGCTCACAGTGCTCTCCTTAGCGCGGCTTCTGCCGAAAGACGCCCGGCAGCGGCTCTTACCTCCGGAGAGCATCCTACCTTCGTCTTTCGCGTCTTTTGTAGTCTACATCTTAGCAAAACGCTTTTCCACTATGTCTGGCTAGGAAAAACTGTGCCAGCACAGAAAACATCTCCCATCGTGTTCTAGAAGTTGCACGGATGTCTGCCAAGTGTTTGGCAGGAAGAAAAGAAAAGTTGTCCAAAACAGCTTCCAATCGAATGTTCCTGTGATTGGAAAAGTCAGGAGAGTGCAAAGGTACTGTTTTCTATCAGTTGGCAAGGTGCGCACACAATCCCAGTGTTGTACAGCTTGCTTCTTCACCTTCCCGAAGCTGCCGCTCTCGCCGGCTCCCGGAACCGAAGAAGCGGCTTCTTCGCGCAAAGACGATTGTGCCGCTCACAGTGCTCTCCTTAGCGCGGCTTCTGCCGAAAGACGCCCGGCAGCGGCTCTTACCTCCGGAGAGCATCCTACCTTCGTCTTTCGCGTCTTTTGTAGTCTACATCTTAGCAAAACGCTTTTCCACTATGTCTGGCTAGGAAAAACTGTGCCAGCACAGAAAACATCTCCCATCGTGTTCTAGAAGTTGCACGGATGTCTGCCAAGTGTTTGGCAGGAAGAAAAGAAAAGTTGTCCAAAACAGCTTCCAATCGAATGTTCCTGTGATTGGAAAAGTCAGGAGAGTGCAAAGGTACTGTTTTCTATAAGTTGGCAAGGTGCGCACACAATCCCAGTGTTGTACAGCTTGCTTCTTCACCTTCCCGAAGCTGCCGCTCTCGCCGGCTGCCGGAGCCCAAGAAGCGGCTTCTTCGCGCAAAGACGATTGTGCCGCTCACAGTGCTCTCCTTAGCGCGGCTTCTGCCGAAAGACGCCCGGCAGCGGCTCTTACCTCCGGAGAGCATCCTACCTTCGTCTTTCGCGTCTTTTGTAGTCTACATCTTAGCAAAATGCTTTTCCACTATGTCTGGCTAGGAAAAACTGTGCCAGCACAGAAAACATCTCCCATCGTGTTCTAGAAGTTGCACGGATGTCTGCCAAGTGTTTGGCAGGAAGAAAAGAAAAGTTGTCCAAAACAGCTTCCAATCGAATGTTCCTGTGATTGGAAAAGTCAGGAGAGTGCAAAGGTACTGTTTTCTATCAGTTGGCAAGGTGCGCACACAATCCCAGTGTTGTACAGCTTGCTTCTTCACCTTCCCGAAGCTGCCGCTCTCGCCGGCTGCCGGAGCCCAAGAAGCGGCTTCTTCGCGCAAAGACGATTGTGCCGCTCACAGTGCTCTCCTTAGCGCGGCTTCTGCCGAAAGACGCCCGGCAGCGGCTCTTACCTCCGGAGAGCATCCTACCTTCGTCTTTCGCGTCTTATGTAGTCTACACCTCGGCAAAAAGCTTTTCCACTATGTCTGGCTAGGAAAAACTGTGCCAGCACAGAAAACATCTCCCATCGTGTTCTAGAAGTTGCACGGATGTCTGCCAAGTGTTTGGCAGGAAGAAAAGAAAAGTTGTCCAAAACAGCTTCCAATCGAATGTTCCTGTGATTGGAAAAGTCAGGAGAGTGCAAAGGTACTGTTTTCTATCAGTTGGCAAGGTGCGCACACAATCCCAGTGTTGTACAGCTTGCTTCTTCACCTTCCCGAAGCTGCCGCTCTCGCCGGCTGCCGGAGCCCAAGAAGCGGCTTCTTCGCGCAAAGACGATTGTGCCGCTCACAGTGCTCTCCTTAGCGCGGCTTCTGCCGAAAGACGCCCGGCAGCGGCTCTTACCTCCGGAGAGCATCCTACCTGCGTCTTTAGCTCCTCTTCTCATCTACACCTCGGCAAAACGCTTTTCCACTATGTCTGGCTAGGAAAAACTGTGCCAGCACAGAAAACATCTCCCATCGTGTTCTAGAAGTTGCACGGATGTCTGCCAAGTGTTTGGCAGGAAGAAAAGAAAAGTTGTCCAAAACAGCTTCCAATCGAATGTTCATGTGATTGGAAAAGTCAGGAGAGTGCAAAGGTACTGTTTTCTATCAGTTGGCAAGGTGCGCACACAATCCCAGTGTTGTACAGCTTGCTTCTTCACCTTCCCGAAGCTGCCGCTCTCGCCGGCTCCCGGAACCGAAGAAGCGGCTTCTTCGCGCAAAGACGATTGTGCCGCTCACAGTGCTCTCCTTAGCGCGGCTTCTGCCGAAAGACGCCCGGCAGCGGCTCTTACCTCCGGAGAGCATCCTACCTTCGTCTTTCGCGTCTTTTGTAGTCTACATCTTAGCAAAACGCTTTTCCACTATGTCTGGCTAGGAAAAACTGTGCCAGCACAGAAAACATCTCCCATCGTGTTCTAGAAGTTGCACGGATGTCTGCCAAGTGTTTGGCAGGAAGAAAAGAAAAGTTGTCCAAAACAGCTTCCAATCGAATGTTCCTGTGATTGGAAAAGTCAGGAGAGTGCAAAGGTACTGTTTTCTATCAGTTGGCAAGGTGCGCACACAATCCCAGTGTTGTACAGCTTGCTTCTTCACCTTCCCGAAGCTGCCGCTCTCGCCGGCTCCCGGAACCGAAGAAGCGGCTTCTTCGCGCAAAGACGATTGTGCCGCTCACAGTGCTCTCCTTAGCGCGGCTTCTGCCGAAAGACGCCCGGCAGCGGCTCTTACCTCCGGAGAGCATCCTACCTTCGTCTTTCGCGTCTTTTGTAGTCTACATCTTAGCAAAACGCTTTTCCACTATGTCTGGCTAGGAAAAACTGTGCCAGCACAGAAAACATCTCCCATCGTGTTCTAGAAGTTGCACGGATGTCTGCCAAGTGTTTGGCAGGAAGAAAAGAAAAGTTGTCCAAAACAGCTTCCAATCGAATGTTCCTGTGATTGGAAAAGTCAGGAGAGTGCAAAGGTACTGTTTTCTATCAGTTGGCAAGGTGCGCACACAATCCCAGTGTTGTACAGCTTGCTTCTTCACCTTCCCGAAGCTGCCGCTCTCGCCGGCTGCCGGAGCCCAAGAAGCGGCTTCTTCGCGCAAAGACGATTGTGCCGCTCACAGTGCTCTCCTTAGCGCGGCTTCTGCCGAAAGACGCCCGGCAGCGGCTCTTACCTCCGGAGAGCATCCTACCTTCGTCTTTCGCGTCTTTTGTAGTCTACATCTTAGCAAAACGCTTTTCCACTATGTCTGGCTAGGAAAAACTGTGCCAGCACAGAAAACATCTCCCATCGTGTTCTAGAAGTTGCACGGATGTCTGCCAAGTGTTTGGCAGGAAGAAAAGAAAAGTTGTCCAAAACAGCTTCCAATCGAATGTTCCTGTGATTGGAAAAGTCAGGAGAGTGCAAAGGTACTGTTTTCTATCAGTTGGCAAGGTGCGCACACAATCCCAGTGTTGTACAGCTTGCTTCTTCACCTTCCCGAAGCTGCCGCTCTCGCCGGCTGCCGGAGCCCAAGAAGCGGCTTCTTCGCGCAAAGACGATTGTGCCGCTCACAGTGCTCTCCTTAGCGCGGCTTCTGCCGAAAGACGCCCGGCAGCGGCTCTTACCTCCGGAGAGCATCCTACCTTCGTCTTTCGCGTCTTATGTAGTCTACACCTCGGCAAAAAGCTTTTCCACTATGTCTGGCTAGGAAAAACTGTGCCAGCACAGAAAACATCTCCCATCGTGTTCTAGAAGTTGCACGGATGTCTGCCAAGTGTTTGGCAGGAAGAAAAGAAAAGTTGTCCAAAACAGCTTCCAATCGAATGTTCCTGTGATTGGAAAAGTCAGGAGAGTGCAAAGGTACTGTTTTCTATCAGTTGGCAAGGTGCGCACACAATCCCAGTGTTGTACAGCTTGCTTCTTCACCTTCCCGAAGCTGCCGCTCTCGCCGGCTCCCGGAACCGAAGAAGCGGCTTCTTCGCGCAAAGACGATTGTGCCGCTCACAGTGCTCTCCTTAGCGCGGCTTCTGCCGAAAGACGCCCGGCAGCGGCTCTTACCTCCGGAGAGCATCCTACCTTCGTCTTTCGCGTCTTATGTAGTCTACACCTCGGCAAAACGCTTTTCCACTATGTCTGGCTAGGAAAAACTGTGCCAGCACAGAAAACATCTCCCATCGTGTTCTAGAAGTTGCACGGATGTCTGCCAAGTGTTTGGCAGGAAGAAAAGAATAGTTGTCCAAAACAGCTTCCAATCGAATGTTCCTGTGATTGGAAAAGTCAGGAGAGTGCAAAGGTACTATTTTCTATCAGTTGGCAAGGTGCGCACACAATCCCAGTGTTGTACAGCTTGCTTCTTCACCTTCCCGAAGCTGCCGCTCTCGCCGGCTGCCGGAGCCCAAGAAGCGGCTTCTTCGCGCAAAGACGATTGTGCCGCTCACAGGGCTCTCCTTAGCGCGGCTTCTGCCGAAAGACGCCCGGCAGCGGCTCTTACCTCCGGAGAGCATCCTACCTTCGTCTTTAGCTCCTCTTCTCATCTACACCTCGGCAAAACGCTTTTCCACTATGTCTGGCTAGGAAAAACTGTGCCAGCACAGAAAACATCTCCCATCGTGTTCTAGAAGTTGCACGGATGTCTGCCAAGTGTTTGGCAGGAAGAAAAGAAAAGTTGTCCAAAACAGCTTCCAATCGAATGTTCATGTGATTGGAAAAGTCAGGAGAGTGCAAAGGTACTGTTTTCTATCAGTTGGCAAGGTGCGCACACAATCCCAGTGTTGTACAGCTTGCTTCTTCACCTTCCCGAAGCTGCCGCTCTCGCCGGCTCCCGGAACCGAAGAAGCGGCTTCTTCGCGCAAAGACGATTGTGCCGCTCACAGTGCTCTCCTTAGCGCGGCTTCTGCCGAAAGACGCCCGGCAGCGGCTCTTACCTCCGGAGAGCATCCTACCTTCGTCTTTCGCGTCTTTTGTAGTCTACATCTTAGCAAAACGCTTTTCCACTATGTCTGGCTAGGAAAAACTGTGCCAGCACAGAAAACATCTCCCATCGTGTTCTAGAAGTTGCACGGATGTCTGCCAAGTGTTTGGCAGGAAGAAAAGAAAAGTTGTCCAAAACAGCTTCCAATCGAATGTTCCTGTGATTGGAAAAGTCAGGAGAGTGCAAAGGTACTGTTTTCTATCAGTTGGCAAGGTGCGCACACAATCCCAGTGTTGTACAGCTTGCTTCTTCACCTTCCCGAAGCTGCCGCTCTCGCCGGCTGCCGGAGCCCAAGAAGCGGCTTCTTCGCGCAAAGACGATTGTGCCGCTCACAGTGCTCTCCTTAGCGCGGCTTCTGCCGAAAGACGCCCGGCAGCGGCTCTTACCTCCGGAGAGCATCCTACCTTCGTCTTTCGCGTCTTTTGTAGTCTACATCTTAGCAAAATGCTTTTCCACTATGTCTGGCTAGGAAAAACTGTGCCAGCACAGAAAACATCTCCCATCGTGTTCTAGAAGTTGCACGGATGTCTGCCAAGTGTTTGGCAGGAAGAAAAGAAAAGTTGTCCAAAACAGCTTCCAATCGAATGTTCCTGTGATTGGAAAAGTCAGGAGAGTGCAAAGGTACTGTTTTCTATCAGTTGGCAAGGTGCGCACACAATCCCAGTGTTGTACAGCTTGCTTCTTCACCTTCCCGAAGCTGCCGCTCTCGCCGGCTGCCGGAGCCCAAGAAGCGGCTTCTTCGCGCAAAGACGATTGTGCCGCTCACAGTGCTCTCCTTAGCGCGGCTTCTGCCGAAAGACGCCCGGCAGCGGCTCTTACCTCCGGAGAGCATCCTACCTTCGTCTTTCGCGTCTTATGTAGTCTACACCTCGGCAAAAAGCTTTTCCACTATGTCTGGCTAGGAAAAACTGTGCCAGCACAGAAAACATCTCCCATCGTGTTCTAGAAGTTGCACGGATGTCTGCCAAGTGTTTGGCAGGAAGAAAAGAAAAGTTGTCCAAAACAGCTTCCAATCGAATGTTCCTGTGATTGGAAAAGTCAGGAGAGTGCAAAGGTACTGTTTTCTATCAGTTGGCAAGGTGCGCACACAATCCCAGTGTTGTACAGCTTGCTTCTTCACCTTCCCGAAGCTGCCGCTCTCGCCGGCTGCCGGAGCCCAAGAAGCGGCTTCTTCGCGCAAAGACGATTGTGCCGCTCACAGTGCTCTCCTTAGCGCGGCTTCTGCCGAAAGACGCCCGGCAGCGGCTCTTACCTCCGGAGAGCATCCTACCTTCGTCTTTAGCTCCTCTTCTCATCTACACCTCGGCAAAACGCTTTTCCACTATGTCTGGCTAGGAAAAACTGTGCCAGCACAGAAAACATCTCCCATCGTGTTCTAGAAGTTGCACGGATGTCTGCCAAGTGTTTGGCAGGAAGAAAAGAAAAGTTGTCCAAAACAGCTTCCAATCGAATGTTCATGTGATTGGAAAAGTCAGGAGAGTGCAAAGGTACTGTTTTCTATCAGTTGGCAAGGTGCGCACACAATCCCAGTGTTGTACAGCTTGCTTCTTCACCTTCCCGAAGCTGCCGCTCTCGCCGGCTCCCGGAACCGAAGAAGCGGCTTCTTCGCGCAAAGACGATTGTGCCGCTCACAGTGCTCTCCTTAGCGCGGCTTCTGCCGAAAGACGCCCGGCAGCGGCTCTTACCTCCGGAGAGCATCCTACCTTCGTCTTTCGCGTCTTTTGTAGTCTACATCTTAGCAAAACGCTTTTCCACTATGTCTGGCTAGGAAAAACTGTGCCAGCACAGAAAACATCTCCCATCGTGTTCTAGAAGTTGCACGGATGTCTGCCAAGTGTTTGGCAGGAAGAAAAGAAAAGTTGTCCAAAACAGCTTCCAATCGAATGTTCCTGTGATTGGAAAAGTCAGGAGAGTGCAAAGGTACTGTTTTCTATCAGTTGGCAAGGTGCGCACACAATCCCAGTGTTGTACAGCTTGCTTCTTCACCTTCCCGAAGCTGCCGCTCTCGCCGGCTCCCGGAACCGAAGAAGCGGCTTCTTCGCGCAAAGACGATTGTGCCGCTCACAGTGCTCTCCTTAGCGCGGCTTCTGCCGAAAGACGCCCGGCAGCGGCTCTTACCTCCGGAGAGCATCCTACCTTCGTCTTTCGCGTCTTTTGTAGTCTACATCTTAGCAAAACGCTTTTCCACTATGTCTGGCTAGGAAAAACTGTGCCAGCACAGAAAACATCTCCCATCGTGTTCTAGAAGTTGCACGGATGTCTGCCAAGTGTTTGGCAGGAAGAAAAGAAAAGTTGTCCAAAACAGCTTCCAATCGAATGTTCCTGTGATTGGAAAAGTCAGGAGAGTGCAAAGGTACTGTTTTCTATCAGTTGGCAAGGTGCGCACACAATCCCAGTGTTGTACAGCTTGCTTCTTCACCTTCCCGAAGCTGCCGCTCTCGCCGGCTGCCGGAGCCCAAGAAGCGGCTTCTTCGCGCAAAGACGATTGTGCCGCTCACAGTGCTCTCCTTAGCGCGGCTTCTGCCGAAAGACGCCCGGCAGCGGCTCTTACCTCCGGAGAGCATCCTACCTTCGTCTTTCGCGTCTTTTGTAGTCTACATCTTAGCAAAACGCTTTTCCACTATGTCTGGCTAGGAAAAACTGTGCCAGCACAGAAAACATCTCCCATCGTGTTCTAGAAGTTGCACGGATGTCTGCCAAGTGTTTGGCAGGAAGAAAAGAAAAGTTGTCCAAAACAGCTTCCAATCGAATGTTCCTGTGATTGGAAAAGTCAGGAGAGTGCAAAGGTACTGTTTTCTATCAGTTGGCAAGGTGCGCACACAATCCCAGTGTTGTACAGCTTGCTTCTTCACCTTCCCGAAGCTGCCGCTCTCGCCGGCTGCCGGAGCCCAAGAAGCGGCTTCTTCGCGCAAAGACGATTGTGCCGCTCACAGTGCTCTCCTTAGCGCGGCTTCTGCCGAAAGACGCCCGGCAGCGGCTCTTACCTCCGGAGAGCATCCTACCTTCGTCTTTCGCGTCTTATGTAGTCTACACCTCGGCAAAAAGCTTTTCCACTATGTCTGGCTAGGAAAAACTGTGCCAGCACAGAAAACATCTCCCATCGTGTTCTAGAAGTTGCACGGATGTCTGCCAAGTGTTTGGCAGGAAGAAAAGAAAAGTTGTCCAAAACAGCTTCCAATCGAATGTTCCTGTGATTGGAAAAGTCAGGAGAGTGCAAAGGTACTGTTTTCTATCAGTTGGCAAGGTGCGCACACAATCCCAGTGTTGTACAGCTTGCTTCTTCACCTTCCCGAAGCTGCCGCTCTCGCCGGCTCCCGGAACCGAAGAAGCGGCTTCTTCGCGCAAAGACGATTGTGCCGCTCACAGTGCTCTCCTTAGCGCGGCTTCTGCCGAAAGACGCCCGGCAGCGGCTCTTACCTCCGGAGAGCATCCTACCTTCGTCTTTCGCGTCTTATGTAGTCTACACCTCGGCAAAACGCTTTTCCACTATGTCTGGCTAGGAAAAACTGTGCCAGCACAGAAAACATCTCCCATCGTGTTCTAGAAGTTGCACGGATGTCTGCCAAGTGTTTGGCAGGAAGAAAAGAATAGTTGTCCAAAACAGCTTCCAATCGAATGTTCCTGTGATTGGAAAAGTCAGGAGAGTGCAAAGGTACTGTTTTCTATCAGTTGGCAAGGTGCGCACACAATCCCAGTGTTGTACAGCTTGCTTCTTCACCTTCCCGAAGCTGCCGCTCTCGCCGGCTGCCGGAGCCCAAGAAGCGGCTTCTTCGCGCAAAGACGATTGTGCCGCTCACAGTGCCCTCCTTAGCGCGGCTTCTGCCGAAAGACGCCCGGCAGCGGCTCTTACCTCCTGAGAGTGGCAGCTTCGGGAAGGTGAAGAAGCAAGCTGTACAACACTGGGATTGTGTGCGCACCTTGCCAACTGATAGAAAACAGTACCTTTGCACTCTCCTGACTTTTCCAATCACAGGAACATTCGATTGGAAGCTGTTTTGGACAACTTTTCTTTTCTTCCTGCCAAACACTTGGCAGACATATCTGCAACTTCTAGAAAACGATGGGAGATGTTTTCTGTGCTGGCACGGTTTTTCCTAGCCAGACATAGTGGAAAAGCGTTTTGCTAAGATGTAGACTACATAAGACGCGAAAGACGAAGGTAGGATGCTCTCCGGAGTTAAGAGCCGCTGCCGGGCGTCTTTCGGCAGAAGCCGCGCGAAGGAGAGCCCTGTGAGCGGCACAATCGTCTTTGCGCGAACAAGCCGATTCTTCGGTTCCGGGAGCCGGCGAGAGCGGCAGCTTCGGGAAGGTGAAGAAGCAAGCTGTACAACACTGGGATTGTGTGCGCACCTTGCCAACTGATAGAAAACAGTACCTTTGCACTCTCCTGACTTTTCCAATCACAGGAACATTCGATTGGAAGCTGTTTTGGACAACTTTCCTTTTCTTCCTGCCAAACACTTGGCAGACATCCGTGCAACTTCTAGAACACGATGGGAGATGTTTTCTGTGCTGGCACAGTTTTTCCTAGCCAGACATAGTGGAAAAGCGTTTTGCTAAGATGTAGACTACAAAAGACGCGAAAGACGAAGGTAGGATGCTCTCCGGAGGTAAGAGCCGCTGCCGGGCGTCTTTCGGCAGAAGCCGCGCTAAGGAGAGCACTGTGAGCGGCACAATCGTCTTTGCGCGAAGAAGCCGCTTCTTGGGCTCCGGCAGCCGGCGAGAGCGGCAGCTTCGGGAAGGTGAAGAAGCAAGCTGTACAACACTGGGATTGTGTGCGCACCTTGCCAACTGATAGAAAACAGTACCTTTGCACTCTCCTGACTTTTCCAATCACAGGAACATTCGATTGGAAGCTGTTTTGGACAACTTTTCTTTTCTTCCTGCCAAACACTTGGCAGACATCCGTGCAACTTCTAGAACACGATGGGAGATGTTTTCTGTGCTGGCACAGTTTTTCCTAGCCAGACATAGTGGAAAAGCTTTTTGCCGAGGTGTAGACTACATAAGACGCGAAAGACGAAGGTAGGATGCTCTCCGGAGGTAAGAGCCGCTGCCGGGCGTCTTTCGGCAGAAGCCGCGCTAAGGAGAGCACTGTGAGCGGCACAATCGTCTTTGCGCGAAGAAGCCGCTTCTTGGGCTCCGGCAGCCGGCGAGAGCGGCAGCTTCGGGAAGGTGAAGAAGCAAGCTGTACAACACTGGGATTGTGTGCGCACCTTGCCAACTGATAGAAAACAGTACCTTTGCACTCTCCTGACTTTTCCAATCACAGGAACATTCGATTGGAAGCTGTTTTGGACAACTTTTCTTTTCTTCCTGCCAAACACTTGGCAGACATCCGTGCAACTTCTAGAACACGATGGGAGATGTTTTCTGTGCTGGCACAGTTTTTCCTAGCCAGACATAGTGGAAAAGCGTTTTGCTAAGATGTAGACTACAAAAGACGCGAAAGACGAAGGTAGGATGCTCTCCGGAGGTAAGAGCCGCTGCCGGGCGTCTTTCGGCAGAAGCCGCGCTAAGGAGAGCACTGTGAGCGGCACAATCGTCTTTGCGCGAAGAAGCCGCTTCTTGGGCTCCGGCAGCCGGCGAGAGCGGCAGCTTCGGGAAGGTGAAGAAGCAAGCTGTACAACACTGGGATTGTGTGCGCACCTTGCCAACTGATAGAAAACAGTACCTTTGCACTCTCCTGACTTTTCCAATCACAGGAACATTCGATTGGAAGCTGTTTTGGACAACTTTTCTTTTCTTCCTGCCAAACACTTGGCAGACATCCGTGCAACTTCTAGAACACGATGGGAGATGTTTTCTGTGCTGGCACAGTTTTTCCTAGCCAGACATAGTGGAAAAGCGTTTTGCTAAGATGTAGACTACAAAAGACGCGAAAGACGAAGGTAGGATGCTCTCCGGAGGTAAGAGCCGCTGCCGGGCGTCTTTCGGCAGAAGCCGCGCTAAGGAGAGCACTGTGAGCGGCACAATCGTCTTTGCGCGAAGAAGCCGCTTCTTGGGCTCCGGCAGCCGGCGAGAGCGGCAGCTTCGGGAAGGTGAAGAAGCAAGCTGTACAACACTGGGATTGTGTGCGCACCTTGCCAACTGATAGAAAACAGTACCTTTGCACTCTCCTGACTTTTCCAATCACAGGAACATTCGATTGGAAGCTGTTTTGGACAACTTTTCTTTTCTTCCTGCCAAACACTTGGCAGACATCCGTGCAACTTCGAGAACACGATGGGAGATGTTTTCTGTGCTGGCACAGTTTTTCCTAGCCAGACATAGTGGAAAAGCGTTTTGCCGAGGTGTAGATGAGAAGAGGAGCTAAAGACGAAGGTAGGATGCTCTCCGGAGGTAAGAGCCGCTGCCGGGCGTCTTTCGGCAGAAGCCGCGCTAAGGAGAGCCCTGTGAGCGGCACAATCGTCTTTGCGCGAAGAAGCCGCTTCTTGGGCTCCGGCAGCCGGCGAGAGCGGCAGCTTCGGGAAGGTGAAGAAGCAAGCTGTACAACACTGGGATTGTGTGCGCACCTTGCCAACTGATAGAAAACAGTACCTTTGCACTCTCCTGACTTTTCCAATCACAGGAACATTCGATTGGAAGCTGTTTTGGACAACTTTTCTTTTCTTCCTGCCAAACACTTGGCAGACATCCGTGCAACTTCTAGAACAAGATGGGAGATGTTTTCTGTGCTGGCACAGTTTTTCCTAGCCAGACATAGTGGAAAAGCGTTTTGCTAAGATGTAGACGACAACAGAGGCTAAAGAGTGGATGTTAGCAAATGACACCCATCTTCAAAAAAGGCAATTAAGAGGACTCGCCATAGTACAAACCAGCCAGCCTCTTTTTTATCCCCAGGAAGTTGATGAAGCAGCTCTTCCTGGAAATCCTTGCCAGGCACATGACAGATGACCAAATAATGTAGTTAGCATGATTTTTCAGGGGAATTTCATGCTGAACATCACTTTAAACTCCTCTGATGAATCAACTTGACTGGTAGATGAAGGGAATATTATCTGCCTGGGCTTCAGGGAGGTTTTTGACATACCTCTACATGGCATCACACATACATATGGAAGCAATAGTGCAAAGGGGAGGGAATCAGTGTCTTTTCAGTGATGCTGAGGGAAAAGACAAGAGGCAGTGGGCACACACTGAAATACAGGAGATTGCCTTTGAACATCAGTAAATGTTTCTTTACTGTCAGGGTGACTGAACCACGGCACAGACTGCCCAGAAAGATTGTGGAGCCTGGATCTTTGAAGACATTAAAAGTACACCCAGATAGAATCCTGGGCAAGAGGCTCTAGGTATCCTGGTTTAGGCAGGGGGGTTGGGCCTGGTTAGCCCCACCAACCCCTTCCACTCTCTTTCATTCTGTGCTAGTGAATTCTCTTCAAGATGCATTTCAAAGCGCTGGCATGACAAAGTTCTGTGCAGACAGAGATCCAAATGGACATGGCATCTAAGTTCCTTAAGCAGTGTTCAAGAAGAATGTAAAACTCTGGCACAAGTGTCTCTTCCCTAACTGAATCCCTTTCATGGGAAAATTCCCAGCTCTAGAAAGATCTTCTGATACGCATGCTTAAGACTGACACTGGCTGAGCAAATTTCTCCCTATGTATATCTAAGACCAGTTAGGATCTTCACCCAAAGTGCAGTCAACATAGTCACAGAATGCCTATTGTTAAGAAGTGACAGCTTCCATCAGAATGGCAGCTATTGGTCCACAAAATGGATTAATGGATGGGAATTATCTACGTGGGTTAAAAACAAAAATAAAGAGTTGGTCTTTATTTATCAATTTCATGGCAATATTGATAAGGGAAGAAAAAGATCTAAGTCCTTGACTTTCTGGACTCGAGGAAAGATTTTAAAAATTCCTTGTAAAAATGTATGATCACAATCAGACTATTGAAACCATTTTAGTTGGGAACAAAGTTCCAAAATTGTCTAGATAGTGGCAAAGAAGCCAAGAAAATAGGAAAGAAACAAAAAGAGAGCAAAAGAGTCAGCTTCAGTGTACAAGCTCGTTCTAGAAGTAGTCTGCTGGGAAAAGGAACCCCCAGCTAAATTTCCAATGTATTCCTGCGCTTGATTCAGTAACTGGTCAATGTAAAAACCAATCCTTTTGTACAACTTCTTCCAGCAACAAAAACTCCAACAGGTTGACACTACCATCATGCCTGTTCCAGACATATTTAAAAGAGAAATGATGATTTTCTTGAAAACCTACTTACATAAAAGTTGCAAGATGGTGGAGGGATTCCCACATCCTCCTTCCTCCATCTGGCTTGAAAGTATATTTGATAAAATATGCAACAAAGCACATGATTTATAAGGGAGAGTCAAATGGATGATTTGGGAATCGATCTCTTGTTGATAGTAAACTTCATATCCACTCGGTGTGACCTTTTTAAAACAAAATGTGGAGCTGAGGCATGAATCTGCCACAACAATTGTAAAGCAAACATACACACTCCCCTTCATATGCCCCCCCCTCCACACACACCTAGGCACACACAGAGATCAGCATAGCAGATCATGAACACCTTGGAAAAGACTGAAATGCTAAATGCCTCTCTTGATGGGCAAAAGAGCTGGTGCAGTAATTCAAATGCCTGGTACAAAAATTCTGTTTAATATTTAGCTCCTATTTAAAACACAGCTTTTCATTTCATTCTATTTACAGAATATTTTCATTTCATTTGTTTCTTTAAAATTACTTAGTTCTCACCTGTTGTATGTCTAGGAATATTTTCTTCCAAAAATAGAAAAAAATAGATGATATCTTTTCAGCAGAAAACATTGGTTGATACAATTTTAAACCATCATGATATGGAAGAATTCTTCTGTCCCTCTCGAAGGTGGAAGAAGCATTTGGATCACAGATCATCTACAATGAAATACTTGACATGTTTAAGATGCTTTCAATCAATTTTGATCGTCAATTGCTTATTTGTTGTAAACAGTAATTTTTCAGTGAAGGGAAAGCGTGTGTGGTATATCTACATGATATGTTCAAAGGCAGTTCCTACTAATGGCCAGGCTGAATTCCAGTAAATAATGTCCCGAATGATATTTTGCCGCCTTCTTTGGCACTTCATGAAATCTTACCCCGATGAAGTGCTGAAACAAAGAGATTTTCTCTTAGAGAGTGTCTCATGTTGTAACCTATCCCATGGATTTTATGCTGTAATTCTTATCTCTTTTAAAATTTACTATCTTCTGTACAGTTTTCATGAAACTTTCTGTTACAGTAGTGAATAGCACAGATAAATGTCATTTTGTACAACTTTGAATTTACCCCAAGGGCTGAGAGAAAACTTGATCCTATACTTCAATCCGAGTTTCTTCTATAGTCCAACTTTGTTTCTCTACCATCAAGCTTCTCCTTTGTTGCTGCTCCAAGCCCCGTCCAAGGTGACCTTGAATACTTTCAGGGATGGGACACCCACAACTTCTCTGGGCAACCTGTTCCAGTGTTCCAGCACTCCCACAGTAAAAAAGGCCTTCCTTTCATCTAATATGTGTAGGAAATCATAAATCTAGGCATAGAAGCTTGGAGTGCAAATTTGAAATTCTTTGGATTTGAAGCACATTTTATATGAATACTGACTTACAGATGACTAAAAGATGTTGATGGGCATTTGAGCTGACAAGTTTTGAAAAAGTGCACGGAAATTAAAATTGAAACCACTAAAATTAAAAACTCCTTGCCATTTTCTTTTTCCTCTCCTATTCAAAATTGCATATGTCAGATATCAGTGCTTCATGCAAACCTCTCAGATGCTCTCAGAGAAAAAGCTTTTCTTTCAGACTAAGTTGCGGTTGACGTAGAACACTAGCAGGAGTGAAAGATTTTCTGGGCATCGGGGCAGCCCGTTCTCCTTGGATTTGTGTGCAGAATGCATTTTATCCAAACTGGAAAATAGATCCCAGCTCTGTTCTATTCATCATTCTTACTTCATCAGGCCAGAAGATTCTGTGAAAAGTAGCCTGTGGACCTTGAAGACAGCGCATGTGAACCAGATGAGAGGTGATAGAGAAGTTGAGGGAGAGAAGAAAGAGCATATGGCTGAAACCAGAAAGTATTTCTCCACGTGATCATGGAAGATTGCAGGAGCCACTTGGTACTATCAAACCAGCCCAACTTGGCACTGGTGCCACCATGGGTCTGGTCACCATCCTGCCTATTGTAGCTTTTCAGGAGCCAGCCGGTCACTCTCAGCCATATGCCCCCAAACACAAACCTCGGCCCGTTTCCCTGGCAAACAAAAGTAAGCTGCCCCGCTTCTGGATGGCAGATTGCAGGAGCTACTTAGTACTATCAAATCAGCCCGACTTGGCACAGGTGCCACCTTGGATCTGGGAACCATCCTGTGTATCGTGGATTTTCAGGGGCCACCCAGCCACTCTCAGCCATATGCCCCCAAAAACAAACCACGGACCTTTTCTCTGGCAAACAAAACTCAACTGCCCCTCTTCTGGATGGCAAATTTTAGGACGCACTTTGTACTACGAAAACCGCCCGACGTGGCACTGGTGCCACCTTGTGTCAGGGAACCATCCTGCATATCGAGCTTTTTAAGGAGCCAGCCGGCCAGGCCCAGCCATATACCCCCAAAAACAAACCACGGACCATTTCTCATGGAAACAAAAATCCGCTGCCCCGCGTCTGGATGGCAGATTGCAGGAGCCACTTTGCACCATCAAACCAGCCCGACTTGGCACTGGTGCCACCTTGGGTCTGGGAACAATCCTGCGTATCGTACATATTCAGGAACCAGCCGAACACTCCCAGCCACAGGCCCCCAAACACAAACAACGGCCCATTTCCCTGGCAAACAAAACTCAGCTGCCCCGCTTCTGGATGGCAGATTGCAGGAGCCACTTGGGTCTATCAAACCAGCCCGACTTGGCACTGGTGCCACCTTGGGTCTGGGAACCATCCTGCGTATGGTGGATTCTAAGGAGCCAGCCGGCCACTCCCAGCCACAGGCCCCCAACAAAAACCACGGCCCTTTTTTCTGGCAAACAAAACTTAGCTGCCTCACTTCTGGATGGCAGATTGCAGGAGCCACTTGGTGTAATCAAACCAGCCCGACTTGGCACTGGTGCCACCTTGGGTCTGGGAACCATCCTGCGTATCGTGGATTCTAAGGAGCCAGCCGGCCACTCCCAGCCACAGGCCCCCAAACAAAATCAACGGCGCTGTTCCCTGGAAAACAAAACACGCCTGCCAACTTTTTGATGGAGTTTGCAGGAGCCACTTGGTACTATCAAACCAGCCCGACTTGGCACTGGTGCCACCTTGGGTCTGGGAAACATCCTGCGTATCGTGGATTCTTAGGAGCCAGCCGGCCACTCCTAGCCACAGGCCCCCAGACAAAAACCTAGGCCTATTTCTCTGGCAAACAAAAGTAAGCTGCCCCGCTTCTGGATGGCAGATTGCAGGAGCCACTTGGTACTATCAAACCAGCCCAACTTGGCACTGGTGCCACCTTGGCTCTGGGAACCATCCTGCCTATTGTAGCTTTTCAGGAGCCAGCCGGTCACTCCCAGCCATAGGCCCCCAAACAGAAACCTCGGCCCGTTTCCCTGGCAAACAAAAGTAAGCTGCCCCGCTTCTGGATGGCAGATTGCAGGAGCTACTTAGTACTATCAAATCAGCCCGACTTGGCACAGGTGCCACCTTGGATCTGGGAACCATCCTGTGTATCGTGGATTTTCAGGGGCCAGCCGGCCACTCTCAGCCCTATGCCCCCAAACACAAACCACGGACCTTTTCTCTGGCAAACAAAAATCAGCTGCCCCACTTCTGGATGGCAGATTGCAGGAGCCACTTGGGACTATCACACCAGCACAACATGGCACTGCTGCCACCTTGGATCTGGGAACAATCCTGCGTATCGTACATATTCAGGAACCAGCCGAACACTCCCAGCCACAGGCCCCCAAACACAAACAACGGCCCATTTCCCTGGCAAACAATACTCAGCTGCCCCGCTTCTGGTGTGGCAGTTTTCAGGAGCCACTTGGGACTATCAAAGCAGCCCGACTTGGTAATGGTACCATCTTGGATCTGGGAACCATCCGGCGTATCGTGGATTTTCAGGGGCCAGCCGGTCATTCCCAGCCATATGCTCCCAAACACAAACCTCGGCCCTTTTCTCTGGCAAACAAAACTCAACTGCCCCTCTTCTGGATGGCAAATTGCAGGACGCACTTGGTACTACAAAAAGAGCCCGACTTGGCAGTGGTGCCACCTTGGCTCTGGGAACCATCCTGCGTATCGAGCATTTTAAGGAGCCAGCCGGCAATTCCCAGCCGTATGCCCCAAAAAGAAACCACGGACCTTTTCTCTGGCAAAAAAAACTCAGCTGTCCCGCTTCTGGATGGCAGATTGCAGGAGTCACTTTGAACCATACAACCAGCCTTACTTGGCACTGGTGCCACCTTGTATCTGGGAACCATCCTGCCTATCGTTGATTTTCAGGGGCCAGCCTACCACTCTCGGCCATAGGCCCCCAAACACAAACCACAGCCCTTTTCTCTAGCAAACAAAATTTAGCTGCCCCGCTTCTGGATGGCAAATTGCAGGAGCCACTGGGTACTACAAAAACAGCCCGACTTGGCACTGGTGCCACCTTGCGTCTGGTTACCATGCGGCGTATCGTGCATTTTAAGGAGCCAGGTGGCCACTCCCAGCCATATGCCCCCAAACACAACCCACGGCCCTTTTCTCTGGCAAACAAAACTCAGCTGCCCCGCTTCTGGATGGCAGATCGCAGGAGACACTTGGTACTATCAAACCAGCCCGACTTGGCACTGGTGCCACCTTTGGTCTGGGAACCATCCTGCGTATTGTGGATTGTCAGGAGACAGCCGACCACTCTCGGCCACAGACCCCAATCAAAAACAAAGGTCCGTTTCCCTGGCAAAAAAAACTCAGCTGCCCCGCTTCTGGATGGGAGATTGCAGGAGGCACTTGACACTGTCAAACGAGCCCCACTTTGTACTGGTGCCACCTTGGGTCTGGGAACCATGCTGCGTATCGTGGATTTTCAGGAGCCAGCCGGCCACTGCCAGCCACAGGCCCCCAAACAAAAACCACAGCCTTTTTCTCTGGCAATAAAAACTCAGCTGCCCCGCTTCTGGATGGCAGATTGCAGGAGCCACTTGGTACTATCAAACCAGCCCGACTTGGCACTGGTGCCACCTTGGGTCTGGGAACCATCCTGCCTGTCGTGGATTTTAAGGAGCCAGCCGGCTACTCCCAGCCACAGGCCCCCAACAAAAACCACGGCCCTTTTTTCTCGCAAACAAAACTTAGCTGCCTCACTTCTGGATGGCAGATTGCAGGAGTCACTTGGTGTAATCAAACCAGCCCGACTTGGCACTGGTGCCACCTTGGGTCTGGGAACCATCCTGCGTATCGTGGATTCTAAGGAGCCAGCCGGCCACTCCCAGCCACAGGCCCCCAAACAAAATCAACGGCGCTGTTCCCTGGAAAACAAAACACACCTGCCAACTTTTTGATGGAGTTTGCAGGAGCCACTTGGTACTATCAAACCAGCCCAACTTGGCACTGGTGCCACCATGGGTCTGGTAAACATCCTGCGTATCGTGGATTCTTAGGAGCCAGCCGGCCACTCCTAGCCACAGGCCCCCAAACAAAAACCTAGGCCTATTTCTCTGGCAAACAAAAGTAAGCTGCCCCGCTTCTGGATGGCAGATTGCAGGAGACACTTGGGACTATCAAACCAGCCCAACTTGGCACTGGTGCCACCTTGGATCTGGGAACCATGCTGTGTATCGTGGATTTTCAGGGGCCAGCCGGCCACTCTCAGCCATATGCCCCCAAACAGAAACCTCGGCCCGTTTCTCTGGCAAACAAAACTCAACTGCCCCTCTTCTGGATGGCAAATTGCAAGATGAACTTGATACTAAAACCGCAGGCCGACTTGGTAGTGGTGACACCTTGGGCCTGGGAACCATCATGCGTATCGAGCATTTTAAGGAGCCAGCCGGCCACTCCCAGCAATATGCCCCCAAAAACAATCCACGGAATTTTTCTCTGGCAAACAAAAATCAGCTGCCCCGCTTCTGGATGGCAGATTGCAGGAGCCACTTTGACCCATCAAACCAGCCCGACTTGGCACTGGTGCCACCTTGCATCCTGGAACCATGCTGCCTAGCGTGGATTTTCAGGGGCCAGCGGGCCACTCTCAGCTATATGCCCCCAAACAAAACCCACGGCCCGTTTCCCTGGCAAACAAAAGTAAGCTGCCCCGCTTCTGGATGGCAGATTGCAGGAACCACTTGGTAGTATCAAACCAGCCCGACTTGGCACTGGTGCCACCTTGGGTCTGGGAACCATCCTGCGTATCGTGGATTCTAAGGAGCCAGCCGGCCACTCCCAGCCACAGGCCCCCAAATACAAACAAAGGCGCTTTTCCCTGGAAAACAAAACTCGCCTGCCGACTTTTTGATGGCAGATTGCAGGAGCAACTTGGTACTATCAAACCAGCCCAACTTGGCACTGGTGCCACCATGGGTCTGGTAACCATCCTGCCTATTGTAGCTTTCCAGGAGCCAGCCGGTCACTCCCAGCCATAGGCCCCCAGTCACAAACCTCGGCCCGTTTCCCTGGCAAACAAAAGTAAGCTGCCCCGCTTCTGGATGGCAGATTGCAGGAGCCACTTGGTACTATCAAACCAGCCCGACTTGGCACTGGTGCCACCTTGGGTCTGGGAACCATGCTGCGTATCGCAGATTCTAAGGCGCCAGTCGGCCACTCCCAGCCACAAGACCCCAAACACAAACAACGGCGCTTTTCTCTGGCAAACAAAACTCAACTGCCCCTCTTCTGGATGGCAAATTGCAGGACGCACTTGGTACTATCAAACCAGCACGACTTGGCACTGGTGCCACCTTGGGTCTGGGAACCATCCTGCGTATTGTGGATTGTCAGGAGCCAGCTGGACACTCTCGGCCACAGACCCCAATCAAAAACAACGGCCCGTTTCACAGGCAAACAAAACTCAGCTGCCCCGCTTCTGGATGGGAGATTGCAGGAGGCACTTGACACTGTGAAACCAGCCCCACTTGGCACTGGTGCCACCTTGGGTCTGGGAACCATGCTGCGTATCATGGATTTTCAGGAGCCAGCCGGCCACTCCCAGCCATAGGCCCCCAAACAAAAACCACAGCCTTTTTCTCTGGCAAACAAAATTCAGCTGCCCCGCTTCTGGATGGCAGATTGCAGGAGCCACTTGGGACTATCACACCAGCATAACATGGCACTGCTGCCACCTTGGATCTGGGAATCATCCTTCCTATCGTGGATTTTCAGGGGCCAGCCGGTCACTCTCAGCCATAGGCCCCAAACACAAACCACGGCCCTTTTCTCTGGAAAACAAAACTCAACTGCCCCTCTTCTGGATGGCAGATTGCAGGAGCCACTGGGTACTATGAAACCAGCCCTACTTGGCACTGGTGCCACCTTGGGTCTGGGAACCATGCTGCGTATCATGGATTTTCAGGAGCCAGCCGTCCACTGCCAGCCACAGGCCCCGAAACACAAACAACAGCCTTTTTCTCTGGCAAACAAAATTCAGCTGCCCCGCTTCTGGATGGCAGATTGCAGGAACCACTTGGTACTAACAAACCAGCCCGACTTGGCACTGGTGCCACCTTGGGTCTGGGAACCATCCTGCGTGTCGTGGATTCTAAGGAGCCAGCTGGCCACTCCCAGCCACAGGCCCCAAAACACACACAACGGCGCTTTTCCCTGGAAAACAAAACTCGCCTGCCAACTTTTTGATGGCAGATTGCAGGAGCCACTTGGTACTATCAAACCAGCCCAACTTGCCACGGGTGCCACCATGGGTCTGGTCACCATCCTGCCTATCGTAGCTTTTCAGGAGCCAGCCGGTCACTCCCTGCCATAGGCCCCGAGACACAAAGCTCGGCCCGTTTCCCTGGCAAACAAAAGTAAGCTGCCCCGCTTCTGGATGGCAGATTGCAGGAGCCACTTGGTACTATCAAACCAGCCCGACTTGGCACTGGTACCACCTTGGGTCTGGGAACCATCCTGCCTATCGTGGATTTTAAGGAGCCAGCCGGCTACTCCCCGCCACAGGCCCCCAACAAAAACCACGGCCCTTTTTTCTGGCAAACAAAACTTAGCTGCCTCACTTATGGATGGCAGATTGCAGGAGCCACTTGGTGTAATCAAACCAGCCCGACCTGGCACTGGTGTCACCTTGGGTCTGGGAACCATCCTGCGTATCGTGGATTCTAAGGAGCCAGCCGGCCACTCCCAGCCACAGGCCCCCAAACAAAATCAACGGCGCTGTTCCCTGGAAAACAAAACACGCCTGCCAACTTTTTGATTGAGTTTGCAGGAGCCACTTGGTACTATCAAACCAGCCCAACTTGGCACTGGTGCCACCATGGGTCTGGTAAACATCCTGCGTATCGTGGATTCTTAGGAGCCAGCAGGCCACTCCTAGCCACAGGCCCCCAAACAAAAACCTAGGCCTATTTCTCTGGCAAACAAAAGTAAGCTGCCCCGCTTCTGGATGGCAGATTGCAGGAGACACTTGGGACTATCAAACCAGCCCAACTTGGGACTGGTGCCACCTTGGATCTGGGAACCATGTTGTGTATCGTGGATTTTCAGAGGCCAGCCGGCCACTCTCAGCCATATGTCCCCAAACAGAAACCTCGGCCCGTTTCTCTGGCAAACAAAACTCAACTGCCCCTCTTCTGGATGGCAAATTGCAGGATGAACTTGATACTAAAACCGCAGGCCGACTTGGTAGTGGTGACACCTTGGGCCTGGGAACCATCATGCGTATCGAGCATTTTAAGGAGCCAGCCGGCCACTCCCAGCAATATGCCCCCAAAAACAATCCACGGAATTTTTCTCTGGCAAACAAAAATCAGCTGCCCCGCTTCTGGATGGCAGATTGCAGGAGCCACTTTGCACCATCAAACCAGCCCGACTTGGCACTGGTGCCACCTTGCATCTGGGAACCATGCTGCCTAGCGTGGATTTTCAGGGGCCAGCGGGCCACTCTCAGCTATATGCCCCCAAACAAAACCCACGGCCCGTTTCCCTGGCAAACAAAAGTAAGCTGCCCTGCTTCTGGATGGCAGATTGCAGGAACCACTTGGTAGTATCAAACCAGCCCGACTTGGCACTGGTGCCACCTTGGGTCTGGGAACCATCCTGCGTATCGTGGATTCTAAGGAGCCAGCCGGCCACTCCCAGCCACAGGCCCCCAAACACAAACAACGGCGCTTTTCCCTGGAAAACAAAACTCGCCTGCCAACTTTTTGATGGCAGATTGCAGGAGCAACTTGGTACTATCAAACCAGCCCAACTTGGCACTGGTGCCACCATGGGTCTGGTCACCATCCTGCCTATTGTAGCTTTCCAGGACCAGCCGGTCACTCCCAGCCTTAGGCCCCCAAACACAACCCACGGCCCGTTTCCCTGGCAAACAAAAGTAAGCTGCCCCGCTTCTGGATGGCAGATTGCAGGAGCCACTTGGTACTATCAAACCAGCCCAACTTGGAACTGGTGCCACCTTGGGTCTGGGAACCATGCTGCGTATCGCAGATTCTAAGGCGCCAGTCGGCCACTCCCAGCCACAAGACCCCAAACACAAACAACGGCGCTTTTCTCTGGCAAACAAAACTCAACTGCCCCTCTTCTGGATGGCAAATTGCAGGACGCACTTGGTACTATCAAACCAGCAAGACTTGGCACTGGTGCCACCTTGGGTCTGGGAACCATCCTGCATATTGTGGATTGTCAGGAGCCAGCTGAACATTCTCGGCCACAGACCCCAATCAAAAACAACGGCCCGTTTCACAGGCAAACAAAAGTAAGCTGCCCCGCTTCTGGATGGGAGATTGCAGGAGGCACTTGACACTGTGAAACCAGCCCCACTTGGCACTGGTGCCACCTTGGGTCTGGGAACCATGCTGCGTATCATGGATTTTCAGGAGCCAGCCGGCCACTCCCAGCCATAGGCCCCCAAACAAAAACCACAGCCTTTTTCTCTGGCAAACAAAATTCAGCTGCCCCACTTCTGGATGGCAGATTGCAGGAGCCACTTGGGAGTATCACACCAGCACAACATGGCACTGCTGCCACCTTGGATCTGGGAACCATCCTTCCTAACGTGGATTTTCAGGAGCCAGCCGTCCACTGCAAGCCACAGGCCCCGAAACACAAACAACAGCCTTTTTCTCTGACAAACAAAATTCAGCTGCCCCGCTTCTGGATGGCAGATTGCAGGAACCACTTGGTACTAACAAACCAGCCCGACTTGGCACTGGTGCCACCTTGGGTCTGGGAACCATCCTGCGTATCGTGGATTCTAAGGAGCCAGCTGGCCACTCCCAGCCACAGGCCCCAAAATACACACAACGGCGCTTTTCCCTGGAAAACAAAACTCGCCTGCCAACATTTTGATGGCAGATTGCAGGAGCCACTTGGTACTATCAAACCAGCCCAACTTGGCACTGGTGCCACCATGGGTCTGGTAACCATCCTGCCTATCGTAGCTTTTAAGGAGCCAGCCAGGCACTCCCAGCCATAGGCCCCCAGAAAAAAACCTCGGTCCGTTTCCCTGGAAAACAAAAGTAAGCTGCCCCGCTTCTGGATGGCAGATTGCAGGAGCCACTTGGTGCTATCAAACCAGCCCGACTTGGCACTGGTGCCACCTTGGGTCTGGGAACCATCCTGCGTATCCTGTGTTCTAAGGAGCCAGCCGGTCACTCCCAGCCACAGTCCCCCAAACAGAAACAACGGCGCTTTTCCCTGGAAAACAAAACTGACCTGCCAACTTTTTGATGGCAGATTGCAGGAGCCACTTGGTACTATCAAACCAGCCCAACTTGGCACTGGTGCCACCATGGGTCTGGTCACCATCCTGCCTATCGTAGCTTTTCAGGAGCCAGCCGGTCACTCCCAGCCATAGGTCCCCAGACAAATACCTCGGCCCGTTTCCCTGGCAAACAAAAGTAAGCTGCCCCGCTTCTGGATGGCAGATTGCAGGAGCCACTTGGTACAATCAAACCAGCCCAACTTGACACTGGTGCCACCTTGGCTCTGGGAACCATGCTGCGTAACCCGGATTCTAAGACGACAGGCAGCCACTGCCAGCCACAGGCCTCCAAACAAAATCAACGGCGCTTTTCCTGGAAAACAAAACTCGCCTGACAACTTTTAGATGGCAGATTGCAGGAGCCAGTTGGTACCATCAAACCAGCCCAACTTGGCACTGGTGCCACCTTGGGTCTGGGAACCATCCTGCCTATTGTTGCTTTTCAGGAGCCAGCCGGTCACTTCTAGCCCTAGGCCCCCAGTCATAAACCTCGGCCCGTTTCCCTGGCACACAAATGTAAGCTACCCCGCTTCAGGATGGCAGATTGTAGGAGCCACTTTTCACCATCAAACCAGCCCGACGTGGCACTGGTGCCACCTTGGGTCTGGGAACCATCCTGCGTATCGTGTGTTCTAAGGAGCCAGCCGGCCACTCCCAGCCACAGTCCCCCAAACACAAACAACGGCGCTTTTCCCTGGAAAACAAAACTGGCCTGCCAACTTTTTGATGGCAGATTGCAGGAGCCACTTGGTACTATCAAACCAGCCCAACTTGGCACTGGTGCCACCATGGGTCTGGTCACCATCCTGCCTATCGTAGCTTTTCAGGAGCCAGGCGGTCACTCCCAGCCATAGGCCCCCAGACACAAACCTCGGCCCGTTTCCCTGGCAAACAAAAGTAAGCTGCCCCGCTTCTGCATGGCAGATTGCAGGTGCTATTTAGTACTATCAAACCAGCCCGACTTGGCACTGGTGCCACCTCTGGTCTGGGAACCATCCTGCCTATCGTGGATTTTCAGGCGCCAGACGGCCACAATCAGCCATATGCCCCCAAAAACAAACCACGGCCCTTTTCTCTGGTAAACAAAACTCAACTGCCCCTCTTCTGGATGGCAAATTTTAGGACGCACTTTGTACTACGAAAACCGCCCGACTTGGCACTGGTGCCACCTTGGGTCAGGGAACCATCCTGCCTATCGTAGCTTTTTAAGGAGCCAGCAGGCCACGCCCAGCCATATAGCCCCAAAAACAATCCACGGACCATTTCTCTTGGAAACAAAAATCCGCTGCCCCGCGTCAGGATGGCAGATTGCAGGAGCCACGTTGCACCATCAAACCACCCCGACTTGGCACTGGTGCCATCTTGGATCTGGGAACCATCCTGCCTATCGTAGCTTTTCAGGAGCCAGCCGGTTACTCCCAGCCATAGGCCCCCAGACAGAAAGCTCTGCCCGTTTCCCTGGCAAACAAAAGTAAGCTACCCCGCTTCTGGATGGCAGATTGCAGGAGCCACTTGGTACTATCAAACCAGCCCAACTTGACACTGGTGCCACTTTGGGTCTGGGAACCATGCTGCGTAACGTAGATTCTAAGGCACCAGGCGGCCACTCCCAGCCACAGGCCCCCAAATACAAACAACGGCGCTTTTCCCTGGAAAACAAAACTCGCCTGCCAGCTTTTTGATGGCAGATTGCAGGAGCCACTTGGTACTATCAAATCATCCCAACTTGGCACTGGTGCCACCATGGGTCTGGTCACCATCCTGCCTATCGTAGCTTTTCAGGAGCCAGCCGGTCACTCCCAGCCATAGGCCCCCATCACAAACCTCGGACCGTTTCCCTGGCAAACAAAATTAAGCTGCCCCGATTCTGGATGGCAGATTGCAGGAGCCACTTGGTAGTGTCAAAACAGCCCGACTTGGCACTGGTGCCACCTTGGGTCTGGGAACCATCCTGCGTATCGTGGATTCTAAGCAGCCACCCGGCCACTCCGTGCCACAGGCGCCTAAACACAAACAACGGCGCTTTTCCCTGGAAAACAAAACTCGCCTGCCAACATTTTGATGGCAGATTGCAGGAGCCACTTGGTACTATCAAACCAGCCCAACTTGGCACTGGTGCCACCATGGGTCTGGTCACCATCCTGCCTATCGTAGCTTTTCAGGAGCCAGCCGGTCACTCCCAGCCATAAACCCCCAGACACAAACCTCGGCCCGTTTCCCTGGAAAACAAAAGTAAGCACCCCCGATTCTGGATGGCAGATTGCAGGAGCCACTTGGTAGTATCAAATTAGCCCAACTTGGCACTGGTGCCATCATGGGTCTGGTAAACATCCTGCCTATCTTAGCTTTTCAGGAGCCGGCCGGTCACTCCCTGCCATAGGCCCCCAGAGAAATACCTCGGCCCGTTTCCCTGGCAAACAAAAGTAAGCTGCCCCTCTTCTGGATGGCAGATTGCAGGAACCACTTGCTACTGTCAAACCAGCCCAACTTGGCACTGGTGCCACCTTGGCTCTGGGAACCATGCTGCGTAACGTAGATTCTAAGAGGACAGGCGGACACTCCCAGCCACAGGCCTCTAAACAAAAACAACGGCGCGTTACCCTGGAAAACAAAACTCGCCTGCCAACTTTTTGATGGCAGATTGCAGGAGCCACTTGGTACTATCAAACCAGCCCAACTTGGCACTGGTGCCACCATGGGTCTGGTCACCATCCTGCCTATCGTAGCTTTTCAGGAGCCAGCCGGTCACTCCCAGCCATAGGCCCCCAGACAAATACCTCGGCCCGTTTCCCTGGCCAACAAATGTAAGCTGCCCCGCTTCTGGATGGCAGATTGCAGGAGCCACATGGTACTACGAAAACAGCCCGACTTGGCAGTGATGCCACCTTGGGTCAGGGAACCATCCTGCGTATCGATGTTTTTAAGGAGTCAGCCGGCAACGTCCAGCCATATACCCCCAAAAAAAACCCACGGAACTTTTCTCCAGCAAGCAAAAATCCGCTGCCCCGCGTCTGGATGGCAGATTGCAGGAGCTATTTAGTATTATCAAACCAGCCCGACTTGGCACTGGTGCCACCATGGGTCTGGTCACCATCCTGCCTATCGTAGCTTTTCAGGAGCCAGCCGGTCACTCTCAGCCATAGGCCCCAAACACAAACCACGGCCCTTTTCTCTGGAAAACAAAATTCAACTGCCCCTCTTCTGGATGGCAGATTGCAGGAGCCACTGGGTACTATGAAACCAGCCCGACTTGGCACTGGTGCCACCTTGGGTCTGGGAACCATGCTGCGTATCATGGATTTTCAGGAGCCAGCCGTCCACTGCCAGCCACAGGCCCCGAAACACAAACAACAGCCTTTTTCTCTGGCAAACAAAATTCAGCTGCCCCGCTTCTGGATGGCAGATTGCAGGAACCACTTGGTACTAACAAACCAGCCCGACTTGGCACTGGTGCCACCTTGGGTCTGGGAACCATCCTGCGTATCGTGGATTCTAAGGAGCCAGCTGGCCACTCCCAGCCACAGGCCCCAAAACACACACAACGGCGCTTTTCACTGGAAAACAAAACTCGCCTGCCAACTTTTTGATTGCAGATTGCAGGAGCCACTTGGTACTATCAAACCAGCCCAACTTGGCACTGGTGCCACCATGGGTCTGGTCACCATCCTGCCTATCGTAGCTTTTCAGGAGCCAGCCGGTCACTCCCAGCCATAGGCCCCCAGACACAAAGCTCGGACCGTTTCCCTGGCAAACAAAAGTAAGCTGCCCCGCTTCTGGATGGCAGATTGCAGGATCCACTTGTTATTATCAAACCAGCCCGACTTGGTACTGGTGCCACCTCTGGTCTGGGTACCATCCTGGGTATCGTGGATCCTAAGGAGCCAGCCGGCCACTCCCAGCCACAGGCCCCCAAACAAAAACAACGGCGATTTTCCCTGGAAAACAAAACTCGCCTGACAACTTTTTGATGGCAGATTGCAGGAACCACTTGGTACTATCAAACCAGCCCAACTTGGCACTGGTGCCACCTTGGGTCTGGGAACCATGCTGCGTATCGTGGATTCTAAGGAGCCAGCCGGCCACTCCAGCCACAGGCCCGCAGACACAAACAACGGCGCTTTTCCCTGGAAAACAAAACTCGCCTGCCAACATTTTGATGGCAGATTGCAGGAGCCACTTGGTACTATGAAATCAGCCCAACTTGGCACTGGTGCCACCATGGGTCTGGTCACCATCCTGCCTATCGTAGCTTTTCAGGAGCCAGCCGGTCACTCCCTCCCATAGGCCCCGAGACACAAAGCTCGGCCCGTTTCCCTGGCAAACAAAAGTAAGCTGCCCCGCTTCTGGATGGTAGATTGCAGGAACCATTTGCTACAATCAAACTAGCCCAACTTGGCACTGGTGCCACCTCAGGTCTGGGTACCATCCTGCGTATTTTGGATTCTAAGGAGCCAGCCGGCCACTCCCAGCCACAGGCCCCCAAACACAAACAACGGCGCTTTTCCCTGGAAAACAAAACTCGCCTGCCAACATTTTGATGGCAGATTGCAGGAGCCACTTGGTACTATCAAACCAGCCCAACTTGGCACTGGTGCCACCATGGGTCTGGTCACCATCCTGCCTATCGTAGTTTCTCAGGAGCCAGCCGGTCACTCCCTTCCATAGGCCCCCAGACAAAACCTCGGCCCGTTTCCCTGGCAAACAAAAGTAAGCTGCCCCGCTTCTGGATGGCAGATTGCAGGACGCACTTGGTAGTATCAAACCAGCCCAACTTGGCACTGGTGCCACCTCAGGTCTGGGAACCATGCTGCGTATCGTGGATTCTAATTAGCCATCTGGCCACTCCCAGCCACAGGCCCCCAAACAAAAACAACGGCGCTTTTACCTGGATAACAAACTCGCCTGCCAACTTTTTGATGGCAGTTTGCAGGAGCCACTTGGTACTATCAAACCAGCCCAACTTGGCACTGGTGCCACCATGGGTCTGGTCACCATCCTGCCTATCGTAGCTTTTCAGGAGACAGCCGGTCACTCCCAGCCATAGGCCCCCAGACAAAAACCTCGGCCCTTTTCCCTGGCAAACAAAAGTAAGTTAACCCGCTTCTGGATGGCAAATTGCAGGAGACACTTTTCACCATCAAACTAGCCCGACTTGGCACTGGTGTCACCTCTGGTCTGGGAACCATCCTGCCTGTCGTGGATTCTAATCAGCCAGCCGGCCACTCCCAGCCACAGGCCCCCAAACACAAACAACGGCGCTTTTCCCTGGGAAACAAAACTCGCCTGCCAACTTTTTGATGGCAGATTGCAGGAGCCACTTGGTACTATCAAACCAGCCCAACTTGGCACTGGTGCCACCATGGGTCTGGTCACAATCCTGCCTATCGTAGCCTTTCAGGAGCCAGCCGGTCACTCCCAGCCATAGGCCCCCAGACACAAACCTCGGCCCGTTTCCCTGGCAAACAAAAGTAAGCTGCCACGCTTCTGGATGGCAGATTGCAGGAAACACTTGGTACTATCAAACCAGCCCAACTTGGGACTGGTGCCACCTTGGGTCTGGGAACCATCCTGCGTATCGTGGATTCTAAGAAGCCAGCCGGCCACTCCCAGCCACAGGCCCCCAAACAAAAACAACGACGCTTTTCCCTGGAAAACAAAACTCGCCTGCCAACTTTTTGATGGCAGATTGCAGGAGCAACTTGGTACTATCAAACCAGCCCAACTTGGCACTGGTGCCACCTTGGGTCTGGGAACCATGCTGCGTATCGTGGATTCTAAGGAGCCAGCCGGCCACTCCAGCCACAGGCCCGCAGACAAAAACAACGGCGCTTTTCCCTGGAAAACAAAACTCGCCTGCCGACTTTTTGATGGCAGATGGCAGGAGCCACTTGGTACTATGAAATCAGCCGAACATGGCACTGGTGCCACCATGGGTCTGGTCACCATCCTGCCTATCGTAGCTTTTCAGGAGCCAGCCGGTCACTCCCAGCCATAGGCCCCCAGACAAAAAGCTCGGCCCGTTTCCCTGGCAAACAAAAGTAAGCTACCCCGCTTCTGGATGGCAGATTGCAGGAGCCACTTTGCACCATCAAACTAGCCCGTCTTGGCACTGGTGCCACCTCTGGTCTGGGAACCATCCTGCGTATCGTGGATTCTAATTATCCAGCCGGCCACTCCCTACCACAGGCCCCCAAACACAAACAACGGCGCTTTTCCCTGGAAAACAAAACTGGCCTGCCAACTTTTTGATGGCAGATTGCAGGAGCCACTTGGTACTATCAAACCAGCCCAACTTGGCACTTGTGCCACCATGGGTCTGGTCACAATCCTGCCTATCGTAACTTTTCAGGAGCCAGCCGGTCACTCCCAGCCATAGGTCCCCAGTTACAAACCTCGGCCCGTTTCCCTGGCAAACAAAAGTAAGCTGCCCCGCTTCTGGATGGCAGATTGCAGGAGCCACTTGGTACTATCAAACCAGCCCGACTTGGCACTGGTGCCACCTCTGGTCTGGGACCCATCCTGCGTATCGTGGATTCTAAGGAGCCAGTCGGCCACTCCCAGCCACAGGCCCCCAAACACAAACAACGGCCCGTTTCCGTGGCAAACAAAAGTAAGCTGCCCCGTTTCAGGATGGCAGATTGCAGGAACCACTTGGCAGTATCAAACCAGCACAACTTGGCACTGGTGGCACCTCTTGTCTGGTAACCATGCTGCGTATCGTGGTTTCTAAGGAGCCAGCCGGGCACTCCCAACCACAGGTCCCCAAACAAAAACAATGGCGCTTTTCCCTGGAAAACAAAACTCGCCTGCCAACTTTTTGATGGCAGATTGCAGGAGCCACTTGGTACTATCAAACCAGCCCAACTTGGCACTGGTGCCACCATGGGTCTGGTCACCATCCTGCCTATCGTAGCTTTTCAGGAGCCAGCCGGTCACTCCCAGCCATAGGCCCCGAGACAGAAAGCCCGGCCCGTTTCCCTTGCAAACAAAAGTAAGCTGCCCCGCTTCTGGATGGCAGATTGCAGGAGCCACTTTGCACCATCAAACTAGCCCGACTTGGCACTGGTGCCACCTTGGCTCTGGGAACCATGCTGCGTAACCCGGATTCTAAGACGACAGGCAGCCACTCCCAGCCACAGGCCCCCAAACACAAACAACGGCGCTTTTCCCTGGAAAATAAAAACTCGCCTGCCAAATTTTGACGGCAGATTGCAGGACCCACTTGGTACTATCAAATCAGCCCAACTTGGGACTGGTGCCACCATGGGTCTGGTAAACATCCTGCGTATCGTGGATTCTTAGGAGCCAGCAGGCCACTCCTAGCCACAGGCCCCCAAACAAAAACCTAGGCCTATTTCTCTGGCAAACAAAAGTAAGCTGCCCCGCTTCTGGATGGCAGATTGCAGGAGACACTTGGGACTATCAAACCAGCCCAACTTGGCACTGGTGCCACCTTGGATCTGGGAACCAGGTTGTGTATCGTGGATTTTCAGGGGCCACCCGGCCACTCTCAGCCATATGTCCCCAAACAGAAACCTCGGCCCGTTTCTCTGGCAAACAAAACTCAACTGCCCCTCTTCTGGATGGCAAATTGCAGGATGAACTTGATACTAAAACCACAGGCCGACTTGGTAGTGGTGACACCTTGGGCCTGGGAACCATCATGCGTATCGAGCATTTTAAGGAGCCAGCCGGCCACTCCCAGCAATATGCCCCCAAAAACAATCCACGGAATTTTTCTCTGGCAAACAAAAATCAGCTGCCCCGCTTCTGGATGGCAGATTGCAGGAGCCACTTTGCACCATCAAACCAGCCCGACTTGGCACTGGTGCCACCTTGCATCTGGGAACCATGCTGCCTAGCGTGGATTTTCAGGGGCCAGCGGGCCACTCTCAGCTATATGCCCCCAAACAAAACCCACGGCCCGTTTCCCTGGCAAACAAAAGTAAGCTGCCCTGCTTCTGGATGGCAGATTGCAGGAACCACTTGGTAGTATCAAACCAGCCCGACTTGGCACTGGTGCCACCTTGGGTCTGGGAACCATCCTGCGTATCGTGGATTCTAAGGAGCCAGCCGGCCACTCCCAGCCACAGGCCCCCAAACACAACAACGGCGCTTTTCCCTGGAAAACAAAACTCGCCTGCCAACTTTTTGATGGCAGATTGCAGGAGCAACTTGGTACTATCAAACCAGCCCAACTTGGCACTGGTGCCACCATGGGTCTGGTCACCATCCTGCCTATTGTAGCTTTCCAGGAGCCAGCCGGTCACTCCCAGCCATAGGCCCCCAAACACAAACCTCGGCCCGTTTCCCTGGCAAACAAAAGTAAGCTGCCCCGCTTCTGGATGGCAGATTGCAGGAGCCACTTGGTACTATCAAACCAGCCCAACTTGGAACTGGTGCCACCTTGGGTCTGGGAACCATGCTGCGTATCGCAGATTCTAAGGCGCCAGTCGGCCACTCCCAGCCACAAGCCCCCAAACACAAACAACGGCGCTTTTCTCTGGCAAACAAAACTCAACTGCCCCTCTTCTGGATGGCAAATTGCAGGACGCACTTGGTACTATAAAAACAGCCCGACTTGGCACTGGTGCCACCTTGGGTCTGGGAACCATCCTGCGTATCGATATTTTTAATGAGACAGCCGGCCACTCCCAGCGATATGCCCCCAAACACAACCCACGGCCCTTTCCTCTGGCAAACAAAACTCAGCTGCACCGCTTCTGGATGGCAGATTGCAGGAGCCACTTGGTACTATCAAACCAGCAAGACTTGGCACTGGTGCCACCTTGGGTCTGGGAACCATCCTGCGTATTGTGGATTGTCAGGACCCAGCTGAACATTCTCGGCCACAGACCCCAATCAAAAACAACGGCCCGTTTCACAGGCAAACAAAACTCAGCTGCCCCGCTTCTGGATGGGAGATTGCAGGAGGCACTTGACACTGTGAAACCAGCCCCACTTGGCACTGGTGCCACCTTGGGTCTGGGAACCATGCTGCGTATCATGGATTTTCAGGAGCCAGCCGGCCACTCCCAGCCATAGGCCCCCAAACAAAAACCATAGCCTTTTTCTCTGGCAAACAAAATTCAGCTGCCCCACTTCTGGATGGCAGATTGCAGGAGCCACTTGGGACTATCACACCAGCACAACATGGCACTGCTGCCACCTTGGATCTGGGAACCATCCTTCCTATCGTGGATTTTCAGGGGCCAGCCGGTCACTCTCAGCCATAGGCCCCAAACACAAACCACGGCCCTTTTCTCTGGAAAACAAAACTCAACTGCCCCTCTTCTGGATGGCAGATTGCAGGAGCCAGTGGGTACTATGAAACTAGCCCTACTTGGCACTGGTGCCACCTTGGGTCTGGGAACCATGCTGCGTATCATGGATTTTCAGGAGCCAGCCGTCCACTGCCAGCCACAGGCCCCGAAACACAAACAACAGCCTTTTTCTCTGGCAAACAAAATTCAGCTGCCCCGCTTCTGGATGGCAGATTGCAGGAACCACTTGGTACTAACAAACCAGCCCGACTTGGCACTGGTGCCACCTTGGGTCTGGGAACCATCCTGCGTATCGTGGATTCTAAGGAGCCAGCTGGCCACTCCCAGCCACAGGCCCCAAAATACACAACGGAGCTTTTCCCTGGAAAACAAAACTCGCCTGCCAACTTTTTGATGGCAGATTGCAGGAGCCACTTGGTACTATCAAACCAGCCCAACTTGGCACTGGTGCCACCATGGGTCTGGTCACCATCCTGCCTATCGTAGCTTTTCAGGAGCCAGCCGGTCACTCCCAGCCATAGGCCCCCTGACACAAAGCTCGGTCCGTTTCCCTGGAAAACAAAAGTAAGCTGCCCCGCTTCTGGATGGCAGATTGCAGGAGCCACTTGGTGCTATCAAACCAGCCCGACTTGGCACTGGTGCCACCTTGGGTCTGGGAACCATCCTGCGTATCCTGTGTTCTAAGGAGCCAGCCGGCCACTCCCCGCCACAGTCCCCCAAACACAAACAACGGCGCTTTTCCCTGGAAAACAAAACTGACCTGCCAACTTTTTGATGGCAGATTGCAGGAGCCACTTGGTACTATCAAACCAGCCCAACTTGGCACTGGTGCCACCATGGGTCTGGTCACCATCCTGCCTATCGTAGCTTTTCAGGAGCCAGCCGGTCACTCCCAGCCATAGGCCCCCAGACAAATACCTCGGCCCGTTTCCCTGGCAAACAAAAGTAAGCTACCCCGCTTCTGGATGGCAGATTGCAGGAGCCACTTGGTACAATCAAACCAGTCCAACTTGACACTGGTGCCACCTTGGCTCTGGGAACCATGCTGCGTAACCCGGATTCTAAGACGACAGGCAGCCACTGCCAGCCACAGGCCTCCAAACAAAATCAACGGCGCTTTTCCCTGGAAAACAAAACTCGCCTGACAACTTTTAGATGGCAGATTGCAGGAGCCAGTTGGTACCATCAAACCAGCCCAACTTGGCACTGGTGCCACCTTGGGTCTGGGAACCATCCTGCCTATTGTTGCTTTTCAGGAGCCAGCCGGTCACTTCTAGCCCTAGGCCCCCAGTCATAAACCTCGGCCCGTTTCCCTGGCACACAAATGTAAGCTACCCCGCTTCAGGATGGCAGATTGCAGGAGCCACTTTTCACCATCAAACCAGCCCGACTTGGCACTGGTGCCACCTTGGGTCTGGGAACCATCCTGCGTATCGTGTGTTCTAAGGAGCCAGCCGGCCACTCCCAGCCACAGTCCCCCAAACACAAACAACGGCGCTTTTCCCTGGAAAACAAAACTGGCCTGCCAACTTTTTGATGGCAGATTGCAGGAGCCACTTGGTACTATCAAACCAGCCCAACTTGGCACTGGTGCCACCATGGGTCTGGTAACCATCCTGCCTATCGTAGCTTTTCAGGAGCCAGGCGGTCACTCCCAGCCATAGGCCCCCAGACACAAACCTCGGCCCGTTTCCCTGGCAAACAAAAGTAAGCTGCCCCGCTTCTGCATGGCAGATTGCAGGTGCTATTTAGTACTATCAAACCAGCCCGACTTGGCACTGGTGCCACCTCTGGTCTGGGAACCATCCTGCCTATCGTGGATTTTCAGGGGCCAGACGGCCACTATCAGCCATATGCCCCCAAAAACAAACCACGGCCCTTTTCTCTGGTAAACAAAACTCAACTGCCCCTCTTCTGGATGGCAAATTTTAGGACGCACTTTGTACTACGAAAACCGCCCGACTTGGCACTGGTGCCACCTTGGGTCAGGGAACCATCCTGCCTATCGTAGCTTTTCAGGAGCCAGCCGGTCACTCCCAGCCATAGGTCCCCAGACAAATACCTCGGCCCGTTTCCCTGGCAAACAAAAGTAATCTGCCCCGCTTCTGGATGGCAGATTGCAGGAGCCACTTGGTACTATCAAACCAGCCCAACTTGACACTGGTGCCACCTTGGCTCTGGGAACCATGCTGCGTAACCCGGATTCTAAGACGACAGGCAGCCACTGCCAGCCACAGGCCTCCAAACAAAATCAACGGCGCTTTTCCCTGGAAAACAAAACTCGCCTGACAACTTTTAGATGGCAGATTGCAGGAGCCAGTTGGTACCATCAAACCAGCCCAACTTGGCACTGGTGCCACCTTGGGTCTGGGAACCATCCTGCCTACTGTTGCTTTTCAGGAGCCAGCCGGTCACTTCTAGCCCTAGGCCCCCAGTCATAAACCTCGGCCCGTTTCCCTGGCACACAAATGTAAGCTACCCCGCTTCAGGATGGCAGATTGCAGGAGCCACTTTTCACCATCAAACCAGCCCGACTTGGCACTGGTGCCACCTTGGGTCTGGGAACCATCCTGCGTATCGTGTGTTCTAAGGAGCCACCTGGCCACTCCCAGCCACAGTCCCCCAAACACAAACAACGGCGCTTTTCCCTGGAAAACAAAACTGGCCTGCCAACTTTTTGATGGCAGATTGCAGGAGCCACTTGGTACTATCAAACCAGCCCAACTTGGCACTGGTGCCACCTTGGGTCTGGGAACCATCCTGCCTACTGTTGCTTTTCAGGAGCCAGCCGGTCACTTCTAGCCCTAGGCCCCCAGTCATAAACCTCGGCCCGTTTCCCTGGCACACAAATGTAAGCTACCCCGCTTCAGGATGGCAGATTGCAGGAGCCACTTTTCACCATCAAACCAGCCCGACTTGGCACTGGTGCCACCTTGGGTCTGGGAACCATCCTGCGTATCGTGTGTTCTAAGGAGCCAGCCGGCCACTCCCAGCCACAGTCCCCCAAACACAAACAACGGCGCTTTTCCCTGGAAAACAAAACTGGCCTGCCAACTTTTTGATGGCAGATTGCAGGAGCCACTTGGTACTATCAAACCAGCCCAACTTGGCACTGGTGCCACCATGGGTCTGGTCACCATCCTGCCTATCGTAGCTTTTCAGGAGCCAGGCGGTCACTCCCAGCCATAGGCCCCCAGACACAAACCTCGGCCCGTTTCCCTGGCAAACAAAAGTAAGCTGCCCCGCTTCTGCATGGCAGATTGCAGGTGCTATTTAGTACTATCAAACCAGCCCGACTTGGCACTGGTGCCACCTCTGGTCTGGGAACCATCCTGCCTATCGTGGATTTTCAGGCGCCAGACGGCCACTATCAGCCATATGCCCCCAAAAACAAACCACGGCCCTTTTCTCTGGTAAACAAAACTCAACTGCCCCTCTTCTGGATGGCAAATTTTAGGACGCACTTTGTACTACGAATACCGCCCGACTTGGCACTGGTGCCACCTTGGGTCAGGGAACCATCCTGCCTATCGTAGCTTTTTAAGGAGCCAGCAGGCCACGCCCAGCCATATAGCCCCAAAAACAAACCACGGACCATTTCTCTTGGAAACAAAAATCCGCTGCCCCGCGTCAGGATGGCAGATTGCAGGAGCCACTTTGCACCATCAAACCACCCCGACTTGGCACTGGTGCCATCTTGGATCTGGGAACCATCCTGCCTATCGTAGCTTTTCAGGAGCCAGCCGGTTACTCCCAACCATAGCCCCCAGACAGAAAGCTCTGCCCGTTTCCGTGGCAAACAAAAGTAAGCTGCCCCGCTTCTGGATGGCAGATTGCAGGAGCCACTTGGTACTATCAAACCAGCCCAACTTGGCACTGGTGCCACCATGGGTCTGGTCACCATCCTGCCTATCGTAGCTTTTCAGGAGCCAGCCGGTCACTCCCAGCCATAGGCCCCCAGACAAATACCTCGGCCCGTTTCCCTGGCAAACAAATGTAAGCTGCCCTGCTTCTGGATGGCAGATTGCAGGAGCCACATGGTACTATCAAACCAGGCCAACATGGCACTGGTGCCACCTTGGCTCTGGGAACCATCCTGCCTATCGTGGATTTTCAGGCGCCAGCCGGCCACTCTCAGCCATATGCCCCCAAACACAAACCACGGCCCTTTTCTCTGGTAAACAAAACTCAACTGCCCCTCTTCTGGATGGCAAATTGCAGGACGCACTTGGTACTACGAAAACAGCCCGACTTGGCAGTGATGCCACCTTGGGTCAGGGAACCATCCTGCGTATCGATGTTTTTAAGGAGTCAGCCGGCAACGTCCAGCCATATACCCCCAAAAAAAACCCACGGAACCTTTCTCCAGCAAGCAAAAATCCGCTGCCCCGCGTCTGGATGGCAGATTGCAGGAGCTATTTAGTATTATCAAACCAGCCCGACTTGGCACTGGTGCCACCATCGGTCTGGTCACCATCCTGCCTATCGTAGCTTTTCAGGAGCCAGCCGGTCACTCTCAGCCATAGGCCCCAAACACAAACCACGGCCCTTTTCTCTGGAAAACAAAACTCAACTGCCCCTCTTCTGGATGGCAGATTGCAGGAGCCACTGGGTACTATGAAACCAGCCCTACTTGGCACTGGTGCCACCTTGGGTCTGGGAACCATGCTGCGTATCATGGATTTTCAGGAGCCAGCCGTCCACTGCCAGCCACAGGCCCCGAAACACAAACAACAGCCTTTTTCTCTGGCAAACAAAATTCAGCTGCCCCGCTTCTGGATGGCAGATTGCAGGAACCACTTGGTACTAACAAACCAGCCCGACTTGGCACTGGTGCCACCTTGGGTCTGGGAACCATCCTGCGTATCGTGGATTCTAAGGAGCCAGCTGGCCACTCCCAGCCACAGGCCCCAAAACACACACAACGGCGCTTTTCCCTGGAAAACAAAACTCGCCTGCCAACTTTTTGATGGCAGATTGCAGGAGCCACTTGGTACTATCAAACCAGCCCAACTTGGCACTGGTGCCACCATGGGTCTGGTCACCATCCTGCCTATCGTAGCTTTTCAGGAGCCAGCCGGTCACTCCCAGCCATAGGCCCCCAGACACAAAGCTCGGCCTGTTTCCCTGGCACACAAAAGTAAGCTACCGCACTTCTGGATGGCAGATTGCAGGAGCCACTTTGCACCATCAAATCAGCCCAACTTGGCACTGGTGCCACCTTGGCTCTGGGAACCATGCTGCGTAACCCGGATTCTAAGACGACAGGCAGCCACTGCCAGCCACAGGCCTCCAAACAAAATCAACGGCGCTTTTCCCTGGAAAACAAAACTCGCCTGACAACTTTTAGATGGCAGATTGCAGGAGCCAGTTGGTACCATCAAACCAGCCCAACTTGGCACTGGTGCCACCTTGGGTCTGGGAAACATCCTGCCTATTGTTGCTTTTCAGGAGCCAGCCGGTCACTCCTAGCCCTAGGCCCCCAGTCATAAACCTCGGCCCGTTTCCCTGGCACACAAAAGTAAGCTACCCCGCTTCAGGATGGCAGATTGCAGGAGCCACTTTTCACCATCAAACCAGCCCGACGTGGCACTGGTGCCACCGTGGGTCTGGGAACCATCCTGCGTATCGTGTGTTCTAAGGAGCCAGCCGGCCACTCCCACCAACAGTCCCCCAAACACAAACAACGGCGCTTTTCCCTGGAAAACAAAACTCGCCTGACAACTTTTTGATGGCAGATTGCAGGAGCCACTTGGTACTATCAAACCAGCCCAACTTGGCACTGGTGCCACCATGGGTCTGGTCACCATCCTGCCTATCGTAGCTTTTCAGGAGCCAGCCGGTCACTCCCAGCCATAGGCCCCCAGACACAAACCTCGGCCCGTTTCCCTGGCAAACAAAAGTAAGCTGCCCCGCTTCTGCATGGCAGATTGCAGGTGCTATTTAGTACTATCAAACCAGCCCGACTTGGCACTGGTGCCACCTCTGGTCTGGGAACCATCCTGCCTATCGTGGATTTTCAGGCGCCAGACGGCCACTATCAGCCATATGCCCCCAAAAACAAACCACGGCCCTTTTCTCTGGTAAACAAAACTCAACTGCCCCTCTTCTGGATGGCAAATTTTAGGACGCACTTTGTACTACGAAAACCGCCCGACTTGGCACTGGTGCCACCTTGGGTCAGGGAACCATCCTGCCTATCGTAGCTTTTTAAGGAGCCAGCAGGCCACGCCCAGCCATATAGCCCCAAAAACAAACCACGGACCATTTCTCTTGGAAACAAAAATCCGCTGCCCCGCGTCAGGATGGCAGATTGCAGGAGCCACGTTGCACCATCAAACCACCCCGACTTGGCACTGGTGCCATCTTGGATCTGGGAACCATCCTGCATATCGTAGCTTTTCAGGAGCCAGCCGGTTACTCCCAACCATAGGCCCCCAGACAGAAATCTCTGCCCGTTTCCCTGGCAAACAAAAGTAAGCTACCCCGCTTCTGGATGGCAGATTGCAGGAGCCACTTGGTACTATCAAACCAGCCCAACTTGACACTGGTGCCACTTTGAGTCTGGGAACCATGCTGCGTAACGTAGATTCTAAGGCGCCAGGCGGCCACTCCCAGCCACAGGCCCCCAAATACAAACAACGGCGCTTTTCCCTGGAAAACAAAACTCGCCTGCCAGCTTTTTGATGGCAGATTGCAGGAGCCACTTGGTACTATCAAATCATCCCAACTTGGCACTGGTGCCACTATGGGTCTGGGAACCATCCTGCCAATTGTACCATTTCAGGAGCCAGCCGGTCACTCCCAGCCATAGGCCCCCATCACAAACCTCGGACCGTTTCCCTGGCAAACAAAATTAAGCTGCCCCGATTCTGGATGGCAGATTGCAGGAGCCACTTGGTAGTGTCAAAACAGCCCGACTTGGCACTGGTGCCACCTTGGGTCTGGGAACCATCCTGCGTATCGTGGATTCTAAGCAGCCACCCGGCCACTCCGTGCCACAGGCGCCCAAACACAAACAACGGCGCTTTTCCCTGGAAAACAAAATTCGCCTGCCAACATTTTGATGGCAGATTGCAGGAGCCACTTGGTACTATCAAACCAGCCCAACTTGGCACTGGTGCCACCATGGGTCTGGTCACCATCCTGCCTATCGTAGCTTTTCACTAGCCAGCCGGTCACTCCCAGCCATAAACCCCCAGACACAAACCTCGGCCCGTTTCCCTGGAAAACAAAAGTAAGCACCCCCGATTCTGGATGGCAGATTGCAGGAGCCACTTGGTAGTATCAAATTAGCCCAACTTGGCACTGGTGCCATCATGGGTCTGGTAAACATCCTGCCTATCTTAGCTTTTCAGGAGCCGGCCGGTCACTCCCTGCCATAGGCCCCCAGAGAAATACCTCGGCCCGTTTCCCTGGCAAACAAAAGTAAGCTGCCCCTCTTCTGGATGGCAGATTGCAGGAACCACTTGCTACTATCAAACCAGCCCAACTTGGCACTGGTGCCACCTTGGCTCTGGGAACCATGCTGCGTAACGTAGATTCTAAGAGGACAGGCGGACACTCCCAGCCACAGGCCTCTAAACAAAAACAACAGCGCGTTACCCTGGAAAACAAAACTCGCCTGCCAACTTTTTGATGGCAGATTGCAGGAGCCACTTGGTACTATCAAACCAGCCCAACTTGGCACTGGTGCCACCATGGGTCTGGTCACCATCCTGCCTATCGTAGCTTTTCAGGAGCCAGCCGGTCACTCCCAGCCATAGGCCCCCAGACAAATACCTCGGCCCGTTTCCCTGGCAAACAAAAGTAAGCTGCCCCGCTTCTGGATGGCAGATTGCAGGAGCCACATGGTACTATCAAACCAGGCCAACATGGCACTGGTGCCACCTTGGCTCTGGGAACCATCCTGCCTATCGTGGATTTTCAGGCGCCAGCCGGCCACTCTCAGCCATATGCCCCAAAACACAAACCACGGCCCTTTTCTCTGGTAAACAAAACTCAACTGCCCCTCTTCTGGATGGCAAATTGCAGGACGCACTTGGTACTACGAAAACAGCCCGACTTGGCAGTGATGCCACCTTGGGTCAGGGAACCATCCTGCGTATCGATGTTTTTAAGGAGTCAACCGGCAACGTCCAGCCATATACCCCCAAAAAAAACCCACGGAACTTTTCTCCAGCAAGCAAAAATCCGCTGCCCCGCGTCTGGATGGCAGATTGCAGGAGCTATTTAGTATTATCAAACCAGCCCGACTTGGCACTGGTGCCACCATCGGTCTGGTCACCATCCTGCCTATCGTAGCTTTTCAGGAGCCAGCCAGTCACTCTCAGCCATAGGCCCCAAACACAAACCACGGCCCTTTTCTCTGGAAAATAAAATTCAACTGCCCCTCTTCTGGATGGCAGATTGCAGGAGCCACTGGGTACTATGAAACCAGCCCGACTTGGCACTGGTGCCACCTTGGGTCTGGGAACCATGCTGCGTATCATGGATTTTCAGGAGCCAGCCATCCACTGCCAGCCACAGGCCCCGAAACACAAACAACAGCCTTTTTCTCTGGCAAACAAAATTCAGCTGCCCCGCTTCTGGATGGCAGATTGCAGGAACCACTTGGTACTAACAAACCAGCCCGACTTGGCACTGGTGCCACCTTGGGTCTGGGAACCATCCTGCGTATCGTGGATTCTAAGGAGCCAGCTGGCCACTCCCAGCCACAGGCCCCAAAACACAAACAACGGCGCTTTTCCCTGGAAAACAAAACTCGCCTGCCAACTTTTTGATGGCAGATTGCAGGAGCCACTTGGTACTATCAAACCAGCCCAACTTGGCACTGGTGCCACCATGGGTCTGATCACCATCCTGCCTATCGTAGCTTTTCAGGAGCCAGCCGGTCACTCCCAGCCATAGGCCCCCAGACACAAAGCTCGGCCCGTTTCCCTGGCAAACAAAAGTAAGCTGCCCCGCTTCTGGATGGCAGATTGCAGGATCCACTTGTTATTATCAAACCAGCCCGACTTGGTACTGGTGCCACCTCTGGTCTGGGAACCATCCTGGGTATCGTGGATCCTAAGGAGCCAGCCGGCCACTCCCAGCCACAGGCCCCCAAACAAAAACAACGGCGATTTTCCCTGGAAAACAAAACTCGCCTGACAACTTTTTGATGGCAGATTGCAGGAACCACTTGGTAGTATCAAACCAGCACAACTTGGCACTGGTGCCACCTTGGGTCTGGGAACCATGCTGCGTATTGTGGATTCTAAGGAGCCAGCCGGCCACTCCAGCCACAGGCCCGCAGACACAAACAACGGCGCTTTTCCCTGGAAAACAAAACTCGCCTGCCAACATTTTGATGGCAGATTGCAGGAGCCACTTGGTACTATGAAATCAGCCGAACATGGCACTGGTGCCACCATGGGTCTGGTCACCATCCTGCCTATCGTAGCTTTTCAGGAGCCAGCCGGTCACTCCCAGCCATAGGCCCCCAGACACAAAGCTCGGCCCGTTTCCCTGGCAAACAAAAGTAAGCTACCCCGCTTCTGGATGGTAGATTGCAGGAAACATTTGCTACAATCAAACCAGCCCAACTTGGCACTGGTGCCACCTCAGGTCTGGGAACCATCCTGCGTATTTTGGATTCTAAGGAGCCAGCCGGCCACTCCCAGCCACAGGCCCCCAAACACAAACAACGGCGCTTTTCCATGGAAAACAAAACTCGCCTGCCAACATTTTGATGGCAGATTGCAGGAGCCACTTGGTACTATCAAACCAGCCCAACTTGGCACTGGTGCCACCATGGGTCTGGTCACCATCCTGCCTATCGTAGTTTTTCAGGAGCCAGCCGGTCACTCCCTGCCATAGGCCCCCAGACAAAACCTCGGCCCGTTTCCCTGGCAAACAAAAGTAAGCTGCCCCGCTTCTGGATGGCAGATTGCAGGACGCACTTGGTAGTATCAAACCAGCCCAACTTGGCACTGGTGCCACCTCAGGTCTGGGAACCATGCTGCGTATCGTGGATTCTAATTAGCCATCCGGCCACTCCCAGCCACAGGCCCCCAAACAAAAACAACGGCGCTTTTCCCTGGATAACAAACTCGCCTGCCAACTTTTTGATGGCAGATTGCAGGAGCCACTTGGTACTATCAAACCAGCCCAACTTGGCACTGGTGCCACCATGGGTCTGGTCACCATCCTGCCTATCGTAGCTTTTCAGGAGACAGCCGGTCACTCCCAGCCATAGGCCCCCAGACAAAAACCTCGGCCCTTTTCCCTGGCAAACAAAAGTAAGTTAACCCGCTTCTGGATGGCAGATTGCAGGAGCCACTTTTCACCATCAAACTAGCCCGACTTGGCACTGGTGTCACCTCTGGTCTGGGAACCATCCTGCCTGTCGTGGATTCTAATTAGCCAGCCGGCCACTCCCAGCCACAGGCCCCCAAACACAAACAACGGCGCTTTTCCCTGGGAAACAAAACTTGCCTGCCAAGTTTTTGATGGCAGATTGCAGGAGCCACTTGGTACTATCAAACCAGCCCAACTTGGCACTGGTGCCACCATGGGTCTGGTCACCATCCTGCCTATCGTAGCCTTTCAGGAGCCAGCCGGTCACTCCCAGCCATAGGCCCCCAGACACAAACCTCGGCCCGTTTCCCTGGCAAACAAAAGTAAGCTGCCCCGCTTCTGGATGGCAGATTGCAGGAACCACTTGGTACAATCAAACCAGCCCAACTTGGCACTGGTGCCACCTTGGGTCTGGGAACCATCCTGCGTATCGTGGATTCTAAGAAGCCAGCCGGCCACTCCCAGCCACAGGCCCCCAAACACAAACAACGACGCTTTTCCCTGGAAAACAAAACTCGCCTGCCAACTTTTTGATGGCAGATTGCAGGAACCACTTGGTACTATCAAACCAGCCCGACTTGGCACTGGTGCCACCTTGGGTCTGGGAACCATGCTGCGTATCGTGGATTCTAAGGAGCCAGCCGGTCACTCCAGCCACAGGCCCGCAGACAAAAACAACGGCGCTTTTCCCTGGAAAACAAAACTCGCCTGCCGACTTTTTGATGGCAGATTGCAGGAGCCACTTGGTACTATGAAATCAGCCGAACATGGCACTGGTGCCACCATGGGTCTGGTCACCATCCTGCCTATCGTAGCTTTTCAGGAGCCAGCCGGTCACTCCCAGCCATAGGCCCCCTGACACAAACCTCGGCCCGTTTCCCTGGCAAACAAAAGTAAGCTGCCCCGCTTCTGGATGGCAGATTTCAGGACGCACTTGGTACTATAAAACCAGCCCGACTTGGCACTGGTGCCACCTCAGGTCTGGGAACCATCCTGCGTATCGTGGATTCTAAGGAGCCAGCCGGCCACTCCCAGCCACAGGCCCCCAAACACAAACAACGGCGCTTTTCCCCGGAAAACAAAACTCGCCTGTCGACATTTTGATGGCAGATTGCAGGAGCCACTTGGTACTATCAAACCAGCCCAACTTGGCACTGGTGCCACCATGGGTCTGGTCACCATCCTGCCTATCGTAGCTTTTCAGGAGCCAGCCGGTCACTCCCAGCCATAGGCCCCGAGACACAAAGCTCGGACCGTTTCCCTGGCAAACAAAAGTCAGCTGCCCCGCTTCTGGATGGCAGATTGCAGGAGCCACTTTGCACCATCATACTAGCCCGACTTGGCACTGGTGCCACCTTGGGTCTGGGAACCATCCTGCGTATCGTGGATTCTAAGCAGCCAGCCGGCCACTCCCAGCCACAGTCCCCCAAACACAAACAACGGCGCTTTTCCCTGGAAAATAAAAACTCGCCTGCCAAATTTTGACGGCAGATTGCAGGAGCCACTTGGTACTATCAAATCAGCCCAACTTGGGACTGGTGCCACCATGGGTCTGGTCACCATCCTGCCTATCGTAGCTTTTCAGGAGCCAGCCGGTCACTCCCAGCCATAGGCCCCCAGACAAAAACCTCGGCCCGTTTCCCTGGCAAACAAAAGTAAGCTGCCCTGCTTCTGGATGGCAGATTGCAGGAACCACTTGGTACTAACAAACCAGCAAAACTTGGCACTGGTGCCACCTTGGGTCTGGATACCATGCTGCGTATCGTGGATTCTAAGGAGCCAGCCGGCCACTCCCAGCCACACGCCCCCAAACACAAACAACGGCGCTTTTCCCTGGAAAACAAAACTCTCCTGCCAACTTTTTGATGGCAGATTGCAGGAGCCACTTGGTTTTATCAAATCAGCCCAACTTGGCACTGGTGCCACCATGGGTCTGGTCACCATCCTGCCTATCTTATCTTTTCAGGAGCCAGCCGGTCACTCCCCGCCATCGGCCCCCAGAGAAAAACCTCGGCCCGTTTCCCTGGCAAACAAAAGTAAGCTACCCCGCTTCTGGATGGCAGATTGCAGGAGCCACTTTGCACCATCAAACTAGCCCGTCTTGGCACTGGTGCCACCTCTGGTCTGGGAACCATCCTGCGTATCGTGGATTCTAATTAGCCAGCCGGCCACTCCCTACCACAGGCCCCCAAACACAAACAACGGCGCTTTTCCCTGGAAAACAAAACTCGCCTACCAACTATTTGATGGCAGATTACAGGAGCCACTTGGTACTATCAAACCAGCCCAACTTGGCACTGGTGCCACCATGGGTCTGGTCACAATCCTGCCTATCGTAACTTTTCAGGAGCCAGCCGGTCACTCCCAGCCATAGGTCCCCAGTCACAAACCTCGGCCCGTTTCCCTGGCAAACAAAAGTAAGCTGCCCCGCTTCTGGATGGCAGATTGCAGGAGCCACTTGGTACTATCAAACCAGCCCGACTTGGCACTGGTGCCACCTCTGGTCTGGGACCCATCCTGCGTATAATGGATTCTAAGGAGCCAGTCGGCCACTCCCAGCCACAGGCCCCCAAACACAAACAACGGCCCGTTTCCGTGGCAAACAAAAGTAAGCTGCCCCGCTTCTGGATGGCAGATTGCAGGAACCACTTGGTAGTATCAAACCAGCACAACTTGGCACTGGTGGCACCTCTTGTCTGGTAACCATGCTGCGTATCGTGGTTTCTAAGGAGCCAGCCGGGCACTCCCAACCACAGGTCCCCAAACACAAACAATGGCGCTTTTCCCTGGAAAACAAAACTCGCCTGCCAACTTTTTGATGGCAGATTGCAGGAGCCACTTGGTACTATCAAACCAGCCCAACTTGGCACTGGTGCCACCATGGGTCTGGTCACCATCCTGCCTATCGTAGCTTTTCAGGAGCCAGCCGGTCACTCCCTGCCATAGACCCCGAGACAGAAAGCCCGGCCCGTTTCCCTGGCAAACAAAAGTAAGCTGCCCCGCTTCTGGATTGCAGATTGCAGGAGCCACTTGGTACTATCAAACCAGCCCGACTTGGCACTGGTGCCACCTCTGGTCTGGGAACCATGCTGCGTATCGTGGATTCTAAGGAGCCAGCCGGCCACTCCCAGCCACAAGCCCCCAAACACAAACAACGACGCTTTTCCCTGGAAAACAAAACTCGCCTGCCAACTTTTTGATGGCAGATTGCAGGAACCACTTGGTACTATCAAACCAGCCCGACTTGGCACTGGTGCCACCTTGGGTCTGGGAACCATGCTGCGTATCGTGGATTCTAAGGAGCCAGCCGGTCACTCCAGCCACAGGCCCGCAGACACAAACAACGGCGCTTTTCCCTGGAAAACAAAACTCGCCTGCCGACTTTTTGATGGCAGATTGCAGGAGCCACTTGGTACTATGAAATCAGCCGAACATGGCACTGGTGCCACCATGGGTCTGGTCACCATCCTGCCTATCGTAGCTTTTCAGGAGCCAGCCGGTCACTCCCAGCCATAGGCCCCCTGACACAAAGCTCGGCCCGTTTCCCTGGCAAACAAAAGTAAGCTGCCCCGCTTCTGGATGGCAGATTGCAGGACGCACTTGGTACTATAAAACCAGCCCGACTTGGCACTGGTGCCACCTCAGGTCTGGGAACCATCCTGCGTATCGTGGATTCTAAGGAGCCAGCCGGCCACTCCCAGCCACAGGCCCCCAAACACAAACAACGGCGCTTTTCCCCGGAAAACAAAACTCGCCTGTCGACATTTTGATGGCAGATTGCAGGAGCCACTTGGTACTATCAAACCAGCCCAACTTGGCACTGGTGCCACCATGGGTCTGGTCACCATCCTGCCTATCGTAGCTTTTCAGGAGCCAGCCGGTCACTCCCAGCCATAGGCCCCGAGACACAAAACTCGGACCGTTTCCCTGGCAAACAAAAGTCAGCTGCCCCGCTTCTGGATGGCAGATTGCAGGAGCCACTTTGCACCATCATACTAGCCCGACTTGGCACTGGTGCCACCTTGGGTCTGGGAACCATCCTGCGTATCGTGGATTCTAAGCAGCCAGCCGGCCACTCCCAGCCACAGTCCCCCAAACACAAACAACGGCGCTTTTCCCTGGAAAAGAAAAACTCGCCTGCCAAATTTTGACGGCAGATTGCAGGAGCCACTTGGTACTATCAAATCAGCCCAACTTGGGACTGGTGCCACCATGGGTCTGGTCACCATCCTGCCTATCGTAGCTTTTCAGGAGCCAGCCGGTCACTCCCAGCCATAGGCCCCCAGACAAAAACCTCGGCCCGTTTCCCTGGCAAACAAAAGTAAGCTGCCCTGCTTCTGGATGGCAGATTGCAGGAACCACTTGGTACTATCAAACCAGCAAAACTTGGCACTGGTGCCACCTTGGGTCTGGATACCATGCTGCGTATCGTGGATTCTAAGGAGCCAGCCGGCCACTCCCAGCCACACGCCCCCAAACACAAACAACGGCGCTTTTCCCTGGAAAACAAAACTCTCCTGCCAACTTTTTGATGGCAGATTGCAGGAGCCACTTGGTTTTATCAAATCAGCCCAACTTGGCACTGGTGCCACCATGGGTCTGGTCACCATCCTGCCTATCTTACCTTTTCAGGAGCCAGCCGGTCACTCCCCGCCATAGGCCCCCAGAGAAAAACCTCGGCCCGTTTCCCTGGCAAACAAAAGTAAGCTACCCCGCTTCTGGATGGCAGATTGCAGGAGCCACTTTGCACCATCAAACTAGCCCGTCTTGGCACTGGTGCCACCTCTGGTCTGGGAACCATCCTGCGTATCGTGGATTCTAATTAGCCAGCCGGCCACTCCCTACCACAGGCCCCCAAACACAAACAACGGCGCTTTTCCCTGGAAAACAAAACTCGCCTGACAACTATTTGATGGCAGATTACAGGAGCCACTTGGTACTATCAAACCAGCCCAACTTGGCACTGGTGCCACCATGGGTCTGGTCACAATCCTGCCTATCGTAACTTTTCAGGAGCCAGCCGGTCACTCCCAGCCATAGGTCCCCAGTCACAAACCTCGGCCCGTTTCCCTGGCAAACAAAAGTAAGCTGCCCCGCTTCTGGATGGCAGATTGCAGGAGCCACTTGGTACTATCAAACCAGCCCGACTTGGCACTGGTGCCACCTCTGGTCTGGGACCCATCCTGCGTATAATGGATTCTAAGGAGCCAGTCGGCCACTCCCAGCCACAGGCCCCCAAACACAAACAATGGCGCTTTTCCCTGGAAAACAAAACTCGCCTGCCAACTTTTTGATGGCAGATTGCAGGAGCCACTTGGTACTATCAAACCAGCCCAACTTGGCACTGGTGCCACCATGGGTCTGGTCACCATCCTGCCTATCGTAGCTTTTCAGGAGCCAGCCGGTCACTCCCTGCCATAGGCCCCGAGACAGAAAGCCCGGCCCGTTTCCCTGGCAAACAAAAGTAAGATGCTCCGCTTCTGGATAGCAGATTGCAGGAGCCACTTGGTACTATCAAACCAGCCCGACTTGGCACTGGTGCCACCTCTGGTCTGGGAACCATGCTGCGTATCGTGGATTTTAAGGAGCCAGTCGGCCACTCCCAGCCATACGCCTCCAAACACAAACAACGGTCCATTTCCCTGGCAAACAAAAGTAAGCTGCCCCGCTTCTGGATGTCAGATTGCAGGAACCACTTGTTGCCAAGTTGGGGTGGTTTGATAGTACCAAGTGGCTCCTGCAATCTGCCATCAAAAAGTTGGCAAGCGAGTTTTGTTTTCCAGGGAAAAGCGCCGTTGTTTGTGTTTGGGGGCCTGTGGCTGGGAGTGGCCAGCTGTCTCCTTAGAATCCACGATACGCAGGATGGGTCCCAGACCAGAGGTGGCACCAGTGCCAAGTCGGGCTGGTTTGATGGTGCAAAGTGACTCCTGCAATCTGCCATCCAGAAGCGGGGTAACTTACTTTTGTTTCCCAGGGAAACGGGCCGAGATATTTGTCTGGGGGCCTATGGCTGGGAGTGAGCAGCTGGCTCCTGAAAAGCTACGATAGGCAGGATGGTGACCAGACCCATGGTGGCACCAGTGCCAAGTTGGGCTGGTTTGATAGTACCAAGTGGCTCCTGCAATCTGCCATCAAAAAGTTGTCAGGCGACTTTTGTTTTCCAGGGAAAAGCGCCGTTGTTCTTGTTTAGAGGCCTATGGCTGGGAGTGGCCGGCTGCCTCCTTTGAACCCAGGATACGCAGGATGGTTCCCAGAGCCAAGGTGGCACCAGTGCCAAGTTGGGCTGGTTTGATAGTACCAAGTGGCTCCTGCAATCTGCCATCCAGAAGCGGGTCAGCTTACTTTTGTTTCCCAGGGAAACGGGCCGAGGTTTGTGTCTGGGGGCCTATGGCTGGGAGTGACCGGCTGGCTACTGAAAAGCTACGATAGGCAGGATGGTTACCAGACTCATGGTGGCACCAGTGCCAAGTCGGGCTGGTTTGATAATACTAAATAGCTCCTGAAATCTGCCATTTAGACGCGGGGCAGCGGATTTTTGTTTGCTGGAGAAAAGTTCCGTGGTTTGTTTTTGGGGGTATATGGCTGGACGTGGCCGGCTGGCTCCTTAAAAAGATCGATACGCAGGATTGTTCCCTGACCCAAGGTGGCATCACTGCCAAGTCGGGCTGTTTTCGTAGTACCAAGTGCGTCCTGCAATTTGCCATCCAGAAGAGGGGCAGTTGAGTTTTGTTTGCCTGAGCAAAGGGCCGTGGTATGTGTTTGGGGGCATATGGCTGAGAGTGGCCGGCTGGCGCCTGAAAATCCACGATAGGCAGGATGGTTCCCAGAGCCAAGGTGGCACCAGTGCCATGTTGGCCTGGTTTGATAGTACCATGTGGCTGCTGTAATCTGCCATCCAGAAGCGGGGCAGCTTACTTTTGTTTGCCAGGGAAACGGGCCGAGATATTTGTCTGGGGGCCTATGGCTGGGAGTGACCGGCTGGCTCCTGAAAAGCTACGATAGGCAGGATGGTTACCAGACCCATGGTGGCACCAGTACCAAGTTGGGCTGGTTTGATAGTACCAAGTGGCTCCTGCAATCTGCCATCAAAAATTTGGCAGGCGAGTTTTGTTTTCCAGGGAAAAGCGCCGTTGTTTTTGTTTAGAGGCCTGTGGCTGGGAGTGGCCGCCTGTCCTCGTAGAATCTACGTTACGCAGCATGGTTCCCAGAGCCAAGGTTGCACGAGGGCCAAGTCGGGCAGGTTTGATAGTACCAAATGCATCCTGCAATCTGCCATCCAAAAGCGGGGCAGTTTACTTTGGTTTGCCAGGGAAACGGGCCGAGGTTTGTGTCTGGGGGCCTATGGCAGGGAGTGACCGGCTGGCTCCTGAAAAGCTACGATAGGCAGGATGTTTACCAGACCCATGGTGGCACCAGTGCCAAGTTGGGCTGATTTGATAGTACCAAGTGGCTCCTGCAATCTGCCATCCAGAATCGGGGCAGCTTACTTTTGTTTTCCAGGGAAACGGGCCGAGGTTTGTGTCTGGGGGTCTATGGCTGGGAGTGACCGGCTGGCTCCTGAAAAGCTACGATAGGCAGGATGGTGACCAGACCCATGGTGGCACCAGTGCCAAGTTGGGCTGGTTTGATAGCACCAAGTGGCTCCTGCAATCTGCCATCAAAATGTTGGCAGGCGAGTTTTGTTTTCCAGGGAAAAGCGCCGTTGTTTGTGTTTGGGGGCCTGTGGCTGGGAGTGGCCGGCTGGCTCCTTAGAATCCACGATATGCAGGATTGTTCCCAGACCCATGGTGGCACCAGTGCCAAGTCGGGCTGGTTTGATGGTGCAAAGTGGCTCCTGCAATCTGCCATCCAGACGCGGGGCAGCGGATTTTTGTTTCCATGAGAAATGATCCGTGGTTTGTTTTTGGGGGTATATGGCTGGGCGTGGCCGGCTGGCCCCTTAAAAAGCTCGATATGCAGGATGGTTCCCTGACACAAGGTGGCACCAGTGCCACGTCGGGCGGTTTTCGTAGTACAAAGTGCGTCCTAAAATTTGCCATCCAGAAGAGGGGCAGTTGAGTTTTGTTTGCCAGAGAAAAGGGCCGTGGTTTGTTTTTGGGGGCATATGGCTTAGAGTGGCCGGCTGGCCCCTGAAAATCCACGATAGGCAGGATGGTTCCCAGACCAGAGGTGTCACCAGTGCCAAGTCGGGCTGGTTTGATAGTACTAAATAGCTCCTGCAATCTGCCATGCAGAAGCGGGGCAGCTTACTTTTGTTTGCCAGGGAAACGGGCCGAGGTTTGTGTCTGGGGGCCTATTGCTGGGAGTGACCAACTGGCTCCTGAAAAGCTACGATAGGCAGGATGGTGACCAGACCCATTGTGGCACCAGTGCCACGTTGGGCTGGTTTGATAGTACCAAGTGGCTCCGGCAATCTGCCATCAAAAAGTTGGCAGGCGAGTTTTGTTTTCCAGGGAAAAGCGCCGTTGTTTGTGTTTGGGGGCCTGTGGCTGGGAGTGGCCAGCTGGCTCCTTAGAACCCACGATACGCAGGATGGTTCCCAGACCAGAGGTGGCACCAGTGCCAAGTTGGGCTGGTTTGATGGTGAAAAGTGGCTCCTGCAATCTGCCATCCAGAAGTGGGGCAGCTTACTTTTGTTTGCCAGGGAAACAGGCCGAGGTTTGTGTCTGGGGACCTATGGCTGGGAGTGACCGGCTGGCTCCTGAAAAGCTACGATAGGCAGGATGGTGACCAGACCCATGGTGGCACCAGTGCCAAGTTGGGCTGGTTTGATAGTACCAAGTGGCTCCTGCAATCTGCCATCAAAAAGTTGTCAGGCGAGTTTTGTTTTCCAGGGAAAAGCGCCGTTGTTTGTATTTGGGGGCCTGTGGCTGGCAGTGGCCGGCTGGCTCCTTTGAACCCACAATACGCAGGATGGTTCCCAGACCCAAGGTGGCACCAGTGCCAAGTCGGGCTGGTTTGATACTACCAAGTGCGTCCTGCAATCTGCCATCCAGAAGCGGGGCAGCTTAATTTTGTTTGCCAGGGAAATGGGCCGTGGGTTTTGTTTGGGGGCCTATGGCTGAGAGTGGCCGGCTGGCTCCTGAAAATCCACGCTAGGCAGCATGGTTCCCAGATGCAAGGTGGCACCAGTGCCAAGTCGGGCTGGTTTGATGGTGCAAAGTGGCTCCTGCAATCTGCCATCCAGAAGCGGGGCAGCTGATTTTTGTTTGCCAGAGAAAAATTCCGTGGATTGTTTTTGGGGGCATATTGCTGGGAGTGGCCGGCTGGCTCCTTAAAATGCTCGATACGCATGATGGTTCCCAGGTCCAAGGTGTCACCACTACCAAGTCGGCCTGCGGTTTTAGTATCAAGTTCATCCTGCAATTTGCCATCCAGAAGAGGGGCAGTTGAGTTTTGTTTGCCAGAGAAACGGGCCGAGGTTTCTGTTTGGGGACATATGGCTGAGAGTGGCCGGCTGGCCCCTGAATATCCACGATACACAGCATGGTTCCCAGATCCAAGGTGGCACCAGTGCCAAGTTGGGCTGGTTTGATAGTACCAAGTGTCTCCTGCAATCTGCCATCCAGAAGCGGGGCAGCTTACTTTTGTTTGCCAGCGAAATAGGCCTAGGTTTTTGTCTGGGGGCCTGTGGCTAGGAGTGGCCGGCTGGCTCCTAAGAATCCACGATACGCAGGATGTTTCCCAGACCCAAGGTGGCACCAGTGCCAAGTCGGGCTGGTTTGATAGTATCAAGTGGCTCCTGCAAACTCCATCAAAAAGTTGGCAGGCGTGTTTTGTTTTCCAGGGAACAGCGCCGTTGATTTTGTTTGGGGGCCTGTGGCTGGGAGTGGCCGGCTGGCTCCTTAGAATCCACGATACGCAGGATGGTTCCCAGACCCAAGGTGGCACCAGTGCCAAGTCGGGCTGGTTTGATTACACCAAGTGGCTCCTGCAATCTGCCATCCAGAAGTGAGGCAGCTAAGTTTTGTTTGCCAGAAAAAAGGGCCGTGGTTTTTGTTGGGGGCCTGTGGCTGGGAGTGGCCGGCTGGCTCCTTAGAATCCACCATACGCAGGATGGTTCCCAGACCCAAGGTGGCACCAGTGCCAAGTCGGGCTGGTTTGATAGTCCCAAGTGGCTCCTGCAAACTGCCATCCAGAAGCGGGGCAGCTGAGTTTTGTTTGCCAGGGAAATGGGCCGTTGTTTGTGTTTGGGGGCCTGTGGCTGGGAGTGTTCGGCTGGTTCCTGAATATGTACGATACGCAGGATTGTTCCCAGACCCAAGGTGGCACCAGTGCCAAGTCGGGCTGGTTTGATGGTGCAAAGTGGCTCCTGCAATCTGCCATCCAGACGCGGGGCAGCGGATTTTTGTTTCCATGAGAAATGGTCCGTGGTTTGTTTTTGGGGGTATATGGCTGGGCCTGGCCGGCTGGCTCCTTAAAAAGCTCGATATGCAGGATGGTTCCCTGACACAAGGTGGCACCAGTGCCACGTCGGGCGGTTTTCGTAGTACAAAGTGCGTCCTAAAATTTGCCATCCAGAAGAGGGGCAGTTGAGTTTTGTTTGCCAGAGAAAAGGGCCGTGGTTTGTTTTTGGGGGCATATGGCTGAGAGTGGCTGGGTGGCCCCTGAAAATCCACGATACACAGGATGGTTCCCAGATCCAAGGTGGCACCTGTGCCAAGTCGGGCTGATTTGATAGTACTAAGTAGCTCCTGCAATCTGCCATCCAGAAGCGGGGCAGCTTACTTTTGTTTGCCAGGGAAACGGGCCGAGGTTTCTGTTTGGGGGCCTATGGCTGGGAGTGACCGGCTGGCTCCTGAAAAGCTACAATAGGCAGGATGGTTCCCAGAGCCAAGGTGGCACCAGTGCCAAGTTGGGCTGGTTTGATAGTACCAAGTGGCTCCTGCAATCTGCCATCCAGAAGCAGGGCAGCTGAGTTTTGTTTGCCAGAGAAAAGGGCTTGGTTTGTGTTTGGGGGCATATGGCTGTGTGTGGCCAGCTGGCTCCTTAAAATGCACGATATGCAACATGGCTCCCAGACCCATAGTGGCACCAGTGCCAAGTCGGGCTGGTTTGATAGTACCAAGTGGCTCCTGCAATCTTCCATGATCACGTGGAGAAATACTTTCTGGTTTCAGCCTCATGCTCTTTCTTCTCTCCCTCAACTTCTCTATCACCTCTCATCTGGTTCACATGCGCTGTCTTCAAGGTCCACAGGCTACTTTTCACAGAATCTTCTGGCCTGATGAAGTAAGAATGATGAATAGAACAGAGCTGGGATCTATTTTCCAGTTTGGATAAAATGCATTCTGCACACAAATCCAAGGAGAACGGGCTGCCCCGATGCCCAGAAAATCTTTCACTCCTGCTAGTGTTCTACGTCAACCGCAACTTAGTCTGAAAGAAAAGCTTTTTCTCTGAGAGCATCTGAGAGGTTTGCATGAACCACTGATATCTGACATATGCAATTTTGAATAGGAGAGGAAAAAGAAAATGGCAAGGAGTTTTTAATTTTAGTGGTTTCAATTTTAATTTCCGTGCACTTTTTCAAAACTTGTCAGCTCAAATGCCCATCAACATCTTTTAGTCATCTGTAAGTCAGTATTCATATAAAATGTGCTTCAAATCCAAAGAATTTCAAATTTGCACTCCAAGCTTCTATGCCTAGATTTATGATTTCCTACACATATTAGATGAAAGGAAGGCCTTTTTTACTGTGGGAGTGCTGGAACACTGGAACAGGTTGCCCAGAGAAGTTGTGGGTGTCCCATCCCTGAAAGTATTCAAGGTCACCTTGGACGGGGCTTGGAGCAGCAACAAAGGAGAAGCTTGATGGTAGAGAAACAAAGTTGGACTATAGAAGAAACTCGGATTGAAGTATAGGATCAAGTTTTCTCTCAGCTCTTGGGGTAAATTCAAAGTTGTACAAAATGACATTTATCTGTGCTATTCACTACTGTAACAGAAAGTTTCATGAAAACTGTACAGAAGATAGTAAATTTTAAAAGAGATAAGAATTACAGCATAAAATCCATGGGATAGGTTACAACATGAGACACTCTCTAAGAGAAAATCTCTTTGTTTCAGCACTTCATCGGGGTAAGATTTCATGAAGTGCCAAAGAAGGCGGCAAAATATCATTCGGGACATTATTTACTGGAATTCAGCCTGGCCATTAGTAGGAACTGCCTTTGAACATATCATGTAGATATACCACACACACTTTCCCTTCACTGAAAAATTACTGTTTACAACAAATAAGCAATTGACGATCAAAATTGATTGAAAGCATCTTAAACATGTCAAGTATTTCATTGTAGATGATCTGTGATCCAAATGCTTCTTCCACCTTCGAGAGGGACAGAAGAATTCTTCCATATCATGATGGTTTAAAATTGTATCAACCAATGTTTTCTGCTGAAAAGATATCATCTATTTTTTTCTATTTTTGGAAGAAAATATTCCTAGACATACAACAGGTGAGAACTAAGTAATTTTAAAGAAACAAATGAAATGAAAATATTCTGTAAATAGAATGAAATGAAAAGCTGTGTTTTAAATAGGAGCTAAATATTAAACAGAATTTTTGTACCAGGCATTTGAATTACTGCACCAGCTCTTTTGCCCATCAAGAGAGGCATTTAGCATTTCAGTCTTTTCCAAGGTGTTCATGATCTGCTATGCTGATCTCTGTGTGTGCCTAGGTGTGTGTGGAGGGGGGGGCATATGAAGGGGAGTGTGTATGTTTGCTTTACAATTGTTGTGGCAGATTCATGCCTCAGCTCCACATTTTGTTTTAAAAAGGTCACACCGAGTGGATATGAAGTTTACTATCAACAAGAGATCGATTCCCAAATCATCCATTTGACTCTCCCTTATAAATCATGTGCTTTGTTGCATATTTTATCAAATATACTTTCAAGCCAGATGGAGGAAGGAGGATGTGGGAATCCCTCCACCATCTTGCAACTTTTATGTAAGTAGGTTTTCAAGAAAATCATCATTTCTCTTTTAAATATGTCTGGAACAGGCATGATGGTAGTGTCAACCTGTTGGAGTTTTTGTTGCTGGAAGAAGTTGTACAAAAGGATTGGTTTTTACATTGACCAGTTACTGAATCAAGCGCAGGAATACATTGGAAATTTAGCTGGGGGTTCCTTTTCCCAGCAGACTACTTCTAGAACGAGCTTGTACACTGAAGCTGACTCTTTTGCTCTCTTTTTGTTTCTTTCCTATTTTCTTGGCTTCTTTGCCACTATCTAGACAATTTTGGAACTTTGTTCCCAACTAAAATGGTTTCAATAGTCTGATTGTGATCATACATTTTTACAAGGAATTTTTAAAATCTTTCCTCGAGTCCAGAAAGTCAAGGACTTAGATCTTTTTCTTCCCTTATCAATATTGCCATGAAATTGATAAATAAAGACCAACTCTTTATTTTTGTTTTTAACCCACGTAGATAATTCCCATCCATTAATCCATTTTGTGGACCAATAGCTGCCATTCTGATGGAAGCTGTCACTTCTTAACAATAGGCATTCTGTGACTATGTTGACTGCACTTTGGGTGAAGATCCTAACTGGTCTTAGATATACATAGGGAGAAATTTGCTCAGCCAGTGTCAGTCTTAAGCATGCGTATCAGAAGATCTTTCTAGAGCTGGGAATTTTCCCATGAAAGGGATTCAGTTAGGGAAGAGACACTTGTGCCAGAGTTTTACATTCTTCTTGAACACTGCTTAAGGAACTTAGATGCCATGTCCATTTGGATCTCTGTCTGCACAGAACTTTGTCATGCCAGCGCTTTGAAATGCATCTTGAAGAGAATTCACTAGCACAGAATGAAAGAGAGTGGAAGGGGTTGGTGGGGCTAACCAGGCCCAACCCCCCTGCCTAAACCAGGATACCTAGAGCCTCTTGCCCAGGATTCTATCTGGGTGTACTTTTAATGTCTTCGAAGATCCAGGCTCCACAATCTTTCTGGGCAGTCTGTGCCGTGGTTCAGTCACCCTGACAGTAAAGAAACATTTACTGATGTTCAAAGGCAATCTCCTGTATTTCAGTGTGTGCCCACTGCCTCTTGTCTTTTCCCTCAGCATCACTGAAAAGACACTGATTCCCTCCCCTTTGCACTATTGCTTCCATATGTATGTGTGATGCCATGTAGAGGTATGTCAAAAACCTCCCTGAAGCCCAGGCAGATAATATTCCCTTCATCTACCAGTCAAGTTGATTCATCAGAGGAGTTTAAAGTGATGTTCAGCATGAAATTCCCCTGAAAAATCATGCTAACTACATTATTTGGTCATCTGTCATGTGCCTGGCAAGGATTTCCAGGAAGAGCTGCTTCATCAACTTCCTGGGGATAAAAAAGAGGCTGGCTGGTTTGTACTATGGCGAGTCCTCTTAATTGCCTTTTTTGAAGATGGGTGTCATTTGCTAACATCCACTCTTTAGCCTCTGTTGTCGTCTACATCTTAGCAAAACGCTTTTCCACTATGTCTGGCTAGGAAAAACTGTGCCAGCACAGAAAACATCTCCCATCGTGTTCTAGAAGTTGCACGGATGTCTGCCAAGTGTTTGGCAGGAAGAAAAGAAAAGTTGTCCAAAACAGCTTCCAATCGAATGTTCCTGTGATTGGAAAAGTCAGGAGAGTGCAAAGGTACTGTTTTCTATCAGTTGGCAAGGTGCGCACACAATCCCAGTGTTGTACAGCTTGCTTCTTCACCTTCCCGAAGCTGCCGCTCTCGCCGGCTGCCGGAGCCCAAGAAGCGGCTTCTTCGTGCAAAGACGATTGTGCCGCTCACAGTGCTCTCCTTAGCGCGGCTTCTGCCGAAAGACGCCCGGCAGCGGCTCTTACCTCCGGAGAGCATCCTACCTTCGTCTTTAGCTCCTCTTCTCATCTACACCTCGGCAACAAGCTTTTCCACTATGTCTGGCTAGGAAAAACTGTGCCAGCACAGAAAACATCTCCCATCGTGTTCTAGAAGTTGCACGGATGTCTGCCAAGTGTTTGGCAGGAAGAAAAGAAAAGTTGTCCAAAACAGCTTCCAATCGAATGTTCCTGTGATTGGAAAAGTCAGGAGAGTGCAAAGGTACTGTTTTCTATCAGTTGGCAAGGTGCGCACACAATCCCAGTGTTGTACAGCTTGCTTCTTCACCTTCCCGAAGCTGCCGCTCTCGCCGGCTGCCGGAGCCCAAGAAGCGGCTTCTTCGCGCAAAGACGATTGTGCCGCTCACAGTGCTCTCCTTAGCGCGGCTTCTGCCGAAAGACGCCCGGCAGCGGCTCTTACCTCCGGAGAGCATCCTACCTTCGTCTTTAGCTCCTCTTCTCATCTACACCTCGGCAACAAGCTTTTCCACTATGTCTGGCTAGGAAAAACTGTGCCAGCACAGAAAACATCTCCCATCGTGTTCTAGAAGTTGCACGGATGTCTGCCAAGTGTTTGGCAGGAAGAAAAGAAAAGTTGTCCAAAACAGCTTCCAATCGAATGTTCCTGTGATTGGAAAAGTCAGGAGAGTGCAAAGGTACTGTTTTCTATCAGTTGGCAAGGTGCGCACACAATCCCAGTGTTGTACAGCTTGCTTCTTCACCTTCCCGAAGCTGCCGCTCTCGCCGGCTGCCGGAGCCCAAGAAGCGGCTTCTTCGCGCAAAGACGATTGTGCCGCTCACAGTGCTCTCCTTAGCGCGGCTTCTGCCGAAAGACGCCCGGCAGCGGCTCTTACCTCCGGAGAGCATCCTACCTTCGTCTTTCGCGTCTTATGTAGTCTACACCTCGGCAAAAAGCTTTTCCACTATGTCTGGCTAGGAAAAACTGTGCCAGCACAGAAAACATCTCCCATCGTGTTCTAGAAGTTGCACGGATGTCTGCCAAGTGTTTGGCAGGAAGAAAAGAAAAGTTGTCCAAAACAGCTTCCAATCGAATGTTCCTGTGATTGGAAAAGTCAGGAGAGTGCAAAGGTACTGTTTTCTATCAGTTGGCAAGGTGCGCACACAATCCCAGTGTTGTACAGCTTGCTTCTTCACCTTCCCGAAGCTGCCGCTCTCGCCGGCTCCCGGAGCCCAAGAAGCGGCTTCTTCGCGCAAAGACGATTGTGCCGCTCACAGTGCTCTCCTTAGCGCGGCTTCTGCCGAAAGACGCCCGGCAGCGGCTCTTACCTCCGGAGAGCATCCTACCTTCGTCTTTCGCGTCTTATGTAGTCTACATCTTAGCAAAACGCTTCTCCACTATGTCTGGCTAGGAAAAACTGTGCCAGCACAGAAAACATCTCCCATCGTGTTCTAGAAGTTGCACGGATGTCTGCCAAGTGTTTGGCAGGAAGAAAAGAAAAGTTGTCCAAAACAGCTTCCAATCGAATGTTCCTGTGATTGGAAAAGTCAGGAGAGTGCAAAGGTACTGTTTTCTATCAGTTGGCAAGGTGCGCACACAATCCCAGTGTTGTACAGCTTGCTTCTTCACCTTCCCGAAGCTGCCGCTCTCGCCGGCTGCCGGAGCCCAAGAAGCGGCTTCTTCGCGCAAAGACGATTGTGCCGCTCACAGTGCTCTCCTTAGCGCGGCTTCTGCCGAAAGACGCCCGGCAGCGGCTCTTACCTCCGGAGAGCATCCTACCTTCGTCTTTCGCGTCTTTTGTAGTCTACATCTTAGCAAAACGCTTTTCCACTATGTCTGGCTAGGAAAAACTGTGCCAGCACAGAAAACATCTCCCATCGTGTTCTAGAAGTTGCACGGATGTCTGCCAAGTGTTTGGCAGGAAGAAAAGAAAAGTTGTCCAAAACAGCTTCCAATCGAATGTTCCTGTGATTGGAAAAGTCAGGAGAGTGCAAAGGTACTGTTTTCTATCAGTTGGCAAGGTGCGCACACAATCCCAGTGTTGTACAGCTTGCTTCTTCACCTTCCCGAAGCTGCCGCTCTCGCCGGCTGCCGGAGCCCAAGAAGCGGCTTCTTCGCGCAAAGACGATTGTGCCGCTCACAGTGCTCCCCTTAGCGCGGCTTCTGCCGAAAGACGCCCGGCAGCGGCTCTTACCTCCTGAGAGTGGCAGCTTCGGGAAGGTGAAGAAGCAAGCTGTACAACACTGGGATTGTGTGCGCACCTTGCCAACTGATAGAAAACAGTACCTTTGCACTCTCCTGACTTTTCCAATCACAGGAACATTCGATTGGAAGCTGTTTTGGACAACTTTTCTTTTCTTCCTGCCAAACACTTGGCAGACATATCTGCAACTTCTAGAAAACGATGGGAGATGTTTTCTGGGCTGGCACGGTTTTTCCTAGCCAGACATAGTGGAAAAGCGTTTTGCTAAGATGTAGACTACATAAGACGCGAAAGACGAAGGTAGGATGCTCTCCGGAGTTAAGAGCCGCTGCCGGGCGTCTTTCGGCAGAAGCCGCGCTAAGGAGAGCCCTGTGAGCGGCACAATCGTCTTTGCGCGAAGAAGCCGCTTCTTCGGTTCCGGGAGCCGGCGAGAGCGGCAGCTTCGGGAAGGTGAAGAAGCAAGCTGTACAACACTGGGATTGTGTGCGCACCTTGCCAACTGATAGAAAACAGTACCTTTGCACTCTCCTGACTTTTCCAATCACATGAACATTCGATTGGAAGCTGTTTTGAACAACTTTTCTTTTCTTCCTGCCAAACACTTGGCAGACATCCGTGCAACTTCTAGAACACGATGGGAGATGTTTTCTGTGCTGGCACAGTTTTTCCTAGCCAGACATAGTGGAAAAGCGTTTTGCTAAGATGTAGACTACAAAAGACGCGAAAGACGAAGGTAGGATGCTCTCCGGAGGTAAGAGCCGCTGCCGGGCGTCTTTCGGCAGAAGCCGCGCTAAGGAGAGCACTGTGAGCGGCACAATCGTCTTTGCGCGAAGAAGCCGCTTCTTGGGCTCCGGCAGCCGGCGAGAGCGGCAGCTTCGGGAAGGTGAAGAAGCAAGCTGTACAACACTGGGATTGTGTGCGCACCTTGCCAACTGATAGAAAACAGTACCTTTGCACTCTCCTGACTTTTCCAATCACAGGAACATTCGATTGGAAGCTGTTTTGGACAACTTTTCTTTTCTTCCTGCCAAACACTTGGCAGACATCCGTGCAACTTCTAGAACACGATGGGAGATGTTTTCTGTGCTGGCACAGTTTTTCCTAGCCAGACATAGTGGAAAAGCGTTTTGCTAAGATGTAGACTACAAAAGACGCGAAAGACGAAGGTAGGATGCTCTCCGGAGGTAAGAGCCGCTGCCGGGCGTCTTTCGGCAGAAGCCGCGCTAAGGAGAGCACTGTGAGCGGCACAATCGTCTTTGCGCGAAGAAGCCGCTTCTTGGGCTCCGGGAGCCGGCGAGAGCGGCAGCTTCGGGAAGGTGAAGAAGCAAGCTGTACAACACTGGGATTGTGTGCGCACCTTGCCAACTGATAGAAAACAGTACCTTTGCACTCTCCTGACTTTTCCAATCACAGGAACATTCGATTGGAAGCTGTTTTGGACAACTTTTCTTTTCTTCCTGCCAAACACTTGGCAGACATCCGTGCAACTTCTAGAACACGATGGGAGATGTTTTCTGTGCTGGCACAGTTTTTCCTAGCCAGACATAGTGGAAAAGCGTTTTGCTAAGATGTAGACTACAAAAGACGCGAAAGACGAAGGTAGGATGCTCTCCGGAGGTAAGAGCCGCTGCCGGGCGTCTTTCGGCAGAAGCCGCGCTAAGGAGAGCACTGTGAGCGGCACAATCGTCTTTGCGCGAAGAAGCCGCTTCTTGGGCTCCGGGAGCCGGCGAGAGCGGCAGCTTCGGGAAGGTGAAGAAGCAAGCTGTACAACACTGGGATTGTGTGCGCACCTTGCCAACTGATAGAAAACAGTACCTTTGCACTCTCCTGACTTTTCCAATCACAGGAACATTCGATTGGAAGCTGTTTTGGACAACTTTTCTTTTCTTCCTGCCAAACACTTGGCAGACATCCGTGCAACTTCTAGAACACGATGGGAGATGTTTTCTGTGCTGGCACAGTTTTTCCTAGCCAGACATAGTGGAAAAGCGTTTTGCCGAGGTGTAGATGAGAAGAGGAGCTAAAGACGAAGGTAGGATGCTCTCCGGAGGTAAGAGCCGCTGCCGGGCGTCTTTCGGCAGAAGCCGCGCTAAGGAGAGCCCTGTGAGCGGCACAATCGTCTTTGCGCGAAGAAGCCGCTTCTTGGGCTCCGGCAGCCGGCGAGAGCGGCAGCTTCGGGAAGGTGAAGAAGCAAGCTGTACAACACTGGGATTGTGTGCGCACCTTGCCAACTGATAGAAAACAGTACCTTTGCACTCTCCTGACTTTTCCAATCACAGGAACATTCGATTGGAAGCTGTTTTGGACAACTTTTCTTTTCTTCCTGCCAAACACTTGGCAGACATCCGTGCAACTTCTAGAACACGATGGGAGATGTTTTCTGTGCTGGCACAGTTTTTCCTAGCCAGACATAGTGGAAAAGCGTTTTGCTAAGATGTAGACGACAACAGAGGCTAAAGAGTGGATGTTAGCAAATGACACCCATCTTCAAAAAAGGCAATTAAGAGGACTCGCCATAGTACAAACCAGCCAGCCTCTTTTTTATCCCCAGGAAGTTGATGAAGCAGCTCTTCCTGGAAATCCTTGCCAGGCACATGACAGATGACCAAATAATGTAGTTAGCATGATTTTTCAGGGGAATTTCATGCTGAACATCACTTTAAACTCCTCTGATGAATCAACTTGACTGGTAGATGAAGGGAATATTATCTGCCTGGGCTTCAGGGAGGTTTTTGACATACCTCTACATGGCATCACACATACATATGGAAGCAATAGTGCAAAGGGGAGGGAATCAGTGTCTTTTCAGTGATGCTGAGGGAAAAGACAAGAGGCAGTGGGCACACACTGAAATACAGGAGATTGCCTTTGAACATCAGTAAATGTTTCTTTACTGTCAGGGTGACTGAACCACGGCACAGACTGCCCAGAAAGATTGTGGAGCCTGGATCTTCGAAGACATTAAAAGTACACCCAGATAGAATCCTGGGCAAGAGGCTCTAGGTATCCTGGTTTAGGCAGGGGGGTTGGGCCTGGTTAGCCCCACCAACCCCTTCCACTCTCTTTCATTCTGTGCTAGTGAATTCTCTTCAAGATGCATTTCAAAGCGCTGGCATGACAAAGTTCTGTGCAGACAGAGATCCAAATGGACATGGCATCTAAGTTCCTTAAGCAGTGTTCAAGAAGAATGTAAAACTCTGGCACAAGTGTCTCTTCCCTAACTGAATCCCTTTCATGGGAAAATTCCCAGCTCTAGAAAGATCTTCTGATACGCATGCTTAAGACTGACACTGGCTGAGCAAATTTCTCCCTATGTATATCTAAGACCAGTTAGGATCTTCACCCAAAGTGCAGTCAACATAGTCACAGAATGCCTATTGTTAAGAAGTGACAGCTTCCATCAGAATGGCAGCTATTGGTCCACAAAATGGATTAATGGATGGGAATTATCTACGTGGGTTAAAAACAAAAATAAAGAGTTGGTCTTTATTTATCAATTTCATGGCAATATTGATAAGGGAAGAAAAAGATCTAAGTCCTTGACTTTCTGGACTCGAGGAAAGATTTTAAAAATTCCTTGTAAAAATGTATGATCACAATCAGACTATTGAAACCATTTTAGTTGGGAACAAAGTTCCAAAATTGTCTAGATAGTGGCAAAGAAGCCAAGAAAATAGGAAAGAAACAAAAAGAGAGCAAAAGAGTCAGCTTCAGTGTACAAGCTCGTTCTAGAAGTAGTCTGCTGGGAAAAGGAACCCCCAGCTAAATTTCCAATGTATTCCTGCGCTTGATTCAGTAACTGGTCAATGTAAAAACCAATCCTTTTGTACAACTTCTTCCAGCAACAAAAACTCCAACAGGTTGACACTACCATCATGCCTGTTCCAGACATATTTAAAAGAGAAATGATGATTTTCTTGAAAACCTACTTACATAAAAGTTGCAAGATGGTGGAGGGATTCCCACATCCTCCTTCCTCCATCTGGCTTGAAAGTATATTTGATAAAATATGCAACAAAGCACATGATTTATAAGGGAGAGTCAAATGGATGATTTGGGAATCGATCTCTTGTTGATAGTAAACTTCATATCCACTCGGTGTGACCTTTTTAAAACAAAATGTGGAGCTGAGGCATGAATCTGCCACAACAATTGTAAAGCAAACATACACACTCCCCTTCATATGCCCCCCCTCCACACACACCTAGGCACACACAGAGATCAGCATAGCAGATCATGAACACCTTGGAAAAGACTGAAATGCTAAATGCCTCTCTTGATGGGCAAAAGAGCTGGTGCAGTAATTCAAATGCCTGGTACAAAAATTCTGTTTAATATTTAGCTCCTATTTAAAACACAGCTTTTCATTTCATTCTATTTACAGAATATTTTCATTTCATTTGTTTCTTTAAAATTACTTAGTTCTCACCTGTTGTATGTCTAGGAATATTTTCTTCCAAAAATAGAAAAAAATAGATGATATCTTTTCAGCAGAAAACATTGGTTGATACAATTTTAAACCATCATGATATGGAAGAATTCTTCTGTCCCTCTCGAAGGTGGAAGAAGCATTTGGATCACAGATCATCTACAATGAAATACTTGACATGTTTAAGATGCTTTCAATCAATTTTGATCGTCAATTGCTTATTTGTTGTAAACAGTAATTTTTCAGTGAAGGGAAAGCGTGTGTGGTATATCTACATGATATGTTCAAAGGCAGTTCCTACTAATGGCCAGGCTGAATTCCAGTAAATAATGTCCCGAATGATATTTTGCCGCCTTCTTTGGCACTTCATGAAATCTTACCCCGATGAAGTGCTGAAACAAAGAGATTTTCTCTTAGAGAGTGTCTCATGTTGTAACCTATCCCATGGATTTTATGCTGTAATTCTTATCTCTTTTAAAATTTACTATCTTCTGTACAGTTTTCATGAAACTTTCTGTTACAGTAGTGAATAGCACAGATAAATGTCATTTTGTACAACTTTGAATTTACCCCAAGAGCTGAGAGAAAACTTGATCCTATACTTCAATCCGAGTTTCTTCTATAGTCCGACTTTGTTTCTCTACCATCAAGCTTCTCCTTTGTTGCTGCTCCAAGCCCCGTCCAAGGTGACCTTGAATACTTTCAGGGATGGGACACCCACAACTTCTCTGGGCAACCTGTTCCAGTGTTCCAGCACTCCCACAGTAAAAAAGGCCTTCCTTTCATCTAATATGTGTAGGAAATCATAAATCTAGGCATAGAAGCTTGGAGTGCAAATTTGAAATTCTTTGGATTTGAAGCACATTTTATATGAATACTGACTTACAGATGACTAAAAGATGTTGATGGGCATTTGAGCTGACAAGTTTTGAAAAAGTGCACGGAAATTAAAATTGAAACCACTAAAATTAAAAACTCCTTGCCATTTTCTTTTTCCTCTCCTATTCAAAATTGCATATGTCAGATATCAGTGCTTCATGCAAACCTCTCAGATGCTCTCAGAGAAAAAGCTTTTCTTTCAGACTAAGTTGCGGTTGACGTAGAACACTAGCAGGAGTGAAAGATTTTCTGGGCATCGGGGCAGCCCGTTCTCCTTGGATTTGTGTGCAGAATGCATTTTATCCAAACTGGAAAATAGATCCCAGCTCTGTTCTATTCATCATTCTTACTTCATCAGGCCAGAAGATTCTGTGAAAAGTAGCCTGTGGACCTTGAAGACAGCGCATGTGAACCAGATGAGAGGTGATAGAGAAGTTGAGGGAGAGAAGAAAGAGCATGAGGCTGAAACCAGAAAGTATTTCTCCACGTGATCATGGAAGATTGCAGGAGCCACTTGGTACTATCAAACCAGCCCAACTTGGCACTGGTGCCACCTTGGGTCTGGGAGCCATGTTGCATATCGTGCATTTTAAGGAGCCAGCTGGCCACACCCAGCCATATGCCCCCAAACACAAACCAAGGCCCTTTTCTCTGGCAAACAAAACTCAGCTGCCCTGCTTCTGGATGGCAGATTGCAGGAACCACTTGGTACTATCAAACCAGCCCAACTTGGCACTGGTGCCACCATGGGTCTGGTCACCATCCTGCCTATTGTAGCTTTTCAGGAGCCAGCCGGTCACTCTCAGCCATAGGCCCCCAAACACAAACCTCGGCCCGTTTCCCTGGCAAACAAAAGTAAGCTGCCCCGCTTCTGGATGGCACATTGCAGGAGCTACTTAGTACTATCAAATCAGCCCGACTTGGCACAGGTGCCACCTTGGATCTGGGAACCATCCTGTGTATCGTGGATTTTCAGGGGCCACCCAGCCACTCTCAGCCATATGCCCCCAAAAACAAACCACGGACCTTTTCTCTGGCAAACAAAACTCAACTGCCCCTCTTCTGGATGGCAAATTTTAGGACGCACTTTGTACTACGAAAACCGCCCGACGTGGCACTGGTGCCACCTTGTGTCAGGGAACCATCCTGCATATCGAGCTTTTTAAGGAGCCAGCCGGCCAGGCCCAGCCATATACCCCCAAAAACAAACCACGGACCATTTCTCATGGAAACAAAAATCCGCTGCCCCGCGTCTGGATGGCAGATTGCAGGAGCCACTTTGCACCATCAAACCAGCCCGACTTGGCACTGGTGCCACCTTGGGTCTGGGAACAATCCTGCGTATCGTACATATTCAGGAACCAGCCGACCACTCCCAGCCACAGGCCCCCAAACACAAACAACGGCCCATTTCCCTGGCAAACAAAACTCAGCTGCCCCGCTTCTGGATGGCAGTTTGCAGGAGCCACTTGGGACTATCAAACCAGCCCGACTTGGCACTGGTGCCACCTTGGGTCTGGGAACCATCCTGCGTATGGTGGATTCTAAGGAGCCAGCCGGCCACTCCCAGCCACAGGCCCCCAAACAAAATCAACGGCGCTGTTCCCTGGAAAACAAAACACGCCTGCCAACTTTTTGATGGAGTTTGCAGGAGCCACTTGGTACTATCAAACCAGCCCAACTTGGCACTGGTGTCACCTTGGGTCTGGGAAACATCCTGCGTATCGTGGATTCTTAGGAGCCAGCCGGCCACTCCTAGCCACAGGCCCCCAGACAAAAACCTAGGCCTATTTCTCTGGCAAACAAAAGTAAGCTGCCCCGCTTCTGGATGGCAGATTGCAGGAGCCACTTGGTACTATCAAACCAGCCCAACTTGGCACTGGTGCCACCTTGGCTCTGGGAACCATCCTGCCTATTGTAGCTTTTCAGGAGCCAGCCGGTCACTCCCAGCCATAGGCCCCCAAACAGAAACCTCGGCCCGTTTCCCTGGCAAACAAAAGTAAGCTGCCCCGCTTCTGGATGGCAGATTGCAGGAGCTACTTAGTACTATCAAATCAGCCCGACTTGGCACAGGTGCCACCTTGGATCTGGGAACCATCCTGTGTATCGTGGATTTTCAGGGGCCAGCCGGCCACTCTCAGCCATATGCCCCCAAACACAAACCACGGACCTTTTCTCTGGCAAACAAAAATCAGCTGCCCCACTTCTGGATGGCAGATTGCAGGAGCCACTTGGGACTATCACACCAGCCCAACATGGCACTGCTGCCACCTTGGATCTGGGAACAATCCTGCGTATCGTACATATTCAGGAACCAGCCGAACACTCCCAGCCACAGGCCCCCAAACACAAACAACGGCTCATTTCCCTGGCAAACAAAACTCAGCTGCCCCGCTTCTGGTGTGGCAGTTTGCAGGAGCCACTTGGGACTATCAAAGCAGCCCGACTTGGTAATGGTACCATCTTGGATCTGGGAACCATCCGGCGTATCGTGGATTTTCAGGGGCCAGCCGGTCATTCCCAGCCATATGCTCCCAAACACAAACCTCGGCCCTTTTCTCTGGCAAACAAAACTCAACTGCCCCTCTTCTGGATGGCAAATTGCACGACGCACTTGGTACTACAAAAAGAGCCCGACTTGGCAGTGGTGCCACCTTGGCTCTGGGAACCATCCTGCGTATCGAACATTTTAAGGAGCCAGCCGGCAATTCCCAGTCGTATGCCCCAAAAAGAAACCACGGACCTTTTCTCTGGCAAAAAAAACTCAGCTGTCCCGCTTCTGGATGGCAGATTGCAGGAGTCACTTTGAACCATACAACCAGCCTTACTTGGCACTGGTGCCACCTTGTATCTGGGAACCATCCTGCCTATCGTTGATTTTCAGGGGCCAGCCTACCACTCTCGGCCATAGGCCCCCAAACACAAACCACAGCCCTTTTCTCTAGCAAACAAAATTTAGCTGCCCCGCTTCTGGATGGCAAATTGCAGGAGCCACTGGGTACTACAAAAACAGCCCGACTTGGCACTGGTGCCACCTTGCGTCTGGTTACCATGCGGCGTATCGTGCATTTTAAGGAGCCAGGTGGCCACTCCCAGCCATATGCCCCCAAACACAACCCACGGCCCTTTTCTCTGGCAAACAAAACTCAGCTGCCCCGCTTCTGGATGGCAGAGTGCAGGAGACACTTGGTACTATCAAACCAGCCCGACTTGGCACTGGTGCCACCTTTGGTCTGGGAACCATCCTGCGTATTGTGGATTGTCAGGAGACAGCCGACCACTCTCGGCCACAGACCCCAATCAAAAACAAAGGTCCGTTTCCCTGGCAAAAAAAACTCAGCTGCCCCGCTTCTGGATGGGAGATTGCAGGAGGCACTTGACACTGTCAAACGAGCCCCACTTTGTACTGGTGCCACCTTGGGTCTGGGAACCATGCTGCGTATCGTGGATTTTCAGGAGCCAGCCGGCCACTGCCAGCCACAGGCCCCCAAACAAAAACCACAGCCTTTTTCTCTGGCAATAAAAACTCAGCTGCCCCGCTTCTGGATGGCAGATTGCAGGAGCCACTTGGTACTATCAAACCAGCCCGACTTGGCACTGGTGCCACCTTGGGTCTGGGAACCATCCTGCCTATCGTGGATTTTAAGGAGCCAGCCGGCTACTCCCAGCCACAGGCCCCCAACAAAAACCACGGCCCTTTTTTCTCGCAAACAAAACTTAGCTGCCTCACTTCTGGATGGCAGATTGCAGGAGTCACTTGGTGTAATCAAACCAGCCCGACTTGGCACTGGTGCCACCTTGGGTCTGGGAACCATCCTGCCTATCGTGGATTCTAAGGAGCCAGCCGGCCACTCCCAGCCACAGGCCCCCAAACAAAATCAACGGCGCTGTTCCCTGGAAAACAAAACACGCCTGCCAACTTTTTGATGGAGTTTGCAGGAGCCACTTGGTACTATCAAACCAGCCCAACTTGGCACTGGTGCCACCATGGGTCTGGTAAACATCCTGCGTATCGTGGATTCTTAGGAGCCAGCCGGCCACTCCTAGCCACAGGCCCCCAAACAAAAACCTAGGCCTATTTCTCTGGCAAACAAAAGTAAGCTGCCCCGCTTCTGGATGGCAGATTGCAGGAGACACTTGGGACTATCAAACCAGCCCAACTTGGCACTGGTGCCACCTTGGATCTGGGAACCATGCTGTGTATCGTGGATTTTCAGGGGCCAGCCGGCCACTCTCAGCCATATGCCCCCAAACAGAAACCTCGGCCCGTTTCTCTGGCAAACAAAACTCAACTGCCCCTCTTCTGGATGGCAAATTGCAAGATGAACTTGATACTAAAACCGCAGGCCGACTTGGTAGTGGTGACACCTTGGGCCTGGGAACCATCATGCGTATCGAGCATTTTAAGGAGCCAGCCGGCCACTCCCAGCAATATGCCCCCAAAAACAATCCACGGAATTTTTCTCTGGCAAACAAAAATCAGCTGCCCCGCTTCTGGATGGCAGATTGCAGGAGCCACTTTGACCCATCAAACCAGCCCGACTTGGCACTGGTGCCACCTTGCATCCTGGAACCATGCTGCCTAGCGTGGATTTTCAGGGGCCAGCCGGCCACTCTCAGCTATATGCCCCCAAACAAAACCCACGGCCCGTTTCCCTGGCAAACAAAAGTAAGCTGCCCCGCTTCTGGATGGCAGATTGCAGGAACCACTTGGTAGTATCAAACCAGCCCGACTTGGCACTGGTGCCACCTTGGGTCTGGGAACCATCCTGCGTATCGTGGATTCTAAGGAGCCAGCCGGCCACTCCCAGCCACAGGCCCCCAAATACAAACAACGGCGCTTTTCCCTGGAAAACAAAACTCGCCTGCCAACTTTTTGATGGCAGATTGCAGGAGCAACTTGGTACTATCAAACCAGCCCAACTTGGCACTGGTGCCACCATGGGTCTGGTAACCATCCTGCCTATTGTAGCTTTTCAGGAGCCAGCCGGTCACTCCCAGCCATAGGCCCCCAGTCACAAACCTCGGCCCGTTTCCCTGGCAAACAAAAGTAAGCTGCCCCGCTTCTGGATGGCAGATTGCAGGAGCCACTTGGTACTATCAAACCAGCCCGACTTGGCACTGGTACCACCTTGGGTCTGGGAACCATGCTGCGTATAGCAGATTCTAAGGCGCCAGTCGGCCACTCCCAGCCACAAGACCACAAACACAAACAACGGCGCTTTTCTCTGGCAAACAAAACTCAACTGCCCCTCTTCTGGATGGCAAATTGCAGGACGCACTTGGTACTATCAAACCAGCACGACTTGGCACTGGTGCCACCTTGGGTCTGGGAACCATCTTGCGTATTGTGGATTGTCAGGAGCCAGCTGGACACTCTCGGCCACAGACCCCAATCAAAAAAAACGGCCCGTTTCACAGGCAAACAAAACTCAGCTGCCCCGCTTCTGGATGGGAGATTGCAGGAGGCACTTGACACTGTGAAACCAGCCCCACTTGGCACTGGTGCCACCTTGGGTCTGGGAACCATGCTGCGTATCATGGATTTTCAGGAGCCAGCCGGCCACTCCCAGCCATAGGCCCCCAAACAAAAACCACAGCCTTTTTCTCTGGCAAACAAAATTCAGCTGCCCCGCTTCTGGATGGCAGATTGCAGGAGCCACTTGGGACTATCACACCAGCACAACATGGCACTGGTGCCACCTTGGATCTGGGAATCATCCTTCCTATCGTGGATTTTCAGGGGCCAGCCGGTCACTCTCAGCCATAGGCCCCAAACACAAACCACGGCCCTTTTCTCTGGAAAACAAAACTCAACTGCCCCTCTTCTGGATGGCAGATTGCAGGAGCCACTGGGTACTATGAAACCAGCCCTACTTGGCACTGGTGCCACCTTGGGTCTGGGAACCATGCTGCGTATCATGGATTTTCAGGAGCCAGCCGTCCACTGCCAGCCACAGGCCCCGAAACACAAACAACAGCCTTTTACTCTGGCAAACAAAATTCAGCTGCCCCGCTTCTGGATGGCAGATTGCAGGAACCACTTGGTACTAACAAACCAGCCCGACTTGGCACTGGTGCCACCTTGGGTCTGGGAACCATCCTGCGTATCGTGGATTCTAAGGAGCCAGCTGGCCACTCCCAGCCACAGGCCCCAAAACACACACAACGGCGCTTTTCCCTGGAAAACAAAACTCGCCTGCCAACTTTTTGATTGCAGATTGCAGGAGCCACTTGGTACTATCAAACCAGCCCAACTTGCCAGTGGTGCCACCATGGGTCTGGTCACCATCCTGCCTATCGTAGCTTTTCAGGAGCCAGCCGGTCACTCCCTGCCATAGGCCCCGAGACACAAAGCTCGGCCCGTTTCCCTGGCAAACAAAAGTAAGCTGCCCCGCTTCTGGATGGCAGATTGCAGGAGCCACTTGGTACTATCAAACCAGCCCGACTTGGCACTGGTACCACCTTGGGTCTGGGAACCATCCTGCCTATCGTGGATTTTAAGGAGCCAGCCGGCTACTCCCAGCCACAGGCCCCCAACAAAAACCACGGCCCTTTTTTCTGGCAAACAAAACTTAGCTGCCTCACTTATGGATGGCAGATTGCAGGAGCCACTTGGTGTAATCAAACCAGCCCGACTTGGCACTGGTGTCACCTTGGGTCTGGGAACCATCCTGCGTATCGTGGATTCTAAGGAGCCAGCCGGCCACTCCCAGCCACAGGCCCCCAAACAAAATCAACGGCGCTGTTCCCTGGAAAACAAAACACGCCTGCCAACTTTTTGATGGAGTTTGCAGGAGCCACTTGGTACTATCAAACCAGCCCAACTTGGCACTGGTGCCACCATGGGTCTGGTAAACATCCTGCGTATCGTGGATTCTTAGGCGCCAGCAGGCCACTCCTAGCCACAGGCCCCCAAACAAAAACCTAGGCCTATTTCTCTGGCAAACAAAAGTAAGCTGCCCCGCTTCTGGATGGCAGATTGCAGGAGACACTTGGGACTATCAAACCAGCCCAACTTGGCACTGGTGCCACCTTGGATCTGGGAACCATGTTGTGTATCGTGGATTTTCAGAGGCCAGCCGGCCACTCTCAGCCATATGTCCCCAAACAGAAACCTCGGCCCGTTTCTCTGGCAAACAAAACTCAACTGCCCCTCTTCTGGATGGCAAATTGCAGGATGAACTTGATACTAAAACCGCAGGCCGACTTGGTAGTGGTGACACCTTGGGCCTGGGAACCATCATGCGTATCGAGCATTTTAAGGAGCCAGCCGGCCACTCCCAGCAATATGCCCCCAAAAACAATCCACGGAATTTTTCTCTGGCAAACAAAAATCAGCTGCCCCGCTTCTGGATGGCAGATTGCAGGAGCCACTTTGCACCATCAAACCAGCCCGACTTGGCACTGGTGCCACCTTGCATCTGGGAACCATGCTGCCTAGCGTGGATTTTCAGGGGCCAGCGGGCCACTCTCAGCTATATGCCCCCAAACAAAACCCACGGCCCGTTTCCCTGGCAAACAAAAGTAAGCTGCCCTGCTTCTGGATGGCAGATTGCAGGAACCACTTGGTAGTATCAAACCAGCCCGACTTGGCACTGGTGCCACCTTGGGTCTGGGAACCATCCTGCGTATCGTGGATTCTAAGGAGCCAGCCGGCCACTCCCAGCCACAGGCCCCCAAACACAAACAACGGCGCTTTTCCCTGGAAAACAAAACTCGCCTGCCAACTTTTTGATGGCAGATTGCAGGAGCAACTTGGTACTATCAAACCAGCCCAACTTGGCACTGGTGCCACCATGGGTCTGGTCACCATCCTGCCTATTGTAGCTTTCCAGGAGCCAGCCGGTCACTCCCAGCCATAGGCCCCCAGACACAAACCTCGGCCCGTTTCCCTGGCAAACAAAAGTAAGCTGCCCCGCTTCTGGATGGCAGATTGCAGGAGCCACTTGGTACTATCAAACCAGCCCAACTTGGAAATGGTGCCACCTTGGGTCTGGGAACCATGCTGCGTATCGCAGATTCTAAGGCGCCAGTCGGCCACTCACAGCCACAAGCCCCCAAACACAAACCACGGCGCTTTCTCTGGCAAACAAAACTCAACTGCCCCTCTTCTGGATGGCAAATTGCAGGACGCACTTGGTACTATAAAAACAGCCCGACTTGGCACTGGTGCCACCTTGGGTCTGGGAACCATCCTGCGTATCGATCTTTTTAATGAGACAGCCGGCCACTCCCAGCCATATGCCCCCAAACACAACCCACGGCCCTTTCCTCTGGCAAACAAAACTCAGCTGCACCACTTCTGGATGGCAGATTGCAGGAGCCACTTGGTACTATCAAACCAGCAAGACTTGGCACTGGTGCCACCTTGGGTCTGGGAACCATCCTGCATATTGTGGATTGTCAGGAGCCAGCTGAACATTCTCGGCCACAGACCCCAATCAAAAACAACGGCCCGTTTCACAGGCAAACAAAACTCAGCTGCCCCGCTTCTGGATGGGAGATTGCAGGAGGCACTTGACACTGTGAAACCAGCCCCACTTGGCACTGGTGCCACCTTGGGTCTGGGAACCATGCTGCCTAGAGTGGATTTTCAGGAGCCAGCCGGCCACTCCCAGCCATAGGCCCCCAAACAAAAACCACAGCCTTTTTCTCTGGCAAACAAAATTCAGCTGCCCCACTTCTGGATGGCAGATTGCAGGAGCCACTTGGGACTATCACACCAGCACAACTTGGCACTGCTGCCACCTTGGATCTGGGAACCATCCTTCCTATCGTGGATTTTCAGGGGCCAGCCGGTCACTCTCAGCCATAGGCCCCAAACACAAACCACGGCCCTTTTCGCTGGAAAACAAAACTCAACTGCCCCTCTTCTGGATGGCAGATTGCAGGAGCCACTGGGTACTATGAAACTAGCCCTACTTGGCACTGGTGCCACCTTGGGTCTGGGAACCATGCTGCGTATCATGGATTTTCAGGAGCCAGCCGTCCACTGCCAGCCACAGGCCCCGAAACACAAACAACAGCCTTTTTCTCTGGCAAACAAAATTCAGCTGCCCCGCTTCTGGATGGCAGATTGCAGGAACCACTTAGTACTAACAAACCAGCCCGACTTGGCACTGGTGCCACCTTGGGTCTGGGAACCATCCTGCGTATCGTGGATTCTAAGGAGCCAGCTGGCCACTCCCAGCCACAGGCCCCAAAATACACACAACGGCGCTTTTCCCTGGAAAACAAAACTCGCCTGCCAACTTTTTGATGGCAGATTGCAGGAGGCACTTGGTACTATCAAACCAGCCCAACTTGGCACTGGTGCCACCATGGGTCTGGTCACCATCCTGCCTATCGTAGCTTTTCAGGAGCCAGCCGGTCACTCCCAGCCATAGGCCCCCAGAAAAAAACCTCGGTCCGTTTCCCTGGAAAACAAAAGTAAGCTGCCCCGCTTCTGGATGGCAGATTGCAGGAGCCACTTGGTGCTATCAAACCAGCCCGACTTGGCACTGGTGCCACCTTGGGTCTGGGAACCATCCTGCGTATCCTGTGTTCTAAGGAGCCAGCCGGCCACTCCCAGCCACAGTCCCCCAAACAGAAACAACGGCGCTTTTCCCTGGAAAACAAAACTGACCTGCCAACTTTTTGATGGCAGATTGCAGGAGCCACTTGGTACTATCAAACCAGCCCAACTTGGCACTGGTGCCACCATGGGTCTGGTCACCATCCTGCCTATCGTAGCTTTTCAGGAGCCAGCCGGTCATTCCCAGCCATAGGTCCCCAGAAAAATACCTCGGCCCGTTTCCCTGGCAAACAAAAGTAAGCTGCCCCGCTTCTGGATGGCAGATTGCAGGAGCCACTTGGTACAATCAAACCAGCCCAACTTGACACTGGTGCCACCTTGGCTCTGGGAACCATGCTGCGTAACCCGGATTCTAAGACGACAGGCAGCCACTGCCAGCCACAGGCCTCCAAACAAAATCAACGGCGCTTTTCCCTGGAAAACAAAACTCGCCTGACAACTTTTAGATGGCAGATTGCAGGAGCCAGTTGGTACCATCAAACCAGCCCAACTTGGCACTGGTGCCACCTTGGGTCTGGGAACCATCCTGCCTATTGTTGCTTTTCAGGAGCCAGCCGGTCACTTCTAGCCCTAGGCCCCCAGTCATAAACCTCGGCCCGTTTCCCTGGCACACAAATGTAAGCTACCCCGCTTCAGGATGGCAGATTGCAGGAGCCACTTTTCACCATCAAATCAGCCCGACGTGGCACTGGTGCCACCTTGGGTCTGGGAACCATCCTGCGTATCGTGTGTTCTAAGGAGCCAGCCGGCCACTCCCAGCCACAGTCCCCCAAACACAAACAACGGCGCTTTTCCCTGGAAAACAAAACTGGCCTGCCAACTTTTTGATGGCAGATTGCAGGAGCCACTTGGTACTATCAAACCAGCCCAACTTGGCACTGGTGCCACCATGGGTCTGGTAACCATCCTGCCTATCGTAGCTTTTCAGGAGCCAGGCGGTCACTCCCAGCCATAGGCCCCCAGACACAAACCTCGGCCCGTTTCCCTGGCAAACAAAATAAGCTGCCCCGCTTCTGCATGGCAGATTGCAGGTGCTATTTAGTACTATCAAACCAGCCCGACTTGGCACTGGTCCCACCTCTGGTCTGGGAACCATCCTGCCTATCGTGGATTTTCAGGGGCCAGACGGCCACTATCAGCCATATGCCCCCAAAAACAAACCACGGCCCTTTTCTCTGGTAAACAAAACTCAACTGCCCCTCTTCTGGATGGCAAATTTTAGGACGCACTTTGTACTACGAAAACCGCCCGACTTGGCACTGGTGCCACCTTGGGTCAGGGAACCATCCTGCCTATCGTAGCTTTTCAGGAGCCAGCCAGTCACTCCCAGCCATAGGTCCCCAGACAAATACCTCGGCCCGTTTCCCTGGCAAACAAAAGTAAGCTGCCCCGTTTCTGGATGGCAGATTGCAGGAGCCACTTGGTACTATCAAACCAGCCCAACTTGACACTGGTGCCACCTTGGCTCTGGGAACCATGCTGCGTAACCCGGATTCTAAGACGACAGGCAGCCACTGCCAGCCACAGGCCTCCAAACAAAATCAACGGCGCTTTTCCCTGGAAAACAAAACTCGCCTGACAACTTTTAGATGGCAGATTGCAGGAGCCACTTGGTACCATCAAACCAGCCCAACTTGGCACTGGTGCCACCTTGGGTCTGGGAACCATCCTGCCTATTGTTGCTCTTCAGGAGCCAGCCGGTCACTTCTAGCCCTAGGCCCCCAGTCATAAACCTCGGCCCGTTTCCCTGGCACACAAATGTAAGCTACCCCGCTTCAGGATGGCAGATTGCAGGAGCCACTTTTCACCATCAAACCAGCCCGACGTGGCACTGGTGCCACCTTGGGTCTGGGAACCATCCTGCGTATCGTGTGTTCTAAGGAGCCAGCCGTCCACTGCCAGCCACAGTCCCCCAAACACAAACAACGGCGCTTTTCCCTGGAAAACAAAACTGGCCTGCCAACTTTTTGATGGCAGATTGCAGGAGCCACTTGGTACTATCAAACCAGCCCAACTTGGCACTGGTGCCACCATGGGTCTGGTAACCATCCTGCCTATCGTAGCTTTTCAGGAGCCAGGCGGTCACTCCCAGCCATAGGCCCCCAGACACAAACCTCGGCCCGTTTCCCTGGCAAACAAAAGTAAGCTGCCCCGCTTCTGCATGGCAGATTGCAGGTGCTATTTAGTACTATCAAACCAGCCCGACTTGGCACTGGTGACACCTCTGGTCTGGGAACCATCCTGCCTATCGTGGATTTTCAGGCGCCAGACGGCCACTATCAGCCATATGCCCCCAAAAACAAACCACGGCCCTTTTCTCTGGTAAACAAAACTCAACTGCCCCTCTTCTGGATGGCAAATTTTAGGACGCACTTTGTACTACGAATACCGCCCGACTTGGCACTGGGGCCACCTTGGGTCAGGGAACCATCCTGCCAATCGTAGCTTTTTAAGGAGCCAGCAGGCCACGCCCAGCCATATAGCCCCAAAAACAAACCACGGACCATTTCTCTTGGAAACAAAAATCCGCTGCCCCGCGTCAGGATGGCAGATTGCAGGAGCCACTTTGCACCATCAAACCACCCCGACTTGGCACTGGTGCCATCTTGGATCTGGGAACCATCCTGCCTATCGTAGCTTTTCAGGAGCCAGCCGGTTACTCCCAACCATAGGCCCCCAGACAGAAAGCTCTGCCCGTTTCCCTGGCAAACAAAAGTAAGCTACCCCGCTTCTGGATAGCAGATTGCAGGAGCCACTTGGTACTATCAAACCAGCCCAACTTGACACTGGTGCCACTTTGGGTCTGGGAACCATGCTGCGTAGCGTAGATTCTAAGGCGCCAGGCGGCCACTCCCAGCCACAGGCCCCCAAATACAAACAACGGCGCTTTTCCCTGGAAAACAAAACTCGCCTGCCAGCTTTTTGATGGCAGATTGCAGGAGCCACTTGGTACTATCAAATCATCCCAACTTGGCACTGGTGCCACTATGGGTCTGGGAACCATCCTGCCAATTGTACCATTTCAGGAGCCAGCCGGTCACTCCCAGCCATAGGCCCCCATCACAAACCTCGGCCCGTTTCCCTGGCAAACAAAATTAAGCTGCCCCGATTCTGGATGGCAGATTGCAGGAGCCACTTGGTAGTGTCAAAACAGCCCGACTTGGCACTGGTGCCACCTTGGGTCTGGGAACCATCCTGCGTATCGTGGATTCTAAGCAGCCACCCGGCCACTCCGTGCCACAGGCGCCCAAACACAAACAACGGCGCTTTTCCCTGGAAAACAAAACTCGCCTGCCAACATTTTGATGGCAGATTGCAGGAGCCACTTGGTACCATCAAACCAGCCCAACTTGGCACTGGTGCCACCATGGGTCTGGTCACCATCCTGCCTATCGTAGCTTTTCAGGAGCCAGCCGGTCACTCCCAGCCATAAAACCCCAGTCACAAACCTCGGCCCGTTTCCCTGGAAAACAAAAGTAAGCACCCCCGATTCTGGATGGCAGATTGCAGGAGCCACTTGGTAGTATCAAATTAGCCCAACTTGGCACTGGTGCCATCATGGGTCTGGTAAACATCCTGCCTATCTTAGCTTTTCAGGAGCCGGCCGGTCACTCCCTGCCATAGGCCCCCAGAGAAATACCTCGGCCCGTTTCCCTGGCAAACAAAAGTAAGCTGCCCCTCTTCTGGATGGCAGATTGCAGGAACCACTTGCTACTATCAAACCAGCCCAACTTGGCACTGGTGCCACCTTGGCTCTGGGAACCATGCTGCGTAACGTAGATTCTAAGAGGACAGGCGGACACTCCCAGCCACAGGCCTCTAAACAAAAACAACGGCGCATTACCCTGGAAAACAAAACTCGCCTGCCAACATTTTGATGGCAGATTGCAGGAGCCACTTGGTACTATCAAACCAGCCCAACTTGACACTGGTGCCACCATGGGTCTGGTCACCATCCTGCCTATCGTAGCTTTTCAGGAGCCAGCCGGTCACTCCCAGCCATAGGCCCCCAGACAAATACCTCGGCCCGTTTCCCTGGCAAACAAAAGTAAGCTGCCCCGCTTCTGGATGGCAGATTGCAGGAGCCACATGGTACTATCAAACCAGGCCAACATGGCACTGGTGCCACCTTGGCTCTGGGAACCATCCTGCCTATCGTGGATTTTCAGGCGCCAGCCGGCCACTCTCAGCCATAGGCCCCCAAACACAAACCACGGCCCTTTTCTCTGGTAAACAAAACTCAACTGCCCCTCTTCTGGATGGCAAATTGCAGGACGCACTTGGTACTACGAAAACAGCCCGACTTGGCACTGATGCCACCTTGGGTCAGGGAACCATCCTGCGTATCGATGTTTTTAAGGAGTCAGCCGGCAACGTCCAGCCATATACCCCCAAAAAAAACACACGGAACTTTTCTCCAGCAAGCAAAAATCCGCTGCCCCGCGTCTGGATGGCAGATTGCAGGAGCTATTTAGTATTATCAAACCAGCCCGACTTGGCACTGGTGCCACCATCGGTCTGGTCACCATCCTGCCTATCGCAGCTTTTCAGGAGCCAGCCGGTCACTCTCAGCCATAGGCCCCAAACACAAACCACGGCCCTTTTCTCTGGAAAACAAAATTCAACTGCCCCTCTTCTGGATGGCAGATTGCAGGAGCCACTGGGTACTATGAAACCAGCCCGACTTGGCACTGGTGCCACCTTGGGTCTGGGAACCATGCTGCGTATCATGGATTTTCAGGAGCCAGCCGTCCACTGCCAGCCACAGGCCCCGAAACACAAACAACAGCCTTTTTCTCTGGCAAACAAAATTCAGCTGCCCCGCTTCTGGATGGCAGATTGCAGGAACCACTTGGTACTAACAAACCAGCCCGACTTGGCACTGGTGCCACCTTGGGTCTGGGAACCATCCTGCGTATCGTGGATTCTAAGGAGCCAGCTGGCCACTCCCAGCCACAGGCCCCAAAACACACACAACGGCGCTTTTCACTGGAAAACAAAACTCGCCTGCCAACTTTTTGATGGCAGATTGCAGGAGCCACTTGGTACTATCAAACCAGCCCAACTTGGCACTGGTGCCACCATGGGACTGGTCACCATCCTGCCTATCGTAGCTTTTCAGGAGCCAGCCGGTCACTCCCAGCCATAGGCCCCCAGACACAAAGCTCGGACCGTTTCCCTGGCAAACAAAAGTAAGCTGCCCCGCTTCTGGATGGCAGATTGCAGGATCCACTTGTTATTATCAAACCAGCCCGACTTGGTACTGGTGCCAACTCTGGTCTGGGTACCATCCTGGGTATCGTGGATCCTAAGGAGCCAGCCGGCCACTCCCAGCCACAGGCCCCCAAACAAAAACAACGGCGATTTTCCCTGGAAAACAAAACTCGCCTGACAACTTTTTGATGGCAGATTGCAGGAACCACTTGGTACTATCAAACCAGCCCAACTTGGCACTGGTGCCACCTTGGGTCTGGGAACCATGCTGCGTATTGTGGATTCTAAGGAGCCAGCCGGCCACTCCAGCCACAGGCCCGCAGACACAAACAACGGCGCTTTTCCCTGGAAAACAAAACTCGCCTGCCAACTTTTTGATGGCAGATTGCAGGAGCCACTTGGTACTATGAAATCAGCCGAACATGGCACTGGTGCCACCATGGGTCTGGTCACCATCCTGCCTATCGTAGCTTTTCAGGAGCCAGCCGGTCACTCCCAGCCATAGGCCCCCAGACACAAAGCTCGGCCCGTTTCCCTGGCAAACCAAAGTAAGCTGCCCCGCTTCTGGATGGTAGATTGCAGGAACCATTTGCTACAATCAAACCAGCCCAACTTGGCACTGGTGCCACCTCAGGTCTGGGAACCATCCTGCGTATTTTGGATTCTAAGGAGCCAGCCGGCCACTCCCAGCCACAGGCCCCCAAACACAAACAACGGCGCTTTTCCCTGGAAAACAAAACTCGCCTGCCAACATTTTGATGGCAGATTGCAGGAGCCACTTGGTACTATCAAACCAGCCCAACTTGGCACTGGTGCCACCATGGGTCTGGTCACCATCCTGCCTATCGTAGTTTCTCAGGAGCCAGCCGGTCACTCCCTGCCATAGGCCCCCAGACAAAACCTCGGCCCGTTTCCCTGGCAAACAAAAGTAAGCTGCCCCGCTTCTGGATGGCAGATTGCAGGACGCACTTGGTAGTATCAAACCAGCCCAACTTGGCACTGGTGCCACCTCAGGTCTGGGAACCATGCTGCGTATCGTGGATTCTAATTAGCCATCCGGCCACTCCCAGCCACAGGCCCCCAAACAAAAACAACGGCGCTTTTCCCTGGATAACAAACTCGCCTGCCAACTTTTTGATGGCAGATTGCAGGAGCCACTTGGTACTATCAAACCAGCCCAACTTGGCACTGGTGCCACCATGGGTCTGGTCACCATCCTGCCTATCGTAGCTTTTCACGAGACAGCCGGTCACTCCCAGCCATAGGCCCCCAGACAAAAACCTCGGCCCTTTTCCCTGGCAAACAAAAGTAAGTTAACCCGCTTCTGGATGGCAGATTGCAGGAGCCACTTTTCACCATCAAACTAGCCCGACTTGGCACTGGTGTCACCTCTGGTCTGGGAACCATCCTGCCTGTCGTGGATTCTAATTAGCCAGCCGGCCACTCCCAGCCACAGGCCCCCAAACACAAACAACGGCGCTTTTCCCTGGGAAACAAAACTCGCCTGCCAAGTTTTTGATGGCAGATTGCAGGAGCCACTTGGTACTATCAAACCAGCCCAACTTGGCACTGGTGCCACCATGGGTCTGGTCACAATCCTGCCTATCGTAGCCTTTCAGGAGCCAGCCGGTCACTCCCAGCCATAGGCCCCCAGACAAATACCTCGGCCCGTTTCCCTGGCAAACAAAAGTAAGCTGCCCCGCTTCTGGATGGCAGATTGCAGGAAACACTTGGTACTATCAAACCAGCCCAACTTGGGACTGGTGCCACCTTGGGTCTGGGAACCATCCTGCGTATCGTGGATTCTAAGGAGCCAGCCGGCCACTCCCTACCACAGGCCCCCAAACACAAACAACGGCGCTTTTCCCTGGAAAACAAAACTCGCCTACCAACTATTTGATGGCAGATTACAGGAGCCAATTGGTACTATCAAACCAGCCCAACTTGGCACTGGTGCCACCATGGGTCTGGTCACAATCCTGCCTATCGTAACTTTTCAGGAGCCAGCCGGTCACTCCCAGCCATAGGTCCCCAGTCACAAACCTCGGCCCGTTTCCCTGGCAAACAAAAGTAAGCTGCCCCGCTTCTGGATGGCAGATTGCAGGAGCCACTTGGTACTATCAAACCAGCCCAACTTGGCACTGGTGCCACCTCTGGTCTGGGACCCATCCTGCGTATCGTGGATTCTAAGGAGCCAGTCGGCCACTCCCAGCCACAGGCCCCCAAACACAAACAACGGCCCGTTTCCGTGGCAAACAAAAGTAAGCTGCCCCGTTTCTGGATGGCAGATTGCAGGAACCACTTGGCAGTATCAAACCAGCACAACTTGGCACTGGTGGCACCTCTTGTCTGGTAACCATGCTGCGTATCGTGGTTTCTAAGGAGCCTGCCGGGCACTCCCAACCACAGGTCCCCAAACACAAACAATGGCGCTTTTCCCTGGAAAACAAAACTCGCCTGCCAACTTTTTGATGGCAGATTGCAGGAGCCACTTGGTACTATCAAACCAGCCCAACTTGGCACTGGTGCCACCATGGGTCTGGTCACCATCCTGCCTATCGTAGCTTTTCAGGAGCCAGCCGGTCACTCCCAGCCATAGGCCCCGAGACAGAAAGCCCGGCCCGTTTCCCTGGCAAACAAAAGTAAGCTGCCCCGCTTCTGGATGGCAGATTGCAGGAGCCACTTTGTACTATCAAACCAGCCCGACTTGGCACTGGTGCCACCTCTGGTCTGGGAACCATGCTGCGTATCGTGGATTTTAAGGAGCCAGTCGGCCACTCCCAGCCATACGCCTCCAAACACAAACAACGGTCCATTTCCCTGGCAAACAAACGTAAGCTGCCCCGCTTCTGGATGTCAGATTGCAGGAACCACTTGTTGCCAAGTTGGGGTGGTTTGATAGTACCAAGTGGCTCCTGCAATCTGCAATCAAAAAGTTGGCAGGTGAGTTTTGTTTTCCAGGGAAAAGCACCGTTGTTTGTGTTTGGGGGCCTGTGGCTGGGAGTGGCCAGCTGTCTCCTTAGAATCCACGATACGCAGGATGGGTCCGAGACCAGAGGTGGCACCAGTGCCATGTTGGCCTGGTTTGATAGTACCATGTGGCTCCTGCAATCTGCCATCCAGAAGCGGGGCTGCTTACTTTTGTTTGCCAGGGAAACGGGCCGAGATATTTGTCTGGGGGCCTATGGCTGGGAGTGAGCGGCTGGCTCCTGAAAAGCTACGATAGGCAGGATGGTGACCAGACCCATGGTGGCACCAGTGCCAAGTTGGGCTGGTTTGATAGTACCAAGTGGCTCCTGCAATCTGCCATCAAAAAGTTGGCAGGCGACTTTTGTTTTCCAGGGAAAAGCGCCGTTGTTCTTGTTTAGAGGCATGTGGCTGGGAGTGGCCGGCTGCCTCCTTTGAACCCAGGATACGCAGGATGGTTCCCAGAGCCAAGGTGGCACCAGTGCCAAGTTGGGCTGGTTTGATAGTACCAAGTGGCTCCTGCAATCTGCCATCCAGAAGCGGGGCAGCTTACTTTTGTTTCCCAGGGAAACGGGCCGAGGTTTGTGTCTGGGGGCCTATGGCTGGGAGTGACCGGCTGGCTACTGAAAAGCTACGATAGGCAGGATGGTTACCAGACTCATGGTGGCACCAGTGCCAAGTCGGGCTGGTTTGATAATACTAAATAGCTCCTGAAATCTGCCATTCAGACGCGGGGCAGCGGATTTTTGTTTGCTGGAGAAAAGTTCCGTGGTTTTTTTTTGGGGGTATATGGCTGGACGTGGCCGGCTGGCTCCTTAAAAAGATCGATACGCAGGATTGTTCCCTGACCCAAGGTGGCATCACTGCCAAGTCGGGCTGTTTTCGTAGTACCAAGTGGCTCCTGCAATTTGCCATCCAGAAGAGGGGCAGTTGAGTTTTGTTTGCCAGAGCAAAGGGTTGTGGTATGTGTTTGGGGGCATATGGCTGAGAGTGGCCGGCTGGCCCCTGAAAATCCACGATAGGCAGGATGGTTCCCAGAGCCAAGGTGGCACCAGTGCCATGTTGGCCTGGTTTGACACTACCAAGTGGCTCCTGCAATCTGCCATCCAGAATTGGGGCAGCTTAATTTTGTTTGCCAGGGAAACGGTCCGAGGTTTGTGTCTGGGGGCCTATGGCTGGGAGTGACCGGCTGGCTCCTGAAATGCTACAATAGGCAGGATGGTTCCCAGACCCATAGTGGCACCAGTGCCAAGTTGGGATGATTTGATAGTACCAAGTGGCTCCTGCAATCTGCCATCAAAAAGCTGGCAGGCGAGTTTTGTTTTCCAGGGAAAAGCGCCGTTGTTTGTGTTTGGGGGCCTCTGGCTGGGAGTGGCCGGCTGGCTCCTTAGAATCCACGATATGCAGGATTGTTCCCAGACCCAAGGTGGCACCAGTGCCAAGTCGGGCCGGTTTGATGGTGCAAAGTGGCTCCTGCAATCTGCCATCCAGACGCGGGGCAGCGGATTTTTGTTTCCATGAGAAATGGTCCGTGGTTTGTTTTTGGGGGTATATGGCTGGGCGTGGCCGGCTGGCTCCTTAAAAAGCTCGATATGCAGGATGGTTCCCTGACACAAGGTGGCACCAGTGCCACGTCGGGCGGTTTTCGTAGTACAAAGTGCGTCCTAAAATTTGCCATCCAGAAGAGGGGCAGTTGAGTTTTGTTTGCCAGAGAAAAGGGCCGTGGTTTGTTTTTGGGGGCATATGGCTGAGAGTGGCCGGCTGGCCCCTGAAAATCCACGATAGGCAGGATGGTTCCCAGACCAGAGGTGTCACCAGTGCCAAGTCGGGCTGGTTTGATAGTACTAAATAGCTCCTGCAATCTGCCATGCCGAAGCGGGGCAGCTTACTTTTGTTTGCCAGGGAAACGGGCCGAGGTTTGTGTCTGGGGGCCTATGGCTGGGAGTGACCGGCTGGCTCCTGAAAAGCTACGATAGGCAGGATGGTGACCAGACCCATGGTGGCACCAGTGCCAAGTTGGGCTGGTTTGATAGTACCAAGTGGCTCCGGCAATCTGCCATCAAAAAGTTGGCAGGCGAGTTTTGTTTTCCAGGGAAAAGCGCCGTTGTTTGTGTTTGGGGGCCTGTGGCTGGGAGTGGCCAGCTGGCTCCTTAGAACCCACGATACGCAGGATGGTTCCCAGACCAGAGGTGGCACCAGTGCCAAGTTGGGCTGGTTTGATGGTGCAAAGTGGCTCCTGCAATCTGCCATCCAGAAGCGGGGTAGCTTACTTTTGTTTGCCAGGGAAACGGGCCGAAATATTTGTCTAGGGGCCACTGGCTGGGGGTGGCTGGCTGGCACCTGAAAAGCTACGATAGGCAGGATGGTGACCAGACCCATGGTGGCACCAGTGCCAAGTTGGGCTGGTTTGATAGTACCAAGTGGCTCCTGCAATCTGCCATCAAATGTTTGGCAGGCGAGTTTTGTTTTCCAGGGAAAAGCACCGTTGTGTGTGTTTTGGGGCCTGTGGCTGGGAGTGGCCAGCTGGCTCCTTAGAATCCACGATACGCAGGATGGTTCCCAGACCCAAGGTGGCACCAGTGCCAAGTCGGGCTGGTTTGTTAGTACCAAGTGGTTCCTGCAATCTGCCATCCAGAAGCGGGGCAGCTGAATTTTGTTTGCCAGAGAAAAAGGCTGTTGTTTGTGTTTCGGGGCCTGTGGCTGGCAGTGGACGGCTGGCTCCTGAAAATCCATGATACGCAGCATGGTTCCCAGACCCATGGTTCCCAGAACCAGTGCCAAGTCGGGCTGGTTTGATTACACCAAGTGGCTCCTGCAATCTGCCATCCAGAAGTGAGGCAGCTAAGTTTTGTTTGCCAGAAAAAAGGGCCGTGGTTTTTGTTGGGGGCCTGTGGCTGGGAGTAGCCGGCTGGCTCCTTAAAATCCACGATAGGCTGGATGGTTCCCAGACCCAAGGTGGCACCAGTGCCAAGTCGGGCTGGTTTGATAGCACCAAGTGGCTCCTGCAATCTGCCATCCAGAAGCGGTGCAGTTGAGTTTTGTTTGCCAGAGAAAAGGGCCGTGGGTTGTGTTTGGGGGCATATGGCTGGGAGTGGCCGGCTGTCTCATTAAAAAGATCGATACGCAGGATTGTTCCCAGACCCAAGGTGGCACCAGTGCCAAGTCGGGCTGTTTTTATAGTACCAAGTGCGTCCTGCAATTTGCCATCCAGAAGAGGGGCAGTGGAGTTTTGTTTGCCAGAGAATAGCGCCGTTGTTTGTGTTTGGGGGCTTGTGGCTGGGAGTGGCCGACTGGCGCCTTAGAATCTGTGTTACGCAGCATGGTTCCCAGACCAGAGGTGGCACCAGTGCCAAGTTGGGCTGGTTTGATAGTACCAAGTGGCTCCTGCAATCTGCCATCAAAAAGTTGGCAGACGAGTTTTGTTTTCCAGGGAAAAGCGCCGTTGTTTGTATTTGGGGGCCTGTGGCTGGGAGTGGTCGGCTGGCTCCTTTGAACCCACGATACGCAGGATGGTTCCCAGACCCAAGGTGGCACCAGTGCCAAGTCGGGCTGGTTTGATACTACCAAGTGCGTCCTGCAATCTGCCATCCAGAAGCGGGGCAGCTTAATTTTGTTTGCCAGGGAAACGGGCCGTGGGTTTTGTTTGGGGGCCTATGGCTGAGAGTGGCCGGCTGGCTCCTGAAAATCCACGCTAGGCAGCATGGTTCCCAGATGCAAGGTGGCACCAGTGCCAAGTCGGGCTGGTTTGATGGTGCAAAGTGGCTCCTGCAATCTGCCATCCAGAAGCGGGGCAGCTGATTTTTGTTTGCCAGAGAAAAATTCCGTGGATTGTTTTTGGGGGCATATTGCTGGGAGTGGCCGGCTGGCTCCTTAAAATGCTCGATACGCATGATGGTTCCCAGGTCCAAGGTGTCACCACTACCAAGTCGGCCTGCGGTTTTAGTATCAAGTTCATCCTGCAATTTGCCATCCAGAAGAGGGGCAGTAGAGTTTTGTTTGCCAGAGAAACGGGCCGAGGTTTCTGTTTGGGGACATATGGCTGAGAGTGGCCGGCTGGCCCCTGAATATCCACGATACACAGCATGGTTCCCAGATCCAAGGTGGCACCAGTGCCAAGTTGGGCTGGTTTGATAGTACCAAGTGTCTCCTGCAATCTGCCATCCAGAAGCGGGGCAGCTTACTTTTGTTTGCCAGAGAAATAGGCCTAGGTTTTTGTCTGGGGGCCTGTGGCTAGGAGTGGCCGGCTGGCTCCTAAGAATCCACGATACGCAGGATGTTTCCCAGACCCAAGGTGGCACCAGTGCCAAGTCGGGCTGGTTTGATAGTACCAAGTGGCTCCTGCAAACTCCATCAAAAAGTTGGCAGGCGTGTTTTGTTTTCCAGGGAACAGCGCCGTTGATTTTGTTTGGGGGCCTGTGGCTGGGAGTGGCCGGCTGGCTCCTTAGAATCCACGATACGCAGGATGGTTCCCAGACCCAAGGTGGCACCAGTGCCAAGTCGGGCTGGTTTGATTACACCAAGTGGCTCCTGCAATCTGCCATCCAGAAGTGAGGCAGCTAAGTTTTGTTTGCCAGAAAAAAGGGCCGTGGTTTTTGTTGGGGGCCTGTGGCTGGGAGTGGCCGGCTGGCTCCTTAGAATCCACCATACGCAGGATGGTTCCCAGACCCAAGGTGGCACCAGTGCCAAGTCGGGCTGGTTTGATAGTACCAAGTGGCTCCTGCAATCTGCCATCCAGAAGCGGTGCAGTTGAGTTTTGTTTGCCAGAGAAAAGGGCCGTGGGTTGTGTTTGGGGGCATATGGCTGGGAGTGGCCGGCTGTCTCATTAAAAAGATCGATACGCAGGATGGTTCCCAGACCCAAGGTGGCACCAGTGCCAAGTCGGGCTGTTTATATAGTACCAAGTGCGTCCTGCAATTTGCCATCCAGAAGAGGGGCAGTGGAGTTTTGTTTGCCAGAGAATAGCGCCGTGGTTTGTGTTTGGGGGCTTGTGGCTGGGAGTGGCCGACTGGCGCCGTAGAATCTGTGTTACGCAGCATGGTTCCCAGACCAGAGGTGGCACCAGTGCCAAGTTGGGCTGGTTTGATAGTACCAAGTGGCTCCTGCAATCTGCCATCCAGAAGCGGGGCAGCTTACTTTTGTTTGCCAGGGAAACGGGCCGAGGTTTGTGACTGGGGACCTATGGCTGGGAGTGACCGGCTGGCTCCTGAAAAGCTACGATAGGCAGGATGGTGACCAGACCCATGGTGGCACCAGTGCCAAGTTGGGCTGGTTTGATAGTACCAAGTGGCTCCTGCAATCTGCCATCAAAAAGTTGTCAGGCGAGTTTTGTTTTCCAGGGAAAAGCGCCGTTGTTTGTATTTGGGGGCCTGTGGCTGGGAGTGGCCGGCTGGCTCCTTTGAACCCACAATACGCAGGATGGTTCCCAGACCCAAGGTGGCACCAGTGCCAAGTCGGGCTGGTTTGATACTACCAAGTGCGTCCTGCAATCTGCCATCCAGAAGCGGGGCAGCTTAATTTTGTTTGCCAGGGAAACGGGCCGTGGGTTTTGTTTGGGGGCCTATGGCTGAGAGTGGCCGGCTGGCTCCTGAAAATCCACGCTAGGCAGCATGGTTCCCAGATGCAAGGTGGCACCAGTGCCAAGTCGGGCTGGTTTGTTGGTGCAAAGTGGCTCCTGCAATCTGCCATCCAGAAGCGGGGCAGCTGATTTTTGTTTGCCAGAGAAAAATTCCGTGGATTGTTTTTGGGGGCATATTGCTGGGAGTGGCCGGCTGGCTCCTTAAAATGCTCGATACGCATGATGGTTCCCAGGTCCAAGGTGTCACCACTACCAAGTCGGCCTGCGGTTTTAGTATCAAGTTCATCCTGCAATTTGCCATCCAGAAGAGGGGCAGTTGAGTTTTGTTTGCCAGAGAAACGGGCCGAGGTTTCTGTTTGGGGACATATGGCTGAGAGTGGCCGGCTGGCCCCTGAATATCCACGATACACAGCATGGTTCCCAGATCCAAGGTGGCACCAGTGCCAAGTTGGGCTGGTTTGATAGTACCAAGTGTCTCCTGCAATCTGCCATCCAGAAGCGGGGCAGCTTACTTTTGTTTGCCAGAGAAATAGGCCTAGGTTTTTGTCTGGGGGCCTGTGGCTAGGAGTGGCCGGCTGGCTCCTAAGAATCCACGATACGCAGGATGTTTCCCAGACCCAAGGTGGCACCAGTGCCAAGTCGGGCTGGTTTGATAGTACCAAGTGGCTCCTGCAAACTCCATCAAAATGTTGGCAGGCGTGTTTTGTTTTCCAGGGAACAGCGCCGTTGATTTTGTTTGGGGGCCTGTGGCTGGGAGTGGCCGGCTGGCTCCTTAGAATCCACGATACGCAGGATGGTTCCCAGACCCAAGGTGGCACCAGTGCCAAGTCGGGCTGGTTTGATTACACCAAGTGGCTCCTGCAATCTGCCATCCAGAAGTGAGGCAGCTAAGTTTTGTTTGCCAGAAAAAAGGGCCGTGGTTTTTGTTGGGGGCCTGTGGCTGGGAGTGGCCGGCTGGCTCCTTAGAATCCACCATACGCAGGATGGTTCCCAGACCCAAGGTGGCACCAGTGCCAAGTCGGGCTGGTTTGATAGTCCCAAGTGGCTCCTGCAATCTGCCATCCAGAAGCGGGGCAGCTGAGTTTTGTTTGCCAGGGAAATGGGCCGTTGTTTGTGTTTGGGGGCCTGTGGCTGGGAGTGTTCGGCTGGTTCCTGAATATGTACGATACGCAGGATTGTTCCCAGACCCAAGGTGGCACCAGTGCCAAGTCGGGCTGGTTTGATGGTGCAAAGTGGCTCCTGCAATCTGCCATCCAGACGCGGGGCAGCGGATTTTTGTTTCCATGAGAAATGGTCCGTGGTTTGTTTTTGGGGGTATATGGCTGGGCCTGGCCGGCTGGCTCCTTAAAAAGCTCGATATGCAGGATGGTTCCCTGACACAAGGTGGCACCAGTGCCACGTCGGGCGGTTTTCGTAGTACAAAGTGCGTCCTAAAATTTGCCATCCAGAAGAGGGGCAGTTGAGTTTTGTTTGCCAGAGAAAAGGTCCGTGGTTTGTTTTTGGGGGCATATGGCTGAGAGTGGCTGGGTGGCCCCTGAAAATCCACGATACACAGGATGGTTCCCAGATCCAAGGTGGCACCTGTGCCAAGTCGGGCTGATTTGATAGTACTAAGTAGCTCCTGCAATCTGCCATCCAGAAGCGGGGCAGCTTACTTTTGTTTGCCAGGGAAACGGGCCGAGGTTTGTGTTTGGGGGCCTATGGCTGAGAGTGACCGGCTGGCTCCTGAAAAGCTACAATAGGCAGGATGGTGACCAGACCCATGGTGGCACCAGTGCCAAGTTGGGCTGGTTTGATAGTACCAAGTGGCTCCTGCAATCTGCCATCCAGAAGCGGGGCAGCTGATTTTTGTTTGCCAGAGAAAAATTCCGTGGATTGTTTTTGGGGGCATATTGCTGGGAGTGGCCGGCTGGCTCCTTAAAATGCTCGATACGCATGATGGTTCCCAGGTCCAAGGTGTCACCACTACCAAGTCGGCCTGCGGTTTTAGTATCAAGTTCATCCTGCAATTTGCCATCCAGAAGAGGGGCAGTTGAGTTTTGTTTGCCAGAGAAACGGGCCGAGGTTTCTGTTTGGGGACATATGGCTGAGAGTGGCCGGCTGGCCCCTGAATATCCACGATACACAGCATGGTTCCCAGATCCAAGGTGGCACCAGTGCCAAGTTGGGCTGGTTTGATAGTACCAAGTGTCTCCTGCAATCTGCCATCCAGAAGCGGGGCAGCTTACTTTTGTTTGCCAGAGAAATAGGCCTAGGTTTTTGTCTGGGGGCCTGTGGCTAGGAGTGGCCGGCTGGCTCCTAAGAATCCACGATACGCAGGATGTTTCCCAGACCCAAGGTGGCACCAGTGCCAAGTCGGGCTGGTTTGATAGTACCAAGTGGCTCCTGCAAACTCCATCAAAATGTTGGCAGGCGTGTTTTGTTTTCCAGGGAACAGCGCCGTTGATTTTGTTTGGGGGCCTGTGGCTGGGAGTGGCCGGCTGGCTCCTTAGAATCCACGATACGCAGGATGGTTCCCAGACCCAAGGTGGCACCAGTGCCAAGTCGGGCTGGTTTGATTACACCAAGTGGCTCCTGCAATCTGCCATCCAGAAGTGAGGCAGCTAAGTTTTGTTTGCCAGAAAAAAGGGCCGTGGTTTTTGTTGGGGGCCTGTGGCTGGGAGTGGCCGGCTGGCTCCTTAGAATCCACCATACGCAGGATGGTTCCCAGACCCAAGGTGGCACCAGTGCCAAGTCGGGCTGGTTTGATAGTCCCAAGTGGCTCCTGCAATCTGCCATCCAGAAGCGGGGCAGCTGAGTTTTGTTTGCCAGGGAAATGGGCCGTTGTTTGTGTTTGGGGGCCTGTGGCTGGGAGTGTTCGGCTGGTTCCTGAATATGTACGATACGCAGGATTGTTCCCAGACCCAAGGTGGCACCAGTGCCAAGTCGGGCTGGTTTGATGGTGCAAAGTGGCTCCTGCAATCTGCCATCCAGACGCGGGGCAGCGGATTTTTGTTTCCATGAGAAATGGTCCGTGGTTTGTTTTTGGGGGTATATGGCTGGGCCTGGCCGGCTGGCTCCTTAAAAAGCTCGATATGCAGGATGGTTCCCTGACACAAGGTGGCACCAGTGCCACGTCGGGCGGTTTTCGTAGTACAAAGTGCGTCCTAAAATTTGCCATCCAGAAGAGGGGCAGTTGAGTTTTGTTTGCCAGAGAAAAGGTCCGTGGTTTGTTTTTGGGGGCATATGGCTGAGAGTGGCTGGGTGGCCCCTGAAAATCCACGATACACAGGATGGTTCCCAGATCCAAGGTGGCACCTGTGCCAAGTCGGGCTGATTTGATAGTACTAAGTAGCTCCTGCAATCTGCCATCCAGAAGCGGGGCAGCTTACTTTTGTTTGCCAGGGAAACGGGCCGAGGTTTGTGTTTGGGGGCCTATGGCTGAGAGTGACCGGCTGGCTCCTGAAAAGCTACAATAGGCAGGATGGTGACCAGACCCATGGTGGCACCAGTGCCAAGTTGGGCTGGTTTGATAGTACCAAGTGGTTCCTGCAATCTGCCATCCAGAAGCAGGGCAGCTGAGTTTTGTTTGCCAGAGAAAAGGGCCTTGGTTTGTGTTTGGGGGCATATGGCTGGGTGTGGCCAGCTGGCTCCTTAAAATGCACGATATGCAACATGGCTCCCAGACCCAAGGTGGCACCAGTGCCAAGTTGGGCTGGTTTGATAGTACCAAGTGGCTCCTGCAATCTTCCATGATCACGTGGAGAAATACTTTCTGGTTTCAGCCTCATGCTCTTTCTTCTCTCCCTCAACTTCTCTATCACCTCTCATCTGGTTCACATGCGCTGTCTTCAAGGTCCACAGGCTACTTTTCACAGAATCTTCTGGCCTGATGAAGTAAGAATGATGAATAGAACAGAGCTGGGATCTATTTTCCAGTTTGGATAAAATGCATTCTGCACACAAATCCAAGGAGAACGGGCTGCCCCGATGCCCAGAAAATCTTTCACTCCTGCTAGTGTTCTACGTCAACCGCAACTTAGTCTGAAAGAAAAGCTTTTTCTCTGAGAGCATCTGAGAGGTTTGCATGAAGCACTGATATCTGACATATGCAATTTTGAATAGGAGAGGAAAAAGAAAATGGCAAGGAGTTTTTAATTTTAGTGGTTTCAATTTTAATTTCCGTGCACTTTTTCAAAACTTGTCAGCTCAAATGCCCATCAACATCTTTTAGTCATCTGTAAGTCAGTATTCATATAAAATGTGCTTCAAATCCAAAGAATTTCAAATTTGCACTCCAAGCTTCTATGCCTAGATTTATGATTTCCTACACATATTAGATGAAAGGAAGGCCTTTTTTACTGTGGGAGTGCTGGAACACTGGAACAGGTTGCCCAGAGAAGTTGTGGGTGTCCCATCCCTGAAAGTATTCAAGGTCACCTTGGACGGGGCTTGGAGCAGCAACAAAGGAGAAGCTTGATGGTAGAGAAACAAAGTCGGACTATAGAAGAAACTCGGATTGAAGTATAGGATCAAGTTTTCTCTCAGCTCTTGGGGTAAATTCAAAGTTGTACAAAATGACATTTATCTGTGCTATTCACTACTGTAACAGAAAGTTTCATGAAAACTGTACAGAAGATAGTAAATTTTAAAAGAGATAAGAATTACAGCATAAAATCCATGGGATAGGTTACAACATGAGACACTCTCTAAGAGAAAATCTCTTTGTTTCAGCACTTCATCGGGGTAAGATTTCATGAAGTGCCAAAGAAGGCGGCAAAATATCATTCGGGACATTATTTACTGGAATTCAGCCTGGCCATTAGTAGGAACTGCCTTTGAACATATCATGTAGATATACCACACACGCTTTCCCTTCACTGAAAAATTACTGTTTACAACAAATAAGCAATTGACGATCAAAATTGATTGAAAGCATCTTAAACATGTCAAGTATTTCATTGTAGATGATCTGTGATCCAAATGCTTCTTCCACCTTCGAGAGGGACAGAAGAATTCTTCCATATCATGATGGTTTAAAATTGTATCAACCAATGTTTTCTGCTGAAAAGATATCATCTATTTTTTTCTATTTTTGGAAGAAAATATTCCTAGACATACAACAGGTGAGAACTAAGTAATTTTAAAGAAACAAATGAAATGAAAATATTCTGTAAATAGAATGAAATGAAAAGCTGTGTTTTAAATAGGAGCTAAATATTAAACAGAATTTTTGTACCAGGCATTTGAATTACTGCACCAGCTCTTTTGCCCATCAAGAGAGGCATTTAGCATTTCAGTCTTTTCCAAGGTGTTCATGATCTGCTATGCTGATCTCTGTGTGTGCCTAGGTGTGTGTGGAGGGGGGGGCATATGAAGGGGAGTGTGTATGTTTGCTTTACAATTGTTGTGGCAGATTCATGCCTCAGCTCCACATTTTGTTTTAAAAAGGTCACACCGAGTGGATATGAAGTTTACTATCAACAAGAGATCGATTCCCAAATCATCCATTTGACTCTCCCTTATAAATCATGTGCTTTGTTGCATATTTTATCAAATATACTTTCAAGCCAGATGGAGGAAGGAGGATGTGGGAATCCCTCCACCATCTTGCAACTTTTATGTAAGTAGGTTTTCAAGAAAATCATCATTTCTCTTTTAAATATGTCTGGAACAGGCATGATGGTAGTGTCAACCTGTTGGAGTTTTTGTTGCTGGAAGAAGTTGTACAAAAGGATTGGTTTTTACATTGACCAGTTACTGAATCAAGCGCAGGAATACATTGGAAATTTAGCTGGGGGTTCCTTTTCCCAGCAGACTACTTCTAGAACGAGCTTGTACACTGAAGCTGACTCTTTTGCTCTCTTTTTGTTTCTTTCCTATTTTCTTGGCTTCTTTGCCACTATCTAGACAATTTTGGAACTTTGTTCCCAACTAAAATGGTTTCAATAGTCTGATTGTGATCATACATTTTTACAAGGAATTTTTAAAATCTTTCCTCGAGTCCAGAAAGTCAAGGACTTAGATCTTTTTCTTCCCTTATCAATATTGCCATGAAATTGATAAATAAAGACCAACTCTTTATTTTTGTTTTTAACCCACGTAGATAATTCCCATCCATTAATCCATTTTGTGGACCAATAGCTGCCATTCTGATGGAAGCTGTCACTTCTTAACAATAGGCATTCTGTGACTATGTTGACTGCACTTTGGGTGAAGATCCTAACTGGTCTTAGATATACATAGGGAGAAATTTGCTCAGCCAGTGTCAGTCTTAAGCATGCGTATCAGAAGATCTTTCTAGAGCTGGGAATTTTCCCATGAAAGGGATTCAGTTAGGGAAGAGACACTTGTGCCAGAGTTTTACATTCTTCTTGAACACTGCTTAAGGAACTTAGATGCCATGTCCATTTGGATCTCTGTCTGCACAGAACTTTGTCATGCCAGCGCTTTGAAATGCATCTTGAAGAGAATTCACTAGCACAGAATGAAAGAGAGTGGAAGGGGTTGGTGGGGCTAACCAGGCCCAACCCCCCTGCCTAAACCAGGATACCTAGAGCCTCTTGCCCAGGATTCTATCTGGGTGTACTTTTAATGTCTTCAAAGATCCAGGCTCCACAATATTTCTGGGCAGTCTGTGCCGTGGTTCAGTCACCCTGACAGTAAAGAAACATTTACTGATGTTCAAAGGCAATCTCCTGTATTTCAGTGTGTGCCCACTGCCTCTTGTCTTTTCCCTCAGCATCACTGAAAAGACACTGATTCCCTCCCCTTTGCACTATTGCTTCCATATGTATGTGTGATGCCATGTAGAGGTATGTCAAAAACCTCCCTGAAGCCCAGGCAGATAATATTCCCTTCATCTACCAGTCAAGTTGATTCATCAGAGGAGTTTAAAGTGATGTTCAGCATGAAATTCCCCTGAAAAATCATGCTAACTACATTATTTGGTCATCTGTCATGTGCCTGGCAAGGATTTCCAGGAAGAGCTGCTTCATCAACTTCCTGGGGATAAAAAAGAGGCTGGCTGGTTTGTACTATGGCGAGTCCTCTTAATTGCCTTTTTTGAAGATGGGTGTCATTTGCCAACATCCACTCTTTAGCTCCTCTTCTAATCTACACCTCGGCAAAAAGCTTTTCCACTATGTCTGGCTAGGAAAAACTGTGCCAGCACAGAAAACATCTCCCATCGTGTTCTCGAAGTTGCACGGATGTCTGCCAAGTGTTTGGCAGGAAGAAAAGAAAAGTTGTCCAAAACAGCTTCCAATCGAATGTTCATGTGATTGGAAAAGTCAGGAGAGTGCAAAGGTACTGTTTTCTATCAGTTGGCAAAGTGCGCACACAATCCCAGTGTTGTACAGCTTGCTTCTTCACCTTCCCGAAGCTGCCGCTCTCGCCGGCTGCCGGAGCCCAAGAAGCGGCTTCTTCGCGCAAAGACGATTGTGCCGCTCACAGGGCTCTCCTTAGCGCGGCTTCTGCCGAAAGACGCCCGGCAGCGGCTCTTACCTCCGGAGAGCATCCTACCTTCGTCTTTCGCGTCTTTTGTAGTCTACATCTTAGCAAAACGCTTTTCCACTATGTCTGGCTAGGAAAAACTGTGCCAGCACAGAAAACATCTCCCATCGTGTTCTAGAAGTTGCACGGATGTCTGCCAAGTGTTTGGCAGGAAGAAAAGAAAAGTTGTCCAAAACAGCTTCCAATCGAATGTTCCTGTGATTGGAAAAGTCAGGAGAGTGCAAAGGTACTGTTTTCTATCAGTTGGCAAGGTGCGCACACAATCCCAGTGTTGTACAGCTTGCTTCTTCACCTTCCCGAAGCTGCCGCTCTCGCCGGCTCCCGGAACCGAAGAAGCGGCTTCTTCGCGCAAAGACGATTGTGCCGCTCACAGTGCTCTCCTTAGCGCGGCTTCTGCCGAAAGACGCCCGGCAGCGGCTCTTACCTCCGGAGAGCATCCTACCTTCGTCTTTCGCGTCTTTTGTAGTCTACATCTTAGCAAAACGCTTTTCCACTATGTCTGGCTAGGAAAAACTGTGCCAGCACAGAAAACATCTCCCATCGTGTTCTAGAAGTTGCACGGATGTCTGCCAAGTGTTTGGCAGGAAGAAAAGAAAAGTTGTCCAAAACAGCTTCCAATCGAATGTTCCTGTGATTGGAAAAGTCAGGAGAGTGCAAAGGTACTGTTTTCTATCAGTTGGCAAGGTGCGCACACAATCCCAGTGTTGTACAGCTTGCTTCTTCACCTTCCCGAAGCTGCCGCTCTCGCCGGCTGCCGGAGCCCAAGAAGCGGCTTCTTCGCGCAAAGACGATTGTGCCGCTCACAGTGCTCTCCTTAGCGCGGCTTCTGCCGAAAGACGCCCGGCAGCGGCTCTTACCTCCGGAGAGCATCCTACCTTCGTCTTTCGCGTCTTATGTAGTCTACACCTCGGCAAAAAGCTTTTCCACTATGTCTGGCTAGGAAAAACTGTGCCAGCACAGAAAACATCTCCCATCGTGTTCTAGAAGTTGCACGGATGTCTGCCAAGTGTTTGGCAGGAAGAAAAGAAAAGTTGTCCAAAACAGCTTCCAATCGAATGTTCCTGTGATTGGAAAAGTCAGGAGAGTGCAAAGGTACTGTTTTCTATCAGTTGGCAAGGTGCGCACACAATCCCAGTGTTGTACAGCTTGCTTCTTCACCTTCCCGAAGCTGCCGCTCTCGCCGGCTGCCGGAGCCCAAGAAGCGGCTTCTTCGCGCAAAGACGATTGTGCCGCTCACAGTGCTCTCCTTAGCGCGGCTTCTGCCGAAAGACGCCCGGCAGCGGCTCTTACCTCCGGAGAGCATCCTACCTTCGTCTTTCGCGTCTTTTGTAGTCTACATCTTAGCAAAACGCTTTTCCACTATGTCTGGCTAGGAAAAACTGTGCCAGCACAGAAAACATCTCCCATCGTGTTCTAGAAGTTGCACGGATGTCTGCCAAGTGTTTGGCAGGAAGAAAAGAAAAGTTGTCCAAAACAGCTTCCAATCGAATGTTCCTGTGATTGGAAAAGTCAGGAGAGTGCAAAGGTACTGTTTTCTATCAGTTGGCAAGGTGCGCACACAATCCCAGTGTTGTACAGCTTGCTTCTTCACCTTCCCGAAGCTGCCGCTCTCGCCGGCTGCCGGAGCCCAAGAAGCGGCTTCTTCGCGCAAAGACGATTGTGCCGCTCACAGGGCTCTCCTTAGCGCGGCTTCTGCCGAAAGACGCCCGGCAGCGGCTCTTACCTCCGGAGAGCATCCTACCTTCGTCTTTCGCGTCTTTTGTAGTCTACATCTTAGCAAAACGCTTCTCCACTATGTCTGGCTAGGAAAAACTGTGCCAGCACAGAAAACATCTCCCATCGTGTTCTAGAAGTTGCACGGATGTCTGCCAAGTGTTTGGCAGGAAGAAAAGAAAAGTTGTCCAAAACAGCTTCCAATCGAATGTTCCTGTGATTGGAAAAGTCAGGAGAGTGCAAAGGTACTGTTTTCTATCAGTTGGCAAGGTGCGCACACAATCCCAGTGTTGTACAGCTTGCTTCTTCACCTTCCCGAAGCTGCCGCTCTCGCCGGCTGCCGGAGCCCAAGAAGCGGCTTCTTCGCGCAAAGACGATTGTGCCGCTCACAGTGCTCTCCTTAGCGCGGCTTCTGCCGAAAGACGCCCGGCAGCGGCTCTTACCTCCGGAGAGCATCCTACCTTCGTCTTTCGCGTCTTTTGTAGTCTACATCTTAGCAAAACGCTTTTCCACTATGTCTGGCTAGGAAAAACTGTGCCAGCACAGAAAACATCTCCCATCGTGTTCTAGAAGTTGCACGGATGTCTGCCAAGTGTTTGGCAGGAAGAAAAGAAAAGTTGTCCAAAACAGCTTCCAATCGAATGTTCCTGTGATTGGAAAAGTCAGGAGAGTGCAAAGGTACTGTTTTCTATCAGTTGGCAAGGTGCGCACACAATCCCAGTGTTGTACAGCTTGCTTCTTCACCTTCCCGAAGCTGCCGCTCTCGCCGGCTGCCGGAGCCCAAGAAGCGGCTTCTTCGCGCAAAGACGATTGTGCCGCTCACAGTGCTCCCCTTAGCGCGGCTTCTGCCGAAAGACGCCCGGCAGCGGCTCTTACCTCCTGAGAGTGGCAGCTTCGGGAAGGTGAAGAAGCAAGCTGTACAACACTGGGATTGTGTGCGCACCTTGCCAACTGATAGAAAACAGTACCTTTGCACTCTCCTGACTTTTCCAATCACAGGAACATTCGATTGGAAGCTGTTTTGGACAACTTTTCTTTTCTTCCTGCCAAACACTTGGCAGACATCCGTGCAACTTCTAGAACACGATGGGAGATGTTTTCTGTGCTGGCACAGTTTTTCCTAGCCAGACATAGTGGAAAAGCGTTTTGCTAAGATGTAGACTACAAAAGACGCGAAAGACGAAGGTAGGATGCTCTCCGGAGGTAAGAGCCGCTGCCGGGCGTCTTTCGGCAGAAGCCGCGCTAAGGAGAGCACTGTGAGCGGCACAATCGTCTTTGCGCGAAGAAGCCGCTTCTTGGGCTCCGGCAGCCGGCGAGAGCGGCAGCTTCGGGAAGGTGAAGAAGCAAGCTGTACAACACTGGGATTGTGTGCGCACCTTGCCAACTGATAGAAAACAGTACCTTTGCACTCTCCTGACTTTTCCAATCACAGGAACATTCGATTGGAAGCTGTTTTGGACAACTTTTCTTTTCTTCCTGCCAAACACTTGGCAGACATCCGTGCAACTTCTAGAACACGATGGGAGATGTTTTCTGTGCTGGCACAGTTTTTCCTAGCCAGACATAGTGGAAAAGCGTTTTGCTAAGATGTAGACTACAAAAGACGCGAAAGACGAAGGTAGGATGCTCTCCGGAGGTAAGAGCCGCTGCCGGGCGTCTTTCGGCAGAAGCCGCGCTAAGGAGAGCACTGTGAGCGGCACAATCGTCTTTGCGCGAAGAAGCCGCTTCTTGGGCTCCGGCAGCCGGCGAGAGCGGCAGCTTTGGGAAGGTGAAGAAGCAAGCTGTACAACACTGGGATTGTGTGCGCACCTTGCCAACTGATAGAAAACAGTACCTTTGCACTCTCCTGACTTTTCCAATCACAGGAACATTCGATTGGAAGCTGTTTTGGACAACTTTTCTTTTCTTCCTGCCAAACACTTGGCAGACATCCGTGCAACTTCTAGAACACGATGGGAGATGTTTTCTGTGCTGGCACAGTTTTTCCTAGCCAGACATAGTGGAAAAGCGTTTTGCTAAGATGTAGACTACAAAAGACGCGAAAGACGAAGGTAGGATGCTCTCCGGAGGTAAGAGCCGCTGCCGGGCGTCTTTCGGCAGAAGCCGCGCTAAGGAGAGCACTGTGAGCGGCACAATCGTCTTTGCGCGAAGAAGCCGCTTCTTGGGCTCCGGCAGCCGGCGAGAGCGGCAGCTTCGGGAAGGTGAAGAAGCAAGCTGTACAACACTGGGATTGTGTGCGCACCTTGCCAACTGATAGAAAACAGTACCTTTGCACTCTCCTGACTTTTCCAATCACAGGAACATTCGATTGGAAGCTGTTTTGGACAACTTTTCTTTTCTTCCTGCCAAACACTTGGCAGACATCCGTGCAACTTCTAGAACACGATGGGAGATGTTTTCTGTGCTGGCACAGTTTTTCCTAGCCAGACATAGTGGAAAAGCTTTTTGCCGAGGTGTAGACTACATAAGACGCGAAAGACGAAGGTAGGATGCTCTCCGGAGGTAAGAGCCGCTGCCGGGCGTCTTTCGGCAGAAGCCGCGCTAAGGAGAGCACTGTGAGCGGCACAATCGTCTTTGCGCGAAGAAGCCGCTTCTTCGGTTCCGGGAGCCGGCGAGAGCGGCAGCTTCGGGAAGGTGAAGAAGCAAGCTGTACAACACTGGGATTGTGTGCGCACCTTGCCAACTGATAGAAAACAGTACCTTTGCACTCTCCTGACTTTTCCAATCACAGGAACATTCGATTGGAAGCTGTTTTGGACAACTTTTCTTTTCTTCCTGCCAAACACTTGGCAGACATCCGTGCAACTTCTAGAACACGATGGGAGATGTTTTCTGTGCTGGCACAGTTTTTCCTAGCCAGACATAGTGGAAAAGCGTTTTGCTAAGATGTAGACTACAAAAGACGCGAAAGACGAAGGTAGGATGCTCTCCGGAGGTAAGAGCCGCTGCCGGGCGTCTTTCGGCAGAAGCCGCGCTAAGGAGAGCCCTGTGAGCGGCACAATCGTCTTTGCGCGAAGAAGCCGCTTCTTGGGCTCCGGCAGCCGGCGAGAGCGGCAGCTTCGGGAAGGTGAAGAAGCAAGCTGTACAACACTGGGATTGTGTGCGCACCTTGCCAACTGATAGAAAACAGTACCTTTGCACTCTCCTGACTTTTCCAATCACAGGAACATTCGATTGGAAGCTGTTTTGGACAACTTTTCTTTTCTTCCTGCCAAACACTTGGCAGACATCCGTGCAACTTCTAGAACACGATGGGAGATGTTTTCTGTGCTGGCACAGTTTTTCCTAGCCAGACATAGTGGAAAAGCGTTTTGCCGAGGTGTAGATGAGAAGAGGAGCTAAAGAGTGGATGTTAGCAAATGACACCCATCTTCAAAAAAGGCAATTAAGAGGACTCGCCATAGTACAAACCAGCCAGCCTCTTTTTTATCCCCAGGAAGTTGATGAAGCAGCTCTTCCTGGAAATCCTTGCCAGGCACATGACAGATGACCAAATAATGTAGTTAGCATGATTTTTCAGGGGAATTTCATGCTGAACATCACTTTAAACTCCTCTGATGAATCAACTTGACTGGTAGATGAAGGGAATATTTTCTGCCTGGGCTTCAGGGAGGTTTTTGACATACCTCTACATGGCATCACACATACATATGGAAGCAATAGTGCAAAGGGGAGGGAATCAGTGTCTTTTCAGTGATGCTGAGGGAAAAGACAAGAGGCAGTGGGCACACACTGAAATACAGGAGATTGCCTTTGAACATCAGTAAATGTTTCTTTACTGTCAGGGTGACTGAACCACGGCACAGACTGCCCAGAAAGATTGTGGAGCCTGGATCTTTGAAGACATTAAAAGTACACCCAGATAGAATCCTGGGCAAGAGGCTCTAGGTATCCTGGTTTAGGCAGGGGGGTTGGGCCTGGTTAGCCCCACCAACCCCTTCCACTCTCTTTCATTCTGTGCTAGTGAATTCTCTTCAAGATGCATTTCAAAGCGCTGGCATGACAAAGTTCTGTGCAGACAGAGATCCAAATGGACATGGCATCTAAGTTCCTTAAGCAGTGTTCAAGAAGAATGTAAAACTCTGGCACAAGTGTCTCTTCCCTAACTGAATCCCTTTCATGGGAAAATTCCCAGCTCTAGAAAGATCTTCTGATACGCATGCTTAAGACTGACACTGGCTGAGCAAATTTCTCCCTATGTATATCTAAGACCAGTTAGGATCTTCACCCAAAGTGCAGTCAACATAGTCACAGAATGCCTATTGTTAAGAAGTGACAGCTTCCATCAGAATGGCAGCTATTGGTCCACAAAATGGATTAATGGATGGGAATTATCTACGTGGGTTAAAAACAAAAATAAAGAGTTGGTCTTTATTTATCAATTTCATGGCAATATTGATAAGGGAAGAAAAAGATCTAAGTCCTTGACTTTCTGGACTCGAGGAAAGATTTTAAAAATTCCTTGTAAAAATGTATGATCACAATCAGACTATTGAAACCATTTTAGTTGGGAACAAAGTTCCAAAATTGTCTAGATAGTGGCAAAGAAGCCAAGAAAATAGGAAAGAAACAAAAAGAGAGCAAAAGAGTCAGCTTCAGTGTACAAGCTCGTTCTAGAAGTAGTCTGCTGGGAAAAGGAACCCCCAGCTAAATTTCCAATGTATTCCTGCGCTTGATTCAGTAACTGGTCAATGTAAAAACCAATCCTTTTGTACAACTTCTTCCAGCAACAAAAACTCCAACAGGTTGACACTACCATCATGCCTGTTCCAGACATATTTAAAAGAGAAATGATGATTTTCTTGAAAACCTACTTACATAAAAGTTGCAAGATGGTGGAGGGATTCCCACATCCTCCTTCCTCCATCTGGCTTGAAAGTATATTTGATAAAATATGCAACAAAGCACATGATTTATAAGGGAGAGTCAAATGGATGATTTGGGAATCGATCTCTTGTTGATAGTAAACTTCATATCCACTCGGTGTGACCTTTTTAAAACAAAATGTGGAGCTGAGGCATGAATCTGCCACAACAATTGTAAAGCAAACATACACACTCCCCTTCATATGCCCCCCCCTCCACACACACCTAGGCACACACAGAGATCAGCATAGCAGATCATGAACACCTTGGAAAAGACTGAAATGCTAAATGCCTCTCTTGATGGGCAAAAGAGCTGGTGCAGTAATTCAAATGCCTGGTACAAAAATTCTGTTTAATATTTAGCTCCTATTTAAAACACAGCTTTTCATTTCATTCTATTTACAGAATATTTTCATTTCATTTGTTTCTTTAAAATTACTTAGTTCTCACCTGTTGTATGTCTAGGAATATTTTCTTCCAAAAATAGAAAAAAATAGATGATATCTTTTCAGCAGAAAACATTGGTTGATACAATTTTAAACCATCATGATATGGAAGAATTCTTCTGTCCCTCTCGAAGGTGGAAGAAGCATTTGGATCACAGATCATCTACAATGAAATACTTGACATGTTTAAGATGCTTTCAATCAATTTTGATCGTCAATTGCTTATTTGTTGTAAACAGTAATTTTTCAGTGAAGGGAAAGTGTGTGTGGTATATCTACATGATATGTTCAAAGGCAGTTCCTACTAATGGCCAGGCTGAATTCCAGTAAATAATGTCCCGAATGATATTTTGCCGCCTTCTTTGGCACTTCATGAAATCTTACCCCGATGAAGTGCTGAAACAAAGAGATTTTCTCTTAGAGAGTGTCTCATGTTGTAACCTATCCCATGGATTTTATGCTGTAATTCTTATCTCTTTTAAAATTTACTATCTTCTGTACAGTTTTCATGAAACTTTCTGTTACAGTAGTGAATAGCACAGATAAATGTCATTTTGTACAACTTTGAATTTACCCCAAGAGCTGAGAGAAAACTTGATCCTATACTTCAATCCGAGTTTCTTCTATAGTCCGACTTTGTTTCTCTACCATCAAGCTTCTCCTTTGTTGCTGCTCCAAGCCCCGTCCAAGGTGACCTTGAATACTTTCAGGGATGGGACACCCACAACTTCTCTGGGCAACCTGTTCCAGTGTTCCAGCACTCCCACAGTAAAAAAGGCCTTCCTTTCATCTAATATGTGTAGGAAATCATAAATCTAGGCATAGAAGCTTGGAGTGCAAATTTGAAATTCTTTGGATTTGAAGCACATTTTATATGAATACTGACTTACAGATGACTAAAAGATGTTGATGGGCATTTGAGCTGACAAGTTTTGAAAAAGTGCACGGAAATTAAAATTGAAACCACTAAAATTAAAAACTCCTTGCCATTTTCTTTTTCCTCTCCTATTCAAAATTGCATATGTCAGATATCAGTGCTTCATGCAAACCTCTCAGATGCTCTCAGAGAAAAAGCTTTTCTTTCAGACTAAGTTGCGGTTGACGTAGAACACTAGCAGGAGTGAAAGATTTTCTGGGCATCGGGGCAGCCCGTTCTCCTTGGATTTGTGTGCAGAATGCATTTTATCCAAACTGGAAAATAGATCCCAGCTCTGTTCTATTCATCATTCTTACTTCATCAGGCCAGAAGATTCTGTGAAAAGTAGCCTGTGGACCTTGAAGACAGCGCATGTGAACCAGATGAGAGGTGATAGAGAAGTTGAGGGAGAGAAGAAAGAGCATGAGGCTGAAACCAGAAAGTATTTCTCCACGTGATCATGGAAGATTGCAGGAGCCACTTGGTACTATCAAACCAGCCCAACTTGGCACTGGTGCCACCTTGGGTCTGGGAGCCATGTTGCATATCGTGCATTTTAAGGAGCCAGCTGGCCACACCCAGCCATATGCCCCCAAACACAAACCAAGGCCCTTTTCTCTGGCAAACAAAACTCAGCTGCCCTGCTTCTGGATGGCAGATTGCAGGAACCACTTGGTACTATCAAACCAGCCCAACTTGGCACTGGTGCCACCATGGGTCTGGTCACCATCCTGCCTATTGTAGCTTTTCAGGAGCCAGCCGGTCACTCTCAGCCATAGGCCCCCAAACACAAACCTCGGCCCGTTTCCCTGGCAAACAAAAGTAAGCTGCCCCGCTTCTGGATGGCAGATTGCAGGAGCTACTTAGTACTATCAAATCAGCCCGACTTGGCACAGGTGCCACCTTGGATCTGGGAACCATCCGGTGTATCGTGGATTTTCAGGGGCCACCCAGCCACTCTCAGCCATATGCCCCCAAAAACAAACCACGGACCTTTTCTCTGGCAAACAAAACTCAACTGCCCCTCTTCTGGATGGCAAATTTTAGGACGCACTTTGTACTACGAAAACCGCCCGACGTGGCACTGGTGCCACCTTGTGTCAGGGAACCATCCTGCATATCGAGCATTTTAAGGAGCCAGCCGGCCAGGCCCAGCCATATACCCCCAAAAACAAACCACGGACCATTTCTCATGGAAACAAAAATCCGCTGCCCCGCGTCTGGATGGCAGATTGCAGGAGCCACTTTGCACCATCAAACCAGCCCGACTTGGCACTGGTGCCACCTTGGGTCTGGGAACAATCCTGCGTATCGTACATATTCAGGAACCAGCCGAACACTCCCAGCCACAGGCACCCAAACACAAACAACGGCCCATTTCCCTGGCAAACAAAACTCAGCTGCCCCGCTTCTGGATGGCAGTTTGCAGGAGCCACTTGGGACTATCAAACCAGCCCGACTTGGCACTGGTGCCACCTTGGGTCTGGGAACCATCCTGCGTATGGTGGATTCTAAGGAGCCAGCCGGCCACTCCCAGCCACAGGCCCCCAACAAAAACCACGGCCCTTTTTTCTGGCAAACAAAACTTAGCTGCCTCACTTCTGGATGGCAGATTGCAGGAGCCACTTGGTGTAATCAAACCAGCCCGACTTGGCACTGGTGCCACCTTGGGTCTGGGAACCATCCTGCGTATCGTGGATTCTAAGGAGCCAGCCGGCCACTCCCAGCCACAGGCCCCCAAACAAAATCAACGGCGCTGTTCCCTGGAAAACAAAACACGCCTGCCAACTTTTTGATGGAGTTTGCAGGAGCCACTTGGTACTATCAAACCAGCCCGACTTGGCACTGGTGCCACCTTGGGTCTGGGAAACATCCTGCGTATCGTGGATTCTTAGGAGCCAGCCGGCCACTCCTAGCCACAGGCCCCCAGACAAAAACCTAGGCCTATTTCTCTGGCAAACAAAAGTAAGCTGCCCCGCTTCTGGATGGCAGATTGCAGGAGACACTTGGTACTATCAAACCAGCCCAACTTGGCACTGGTGCCACCTTGGATCTGGGAACCATGCTGTGTATCGTGGATATTCAGGGGCCAGCCGGCCACTCTCAGCCATATGTCCCCAAACAGAAACCTCGGCCCGTTTCTCTGGCAAACAAAACTCAACTGCCCCTCTTCTGGATGGCAAATTGCAGGATGAACTTGATACTAAAACCGCAGGCCGACTTGGTAGTGGTGACACCTTGGACCTGGGAACCATCATGCGTATCGAGCATTTTAAGGAGCCAGCCGGCCACTCCCAGCAATATGCCCCCAAAAACAATCCACGGAATTTTTCTCTGGCAAACAAAAATCAGCTGCCCCGCTTCTGGATGGCAGATTGCAGGAGCCACTTTGCACCATCAAACCAGCCCGACTTGGCACTGGTGCCACCTTGCATCTGGGAACCATGCTGCCTAGCGTGGATTTTCAGGAGCCAGCCGGCCACTCTCAGCCATAGGCCCCCAAACAAAACCCACGGCCCGTTTCCCTGGCAAACAAAATTAAGCTGCCCCGCTTCTGGATGGCAGATTGCAGGACGCACTTGGTAGTATCAAACCAGCCCGACTTGGCACTGGTGCCACCTTGGGTCTGGGAACCATCCTGCGTATTGTGGGTTCAAAGGAGCCAGCCGGCCACTCCCAGCCACAGGCCCCCAAATACAAACAACGGCGCTTTTCCCTGGAAAACAAAACTCGCCTGACAACTTTTTGATGGCAGATTGCAGGAGCCACTTGGTACTATCAAACCAGCCCAATTTGGCACTGGTGCCACCATGGGTCTGGTCACCATCCTGCCTATCGTAGATTTTCAGGAGCCAGCCGGTCACTCCCAGCCATAGGTCCCCAGTCACAAACCTCGGCCCATTTCCCTGGCAAACAAAAGTAAGCTGCCCCGCTTCTGGATGGCAGATTGCAGGAGCCACTTGGTACTATCAAACCAGCCCAACTTGGCACTGGTGCCACCTCTGGTCTGGGAACCATGCTGCGTAACACAGATTCTACGGCGCCAGTCGGCCACTCCCAGCCACAAGCTCCCAAACACAAACAACGGCGCTATTCTCTGGCAAACAAAACTCCACTGCCCCTCTTCTGGATGGCAAATTGCAGGACGCACTTGGTACTATAAAAACAGCCCGACTTGGCACTGGTGCCACCTTGGGTCTGGGAACCATCCTGCGTATCGATCTTTTTAATGAGACAGCCGGCCACTCCCAGCCATATGCCCCCAAACACAACCCACGGCCCTTTTCTCTGGCAAACAAAACTCAACTGCACCGCTTCTGGATGGCAGATTGCAGGAGCCACTTGGTACTATCAAACCAGCCCGACTTGGCACTGGTGCCACCTTGGGTCTGGGAACCATCCTGCGTATGGTGGATTCTAAGGAGCCAGCCGGCCACTCCCAGCCACAGGCCCCCAACAAAAACCACGGCCCTTTTTTCTGGCAAACAAAACTTAGCTGCCTCACTTCTGGATGGCAGATTGCAGGAGCCACTTGGTGTAATCAAACCAGCCCGACTTGGCACTGGTGCCACCTTGGGTCTGGGAACCATCCTGCGTATCGTGGATTCTAAGGAGCCAGCCGGCCACTCCCAGCCACAGGCCCCCAAACAAAATCAACGGCGCTGTTCCCTGGAAAACAAAACACGCCTGCCAACTTTTTGATGGAGTTTGCAGGAGCCACTTGGTACTATCAAACCAGCCCGACTTGGCACTGGTGCCACCTTGGGTCTGGGAAACATCCTGCGTATCGTGGATTCTTAGGAGCCAGCCGGCCACTCCTAGCCACAGGCCCCCAGACAAAAACCTAGGCCTATTTCTCTGGCAAACAAAAGTAAGCTGCCCCGCTTCTGGATGGCAGATTGCAGGAGACACTTGGTACTATCAAACCAGCCCAACTTGGCACTGGTGCCACCTTGGATCTGGGAACCATGCTGTGTATCGTGGATATTCAGGGGCCAGCCGGCCACTCTCAGCCATATGTCCCCAAACAGAAACCTCGGCCCGTTTCTCTGGCAAACAAAACTCAACTGCCCCTCTTCTGGATGGCAAATTGCAGGATGAACTTGATACTAAAACCGCAGGCCGACTTGGTAGTGGTGACACCTTGGACCTGGGAACCATCATGCGTATCGAGCATTTTAAGGAGCCAGCCGGCCACTCCCAGCAATATGCCCCCAAAAACAATCCACGGAATTTTTCTCTGGCAAACAAAAATCAGCTGCCCCGCTTCTGGATGGCAGATTGCAGGAGCCACTTTGCACCATCAAACCAGCCCGACTTGGCACTGGTGCCACCTTGCATCTGGGAACCATGCTGCCTAGCGTGGATTTTCAGGAGCCAGCCGGCCACTCTCAGCCATAGGCCCCCAAACAAAACCCACGGCCCGTTTCCCTGGCAAACAAAATTAAGCTGCCCCGCTTCTGGATGGCAGATTGCAGGACGCACTTGGTAGTATCAAACCAGCCCGACTTGGCACTGGTGCCACCTTGGGTCTGGGAACCATCCTGCGTATTGTGGGTTCAAAGGAGCCAGCCGGCCACTCCCAGCCACAGGCCCCCAAATACAAACAACGGCGCTTTTCCCTGGAAAACAAAACTCGCCTGACAACTTTTTGATGGCAGATTGCAGGAGCCACTTGGTACTATCAAACCAGCCCAACTTGGCACTGGTGCCACCATGGGTCTGGTCACCATCCTGCCTATCGTAGCTTTTCAGGAGCCAGCCGGTCACTCCCAGCCATAGGTCCCCAGTCACAAACCTCGGCCCGTTTCCCTGGCAAACAAAAGTAAGCTGCCCCACTTCTGGATGGCAGATTGCAGGAGCCACTTGGTACTATCAAACCAGCCCAACTTGGCACTGGTGCCACCTCTGGTCTGGGAACCATGCTGCGTAACACAGATTCTACGGCGCCAGTCGGCCACTCCCAGCCACAAGCCCCCAAACACAAACCACGGCGCTATTCTCTGGCAAACAAAACTCCACTGCCCCTCTTCTGGATGGCAAATTGCAGGACGCACTTGGTACTATAAAAACAGCCCGACTTGGCACTGGTGCCACCTTGGGTCTGGGAACCATCCTGCGTATCGATCTTTTTAATGAGACAGCCGGCCACTCCCAGCCATATGCCCCCAAACACAACCCACGGCCCTTTTCTCTGGCAAACAAAACTCAACTGCACCGCTTCTGGATGGCAGATTGCAGGAGCCACTTGGTACTATCAAACCAGCCCGACTTGGCACTGGTGCCACCTTGGGTCTGGGAACCATCCAGCCTATCGTGGATTTTAAGGAGCCAGCCGGCTACTCCCAGCCACAGGCCCCCAACAAAAACCACGGCCCTTTTTTCTGGCAAACAAAACTTAGCTGCCTCACTTCTGGATGGCAGATTGCAGGAGCCACTTGGTGTAATCAAACCAGCCCGACTTGGCACTGGTGCCACCTTGGGTCTGGGAACCATCCTGCGTATCGTGGATTCTAAGGAGCCAGCCGGCCACTCCCAGCCACAGGTCCCCAAACAAAATCAACGGCGCTGTTCCCTGGAAAACAAAACACGTCTGCCAACATTTTGATGGAGTTTGCAGGAGCCACTTGGTACTATCAAACCAGCCCGACTTGGCACTGGTGCCACCTTGGGTCTGGGAAACATCCTGCGTATCGTGGATTCTAAGGAGCCAGCCGGCCACTCCTAGCCACAGGCCCCCAGACAAAAACCTAGGCCTATTTCTCTGGCAAACAAAAGTAAGCTGCCCCGCTTCTGGATGGCAGATTGCAGGAGACACTTGGGACTATCAAACCAGCCCAACTTGGCACTGGTGCCACCTTGGATCTGGGAACCATGCTGTGTATCGTGGATATTCAGGGGCCAGCCGGCCACTCTCAGCCATATGTCCCCAAACAGAAACCTCGGCCCGTTTCTCTGGCAAACAAAACTCAACTGCCCCTCTTCTGGATGACAAATTGCAGGATGAACTTGATACTAAAACCGCAGGCCGACTTGGTAGTGGTGACACCTTGGGCCTGGGAACCATCATGCGTATCGAGCATTTTAAGGAGCCAGCCGGCCACTCCCAGCAATATGCCCCCAAAAACAATCCACGGAATTTTTCTCTGGCAAACACAAATCAGCTGCCCCGCTTCTGGATGGCAGATTGCAGGAGCCACTTTGCACCATCAAACCAGCCCGACTTGGCACTGGTGCCACCTTGCATCTGGGAACCATGCTGCCTAGCGTGGATTTTCAGGAGCCAGCCGGCCACTCTCAGCCATAGGCCCCCATACAAAACCCACGGCCCGTTTCCCTGGCAAACAAAATTAAGCTGCCCCGCTTCTGGATGGCAGATTGCAGGACGCACTTGGTACCATCAAACCAGCCCGACTTGGCACTGGTGCCACCTTGGGTCTGGGAACCATGCTGCGTATCATGGATTTTCAGGAGCCAGCCGTCCACTGCCAGCCACAGGCCCCGAAACACAAACAACAGCCTTTTTCTCTGGCAAACAAAATTCAGCTGCCCCGCTTCTGGATGGCAGATTGCAGGAACCACTTGGTACTAACAAACCAGCCCGACTTGGCACTGGTGCCACCTTGGGTCTGGGAACCATCCTGCGTATCGTGGATTCTAAGGAGCCACCTGGCCACTCCCAGCCACAGGCCCCCAAACACAAACAACGGTGCTTTTCCCTGGAAAACAAAACTCGCCTGCCAAACATTTGATGGCAGATTGCAGGAGCCACTTGGTACTATCAAACCAGCCCAACTTGGCACTGGTGCCACCATGGGTCTGGTCACCATCCTGCCTATCGTAGCTTTTCAGGTGCCAGCCAGCCACCCCCAGCCAGAGGCCCCTAGACAAAAATTTCGGCCCGTTTCCCTGGCAAACAAAAGTAAGCTACCCCGCTTCTGGATGGCAGATTGCAGGAGCCACTTTGCACCATCAAACCAGCCCAACTTGGCACTGGTGCCACCTCTGGTCTGGGAACCATCCTGCGTATCGTGGGTTCTAAGGAGCCAGCTGGCCACTCCCAGCCACAGGCCCCCAAACACAAACAACGGCGCTTTTCCCTGGAAAACAAAACTCGCCTGCCAACTTTTTGATGGCAGATTGCCGGAGCCACTTGGTACTATCAAACCAGCCCAACTTGGCACTGGTGCCACCATGGGTCTGGTCACCATCCTGCCTATCGTAGCTTTTCAGGAGCCAGTCGGTCACTCCCAGCCATAGGCCCCCAGACACAAACCTCGGCCCGTTTCCCTGGCAAACAAAAGTAAGCTGCCCCGCTTCTGGATGGCAGATTGCAGGAGCTACTTAGTACTATCAAATCAGCCCCACTTGGCACAGGTGCCACCTTGGATCTGGGAACCATCCTGCGTATCGTGGATTTTCAGGGGCCACCCAGCCACTCTCAGCCATATGCCCCCAAAAACAAACCACGGACCTTTTCTCTGGCAAACAAAACTCAACTGCCCCTCTTCTGGATGGCAAATTTTAGGACGCACTTTGTACTACGAAAACCGCCCGACGTGGCACTGGTGCCACCTTGTGTCAGGGAACCATCCTGCATATCGAGCTTTTTAAGGGGCCAGCCGGCCACGCCCAGCCATATACCCCCAAAAACAAACCACGGACCATTTCTCATGGAAACAAAACTTAGCTGCCCCGCGTCTGGATGGCAGATTGCAGGAGCCACTTTGCACCATCAAACCAGCCCGACTTGGCACTGGTGCCACCTTGGGTCTGGGAACAATCCTGCATATCGTGGATTCTAAGGAGCCAGCCGGCCACTCCCAGCCACAGGCCCCCAAACACAAACAACGGCGCTTTTCCCTGGAAAACAAAACTCGCCTGCCAGCTTTTTGATGGCAGATTGCAGGAGCCACTTGGTACTATCAAATCATCCCAACTTGGCACTGGTGCCACTATGGGTCTGGGAACCATCCTGCCTAATGTAGCATTTCAGGAGCCAGCCGGTCACTCCCAGCCATAGTCCCCCAGACACAAACCTCGGACCGTTTCCCTGGCAAACAAAATTTGGCTGCCCCGATTCTGGATGGCAGATTGCAGGAGCCACATGGTAGTGTCAAACCAGCCCGACTTGGCACTGGTGCCACCTTGGGTCTGGGAACCATCCTGCGTATCGTGGATTCTAAGCAGCCACCCGGCCACTCTGAGCCACAGGCGCCCAAACACAAACAACGGCGCTTTTCCCTGGAAAACAAAACTCGCTTGCCAACATTTTGATTGCAGATTGCAGGAGCCACTTGGTGCTATCAAACCAGCCCAACTTGGCACTTGTGCCACCATGGGTCTGGTCACCATCCTGCCTATCGTAGCTTTTCAGGAGCCAGCCGGTCACTCCCAGCCATAGACCCCCAGACACAAACCTCGGCCCGTTTCCCTGGAAAACAAAAGTAGTCTGCCCCGATTCTGGATGGCAGATTGCAGGAGCCACTTGGTAATATCAAATCAGCCCAACTTGGCACTGGTGCCACCATGGGTCTGGTAAACATCCTGCCTATCGCAGCTTTTCAGGAGCCAGCCGGTCACTCCCTGCCATAGGCCCCCAGACACAAACCTCGGCCCGTTTCCCTGGCAAACAAAAGTAAACTGCCCCGCTTTTGGATGGCAGATTGCAGGATGCATTTGGTACAATCAAACCTGCCCGACTTGGCCCTCGTGCAACCTTGGCTCTGGGAACCATGCTGCGTAACGTAGATTCTACGAGGACAGGCGGCCATTCCCAGCCACAGGCCTCTAAACAAAAACAACGGCGCTTTTCCCTGGAAAACAAAACTCGCCTGCCAAATTTTTGATGGCAGATTGCAGGAGCCACTTGGTACTATCAAACCAGCCCAACTTGGTACTGGTGCCACCATGGGTCTGGTAACCATCCTGCCTATCGTAGCTTTTCAGGAGCCAGCCGGTCACTCCCACCCATAGGCCCCCAGACAAATATCTCGGCCCGTTTCCCTGGCAAACAAAAGTAAGCTGCCCCGCTTCTGGATGGCAGATTACAGCAGCCACATGGTACTATCAAACCAGGCCAACATGGCACTGGTGCCACCTTGGCTCTGGGAACCATCCTGCCTATCGTGGATTTTCAGGGGCCAGCCGGCCAATCTCAGCCATATGCCCCCAAACACATACCACGGCCCTTTGCTCTGGCAAACAAAACTCAACTGCCCCTCTTCTGGATGGCAAATTGCAGGACGCACTTGGTACTACGAAAACAGCCCGACTTGGCAGTGATGCCACCTTGGGTCAGGGAACAATCCTGCGTATCGATCTTTTTAAGGAGCCAGCCGGCCACGTCCAGCCATATACCCCCAAAAACAAACCACGGAACTTTTCTCCAGCAAACAAAAATCCGCTGCCCCGCGTCTGAATGGCAGATTTCAGGAGCTATTTAGTATTATCAAACCAGCCCGACTTGGCACTGGTGCCACCATGAGTCTGGTAACCATCCTGCCTATCGTAGCTTTTCAGTAGCCAGCCGGTCACTCCCAGCCATAGGCCCCCAGACACAAACCTCGGCCCGTTTCCCTGGGAAACAAAAGTAAGCTGACCCGCTTCTGGATGGCAGATTGCAGGAGCCACTTGGTACTATCAAACCAGCCCAACTTGGCACTGGTGCCACCTTGGCTCTGGGAACCATCCTGCGTATCCTGGGTTCAAAGGAGGCAGCCGGCCACTCCCAGCCACAGGCCTCTAAACAAGAACAACGGCGCTTTTCCCTGGAAAACAAAAGTCGCCTGACAACTTTTTGATGGCAGATTGCAGGAGCCACTTGGTACTATCAAACCAGCCCAACTTGGCACTGGTGCCACCATGGGTCTGGTCACCATCCTGCCTATCGTAGCTTTTCAGGAGCCAGCCGCTCACTCCCAGCCATAGGCCCCCAGACAAATATCTCGGCCCGTTTCCCTGGCAAACAAAAGTGAGCAGCCCCGCTTCTGAATGGCAGATTGCAGGAGCCACATGGTACTATCAAACCAGGCCAACATGGCACTGGTGCCACCTCTGGTCTGGGAACCATCCTGCGTATCGTGGATTCTAAGGAGCCAGCTGGCCACTCCCAGCCACAGGCCCCCAAACACAAACAACGGTGCTTTTCCCTGGAAAACAAAACTCACCTGCCAACTTTTTGATGGCAGATTGCAGGAGCCACTTGGTACTATCAAACCAGCCCAACTTGGCACTGGTGCCACCATGGGTCTGGTCACCATCCTGCCTATCGTAGCTTTTCAGGAGCCAGCCGGTCACTCCCAGCCATAGGCCCCCAGACACAAAGCTCTACCCGTTTCCCTGGCAAACAAAAGTAAGCTACCCCGCTTCTGGATGGCAGATTGCAGGAGTCACTTTGCACCATCAAACCAGCCCGACTTGGCACTGGTGCCACCTCTGGTCTGGGAACCATCCTGCGTATCGTGGATTCTAAGGAGACAGCTGGCCACTCCCAGCCACAGGCCCCCAAACACAAACAACGGCGCTTTTCCCTGGAAAACAAAACTCGCTTGCCAACTTTTTGATGGCAGATTGCAGGACCACTTGGTACTATCAAACCACCCCAACTTGGCAACAAGTGGTTCCTGCAATCTGACATCCAGAAGCGGGGCAGCTTACTTTTGTTTGCCAGGGAAATGGACCGTTGTTTGTGTTTGGAGGCGTATGGCTGGGAGTGGCCGACTGGCTCCTTAAAATCCACGATACGCAGCATGGTTCCCAGACCAGAGGTGGCACCAGTGCCAAGTCGGGCTGGTTTGATAGTACAAAGTGGCTCCTGCAATCTGCCATCCAGAAGCGGGGCAGCTTACTTTTGTTTGCCAGGGAAACGGGCCGGGCTTTCTGTCTCGGGGCCTATGGCAGGGAGTGACCGGCTGGCTCCTGAAAAGCTACGATAGGCAGGATGGTGACCAGACCCATGGTGGCACCAGTGCCAAGTTGGGCTGGTTTGATAGTACCAAGTGGCTCCTGCAATCTGCCATCAAAAAGTTGGCAGGCGAGTTTTGTTTTCCAGGGAAAAGCGCCATTGTTTGTGTTTGGGGACCTGTGGTTGGGAGTGCCCGGCTGGCTCCTTAGAAACCACGATACGCAGCATGGTTACCAGACAAGAGGTGCCACCAGTGCCAAGTTGTGCTGGTTTGATACTACCAAGTGGTTCCTGCAATCTGCCATCCAGAAGAGGGGCAGCTTACTTTTGTTTGCCACGGAAACGGGCCGTTGTTTGTGTTTGGGGGCCTGTGGCTGGGAGTGGCCGACTGGCTCCTTAGAATCCATGATACGCAGGATGGGTCCCAGACCAGAGGTGGCACCAGTGCCAAGTCGGGCTGGTTTGATAATACCAAGTGGCTCCTGCAATCTGCCATCCAGAAGCGGGGCAGCTTACTTTTGTTTGCCAGGGAAACGGGCCGAGGTTTGTGACTGGGGACCTATGGCTGGGAGTGACCGGCTGGCTCCTGAAAAGTTACGATAGGCAGGATTGTGACCAGACCCATGGTGGCACCAGTGCCAAGTTGGGCTGGTTTGATAGTACCAAGTGGCTCCTGTAATCTGCCATCAAATAGTTGGTAGGCGAGTTTTGTTTTCCAGGGAAAAGCGCCGTTGTTTGTGTTTGGGGGCCTGTGGTAGGGAGTGGCCGGCTGGCTAATTAGAATCCACGATACGCAGGATGGTTCCCAGACCAGAGGTGGCACCAGTGCCAAGACGGGCTAGTTTGATGGTGCAAAGTGGCTCCTGCAATCTGCCATCCAGAAGCGGGGTAGCTTACTTTTGTTTGCCAGGGAAACGGGCCGAGGTTTTTCTCTGGGGGCCTATGGCGGGGAGTGACCGGCTGGCTCCTGAAAAGATAAGATAGGCAGGATGGTGACCAGACCCATGGTGGCACCAGTGCCAAGTTGGGCTGATTTGATAAAACCAAGTGGCTCCTGCAATCTGCCATCAAAAAGTTGGCAGGAGAGTTTTGTTTTCCAGGGAAAAGCGCCGTTGTTTGTGTTTGGGGTCCTGTGGCTGGGAGTGGCCGGCTGGCTCCTTAGAATCCACGATACGCAGCATGGTATCCAGACCCAAGGTGGCACCAGTGCCAAGTTTTGCTGGTTTGATAGTACCAAGTGGTTCCTGCAATCTGCCATCCAGAAGCAGGGCAGCTTACTTTTGTTTGCCAGGGAAACGGGCCGAGGTTTTTGTCTGGGGGCCTATGGCTGGGAGTGACCGGCTGGCTCCTGAAAAGCTACGATAGGCAGGATGGTGACCAGACCCATGGTGGCACCAGTCCCAAGTTGGGCTGATTTGATAGTACCAAGTGGCTCCTGCAATCTGCCGTCAAAATTTGGCAGGCGAGATTTTATTTTCCAGGGAAAAGCGCCGTTGTTTGTGTTTGGGGGCCTGTGGCTGGGAGTGGCCGGCTGGCTGCTTAGAATCCACGATACGCAGGATGGTTCCCAGACCCAAGGTGGCACCAGTGCCAAGTCGGGCTAGTATGATGGTGCAAAGTGGCTCCTGCAATCTGCCATCCAGAAGCGGGGCAGCTTACTTTTGTTTGCCAGGGAAACGGTCCGAGCTTTGTGTCTCGGGGCCTATGGCTGGGAGTGACCGGCTGGCTCCTGAAAAGCTACGATAGGCAGGATGGTGACCAGACCCATGGTGGCACCAGTGCCAAGTTGGGCTGGTTTGATAGTACCAAGTGGCTCCTGCAATCTGCCATCAAAAAGTTGGCAGGCGAGTTTTGTTTTCCAGGGAAAAGCGCCGTTGTTTGTGTTTGGGGGCCTGTGGCTGGGAGTGGCCGGCTGGCTCCTTAGAATCCACGATACGCAGGATGGTTCCCAGACCTGAGGTGGCACCAGTGCCAAGTCGGGCTGGTTTTATAGTACCAAGTGCGTCCTGCAATCTGCCATCCAGAAGCGGGGCAGCTTACTTTTGTTTGCCTGGGAAACGGGCCGAGCTTTGTGTCAGGGGGCCTATGGCTGGGAGTGACCGGCTGGCTCCTGAAAAGCTACGATAAGCAGGATGGTGACCAGACCCATGGTGGCACCAGTGCCATGTTCGGCTTATTTCATAGTACCAAGTGGCTCCTGCAATCTGCCATCAAAAAGTCGGCAGGCGAGTTTTGTTTTCCAGGGAAAAGCGCCGTTGTTTGTGTCTGCGGGCCTGTGGCTGGAGTGACCGGCTGGCTCCTTAGAATCCACGATACGCAGCATGGTTCCCAGACCCAAGGTGGCACCAGTGCCAAGTCGGGCTGGTTTGATAGTACCAAGTGGTTCCTGCAATCTGCCATCAAAAAGTTGGCAGGCGAGTTTTGTTTTCCAGGGAAAAGCGTCGTTGTTTGTGTTTGGGGGCCTGTGGCTGGGAGTGGCCGGCTGGCTCCTTAGAATCCACGATACGCAGGATGGTTCCCAGACCCAAGGTGGCACCAGTCCCAAGTTGGGCTGGTTTGATAGTACCAAGTGGTTCCTGCAATCTGCCATCCAGAAGCGGGGCAGCTTACTTTTGTTTGCCAGGGAAACGGGCCGAGGTTTGTGTCTGGGGGCCTATGGCTGGGAGTGACCGCCTGGCTCCTGAAAGGCTACGATAGGCAGGATGGTGACCAGACCCATGGTGGCACCAGTGCCAAGTTGGGCTGGTTTGATAGTACCAAGTGGCTCCTGCAATCTGCCATCAAAAACTTGGCAGGCAAGTTTTGTTTCCCAGGGAAAAGCGCCGTTGTTTGTGTTTGGGGGCCTGTGGCTGGGAGTGGCCGGCTGGCTAATTAGAATCCACGACAGGCAGGATGGTTCCCAGACCAGAGGTGACACCAGTGCCAAGTCGGGCTAGTTTGATGGTGAAAAGTGGCTCCTGCAATCTGCCATCCAGAAGCGGGTTAACTTACTTTTGTTTGCCAGGGAAAAGGGCCGAGGTTTTTGTCTGGGGGCCTATGGCTGGGAGTGACCGGCTGTCTCCTGAAAAGCTACGATAGGCAGGATGGTGACCAGACCCATGGTGGCACCAGTGCCAAGTTGGGCTGGTTTCATAGTACCAAGTGGCTCCTGCAATCTGCCATCAAAAAGTTGGCAGGCGAGTTTGTTATCCAGGGAAAAGCGCCGTTGTTTTTGTTTGGGGGCCTGTGGCTGGGAGTGGACGGATGGCTAATTAGAATCCACGATACGCAGCATGGTTCCCAGACCTGAGGTGGCACCAGTGCCAAGTTGGGCTGGTTTGATACTACCAAGTGCGTCCTGCAATCTGCCATCCAGAAGCGGGGCAGCTTACTTTTGTTTGCCAGGGAAACGGGCCGAGGTTTTGTCTGGGGGCCTATGGCAGGGAGTGACCGGCTGGCTCCTGAAAAACTACGATAGGCAGGATGGTGACCAGACCCATGGTGGCACCAGTGCCAAGTTGGGCTGGTTTGATAGTACCATGTGGCTCCTGCAATCTGCCATCCAGAAGCGGGGCAGCTTACTTTTGTTTGCCAGGGAAACGGGCCGAGGTATTTGTCTGGGGGCCTATGGCTGGGAGTGACCGGCTGGCTCCTGAAAAGCTACGATAGGCAGGATGGTGACCAGACCCATGGTGGCACCAGTGCCAAGTTGGGCTGGTTTGATAGTCCCAAGTGGCTCCTGCAATCTGCCATCAAAAAGTTGGCAGGCGAGTTTTGTTTTCCAGGGTAACGCGCCGTTGTTTTTGTTTAGAGGCCTGTGGCTGGGAGTGTCCGCCTGTCCTCTTAGAATCTACGTTACGCAGCATGGTTCCCAGAGCCAAGGTGGCACCAGTGCCAAGTTGGGCTGGTTTGATAGTAGCAAGTGGTTCCTGCAATCTGCCATCCAGAAGAGGGGCAGCTTACTTTTGTTTGCCAGGGAAACGGGCCGAGGTATTTCTCTGGGGGCCTATGGCAGGGAGTGACCGGCCGGCTCCTGAAAAGCTAAGATAGGCAGGATGTTTACCAGACCCATGATGGCACCAGTGCCAAGTTGGGCTAATTTGATACTACCAAGTGGCTCCTGCAATCTGCCATCCAGAATCGGGGGTGCTTACTTTTGTTTTCCAGGGAAACGGGCCGAGGTTTGTGTCTGGGGGTTTATGGCTGGGAGTGACCGGCTGGCTCCTGAAAAGCTACGATAGGCAGGATGGTGACCAGACCCATGGTGGCACCAGTGCCAAGTTGGGCTGGTTTGATAGTACCAAGTGGCTCCTGCAATCTGCCATCAAAATGTTGGCAGGCGAGTTTTGTTTTCCAGGGAAAAGCGCCGTTGTTTGTGTTTGGGCGCCTGTGGCACGGAGTGGCCGGGTGGCTGCTTAGAATCCACGATACGCAGGATGGTTCCCAGACCCAAGGTGGCACCAGTGCCAAGTCGGGCTGTTTTGACACTACCAAGTGGCTCCTGCAATCTGCCATCCAGAATCGGGGCAGCTTAATTTTGTTTGCCAGGGAAACGGGCCGAGGTTTGTGATGGGGGCCTATGGCTGGGAGTGACCGGCTGGCTCCTGAAATGGTACAATTGGCAGGATGGTTCCCAGACCCATAGTGGCACCAGTGCCAAGTTGGGATGATTTGATAGTACCAAGTGGCTCCTGCAATCTGCCATCAAAAAGCTGGCAGGCGAGTTTTGTTTTCCAGGGCAAAGCGCCGTTGTTTGTATTTGGGGGCCTGTGGCTGGGAGTGGCCGCCTGGCGCCTTAGAATCTACGTTACGCAGCATGGTTCCCAGACCCAAAGTGGCACCAGTGTCAAGTTGGGCTGGTTTGATAGTACCAAGTGGCTCCTGCAATCTGCCATCCAGAAGCGGGGTAGCTTACTTTTGTTTGCCAGGGAAACGGGCAAAGCTTTCTGTCTGGGGGCCTATGGTTGGGAGTAACCGGCTGGCTCCTGAAAAGCTACGATAGGCAGGATGGTTCCCAGATCCAAGATGGCACCAGTGCCAAGTCGGGGTGGTTTGATGGTGCAACGTGGCTCCTGCAATCTGCCATCCTGACGCGGGGCAGCGGATTTTTGTTTCCAAGAGAAATGGTCCGTGGTTTGTTTTTGGGGCTATATGGCTGGGCGTGGCCTGCTGGCTCCTTAAAAAGCTACGATAGGTAGGATGGTTCCCTGACCCAAGGTGGCACCAGTGCCAAGTCGGGCGGTTTTCGTAGTACAAAGTGCGTCCTAAAATTTGCCATCCAGAAGAGGGGCAGTTGAGTTTTGTTTACCAGAGAAAAGGGCCGTGGTTTGTTTTTGGGGGCATATGGCTGATAGTGGCCGTCTGGCCCCTGAAAATCCACGATAGGCAGGATGGTGACCAGACCAGAGGTGGCACCAGTGCCAAGTCGGGCTGGTTTGATAGTACTAAATAGCACCTGCAATCTGCCATGCAGAAGCGGGGCAGCTTACTTTTGTTTGCCAGGGAAACGGGCCGAGGTTTGTGTCTGGGGGCCTATGGCTGGGAGTGACCGCCTGGCTCCTGAAAAGCTACGATAGGCAGGATGGTTACCAGACCCATGGTGGCACCAGTGCCAAGTTGGGCTGGTTTGATAGTACCAAGTGGCTCCTGCAATCTGCCATCAAAAAGTTGTCAGGCGAGTTTTGTTTTCCAGGGAAAAGCGCCGTTGTTTGTGTTTGGGGGACTGTTGGTGGGAGTGGCCGGCTGGCTCCTTAGAACACACGATATGCAGGATGGTTCCCAGACCCAAGGTGGCACCAGTGCCACGTCGGGCTGGTATGATGGTGAAAAGTGGCTCCTGCAATCTGCCATCCTGAAGCGGGGTAGCTTACTTTTGTGTGCCAGGGAAACGGGCCGAGGTTTATGACTGGGGGCCTAGGGCTAGGAGTGACCGGCTGGCTCCTGAAAAGCAACAATAGGCAGGATGGTTCCCAGACCCAAGGTGGCACCAGTGCCAAGTTGGGCTGGTTTGATGGTACCAACTGGCTCCTGCAATCTGCCATCTAAAAGTTGTCAGGCGAGTTTTGTTTTCCAGGGAAAAGCGCCGTTGATTTTGTTTGGAGGCCTGTGGCTGGCAGTGGCTGCCTGTCGTCTTAGAATCCGGGTTACGCAGCATGGTTCCCAGAGCCAAGGTGGCACCAGTGCCAAGTTGGGCTGATTTGATGGTGCAAAGTGGCTCCTGCAATCTGCCATCCAGAAGTGCGGTAGCTTATTTTTGTGTGCCAGGGAAACAGGCCGAGCTTTGTGTCTGGGGGCCTATGGCTGGGAGTGACCGGCTGGCTCCTGAAAAGCTACGATAGGCAGGATGGTGACCAGACCCATGGTGGCACCAGTGCCAAGTTGGGCTGGTTTGATAGTACCAAGTGGCTCCTGCAATCTGCCATCAAAAAGTTGGCAGGCGAGTTTTGTTTTCCAGGGAAAAGCGCCGTTGTGTGTGTTTTGGGGCCTGTGGCTGGGAGTGGCCAGCTGGCTCCTTAGAATCCACGATACGCAGGATGGTTCCCAGACCCAAGGTGGCACCAGTGCCAAGTCGGGCTGGTTTGTTAGTACCAAGTGGTTCCTGCAATCTGCCATCCAGAAGCGGGGCAGCTGAATTTTGTTTGCCAGAGAAAAAGGCTGTTGTTTGTGTTTCGGGGCCTGTGGCTGGCAGTGGACGGCTGGCTCCTGAAAATCCATGATACGCAGCATGGTTCCCAGACCCAAGGTGGCACCAGTGCCAAGTAGGGCTGGTTTCATAGTACCCAGTGGCTCCTGCAATCTGCCATCCAGAAGAGGGGCAGTTGAGTTTTGTTTTCCAGAGAAAAGGGCCGTGGTTTGTGTTTGGGGCCTATGGCTGAGAGTGACCGGCTGGCTCCTGAAAAGCTACGATAGGCAGGATGGTGACCAGACCCATGGTGGCACCAGTGCCAAGTCGGGCTGGTTTGATAATACTAAATAGCTCCTGCAATCTGCCATCCAGACGCGGGGCAGCGGATTTTTGCTTGCTGGAGAAAAGTTCCGTGGGTTTTTTTTGGGGGTATATGGCTGGACGTTGCCGGCTGACTCCTTAAAAACATCGATACGCAGGATGGTTCCCTGACCCAAGGTGGCATCACTGCCAAGTCGGGCTGTTTTCGTAGTACCAAGTGCGTCCTGCAATTTGCCATCCAGAAGAGGGGCAGTTGAGTTTTGTTTACCAGAGAAAAGGGCCGTGGTTTGTGTTTGGGGGCATATGGCTGAGAGTGGCCGGCTGGCGCCTGAAAATCCACGATAGGCAGGATGGTTCCCAGAGCCAAGGTGGCACCAGTGCCATGTTGGCCTGGTTTGATAGTACCATGTGGCTCCTGCAATCTGCCATCCAGAAGCGGGGCAGCTTACATTTGTTTGCCAGGGAAACGGGCCGAGGTATTTGTCTGGGGGCCTATGGCTGGGAGTGACCGCCTGGCTCCTGAAAAGCTACGATAGGCAGGATGGTGACCAGACCCATGGTGGCACCAGTGCCAAGTTGGGCTGGTTTGATAGTACCAAGTGGCTCCTGCAATCTGCCATCCAGAAGCGGGGTAGCTTACTTTTGTTTGCCAGGGAAACGGGCAGAGCTTTCTGTCTGGGGGCTATGGTTGGGAGTAACCGGCTGGCTCCTGAAAAGCTACGATAGGCAGGATGGTTCCCAGATCCAAGATGGCACCAGTGCCAAGTCGGGGTGGTTTGATGGTGCAAAGTGGCTCCTGCAATCTGCCATCCTGACGCGGGGCAGCGGATTTTTGTTTCCAAGAGAAATGGTCCGTGGTTTGTTTTTGGGGCTATATGGCTGGGCGTGGCCTGCTGGCTCCTTAAAAAGCTACGATAGGCAGGATGGTTCCCTGACCCAAGGTGGCACCAGTGCCAAGTCGGGCGGTATTCGTAGTACAAAGTGCGTCCTAAAATTTGCCATCCAGAAGAGGGGCAGTTGAGTTTTGTTTACCAGAGAAAAGGGCCGTGGTTTCTTTTTGGGGGCATATGGCTGATAGTGGCCGTCTGGCCCCTGAAAATCCACGATAGGCAGGATGGTTCCCAGACCAGAGGTGGCACCAGTGCCAAGTCGGTCTGGTTTGATAGTACTAAATAGCACCTGCAATCTGCCATGCAGAAGCGGGGCAGCTTACTTTTGTTTGCCAGGGAAACGGGCCGAGGTTTGTGTCTGGGGGCCTATGGCTGGGAGTGACCGGCTGGCTCCTGAAAAGCTACGATAGGCAGGATGGTTACCAGACCCATGGTGGCACCAGTGCCAAGTTGGGCTGGTTTGATAGTACCAAGTGGCTCCTGCAATCTGCCATCAAAAAGTTGGCAGGCCAGTTTTGTTTTCCAGGGAAAAGCGCCGTTGTTTGTGTTTGGGGGACTGTGGCTGGGAGTGGCCGGCTGGCTCCTTAGAACACACGATACGCAGGATGGTTCCCAGACCCAAGGTGGCACCAGTGCCACGTCGGGCTGGTTTGATGGTGAAAAGTGGCTCCTGCAATCTGCCATCCTGAAGCGGGGTAGCTTACATTTGTGTGCCAGGGAAACGGGCCGAGGTTTATGACTGGGGGCCTAGGGCTAGAAGTGACCGGCTGGCTCCTGAAAAGCAACAATAGGCAGGATGGTTCCCAGACCCAAGGTGGCACCAGTGCCAAGTTGGGCTGGTTTGATGGTACCAACTGGCTCCTGCAATCTGCCATCTAAAAGTTGTCAGGCGAGTTTTGTTTTCCAGGGAAAAGCGCCGTTGATTTTGTTTGGAGGCCTGTGGCTGGCAGTGGCTGCCTGTCGTCTTAGAATCCGGGTTACGCAGCATGGTTCCCAGAGCCAAGGTGGCACCAGTGTCAAGTTGGGCTGGTTTGATAGTACCAAGTGGCTCCTGCAATCTGCCATCCAGAAGCGGGGCAGCTTACTTTTGTTTGCCAGGGAAACGGGCCGAGGTATTTGTCTGGGGACCTATGGCTGGGAGTGACCGGCTGGCTCCTGAAAAGCTACGATAGGCAGGATGGTTCCCTGACCCAAGGTGGCACCAGTGCCAAGTCGGGCGGTTTTCGTAGTACAAAGTGCGTCCTAAAATTTGCCATCCAGAAGAGGGGCAGTTGAGTTTTGTTTACCAGAGAAAAGCCCGTGGTTTGTTTTTGGGGGCATATGGCTGATAGTGGCCGTCTGGCCCCTGAAAATCCACGATAGGCAGGATGGTTCCCAGACCAGAGGTGGCACCAGTGCCAAGTCGGGCTGGTTTGATAGTACTAAATAGCACCTGCAATCTGCCATGCAGAAGCGGGGCAGCTTACTTTTGTTTGCCAGGGAAACGGGCCGAGGTTTGTGTCTGGGGGCCTATGGCTGGGAGTGACCGCCTGGCTCCTGAAAAGCTACGATAGGCAGGATGGTGACCAGACCCATGGTGGCACCAGTGCCAAGTTGGGCTGGTTTGATAGTACCAAGTGGCTCCTGCAATCTGCCATCAAAAAGTTGGCAGGCCAGTTTTGTTTTCCAGGGAAAAGCGCCGTTGTTTGTGTTTGGAGGACAGTGGCTGGGAGTGGCCGGCTGGCTCCTTAGAACACACGATACGCAGGATGGTTCCCAGACCCAAGGTGGCACCAGTGCCAAGTCGGGCTGGTTTGATGGTGAAAAGTGGCTCCTGCAATCTGCCATCCTGAAGCGGGGTAGCTTACATTTGTGTGCCAGGGAAACGGGCCGAGGTTTATGACTGGGGGCCTAGGGCTAGAAGTGACCGGCTGGCTCCTGAAAAGCAACAATAGGCAGGATGGTTCCCAGACCGAAGGTGGCACCAGTGCCAAGTTGGGCTGGTTTGATGGTACCAACTGGCTCCTGCAATCTGCCATCTAAAAGTTGTCAGGCGAGTTTTGTTTTCCAGGGAAAAGCGCCGTTGTGTGTATTTTGGGGCCTGTGGCTGGGAGTGGCCAGCTGGCTCCTGAAAATCCATGATACGCAGCATGGTTCCCAGACCCAAGGTGGCACCAGTGCCAAGTAGGGCTAGTTTCATAGTACCCAGTGGCTCCTGCAATCTGCCATCCAGAAGAGGGGCAGTTGAGTTTTGTTTTCCAGAGAAAAGGGCCGTGGTTTGTGTTTGGGGCCTATGGCTGAGAGTGACCGGCTGGCCCCTGAAAATCCACGAAAGGAAGGATGGTTCCCAGATCCAAGGTGGCAGCAGTGCCATGTTGTGCTGGTGTGATAGTCCCAAGTGGCTCCTGCAATCTGCCATCCAGAAGTGGGGCAGCTGAATTTTGTTTGCCAGAGAAAAAGGCTGTGGTTTTTGTTTGGGGGCCTATGGCTGGGAGTGGCCGGCTGGCTCCTGAAAATCCATGATACGCAGCATGGTTCCCAGACCCAAGGTGGCACCAGTGCCAAGTGGGGCTGGTTTCACAGTGTCAAGTGCCTCCTGCAATCTCCCATCCAGAAGCGGGGCAGCTGAGTTTTGTTTGCCTGTGAAACGGGCCGTTGTTTTTGATTGGGGTCTGTGGCCGAGAATGTTCAGCTGGCTCCTGACAATCCACAATACGCAGGATGGTTCCCAGACCCAAGGTGGCACCAGTGCCAAGTCTTGCTGGTTTGATAGTACCAAGTGGCTCCTGCAATCTGCCATCCAGAAGCGGTGCAGCTGAGTTTTGTTTGCCAGAGGAAAGGGCAGTGGGTTGTGTTTGGGGGCATATGGCTGGGAGTGGCCGGCTGTCTCATTAAAAAGATCGATACGCAGGATGGTTCCCAGACCCAAGGTGGCACCAGTGCCAAGTCGGGCTGTTTTTATAATACCAAGTGCGTCCTGCAATTTGCCATCCAGAAGAGGGGCAGTTGAGTTTTGTTTGCCAGAGAAAAGCGCCGTTGTTTGTGTTTGGGGGCTTGTGGCTGGGAGTGGCCGACTGGCGCCTTAGAATCTGCGATACGCAGCATGGTTCCCAGACCCAAGGTGGCACCAGTGCCAAGTTGGGCTGGTTTGATAGTACCAAGTGGCTCCTGCAATCTGCCATCCAGAAGCGGGGCAGCTTACTTTTGTTTGCCAGGGAAACGGGCCGAGGTTTGTGTTTGGGGGCCTATGGCTGGGAGTTACCGGCTGGCTCCTGGAAAGCTACAATAGGCAGGATGGTGACCAGACCCATGGTGGCACCAGTGCCAAGTTGGGCTGGTTTGATAGTACCAAGTTGCTCCTGCAATCTGCCATCAAAAAGTTGGCAGGCGAGTTTTGTTTTCCAGGGAAAAGCGCCGTTGTTTGTGTTTGGGGGCCTGTGGCTGGGAGTGGCCGGCTGGCTCCTTAGAATCCACGATACGCAGGATGGTTCCCAGACCCAAGGTGGCACCAGTGCCAAGTTTTGCTGGTTTGATACTACCAAGTGGTTCCTGCAATCTGCCATCCAGAAGCAGGGCAGCTTACTTTTGTTTGCCAGGGAAACGGGCCGTGGGTTTTGTTTGGGGGCATATAGCTGAGAGTGGTCGGCTGGCCCCTGAAAATCCACGCTAGGCAGCATGGTTCCCAGATGCAAGGTGGCACCAGTGCCAAGTCGGGCTGGTTTGATGGTGCAAAGTGGCTCCTGCAATCTGCCATCCAGAAGCGGGGCAGCTGATTTTTGTTTGCCAGAGAAAAATTCCGTGGATTGTTTTTGGGGGCATATTGCTGGGAGTGGCCGGCTGGCTCCTTAAAATGCTCGATACGCATGATGGTTCCCAGGCCCAAGGTGTCACCACTACCAAGTCGGCCTGCGGTTTTAGTATCAAGTTCATCCTGCAATTTGCCATCCAGAAGAGGGGCAGTTGAGTTTTGTTTGCCAGAGAAACGGGCCGAGGTTTCTGTTTGGGGACATATGGCTGAGAGTGGCCGGCTGGCCCCTGAAAATCCACGATACACAACATGGTTCCCAGATCCAAGGTGGCACCAGTGCCAAGTTGGGCTGGTTTGATAGTCCCAAGTGTCTCCTGCAATCTGCCATCCAGAAGCGGGGCAGCTTACTTTTGTTTGCCAGAGAAATAGGCCTAGGTTTTTGTTTGGGGGCCTGTGGCTAGGAGTGGCCTGCTGGCTCCTAAGAATCCACGATACGCAGGAGGTTTACCAGACCCATGGTGGCACCAGTGCCAAGTTGGGCTGGTTTGATAGTACCAAGTGGCTCCTGCAAACTCCATCAAAAAGTTGGCAGGCGTGTTTTGTTTTCCAGGGAACAGCGCCGTTGATTTTGTTTGGGGGCCTGTGGCTGGGAGTGGCCGGCTGGCTCCTTAGAATCCACGATACGCAGGATGGTTCCCAGACCCAAGGTGGCACCAGTGCCAAGTCGGGCTGGTTTGATTACACCAAGTGGCTCCTGCAATCTGCCACCCAGAAGTGAGGCAGCTAAGTTTTGTTTGCCAGAAAAAAGGGCCGTGGTTTTTGTTGGGGGCCTGTGGCTGGGAGTAGCCGGCTGGCTCCTTAAAATCCACGATAGGCTGGATGGTTCCCAGACCCAAGGTGGCACCAGTGCCAAGTCGGGCTGGTTTGATAGTACCAAGTGGCTCCTGCAATCTGCCATCCAGAAGCGGGGCAGCTTACTTTTGTTTGCCAGGGAAACGGGCCGCGGTTTGTGTCTCGGGGCCTATGGCAGGGAGTGACCGGCTGGCTCCTGAAAAGCTACGATAGGCAGGATGGTGACCAGACCCATGGTGGCACCAGTGGCAAGTTGGGCTGGTTTGATAGTACCAAGTGGCTCCTGCAATCTGCCATCAAAAAGTTGGCAGGCGAGGTTGTTTTCCAGGGAAAAGCGCCGTTGTGTATGTTTTGGGGCCTGTGGCTGGGAGTGGCCAGCTGGCTCCTTAGAATCCACGATACGCAGGATGGTTCCCAGACCCAAGGTGGCACCAGTGCCAAGTCAGGCTGGTTTGATAGCACCAAGTGGCTCCTGCAATCTGCCATCCAGAAGCGGGGCAGTTGAGTTTTGTTTTCCAGAGAAAAGGGCCGAGGTTTTTTTCTGGGGGCCTATGGCTGGGAGTGACCGGCTGGCTCCTGAAAAGCTACGATAGGCAGGATGGTGACCAGACCCATGGTGGCACCAGTGCCAAGTTGGGCTGGTTTGATAGTACCAAGTGGCTCCTGCAATCTGCCATCAAAAAGTTGGCAGGCGAGTTTTGTTTTCCAGGGAAAAGCGCCGTTGTGTGTATTTTGGGGCCTGTGGCTGGGAGTGGCCAGCTGGCTCCTTAGAATCCACGATACACAGGATGGTTCCCAGACCCAAGGTGGCACCAGTGCCAAGTCGGGCTGGTTTGTTAGTACCAAGTGGTTCCTGCAATCTGCCATCCAGAAGCGGGGCAGCTGAATTTTGTTTGCCAGAGAAAAAAGCTGTTGTTTGTGTTTCGGGGCCTGTGGCTGGCAGTGGACGGCTGGCTCCTGAAAATCCATGATACGCAGCATGGTTCCCAGACCCAAGGTGGCACCAGTGCCAAGTAGGGCTGGTTTCATAGTACCCAGTGGCTCCTGCAATCTGCCATCCAGAAGAGGGGCAGTTGAGTTTTGTTTTCCAGAGAAAAGGGCCGTGGTTTGTGTTTGGGGCCTATGGCTGAGAGTGACCGGCTGGCCCCTGAAAATCCACGATAGGAAGGATGATTCCCAGATCCAAGGTGGCACCAGTGCCATGTTGTGCTGGTGTGATAGTCCCAAGTGGCTCCTGCAATCTGCCATCCAGAAGCGGGGCAGCTGAATTTTGTTTGCCAGAGAAAAAGGCTGTGGTTTTTGTTTGGGGGCCTATGGCTGGGAGTGGCCGGCTGGCTCCTGAAAATCCATGATACGCAGCATGGTTCCCAGACCCAAGGTGGCACCAGTGCCAAGTGGGGCTGGTTTCACAGTGTCAAGTGCCTCCTGCAATCTCCCATCCAGAAGCGGGGCAGCTGAGTTTTGTTTGCCTGTGAAACGGGCCGTTGTTTTTGATTGGGGTCTGTGGCCGAGAGTGTCCAGCTGCCTCCTGACAATCCACAATACGCAGGATGGTTCCCAGACCCAAGGTGGCACCCGTGCCAAGTCGTGCTGGTTTGATAGTACCAAGTGCGTCCTGCAATTTGCCATCCAGAAGAGGGGCAGTTGAGTTTTGTTTGCCAGAGAAAAGCGCCGTTGTTTGTGTTTTGGGGCCTGTGGCTGGGAGTGGCCGACTGGCGCCTTAGAATCTGCGATACGCAGCATGGTTCCCAGACCCAAGGTGGCACCAGTGTCAAGTCGGGCTGGTTTGATAGTACCAAGTGGCTCCTGCAATCTGCCATCCAGAAGCGGGGCAGCTTACTTTTGTTTGCCAGGGAAACGGGCCGAGGTTTGTGTTTGGGGGCCTATGGCTGGGAGTGACCGGCTGGCTCCTGGAAAGCTACAATAGGCAGGATGCTTACCAGACCCATGGTGGCACCAGTGCCAAGTTGGGCTGGTTTGATAGTACCAAGTTGCTCCTGCAATCTGCCATCAAAAAGTTGGCAGGCGAGTTTTGTTTTCCAGGGAACAGCGCCGTTGTTTGTATTTGGGGGCCTGTGGCTGGGAGTGGCCGGCTGGCTCCTTAGAATCCACGATACGCAGGATGGTTCCCAGACCCAAGGTGGCACCAGTGCCAAGTCGGGCTGGTTTGATACTACCAAGTGGTTCCTGCAATCTGCCATCCAGAAGCGGGGCAGCTTACTTTTGTTTGCCAGAGAAAAATTCCGTGGATTGTTTTTGGGGGCATATTGCTGGGAGTGGCCGGCTGGCTCCTTAAAATGCTCGATACGCATGATGGTTCCCAGGCCCAAGGTGTCACCACTACCAAGTCGGCCTGCGGTTTTAGTATCAAGTTCATCTTGCAATTTGCCATCCAGAAGAGGGGCAGTTGAGTTTTGTTTGCCAGAGAAACGGGCCGAGGTTTCTGTTTGGGGGCATATGGCTGAGAGTGGCCGGCTGGCCCCTGAAAATCCACGATACACAGCATGGTTCCCAGATCCAAGGTGGCACCAGTGCCAAGTTGGGCTGGTTTGATAGTCCCAAGTGTCTCCTGCAATCTGCCATCCAGAAGCGGGGCAGCTTACTTTTGTTTGCCAGAGAAATAGGCCTAGGTTTTTGTTTGGGGGCCTGTGGCTAGGAGTGGCCTGCTGGCTCCTAAGAATCCACGATACGCAGGATGTTTACCAGACCCATGGTGGCACCAGTGCCAAGTTGGGCTGGTTTGATAGTACCAAGTGGCTCCTGCAAACTCCATCAAAAAGTTGGCAGGCGTGTTTTGTTTTCCAGGGAACAGCGCCGTTGATTTTGTTTGGGGGCCTGTGGCTGGGAGTGGCCGGCTGGCTCCTTAGAATCCACGATACGCAGGATGGTTCCCAGACCCAAGGTGGCACCAGTGCCAAGTCGGGCTGGTTTGATTACACCAAGTGACTCCTGCAATCTGCCATCCAGAAGTGAGGCAGCTAAGTTTTGTTTGCGAGAAAAAAGGGCCGTGGTTTTTGTTGGGGGCCTGTGGCTGGGAGTAGCCGGCTGGCTCCTTAAAATCCACGATAGGCAGGATGGTTCCCAGACCCAAGGTGGCACCAGTGCCAAGTCGGGCTGGTTTGATAGTACCAAGTGGCTCCTGCAATCTGCCATCCAGAAGCAGGGCAGCTGAGTTTTGTTTGCCAGAGAAAAAGGCTGTGGTTTTTGTTTGGGGGCCTGTGGCTGGCAGTGGCCGGCTGGCTCCTGAAAATCCACGATACGCAGCATGGTTCCCAGACCCAAGGTGGCACCAGTACAAAGTGGGGCTCTTTTGACAGTGTCAAGTGCCTCCTGCAATCTCCCATCCAGAAGCGGGGCAGCTGAGTTTTTTTTGCCAGGGAAACGGACCTTTGTTTTTGATTGGGGTCTGTGGCCGAGAGTGGTCGGCTGTCTCCTGACAATCCACAATACGCAGGATGGTTCCCAGACCAAAGGTGGCACCAGTGCCAAGTCGGGCTGGTTTGATAGTACCAAGTGTCTCCTGCACTCTGCCATCCAGAAGCGGGGCAGCTGAGTTTTGTTTGCCAGAGAAAAGGGCCGTGGGTTGTGTTTGGGGGCATATGGCTGGGAGTGGCCACCTGGCTCCTTAAAATGCACGATACGCCGCATGGTAACCAGACGCAAGGTGGCACCTGTGCCAAGTCGGGCTGTTTTTGTAGTACCCAGTGGCTCCTGCAATTTGCCATCCAGAAGCGGGGCAGCTAAATTTTGTTTGCTAGAGAAAAGGGCTGTGGTTTGTGTTTGGGGGCCTATGGCCGAGAGTGGTAGGCTGGCCCCTGAAAATCAACGATAGGCAGGATGGTTCCCAGATACAAGGTGGCACCAGTGCCAAGTAAGGCTGGTTGTATGGTTCAAAGTGACTCCTGCAATCTGCCATCCAGAAGCGGGACAGCTGAGATTTTTTTGCCAGAGAAAAGGTCCGTGGTTTCTTTTTGGGGCATACGGCTGGGAATTGCCGGCTGGCTCCTTAAAATGCTCGATACGCAGGATGGTTCCCAGAGCCAAGGTGGCACCACTGCCAAGTCGGGCTCTTTTTGTAGTACCAAGTGCGTCCTGCAATTTGCCATCCAGAAGAGGGGCAGTTGAGTTTTGTTTGCCAGAGAAAAGGGCCGAGGTTTGTGTTTGGGAGCATATGGCTGGGAATGACCGGCTGGCCCCTGAAAATCCACGATACGCCGGATGGTTCCCAGATCCAAGATGGTACCATTACCAAGTCGGGCTGCTTTGATAGTCCCAAGTGGCTCCTGCAAACTGCCACACCAGAAGCGGGGCAGCTGAGTTTTGTTTGCCAGGGAAATGGGCCGTTGTTTGTGTTTGGGGGCCTGTGGCTGGGAGTGTTCGGCTGGTTCCTGAATATGTACGATACGCAGGATTGTTCCCAGATCCAAGGTGGCAGCAGTGCCATGTTGTGCTGGTGTGATAGTCCCAAGTGGCTCCTGCAATCTGCCATCCAGAAGTGGGGCAGCTGATTTTTGTTTGCCAGAGAAAAGGTCCGTGGTTTGTGTTTGGGGGCATATGGCTGAGAGTGGCCGGCTGGCCCCTGAAAATCCACGATACACAGGATGGTTCCCAGATCCAAGGTGGCACCTGTGCCAAGTCGGGCTGATTTGATAGTACTAAGTAGCTCCTGCAATCTGCCATCCAGAAGCGGGGCAGCTTACTTTTGTTTGCCAGGGAAACGGGCCGAGGTTTCTGTTTGGGGGCCTATGGCTGGGAGTGACCGGCTGGCTCCTGAAAAGCTACAATAGGCAGGATGGTTCCCAGAGCCAAGGTGGCACCAGTGCCAAGTTGGGCTGGTTTGATAGTACCAAGTGGCTCCTGCAATCTGCCATCCAGAAGCAGGGCAGCTGAGTTTTGTTTGCCAGAGAAAAGGGCTTGGTTTGTGTTTGGGGGCATATGGCTGTGTGTGGCCAGCTGGCTCCTTAAAATGCACGATATGCAACATGGCTCCCAGACCCATAGTGGCACCAGTGCCAAGTCGGGCTGGTTTGATAGTACCAAGTGGCTCCTGCAATCTTCCATGATCACGTGGAGAAATACTTTCTGGTTTCAGCCATATGCTCTTTCTTCTCTCCCTCAACTTCTCTATCACCTCTCATCTGGTTCACATGCGCTGTCTTCAAGGTCCACAGGCTACTTTTCACAGAATCTTCTGGCCTGATGAAGTAAGAATGATGAATAGAACAGAGCTGGGATCTATTTTCCAGTTTGGATAAAATGCATTCTGCACACAAATCCAAGGAGAACGTGCTGCCCCAATGCCCAGAAAATCTTTCACTCCTGCTAGTGTTCTACGTCAACCGCAACTTAGTCTGAAAGAAAAGCTTTTTCTCTGAGAGCATCTGAGAGGTTTGCATGAAGCACTGATATCTGACATATGCAATTTTGAATAGGAGAGGAAAAAGAAAATGGCAAGGAGTTTTTAATTTTAGTGGTTTCAATTTTAATTTCCGTGCACTTTTTCAAAACTTGTCAGCTCAAATGCCCATCAACATCTTTTAGTCATCTGTAAGTCAGTATTCATATAAAATGTGCTTCAAATCCAAAGAATTTCAAATTTGCACTCCAAGCTTCTATGCCTAGATTTATGATTTCCTACACATATTAGATGAAAGGAAGGCCTTTTTTACTGTGGGAGTGCTGGAACACTGGAACAGGTTGCCCAGAGAAGTTGTGGGTGTCCCATCCCTGAAAGTATTCAAGGTCACCTTGGACGGGGCTTGGAGCAGCAACAAAGGAGAAGCTTGATGGTAGAGAAACAAAGTTGGACTATAGAAGAAACTCGGATTGAAGTATAGGATCAAGTTTTCTCTCAGCTCTTGGGGTAAATTCAAAGTTGTACAAAATGACATTTATCTGTGCTATTCACTACTGTAACAGAAAGTTTCATGAAAACTGTACAGAAGATAGTAAATTTTAAAAGAGATAAGAATTACAGCATAAAATCCATGGGATAGGTTACAACATGAGACACTCTCTAAGAGAAAATCTCTTTGTTTCAGCACTTCATCGGGGTAAGATTTCATGAAGTGCCAAAGAAGGCGGCAAAATATCATTCGGGACATTATTTACTGGAATTCAGCCTGGCCATTAGTAGGAACTGCCTTTGAACATATCATGTAGATATACCACACACACTTTCCCTTCACTGAAAAATTACTGTTTACAACAAATAAGCAATTGACGATCAAAATTGATTGAAAGCATCTTAAACATGTCAAGTATTTCATTGTAGATGATCTGTGATCCAAATGCTTCTTCCACCTTCGAGAGGGACAGAAGAATTCTTCCATATCATGATGGTTTAAAATTGTATCAACCAATGTTTTCTGCTGAAAAGATATCATCTATTTTTTTCTATTTTTGGAAGAAAATATTCCTAGACATACAACAGGTGAGAACTAAGTAATTTTAAAGAAACAAATGAAATGAAAATATTCTGTAAATAGAATGAAATGAAAAGCTGTGTTTTAAATAGGAGCTAAATATTAAACAGAATTTTTGTACCAGGCATTTGAATTACTGCACCAGCTCTTTTGCCCATCAAGAGAGGCATTTAGCATTTCAGTCTTTTCCAAGGTGTTCATGATCTGCTATGCTGATCTCTGTGTGTGCCTAGGTGTGTGTGGAGGGGGGGGCATATGAAGGGGAGTGTGTATGTTTGCTTTACAATTGTTGTGGCAGATTCATGCCTCAGCTCCACATTTTGTTTTAAAAAGGTCACACCGAGTGGATATGAAGTTTACTATCAACAAGAGATCGATTCCCAAATCATCCATTTGACTCTCCCTTATAAATCATGTGCTTTGTTGCATATTTTATCAAATATACTTTCAAGCCAGATGGAGGAAGGAGGATGTGGGAATCCCTCCACCATCTTGCAACTTTTATGTAAGTAGGTTTTCAAGAAAATCATCATTTCTCTTTTAAATATGTCTGGAACAGGCATGATGGTAGTGTCAACCTGTTGGAGTTTTTGTTGCTGGAAGAAGTTGTACAAAAGGATTGGTTTTTACATTGACCAGTTACTGAATCAAGCGCAGGAATACATTGGAAATTTAGCTGGGGGTTCCTTTTCCCAGCAGACTACTTCTAGAACGAGCTTGTACACTGAAGCTGACTCTTTTGCTCTCTTTTTGTTTCTTTCCTATTTTCTTGGCTTCTTTGCCACTATCTAGACAATTTTGGAACTTTGTTCCCAACTAAAATGGTTTCAATAGTCTGATTGTGATCATACATTTTTACAAGGAATTTTTAAAATCTTTCCTCGAGTCCAGAAAGTCAAGGACTTAGATCTTTTTCTTCCCTTATCAATATTGCCATGAAATTGATAAATAAAGACCAACTCTTTATTTTTGTTTTTAACCCACATAGATAATTCCCATCCATTAATCCATTTTGTGGACCAATAGCTGCCATTCTGATGGAAGCTGTCACTTCTTAACAATAGGCATTCTGTGACTATGTTGACTGCACTTTGGGTGAAGATCCTAACTGGTCTTAGATATACATAGGGAGAAATTTGCTCAGCCAGTGTCAGTCTTAAGCATGCGTATCAGAAGATCTTTCTAGAGCTGGGAATTTTCCCATGAAAGGGATTCAGTTAGGGAAGAGACACTTGTGCCAGAGTTTTACATTCTTCTTGAACACTGCTTAAGGAACTTAGATGCCATGTCCATTTGGATCTCTGTCTGCACAGAACTTTGTCATGCCAGCGCTTTGAAATGCATCTTGAAGAGAATTCACTAGCACAGAATGAAAGAGAGTGGAAGGGGTTGGTGGGGCTAACCAGGCCCAACCCCCCTGCCTAAACCAGGATACCTAGAGCCTCTTGCCCAGGATTCTATCTGGGTGTACTTTTAATGTCTTCGAAGATCCAGGCTCCACAATCTTTCTGGGCAGTCTGTGCCGTGGTTCAGTCACCCTGACAGTAAAGAAACATTTACTGATGTTCAAAGGCAATCTCCTGTATTTCAGTGTGTGCCCACTGCCTCTTGTCTTTTCCCTCAGCATCACTGAAAAGACACTGATTCCCTCCCCTTTGCACTATTGCTTCCATATGTATGTGTGATGCCATGTAGAGGTATGTCAAAAACCTCCCTGAAGCCCAGGCAGATAATATTCCCTTCATCTACCAGTCAAGTTGATTCATCAGAGGAGTTTAAAGTGATGTTCAGCATGAAATTCCCCTGAAAAATCATGCTAACTACATTATTTGGTCATCTGTCATGTGCCTGGCAAGGATTTCCAGGAAGAGCTGCTTCATCAACTTCCTGGGGATAAAAAAGAGGCTGGCTGGTTTGTACTATGGCGAGTCCTCTTAATTGCCTTTTTTGAAGATGGGTGTCATTTGCTAACATCCACTCTTTAGCTCCTCTTCTCATCTACACCTCGGCAAAACGCTTTTCCACTATGTCTGGCTAGGAAAAACTGTGCCAGCACAGAAAACATCTCCCATCGTGTTCTAGAAGTTGCACGGATGTCTGCCAAGTGTTTGGCAGGAAGAAAAGAAAAGTTGTCCAAAACAGCTTCCAATCGAATGTTCCTGTGATTGGAAAAGTCAGGAGAGTGCAAAGGTACTGTTTTCTATCAGTTGGCAAGGTGCGCACACAATCCCAGTGTTGTACAGCTTGCTTCTTCACCTTCCCGAAGCTGCCGCTCTCGCCGGCTGCCGGAGCCCAAGAAGCGGCTTCTTCGCGCAAAGACGATTGTGCCGCTCACAGTGCTCTCCTTAGCGCGGCTTCTGCCGAAAGACGCCCGGCAGCGGCTCTTACCTCCGGAGAGCATCCTACCTTCGTCTTTCGCGTCTTTTGTAGTCTACATCTTAGCAAAACGCTTTTCCACTATGTCTGGCTAGGAAAAACTGTGCCAGCACAGAAAACATCTCCCATCGTGTTCTAGAAGTTGCACGGATGTCTGCCAAGTGTTTGGCAGGAAGAAAAGAAAAGTTGTCCAAAACAGCTTCCAATCGAATGTTCCTGTGATTGGAAAAGTCAGGAGAGTGCAAAGGTACTGTTTTCTATCAGTTGGCAAGGTGCGCACACAATCCCAGTGTTGTACAGCTTGCTTCTTCACCTTCCCGAAGCTGCCGCTCTCGCCGGCTCCCGGAACCGAAGAAGCGGCTTCTTCGCGCAAAGACGATTGTGCCGCTCACAGTGCTCTCCTTAGCGCGGCTTCTGCCGAAAGACGCCCGGCAGCGGCTCTTACCTCCGGAGAGCATCCTACCTTCGTCTTTCGCGTCTTTTGTAGTCTACATCTTAGCAAAACGCTTTTCCACTATGTCTGGCTAGGAAAAACTGTGCCAGCACAGAAAACATCTCCCATCGTGTTCTAGAAGTTGCACGGATGTCTGCCAAGTGTTTGGCAGGAAGAAAAGAAAAGTTGTCCAAAACAGCTTCCAATCGAATGTTCCTGTGATTGGAAAAGTCAGGAGAGTGCAAAGGTACTGTTTTCTATCAGTTGGCAAGGTGCGCACACAATCCCAGTGTTGTACAGCTTGCTTCTTCACCTTCCCGAAGCTGCCGCTCTCGCCGGCTGCCGGAGCCCAAGAAGCGGCTTCTTCGCGCAAAGACGATTGTGCCGCTCACAGTGCTCTCCTTAGCGCGGCTTCTGCCGAAAGACGCCCGGCAGCGGCTCTTACCTCCGGAGAGCATCCTACCTTCGTCTTTCGCGTCTTTTGTAGTCTACATCTTAGCAAAACGCTTTTCCACTATGTCTGGCTAGGAAAAACTGTGCCAGCACAGAAAACATCTCCCATCGTGTTCTAGAAGTTGCACGGATGTCTGCCAAGTGTTTGGCAGGAAGAAAAGAAAAGTTGTCCAAAACAGCTTCCAATCGAATGTTCCTGTGATTGGAAAAGTCAGGAGAGTGCAAAGGTACTGTTTTCTATCAGTTGGCAAGGTGCGCACACAATCCCAGTGTTGTACAGCTTGCTTCTTCACCTTCCCGAAGCTGCCGCTCTCGCCGGCTGCCGGAGCCCAAGAAGCGGCTTCTTCGCGCAAAGACGATTGTGCCGCTCACAGTGCTCTCCTTAGCGCGGCTTCTGCCGAAAGACGCCCGGCAGCGGCTCTTACCTCCGGAGAGCATCCTACCTTCGTCTTTCGCGTCTTATGTAGTCTACACCTCGGCAAAAAGCTTTTCCACTATGTCTGGCTAGGAAAAACTGTGCCAGCACAGAAAACATCTCCCATCGTGTTCTAGAAGTTGCACGGATGTCTGCCAAGTGTTTGGCAGGAAGAAAAGAAAAGTTGTCCAAAACAGCTTCCAATCGAATGTTCCTGTGATTGGAAAAGTCAGGAGAGTGCAAAGGTACTGTTTTCTATCAGTTGGCAAGGTGCGCACACAATCCCAGTGTTGTACAGCTTGCTTCTTCACCTTCCCGAAGCTGCCGCTCTCGCCGGCTCCCGGAACCGAAGAAGCGGCTTCTTCGCGCAAAGACGATTGTGCCGCTCACAGTGCTCTCCTTAGCGCGGCTTCTGCCGAAAGACGCCCGGCAGCGGCTCTTACCTCCGGAGAGCATCCTACCTTCGTCTTTCGCGTCTTATGTAGTCTACACCTCGGCAAAACGCTTTTCCACTATGTCTGGCTGGGAAAAACTGTGCCAGCACAGAAAACATCTCCCATCGTGTTCTAGAAGTTGCACGGATGTCTGCCAAGTGTTTGGCAGGAAGAAAAGAAAAGTTGTCCAAAACAGCTTCCAATCGAATGTTCCTGTGATTGGAAAAGTCAGGAGAGTGCAAAGGTACTGTTTTCTATCAGTTGGCAAGGTGCGCACACAATCCCAGTGTTGTACAGCTTGCTTCTTCACCTTCCCGAAGCTGCCGCTCTCGCCGGCTGCCGGAGCCCAAGAAGCGGCTTCTTCGCGCAAAGACGATTGTGCCGCTCACAGTGCTCTCCTTAGCGCGGCTTCTGCCGAAAGACGCCCGGCAGCGGCTCTTACCTCCGGAGAGCATCCTACCTTCGTCTTTCGCGTCTTTTGTAGTCTACATCTTAGCAAAACGCTTTTCCACTATGTCTGGCTAGGAAAAACTGTGCCAGCACAGAAAACATCTCCCATCGTGTTCTAGAAGTTGCACGGATGTCTGCCAAGTGTTTGGCAGGAAGAAAAGAAAAGTTGTCCAAAACAGCTTCCAATCGAATGTTCCTGTGATTGGAAAAGTCAGGAGAGTGCAAAGGTACTGTTTTCTATCAGTTGGCAAGGTGCGCACACAATCCCAGTGTTGTACAGCTTGCTTCTTCACCTTCCCGAAGCTGCCGCTCTCGCCGGCTGCCGGAGCCCAAGAAGCGGCTTCTTCGCGCAAAGACGATTGTGCCGCTCACAGTGCCCTCCTTAGCGCGGCTTCTGCCGAAAGACGCCCGGCAGCGGCTCTTACCTCCGGAGAGCATCCTACCTTCGTCTTTCGCGTCTTTTGTAGTCTACACCTCGGCAAAAAGCTTTTCCACTATGTCTGGCTAGGAAAAACTGTGCCAGCACAGAAAACATCTCCCATCGTGTTCTAGAAGTTGCACGGATGTCTGCCAAGTGTTTGGCAGGAAGAAAAGAAAAGTTGTCCAAAACAGCTTCCAATCGAATGTTCCTGTGATTGGAAAAGTCAGGAGAGTGCAAAGGTACTGTTTTCTATCAGTTGGCAAGGTGCGCACACAATCCCAGTGTTGTACAGCTTGCTTCTTCACCTTCCCGAAGCTGCCGCTCTCGCCGGCTGCCGGAGCCCAAGAAGCGGCTTCTTCGCGCAAAGACGATTGTGCCGCTCACAGTGCTCTCCTTAGCGCGGCTTCTGCCGAAAGACGCCCGGCAGCGGCTCTTACCTCCGGAGAGCATCCTACCTTCGTCTTTCGCGTCTTTTGTAGTCTACATCTTAGCAAAACGCTTTTCCACTATGTCTGGCTAGGAAAAACTGTGCCAGCACAGAAAACATCTCCCATCGTGTTCTAGAAGTTGCACGGATGTCTGCCAAGTGTTTGGCAGGAAGAAAAGAAAAGTTGTCCAAAACAGCTTCCAATCGAATGTTCCTGTGATTGGAAAAGTCAGGAGAGTGCAAAGGTACTGTTTTCTATCAGTTGGCAAGGTGCGCACACAATCCCAGTGTTGTACAGCTTGCTTCTTCACCTTCCCGAAGCTGCCGCTCTCGCCGGCTGCCGGAGCCCAAGAAGCGGCTTCTTCGCGCAAAGACGATTGTGCCGCTCACAGGGCTCCCCTTAGCGTGGCTTCTGCCGAAAGACGTCCGGCAGCGGCTCTTACCTCCTGAGAGTGGCAGCTTCGGGAAGGTGAAGAAGCAAGCTGTACAACACTGGGATTGTGTGCGCACCTTGCCAACTGATAGAAAACAGTACCTTTGCACTCTCCTGACTTTTCCAATCACAGGAACATTCGATTGGAAGCTGTTTTGGACAACTTTTCTTTTCTTCCTGCCAAACACTTGGCAGACATCCGTGCAACTTCTAGAACACGATGGGAGATGTTTTCTGTGCTGGCACAGTTTTTCCTAGCCAGACATAGTGGAAAAGCGTTTTGCTAAGATGTAGACTACAAAAGACGCGAAAGACGAAGGTAGGATGCTCTCCGGAGGTAAGAGCCGCTGCCGGGCGTCTTTCGGCAGAAGCCGCGCTAAGGAGAGCCCTGTGAGCGGCACAATCGTCTTTGCGCGAAGAAGCCGCTTCTTGGGCTCCGGCAGCCGGCGAGAGCGGCAGCTTCGGGAAGGTGAAGAAGCAAGCTGTACAACACTGGGATTGTGTGCGCACCTTGCCAACTGATAGAAAACAGTACCTTTGCACTCTCCTGACTTTTCCAATCACAGGAACATTCGATTGGAAGCTGTTTTGGACAACTTTTCTTTTCTTCCTGCCAAACACTTGGCAGACATCCGTGCAACTTCTAGAACACGATGGGAGATGTTTTCTGTGCTGGCACAGTTTTTCCTAGCCAGACATAGTGGAAAAGCGTTTTGCTAAGATGTAGACTACAAAAGACGCGAAAGACGAAGGTAGGATGCTCTCCGGAGGTAAGAGCCGCTGCCGGGCGTCTTTCGGCAGAAGCCGCGCTAAGGAGAGCACTGTGAGCGGCACAATCGTCTTTGCGCGAAGAAGCCGCTTCTTGGGCTCCGGCAGCCGGCGAGAGCGGCAGCTTCGGGAAGGTGAAGAAGCAAGCTGTACAACACTGGGATTGTGTGCGCACCTTGCCAACTGATAGAAAACAGTACCTTTGCACTCTCCTGACTTTTCCAATCACAGGAACATTCGATTGGAAGCTGTTTTGGACAACTTTTCTTTTCTTCCTGCCAAACACTTGGCAGACATCCGTGCAACTTCTAGAACACGATGGGAGATGTTTTCTGTGCTGGCACAGTTTTTCCTAGCCAGACATAGTGGAAAAGCGTTTTGCTAAGATGTAGACTACAAAAGACGCGAAAGACGAAGGTAGGATGCTCTCCGGAGGTAAGAGCCGCTGCCGGGCGTCTTTCGGCAGAAGCCGCGCTAAGGAGAGCACTGTGAGCGGCACAATCGTCTTTGCGCGAAGAAGCCGCTTCTTGGGCTCCGGCAGCCGGCGAGAGCGGCAGCTTCGGGAAGGTGAAGAAGCAAGCTGTACAACACTGGGATTGTGTGCGCACCTTGCCAACTGATAGAAAACAGTACCTTTGCACTCTCCTGACTTTTCCAATCACAGGAACATTCGATTGGAAGCTGTTTTGGACAACTTTTCTTTTCTTCCTGCCAAACACTTGGCAGACATCCGTGCAACTTCTAGAACACGATGGGAGATGTTTTCTGTGCTGGCATAGTTTTTCCTAGCCAGACATAGTGGAAAAGCGTTTTGCTAAGATGTAGACTACAAAAGACGCGAAAGACGAAGGTAGGATGCTCTCCGGAGGTAAGAGCCGCTGCCGGGCGTCTTTCGGCAGAAGCCGCGCTAAGGAGAGCACTGTGAGCGGCACAATCGTCTTTGCGCGAAGAAGCCGCTTCTTGGGCTCCGGGAGCCGGCGAGAGCGGCAGCTTCGGGAAGGTGAAGAAGCAAGCTGTACAACACTGGGATTGTGTGCGCACCTTGCCAACTGATAGAAAACAGTACCTTTGCACTCTCCTGACTTTTCCAATCACAGGAACATTCGATTGGAAGCTGTTTTGGACAACTTTTCTTTTCTTCCTGCCAAACACTTGGCAGACATCCGTGCAACTTCTAGAACACGATGGGAGATGTTTTCTGTGCTGGCACAGTTTTTCCTAGCCAGACATAGTGGAAAAGCGTTTTGCTAAGATGTAGACTACAAAAGACGCGAAAGACGAAGGTAGGATGCTCTCCGGAGGTAAGAGCCGCTGCCGGGCGTCTTTCGGCAGAAGCCGCGCTAAGGAGAGCACTGTGAGCGGCACAATCGTCTTTGCGCGAAGAAGCCGCTTCTTGGGCTCCGGCAGCCGGCGAGAGCGGCAGCTTCGGGAAGGTGAAGAAGCAAGCTGTACAACACTGGGATTGTGTGCGCACCTTGCCAACTGATAGAAAACAGTACCTTTGCACTCTCCTGACTTTTCCAATCACAGGAACATTCGATTGGAAGCTGTTTTGGACAACTTTTCTTTTCTTCCTGCCAAACACTTGGCAGACATCCGTGCAACTTCTAGAACACGATGGGAGATGTTTTCTGTGCTGGCACAGTTTTTCCTAGCCAGACATAGTGGAAAAGCGTTTTGCTAAGATGTAGACTACATAAGACGCGAAAGACGAAGGTAGGATGCTCTCCAGAGGTAAGAGCCGCTGCCGGGCGTCTTTCGGCAGAAGCCGCGCTAAGGAGAGCACTGTGAGCAGCACAATCGTCTTTGCGCGAAGAAGCCGCTTCTTGGGCTCCGGCAGCCGGCGAGAGCGGCAGCTTCGGGAAGGTGAAGAAGCAAGCTGTACAACACTGGGATTGTGTGCGCACCTTGCCAACTGATAGAAAACAGTACCTTTGCACTCTCCTGACTTTTCCAATCACAGGAACATTCGATTGGAAGCTGTTTTGGACAACTTTTCTTTTCTTCCTGCCAAACACTTGGCAGACATCCGTGCAACTTCTAGAACACGATGGGAGATGTTTTCTGTGCTGGCACAGTTTTTCCTAGCCAGACATAGTGGAAAAGCGTTTTGCCGAGGTGTAGATGAGAAGAGGAGCTAAAGACGAAGGTAGGATGCTCTCCGGAGGTAAGAGCCGCTGCCGGGCGTCTTTCGGCAGAAGCCGCACTAAGGAGAGCCCTGTGAGCGGCACAATCGTCTTTGCGCGAAGAAGCCGCTTCTTGGGCTCCGGCAGCCGGCGAGAGCGGCAGCTTCGGGAAGGTGAAGAAGCAAGCTGTACAACACTGGGATTGTGTGCGCACCTTGCCAACTGATAGAAAACAGTACCTTTGCACTCTCCTGACTTTTCCAATCACAGGAACATTCGATTGGAAGCTGTTTTGGACAACTTTTCTTTTCTTCCTGCCAAACACTTGGCAGACATCCGTGCAACTTCTAGAACAAGATGGGAGATGTTTTCTGTGCTGGCACAGTTTTTCCTAGCCAGACATAGTGGAAAAGCGTTTTGCTAAGATGTAGACGGCAACAGAGGCTAAAGAGTGGATGTTAGCAAATGACACCCATCTTCAAAAAAGGCAATTAAGAGGACTCGCCATAGTACAAACCAGCCAGCCTCTTTTTTATCCCCAGGAAGTTGATGAAGCAGCTCTTCCTGGAAATCCTTGCCAGGCACATGACAGATGACCAAATAATGTAGTTAGCATGATTTTTCAGGGGAATTTCATGCTGAACATCACTTTAAACTCCTCTGATGAATCAACTTGACTGGTAGATGAAGGGAATATTATCTGCCTGGGCTTCAGGGAGGTTTTTGACATACCTCTACATGGCATCACACATACATATGGAAGCAATAGTGCAAAGGGGAGGGAATCAGTGTCTTTTCAGTGATGCTGAGGGAAAAGACAAGAGGCAGTGGGCACACACTGAAATACAGGAGATTGCCTTTGAACATCAGTAAATGTTTCTTTACTGTCAGGGTGACTGAACCACGGCACAGACTGCCCAGAAAGATTGTGGAGCCTGGATCTTTGAAGACATTAAAAGTACACCCAGATAGAATCCTGGGCAAGAGGCTCTAGGTATCCTGGTTTAGGCAGGGGGGTTGGGCCTGGTTAGCCCCACCAACCCCTTCCACTCTCTTTCATTCTGTGCTAGTGAATTCTCTTCAAGATGCATTTCAAAGCGCTGGCATGACAAAGTTCTGTGCAGACAGAGATCCAAATGGACATGGCATCTAAGTTCCTTAAGCAGTGTTCAAGAAGAATGTAAAACTCTGGCACAAGTGTCTCTTCCCTAACTGAATCCCTTTCATGGGAAAATTCCCAGCTCTAGAAAGATCTTCTGATACGCATGCTTAAGACTGACACTGGCTGAGCAAATTTCTCCCTATGTATATCTAAGACCAGTTAGGATCTTCACCCAAAGTGCAGTCAACATAGTCACAGAATGCCTATTGTTAAGAAGTGACAGCTTCCATCAGAATGGCAGCTATTGGTCCACAAAATGGATTAATGGATGGGAATTATCTACGTGGGTTAAAAACAAAAATAAAGAGTTGGTCTTTATTTATCAATTTCATGGCAATATTGATAAGGGAAGAAAAAGATCTAAGTCCTTGACTTTCTGGACTCGAGGAAAGATTTTAAAAATTCCTTGTAAAAATGTATGATCACAATCAGACTATTGAAACCATTTTAGTTGGGAACAAAGTTCCAAAATTGTCTAGATAGTGGCAAAGAAGCCAAGAAAATAGGAAAGAAACAAAAAGAGAGCAAAAGAGTCAGCTTCAGTGTACAAGCTCGTTCTAGAAGTAGTCTGCTGGGAAAAGGAACCCCCAGCTAAATTTCCAATGTATTCCTGCGCTTGATTCAGTAACTGGTCAATGTAAAAACCAATCCTTTTGTACAACTTCTTCCAGCAACAAAAACTCCAACAGGTTGACACTACCATCATGCCTGTTCCAGACATATTTAAAAGAGAAATGATGATTTTCTTGAAAACCTACTTACATAAAAGTTGCAAGATGGTGGAGGGATTCCCACATCCTCCTTCCTCCATCTGGCTTGAAAGTATATTTGATAAAATATGCAACAAAGCACATGATTTATAAGGGAGAGTCAAATGGATGATTTGGGAATCGATCTCTTGTTGATAGTAAACTTCATATCCACTCGGTGTGACCTTTTTAAAACAAAATGTGGAGCTGAGGCATGAATCTGCCACAACAATTGTAAAGCAAACATACACACTCCCCTTCATATGCCCCCCCCTCCACACACACCTAGGCACACACAGAGATCAGCATAGCAGATCATGAACACCTTGGAAAAGACTGAAATGCTAAATGCCTCTCTTGATGGGCAAAAGAGCTGGTGCAGTAATTCAAATGCCTGGTACAAAAATTCTGTTTAATATTTAGCTCCTATTTAAAACACAGCTTTTCATTTCATTCTATTTACAGAATATTTTCATTTCATTTGTTTCTTTAAAATTACTTAGTTCTCACCTGTTGTATGTCTAGGAATATTTTCTTCCAAAAATAGAAAAAAATAGATGATATCTTTTCAGCAGAAAACATTGGTTGATACAATTTTAAACCATCATGATATGGAAGAATTCTTCTGTCCCTCTCGAAGGTGGAAGAAGCATTTGGATCACAGATCATCTACAATGAAATACTTGACATGTTTAAGATGCTTTCAATCAATTTTGATCGTCAATTGCTTATTTGTTGTAAACAGTAATTTTTCAGTGAAGGGAAAGCGTGTGTGGTATATCTACATGATATGTTCAAAGGCAGTTCCTACTAATGGCCAGGCTGAATTCCAGTAAATAATGTCCCGAATGATATTTTGCCGCCTTCTTTGGCACTTCATGAAATCTTACCCCGATGAAGTGCTGAAACAAAGAGATTTTCTCTTAGAGAGTGTCTCATGTTGTAACCTATCCCATGGATTTTATGCTGTAATTCTTATCTCTTTTAAAATTTACTATCTTCTGTACAGTTTTCATGAAACTTTCTGTTACAGTAGTGAATAGCACAGATAAATGTCATTTTGTACAACTTTGAATTTACCCCAAGAGCTGAGAGAAAACTTGATCCTATACTTCAATCCGAGTTTCTTCTATAGTCCAACTTTGTTTCTCTACCATCAAGCTTCTCCTTTGTTGCTGCTCCAAGCCCCGTCCAAGGTGACCTTGAATACTTTCAGGGATGGGACACCCACAACTTCTCTGGGCAACCTGTTCCAGTGTTCCAGCACTCCCACAGTAAAAAAGGCCTTCCTTTCATCTAATATGTGTAGGAAATCATAAATCTAGGCATAGAAGCTTGGAGTGCAAATTTGAAATTCTTTGGATTTGAAGCACATTTTATATGAATACTGACTTACAGATGACTAAAAGATGTTGATGGGCATTTGAGCTGACAAGTTTTGAAAAAGTGCACGGAAATTAAAATTGAAACCACTAAAATTAAAAACTCCTTGCCATTTTCTTTTTCCTCTCCTATTCAAAATTGCATATGTCAGATATCAGTGCTTCATGCAAACCTCTCAGATGCTCTCAGAGAAAAAGCTTTTCTTTCAGACTAAGTTGCGGTTGACGTAGAACACTAGCAGGAGTGAAAGATTTTCTGGGCATCGGGGCAGCACGTTCTCCTTGGATTTGTGTGCAGAATGCATTTTATCCAAACTGGAAAATAGATCCCAGCTCTGTTCTATTCATCATTCTTACTTCATCAGGCCAGAAGATTCTGTGAAAAGTAGCCTGTGGACCTTGAAGACAGCGCATGTGAACCAGATGAGAGGTGATAGAGAAGTTGAGGGAGAGAAGAAAGAGCATGAGGCTGAAACCAGAAAGTATTTCTCCACGTGATCATGGAAGATTGCAGGAGCCACTTGGTACTATCAAACCAGCCCAACTTGGCACTGGTGCCACCTTGGGTCTGGGAGCCATGTTGCATATCGTGCATTTTAAGGAGCCAGCTGGCCACACCCAGCCATATGCCCCCAAACACAAACCAAGGCCCTTTTCTCTGGCAAACAAAACTCAGCTGCCCTGCTTCTGGATGGCAGATTGCAGGAACCACTTGGTACTATCAAACCAGCCCAACTTGGCACTGGTGCCACCATGGGTCTGGTCACCATCCTGCCTATTGTAGCTTTTCAGGAGCCAGCCGGTCACTCTCAGCCATAGGCCCCCAAACACAAACCTCGGCCCGTTTCCCTGGCAAACAAAAGTAAGCTGCCCCGCTTCTGGATGGCAGATTGCAGGAGCTACTTAGTACTATCAAATCAGCCCGACTTGGCACAGGTGCCACCTTGGATCTGGGAACCATCCTGTGTATCGTGGATTTTCAGGGGCCAGCCAGCCACTCTCAGCCATATGCCCCCAAAAACAAACCACGGCCCTTTTCTCTGGCAAACAAAACTCAACTGCCCCTCTTCTGGATGGCAAATTTTAGGACGCACTTTGTACTACGAAAACCGCCCGACGTGGCACTGGTGCCACCTGGGGTCAGGGAACCATCCTGCATATCGAGCTTTTTAAGGAGCCAGCCGGCCAGGCCCAGCCATATACCCCCAAAAACAAACCACGGACCATTTCTCATGGAAAAAAAAATCCGCTGCCCCGCGTCTGGATGGCAGATTGCAGGAGCCACTTTGCACCATCAAACCAGCCCGACTTGGCACTGGTGCCACCTTGGGTCTGGGAACAATCCTGCGTATCGTACATATTCAGGAACCAGCCGAACACTCCCAGCCACAGGCCCCCAAACACAAACAACGGCCCATTTCCCTGGCAAACAAAACTCAGCTGCCCCGCTTCTGGATGGCAGTTTGCAGGAGCCACTTGGGACTATCAAACCAGCCCGACTTGGCACTGGTGCCACCTTGGGTCTGGGAACCATCCTGCGTATGGTGGATTCTAAGGAGCCAGCCGGCCACTCCCAGCCACAGGCCCCCAACAAAAACCACGGCCCTTTTTTCTGGCAAACAAAACTTAGCTGCCTCACTTCTGGATGGCAGATTGCAGGAGCCACTTGGTGTAATCAAACCAGCCCGACTTGGCACTGGTGCCACCTTGGGTCTGGGAACCATCCTGCGTATCGTGGATTCTAAGGAGCCAGCCGGCCACTCCCAGCCACAGGCCCCCAAACAAAATCAACGGCGCTGTTCCCTGGAAAACAAAACACGCCTGCCAACTTTTTGATGGAGTTTGCAGGAGCCACTTGGTACTATCAAACCAGCCCGACTTGGCACTGGTGTCACCTTGGGTCTGGGAAACATCCTGCGTATCGTGGATTCTTAGGAGCCAGCCGGCCACTCCTAGCCACAGGCCCCCAGACAAAAACCTAGGCCTATTTCTCTGGCAAACAAAAGTAAGCTGCCCCGCTTCTGGATGGCAGATTGCAGGAGCCACTTGGTACTATCAAACCAGCCCAACTTGGCACTGGTGCCACCTTGGCTCTGGGAACCATCCTGCCTATTGTAGCTTTTCAGGAGCCAGCCGGTCACTCCCAGCCATAGGCCCCCAAACAGAAACCTCGGCCCGTTTCCCTGGCAAACAAAAGTAAGCTGCCCCGCTTCTGGATGGCAGATTGCAGGAGCTACTTAGTACTATCAAATCAGCCCGACTTGGCACAGGTGCCACCTTGGATCTGGGAACCATCCTGTGTATCGTGGATTTTCAGGGGCCAGCCGGCCACTCTCAGCCATATGCCCCCAAACACAAACCACGGACCTTTTCTCTGGCAAACAAAAATCAGCTGCCCCACTTCTGGATGGCAGATTGCAGGAGCCACTTGGGACTATCACACCAGCACAACATGGCACTGCTGCCACCTTGGATCTGGGAACAATCCTGCGTATCGTACATATTCAGGAACCAGCCGAACACTCCCAGCCACAGGCCCCCAAACACAAACAACGGCCCATTTCCCTGGCAAACAAAACTCAGCTGCCCCGCTTCTGGTGTGGCAGTTTGCAGGAGCCACTTGGGACTATCAAAGCAGCCCGACTTGGTAATGGTACCATCTTGGATCTGGGAACCATCCGGCGTATCGTGGATTTTCAGGGGCCAGCCGGTCATTCCCAGCCATATGCTCCCAAACACAAACCTCGGCCCTTTTCTCTGGCAAACAAAACTCAACTGCCCCTCTTCTGGATGGCAAATTGCAGGACGCACTTGGTACTACAAAAAGAGCCCGACTTGGCAGTGGTGCCACCTTGGCTCTGGGAACCATCCTGCGTATCGAGCATTTTAAGGAGCCAGCCGGCAATTCCCAGCCGTATGCCCCAAAAAGAAACCACGGACCTTTTCTCTGGCAAAAAAAACTCAGCTGTCCCGCTTCTGGATGGCAGATTGCAGGAGTCACTTTGAACCATACAACCAGCCTTACTTGGCACTGGTGCCACCTTGGATCTGGGAACCATCCTGCCTATCGTTGATTTTCAGGGGCCAGCCTACCACTCTCGGCCATAGGCCCCCAAACACAAACCACAGCCCTTTTCTCTAGCAAACAAAATTTAGCTGCCCCGCTTCTGGATGGCAAATTGCAGGAGCCACTGGGTACTACAAAAACAGCCCGACTTGGCACTGGTGCCACCTTGCGTCTGGTTACCATGCGGCGTATCGTGCATTTTAAGGAGCCAGGTGGCCACTCCCAGCCATATGCCCCCAAACACAACCCACGGCCCTTTTCTCTGGCAAACAAAACTCAGCTGCCCCGCTTCTGGATGGCAGATTGCAGGAACCACTTGGTACTATCAAACCAGCCCGACTTGGCACTGGTGCCACCTTTGGTCTGGGAACCATCCTGCGTATTGTGGATTGTCAGGAGACAGCCGACCACTCTCGGCCACAGACCCCAATCAAAAACAAAGGTCCGTTTCCCTGGCAAAAAAAACTCAGCTGTCCCGCTTCTGGATGGGAGATTGCAGGAGGCACTTGACACTGTCAAACGAGCCCCACTTTGTACTGGTGCCACCTTGGGTCTGGGAACCATGCTGCGTATCGTGGATTTTCAGGAGCCAGCCGGCCACTGCCAGCCACAGGCCCCCAAACAAAAACCACAGCCTTTTTCTCTGGCAATAAAAACTCAGCTGCCCCGCTTCTGGATGGCAGATTGCAGGAGCCACTTGGTACTATCAAACCAGCCCGACTTGGCACTGGTGCCACCTTGGGTCTGGGAACCATCCTGCCTATCGTGGATTTTAAGGAGCCAGCCGGCTACTCCCCGCCACAGGCCCCCAACAAAAACCACGGCCCTTTTTTCTCGCAAACAAAACTTAGCTGCCTCACTTCTGGATGGCAGATTGCAGGAGTCACTTGGTGTAATCAAACCAGCCCGACTTGGCACTGGTGCCACCTTGGGTCTGGGAACCATCCTTCCTATCGTGGATTCTAAGGAGCCAGCCGGCCACTCCCAGCCACAGGCCCCCAAACAAAATCAACGGCGCTGTTCCCTGGAAAACAAAACACGCCTGCCAACTTTTTGATGGAGTTTGCAGGAGCCACTTGGTACTATCAAACCAGCCCAACTTGGCACTGGTGCCACCATGGGTCTGGTAAACATCCTGCGTATCGTGGATTCTTAGGAGCCAGCCGGCCACTCCTAGCCACAGGCCCCCAAACAAAAACCTAGGCCTATTTCTATGGCAAACAAAAGTAAGCTGCCCCGCTTCTGGATGGCAGATTGCAGGAGACACTTGGGACTATCAAACCAGCCCAACTTGGCACTGGTGCCACCTTGGATCTGGGAACCATGCTGTGTATCGTGGATTTTCAGGGGCCAGCCGGCCACTCTCAGCCATATGCCCCCAAACAGAAACCTCGGCCCGTTTCTCTGGCAAACAAAACTCAACTGCCCCTCTTCTGGATGGCAAATTGCAAGATGAACTTGATACTAAAACCGCAGGCCGACTTGGTAGTGGTGACACCTTGGGCCTGGGAACCATCATGCGTATCGAGTATTTTAAGGAGCCAGCCGGCCACTCCCAGCAATATGCCCCCAAAAACAATCCACGGAATTTTTCTCTGGCAAACAAAAATCAGCTGCCCCGCTTCTGGATGGCAGATTGCAGGAGCCACTTTGACCCATCAAACCAGCCCGACTTGGCACTGGTGCCACCTTGCATCCTGGAACCATGCTGCCTAGCGTGGATTTTCAGGGGCCAGCCGGCCACTCTCAGCTATATGCCCCCAAACAAAACCCACGGCCCGTTTCCCTGGCAAACAAAATTCAGCTGCCCCGCTTCTGGATGGCAGATTGCAGGAGCCACTTGGGACTATCACACCAGCACAACTTGGCACTGCTGCCACCTTGGATCTGGGAATCATCCTTCCTATCGTGGATTTTCAGGGGCCAGCCGGTCACTCTCAGCCATAGGCCCCAAACACAAACCACGGCCCTTTTCTCTGGAAAACAAAACTCAACTGCCCCTCTTCTGGATGGCAGATTGCAGGAGCCACTGGGTACTATGAAACCAGCCCTACTTGGCACTGGTGCAACCTTGGGTCTGGGAACCATGCTGCGTATCATGGATTTTCAGGAGCCAGCCGTCCACTGCCAGCCACAGGCCCCGAAACACAAACAACAGCCTTTTTCTCTGGCAAACAAAATTCAGCTGCCCCGCTTCTGGATGGCAGATTGCAGGAACCACTTGGTACTAACAAACCAGCCCGACTTGGCACTGGTGCCACCTTGGGTCTGGGAACCATCCTGCGTATCGTGGATTCTAAGGAGCCAGCTGGCCACTCCCAGCCACAGGCCCCAAAACACACACAACGGCGCTTTTCCCTGGAAAACAAAACTCGCCTGCCAACTTTTTGATGGCAGATTGCAGGAGCCACTTGGTACTATCAAACCAGCCCAACTTGCCACTGGTGCCACCATGGGTCTGGTCACCATCCTGCCTATCGTAGCTTTTCAGGAGCCAGCCGGTCACTCCCTGCCATAGGCCCCGAGACACAAAGCTCGGCCCGTTTCCCTGGCAAACAAAAGTAAGCTGCCCCGCTTCTGGATGGCAGATTGCAGGAGCCACTTGGTACTATCAAACCAGCCCGACTTGGCACTGGTACCACCTTGGGTCTGGGAACCATCCTGCCTATCGTGGATTTTAAGGAGCCAGCCGGCTACTCCCCGCCACAGGCCCCCAACAAAAACCACGGCCCTTTTTTCTGGCAAACAAAACTTAGCTGCCTCACTTATGGATGGCAGATTGCAGGAGCCACTTGGTGTAATCAAACCAGCCCGACTTGGCACTGGTGTCACCTTGGGTCTGGGAACCATCCTGCGTATCGTGGATTCTAAGGAGCCAGCCGGCCACTCCCAGCCACAGGCCCCCAAACAAAATCAACGGCGCTGTTCCCTGGAAAACAAAACACGCCTGCCAACTTTTTGATGGAGTTTGCAGGAGCCACTTGGTACTATCAAACCAGCCCAACTTGGCACTGGTGCCACCATGGGTCTGGTAAACATCCTGCGTATCGTGGATTCTTAGGCGCCAGCAGGCCACTCCTAGCCACAGGCCCCCAAACAAAAACCTAGGCCTATTTCTCTGGCAAACAAAAGTAAGCTGCCCCGCTTCTGGATGGCAGATTGCAGGAGACACTTGGGACTATCAAACCAGCCCAACTTGGCACTGGTGCCACCTTGGATCTGGGAACCATGTTGTGTATCGTGGATTTTCAGAGGCCAGCCGGCCACTCTCAGCCATATGTCCCCAAACAGAAACCTCGGCCCGTTTCTCTGGCAAACAAAACTCAACTGCCCCTCTTCTGGATGGCAAATTGCAGGATGAACTTGATACTAAAACCGCAGGCCGACTTGGTAGTGGTGACACCTTGGGCCTGGGAACCATCATGCGTATCGAGCATTTTAAGGAGCCAGCCGGCCACTCCCAGCAATATGCCCCCAAAAACAATCCACGGAATTTTTCTCTGGCAAACAAAAATCAGCTGCCCCGCTTCTGGATGGCAGATTGCAGGAGCCACTTTGCACCATCAAACCAGCCCGACTTGGCACTGGTGCCACCTTGCATCTGGGAACCATGCTGCCTAGCGTGGATTTTCAGGGGCCAGCGGGCCACTCTCAGCTATATGCCCCCAAACAAAACCCACGGCCCGTTTCCCTGGCAAACAAAAGTAAGCTGCCCTGCTTCTGGATGGCAGATTGCAGGAACCACTTGGTAGTATCAAACCAGCCCGACTTGGCACTGGTGCCACCTTGGGTCTGGGAACCATCCTGCGTATCGTGGATTCTAAGGAGCCAGCCGGCCACTCCCAGCCACAGGCCCCCAAACACAAACAACGGCGCTTTTCACTGGAAAACAAAACTCGCCTGCCAACTTTTTGATGGCAGATTGCAGGAGCAACTTGGTACTATCAAACCAGCCCAACTTGGCACTGGTGCCACCATGGGTCTGGTCACCATCCTGCCTATTGTAGCTTTCCAGGAGCCAGCCGGTCACTCCCAGCCATAGGCCCCCAAACACAAACCTCGGCCCGTTTCCCTGGCAAACAAAAGTAAGCTGCCCCGCTTCTGGATGGCAGATTGCAGGAGCCACTTGGTACTATCAAACCAGCCCAACTTGGAACTGGTGCCACCTTGGGTCTGGGAACCATGCTGCGTATCGCAGATTCTAAGGCGCCAGTCGGCCACTCCCAGCCACAAGCCCCCAAACACAAACAACGGCGCTTTTCTCTGGCAAACAAAACTCAACTGCCCCTCTTCTGGATGGCAAATTGCAGGACGCACTTGGTACTATAAAAACAGCCCGACTTGGCACTGGTGCCACCTTGGGTCTGGGAACCATCCTGCGTATCGATCTTTTTAATGAGACAGCCGGCCACTCCCAGCCATATGCCCCCAAACACAACCCACGGCCCTTTCCTCTGGCAAACAAAACTCAGCTGCACCGCTTCTGGATGGCAGATTGCAGGAGCCACTTGGTACTATCAAACCAGCAAGACTTGGCACTGGTGCCACCTTGGGTCTGGGAACCATCCTGCATATTGTGGATTGTCAGGAGCCAGCTGAACATTCTCGGCCACAGACCCCAATCAAAAACAACGGCCCGTTTCACAGGCAAACAAAACTCAGCTGCCCCGCTTCTGGATGGGAGATTGCAGGAGGCACTTGACACTGTGAAACCAGCCCCACTTGGCACTGGTGCCACCTTGGGTCTGGGAACCATGCTGCGTATCATGGATTTTCAGGAGCCAGCCGGCCACTCCCAGCCATAGGCCCCCAAACAAAAACCACAGCCTTTTTCTCTGGCAAACAAAATTCAGCTGCCCCACTTCTGGATGGCAGATTGCAGGAGCCACTTGGGACTATCACACCAGCACAACATGGCACTGCTGCCACCTTGGATCTGGGAACCATCCTTCCTATCGTGGATTTTCAGGGGCCAGCCGGTCACTCTCAGCCATAGGCCCCAAACACAAACCACGGCCCTTTTCTCTGGAAAACAAAACTCAACTGCCCCTCTTCTGGATGGCAGATTGCAGGAGCCACTGGGTACTATGAAACTAGCCCGACTTGGCACTGGTGCCACCTTGGGTCTGGGAACCATGCTGCGTATCATGGATTTTCAGGAGCCAGCCGTCCACTGCCAGCCACAGGCCCCGAAACACAAACAACAGCCTTTTTCTCTGGCAAACAAAATTCAGCTGCCCCGCTTCTGGATGGCAGATTGCAGGAACCACTTGGTACTAACAAACCAGCCCGACTTGGCACTGGTGCCACCTTGGGTCTGGGAACCATCCTGCGTATCGTGGATTTTCAGGGGCCAGCCGGCCACTCTCAGCCATATGCCCCCAAACAGAAACCTCGGCCCGTTTCTCTGGCAAACAAAACTCAACTGCCCCTCTTCTGGATGGCAAATTGCAAGATGAACTTGATACTAAAACCGCAGGCCGACTTGGTAGTGGTGACACCTTGGGCCTGGGAACCATCATGCGTATCGAGCATTTTAAGGAGCCAGCCGGCCACTCCCAGCAATATGCCCCCAAAAACAATCCACGGAATTTTTCTCTGGCAAACAAAAATCAGCTGCCCCGCTTCTGGATGGCAGATTGCAGGAGCCACTTTGACCCATCAAACCAGCCCGACTTGGCACTGGTGCCACCTTGCATCCTGGAACCATGCTGCCTAGCGTGGATTTTCAGGGGCCAGCCGGCCACTCTCAGCTATATGCCCCCAAACAAAACCCACGGCCCGTTTCCCTGGCAAACAAAAGTAAGCTGCCCCGCTTCTGGATGGCAGATTGCAGGAACCACTTGGTAGTATCAAACCAGCCCGACTTGGCACTGGTGCCACCTTGGGTCTGGGAACCATCCTGCGTATCGTGGATTCTAAGGAGCCAGCCGGCCACTCCCAGCCACAGGCCCCCAAATACAAACAACGGCGCTTTTCCCTGGAAAACAAAACTCGCCTGCCAACATTTTGATGGCAGATTGCAGGAGCAACTTGGTACTATCAAACCAGCCCAACTTGGCACTGGTGCCACCATGGGTCTGGTAACCATCCTGCCTATTGTAGCTTTCCAGGAGCCAGCCGGTCACTCCCAGCCATAGGCCCCCAGTCACAAACCTCGGCCCGTTTCCCTGGCAAACAAAAGTAAGCTGCCCCGCTTCTGGATGGCAGATTGCAGGAGCCACTTGGTACTATCAAACCAGCCCAACTTGGCACTGGTGCCACCTTGGGTCTGGGAACCATGCTGCGTATCGCAGATTCTAAGGCGCCAGTCGGCCACTCCCAGCCACAAGACCCCAAACACAAACAACGGCGCTTTTCTCTGGCAAACAAAACTCAACTGCCCCTCTTCTGGATGGCAAATTGCAGGTCGCACTTGGTACTATCAAACCAGCACGACTTGGCACTGGTGCCACCTTGGGTCTGGGAACCATCCTGCGTATTGTGGATTGTCAGGAGGCAGCTGGACACTCTCGGCCACAGACCCCAATCAAAAACAACGGCCCGTTTCACAGGCAAACAAAACTCAGCTGCCCCGCTTCTGGATGGGAGATTGCAGGAGGCACTTGACACTGTGAAACCAGCCCCACTTGGCACTGGTGCCACCTTGGGTCTGGGAACCATGCTGCGTATCATGGATTTTCAGGAGCCAGCCGGCCACTCCCAGCCATAGGCCCCCAAACAAAAACCACAGCCTTTTTCTCTGGCAAACAAAATTCAGCTGCCCCGCTTCTGGATGGCAGATTGCAGGAGCCACTTGGGACTATCACACCAGCACAACATGGCACTGGTGCCACCTTGGATCTGGGAATCATCCTTCCTATCGTGGATTTTCAGGGGCCAGCCGGTCACTCTCAGCCATAGGCCCCAAACACAAACCACGGCCCTTTTCTCTGGAAAACAAAACTCAACTGCCCCTCTTCTGGATGGCAGATTGCAGGAGCCACTGGGTACTATGAAACCAGCCCTACTTGGCACTGGTGCCACCTTGGGTCTGGGAACCATGCTGCGTATCATGGATTTTCAGGAGCCAGCCGTCCACTGCCAGCCACAGGCCCCGAAACACAAACAACAGCCTTTTTCTCTGGCAAACAAAATTCAGCTGCCCCGCTTCTGGATGGCAGATTGCAGGAACCACTTGGTACTAACAAACCAGCCCGACTTGGCACTGGTGCCACCTTGGGTCTGGGAACCATCCTGCGTATCGTGGATTCTAAGGAGCCAGCTGGCCACTCCCAGCCACAGGCCCCAAAACACACACAACGGCGCTTTTCCCTGGAAAACAAAACTCGCCTGCCAACTTTTTGATGGCAGATTGCAGGAGCCACTTGGTACTATCAAACCAGCCCAACTTGCCACTGGTGCCACCATGGGTCTGGTCACCATCCTGCGTATCGTGGATTCTAAGGAGCCAGCCGGTCACTCCCTGCCATAGGCCCCGAGACACAAACCGCGGCCCGTTTCCCTGGCAAACAAAAGTAAGCTGCCCCGCTTCTGGATGGCAGATTGCAGGAGCCACTTGGTACTATCAAACCAGCCCGACTTGGCACTGGTACCACCTTGGGTCTGGGAACCATCCTGCCTATCGTGGATTTTAAGGAGCCAGCCGGCTACTCCCCGCCACAGGCCCCCAACAAAAACCACGGCCCTTTTTTCTCGCAAACAAAACTTAGCTGCCTCACTTCTGGATGGCAGATTGCAGGAGTCACTTGGTGTAATCAAACCAGCCCGACTTGGCACTGGTGCCACCTTGGGTCTGGGAACCATCCTGCGTATCGTGGATTCTAAGGAGCCAGCCGGCCACTCCCAGCCACAGGCCCCCAAACAAAATCAACGGCGCTGTTCCCTGGAAAACAAAACACGCCTGCCAACTTTTTGATGGAGTTTGCAGGAGCCACTTGGTACTATCAAACCAGCCCAACTTGGCACTGGTGCCACAATGGGTCTGGTAAACATCCTGCGTATCGTGGATTCTTAGGAGCCAGCCGGCCACTCCTAGCCACAGGCCCCCAAACAAAAACCTAGGCCTATTTCTCTGGCAAACAAAAGTAAGCTGCCCCGCTTCTGGATGGCAGATTGCAGGAGACACTTGGGACTATCAAACCAGCCCAACTTGGCACTGGTGCCACCTTGGATCTGGGAACCATGCTGTGTATCGTGGATTTTCAGGGGCCAGCCGGCCACTCTCAGCCATATGCCCCCAAACAGAAACCTCGGCCCGTTTCTCTGGCAAACAAAACTCAACTGCCCCTCTTCTGGATGGCAAATTGCAAGATGAACTTGATACTAAAACCGCAGGCCGACTTGGTAGTGGTGACACCTTGGGCCTGGGAACCATCATGCGTATCGAGCATTTTAAGGAGCCAGCCGGCCACTCCCAGCAATATGCCCCCAAAAACAATCCACGGAATTTTTCTCTGGCAAACAAAAATCAGCTGCCCCGCTTCTGGATGGCAGATTGCAGGAGCCACTTTGACCCATCAAACCAGCCCGACTTGGCACTGGTGCCACCTTGCATCCTGGAACCATGCTGCCTAGCGTGGATTTTCAGGGGCCAGCCGGCCACTCTCAGCTATATGCCCCCAAACAAAACCCACGGCCCGTTTCCCTGGCAAACAAAAGTAAGCTGCCCCGCTTCTGGATGGCAGATTGCAGGAACCACTTGGTAGTATCAAACCAGCCCAACTTGGCACTGGTGCCACCTTGGGTCTGGGAACCATCCTGCGTATCGTGGATTCTAAGGAGCCAGCCGGCCACTCCCAGCCACAGGCCCCCAAATACAAACAACGGCGCTTTTCCCTGGAAAACAAAACTCGCCTGCCAACTTTTTGATGGCAGATTGCAGGAGCAACTTGGTACTATCAAACCAGCCCAACTTGGCACTGGTGCCACCATGGGTCTGGTAACCATCCTGCCTATTGTAGCTTTCCAGGAGCCAGCCGGTCACTCCCAGCCATAGGCCCCCAGTCACAAACCTCGGCCCGTTTCCCTGGCAAACAAAAGTAAGCTGCCCCGCTTCTGGATGGCAGATTGCAGGAACCACTTGGTACTATCAAACCAGCCCAACTTGGCACTGGTGCCACCTTGGGTCTGGGAACCATGCTGCGTATCGCAGATTCTAAGGCGCCAGTCGGCCACTCCCAGCCACAAGACCCCAAACACAAACAACGGCGCTTTTCTCTGGCAAACAAAACTCAACTGCCCCTCTTCTGGATGGCAAATTGCAGGTCGCACTTGGTACTATCAAACCAGCACGACTTGGCACTGGTGCCACCTTGGGTCTGGGAACCATGCTGCGTATTGTGGATTGTCAGGAGGCAGCTGGACACTCTCGGCCACAGACCCCAATCAAAAACAACGGCCCGTTTCACAGGCAAACAAAACTCAGCTGCCCCGCTTCTGGATGGGAGATTGCAGGAGGCACTTGACACTGTGAAACCAGCCCCACTTGGCACTGGTGCCACCTTGGGTCTGGGAACCATGCTGCGTATCATGGATTTTCAGGAGCCAGCCGGCCACTCCCAGCCATAGGCCCCCAAACAAAAACCACAGCCTTTTTCTCTGGCAAACAAAATTCAGCTGCCCCGCTTCTGGATGGCAGATTGCAGGAGACACTTGGGACTATCACACCAGCACAACATGGCACTGGTGCCACCTTGGATCTGGGAATCATCCTTCCTATCGTGGATTTTCAGGGGCCAGCCGGTCACTCTCAGCCATAGGCCCCAAACACAAACCACGGCCCTTTTCTCTGGAAAACAAAACTCAACTGCCCCTCTTCTGGATGGCAGATTGCAGGAGCCACTGGGTACTATGAAACTAGCCCTACTTGGCACTGGTGCCACCTTGGGTCTGGGAACCATGCTGCGTATCATGGATTTTCAGGAGCCAGCCGTCCACTGCCAGCCACAGGCCCCGAAACACAAACAACAGCCTTTTTCTCTGGCAAACAAAATTCAGCTGCCCCGCTTCTGGATGGCAGATTGCAGGAACCACTTGGTACTAACAAACCAGCCCGACTTGGCACTGGTGCCACCTTGGGTCTGGGAACCATCCTGCGTATCGTGGATTCTAAGGAGCCAGCTGGCCACTCCCAGCCACAGGCCCCAAAACACACACAACGGCGCTTTTCCCTGGAAAACAAAACTCGCCTGCCAACTTTTTGATGGCAGATTGCAGGAGCCACTTGGTACTATCAAACCAGCCCAACTTGCCACTGGTGCCACCATGGGTCTGGTCACCATCCTGCCTATCGTAGCTTTTCAGGAGCCAGCCGGTCACTCCCTGCCATAGGCCCCGAGACACAAAGCTCGGCCCGTTTCCCTGGCAAACAAAAGTAAGCTGCCCCGCTTCTGGATGGCAGATTGCAGGAGCCACTTGGTACTATCAAACCAGCCCGACTTGGCACTGGTACCACCTTGGGTCTGGGAACCATCCTGCCTATCGTGGATTTTAAGGAGCCAGCCGGCTACTCCCCGCCACAGGCCCCCAACAAAAACCACGGCCCTTTTTTCTGGCAAACAAAACTTAGCTGCCTCACTTATGGATGGCAGATTGCAGGAGCCACTTGGTGTAATCAAACCAGCCCGACTTGGCACTGGTGTCACCTTGGGTCTGGGAACCATCCTGCGTATCGTGGATTCTAAGGAGCCAGCCGGCCACTCCCAGCCACAGGCCCCCAAACAAAATCAACGGCGCTGTTCCCTGGAAAACAAAACACGCCTGCCAACTTTTTGATGGAGTTTGCAGGAGCCACTTGGTACTATCAAACCAGCCCAACTTGGCACTGGTGCCACCATGGGTCTGGTAAACATCCTGCGTATCGTGGATTCTTAGGCGCCAGCAGGCCACTCCTAGCCACAGGCCCCCAAACAAAAACCTAGGCCTATTTCTCTGGCAAACAAAAGTAAGCTGCCCCGCTTCTGGATGGCAGATTGCAGGAGACACTTGGGACTATCAAACCAGCCCAACTTGGCACTGGTGCCACCTTGGATCTGGGAACCATGTTGTGTATCGTGGATTTTCAGAGGCCAGCCGGCCACTCTCAGCCATATGTCCCCAAACAGAAACCTCGGCCCGTTTCTCTGGCAAACAAAACTCAACTGCCCCTCTTCTGGATGGCAAATTGCAGGATGAACTTGATACTAAAACCGCAGGCCGACTTGGTAGTGGTGACACCTTGGGCCTGGGAACCATCATGCGTATCGAGCATTTTAAGGAGCCAGCCGGCCACTCCCAGCAATATGCCCCCAAAAACAATCCACGGAATTTTTCTCTGGCAAACAAAAATCAGCTGCCCCGCTTCTGGATGGCAGATTGCAGGAGCCACTTTGCACCATCAAACCAGCCCGATTTGGCACTGGTGCCACCTTGCATCTGGGAACCATGCTGCCTAGCGTGGATTTTCAGGGGCCAGCGGGCCACTCTCAGCTATATGCCCCCAAACAAAACCCACGGCCCGTTTCCCTGGCAAACAAAAGTAAGCTGCCCTGCTTCTGGATGGCAGATTGCAGGAACCACTTGGTAGTATCAAACCAGCCCGACTTGGCACTGGTGCCACCTTGGGTCTGGGAACCATCCTGCGTATCGTGGATTCTAAGGAGCCAGCCGGCCACTCCCAGCCACAGGCCCCCAAACACAAACAACGGCGCTTTTCCCTGGAAAACAAAACTCGCCTGCCAACTTTTTGATGGCAGATTGCAGGAGCAACTTGGTACTATCAAACCAGCCCAACTTGGCACTGGTGCCACCATGGGTCTGGTCACCATCCTGCCTATTGTAGCTTTCCAGGAGCCAGCCGGTCACTCCCAGCCATAGGCCCCCAAACACAAACCTCGGCCCGTTTCCCTGGCAAACAAAAGTAAGCTGCCCCGCTTCTGGATGGCAGATTGCAGGAGCCACTTGGTACTATCAAACCAGACCAACTTGGAACTGGTGCCACCTTGGGTCTGGGAACCATGCTGCGTATCGCAGATTCTAAGGCGCCAGTCGGCCACTCCCAGCCACAAGCCCCCAAACACAAACAACGGCGCTTTTCTCTGGCAAACAAAACTCAACTGCCCCTCTTCTGGATGGCAAATTGCAGGACGCACTTGGTACTATAAAAACAGCCCGACTTGGCACTGGTGCCACCTTGGGTCTGGGAACCATCCTGCGTATCGATCTTTTTAATGAGACAGCCGGCCACTCCCAGCCATATGCCCCCAAACACAACCCACGGCCCTTTCCTCTGGCAAACAAAACTCAGCTGCACCGCTTCTGGATGGCAGATTGCAGGAGCCACTTGGTACTATCAAACCAGCAAGACTTGGCACTGGTGCCACCTTGGGTCTGGTAACCATCCTGCATATTGTGGATTGTCAGGAGCCAGCTGAACATTCTCGGCCACAGACCCCAATCAAAAACAACGGCCCGTTTCACAGGCAAACAAAACTCAGCTGCCCCGCTTCTGGATGGGAGATTGCAGGAGGCACTTGACACTGTGAAACCAGCCCCACTTGGCACTGGTGCCACCTTGGGTCTGGGAACCATGCTGCGTATCATGGATTTTCAGGAGCCAGCCGGCCACTCCCAGCCATAGGCCCCCAAACAAAAACCACAGCCTTTTTCTCTGGCAAACAAAATTCAGCTGCCCCACTTCTGGATGGCAGATTGCAGGAGCCACTTGGGACTATCACACCAGCACAACATGGCACTGCTGCCACCTTGGATCTGGGAACCATCCTTCCTATCGTGGATTTTCAGGGGCCAGCCGGTCACTCTCAGGCATAGGCCCCAAACACAAACCACGGCCCTTTTCTCTGGAAAACAAAACTCAACTGCCCCTCTTCTGGATGGCAGATTGCAGGAGCCACTGGGTACTATGAAACTAGCCCTACTTGGCACTGGTGCCACCTTGGGTCTGGGAACCATGCTGCGTATCATGGATTTTCAGGAGCCAGCCGTCCACTGCCAGCCACAGGCCCCGAAACACAAACAACAGCCTTTTTCTCTGGCAAACAAAATTCAGCTGCCCCGCTTCTGGATGGCAGATTGCAGGAACCACTTGGTACTAACAAACCAGCCCGACTTGGCACTGGTGCCACCTTGGGTCTGGGAACCATCCTGCGTATCGTGGATTTTCAGGGGCCAGCCGGCCACTCTCAGCCATATGCCCCCAAACAGAAACCTCGGCCCGTTTCTCTGGCAAACAAAACTCAACTGCCCCTCTTCTGGATGGCAAATTGCAAGATGAACTTGATACTAAAACCGCAGGCCGACTTGGTAGTGGTGACACCTTGGGCCTGGGAACCATCATGCGTATCGAGCATTTTAAGGAGCCAGCCGGCCACTCCCAGCAATATGCCCCCAAAAACAATCCACGGAATTTTTCTCTGGCAAACAAAAATCAGCTGCCCCGCTTCTGGATGGCAGATTGCAGGAGCCACTTTGACCCATCAAACCAGCACGACTTGGCACTGGTGCCTCCTTGCATCCTGGAACCATGCTGCCTAGCGTGGATTTTCAGGGGCCAGCCGGCCACTCTCAGCTATATGCCCCCAAATAAAACCCAGGGCCCGTTTCCCTGGCAAACAAAAGTAAGCTGCCCCGCTTCTGGATGGCAGATTGCAGGAACCACTTGGTAGTATCAAACCAGCCCGACTTGGCACTGGTGCCACCTTGGGTCTGGGAACCATCCTGCGTATCGTGGATTCTAAGGAGCCAGCCGGCCACTCCCAGCCACAGGCCCCCAAATACAAACAACGGCGCTTTTCCCTGGAAAACAAAACTCGCCTGCCAACTTTTTGATGGCAGATTGCAGGAGCAACTTGGTACTATCAAACCAGCCCAACTTGGCACTGGTGCCACCATGGGTCTGGTAACCATCCTGCCTATTGTAGCTTTCCAGGAGCCAGCCGGTCACTCCCAGCCATAGGCCCCCAGTCACAAACCTCGGCCCGTTTCCCTGGCAAACAAAAGTAAGCTGCCCCGCTTCTGGATGGCAGATTGCAGGAGCCACTTGGTACTATCAAACCAGCCCAACTTGGCACTGGTGCCACCTTGGGTCTGGGAACCATGCTGCGTATCGCAGATTCTAAGGCGCCAGTCGGCCACTCCCAGCCACAAGACCCCAAACACAAACAACGGCGCTTTTCTCTGGCAAACAAAACTCAACTGCCCCTCTTCTGGATGGCAAATTGCAGGTCGCACTTGGTACTATCAAACCAGCACGACTTGGCACTGGTGCCACCTTGGGTCTGGGAACCATGCTGCGTATTGTGGATTGTCAGGAGGCAGCTGGACACTCTCGGCCACAGACCCCAATCAAAAACAACGGCCCGTTTCACAGGCAAACAAAACTCAGCTGCCCCGCTTCTGGATGGGAGATTGCAGGAGGCACTTGACACTGTGAAACCAGCCCCACTTGGCACTGGTGCCACCTTGGGTCTGGGAACCATGCTGCGTATCATGGATTTTCAGGAGCCAGCCGGCCACTCCCAGCCATAGGCCCCCAAACAAAAACCACAGCCTTTTTCTCTGGCAAACAAAATTCAGCTGCCCCGCTTCTGGATGGCAGATTGCAGGAGCCACTTGGGACTATCACACCAGCACAACATGGCACGGGTGCCACCTTGGATCTGGGAATCATCCTTCCTATCGTGGATTTTCAGGGGCCAGTCGGTCACTCTCAGCCATAGGCCCCAAACACAAACCACGGCCCTTTTCTCTGGAAAACAAAACTCAACTGCCCCTCTTCTGGATGGCAGATTGCAGGAGCCACTGGGTACTATGAAACCAGCCCTACTTGGCACTGGTGCCACCTTGGGTCTGGGAACCATGCTGCGTATCATGGATTTTCAGGAGCCAGCCGTCCACTGCCAGCCACAGGCCCCGAAACACAAACAACAGCCTTTTTCTCTGGCAAACAAAATTCAGCTGCCCCGCTTCTGGATGGCAGATTGCAGGAACCACTTGGTACTAACAAACCAGCCCGACTTGGCACTGGTGCCACCTTGGGTCTGGGAACCATCCTGCGTATCGTGGATTCTAAGGAGCCAGCTGGCCACTCCCAGCCACAGGCCCCAAAACACACACAACGGCGCTTTTCCCTGGAAAACAAAACTCGCCTGCCAACTTTTTGATGGCAGATTGCAGGAGCCACTTGGTACTATCAAACCAGCCCAACTTGCCACTGGTGCCACCATGGGTCTGGTCACCATCCTGCCTATCGTAGCTTTTCAGGAGCCAGCCGGTCACTCCCTGCCATAGGCCCCGAGACACAAAGCTCGGCCCGTTTCCCTGGCAAACAAAAGTAAGCTGCCCCGCTTCTGGATGGCAGATTGCAGGAGCCACTTGGTACTATCAAACCAGCCCGACTTGGCACTGGTACCACCTTGGGTCTGGGAACCATCCTGCCTATCGTGGATTTTAAGGAGCCAGCCGGCTACTCCCCGCCACAGGCCCCCAACAAAAACCACGGCCCTTTTTTCTGGCAAACAAAACTTAGCTGCCCCGCTTCTGCATGGCAGATTGCAGGAGCCACTTGGTGTAATCAAACCAGCCCGACTTGGCACTGGTGTCACCTTGGGTCTGGGAACCATCCTGCGTATCGTGGATTCTAAGGAGCCAGCCGGCCACTCCCAGCCACAGGCCCCCAAACAAAATCAACGGCGCTGTTCCCTGGAAAACAAAACACGCCTGCCAACTTTTTGATGGAGTTTGCAGGAGCCACTTGGTACTATCAAACCAGCCCAACTTGGCACTGGTGCCACCATGGGTCTGGTAAACATCCTGCGTATCGTGGATTCTTAGGAGCCAGCAGGCCACTCCTAGCCACAGGCCCCCAAACAAAAACCTAGGCCTATTTCTCTGGCAAACAAAAGTAAGCTGCCCCGCTTCTGGATGGCAGATTGCAGGAGACACTTGGGACTATCAAACCAGCCCAACTTGGCACTGGTGCCACCTTGGATCTGGGAACCATGTTGTGTATCGTGGATTTTCAGAGGCCAGCCGGCCACTCTCAGCCATATGTCCCCAAACAGAAACCTCGGCCCGTTTCTCTGGCAAACAAAACTCAACTGCCCCTCTTCTGGATGGCAAATTGCAGGATGAACTTGATACTAAAACCGCAGGCCGACTTGGTAGTGGTGACACCTTGGGCCTGGGAACCATAATGCGTATCGAGCATTTTAAGGAGCCAGCCGGCCACTCCCAGCAATATGCCCCCAAAAACAATCCACGGAATTTTTCTCTGGCAAACAAAAATCAGCTGCCCCGCTTCTGGATGGCAGATTGCAGGAGCCACTTTGCACCATCAAACCAGCCCGACTTGGCACTGGTGCCACCTTGCATCTGGGAACCATGCTGCCTAGCGTGGATTTTCAGGGGCCAGCGGGCCACTCTCAGCTATATGCCCCCAAACAAAACCCACGGCCCGTTTCCCTGGCAAACAAAAGTAAGCTGCCCTGCTTCTGGATGGCAGATTGCAGGAACCACTTGGTAGTATCAAACCAGCCCGACTTGGCACTGGTGCCACCTTGGGTCTGGGAACCATCCTGCGTATCGTGGATTCTAAGGAGCCAGCCGGCCACTCCCAGCCACAGGCCCCCAAACACAAACAACGGCGCTTTTCCCTGGAAAACAAAACTCGCCTGCCAACTTTTTGATGGCAGATTGCAGGAGCAACTTGGTACTATCAAACCAGCCCAACTTGGCACTGGTGCCACCATGGGTCTGGTCACCATCCTGCCTATTGTAGCTTTCCAGGAGCCAGCCGGTCACTCCCAGCCATAGGCCCCCAAACACAAACCTCGGCCCGTTTCCCTGGCAAACAAAAGTAAGCTGCCCCGCTTCTGGATGGCAGATTGCAGGAGCCACTTGGTACTATCAAACCAGCCCAACTTGGAACTGGTGCCACCTTGGGTCTGGGAACCATGCTGCGTATCGCAGATTCTAAGGCGCCAGTCGGCCACTCCCAGCCACAAGCCCCCAAACACAAACAACGGCGCTTTTCTCTGGCAAACAAAACTCAACTGCCCCTCTTCTGGATGGCAAATTGCAGGACGCACTTGGTACTATAAAAACAGCCCGACTTGGCACTGGTGCCACCTTGGGTCTGGGAACCATCCTGCGTATCGATCTTTTTAATGAGACAGCCGGCCACTCCCAGCCATATGCCCCCAAACACAACCCACGGCCCTTTCCTCTGGCAAACAAAACTCAGCTGCACCGCTTCTGGATGGCAGATTGCAGGAGCCACTTGGTACTATCAAACCAGCAAGACTTGGCACTGGTGCCACCTTGGGTCTGGGAACCATCCTGCATATTGTGGATTGTCAGGAGCCAGCTGAACATTCTCGGCCACAGACCCCAATCAAAAACAACGGCCCGTTTCACAGGCAAACAAAACTCAGCTGCCCCGCTTCTGGATGGGAGATTGCAGGAGGCACTTGACACTGTGAAACCAGCCCCACTTGGCACTGGTGCCACCTTGGGTCTGGGAACCATGCTGCGTATCATGGATTTTCAGGAGCCAGCCGGCCACTCCCAGCCATAGGCCCCCAAACAAAAACCACAGCCTTTTTCTCTGGCAAACAAAATTCAGCTGCCCCACTTCTGGATGGCAGATTGCAGGAGCCACTTGGGACTATCACACCAGCACAACATGGCACTGCTGCCACCTTGGATCTGGGAACCATCCTTCCTATCGTGGATTTTCAGGGGCCAGCCGGTCACTCTCAGCCATAGGCCCCAAACACAAACCACGGCCCTTTTCTCTGGAAAACAAAACTCAACTGCCCCTCTTCTGGATGGCAGATTGCAGGAGCCAGTGGGTACTATGAAACCAGCCCTACTTGGCACTGGTGCCACCTTGAGTCTGGGAACCATCCTGCGCATCGTGGATTCTAAGGAGCCAGCTGGCCACTCCCAGCCACAGGCCCCAAAATACACACAACGGCGCTTTTCCCTGGAAAACAAAACTCGCCTGCCAACTTTTTGATGGCAGATTGCAGGAGCCACTTGGTACTATCAAACCAGCCCAACTTGGCACTGGTGCCACCATGGGTCTGGTCACCATCCTGCCTATCGTAGCTTTTCAGGAGCCAGCCGGTCACTCCCAGCCATAGGCCCCCAGAAAAAAACCTCGGTCCGTTTCCCTGGAAAACAAAAGTAAGCTGCCCCGCTTCTGGATGGCAGATTGCAGGAGCCACTTGGTGCTATCAAACCAGCCCGACTTGGCACTGGTGCCACCTTGGGTCTGGGAACCATCCTGCGTATCCTGTGTTCTAAGGAGCCAGCCGGCCACTCCCAGCCACAGTCCCCCAAACAGAAACAACGGCGCTTTTCCCTGGAAAACAAAACTGACCTGCCAAGTTTTTGATGGCAGATTGCAGGAGACACTTGGTACTATCAAACCAGCCCGACTTGGCACTGGTACCACCTTGGGTCTGGGAACCATCCTGCCTATCGTGGATTTTAAGGAGCCAGCCGGCTACTCCCCGCCACAGGCCCCCAACAAAAACCACGGCCCTTTTTTCTGGCAAACAAAACTTAGCTGCCCCGCTTCTGCATGGCAGATTGCAGGAGCCACTTGGTGTAATCAAACCAGCCCGACTTGGCACTGGTGTCACCTTGGGTCTGGGAACCATCCTGCGTATCGTGGATTCTAAGGAGCCAGCCGGCCACTCCCAGCCACAGGCCCCCAAACAAAATCAACGGCGCTGTTCCCTGGAAAACAAAACACGCCTGCCAACTTTTTGATGGAGTTTGCAGGAGCCACTTGGTACTATCAAACCAGCCCAACTTGGCACTGGTGCCACCATGGGTCTGGTAAACATCCTGCGTATCGTGGATTCTTAGGAGCCAGCAGGCCACTCCTAGCCACAGGCCCCCAAACAAAAACCTAGGCCTATTTCTCTGGCAAACAAAAGTAAGCTGCCCCGCTTCTGGATGGCAGATTGCAGGAGACACTTGGGACTATCAAACCAGCCCAACTTGGCACTGGTGCCACCTTGGATCTGGGAACCATGTTGTGTATCGTGGATTTTCAGAGGCCAGCCGGCCACTCTCAGCCATATGTCCCCAAACAGAAACCTCGGCCCGTTTCTCTGGCAAACAAAACTCAACTGCCCCTCTTCTGGATGGCAAATTGCAGGATGAACTTGATACTAAAACCGCAGGCCGACTTGGTAGTGGTGACACCTTGGGCCTGGGAACCATAATGCGTATCGAGCATTTTAAGGAGCCAGCCGGCCACTCCCAGCAATATGCCCCCAAAAACAATCCACGGAATTTTTCTCTGGCAAACAAAAATCAGCTGCCCCGCTTCTGGATGGCAGATTGCAGGAGCCACTTTGCACCATCAAACCAGCCCGACTTGGCACTGGTGCCACCTTGCATCTGGGAACCATGCTGCCTAGCGTGGATTTTCAGGGGCCAGCGGGCCACTCTCAGCTATATGCCCCCAAACAAAACCCACGGCCCGTTTCCCTGGCAAACAAAAGTAAGCTGCCCTGCTTCTGGATGGCAGATTGCAGGAACCACTTGGTAGTATCAAACCAGCCCGACTTGGCACTGGTGCCACCTTGGGTCTGGGAACCATCCTGCGTATCGTGGATTCTAAGGAGCCAGCCGGCCACTCCCAGCCACAGGCCCCCAAACACAAACAACGGCGCTTTTCCCTGGAAAACAAAACTCGCCTGCCAACTTTTTGATGGCAGATTGCAGGAGCAACTTGGTACTATCAAACCAGCCCAACTTGGCACTGGTGCCACCATGGGTCTGGTCACCATCCTGCCTATTGTAGCTTTCCAGGAGCCAGCCGGTCACTCCCAGCCATAGGCCCCCAAACACAAACCTCGGCCCGTTTCCCTGGCAAACAAAAGTAAGCTGCCCCGCTTCTGGATGGCAGATTGCAGGAGCCACTTGGTACTATCAAACCAGCCCAACTTGGAACTGGTGCCACCTTGGGTCTGGGAACCATGCTGCGTATCGCAGATTCTAAGGCGCCAGTCGGCCACTCCCAGCCACAAGCCCCCAAACACAAACAACGGCGCTTTTCTCTGGCAAACAAAACTCAACTGCCCCTCTTCTGGATGGCAAATTGCAGGACGCACTTGGTACTATAAAAACAGCCCGACTTGGCACTGGTGCCACCTTGGGTCTGGGAACCATCCTGCGTATCGATCTTTTTAATGAGACAGCCGGCCACTCCCAGCCATATGCCCCCAAACACAACCCACGGCCCTTTCCTCTGGCAAACAAAACTCAGCTGCACCGCTTCTGGATGGCAGATTGCAGGAGCCACTTGGTACTATCAAACCAGCAAGACTTGGCACTGGTGCCACCTTGGGTCTGGGAACCATCCTGCATATTGTGGATTGTCAGGAGCCAGCTGAACATTCTCGGCCACAGACCCCAATCAAAAACAACGGCCCGTTTCACAGGCAAACAAAACTCAGCTGCCCCGCTTCTGGATGGGAGATTGCAGGAGGCACTTGACACTGTGAAACCAGCCCCACTTGGCACTGGTGCCACCTTGGGCCTGGGAACCATGCTGCGTATCATGGATTTTCAGGAGCCAGCCGGCCACTCCCAGCCATAGGCCCCCAAACAAAAACCACAGCCTTTTTCTCTGGCAAACAAAATTCAGCTGCCCCACTTCTGGATGGCAGATTGCAGGAGCCACTTGGGACTATCACACCAGCACAACATGGCACTGCTGCCACCTTGGATCTGGGAACCATCCTTCCTATCGTGGATTTTCAGGGGCCAGCCGGTCACTCTCAGCCATAGGCCCCAAACACAAACCACGGCCCTTTTCTCTGGAAAACAAAACTCAACTGCCCCTCTTCTGGATGGCAGATTGCAGGAGCCAGTGGGTACTATGAAACCAGCCCTACTTGGCACTGGTGCCACCTTGAGTCTGGGAACCATCCTGCGCATCGTGGATTCTAAGGAGCCAGCTGGCCACTCCCAGCCACAGGCCCCAAAATACACACAACGGCGCTTTTCCCTGGAAAACAAAACTCGCCTGCCAACTTTTTGATGGCAGATTGCAGGAGCCACTTGGTACTATCAAACCAGCCCAACTTGGCACTGGTGCCACCATGGGTCTGGTCACCATCCTGCCTATCGTAGCTTTTCAGGAGCCAGCCGGTCACTCCCAGCCATAGGCCCCCAGAAAAAAACCTCGGTCCGTTTCCCTGGAAAACAAAAGTAAGCTGCCCCGCTTCTGGATGGCAGATTGCAGGAGCCACTTGGTGCTATCAAACCAGCCCGACTTGGCACTGGTGCCACCTTGGGTCTGGGAACCATCCTGCGTATCCTGTGTTCTAAGGAGCCAGCCGGCCACTCCCAGCCACAGTCCCCCAAACAGAAACAACGGCGCTTTTCCCTGGAAAACAAAACTGACCTGCCAAGATTTTGATGGCAGATTGCAGGAGACACTTGGTACTATCAAACCAGCCCAACTTGGCACTGGTGCCACCATGGGTCTGGTCACCATCCTGCCTATCGTAGCTTTTCAGGAGCCAGGCGGTCACTCCCAGCCATAGGCCCCCAGACACAAACCTCGGCCCGTTTCCCTGGCAAACAAAAGTAAGCTGCCCCGCTTCTGCATGGCAGATTGCAGGTGCTATTTAGTACTATCAAACCAGCCCAACTTGGCACTGGTGCCACCTCTGGTCTGGGAACCATCCTGCCTATCGTGGATTTTCAGGGGCCAGACGGCCACTATCAGCCATATGCCCCCAAAAACAAACCACGGCCCTTTTCTCTGGTAAACAAAACTCAACTGCCCCTCTTCTGGATGGCAAATTTTAGGACGCACTTTGTACTACGAAAACCGCCCGACTTGGCACTGGTGCCACCTTGGGTCACGGAACCATCCTGCCTATCGTAGCTTTTCAGGAGCCAGCCGGCCACGCCCAGCCATAGGTCCCCAGACAAATACCTCGGCCCGTTTCCCTGGCAAACAAAAGTAAGCTGCCCCGCTTCTGGATGGCAGATTGCAGGAGCCACTTGGTACTATCAAACCAGGCCAACTTGACACTGGTGCCACCTTGGCTCTGGGAACCATGCTGCGTAACCCGGATTGTAAGACGACAGGCAGCCACTGCCAGCCACAGGCCTCCAAACAAAATCAACGGCGCTTTTCCCTGGAAAACAAAACTCGCCTGACAACTTTTAGATGGCAGATTGCAGGAGCCAGTTGGTACCATCAAACCAGCCCAACTTGGCACTGGTGCCACCTTGGGTCTGGGAACCATCCTGCCTATTGTTGCTTTTCAGGAGCCAGCCGGTCACTTCTAGCCCTAGGCCCCCAGTCATAAACCTCGGCCCGTTTCCCTGGCACACAAATGTAAGCTACTTTGCTTCAGGATAGCAGATTGCAGGAGCCACTTTTCACCATCAAACCAGCCCGACGTGGCACTGGTGCCACCTTGGGTCTGGGAACCATCCTGCGTATCGTGTGTTCTAAGGAGCCAGCCGGTCACTCCCAGCCACAGTCCCCAAACACAAACAACGGCGCTTTTCCCTGGAAAACAAAACTGGCCTGCCAACTTTTTGATGGCAGATTGCAGGAGCCACTTGGTACTATCAAACCAGCCCAACTTGGCACTGGTGCCACCATGGGTCTGGTAACCATCCTGCCTATCGTAGCTTTTCAGGAGCCAGCCGGTCACTCCCAGCCATAGGCCCCCAGACACAAACCTCGGCCCGTTTCCCTGGCAAACAAAAGTAAGCTGCCCCGCTTCTGGATGGCAGATTGCAGGAGCCACTTGGTGCTATCAAACCAGCCCGACTTGGCACTGGTGCCACCTCTGGTCTGGGAACCATCCTGCCTATCGTGGATTTTCAGGGGCCAGACGGCCACTATCAGCCATATGCCCCCAAAAACAAACCACGGCCCTTTTCTCTGGTAAACAAAACTCAACTGCCCCTCTTCTGGATGGCAAATTTTAGGACGCACTTTGTACTACGAATACCGCCCGACTTGGCACTGGTGCCACCTTGGGTCAGGGAACCATCCTGCCTATCGTAGCTTTTTAAGGAGCCAGCAGGCCACGCCCAGCCATATAGCCCCAAAAACAAACCACGGACCATTTCTCTTGGAAACAAAAATCCGCTGCCCCGCGTCAGGATGGCAGATTGCAGGAGCCACTTTGCACCATCAAACCACCCCGACTTGGCACTGGTGCCATCTTGGATCTGGGAACCATCCTGCCTATCGTAGCTTTTCAGGAGCCAGCCGGTTACTCCCAACCATAGGCCCCCAGACAGAAAGCTCTGCCCGTTTCCCTGGCAAACAAAAGTAAGCTACCCCGCTTCTGGATGGCAGATTGCAGGAGCCACTTGGTACTATCAAACCAGCCCAACTTGGCACTGGTGCCACCATGGGTCTGGTCACCATCCTGCCTATCGTAGCTTTTCAGGAGCCAGGCGGTCACTCCCAGCCATAGGCCCCCAGACAAATACCTCGGCCCGTTTCCCTGGCAAACAAATGTAAGCTGCCCCGCTTCTGGATGGCAGATTGCAGGAGCCACATGGTACTATCAAACCAGGCCAACATGGCACTGGTGCCACCTTGGCTCTGGGAACCATCCTGCCTATCGTGGATTTTCAGGCGCCAGCCGGCCACTCTCAGCCATATGCCCCCAAACACAAACCACGGCCCTTTTCTCTGGTAAACAAAACTCAACTGCCCCTCTTCTGGATGGCAAATTGCAGGACGCACTTGGTACTACGAAAACAGCCCGACTTGGCAGTGATGCCACCTTGGGTCAGGGAACCATCCTGCGTATCGATGTTTTTAAGGAGTCAGCCGGCAACGTCCAGCCATATACCCCCAAAAAAAACCCACGGAACTTTTCTCCAGCAAGAAAAAATCCGCTGCCCCGCGTCTGGATGGCAGATTGCAGGAGCTATTTAGTATTATCAAACCAGCCCGACTTGGCACTGGTGCCACCATGGGTCTGGTCACCATCCTGCCTATCGTAGCTTTTCAGGAGCCAGCCGGTCACTCTCAGCCATAGGCCCCAAACACAAACCTCGGCCCTTTTCTCTGGAAAACAAAACTCAACTGCCCCTCTTCTGGATGGCAGATTGCAGGAGCCACTAGGTACTATGAAACCAGCCCTACTTGGCACTGGTGCCACCTTGGGTCTGGGAACCATGCTGCGTATCATGGATTTTCAGGAGCCAGCCGTCCACTGCCAGCCACAGGCCCCGAAACACAAACAACAGCCTTTTTCTCTGGCAAAAAAAATTCAGCTGCCCCGCTTCTGGATGGCAGATTGCAGGAACCACTTGGTACTAACAAACCAGCCCGACTTGGCACTGGTGCCACCTTGGGTCTGGGAACCATCCTGCGTATCGTGGATTCTAAGGAGCCAGCTGGCCACTCCCAGCCACAGGCCCCAAAACACACACAACGGCGCTTTTCCCTGGAAAACAAAACTCGCCTGCCAACTTTTTGATGGCAGATTGCAGGAGCCACTTGGTAGTGTCAAAACAGCCCGACTTGGCACTGGTGCCACCTTGGGTCTGGGAACCATCCTGCGTATCGTGGATTCTAAGCAGCCACCCGGCCACTCCGTGCCACAGGCGCCCAAACACAAACAACGGCGCTTTTCCCTTGAAAACAAAACTCGCCTGCCAACATTTTGATGGCAGATTGCAGGAGCCACTTGGTACTATCAAACCAGCCCATCTTGGCACTGGTGCCACCATGGGTCTGGTCACCATCCTGCCTATCGTAGCTTTTCAGGAGCCAGCCGGTCACTCCCAGCCATAAACCCCCAGACACAAACCTCGGCCCGTTTCCCTGGCAAACAAAAGTAAGCTACCCCGCTTCTGGATGGCAGATTGCAGGAGCCACTTGGTAGTATCAAATTAGCCCAACTTGGCACTGGTGCCATCATGGGTCTGGTAAACATCCTGCCTATCTTAGCTTTTCAGGAGCCGGCCTGTCACTCCCTGCCATAGGCCCCCAGAGAAATACCTCGGCCCGTTTCCCTGGCAAACAAAAGTAAGCTGCCCCTCTTCTGGATGGCAGATTGCAGGAACCACTTGCTACTATCAAACCAGCCCAACTTGGCACTGGTGCCACCTTGGCTCTGGGAACCATGCTGCGTAACGTAGATTCTAAGAGGACAGGCGGACACTCCCAGCCACAGGCCTCTAAACAAAAACAACGGCGCGTTACCCTGGAAAACAAAACTCGCCTGCCAACTTTTTGATGGCAGATTGCAGGAGCCACTTGGTACTATCAAACCAGCCCAACTTGGCACTGGTGCCACCATGGGTCTGGTCACCATCCTGCCTATCGTAGCTTTTCAGGAGCCAGCCGGTCACTCCCAGCCATAGGCCCCCAGACAAATACCTCGGCCCGTTTCCCTGGCAAACAAAAGTAAGCTGCCCCGCTTCTGGATGGCAGATTGCAGGAGCCACATGGTACTATCAAACCAGGCCAACATGGCACTGGTGCCACCTTGGCTCTGGGAACCATCCTGCCTATCGTGGATTTTCAGGCGCCAGCCGGCCACTCTCAGCCATATGCCCCAAAACACAAACCACGGCCCTTTTCTCTGGTAAACAAAACTCAACTGCCCCTCTTCTGGATGGCAAATTGCAGGAGCCACTTGGTACTACGAAAACAGCCCGACTTGGCAGTGATGCCACCTTGGGTCAGGGAACCATCCTGCGTATCGATGTTTTTAAGGAGTCAGCCGGCAACGTCCAGCCATATACCCCCAAAAACACCCACGGAACTTTTCTCCAGCAAGCAAAAATCCGCTGCCCCGCGTCTGGATGGCAGATTGCAGGAGCTATTTAGTATTATCAAACCAGCCCGACTTGGCACTGGTGCCACCATCGGTCTGGTCACCATCCTGCCTATCGTAGCTTTTCAGGAGCCAGCCGGTCACTCTCAGCCATAGGCCCCAAACACAAACCACGGCCCTTTTCTCTGGAAAACAAAATTCAACTGCCCCTCTTCTGGATGGCAGATTGCAGGAGCTACTGGGTACTATGAAACCAGCCCGACTTGGCACTGGTGCCACCTTGGGTCTGGGAACCATGCTGCGTATCATGGATTTTCAGGAGCCAGCCGTCCACTGCCAGCCACAGGCCCCGAAACACAAACAACAGCCTTTTTCTCTGGCAAACAAAATTCAGCTGCCCCGCTTCTGGATGGCAGATTGCAGGAACCACTTGGTACTAACAAACCAGCCCGACTTGGCACTGGTGCCACCTTGGGTCTGGGAACCATCCTGCGTATCGTGGATTCTAAGGAGCCAGCTGGCCACTCCCAGCCACAGGCCCCAAAACACACACAACGGCGCTTTTCACTGGAAAACAAAACTCGCCTGCCAACTTTTTGATGGCAGATTGCAGGAGCCACTTGGTACTATCAAACCAGCCCAACTTGGCACTGGTGCCACCATGGGTCTGGTCACCATCCTGCCTATCGTAGCTTTTCAGGAGCCAGCCGGTCACTCCCAGCCATAGGCCCCCAGACACAAAGCTCGGACCGTTTCCCTGGCAAACAAAAGTAAGCTGCCCCGCTTCTGGATGGCAGATTGCAGGATCCACTTGTTATTATCAAACCAGCCCGACTTGGTACTGGTGCCACCTCTGGTCTGGGTACCATCCTGGGTATCGTGGATCCTAAGGAGCCAGCCGGCCACTCCCAGCCACAGGCCCCCAAACAAAAACAACGGCGATTTTCCCTGGAAAACAAAACTCGCCTGACAACTTTTTGATGGCAGATTGCAGGAACCACTTGGTACTATTAAACCAGCCCAACTTGGCACTGGTGCCACCTTGGGTCTGGGAACCATGCTGCGTATTGTGGATTCTAAGGAGCCAGCCGGCCACTCCAGCCACAGGCCCGCAGACACAAACAACGGCGCTTTTCCCTGGAAAACAAAACTCGCCTGCCAACATTTTGATGGCAGATTGCAGGAGCCACTTGGTACTATGAAATCAGCCGAACATGGCACTGGTGCCACCATGGGTCTGGTCACCATCCTGCCTATCGTAGCTTTTCAGGAGCCAGCCGGTCACTCCCAGCCATAGGCCCCCAGACACAAAGCTCGGCCCGTTTCCCTGGCAAACAGAAGTAAGCTGCCCCGCTTCTGGATGGTAGATTGCAGGAACCATTTGCTACAATCAAACCAGCCCAACTTGGCACTGGTGCCACCTCAGGTCTGGGAACCATCCTGCGTATTTTGGATTCTAAGGAGCCAGCCGGCCACTCCCAGCCACAGGCCCCCAAACACAAACAACGGCGCTTTTCCCTGGAAAACAAAACTCGCCTGCCAGCTTTTTGATGGCAGATTGCAGGAGCCACTTGGTACTATCAAACCAGCCCAACTTGGCACTGGTGCCACCATGGGTCTGGTCACCATCCTGCCTATCGTAGTTTCTCAGGAGCCAGCCGGTCACTCCCTGCCATAGGCCCCCAGACAAAACCTCGGCCCGTTTCCCTGGCAAACAAAAGTAAGCTGCCCCGCTTCTGGATGGCAGATTGCAGGACGCACTTGGTAGTATCCAACCAGCCCAACTTGGCACAGGTGCCACCTCAGGTCTGGGAACCATGCTGCGTATCGTGGATTCTAATTAGCCATCCGGCCACTCCCAGCCAGAGGCCCCCAAACAAAAACAACGGCGCTTTTCCCTGGATAACAAACTCGCCTGCCAACTTTTTGATGGCAGATTGCAGGAGCCACTTGGTACTATCAAACCAGCCCAACTTGGCACTGGTGCCACCATGGGTCTGGTCACCATCCTGCCTATCGTAGCTTTTCAGGAGACAGCCGGTCACTCCCAGCCATAGGCCCCCAGACAAAAACCTCGGCCCTTTTCCCTGGCAAACAAAAGTAAGTTAACCCGCTTCTGGATGGCAGATTGCAGGAGCCACTTTTCACCATCAAACTAGCCCGACTTGCCACTGGTGTCACCTCTGGTCTGGGAACCATCCTGCCTGTCGTGGATTCTAATTAGCCAGCCGGCCACTCCCAGCCACAGGCCCCCAAACACAAACAACGTCGCTTTTCCCTGGGAAACAAAACTCGCCTGCCAAGTTTTTGATGGCAGATTGCAGGAGCCACTTGGTACTATCAAACCAGCCAAACTTGACACTGGTGCCACCATGGGTCTGGTCACAATCCTGCCTATCGTAGCCTTTCAGGAGCCAGCCGGTCACTCCCAGCCATAGGCCCCCAGACACAAACCTCGGCCCGTTTCCCTGGCAAACAAAAGTAAGCTGCCCCGCTTCTGGATGGCAGATTGCAGGAAACACTTGGTACTATCAAACCAGCCCAACTTGGGACTGGTGCCACCTTGGGTCTGGGAACCATCCTGCGTATCGTGGATTCTAAGGAGCCAGCCGGCCACTCCCAGCCACAGGCCCCCAAACACAAACAACGACGCTTTTCCCTGGAAAACAAAACTCGCCTGCCAACTTTTTGATGGCAGATTGCAGGAACCACTTGGTACTATCAAACCAGCCCAACTTGGCACTGGTGCCACCTTGGGTCTGGGAACCATGCTGCGTATCGTGGATTCTAAGGAGCCAGCCGGCCACTCCAGCCACAGGCCCGCAGACAAAAACAACGGCGCTTTTCCCTGGAAAACAAAACTCGCCTGCCGACTTTTTGATGGCAGATTGCAGGAGCCACTTGGTACTATGAAATCAGCCGAACATGGCACTGGTGCCACCATGGGTCTGGTCACCATCCTGCCTATCGTAGCTTTTCAGGAGCCAGCCGGTCACTCCCAGCCATAGGCCCCCTGACACAAAGCTCGGCCCGTTTCCCTGGCAAACAAAAGTAAGCTGCCCCGCTTCTGGATGGCAGATTGCAGGACGCACTTGGTACTATAAAACCAGCCCGACTTGGCACTGGTGCCACCTCAGGTCTGGGAACCATCCTGCGTATCGTGGATTCTAAGGAGCCAGCCGGCCACTCCCAGCCACAGGCCCCCAAACACAAACAACGGCGCTTTTCCCTGGAAAACAAAACTCGCCTGCCGACATTTTGATGGCAGATTGCAGGAGCCACTTGGTACTATCAAACCAGCCCAACTTGGCACTGGTGCCACCATGGGTCTGGTCACCATCCTGCCTATCGTAGCTTTTCAGGAGCCAGCCGGTCACTCCCAGCCATAGGCCCCGAGACACAAAGCTCGGACCGTTTCCCTGGCAAACAAAAGTAAGTTATCCCGCTTCTGGATGGCAGATTGCAGGAGCCACTTTGCACCATCATACTAGCCCGACTTGGCACTGGTGCCACCTTGGGTCTGGGAACCATCCTGCGTATCGTGGATTCTAAGCAGCCAGCCGGCCACTCCCAGCCACAGGCCCCCAAACACAAACAACGGCGCTTTTCCCTGGAAAATAAAAACTCGCCTGCCAAATTTTGACGGCAGATTGCAGGAGCCACTTGGTACTATCAAACCAGCCCAACTTGGGACTGGTGCCACCATGGGTCTGGTCACCATCCTGCCTATCGTAGCTTTTCAGGAGCCAGCCGGTCACTCCCAGCCATAGGCCCCCAGACAAAAACCTCGGCCCGTTTCCCTGGCAAACAAAAGTAAGCTACCCCGCTTCTGGATGGCAGATTGCAGGAGCCACTTTGCACCATCAAACTAGCCCGTCTTGGCACTGGTGCCACCTCTGGTCTGGGAACCATCCTGCGTATCGTGGATTCTAATTAGCCAGCCGGCCACTCCCTACCACAGGCCCCCAAACACAAACAACGGCGCTTTTCCCTGGAAAACAAAACTCGCCTACCAACTATTTGATGGCAGATTACAGGAGCCACTTGGTACTATCAAACCAGCCCAACTTGGCACTGGTGCCACCATGGGTCTGGTCACCATCCTGCCTATCGTAACTTTTCAGGAGCCAGCCGGTCACTCCCAGCCATAGGTCCCCAGTCACAAACCTCGGCCCCTTTCCCTGGCAAACAAAAGTAAGCTGCCCCGCTTCTGGATGGCAGATTGCAGGAGCCACTTGGTACTATCAAACCAGCCCGACTTGGCACTGGTGCCACCTCTGGTCTGGGACCCATCCTGCGTATCGTGGATTCTAAGGAGCCAGTCGGCCACTCCCAGCCACAGGCCCCCAAACACAAACAACGGCCCGTTTCCGTGGCAAACAAAAGTAAGCTGCCCCGTTTCTGGATGGCAGATTGCAGGAACCACTTGGCAGTATCAAACCAGCACAACTTGGCACTGGTGGCACCTCTTGTCTGGTAACCATGATGCGTATCGTGGTTTCTAAGGAGCCAACCGGGCACTCCCAACCACAGGTCCCCAAACACAAACAATGGCGCTTTTCCCTGGAAAACAAAACTCGCCTGCCAACTTTTTGATGGCAGATTGCAGGAGCCACTTGGTACTATCAAACCAGCCCAACTTGGCACTGGTGCCACCATGGGTCTGGTCACCATCCTGCCTATCGTAGCTTTTCAGGAGCCAGCCGGTCACTCCCAGCCATAGGCCCCGAGACAGAAAGCCCGGCCCGTTTCCCTGGCAAACAAAAGTAAGCTGCCCCGCTTCTGGATGGCAGATTGCAGGAGCCACTTTGTACTATCAAACCAGCCCGACTTGGCACTGGTGCCACCTCTGGTCTGGGAACCATGCTGCGTATCGTGGATTTTAAGGAGCCAGTCGGCCACTCCCAGCCATACGCCTCCAAACACAAACAACGGTCCATTTCCCTGGCAAAAAAAAGTAAGCTGCCCCGCTTCTGGATGTCAGATTGCAGGAACCACTTGTTGCCAAGTTGGGGTGGTTTGATAGTACCAAGTGGCTCCTGCAATCTGCCATCAAAAAGTTGGCAAGCGAGTTTTGTTTTCCAGGGAAAAGCGCCGTTGTTTGTGTTTGGGGGCCTGTGGCTGGGAGTGGCCAGCTGTCTCCTTAGAATCCACGATACGCAGGATGGGTCCCAGACCAGAGGTGGCACCAGTGCCAAGTCGGGCTGGTTTGATGGTGCAAAGTGACTCCTGCAATCTGCCATCCAGAAGCGGGGTAGCTTACTTTTGTGTGCCAGGGAAACGGGTAGAGCTTTGTGTCTGGGGGCCTATGGCTGGGAGTGACCGGCTGGCTCCTTAAAAAGATCGATACGCAGGATTGTTCCCTGACCCAAGGTGGCATCACTGCCAAGTCGGGCTGTTTTCGTAGTACCAAGTGCGTCCTGCAATTTGCCATCCAGAAGAGGGGCAGTTGAGTTTTGTTTGCCAGAGCAAAGGGCCGTGGTATGTGTTTGGGGGCATATGGCTGAGAGTGGCCGGCTGGCCCCTGAAAATCCACGATAGGCAGGATGGTTCCCAGAGCCAAGGTGGCACCAGTGCCATGTTGGCCTGGTTTGATAGTACCATGTGGCTGCTGTAATCTGCCATCCAGAAGCGGGACAGCTTACTTTTGTTTGCCAGGGAAACGGGCCGAGATATTTGTCTGGGGGCCTATGGCTGGGAGTGACTGGCTGGCTCCTGAAAAGCTACGATAGGCAGGATGGTGACCAGACCCATGGTGGCACCAGTACCAAGTTGGGCTGGTTTGATAGTACCAAGTGGCTCCTGCAATATGCCATCAAAAATTTGGCAGGCGAGTTTTGTTTTCCAGGGAAAAGCGCCGTTGTTTGTGTTTGGGGGCCTGTGGCTCAGAGTGGCCGGGTGGCTGCTTAGAATCCACGATACGCAGCATGGTTCCCAGACCCAAGGTGGCACCAGTGCCAAGTCGGGCTGGTTTGACACTACCAAGTGGCTCCTGCAATCTGCCATCCAGAATCGGGGTAGCTTACTTTTGTTTGCCAGGGAAACGGGCCGAAATATTTGTCTGGGGGCCTATGGCTGGGAGTGACCGGCTGGCTCCTGAAATGCTACAATAGGCAGGATGGTTCCCAGACCCATAGTGGCACCAGTGCCAAGTTGGGCTGGTTTGATAGTACCAAGTGGCTCCTGCAATCTGCCATCAAATGTTTGGCAGGCGAGTTTTGTTTTCCAGGGAAAAGCACCGTTGTGTGTGTTTTGGGGCCTGTGGCTGGGAGTGGCCAGCTGGCTCCTTAGAATCCACGATACGCAGGATGGTTCCCAGACCCAAGGTGGCACCAGTGCCAAGTCGGGCTGGGTTGTTAGTACCAAGTGGTTCCTGCAATCTGCCATCCAGAAGCGGGGCAGCTGAATTTTGTTTGCCAGAGAAAAAGGCTGTTGTTTGTGTTTCGGGGCCTGTGGCTGGCAGTGGACGGCTGGCTCCTGAAAATCCATGATACGCAGCATGGTTCCCAGACCCAAGGTGGCACCAGTGCCAAGTCGGGCTGGTTTGATACTACCAAGTGCGTCCTGCAATCTGCCATCCAGAAGCGAGGCAGCTTAATTTTGTTTGCCAGGGAAACGGGCCGTGGGTTTTGTTTGGGGGCCTATGGCTGAGAGTGGCCGGCTGGCTCCTGAAAATCCACGCTAGGCAGCATGGTTCCCAGATGCAAGGTGGCACCAGTGCCAAGTCGGGCTGGTTTGATGGTGCAAAGTGGCTCCTGCAATCTGCCATCCAGAAGCGGGGCAGCTGATTTTTGTTTGCCAGAGAAAAATTCCGTGGATTGTTTTTGGGGGCATATTGCTGGGAGTGGCCGGCTGGCTCCTTAAAATGCTCGATACGCATGATGGTTCCCAGGCCCAAGGTGTCACCACTACCAAGTCGGCCTGCGGTTTTAGTATCAAGTTCATCCTGCAATTTGCCATCCAGAAGAGGGGCAGTTGAGTTTTGTTTGCCAGAGAAACGGGCCGAGGTTTCTGTTTGGGGACATATGGCTGAGAGTGGCCGGCTGGCCCCTGAATATCCACGATACACAGCATGGTTCCCAGATCCAAGGTGGCACCAGTGCCAAGTTGGGCTGGTTTGATAGTCCCAAGTGTCTCCTGCAATCTGCCATCCAGAAGCGGGGCAGCTTACTTTTGTTTGCCAGAGAAATAGGCCTAGGTTTTTGTCTGGGGGCCTGTGGCTAGGAGTGGCCGGCTGGCTCCTTAGAATCCACGATACGCAGGATGTTTCCCAGACCCAAGGTGGCACCAGTGCCAAGTCGGGCTGGTTTGATAGTACCAAGTGGCTCCTGCAAACTCCATCAAAATGTTGGCAGACGTGTTTTGTTTTCCAGGCAACAGCGCCGTTGATTTTGTTTGGGGACCTGTGGCTGGGAGTGGCCGGCTGGCTCCTTAGAATCCACGATACGCAGGATGGTTCCCAGACCCAAGGTGGCACCAGTGCCAAGTCGGGCTGGTTTGATTACACCAAGTGGCTCCTGCAATCTGCCATCCAGAAGTGAGGCAGCTAAGTTTTGTTTGCCAGAAAAAAGGGCCGTGGTTTTTGTTGGGGGCCTGTGGCTGGGAGTAGCCGGCTGGCTCCTTAAAATCCACGATAGGCTGGATGGTTCCCAGACCCAAGGTGGCACTAGTGCCAAGTCGGGCTGGTTTGATAGTACCAAGTGGCTCCTGCAATCTGCCATCCAGAAGCGGTGCAGTTGAGTTTTGTTTGCCAGAGAAAAGGGCCGTGGGTTGTGTTTGGGGGCATATGGCTGGGAGTGGCCGGCTGTCTCATTAAAAAGATCGATACGCAGGATGGTTCCCAGACCCAAGGTGGCACCAGTGCCAAGTCGGGCTGTTTTTATAGTACCAAGTGCGTCCTGCAATTTGCCATCCAGAAGAGGGGCAGTGGAGTTTTGTTTGCCAGAGAATAGCGCCGTTGTTTGTGTTTGGGGGCTTGTGGCTGGGAGTGGCCGACTGGCGCCTTAGAATCTGTGTTACGCAGCATGGTTCCCAGACCAGAGGTGGCACCAGTGCCAAGTTGGGCTGGTTTGATAGTACCAAGTGGCTCCTGCAATCTGCCATCCAGAAGTGGGGCAGCTTACTTTTGTTTGCCAGGGAAACGGGCCGAGGTTTGTGACTGGGGACCTATGGCTGGGAGTGACCGGCTGGCTCCTGAAAAGCTACGATAGGCAGGATGGTGACCAGACCCATGGTGGCACCAGTGCCAAGTTGGGCTGGTTTGATAGTACCAAGTGTCTCCTGCAATCTGCCATCAAAAAGTTGTCAGGCGAGTTTTGTTTTCCAGGGAAAAGCGCCGTTGTTTGTATTTGGGGGCCTGTGGCTGGGAGTGGCCGGCTGGCTCCTTTGAACCCACGATACGCAGGATGGTTCCCAGACCCAAGGTGGCACCAGTGCCAAGTCGGGCTGGTTTGATACTACCAAGTGCGTCCTGCAATCTGCCATCCAGAAGCGGGGCAGCTTAATTTTGTTTGCCAGGGAAACGGGCCGTGGGTTTTGTTTGGGGGCCTATGGCTGAGAGTGGCCGGCTGGCTCCTGAAAATCCACGCTAGGCAGCATGGTTCCCAGATGCAAGGTGGCACCAGTGCCAAGTCTGGCTGGTTTGATGGTGCAAAGTGGCTCCTGCAATCTGCCATCCAGAAGCGGGGCAGCTGATTTTTGTTTGCCAGAGAAAAATTCCGTGGATTGTTTTTGGGGGCATATTGCTGGGAGTGGCCGGCTGGCTCCTTAAAATGCTCGATACGCATGATGGTTCCCAGGTCCAAGGTGTCACCACTACCAAGTCGGCCTGCGGTTTTAGTATCAAGTTCATCCTGCAATTTGCCATCCAGAAGAGGGGCAGTTGAGTTTTGTTTGCCAGAGAAACGGGCCGAGGTTTCTGTTTGGGGACATATGGCTGAGAGTGGCCGGCTGGCCCCTGAATATCCACGATACACAGCATGGTTCCCAGATCCAAGGTGGCACCAGTGCCAAGTTGGGCTGGTTTGATAGTACCAAGTGTCTCCTGCAATCTGCCATCCAGAAGCGGGGCAGCTTACTTTTGTTTGCCAGAGAAATAGGCCTAGGTTTTTGTCTGGGGGCCTGTGGCTAGGAGTGGCCGGCTGGCTCCTAAGAATCCACGATACGCAGGATGTTTCCCAGACCCAAGGTGGCACCAGTGCCAAGTCGGGCTGGTTTGATAGTACCAAGTGGCTCCTGCAAACTCCATCAAAAAGTTGGCAGGCGTGTTTTGTTTTCCAGGGAACAGCGCCGTTGATTTTGTTTGGGGGCCTGTGGCTGGGAGTGGCCGGCTGGCTTCTTAGAATCCACGATACGCAGGATGGTTCCCAGACCCAAGGTGGCACCAGTGCCAAGTCGGGCTGGTTTGATTACACCAAGTGGCTCCTGCAATCTGCCATCCAGAAGTGAGGCAGCTAAGTTTTGTTTGCCAGAAAAAAGGGCCGTGGTTTTTGTTGGGGGCCTGTGGCTGGGAGTGGCCGGCTGGCTCCTTAGAATCCACCATACGCAGGATGGTTCCCAGACCCAAGGTGGCACCAGTGCCAAGTCGGGCTGGTTTGATAGTACCAAGTGGCTCCTGCAATCTGCCATCCAGAAGCGGTGCAGTTGAGTTTTGTTTGCCAGAGAAAAGGGCCGTGGGTTGTGTTTGGGGGCATATGGCTGGGAGTGGCCGGCTGTCTCATTAAAAAGACCGATACGCAGGATGGTTCCCAGACCCAAGGTGGCACCAGTGCCAAGTCGGGCTGTTTTTATAGTACCAAGTGCGTCCTGCAATTTGCCATCCAGAAGAGGGGCAGTGGAGTTTTGTTTGCCAGAGAATAGCGCCGTTGTTTGTGTTTGGGAGCTTGTGGCTGGGAGTGGCCGACTGGCGCCGTAGAATCTGTGTTACGCAGCATGGTTCCCAGACCAGAGGTGGCACCAGTGCCAAGTTGGGCTGGTTTGATAGTACCAAGTGTCTCCTGCAATCTGCCATCCAGAAGCGGGGCAGCTTACTTTTGTTTGCCAGGGAAACGGGCCGAGGTTTGTGACTGGGGACCTATGGCTGGGAGTGACCGGCTGGCTCCTGAAAAGCTACGATAGGCAGGATGGTGACCAGACCCATGGTGGCACCAGTGCCAAGTTGGGCTGGTTTGATAGTACCAAGTGGCTCTGGCAATCTGCCATCAAATAGTTGTCAGGCGAGTTTTGTTTTCCAGGGAAAAGCGCCGTTGTTTGTATTTGGGGCCTGTGGCTGGGAGTGGCCGGCTGGCTCCTTTGAACCCACAATACGCAGGATGGTTCCCAGACCCAAGGTGGCACCAGTGCCAAGTCGGGCTGGTTTGATACTACCAAGTGCGTCCTGCAATCTGCCATCCAGAAGCGGGGCAGCTTAATTTTGTTTGCCAGGGAAACGGGCCGTGGGTTTTGTTTGGGGGCCTATGGCTGAGAGTGGCCGGCTGGCTCCTGAAAATCCACGCTAGGCAGCATGGTTCCCAGATGCAAGGTGGCACCAGTGCCAAGTCGGGCTGGTTTGATGGTGCAAAGTGGCTCCTGCAATCTGCCATCCAGAAGCGGGGCAGTTGATTTTTGTTTGCCAGAGAAAAATTCCGTGGATTGTTTTTGGGGGCATATTGCTGGGAGTGGCCGGCTGGCTCCTTAAAATGCTCGATACGCATGATGGTTCCCAGGCCCAAGGTGTCACCACTACCAAGTCGGCCTGCGGTTTTAGTATCAAGTTCATCCTGCAATTTGCCATCCAGAAGAGGGGCAGTTGAGTTTTGTTTGCCAGAGAAACGGGCCGAGGTTTCTGTTTGGGGACATATGGCTGAGAGTGGCCGGCTGGCCCCTGAATATCCACGATACACAGCATGGTTCCCAGATCCAAGGTGGCACCAGTGCCAAGTTGGGCTGGTTTGATAGTACCAAGTGTCTCCTGCAATCTGCCATCCAGAAGCGGGGCAGCTTACTTTTGTTTGCCAGAGAAATAGGCCTAGGTTTTTGTCTGGGGGCCTGTGGCTAGGAGTGGCCGGCTGGCTCCTAAGAATCCACGATACGCAGGATGTTTCCCAGACCCAAGGTGGCACCAGTGCCAAGTCGGGCTGGTTTGATAGTACCAAGTGGCTCCTGCAAACTCCATCAAAAAGTTGGCAGGCGTGTTTTGTTTTCCAGGGAACAGCGCCGTTGATTTTGTTTGGGGACCTGTGGCTGGGAGTGGCCGGCTGGCTCCTTAGAATCCACGATACGCAGGATGGTTCCCAGACCCAAGGTGGCACCAGTGCCAAGTCGGGCTGGTTTGATTACACCAAGTGGCTCCTGCAATCTGCCATCCAGAAGTGAGGCAGCTAAGTTTTGTTTGCCAGAAAAAAGGGCCGTGGTTTTTGTTGGGGGCCTGTGGCTGGGAGTGGCCGGCTGGCTCCTTAGAATCCACCATACGCAGGATGGTTCCCAGACCCAAGGTGGCACCAGTGCCAAGTCGGGCTGGTTTGATAGTCCCAAGTGGCTCCTGCAAACTGCCATCCAGAAGCGGGGCAGCTGAGTTTTGTTTGCCAGGGAAATGGGCCGTTGTTTGTGTTTGGGGGCCTGTGGCTGGGAGTGTTCGGCTGGTTCCTGAATATGTACGATACGCAGGATGGTTCCCAGACCCAAGGTGGCACCAGTGCCAAGTCGGGCTGGTTTGATGGTGCAAAGTGGCTCCTGCAATCTGCCCTCCAGACGCGGGGCAGCGGATTTTTGTTTCCATGAGAAATGGTCCGTGGTTTGTTTTTGGGGGTATATGGCTGGGCCTGGCCGGCTGGCTCCTTAAAAAGCTCGATATGCAGGATGGTTCCCTGACACAAGGTGGCACCAGTGCCACGTCGGGCGGTTTTCGTAGTACAAAGTGCGTCCTAAAATTTGCCATCCAGAAGAGGGGCAGTTGAGTTTTGTTTGCCAGAGAAAAGGGCCGTGGTTTGTTTTTGGGGGCATATGGCTGAGAGTGGCTGGCTGGCCCCTGAAAATCCACGATACACAGGATGGTTCCCAGATCCAAGGTGGCACCTGTGCCAAGTCGGGCTGATTTGATAGTACTAAGTAGCTCCTGCAATCTGCCATCCAGAAGCGGGGCAGCTTACTTTTGTTTGCCAGGGAAACGGGCCGAGGTTTGTGTTTGCGGGCCTATGGCTGAGAGTGACCGGCTGGCTCCTGAAAAGCTACAATAGGCAGGATGGTGACCAGACCCATGGTGGCACCAGTGCCAAGTTGGGCTGGTTTGATAGTACCAAGTGGTTCCTGCAATCTGCCATCCAGAAGCAGGGCAGCTGAGTTTTGTTTGCCAGAGAAAAGGGCCTTGGTTTGTGTTTGGGGGCATATGGCTGGGTGTGGCCAGCTGGCTCCTTAAAATGCACGATATGCAACATGGCTCCCAGACCCAAGGTGGCACCAGTGCCAAGTTGGGCTGGTTTGATAGTACCAAGTGGCTCCTGCAATCTTCCATGATCACGTGGAGAAATACTTTCTGGTTTCAGCCTCATGCTCTTTCTTCTCTCCCTCAACTTCTCTATCACCTCTCATCTGGTTCACATGCGCTGTCTTCAAGGTCCACAGGCTACTTTTCACAGAATCTTCTGGCCTGATGAAGTAAGAATGATGAATAGAACAGAGCTGGGATCTATTTTCCAGTTTGGATAAAATGCATTCTGCACACAAATCCAAGGAGAACGTGCTGCCCCGATGCCCAGAAAATCTTTCACTCCTGCTAGTGTTCTACGTCAACCGCAACTTAGTCTGAAAGAAAAGCTTTTTCTCTGAGAGCATCTGAGAGGTTTGCATGAAGCACTGATATCTGACATATGCAATTTTGAATAGGAGAGGAAAAAGAAAATGGCAAGGAGTTTTTAATTTTAGTGGTTTCAATTTTAATTTCCGTGCACTTTTTCAAAACTTGTCAGCTCAAATGCCCATCAACATCTTTTAGTCATCTGTAAGTCAGTATTCATATAAAATGTGCTTCAAATCCAAAGAATTTCAAATTTGCACTCCAAGCTTCTATGCCTAGATTTATGATTTCCTACACATATTAGATGAAAGGAAGGCCTTTTTTACTGTGGGAGTGCTGGAACACTGGAACAGGTTGCCCAGAGAAGTTGTGGGTGTCCCATCCCTGAAAGTATTCAAGGTCACCTTGGACGGGGCTTGGAGCAGCAACAAAGGAGAAGCTTGATGGTAGAGAAACAAAGTCGGACTATAGAAGAAACTCGGATTGAAGTATAGGATCAAGTTTTCTCTCAGCTCTTGGGGTAAATTCAAAGTTGTACAAAATGACATTTATCTGTGCTATTCACTACTGTAACAGAAAGTTTCATGAAAACTGTACAGAAGATAGTAAATTTTAAAAGAGATAAGAATTACAGCATAAAATCCATGGGATAGGTTACAACATGAGACACTCTCTAAGAGAAAATCTCTTTGTTTCAGCACTTCATCGGGGTAAGATTTCATGAAGTGCCAAAGAAGGCGGCAAAATATCATTCGGGACATTATTTACTGGAATTCAGCCTGGCCATTAGTAGGAACTGCCTTTGAACATATCATGTAGATATACCACACACACTTTCCCTTCACTGAAAAATTACTGTTTACAACAAATAAGCAATTGACGATCAAAATTGATTGAAAGCATCTTAAACATGTCAAGTATTTCATTGTAGATGATCTGTGATCCAAATGCTTCTTCCACCTTCGAGAGGGACAGAAGAATTCTTCCATATCATGATGGTTTAAAATTGTATCAACCAATGTTTTCTGCTGAAAAGATATCATCTATTTTTTTCTATTTTTGGAAGAAAATATTCCTAGACATACAACAGGTGAGAACTAAGTAATTTTAAAGAAACAAATGAAATGAAAATATTCTGTAAATAGAATGAAATGAAAAGCTGTGTTTTAAATAGGAGCTAAATATTAAACAGAATTTTTGTACCAGGCATTTGAATTACTGCACCAGCTCTTTTGCCCATCAAGAGAGGCATTTAGCATTTCAGTCTTTTCCAAGGTGTTCATGATCTGCTATGCTGATCTCTGTGTGTGCCTAGGTGTGTGTGGAGGGGGGGGCATATGAAGGGGAGTGTGTATGTTTGCTTTACAATTGTTGTGGCAGATTCATGCCTCAGCTCCACATTTTGTTTTAAAAAGGTCACACCGAGTGGATATGAAGTTTACTATCAACAAGAGATCGATTCCCAAATCATCCATTTGACTCTCCCTTATAAATCATGTGCTTTGTTGCATATTTTATCAAATATACTTTCAAGCCAGATGGAGGAAGGAGGATGTGGGAATCCCTCCACCATCTTGCAACTTTTATGTAAGTAGGTTTTCAAGAAAATCATCATTTCTCTTTTAAATATGTCTGGAACAGGCATGATGGTAGTGTCAACCTGTTGGAGTTTTTGTTGCTGGAAGAAGTTGTACAAAAGGATTGGTTTTTACATTGACCAGTTACTGAATCAAGCGCAGGAATACATTGGAAATTTAGCTGGGGGTTCCTTTTCCCAGCAGACTACTTCTAGAACGAGCTTGTACACTGAAGCTGACTCTTTTGCTCTCTTTTTGTTTCTTTCCTATTTTCTTGGCTTCTTTGCCACTATCTAGACAATTTTGGAACTTTGTTCCCAACTAAAATGGTTTCAATAGTCTGATTGTGATCATACATTTTTACAAGGAATTTTTAAAATCTTTCCTCGAGTCCAGAAAGTCAAGGACTTAGATCTTTTTCTTCCCTTATCAATATTGCCATGAAATTGATAAATAAAGACCAACTCTTTATTTTTGTTTTTAACCCACGTAGATAATTCCCATCCATTAATCCATTTTGTGGACCAATAGCTGCCATTCTGATGGAAGCTGTCACTTCTTAACAATAGGCATTCTGTGACTATGTTGACTGCACTTTGGGTGAAGATCCTAACTGGTCTTAGATATACATAGGGAGAAATTTGCTCAGCCAGTGTCAGTCTTAAGCATGCGTATCAGAAGATCTTTCTAGAGCTGGGAATTTTCCCATGAAAGGGATTCAGTTAGGGAAGAGACACTTGTGCCAGAGTTTTACATTCTTCTTGAACACTGCTTAAGGAACTTAGATGCCATGTCCATTTGGATCTCTGTCTGCACAGAACTTTGTCATGCCAGCGCTTTGAAATGCATCTTGAAGAGAATTCACTAGCACAGAATGAAAGAGAGTGGAAGGGGTTGGTGGGGCTAACCAGGCCCAACCCCCCTGCCTAAACCAGGATACCTAGAGCCTCTTGCCCAGGATTCTATCTGGGTGTACTTTTAATGTCTTCAAAGATCCAGGCTCCACAATCTTTCTGGGCAGTCTGTGCCGTGGTTCAGTCACCCTGACAGTAAAGAAACATTTACTGATGTTCAAAGGCAATCTCCTGTATTTCAGTGTGTGCCCACTGCCTCTTGTCTTTTCCCTCAGCATCACTGAAAAGACACTGATTCCCTCCCCTTTGCACTATTGCTTCCATATGTATGTGTGATGCCATGTAGAGGTATGTCAAAAACCTCCCTGAAGCCCAGGCAGATAATATTCCCTTCATCTACCAGTCAAGTTGATTCATCAGAGGAGTTTAAAGTGATGTTCAGCATGAAATTCCCCTGAAAAATCATGCTAACTACATTATTTGGTCATCTGTCATGTGCCTGGCAAGGATTTCCAGGAAGAGCTGCTTCATCAACTTCCTGGGGATAAAAAAGAGGCTGGCTGGTTTGTACTATGGCGAGTCCTCTTAATTGCCTTTTTTGAAGATGGGTGTCATTTGCTAACATCCACTCTTTAGCTCCTCTTCTCATCTACACCTCGGCAAAAAGCTTTTCCACTATGTCTGGCTAGGAAAAACTGTGCCAGCACAGAAAACATCTCCCATCGTGTTCTAGAAGTTGCACGGATGTCTGCCAAGTGTTTGGCAGGAAGAAAAGAAAAGTTGTCCAAAACAGCTTCCAATCGAATGTTCCTGTGATTGGAAAAGTCAGGAGAGTGCAAAGGTACTGTTTTCTATCAGTTGGCAAAGTGCGCACACAATCCCAGTGTTGTACAGCTTGCTTCTTCACCTTCCCGAAGCTGCCGCTCTCGCCGGCTGCCGGAGCCCAAGAAGCGGCTTCTTCGCGCAAAGACGATTGTGCCGCTCACAGTGCTCTCCTTAGCGCGGCTTCTGCCGAAAGACGCCCGGCAGCGGCTCTTACCTCCGGAGAGCATCCTACCTTCGTCTTTAGCTCCTCTTCTCATCTACACCTCGGCAAAACGCTTTTCCACTATGTCTGGCTAGGAAAAACTGTGCCAGCACAGAAAACATCTCCCATCGTGTTCTCGAAGTTGCACGGATGTCTGCCAAGTGTTTGGCAGGAAGAAAAGAAAAGTTGTCCAAAACAGCTTCCAATCGAATGTTCCTGTGATTGGAAAAGTCAGGAGAGTGCAAAGGTACTGTTTTCTATCAGTTGGCAAGGTGCGCACACAATCCCAGTGTTGTACAGCTTGCTTCTTCACCTTCCCGAAGCTGCCGCTCTCGCCGGCTGCCGGAGCCCAAGAAGCAGCTTCTTCGCGCAAAGACGATTGTGCCGCTCACAGTGCTCTCCTTAGCGCGGCTTCTGCCGAAAGACGCCCGGCAGCGGCTCTTACCTCCGGAGAGCATCCTACCTTCGTCTTTCGCGTCTTTTGTAGTCTACATCTTAGCAAAACGCTTCTCCACTATGTCTGGCTAGGAAAAACTGTGCCAGCACAGAAAACATCTCCCATCGTGTTCTAGAAGTTGCACGGATGTCTGCCAAGTGTTTGGCAGGAAGAAAAGAAAAGTTGTCCAAAACAGCTTCCAATCGAATGTTCCTGTGATTGGAAAAGTCAGGAGAGTGCAAAGGTACTGTTTTCTATCAGTTGGCAAGGTGCGCACACAATCCCAGTGTTGTACAGCTTGCTTCTTCACCTTCCCGAAGCTGCCGCTCTCGCCGGCTGCCGGAGCCCAAGAAGCGGCTTCTTCGCGCAAAGACGATTGTGCCGCTCACAGTGCTCTCCTTAGCGCGGCTTCTGCCGAAAGACGCCCGGCAGCGGCTCTTACCTCCGGAGAGCATCCTACCTTCGTCTTTCGCGTCTTTTGTAGTCTACATCTTAGCAAAACGCTTTTCCACTATGTCTGGCTAGGAAAAACTGTGCCAGCACAGAAAACATCTCCCATCGTGTTCTAGAAGTTGCACGGATGTCTGCCAAGTGTTTGGCAGGAAGAAAAGAAAAGTTGTCCAAAACAGCTTCCAATCGAATGTTCCTGTGATTGGAAAAGTCAGGAGAGTGCAAAGGTACTGTTTTCTATCAGTTGGCAAGGTGCGCACACAATCCCAGTGTTGTACAGCTTGCTTCTTCACCTTCCCGAAGCTGCCGCTCTCGCCGGCTGCCGGAGCCCAAGAAGCGGCTTCTTCGCGCAAAGACGATTGTGCCGCTCACAGTGCTCTCCTTAGCGCGGCTTCTGCCGAAAGACGCCCGGCAGCGGCTCTTACCTCCGGAGAGCATCCTACCTTCGTCTTTCGCGTCTTTTGTAGTCTACATCTTAGCAAAACGCTTTTCCACTATGTCTGGCTAGGAAAAACTGTGCCAGCACAGAAAACATCTCCCATCGTGTTCTAGAAGTTGCACGGATGTCTGCCAAGTGTTTGGCAGGAAGAAAAGAAAAGTTGTCCAAAACAGCTTCCAATCGAATGTTCCTGTGATTGGAAAAGTCAGGAGAGTGCAAAGGTACTGTTTTCTATCAGTTGGCAAGGTGCGCACACAATCCCAGTGTTGTACAGCTTGCTTCTTCACCTTCCCGAAGCTGCCGCTCTCGCCGGCTGCCGGAGCCCAAGAAGCGGCTTCTTCGCGCAAAGACGATTGTGCCGCTCACAGGGCTCTCCTTAGCGCGGCTTCTGCCGAAAGACGCCCGGCAGCGGCTCTTAACTCCGGAGAGCATCCTACCTTCGTCTTTCGCGTCTTATGTAGTCTACATCTTAGCAAAACGCTTTTCCACTATGTCTGGCTAGGAAAAACCGTGCCAGCCCAGAAAACATCTCCCATCGTTTTCTAGAAGTTGCAGATATGTCTGCCAAGTGTTTGGCAGGAAGAAAAGAAAAGTTGTCCAAAACAGCTTCCAATCGAATGTTCCTGTGATTGGAAGAGTCAGGAGAGTGCAAAGGTACTGTTTTCTATCAGTTGGCAAGGTGCGCACACAATCCCAGTGTTGTACAGCTTGCTTCTTCACTTTCCCGAAGCTGCCACTCTCAGGAGGTAAGAGCCGCTGCCTTCTTTCGGCAGAAGCCGCGCTAAGGGGAGCACTGTGAGCGGCACAATCGTCTTTGCGCGAAGAAGCCGCTTCTTGGGCTCCGGCAGCCGGCGAGAGCGGCAGCTTCGGGAAGGTGAAGAAGCAAGCTGTACAACACTGGGATTGTGTGCGCACCTTGCCAACTGATAGAAAACAGTACCTTTGCACTCTCCTGACTTTTCCAATCACAGGAACATTCGATTGGAAGCTGTTTTGGACAACTTTTCTTTTCTTCCTGCCAAACACTTGGCAGACATCCGTGCAACTTCTAGAACACGATGGGAGATGTTTTCTGTGCTGGCACAGTTTTTCCTAGCCAGACATAGTGGAAAAGCGTTTTGCTAAGATGTAGACTACAAAAGACGCGAAAGACGAAGGTAGGATGCTCTCCGGAGGTAAGAGCCGCTGCCGGGCGTCTTTCGGCAGAAGCCGCGCTAAGGAGAGCCCTGTGAGCGGCACAATCGTCTTTGCGCGAAGAAGCCGCTTCTTGGGCTCCGGCAGCCGGCGAGAGCGGCAGCTTCGGGAAGGTGAAGAAGCAAGCTGTACAACACTGGGATTGTGTGCGCACCTTGCCAACTGATAGAAAACAGTACCTTTGCACTCTCCTGACTTTTCCAATCACAGGAACATTCGATTGGAAGCTGTTTTGGACAACTTTTCTTTTCTTCCTGCCAAACACTTGGCAGACATCCGTGCAACTTCTAGAACACGATGGGAGATGTTTTCTGTGCTGGCACAGTTTTTCCTAGCCAGACATAGTGGAAAAGCTTTTTGCCGAGGTGTAGACTACATAAGACGCGAAAGACGAAGGTAGGATGCTCTCCGGAGGTAAGAGCCGCTGCCGGGCGTCTTTCGGCAGAAGCCGCGCTAAGGAGAGCCCTGTGAGCGGCACAATCGTCTCTGCGCGAAGAAGCCGCTTCTTCGGTTCCGGGAGCCGGCGAGAGCGGCAGCTTCGGGAAGGTGAAGAAGCAAGCTGTACAACACTGGGATTGTGTGCGCACCTTGCCAACTGATAGAAAACAGTACCTTTGCACTCTCCTGACTTTTCCAATCACAGGAACATTCGATTGGAAGCTGTTTTGGACAACTTTTCTTTTCTTCCTGCCAAACACTTGGCAGACATCCGTGCAACTTCTAGAACACGATGGGAGATGTTTTCTGTGCTGGCACAGTTTTTCCTAGCCAGACATAGTGGAAAAGCGTTTTGCTAAGATGTAGACTACAAAAGACGCGAAAGACGAAGGTAGGATGCTCTCCGGAGGTAAGAGCCGCTGCCGGGCGTCTTTCGGCAGAAGCCGCGCTAAGGAGAGCACTGTGAGCGGCACAATCGTCTTTGCGCGAAGAAGCCGCTTCTTGGGCTCCGGCAGCCGGCGAGAGCGGCAGCTTCGGGAAGGTGAAGAAGCAAGCTGTACAACACTGGGATTGTGTGCGCACCTTGCCAACTGATAGAAAACAGTACCTTTGCACTCTCCTGACTTTTCCAATCACAGGAACATTCGATTGGAAGCTGTTTTGGACAACTTTTCTTTTCTTCCTGCCAAACACTTGGCAGACATCCGTGCAACTTCTAGAACACGATGGGAGATGTTTTCTGTGCTGGCACAGTTTTTCCTAGCCAGACATAGTGGAAAAGCGTTTTGCCGAGGTGTAGATGAGAAGAGGAGCTAAAGACGAAGGTAGGATGCTCTCCGGAGGTAAGAGCCGCTGCCGGGCGTCTTTCGGCAGAAGCCGCGCTAAGGAGAGCACTGTGAGCGGCACAATCGTCTTTGCGCGAAGAAGCCGCTTCTTGGGCTCCGGCAGCCGGCGAGAGCGGCAGCTTCGGGAAGGTGAAGAAGCAAGCTGTACAACACTGGGATTGTGTGCGCACCTTGCCAACTGATAGAAAACAGTACCTTTGCACTCTCCTGACTTTTCCAATCACAGGAACATTCGATTGGAAGCTGTTTTGGACAACTTTTCTTTTCTTCCTGCCAAACACTTGGCAGACATCCGTGCAACTTCTAGAACACGATGGGAGATGTTTTCTGTGCTGGCACAGTTTTTCCTAGCCAGACATAGTGGAAAAGCGTTTTGCCGAGGTGTAGATGAGAAGAGGAGCTAAAGAGTGGATGTTAGCAAATGACACCCATCTTCAAAAAAGGCAATTAAGAGGACTCGCCATAGTACAAACCAGCCAGCCTCTTTTTTATCCCCAGGAAGTTGATGAAGCAGCTCTTCCTGGAAATCCTTGCCAGGCACATGACAGATGACCAAATAATGTAGTTAGCATGATTTTTCAGGGGAATTTCATGCTGAACATCACTTTAAACTCCTCTGATGAATCAACTTGACTGGTAGATGAAGGGAATATTTTCTGCCTGGGCTTCAGGGAGGTTTTTGACATACCTCTACATGGCATCACACATACATATGGAAGCAATAGTGCAAAGGGGAGGGAATCAGTGTCTTTTCAGTGATGCTGAGGGAAAAGACAAGAGGCAGTGGGCACACACTGAAATACAGGAGATTGCCTTTGAACATCAGTAAATGTTTCTTTACTGTCAGGGTGACTGAACCACGGCACAGACTGCCCAGAAAGATTGTGGAGCCTGGATCTTTGAAGACATTAAAAGTACACCCAGATAGAATCCTGGGCAAGAGGCTCTAGGTATCCTGGTTTAGGCAGGGGGGTTGGGCCTGGTTAGCCCCACCAACCCCTTCCACTCTCTTTCATTCTGTGCTAGTGAATTCTCTTCAAGATGCATTTCAAAGCGCTGGCATGACAAAGTTCTGTGCAGACAGAGATCCAAATGGACATGGCATCTAAGTTCCTTAAGCAGTGTTCAAGAAGAATGTAAAACTCTGGCACAAGTGTCTCTTCCCTAACTGAATCCCTTTCATGGGAAAATTCCCAGCTCTAGAAAGATCTTCTGATACGCATGCTTAAGACTGACACTGGCTGAGCAAATTTCTCCCTATGTATATCTAAGACTAGTTAGGATCTTCACCCAAAGTGCAGTCAACATAGTCACAGAATGCCTATTGTTAAGAAGTGACAGCTTCCATCAGAATGGCAGCTATTGGTCCACAAAATGGATTAATGGATGGGAATTATCTACGTGGGTTAAAAACAAAAATAAAGAGTTGGTCTTTATTTATCAATTTCATGGCAATATTGATAAGGGAAGAAAAAGATCTAAGTCCTTGACTTTCTGGACTCGAGGAAAGATTTTAAAAATTCCTTGTAAAAATGTATGATCACAATCAGACTATTGAAACCATTTTAGTTGGGAACAAAGTTCCAAAATTGTCTAGATAGTGGCAAAGAAGCCAAGAAAATAGGAAAGAAACAAAAAGAGAGCAAAAGAGTCAGCTTCAGTGTACAAGCTCGTTCTAGAAGTAGTCTGCTGGGAAAAGGAACCCCCAGCTAAATTTCCAATGTATTCCTGCGCTTGATTCAGTAACTGGTCAATGTAAAAACCAATCCTTTTGTACAACTTCTTCCAGCAACAAAAACTCCAACAGGTTGACACTACCATCATGCCTGTTCCAGACATATTTAAAAGAGAAATGATGATTTTCTTGAAAACCTACTTACATAAAAGTTGCAAGATGGTGGAGGGATTCCCACATCCTCCTTCCTCCATCTGGCTTGAAAGTATATTTGATAAAATATGCAACAAAGCACATGATTTATAAGGGAGAGTCAAATGGATGATTTGGGAATCGATCTCTTGTTGATAGTAAACTTCATATCCACTCGGTGTGACCTTTTTAAAACAAAATGTGGAGCTGAGGCATGAATCTGCCACAACAATTGTAAAGCAAACATACACACTCCCCTTCATATGCCCCCCCCTCCACACACACCTAGGCACACACAGAGATCAGCATAGCAGATCATGAACACCTTGGAAAAGACTGAAATGCTAAATGCCTCTCTTGATGGGCAAAAGAGCTGGTGCAGTAATTCAAATGCCTGGTACAAAAATTCTGTTTAATATTTAGCTCCTATTTAAAACACAGCTTTTCATTTCATTCTATTTACAGAATATTTTCATTTCATTTGTTTCTTTAAAATTACTTAGTTCTCACCTGTTGTATGTCTAGGAATATTTTCTTCCAAAAATAGAAAAAAATAGATGATATCTTTTCAGCAGAAAACATTGGTTGATACAATTTTAAACCATCATGATATGGAAGAATTCTTCTGTCCCTCTCGAAGGTGGAAGAAGCATTTGGATCACAGATCATCTACAATGAAATACTTGACATGTTTAAGATGCTTTCAATCAATTTTGATCGTCAATTGCTTATTTGTTGTAAACAGTAATTTTTCAGTGAAGGGAAAGTGTGTGTGGTATATCTACATGATATGTTCAAAGGCAGTTCCTACTAATGGCCAGGCTGAATTCCAGTAAATAATGTCCCGAATGATATTTTGCCGCCTTCTTTGGCACTTCATGAAATCTTACCCCGATGAAGTGCTGAAACAAAGAGATTTTCTCTTAGAGAGTGTCTCATGTTGTAACCTATCCCATGGATTTTATGCTGTAATTCTTATCTCTTTTAAAATTTACTATCTTCTGTACAGTTTTCATGAAACTTTCTGTTACAGTAGTGAATAGCACAGATAAATGTCATTTTGTACAACTTTGAATTTACCCCAAGAGCTGAGAGAAAACTTGATCCTATACTTCAATCCGAGTTTCTTCTATAGTCCGACTTTGTTTCTCTACCATCAAGCTTCTCCTTTGTTGCTGCTCCAAGCCCCGTCCAAGGTGACCTTGAATACTTTCAGGGATGGGACACCCACAACTTCTCTGGGCAACCTGTTCCAGTGTTCCAGCACTCCCACAGTAAAAAAGGCCTTCCTTTCATCTAATATGTGTAGGAAATCATAAATCTAGGCATAGAAGCTTGGAGTGCAAATTTGAAATTCTTTGGATTTGAAGCACATTTTATATGAATACTGACTTACAGATGACTAAAAGATGTTGATGGGCATTTGAGCTGACAAGTTTTGAAAAAGTGCACGGAAATTAAAATTGAAACCACTAAAATTAAAAACTCCTTGCCATTTTCTTTTTCCTCTCCTATTCAAAATTGCATATGTCAGATATCAGTGCTTCATGCAAACCTCTCAGATGCTCTCAGAGAAAAAGCTTTTCTTTCAGACTAAGTTGCGGTTGACGTAGAACACTAGCAGGAGTGAAAGATTTTCTGGGCATCGGGGCAGCCCGTTCTCCTTGGATTTGTGTGCAGAATGCATTTTATCCAAACTGGAAAATAGATCCCAGCTCTGTTCTATTCATCATTCTTACTTCATCAGGCCAGAAGATTCTGTGAAAAGTAGCCTGTGGACCTTGAAGACAGCGCATGTGAACCAGATGAGAGGTGATAGAGAAGTTGAGGGAGAGAAGAAAGAGCATGAGGCTGAAACCAGAAAGTATTTCTCCACGTGATCATGGAAGATTGCAGGAGCCACTTGGTACTATCAAACCAGCCCAACTTGGCACTGGTGCCACCTTGGGTCTGGGAGCCATGTTGCATATCGTGCATTTTAAGGAGCCAGCTGGCCACACCCAGCCATATGCCCCCAAACACAAACCAAGGCCCTTTTCTCTGGCAAACAAAACTCAGCTGCCCTGCTTCTGGATGGCAGATTGCAGGAACCACTTGGTACTATCAAACCAGCCCAACTTGGCACTGGTGCCACCATGGGTCTGGTCACCATCCTGCCTATTGTAGCTTTTCAGGAGCCAGCCGGTCACTCTCAGCCATAGGCCCCCAAACAGAAACCTCGGCCCGTTTCCCTGGCAAACAAAAGTAAGCTGCCCCGCTTCTGGATGGCAGATTGCAGGAGCTACTTAGTACTATCAAATCAGCCCGACTTGGCACAGGTGCCACCTTGGATCTGGGAACCATCCGGTGTATCGTGGATTTTCAGGGGCCACCCAGCCACTCTCAGCCATATGCCCCCAAAAACAAACCACGGACCTTTTCTCTGGCAAACAAAACTCAACTGCCCCTCTTCTGGATGGCAAATTTTAGGACGCACTTTGTACTACGAAAACCGCCCGACGTGGCACTGGTGCCACCTTGTGTCAGGGAACCATCCTGCATATCGAGCATTTTAAGGAGCCAGCCGGCCAGGCCCAGCCATATACCCCCAAAAACAAACCACGGACCATTTCTCATGGAAACAAAAATCCGCTGCCCCGCGTCTGGATGGCAGATTGCAGGAGCCACTTTGCACCATCAAACCAGCCCGACTTGGCACTGGTGCCACCATGGGTCTGGGAACAATCCTGCGTATCGTACATATTCAGGAACCAGCCGAACACTCCCAGCCACAGGCCCCGAAACACAAACAACGGCCCATTTCCCTGGCAAACAAAACTCAGCTGCCCCGCTTCTGGATGGCAGTTTGCAGGAGCCACTTGGGACTATCAAACCAGCCCGACTTGGCACTGGTGCCACCTTGGGTCTGGGAACCATCCTGCGTATGGTGGATTCTAAGGAGCCAGCCGGCCACTCCCAGCCACAGGCCCCCAACAAAAACCACGGCCCTTTTTTCTGGCAAACAAAACTTAGCTGCCTCACTTCTGGATGGCAGATTGCAGGAGCCACTTGGTGTAATCAAACCAGCCCGACTTGGCACTGGTGCCACCTTGGGTCTGGGAACCATCCTGCGTATCGTGGATTCTAAGGAGCCAGCCGGCCACTCCCAGCCACAGGTCCCCAAACAAAATCAACGGCGCTGTTCCCTGGAAAACAAAACACGCCTGCCAACTTTTTGATGGAGTTTGCAGGAGCCACTTGGTACTATCAAACCAGCCCGACTTGGCACTGGTGCCACCTTGGGTCTGGGAAACATCCTGCGTATCGTGGATTCTTAGGAGCCAGCCGGCCACTCCTAGCCACAGGCCCCCAGACAAAAACCTAGGCCTATTTCTCTGGCAAACAAAAGTAAGCTGCCCCGCTTCTGGATGGCAGATTGCAGGAGACACTTGGGACTATCAAACCAGCCCAACTTGGCACTGGTGCCACCTTGGATCTGGGAACCATGCTGTGTATCGTGGATATTCAGGGGCCAGCCGGCCACTCTCAGCCATATGTCCCCAAACAGAAACCTCGGCCCGTTTCTCTGGCAAACAAAACTCAACTGCCCCTCTTCTGGATGGCAAATTGCAGGATGAACTTGATACTAAAACCGCAGGCCGACTTGGTAGTGGTGACACCTTGGGCCTGGGAACCATCATGCGTATCGAGCATTTTAAGGAGCCAGCCGGCCACTCCCAGCAATATGCCCCCAAAAACAATCCACGGAATTTTTCTCTGGCAAACAAAAATCAGCTGCCCCGCTTCTGGATGGCAGATTGCAGGAGCCACTTTGCACCATCAAACCAGCCCGACTTGGCACTGGTGCCACCTTGCATCTGGGAACCATGCTGCCTAGCGTGGATTTTCAGGAGCCAGCCGGCCACTCTCAGCCATAGGCCCCCAAACAAAACCCACGGCCCGTTTCCCTGGCAAACAAAATTAAGCTGCCCCGCTTCTGGATGGCAGATTGCAGGAACCACTTGGTAGTATCAAACCAGCCCGACTTGGCACTGGTGCCACCTTGGGTCTGGGAACCATCCTGCGTATTGTGGGTTCAAAGGAGCCAGCCGGCCACTCCCAGCCACAGGCCCCCAAATACAAACAACGGCGCTTTTCCCCGGAAAACAAAACTCGCCTGACAACTTTTTGATGGCAGATTGCCAGAGCCACTTGGTACTATCAAACCAGCCCAACTTGGCACTGGTGCCACCATGGGTCTGGTCACCATCCTGCCTATCGTAGCTTTTCAGGAGCCAGCCGGTCACTCCCAGCCATAGGTCCCCAGTCACAAACCTCGGCCCGTTTCCCTGGCAAACAAAAGTAAGCTGCCCCGCTTCTGGATGGCAGATTGCAGGAGCCACTTGGTACTATCAAACCAGCCCAACTTGGCACTGGTGCCACCTCTGGTCTGGGAACCATGCTGCGTAACACAGATTCTACGGCGCCAGTCGGCCACTCCCAGCCACAAGCTCCCAAACACAAACAACGGCGCTATTCTCTGGCAAACAAAACTCCACTGCCCCTCTTCTGGATGGCAAATTGCAGGACGCACTTGGTACTATAAAAACAGCCCGACTTGGCACTGGTGCCACCTTGGGTCTGGGAACCATCCTGCGTATCGATCTTTTTAATGAGACAGCCGGCCACTCCCAGCCATATGCCCCCAAACACAACCCACGGCCCTTTTCTCTGGCAAACAAAACTCAACTGCACCGCTTCTGGATGGCAGATTGCAGGAGCCACTTGGTACTATCAAACCAGCCCGACTTGGCACTGGTGCCACCTTGGGTCTGGGAACCATCCTGCGTATGGTGGATTCTAAGGAGCCAGCCGGCCACTCCCAGCCACAGGCCCCCAACAAAAACCACGGCCCTTTTTTCTGGCAAACAAAACTTAGCTGCCTCACTTCTGGATGGCAGATTGCAGGAGCCACTTGGTGTAATCAAACCAGCCCGACTTGGCCCTGGTGCCACCTTGGGTCTGGGAACCATCCTGCGTATCGTGGATTCTAAGGAGCCAGCCGGCCACTCCCAGCCACAGGCCCCCAAACAAAATCAACGGCGCTGTTCCCTGGAAAACAAAACACGCCTGCCAACATTTTGATGAAGTTTGCAGGAGCCACTTGGTACTATCAAACCAGCCCGACTTGGCACTGGTGCCACCTTGGGTCTGGGAAACATCCTGCGTATCGTGGATTCTTAGGAGCCAGCCGGCCACTCCTAGCCACAGGCCCCCAGACAAAAACCTAGGCCTATTTCTCTGGCAAACAAAAGTAAGCTGCCCCGCTTCTGGATGGCAGATTGCAGGAGACACTTGGTACTATCAAACCAGCCCAACTTGGCACTGGTGCCACCTTGGATCTGGGAACCATGCTGTGTATCGTGGATATTCAGGGGCCAGCCGGCCACTCTCAGCCATATGTCCCCAAACAGAAACCTCGGCCCGTTTCTCTGGCAAACAAAACTCAACTGCCCCTCTTCTGGATGGCAAATTGCAGGATGAACTTGATACTAAAACCGCACGCCGACTTGGTAGTGGTGACACCTTGGACCTGGGAACCATCATGCGTATCGAGCATTTTAAGGAGCCAGCCGGCCACTCCCAGCAATATGCCCCCAAAAACAATCCACGGAATTTTTCTCTGGCAAACAAAAATCAGCTGCCCCGCTTCTGGATGGCAGATTGCAGGAGCCACTTTGCACCATCAAACCAGCCCGACTTGGCACTGGTGCCACCTTGCATCTGGGAACCATGCTGCCTAGCGTGGATTTTCAGGAGCCAGCCGGCCACTCTCAGCCATAGGCCCCCAAACAAAACCCACGGCCCGTTTCCCTGGCAAACAAAATTAAGCTGCCCCGCTTCTGGATGGCAGATTGCAGGACGCACTTGGTAGTATCAAACCAGCCCGACTTGGCACTGGTGCCACCTTGGGTCTGGGAACCATCCTGCGTATCGTGGGTTCAAAGGAGCCAGCCGGCCACTCCCAGCCACAGGCCCCCAAATACAAACAACGGCGCTTTTCCCTGGAAAACAAAACTCGCCTGACAACTATTTGATGGCAGATTGCAGGAGACACTTGGTACTATCAAACCAGCCCAACTTGGCACTGGTGCCACCATGGGTCTGGTCACCCTCCTGCCTATCGTAGCTTTTCAGGAGCCAGCCGGTCACTCCCAGCCATAGGTCCCCAGTCACAAACCTCGGCCCGTTTCCCTGGCAAACAAAAGTAAGCTGCCCCACTTCTGGATGGCAGATTGCAGGAGCCACTTGGTACTATCAAACCAGCCCAACTTGGCACTGGTGCCACCTCTGGTCTGGGAACCATGCTGCGTAACACAGATTCTAAGGCGCCAGTCGGCCACTCCCAGCCACAAGCCCCCAAACACAAACAACGGCGCTATTCTCTGGCAAACAAAACTCCACTGCCCCTCTTCTGGATGGCAAATTGCAGGACGCACTTGGTACTATAAAAACAGCCCGACTTGGCACTGGTGCCACCTTGGGTCTGGGAACCATCCTGCGTATCGATCTTTTTAATGAGACAGCCGGCCACTCCCAGCCATATGCCCCTAAACACAACCCACGGCCCTTTTCTCTGGCAAACAAAACTCAACTGCACCGCTTCTGGATGGCAGATTGCAGGAGCCACTTGGTACTATCAAACCAGCCCGACTTGGCACTAGTGCCACCTTGGGTCTGGGAACCATCCAGCCTATCGTGGATTTTAAGGAGCCAGCCGGCTACTCCCAGCCACAGGCCCCCAACAAAAACCACGGCCCTTTTTTCTGGCAAACAAAACTTAGCTGCCTCACTTCTGGATGGCAGATTGCAGGAGCCACTTGGTGTAATCAAACCAGCCCGACTTGGCACTGGTGCCACCTTGGGTCTGGGAACCATCCTGCGTATCGTGGATTCTAAGGAGCCAGCCGGCCACTCCCAGCCACAGGTCCCCAAACAAAATCAACGGCGCTGTTCCCTGGAAAACAAAACACGTCTGCCAACATTTTGATGGAGTTTGCAGGAGCCACTTGGTACTATCAAACCAGCCCGACTTGGCACTGGTGCCACCTTGGGTCTGGGAAACATCCTGCGTATCGTGGATTCTAAGGAGCCAGCCGGCCACTCCTAGCCACAGGCCCCCAGACAAAAACCTAGGCCTATTTCTCTGGCAAACAAAAGTAAGCTGCCCCGCTTCTGGATGGCAGATTGCAGGAGACACTTGGGACTATCAAACCAGCCCAACTTGGCACTGGTGCCACCTTGGATCTGGGAACCATGCTGTGTATCGTGGATATTCAGGGGCCACCCGGCCACTCTCAGCCATATGTCCCCAAACAGAAACCTCGGCCCGTTTCTCTGGCAAACAAAACTCAACTGCCCCTCTTCTGGATGGCAAATTGCAGGATGAACTTGATACTAAAACCGCAGGCCGACTTGGTAGTGGTGACACCTTGGGCCTGGGAACCATCATGCGTATCGAGCATTTTAAGGAGCCAGCCGGCCACTCCCAGCAATATGCCCCCAAAAACAATCCACGGAATTTTTCTCTGGCAAACAAAAATCAGCTGCCCCGCTTCTGGATGGCAGATTGCAGGAGCCACTTTGCACCATCAAACCAGCCCGACTTGGCACTGGTGCCACCTTGCATCTGGGAACCATGCTGCCTAGCGTGGATTTTCAGGAGCCAGCCGGCCACTCTCAGCCATAGGCCCCCATACAAAACCCACGGCCCGTTTCCCTGGCAAACAAAATTAAGCTGCCTCGCTTCTGGATGGCAGATTGCAGGACGCACTTGGTAGTATCAAACCAGCCCGACTTGGCACTGGTGCCACCTTGGGTCTGGGAACCATGCTGCGTATCATGGATTTTCAGGAGCCAGCCGTCCACTGCCAGCCACAGGCCCCGAAACACAAACAACAGCCTTTTTCTCTGGCAAACAAAATTCAGCTGCCCCGCTTCTGGATGGCAGATTGCAGGAACCACTTGGTACTAACAACCCAGCCCGACTTGGCACTGGTGCCACCTTGGGTCTGGGAACCATCCTGCGTATCGTGGATTCTAAGGAGCCAGCTGGCCACTCCCAGCCACAGGCCCCAAAACACACACAACGGTGCTTTTCCCTGGAAAACAAAACTCGCCTGCCAAACATTTGATGGCAGATTGCAGGAGCCACTTGGTACTATCAAACCAGCCCAACTTGGCACTGGTGCCACCATGGGTCTGGTCACCATCCTGCCTATCGTAGCTTTTCAGGTGCCAGCCAGCCACCCCCAGCCAGAGGCCCCTAGACAAATATTTCGGCCCGTTTCCCTGGGAAACAAAAGTAAGCTACCCCGCTTCTGGATGGCAGATTGCAGGAGCCACTTTGCACCATCAAACCAGCCCAACTTGGCACTGGTGCCACCTCTGGTCTGGGAACCATCCTGCGTATCGTGGGTTCTAAGGAGCCAGCTCGCCACTCCCAGCCACAGGCCCCCAAACACAAACAACGGCGCTTTTCCCTGGAAAACAAAACTCGCCTGCCAACTTTTTGATGGCAGATTGCCGGAGCCACTTGGTACTATCAAACCAGCCCAACTTGGCACTGGTGCCACCATGGGTCTGGTCACCATCCTGCCTATCGTAGCTTTTCAGGAGCCAGCCGGTCACTCCCAGCCATAGGCCCCCAGACACAAACCTCGGCCCGTTTCCCTGGCAAACAAAAGTAAGCTGCCCCGCTTCGGCATGGCAGATTGCAGGAGCTATTTAGTACTATCAAACCAGCCCGACTTGGCACTGGTGACACCTCTGGTCTGGGAACCATCCTGCCTATCGTGGATTTTCAGGGGCCAGCCGGCCACTCTCAGCCATATGCCCCCAAAAACAAACCACGGCCCTTTTCTCTGGCAAACAAAACTCAACTGCCCCTCTTCTGGATGGCAAATTTTAGGACGCACTTTGTACTACGAAAACCGCCCGACGTGGCACTGGTGCCACCTTGTGTCAGGGAACCATCCTGCATATCGAGCTTTTTAAGGAGCCAGCCGGCCACGCCCAGCCATACACCCCCAAAAACAAACCACGGACCATTTCTCATGGAAACAAAAATCCGCTGTCCCGCGTCTGGATGGCAGATTGCAGGAGCCACTTTGCACCATCAAACCAGCCCGACTTGGCACTGGTGCCACCTTGGGTCTGGGAACAATCCTGCATATCGTGGATTCTAAGGAGCCAGCCGGCCACTCCCAGCCACAGGCCCCCAAACACAAACAACGGCGCTTTTCCCTGGAAAACAAAACTCGCCTGCCAGCTTTTTGATGGCAGATTGCAGGAGCCACTTGGTACTATCAAATCATCCCAACTTGGCACTGGTGCCACTATGGGTCTGGGAACCATCCTGCCTATTGTAGCATTTCAGGAGCCAGCCGGTCACTCCCAGCCATAGGCCCCCAGACACAAACCTCGGACCGTTTCCCTGGCAAACAAAATTAAGCTGCCCCGATTCTGGATGGCAGATTGCAGGAGCCACTTGGTGCTATCAAACCAGCCCGACTTGGCACTGGTGCCACCTTGGGTCTGGGAACCATCCTGCGTATCGTGGATTCTAAGCAGCCACCCGGCCACTCTGAGCCACAGTCCCCCAAACACAAACAACGGCGCTTTTCCCTGGAAAACAAAACTCGCCTGCCAAATTTTTGATGGCAGATTGCAGGAGCCACTTGGTACTATCAAACCAGCCCAACTTGGCACTGGTGCCACCATGGGTCTGGTCACCATCCTGCCTATCGTAGCTTTTCAGGAGCCAGCCGGTCACTCCCAGCCATAGGCCCCCAGACAAATATCTCGGCCCGTTTCCCTGGCAAACAAAAGTAAGCTGCCCCGCTTCTGGATGGCAGATTACAGCAGCCACATGGTACTATCAAACCAGGCCAACATGGCACTGGTGCCACCTTGGCTCTGGGAACCATCCTGCCTATCGTGGATTTTCAGGGGCCAGCCGGCCACTCTCAGCCATATGCCCCCAAACACATACCACGGCCCTTTGCTCTGGCAAACAAAACTCAACTGCCCCTCTTCTGGATGGCAAATTGCAGGACGCACTTGGTACTACGAAAACAGCCCGACTTGGCAGTGATGCCACCTTGGGTCAGGGAACAATCCTGCGTATCGATCTTTTTAAGGAGCCAGCCGGTCACTCCCAGCCATAGGCCCCCAGACACAAAGCTCTACCCGTTTCCCTGGCAAACAAAAGTAAGCTACCCCGCTTCTGGATGGCAGATTGCAGGAGTCACTTTGCACCATCAAACCAGCCCGACTTGGCACTGGTGCCACCTCTGGTCTGGGACCCATCCTGCGTATCGTGGATTCTAAGGAGACAGCTGGCCACTCCCAGCCACAGGCCCCCAAACACAAACAACGGCGCTTTTCCCTGGAAAACAAAACTCGCTTGCCAACTTTTTGATGGCAGATTGCAGGAGCCACTTGGTACTATCAAACCACCCCAACTTGGCAACAAGTGGTTCCTGCAATCTGACATCCAGAAGCGGGGCAGCTTACTTTTTTTTGCCAGGGAAATGGACCGTTGTTTGTGTTTGGAGGCGTATGGCTGGGAGTGGCCGACTGGCTCCTTAAAATCCACGATACGCAGCATGGTTCCCAGACCAGAGGTGGCACCAGTGCCAAGTCGGGCTGGTTTGATAGTACAAAGTGGCTCCTGCAATCTGCCATCCAGAAGCGGGGCAGCTTACTTTTGTTTGCCAGGGAAACGGGCCGGGCTTTCTGTCTCGGGGCCTATGGCTGGGAGTGACCGGCTGGCTCCTGAAAAGCTACGATAGGCAGGATGGTGACCAGACCCATGGTGGCACCAGTGCCAAGTTGGGCTGGTTTGATAGTACCAAGTGGCTCCTGCAATCTGCCATCAAAAAGTTGGCAGGCGAGTTTTGTTTTCCAGGGAAAAGCGCCATTGTTTGTGTTTGGGGACCTGTGGTTGGGAGTGCCCGGCTGGCTCCTTAGAAACCACGATACGCAGCATGGTTACCAGACAAGAGGTGCCACCAGTGCCAAGTTGTGCTGGTTTGATACTGCCAAGTGGTTCCTGCAATCTGCCATCCAGAAACGGGGCAGCTTACTTTTGTTTGCCACGGAAACGGGCCGTTGTTTGTGTTTGGGGGCCTGTGGCTGGGAGTGGCCGACTGGCTCCTTAGAATCCACGATACGCAGGATGGGTCCCAGACCAGAGGTGGCACCAGTGCCAAGTCGGGCTGGTTTGATAGTACCAAGTGGCTCCTGCAATCTGCCATCCAGAAGCGGGGCAGCTTACTTTTGTTTGCCAGGGAAACGGGCCGAGGTTTGTGACTGGGGACCTATGGCTGGGAGTGACCGGCTGGCTCCTGAAAAGTTACGATAGGCGGGATTGTGACCAGACCCATGGTGGCACCAGTGCCAAGTTGGGCTGGTTTGATAGTACCAAGTGGCTCCTGTAATCTGCCATCAAATAGTTGGTAGGCGAGTTTTGTTTTCCAGGGAAAAGCGCCGTTGTTTGTGTTTGGGGGCCTGTGGTAGGGAGTGGCCGGCTGGCTAAATAGAATCCACGATACGCAGGATGGTTCCCAGACCAGAGGTGCCACCAGTGCCAAGACGGGCTAGTTTGATGGTGCAAAGTGGCTCCTGCAATCTGCCATCCAGAAGCGGGGTAGCTTACTTTTGTTTGCCAGGGAAACGGGCCGAGCTTTTTGTCTGGGGGCCTATGGCTGGGAGTGACCGGCTGGCTCCTGAAAAGCTAAGATAGGCAGGATGGTGACCAGACCCATGGTGGCACCAGTGCCAAGTTGGGCTGATTTGATAAAACCAAGTGGCTCCTGCAATCTGCCATCAAAAAGTTGGCAGGAGAGTTTTGTTTTCCAGGGAAAAGCGCCGTTGTTTGTGTTTGGGGGCCTGTGGCTGGGAGTGGCCGGCTGGCTCCTTAGAATCCACGATACGCAGCATGGTATCCAGACCCAAGGTGGCACCAGTGCCAAGTTTTGCTGGTTTGATAGTACCAAGTGGTTCCTGCAATCTGCCATCCAGAAGCAGGGCAGCTTACTTTTGTTTGCCAGGGAAACGGGCCGAGGTTTTTGTCTGGGGACCTATGGCTGGGAGTGACCGGCTGGCTCCTGAAAAGCTACGATAGGCAGGATGGTGACCAGACCCATGGTGGCACCAGTCCCAAGTTGGGCTGATTTGATAGTACCAAGTGGCTCCTGCAATCTGCCGTCAAAATTTGGCAGGCGAGTTTTTATTTTCCAGGGAAAAGCGCCGTTGTTTTTGTTTGGGGGCCTGTGGCTGGGAGTGGCCGGCTGGCTGCTTAGAATCCACGATACGCAGGATGGTTCCCAGACCCAAGGTGGCACCAGTGCCAAGTCGGGCTAGTTTGATGGTGCAAAGTGGCTCCTGCAATCTGCCATCCAGAAGCGGGATAACTTACTTTTGTTTGCCAGGGAAACGGTCCGAGCTTTGTGTCTGGGGGCCTATGGCTGGGAGTGACCGGCTGGCTCCTGAAAAGCTACGATAGGCAGGATGGTGACCAGACCCATGGTGGCACCAGTGGCAAGTTGGGCTGGTTTGATAGTACCAAGTGGCTCCTGCAATCTGCCATCAAAATGTCGGCAGGCGAGTTTTGTTTTCCAGGGAAAAGCGCCGTTGTTTGTGTTTGGGGGCCTGTGGCTGGGAGTGGCCGGCTGGCTCCTTAGAATCCACGATACGCAGGATGGTTCCCAGACCTGAGGTGGCACCAGTGCCAAGTCGGGCTGGTTTTATAGTACCAAGTGCGTCCTGCAATCTGCCATCCAGAAGCGGGGCAGCTTACTTTTGTTTGCCAGGGAAACGGGCCGAGCTTTGTGTCAGGGGGCCTATGGCTGGGAGTGACCGGCTGGCTCCTGAAAAGCTACGATAGGCAGGATGGTGACCAGACCCATGGTGGCACCAGTGCCATGTTCGGCTGATTTCATAGTACCAAGTGGCTCCTGCAATCTGCCATCAAATAGTCGGCAGGCGAGTTTTGTTTTCCAGGGAAAAGCGCCGTTGTTTTTGTCTGCGGGCCTGTGGCTGGAGTGGCCGGCTGGCTCCTTAGAATCCACGATACGCAGCATGGTTCCCAGACCCAAGGTGGCACCAGTGCCAAGTTGGGCTGGTTTGATAGTACCAAGTGGTTCCTGCAATCTGCCATCAAAAAGTTGGCAGGCGAGTTTTGTTTTCCAGGGAAAAGCGTCGTTGTTTGTGTTTGGGGGCCTGTGGCTGGGAGTGGCCGGCTGGCTCCTTAGAATCCACGATACGCAGGATGGTTCCCAGACCCAAGGTGGCACCAGTCCCAAGTTGGGCTGGTTTGATAGTACCAAGTGTTTCCTGCAATCTGCCATCCAGAAGCGGGGCAGCTTACTTTTGTTTGCCAGGGAAACGGGCCGAGGTTTGTGTCTGGGGGCCTATGGCTGGGAGTGACCGGCTGGCTCCTGAAAGGCTACGATAGGCAGGATTGTGACCAGACCCATGGTGGCACCAGTGTCAAGTTGGGCTGGTTTGATAGTACCAAGTGGCTCCTGCAATCTGCCATCAAAAACTTGGCAGGCGAGTTTTGTTTCCCAGGGAAAAGCGACGTTGTTTGTGTTTGGGGGCCTGTGGCTGGGAGTGGCCGGCTGGCTAATTAGAATCCACGACAGGCAGGATGGTTCCCAGACCAGAGGTGACACCAGTGCCAAGTCGGGCTAGTTTGATGGTGAAAAGTGGCTCCTGCAATCTGCCATCCAGAAGCGGGTTAACTTACTTTTGTTTGCCAGGGAAAAGGGCCGAGGTTTTTGTCTGGGGGCCTATGGCTGGGAGTGACCGGCTGGCTCCTGAAAAGCTACGATAGGCAGGATGGTGACCAGACCCATGGTGGCACCAGTGCCAAGTTGGGCTGGTTTGATAGTACCAAGTGGCTCCTGCAATCTGCCATCAAAAAGTTGGCAGGCGAGTTTTGTTTTCCAGGGAAAAGCGCCGTTGTTTTTGTTTGGGGGCCTGTGGCTGGGAGTGGCCGGATGGCTAATTAGAATCCACGATACGCAGCATGGTTCCCAGACCTGAGGTGGCACCAGTGCCAAGTTGGGCTGGTTTGATACTACCAAGTGCGTCCTGCAATCTGCCATCCAGAAGCGGGGCAGCTTACTTTTGTTTGCCAGGGAAACGGGCCGAGGTTTTGTCTGGGGGCCTATGGCAGGGAGTGACCGGCTGGATCCTGAGAAACTACGATAGGCAGGATGGTGACCAGACCCATGGTGGCACCAGTGCCAAGTTGGGCTGGTTTGATAGTACCAAGTGGCTCCTGCAATCTGCCATCAAAAAGGTGGCAGGCGAGTTTTGTTTTCCAGGGAAAAGCGTCGTTGTTTTTGTTTGGGGGCCTGTGGCTGGGAGTGGCCGGCTGGCTCCTTAGAATCCACGATACGCAGGATGGTTCCCAGACCCAAGGTGGCACCAGTCCCAAGTTGGGCTGGTTTGATAGTACCAAGTGTTTCCTGCAATCTGCCATCCAGAAGCGGGGCAGCTTACTTTTGTTTGCCAGGGAAACGGGCCGAGGTTTGTGTCTGGGGGCCTATGGCTGGGAGTGACCGGCTGGCTCCTGAAAGGCTACGATAGGCAGGATTGTGGCCAGACCCATGGTGGCACCAGTGTCAAGTTGGGCTGGTTTGATAGTACCAAGTGGCTCCTGCAATCTGCCATCAAAAACTTGGCAGGCGAGTTTTGTTTCCCAGGGAAAAGCGACGTTGTTTGTGTTTGGGGGCCTGTGGCTGGGAGTGGCCGGCTGGCTAATTAGAATCCACGACAGGCAGGATGGTTCCCAGACCAGAGGTGACACCAGTGCCATGTCGGGCTAGTTTGATGGTGAAAAGTGGCTCCTGCAATCTGCCATCCAGAAGCGGGTTAACTTACTTTTGTTTGCCAGGGAAAAGGGCCGAGGTTTTTGTCTGGGGGCCTATGGCTGGGAGTGACCGGCTGGCTCCTGAAAAGCTACGATAGGCAGGATGGTGACCAGACCCATGGTGGCACCAGTGCCAAGTTGGGCTGGTTTGATAGTACCAAGTGGCTCCTGCAATCTGCCATCAAAAAGTTGGCAGGCGAGTTTGTTATCCAGGGAAAAGCGCCGTTGTTTTTGTTTGGGGGCCTGTGGCTGGGAGTGGCCGGATGGCTAATTAGAATCCACGATACGCAGCATGGTTCCCAGACCTGAGGTGGCACCAGTGCCAAGTTGGGCTGGTTTGATACTACCAAGTGCGTCCTGCAATCTGCCATCCAGAAGCGGGGCAGCTTACTTTTGTTTGCCAGGGAAACGGGCCGAGGTTTTGTCTGGGGGCCTATGGCAGGGAGTGACCGGCTGGCTCCTGAGAAACTACGATAGGCAGGATGGTGACCAGACCCATGGTGGCACCAGTGCCAAGTTGGGCTGGTTTGATAGTACCAAGTGGCTCCTGCAATCTGCCATCAAAATGTTGGCAGGCGAGTTTTGTTTTCCAGGGAAAAGCGCCGTTGTTTGTGTTTGGGGGCCTGTGGCTGGGAGTGGCCGGCTGGCTCCTTAGAATCCAAAATACGCAGGATGGTTCCCAGACCTGAGGTGGCACCAGTGCCAAGTTGGGCTGGTTTGATTGTAGCAAATGGTTCCTGAAATCTACCATCCAGAAGCGGGGCAGCTTACTTCTGTTTGCCAGGGAAACGGGCCGAGCTTTGTGTCTGGGGGCCTATGGCTGGGAGTGACCGGCTGGCTCCTGAAAAGCTACGATAGGCAGGATGGTGACCAGACCCATGGTGGCACCAGTGCCAAGTTGGGCTGGTTTGATAGTACCAAGTGGCTCCTGCAATCTGCCATCAAAAAGTTGGCAGGCGAGTTTTGTTTTCCAGGGAAAAGCGCCATTGTTTGTGTTTGGGGACCTGTGGTTGGGAGTGCCCGGCTGGCTCCTTAGAAACCACGATACGCAGCATGGTTACCAGACAAGAGGTGCCACCAGTGCCAAGTTGTGCTGGTTTGATACTGCCAAGTGGTTCCTGCAATCTGCCATCCAGAAACGGGGCAGCTTACTTTTGTTTGCCACGGAAACGGGCCGTTGTTTGTGTTTGGGGGCCTGTGGCTGGGAGTGGCCGACTGGCTCCTTAGAATCCACGATACGCAGGATGGGTCCCAGACCAGAGGTGGCACCAGTGCCAAGTCGGGCTGGTTTGATAGTACCAAGTGGCTCCTGCAATCTGCCATCCAGAAGCGGGGCAGCTTACTTTTGTTTGCCAGGGAAACGGGCCGAGGTTTGGGACTGGGGACCTATGGCTGGGAGTGACCGGCTGGCTCCTGAAAAGTTACGATAGGCGGGATTGTGACCAGACCCATGGTGGCACCAGTGCCAAGTTGGGCTGGTTTGATAGTACCAAGTGGCTCCTGTAATCTGCCATCAAATAGTTGGTAGGCGAGTTTTGTTTTCCAGGGAAAAGCGCCGTTGTTTGTGTTTGGGGGCCTGTGGTAGGGAGTGGCCGGCTGGCTAAATAGAATCCACGATACGCAGGATGGTTCCCAGACCAGAGGTGGCACCAGTGCCAAGACGGGCTAGTTTGATGGTGCAAAGTGGCTCCTGCAATCTGCCATCCAGAAGCGGGGTAGCTTACTTTTGTTTGCCAGGGAAACGGGCCGAGCTTTTTGTCTGGGGGCCTATGGCGGGGAGTGACCGGCTGGCTCCTGAAAAGCTAAGATAGGCAGGATGGTGACCAGACCCATGGTGGCACCAGTGCCAAGTTGGGCTGATTTGATAAAACCAAGTGGCTCCTGCAATCTGCCATCAAAAAGTTGGCAGGAGAGTTTTGTTTTCCAGGGAAAAGCGCCGTTGTTTGTGTTTGGGGGCCTGTGGCTGGGAGTGGCCGGCTGGCTCCTTAGAATCCACGATACGCAGCATGGTATCCAGACCCAAGGTGGCACCAGTGCCAAGTTTTGCTGGTTTGATAGTACCAAGTGGTTCCTGCAATCTGCCATCCAGAAGCAGGGCAGCTTACTTTTGTTTGCCAGGGAAACGGGCCGAGGTTTTTGTCTGGGGGCCTATGGCTGGGAGTGACCGGCTGGCTCCTGAAAAGCTAAGATAGGCAGGATGGTGACCAGACCCATGGTGGCACCAGTCCCAAGTTGGGCTGATTTGATAGTACCAAGTGGCTCCTGCAATCTGCCGTCAAAATTTGGCAGGCGAGTTTTTATTTTCCAGGGAAAAGCGCCGTTGTTTGTGTTTGGGGGCCTGTGGTTGGGAGTGGCCGGCTGGCTGCTTAGAATCCACGATACGCAGGATGGTTCCCAGACCCAAGGTGGCACCAGTGCCAAGTCGGGCTAGTTTGATGGTGCAAAGTGGCTCCTGCAATCTGCCATCCAGAAGCGGGATAACTTACTTTTGTTTGCCAGGGAAACGGTCCGAGCTTTGTGTCTGGGGGCCTATGGCTGGGAGTGACCGGCTGGCTCCTGAAAAGCTACGATAGGCAGGATGGTGACCAGACCCATGGTGGCACCAGTGGCAAGTTGGGCTGGTTTGATAGTACCAAGTGGCTCCTGCAATCTGCCATCAAAAAGTTGGCAGGCGAGTTTTGTTTTCCAGGGAAAAGCGCCGTTGTTTGTGTTTGGGGGCCTGTGGCTGGGAGTGGCCGGCTGGCTCCTTAGAATCCACGATACGCAGGATGGTTCCCAGACCTGAGGTGGCACCAGTGCCAAGTCGGGCTGGTTTTATAGTACCAAGTGCGTCCTGCAATCTGCCATCCAGAAGCGGGGCAGCTTACTTTTGTTTGCCAGGGAAACGGGCCGAGCTTTGTGTCAGGGGGCCTATGGCTGGGAGTGACCGGCTGGCTCCTGAAAAGCTACGATAGGCAGGATGGTGACCAGACCCATGGTGGCACCAGTGCCATGTTCGGCTGATTTCATAGTACCAAGTGGCTCCTGCAATCTGCCATCAAATAGTCGGCAGGCGAGTTTTGTTTTCCAGGGAAAAGCGCCGTTGTTTTTGTCTGCGGGCCTGTGGCTGGAGTGGCTGGCTGGCTCCTTAGAATCCACGATACGCAGCATGGTTCCCAGACCCAAGGTGGCACCAGTGCCAAGTTGGGCTGGTTTGATAGTACCAAGTGGTTCCTGCAATCTGCCATCAAAAAGTTGGCAGGCGAGTTTTGTTTTCCAGGGAAAAGCGTCGTTGTTTGTGTTTGGGGGCCTGTGGCTGGGAGTGGCCGGCTGGCTCCTTAGAATCCACGATACGCAGGATGGTTCCCAGACCCAAGGTGGCACCAGTCCCAAGTTGGGCTGGTTTGATAGTACCAAGTGTTTCCTGCAATCTGCCATCCAGAAGCGGGGCAGCTTACTTTTGTTTGCCAGGGAAACGGGCCGAGGTTTGTGTCTGGGGGCCTATGGCTGGGAGTGACCGGCTGGCTCCTGAAAGGCTACGATAGGCAGGATTGTGACCAGACCCATGGTGGCACCAGTGTCAAGTTGGGCTGGTTTGATAGTACCAAGTGGCTCCTGCAATCTGCCATCAAAAACTTGGCAGGCGAGTTTTGTTTCCCAGGGAAAAGCGACGTTGTTTGTGTTTGGGGGCCTGTGGCTGGGAGTGGCCGGCTGGCTAATTAGAATCCACGACAGGCAGGATGGTTCCCAGACCAGAGGTGACACCAGTGCCAAGTCGGGCTAGTTTGATGGTGAAAAGTGGCTCCTGCAATCTGCCATCCAGAAGCGGGTTAACTTACTTTTGTTTGCCAGGGAAAAGGGCCGAGGTTTTTGTCTGGGGGCCTATGGCTGGGAGTGACCGGCTGGCTCCTGAAAAGCTACGATAGGCAGGATGGTGACCAGACCCATGGTGGCACCAGTGCCAAGTTGGGCTGGTTTGATAGTACCAAGTGGCTCCTGCAATCTGCCATCAAAAAGTTGGCAGGCGAGTTTGTTATCCAGGGAAAAGCGCCGTTGTTTTTGTTTGGGGGCCTGTGGCTGGGAGTGGCCGGATGGCTAATTAGAATCCACGATACGCAGCATGGTTCCCAGACCTGAGGTGGCACCAGTGCCAAGTTGGGCTGGTTTGATACTACCAAGTGCGTCCTGCAATCTGCCATCCAGAAGCGGGGCAGCTTACTTTTGTTTGCCAGGGAAACGGGCCGAGGTTTTGTCTGGGGGCCTATGGCAGGGAGTGACCGGCTGGCTCCTGAGAAACTACGATAGGCAGGATGGTGACCAGACCCATGGTGGCACCAGTGCCAAGTTGGGCTGGTTTGATAGTACCAAGTGGCTCCTGCAATCTGCCATCAAAATGTTGGCAGGCGAGTTTTGTTTTCCAGGGAAAAGCGCCGTTGTTTGTGTTTGGGGGCCTGTGGCTGGGAGTGGCCGGCTGGCTCCTTAGAATCCAAAATACGCAGGATGGTTCCCAGACCTGAGGTGGCACCAGTGCCAAGTTGGGCTGGTTTGATTGTAGCAAATGGTTCCTGCAATCTACCATCCAGAAGCGGGGCAGCTTACTTCTGTTTGCCAGGGAAACGGGCCGAGCTTTGTGTCTGGGGGCCTATGGCTGGGAGTGACCGGCTGGCTCCTGAAAAGCTACGATAGGCAGGATGGTGACCAGACCCATGGTGGCACCAGTGCCATGTTCGGCTGATTTCATAGTACCAAGTGGCTCCTGCAATCTGCCATCAAAATGTTGGCAGGCGAGTTTTGTTTTCCAGGGAAAAGCGCCGTTGTTTGTGTCTGCGGGCCTGTGGCTGGAGTGGCCGGCTGGCTCCTTAGAATCCACAATACGCAGCATGGTTCCCAGACCCAAGGTGGCACCAGTGCCAAGTTGGGCTGGTTTAATAGTACCAAGTGGTTCCTGCAATCTGCCATCAAAAAGTTGTCAGGCGAGTTTTGTTTTCCAGGGAAAATCGCCGTTGTTTTTGTTTGGGGGCCTGTGGCTGGGAGTGGCCGGCTGGCTCCTTAGGATCCACGATACCCAGGATGGTACCCAGACCAGAGGTGGCACCAGTACCAAGTCGGGCTGGTTTGATAATAACAAGTGGATCCTGCAATCTGCCATCCAGAAGCAGGGCAGCTTACTTTTGTTTGCCAGGGAAACGGTCCGAGCTTTGTGTCTGGGGGCCTATGGCTGGGAGTGACCGGCTGGCTCCTGAAAAGCTACGATAGGCAGGATGGTGACCAGACCCATGGTGGCACCAGTGCCAAGTTGGGCTGGTTTGATAGTACCAAGTGGCTCCTGCAATCTGCCATCAAAAAGTTGGCAGGCGAGTTTTGTTTTCCAGTGAAAAGCGCCGTTGTGTGTGTTTTGGGGCCTGTGGCTGGGAGTGGCCAGCTGGCTCCTTAGAATCCACGATACGCAGGATGGTTCCCAGACCCAAGGTGGCACCAGTGCCAAGTCGGGCTGGTTTGTTAGTACCAAGTGGTTCCTGCAATCTGCCATCCAGAAGCGGGGCAGCTGAATTTTGTTTGCCAGAGAAAAAGGCTGTTGTTTGTGTTTCGGGGCCTGTGGCTGGCAGTGGACGGCTGGCTCCTGAAAATCCATGATACGCAGCATGGTTCCCAGACCCAAGGTGGCACCAGTGCCAAGTCGGGCTGGTTTCATAGTACCCAGTAGCTCCTGCAATCTGCCATCCAGAAGAGGGGCAGTTGAATTTTGTTTTCCAGAGAAAAGGGCCGTGGTTTGTGTTTGGGGCCTATGGCTGAGAGTGACCGGCTGGCTCCTGAAAAGCTACGATAGGCAGGATGGTGACCAGACCGATGGTGGCACCAGTGCCAAGTCGGGCTGGTTTGATAATACTAAATAGCTCCTGCAATCTGCCATCCAGACGCGGGGCAGCGGATTTTTGCTTGCTGGAGAAAAGTTCCGTGGGTGTTTTTGGGGGTATATGGCTGGACGTTGCCGGCTGACTCCTTAAAAACATCGATACGCAGGATGGTTCCCTGACCCAAGGTGGCATCACTGCCAAGTCGGGCTGTTTTCGTAGTACCAAGTGGCTCCTGCAATTTGCCATCCAGAAGAGGGGAAGTTGAGTTTTGTTTACCAGAGAAAAGGGCCGTGGTTTGTGTTTTGGGGCATATGGCTGAGAGTGGCCGGCTGGCGCCTGAAAATCCACGATAGGCAGGATGGTTCCCAGAGCCAAGGTGGCACCAGTGCCATGTTGGCCTGGTTTGATAGTACCATGTGGCTCCTGCAATCTGCCATCCAGAAGCGGGGCAGCTTACTTTTGTTTGCCAGGGAAACGGGCCGAGGTATTTGTCTGGGGGCCTATGGCTGGGAGTGACCGGCTGGCTCCTGAAAAGCTACGATAGGCAGGATGGTGACCAGACCCATGGTGGCACCAGTGCCAAGTTGGGCTGGTTTGATAGTACCAAGTGGCTCCTGCAATCTGCCATCAAAAAGTTGGCAGGCGAGTTTTGTTTTCCAGGGTAACGCGCCGTTGTTTTTGTTTAGAGGCCTGTGGCTGGGAGTGTCCGCCTGTCCTCTTAGAATCTACGTTACGCAGCATGGTTCCCAGAGCCAAGGTGGCACCAGTGCCAAGTTGGGCTGGTTTGATAGTAGCAAGTGGTTCCTGCAATCTGCCATCCAGAAGAGGGGCAGCTTACTTTTGTTTGCCAGGGAAACGGGCCGAGGTATTTCTCTGGGGGCCTATGGCAGGGAGTGACAGGCCGGCTCCTGAAAAGCTAAGATAGGCAGGATGTTTACCAGACCCATGATGGCACCAGTGCCAAGTTGGGCTAATTTGATACTACCAAGTGGCTCCTGCAATCTGCCATCCAGAATCGGGGGTGCTTCCTTTTGTTTTCCAGGGAAACGGGCCGAGGTTTGTGTCTGGGGGTTTATGGCTGGGAGTGACCGGCTGGCTCCTGAAAAGCTACGATAGGCAGGATGGTGACCAGACCCATGGTGGCACCAGTGCCAAGATGGGCTGGTTTGATAGTACCAAGTGGCTCCTGCAATCTGCCATCAAAATGTTGGCAGGCGAGTTTTGTTTTCAAGGGAAAAGCGCCGTTGTTTGTGTTTGGGCGCCTGTGGCACGGAGTGGCCGGGTGGCTGCTTAGAATCCACGATACGCAGGATGGTTCCCAGACCCAAGGTGGCACCAGTGCCAAGTCGGGCTGTTTTGACACTACCAAGTGGCTACTGCAATCTGCCATCCAGAATCGGGGCAGCTTAATTTTGTTTGCCAGGGAAACGGTCCGAGGTTTGTGATGGGGGCCTATGGCTGGGAGTGACCGGCTGGCTCCTGAAATGGTACAATTGGCAGGATGGTTCCCAGACCCATAATGGCACCAGTGCCAAGTTTGGATGATTTGATAGTACCAAGTGGCTCCTGCAATCTGCCATCAAAAAGCTGGCAGGCGAGTTTTCTTTTCCAGGGAAAAGCGCCGTTGATTTTGTTTGGAGGCCTGTGGCTGGCAGTGGCTGCCTGTCGTCTTAGAATCCGGGTTACGCAGAATGGTTCCCAGAGCCAAGGTGGCACCAGTGCCAAGTTGGGCTGGTTTGATGGTGCAAAGTGGCTCCTGCAATCTGCCATCCAGAAGTGCGGTAGCTTACTTTTGTGTGCCAGGGAAACAGGCCGAGGTTTCTGTCTGGGGGCCTATGGCTGGGAGTGACCGGCTGGCTCCTGAAAAGCTACGATAGGCAGGATGGTGACCAGACCCATGGTGGCACCAGTGCCAAGTTGGGCTGGTTTGATAGTACCAAGTGGCTCCTGCAATCTGCCATCAAAAAGTTGGCAGGCGAGTTTTGTTTTCCAGGGAAAAGCGCCGTTGTGTGTGTTTTGGGGCCTGTGGCTGGGAGTGGCCAGCTGGCTCCTTAGAATCCACGATACGCAGGATGGTTCCCAGACCCAAGGTGGCACCAGTGCCAAGTCGGGCTGGTTTGTTAGTACCAAGTGGTTCCTGCAATCTGCCATCCAGAAGCGGGGCAGCTGAATTTTGTTTGCCAGAGAAAAAGGCTGTTGTTTGTGTTTCGGGGCCTGTGGCTGGCAGTGGACGGCTGGCTCCTGAAAATCCATGATACGCAGCATGGTTCCCAGACCCAAGGTGGCACCAGTGCCAAGTAGGGCTGGTTTCATAGTACCTAGTGGCTCCTGCAATCTGCCATCCAGAAGAGGGGCAGTTGAGTTTTGTTTTCCAGAGAAAAGGGCCGTGGTTTGTGTTTGGGGCCTATGGCTGAGAGTGACCGGCTGGCTCCTGAAAAGCTACGATAGGCAGGATGGTGACCAGACCCATGGTGGCACCAGTGCCAAGTCGGGCTGGTTTGATAATACTAAATAGCTCCTGCAATCTGCCATCCAGACGCGGGGCAGCGGATTTTTGCTTGCTGGAGAAAAGTTCCGTGGGTTTTTTTTGGGGGTATATGGCTGGACGTTGCCGGCTGACTCCTTAAAAACATCGATACGCAGGATGGTTCCCTGTACCCAAGGTGGCATCACTGCCAAGTCGGGCTGTTTTCGTAGTACCAAGTGGCTCCTGCAATTTGCCATCCAGAAGAGGGGCAGTTGAGTTTTGTTTACCAGAGAAAAGGGCCGTGGTTTGTGTTTTGGGGCATATGGCTGAGAGTGGCCGGCTGGCGCCTGAAAATCCACGATAGGCAGGATGGTTCCCAGAGCCAAGGTGGCACCAGTGCCATGTTGGCCTGGTTTGATAGTACCATGTGGCTCCTGCAATCTGCCATCCAGAAGCGGGGCAGCTTACATTTGTTTGCCAGGGAAACGGGCCGAGGTATTTGTCTGGGGGCCTATGGCTGGGAGTGACCGCCTGGCTCCTGAAAAGCTACGATAGGCAGGATGGTGACCAGACCCATGGTGGCACCAGTGCCAAGTTGGGCTGGTTTGATAGTACCAAGTGGCTCCTGCAATCTGCCATCCAGAAGCGGGGTAGCTTACTTTTGTTTGCCAGGGAAACGGGCAGAGCTTTCTGTCTGGGGGCCTATGGTTGGGAGTAACCGGCTGGCTCCTGAAAAGCTACGATAGGCAGGATGGTTCCCAGATCCAAGATGGCACCAGTGCCAAGTCGGGGTGGTTTGATGGTGCAAAGTGGCTCCTGCAATCTGCCATCCAGACGCGGGGCAGCGGATTTTTGTTTCCAAGAGAAATGGTCCGTGGTTTGTTTTTGGGGCTATATGGCTGGGCGTGGCCTGCTGGCTCCTTATAAAGCTACGATAGGCAGGATGGTTCCCTGACCCAAGGTGGCACCAGTGCCAAGTCGGGCGGTTTTCGTAGTACAAAGTGCGTCCTAAAATTTGCCATCCAGAAGAGGGGCAGTTGAGTTTTGTTTACCAGAGAAAAGGGCCGTGGTTTGTTTTTGGGGGCATATGGCTGATAGTGGCCGTCTGGCGCCTGAAAATCCACGATAGGCAGGATGGTTCCCAGACCAGAGGTGGCACCAGTGCCAAGTCGGGCTGGTTTGATAGTACTAAATAGCACCTGCAATCTGCCATGCAGAAGCGGGGCAGCTTACTTTTGTTTGCCAGGGAAACGGGCCGAGGTTTGTGTCTGGGGGCCTATGGCTGGGAAGTGACCGCCTGGCTCCTGAAAAGCTACGATAGGCAGGATGGTTACCAGACCCATGGTGGCACCAGTGCCAAGTCGGGGTGGTTTGATGGTGCAAAGTGGCTCCTGCAATCTGCCATCAAAAAGTTGTCAGGCGAGTTTTGTTTTCCAGGGAAAAGCGCCGTTGTTTGTGTTTGGGGGACTGTGGCTGGGAGTGACCGGCTGGCTCCTTAGAACACACGATACGCAGGATGGTTCCCAGACCCAAGGTGGCACCAGTGCCACGTCGGGCTGGTTTGATGGTGAAAAGTGGCTCCTGCAATCTGCCATCCTGAAGCGGGGTAGCTTACATTTGTGTGCCAGGGAAACGGGCCGAGGTTTATGACTGGGGGCCTAGGGCTAGAAGTGACCGGCTGGCTCCTGAAAAGCAACAATAGGCAGGATGGTTCCCAGACCCAAGGTGGCACCAGTGCCAAGTTGGGCTGGTTTGATGGTACCAACTGGCTCCTGCAATCTGCCATCTAAAAGTTGTCAGGCGAGTTTTGTTTTCCAGGGAAAAGCGCCGTTGATTTTGTTTGGAGGCCTGTGGCTGGCAGTGGCTGCCTGTAGTCTTACAATCCGGGTTACGCAGCATGGTTCCCAGAGCCAAGGTGGCACCAGTGTCAAGTTGGGCTGGTTTGATAGTACCAAGTGGCTCCTGCAATCTGCCATCCAGAAGCGGGGCAGCTTACTTTTGTTTGCCAGGGAAACGGGCCGAGGTATTTGTCTGGGGACCTATGGCTGGGCGTGGCCGGCTGGCTCCTGAAAAGCTACGATAGGCAGGATGGTTCCCTGACCCAAGGTGGCACCAGTGCCAAGTCGGTCGGTTTTCGTAGTACAAAGTGCGTCCTAAAATTTGCCATCCAGAAGAGGGGCAGTTGAGTTTTGTTTACCAGAGAAAAGGGCCGTGGTTTGTTTTTGGGGGCATATGGCTGATAGTGGCCGTCTGGCCCCTGAAAATCCACGATAGGCAGGATGGTTCCCAGACCAGAGGTGGCACCAGTGCCAAGTTGGGCTGGTTTGATAGTACTAAATAGCACCTGCAATCTGCCATGCAGAAGCGGGGCAGCTTACTTTTGTTTGCCAGGGAAACGGGCCGAGGTTTGTGTCTGGGGGCCTATGGCTGGGAGTGACCGCCTGGCTCCTGAAAAGCTACGATAGGCAGGATGGTGACCAGACCCATGGTGGCACCAGTGCCAAGTTGGGCTGGTTTGATAGTACCAAGTGGCTCCTGCAATCTGCCATCAAAAAGTTGGCAGGCCAGTTTTGTTTTCCAGGGAAAAGCGCCGTTGTTTGTGTTTGGGGGACTGTTGGTGGGAGTGGCCGGCTGGCTCCTTAGAACACACGATACGCAGGATGGTTCCCAGACCCAAGGTGGCACCAGTGCCACGTCGGGCTGGTTTGATGGTGAAAAGTGGCTCCTGCAATCTGCCATCCTGAAGCGGGGTAGCTTACATTTGTGTGCCAGGGAAACGGGCCGAGGTTTATGACTGGGGGCCTAGGGCTAGTAGTGACCGGCTGGCTCCTGAAAAGCAACAATAGGCAGGATGGTTCCCAGACCCAAGGTGGCACCAGTGCCAAGTTGGGCTGGTTTGATGGTACCAACTGGCTCCTGCAATCTGCCATCTAAAAGTTGTCAGGCGAGTTTTGTTTTCCAGGGAAAAGCGCCGTTGATTTTGTTTGGAGGCCTGTGGCTGGCAGTGGCTGCCTGTCGTCTTACAATCCGGGTTACGCAGCATGGTTCCCAGAGCCAAGGTGGCACCAGTGTCAAGTTGGGCTGGTTTGATTGTACCAAGTGGCTCCTGCAATCTGCCATCCAGAAGCGGGGCAGCTTACTTTTGTTTGCCAGGGAAACGGGCCGAGGTATTTGTCTGGGGACCTATGGCTGGGAGTGACCGGCTGGCTCCTGAAAAGCTACGATAGGCAGGATGGTGACCAGACCCATGGTGGCACCAGTGCCAAGTTGGGCTGGTTTGATAGTACCAAGTGTCTCCTGCAATCTGCCATCAAAAAGTTGGCAGGTCAGTTTTGTTTTCCAGGGAAAAGCGCCGTTGTTTCTGTTTGGGGGACTGTGGCTGGGAGTGGCCGGCTGGCTCCTTAGAACACAGGATACGCAGGATGGTTCCCAGACCCAAGGTGGCACCAGTGCCAAGTCGGGCTGGTTTGATAGCACCAAGTGGCTCCTGCAATCTGCCATGCAGAAGCGGGGCAGCTTACTTTTGTTTTCCAGGGAAACGGACCGAGGTTTTTTTCTGGGGGCCTATGGCTGGGAGTGACCGGCTGGCTCCTGAAAAGCTACGATAGGCAGGATGGTGACCAGACCCATGGTGGCACCAGTGGCAAGTTGGGCTGGTTTGATAGTACCAAGTGGCTCCTGCAATCTGCCATCAAAAAGTTGGCAGGCGAGTTTTGTTTTCCAGGGAAAAGTGCCGTTGTGTGTATTTTGGGGCCTGTGGCTGGGAGTGGCCAGCTGGCTCCTTAGAATCCACGATACGCAGGATGGTTCCCAGACTCAAGGTGGCACCAGTGCCAAGTCGGGCTGGTTTGTTAGTACCAAGTGGTTCCTGCAATCTGCCATCCAGAAGCGGGGCAGCTGAATTTTGTTTGCCAGAGAAAAAGGCTGTTGTTTGTGTTTCGGGGCCTGTGGCTGGCAGTGGACGGCTGGCTCCTGAAAATCCATGATACGCAGCATGGTTCCCAGACCCAAGGTGGCACCAGTGCCAAGTAGGGCTAGTTTCATAGTACCCAGTGGCTCCTGCAATCTGCCATCCAGAAGAGGGGCAGTTGAGTTTTGTTTTCCAGAGAAAAGGGCCGTGGTTTGTGTTTGGGGCCTATGGCTGAGAGTGACCGGCTGGCCCCTGAAAATCCACGATAGGAAGGATGGTTCCCAGATCCAAGGTGGCAGCAGTGCCATGTTGTGCTGGTGTGATAGTCCCAAGTGGCTCCTGCAATCTGCCATCCAGAAGTGGGGCAGCTGAATTTTGTTTGCCAGAGAAAAAGGCTGTGGTTTTTGTTTGGGGGCCTATGGCTGGGAGTGGCCGGCTGGCTCCTGAAAATCCATGATACGCAGCATGGTTCCCAGACCCAAGGTGGCACCAGTGCCAAGTGGGGCTGGTTTCACAGTGTCAAGTGCCTCCTGCAATCTCCCATCCAGAAGCGGGGCAGCTGAGTTTTGTTTGCCTGTGAAACGGGCCGTTGTTTTTGATTGGGGTCTGTGGCCGAGAATGTTCAGCTGGCTCCTGACAATCCACAATATGCAGGATGGTTATAAGACCCAAGGTGGCACCAGTGCCAAGTCTTGCTGGTTTGATAGTACCAAGTGGCTCCTGCAATCTGCCATCCAGAAGCGGTGCAGCTGAGTTTTGTTTGCCAGAGGAAAGGGCCGTGGGTTGTGTTTGGGGGCATATGGCTGGGAGTGGCCGGCTGTCTCATTAAAAAGATCGATACGCAGGATGGTTCCCAGACCCAAGGTGGCACCAGTGCCAAGTCGGGCTGTTTTTATAGTACCAAGTGCGTCCTGCAATTTGCCATCCAGAAGAGGGGCAGTTGAGTTTTGTTTGCCAGAGAAAAGCGCCGTTGTTTGTGTTTGGGGGCTTGTGGCTGGGAGTGGCCGACTGGCGCCTTAGAATCTGCGATACGCAGCATGGTTCCCAGACCCAAGGTGGCACCAGTTCCAAGGTGGGCTGGTTTGATACTACCAAGTGGTTCCTGCAATCTGCCATCCAGAAGCAGGGCAGCTTACTTTTGTTTGCCAGGGAAACGGGCCGTGGGTTTTGTTTGGGGGCATATAGCTGAGAGTGGCCTGCTGGCCCCTGAAAATCCACGCTAGGCAGCATGGTTCCCAGATGCAAGGTGGCACCAGTGCCAAGTCGGGCTGGTTTGATGGTGCAAAGTGGCTCCTGCAATCTGCCATCCAGAAGCGGGGCAGCTGATTTTTGTTTGCCAGAGAAAAATTCCGTGGATTGTTTTTGGGGGCATATTGCTGGGAGTGGCCGGCTGGCTCCTTAAAATGCTCGATACGCATGATGGTTCCCAGGCCCAAGGTGTCACCACTACCAAGTCGGCCTGCGGTTTTAGTATCAAGTTCATCCTGCAATTTGCCATCCAGAAGAGGGGCAGTTGAGTTTTGTTTGCCAGAGAAACGGGCCGAGGTTTCTGTTTGGGGACATATGGCTGAGAGTGGCCGGCTGGCCTCTGAAAATCCACGATACACAACATGGTTCCCAGATCCAAGGTGGCACCAGTGCCAAGTTGGGCTGGTTTGATAGTCCCAAGTGTCTCCTGCAATCTGCCATCCAGAAGCGGGGCAGCTTACTTTTGTTTGCCAGAGAAATAGGCCTAGGTTTTTGTTTGGGGGCCTGTGGCTAGGAGTGGCCTGCTGGCTCCTAAGAATCCACGATACGCAGGATGTTTACCAGACCCATGGTGGCACCAGTGCCAAGTTGGGCTGGTTTGATAGTACCAAGTGGCTCCTGCAAACTCCATCAAAAAGTTGGCAGGCGTGTTTTGTTTTCCAGGGAACAGCGCCGTTGATTTTGTTTGGGGGCCTGTGGCTGGGAGTGGCCGGCTGGCTCCTTAGAATCCACGATACGCAGGATGGTTCCCAGACCCAAGGTGACACCAGTGCCAAGTCGGGCTGGTTTGATTACACCAAGTGGCTCCTGCAATCTGCCATCCATAAGTGAGGCAGCTAAGTTTTGTTTGCCAGAAAAAAGGGCCGTGGTTTTTGTTGGGGGCCTGTGGCGGGGAGTAGCCGGCTGGCTCCTTAAAATCCACGATAGGCAGGATGGTTCCCAGACCCAAGGTGGTACCAGTGCCAAGTCGGGCTGGTTTGATAGTACCAAGTGGCTCCTGCAATCTGCCATCCAGAAGCGGGGCAGCTTACTTTTGTTTGCCAGGGAAACGGGCCGAGCTTTGTGTCTCGGGGCCTATGGCAGGGAGTGACCGGCTGGCTCCTGAAAAGCTACGATAGGCAGGATGGTGACCAGACCCATGGTGGCACCAGTGGCAAGTTGGGCTGGTTTGATAGTACCAAGTGGCTCCTGCAATCTGCCATCAAAAAGTTGGCAGGCGAGTTTTGTTTTCCAGGGAAAAGCGCCGTTGTGTGTGTTTTGGGGCCTGTGGCTGGGAGTGGCCAGCTGGCTCCTTAGAATCCACGATACGCAGGATGGTTCCCAGACCCAAGGTGGCACCAGTGCCAAGTCGGGCTGGTTTGTTAGTACCAAGTGGTTCCTGCAATCTGCCATCCAGAAGCGGGGCAGCTGAATTTTGTTTGCCAGAGAAAAAGGCTGTTGTTTGTGTTTCGGGGCCTGTGGCTGGCAGTGGACGGCTGGCTCCTGAAAATCCATGATACGCAGCATGGTTCCCAGACCCAAGGTGGCACCAGTGCCAAGTAGGGCTGGTTTCATAGTACCCAGTGGCTCCTGCAATCTGCCATCCAGAAGAGGGGCAGTTGAGTTTTGTTTTCCAGAGAAAAGGGCCGTGGTTTGTGTTTGGGGCCTATGGCTGAGAGTGACCGGCTGGCCCCTGAAAATCCACGATAGGAAGGATGATTCCCAGATCCAAGGTGGCACCAGTGCCATGTTGTGCTGGTGTGATAGTCCCAAGTGGCTCCTGCAATCTGCCATCCAGAAGCGGGGAAGCTGAATTTTGTTTGCCAGAGAAAAAGGCTGTGGTTTTTGTTTGGGGGCCTATGGCTGGGAGTGGCCGGCTGGCTCCTGAAAATCCATGATACGCAGCATGGTTCCCAGACCCAAGGTGGCACCAGTGCCAAGTGGGGCTGGTTTCACAGTGTCAAGTGCCTCCTGCAATCTCCCATCCAGAAGCGGGGCAGCTGAGTTTTGTTTGCCAGTGAAACGGGCCGTTGTTTTTGATTGGGGTCTGTGGCCGAGAGTGTCCAGCTGCCTCCTGACAATCCACAATACGCAGGATGGTTCCCAGACCCAAGGTGGCACCAGTGCCAAGTCGTGCTGGTTTGATAGTACCAAGTGCGACCTGCAATTTGCCATCCAGAAGAGGGGCAGTTGAGTTTTGTTTGCCAGAGAAAAGCGCCGTTGTTTGTGTTTGGGGTCTTGTGGCTGGGAGTGGCCGACTGGCGCCTTAGAATCTGCGATACGCAGCATGGTTCCCAGACCCAAGGTGGCACCAGTGCCAAGTTGGGCTGGTTTGATAGTACCAAGTGGCTCCTGCAATCTGCCATCCAGAAGCGGGGCAGCTTACTTTTGTTTGCCAGGGAAACGGGCCGAGGTTTGTGACTGGGGGACTATGGCTGGGAGTGACCGGCTGGCTCCTGGAAAGCTACAATAGGCAGGATGGTTACCAGACCCATGGCGGCACCAGTGCCAAGTTGGGCTGGTTTGATAGTACCAAGTTGCTCCTGCAATCTGCCATCAAAAAGTTGGCAGGCGAGTTTTGTTTTCCAGGGAAAAGCGCCGTTGTTTGTATTTGGGGGCCTGTGGCTGGGAGTGGCCGGCTGGCTCCTTAGAATCCACGATACGCAGGATGGTTCCCAGACCCAAGGTGGCACCAGTGCCAAGTCGGGCTGGTTTGATACTACCAAGTGGTTCCTGCAATCTGCCATCCAGAAGCGGGGCAGCTTACTTTTGTTTGCCAGGGAAACGGGCCGTGGGTTTTGTTTGGGGGCATATAGCTGAGAGTGGCCGGCTGGCCCCTGAAAATCCACGCTAGGCAGCATGGTTCCAGGATGCAAGGTGGCACCAGTGCCAAGTCGGGCTGGTTTGATGGGTCAAAGTGGCTCCTGCAATCTGCCATCCAGAAGCGGGGCAGCTGATTTTTGTTTGCCAGAGAAAAATTCCGTGGATTGTTTTTGGGGGCATATTGCTGGGAGTGGCCGGCTGGCTCCTTAAAATGCTCGATACGCATGATGGTTCCCAGGCCCAAGGTGTCACCACTACCAAGTCGGCCTGCGGTTTTAGTATCAAGTTCATCTTGCAATTTGCCATCCAGAAGAGGGGCAGCTGAGTTTTATTTGCCAGAGAAACGGGCCGAGGTTTCTGTTTGGGGGCATATGGCTGAGAGTGGCCGGCTGGCCCCTGAAAATCCACGATACGCAGGATGGTTCCCAGACCCAAGGTGGCACCAGTGCCAAGTCGGGCTGGTTTGTTAGTACCAAGTGTTTCCTGCAATCTGCCATCCAGAAGCGGGGCAGCTTACATTTGTTTGCCAGGGAAACGGGCCGAGGTATTTGTCTGGGGGCCTATGGCTGGGAGTGACCGCCTGGCTCCTGAAAAGCTACGATAGGCAGGATGGTGACCAGACCCATGGTGGCACCAGTGCCAAGTTGGGCTGGTTTGATAGTACCAAGTGGCTCCTGCAATCTGCCATCCAGAAGCGGGGTAGCTTACTTTTGTTTGCCAGGGAAACGGGCAGAGCTTTCTGTCTGGGGGCCTATGGTTGGGAGTAACCGGCTGGCTCCTGAAAAGCTACGATAGGCAGGATGGTTCCCAGATCCAAGATGGCACCAGTGCCAAGTCGGGGTGGTTTGATGGTGCAAAGTGGCTCCTGCAATCTGCCATCCAGACGCGGGGCAGCGGATTTTTGTTTCCAAGAGAAATGGTCCGTGGTTTGTTTTTGGGGCTATATGGCTGGGCGTGGCCTGCTGGCTCCTTATAAAGCTACGATAGGCAGGATGGTTCCCTGACCCAAGGTGGCACCAGTGCCAAGTCGGGCGGTTTTCGTAGTACAAAGTGCGTCCTAAAATTTGCCATCCAGAAGAGGGGCAGTTGAGTTTTGTTTACCAGAGAAAAGGGCCGTGGTTTGTTTTTGGGGGCATATGGCTGATAGTGGCCGTCTGGCGCCTGAAAATCCACGATAGGCAGGATGGTTCCCAGACCAGAGGTGGCACCAGTGCCAAGTCGGGCTGGTTTGATAGTACTAAATAGCACCTGCAATCTGCCATGCAGAAGCGGGGCAGCTTACTTTTGTTTGCCAGGGAAACGGGCCGAGGTTTGTGTCTGGGGGCCTATGGCTGGGAAGTGACCGCCTGGCTCCTGAAAAGCTACGATAGGCAGGATGGTTACCAGACCCATGGTGGCACCAGTGCCAAGTCGGGGTGGTTTGATGGTGCAAAGTGGCTCCTGCAATCTGCCATCAAAAAGTTGTCAGGCGAGTTTTGTTTTCCAGGGAAAAGCGCCGTTGTTTGTGTTTGGGGGACTGTGGCTGGGAGTGACCGGCTGGCTCCTTAGAACACACGATACGCAGGATGGTTCCCAGACCCAAGGTGGCACCAGTGCCACGTCGGGCTGGTTTGATGGTGAAAAGTGGCTCCTGCAATCTGCCATCCTGAAGCGGGGTAGCTTACATTTGTGTGCCAGGGAAACGGGCCGAGGTTTATGACTGGGGGCCTAGGGCTAGAAGTGACCGGCTGGCTCCTGAAAAGCAACAATAGGCAGGATGGTTCCCAGACCCAAGGTGGCACCAGTGCCAAGTTGGGCTGGTTTGATGGTACCAACTGGCTCCTGCAATCTGCCATCTAAAAGTTGTCAGGCGAGTTTTGTTTTCCAGGGAAAAGCGCCGTTGATTTTGTTTGGAGGCCTGTGGCTGGCAGTGGCTGCCTGTAGTCTTACAATCCGGGTTACGCAGCATGGTTCCCAGAGCCAAGGTGGCACCAGTGTCAAGTTGGGCTGGTTTGATAGTACCAAGTGGCTCCTGCAATCTGCCATCCAGAAGCGGGGCAGCTTACTTTTGTTTGCCAGGGAAACGGGCCGAGGTATTTGTCTGGGGACCTATGGCTGGGCGTGGCCGGCTGGCTCCTGAAAAGCTACGATAGGCAGGATGGTTCCCTGACCCAAGGTGGCACCAGTGCCAAGTCGGTCGGTTTTCGTAGTACAAAGTGCGTCCTAAAATTTGCCATCCAGAAGAGGGGCAGTTGAGTTTTGTTTACCAGAGAAAAGGGCCGTGGTTTGTTTTTGGGGGCATATGGCTGATAGTGGCCGTCTGGCCCCTGAAAATCCACGATAGGCAGGATGGTTCCCAGACCAGAGGTGGCACCAGTGCCAAGTTGGGCTGGTTTGATAGTACTAAATAGCACCTGCAATCTGCCATGCAGAAGCGGGGCAGCTTACTTTTGTTTGCCAGGGAAACGGGCCGAGGTTTGTGTCTGGGGGCCTATGGCTGGGAGTGACCGCCTGGCTCCTGAAAAGCTACGATAGGCAGGATGGTGACCAGACCCATGGTGGCACCAGTGCCAAGTTGGGCTGGTTTGATAGTACCAAGTGGCTCCTGCAATCTGCCATCAAAAAGTTGGCAGGCCAGTTTTGTTTTCCAGGGAAAAGCGCCGTTGTTTGTGTTTGGGGGACTGTTGGTGGGAGTGGCCGGCTGGCTCCTTAGAACACACGATACGCAGGATGGTTCCCAGACCCAAGGTGGCACCAGTGCCACGTCGGGCTGGTTTGATGGTGAAAAGTGGCTCCTGCAATCTGCCATCCTGAAGCGGGGTAGCTTACATTTGTGTGCCAGGGAAACGGGCCGAGGTTTATGACTGGGGGCCTAGGGCTAGTAGTGACCGGCTGGCTCCTGAAAAGCAACAATAGGCAGGATGGTTCCCAGACCCAAGGTGGCACCAGTGCCAAGTTGGGCTGGTTTGATGGTACCAACTGGCTCCTGCAATCTGCCATCTAAAAGTTGTCAGGCGAGTTTTGTTTTCCAGGGAAAAGCGCCGTTGATTTTGTTTGGAGGCCTGTGGCTGGCAGTGGCTGCCTGTCGTCTTACAATCCGGGTTACGCAGCATGGTTCCCAGAGCCAAGGTGGCACCAGTGTCAAGTTGGGCTGGTTTGATTGTACCAAGTGGCTCCTGCAATCTGCCATCCAGAAGCGGGGCAGCTTACTTTTGTTTGCCAGGGAAACGGGCCGAGGTATTTGTCTGGGGACCTATGGCTGGGAGTGACCGGCTGGCTCCTGAAAAGCTACGATAGGCAGGATGGTGACCAGACCCATGGTGGCACCAGTGCCAAGTTGGGCTGGTTTGATAGTACCAAGTGTCTCCTGCAATCTGCCATCAAAAAGTTGGCAGGTCAGTTTTGTTTTCCAGGGAAAAGCGCCGTTGTTTCTGTTTGGGGGACTGTGGCTGGGAGTGGCCGGCTGGCTCCTTAGAACACAGGATACGCAGGATGGTTCCCAGACCCAAGGTGGCACCAGTGCCAAGTCGGGCTGGTTTGATAGCACCAAGTGGCTCCTGCAATCTGCCATGCAGAAGCGGGGCAGCTTACTTTTGTTTTCCAGGGAAACGGACCGAGGTTTTTTTCTGGGGGCCTATGGCTGGGAGTGACCGGCTGGCTCCTGAAAAGCTACGATAGGCAGGATGGTGACCAGACCCATGGTGGCACCAGTGGCAAGTTGGGCTGGTTTGATAGTACCAAGTGGCTCCTGCAATCTGCCATCAAAAAGTTGGCAGGCGAGTTTTGTTTTCCAGGGAAAAGTGCCGTTGTGTGTATTTTGGGGCCTGTGGCTGGGAGTGGCCAGCTGGCTCCTTAGAATCCACGATACGCAGGATGGTTCCCAGACTCAAGGTGGCACCAGTGCCAAGTCGGGCTGGTTTGTTAGTACCAAGTGGTTCCTGCAATCTGCCATCCAGAAGCGGGGCAGCTGAATTTTGTTTGCCAGAGAAAAAGGCTGTTGTTTGTGTTTCGGGGCCTGTGGCTGGCAGTGGACGGCTGGCTCCTGAAAATCCATGATACGCAGCATGGTTCCCAGACCCAAGGTGGCACCAGTGCCAAGTAGGGCTAGTTTCATAGTACCCAGTGGCTCCTGCAATCTGCCATCCAGAAGAGGGGCAGTTGAGTTTTGTTTTCCAGAGAAAAGGGCCGTGGTTTGTGTTTGGGGCCTATGGCTGAGAGTGACCGGCTGGCCCCTGAAAATCCACGATAGGAAGGATGGTTCCCAGATCCAAGGTGGCAGCAGTGCCATGTTGTGCTGGTGTGATAGTCCCAAGTGGCTCCTGCAATCTGCCATCCAGAAGTGGGGCAGCTGAATTTTGTTTGCCAGAGAAAAAGGCTGTGGTTTTTGTTTGGGGGCCTATGGCTGGGAGTGGCCGGCTGGCTCCTGAAAATCCATGATACGCAGCATGGTTCCCAGACCCAAGGTGGCACCAGTGCCAAGTGGGGCTGGTTTCACAGTGTCAAGTGCCTCCTGCAATCTCCCATCCAGAAGCGGGGCAGCTGAGTTTTGTTTGCCTGTGAAACGGGCCGTTGTTTTTGATTGGGGTCTGTGGCCGAGAATGTTCAGCTGGCTCCTGACAATCCACAATATGCAGGATGGTTATAAGACCCAAGGTGGCACCAGTGCCAAGTCTTGCTGGTTTGATAGTACCAAGTGGCTCCTGCAATCTGCCATCCAGAAGCGGTGCAGCTGAGTTTTGTTTGCCAGAGGAAAGGGCCGTGGGTTGTGTTTGGGGGCATATGGCTGGGAGTGGCCGGCTGTCTCATTAAAAAGATCGATACGCAGGATGGTTCCCAGACCCAAGGTGGCACCAGTGCCAAGTCGGGCTGTTTTTATAGTACCAAGTGCGTCCTGCAATTTGCCATCCAGAAGAGGGGCAGTTGAGTTTTGTTTGCCAGAGAAAAGCGCCGTTGTTTGTGTTTGGGGGCTTGTGGCTGGGAGTGGCCGACTGGCGCCTTAGAATCTGCGATACGCAGCATGGTTCCCAGACCCAAGGTGGCACCAGTTCCAAGGTGGGCTGGTTTGATACTACCAAGTGGTTCCTGCAATCTGCCATCCAGAAGCAGGGCAGCTTACTTTTGTTTGCCAGGGAAACGGGCCGTGGGTTTTGTTTGGGGGCATATAGCTGAGAGTGGCCTGCTGGCCCCTGAAAATCCACGCTAGGCAGCATGGTTCCCAGATGCAAGGTGGCACCAGTGCCAAGTCGGGCTGGTTTGATGGTGCAAAGTGGCTCCTGCAATCTGCCATCCAGAAGCGGGGCAGCTGATTTTTGTTTGCCAGAGAAAAATTCCGTGGATTGTTTTTGGGGGCATATTGCTGGGAGTGGCCGGCTGGCTCCTTAAAATGCTCGATACGCATGATGGTTCCCAGGCCCAAGGTGTCACCACTACCAAGTCGGCCTGCGGTTTTAGTATCAAGTTCATCCTGCAATTTGCCATCCAGAAGAGGGGCAGTTGAGTTTTGTTTGCCAGAGAAACGGGCCGAGGTTTCTGTTTGGGGACATATGGCTGAGAGTGGCCGGCTGGCCTCTGAAAATCCACGATACACAACATGGTTCCCAGATCCAAGGTGGCACCAGTGCCAAGTTGGGCTGGTTTGATAGTCCCAAGTGTCTCCTGCAATCTGCCATCCAGAAGCGGGGCAGCTTACTTTTGTTTGCCAGAGAAATAGGCCTAGGTTTTTGTTTGGGGGCCTGTGGCTAGGAGTGGCCTGCTGGCTCCTAAGAATCCACGATACGCAGGATGTTTACCAGACCCATGGTGGCACCAGTGCCAAGTTGGGCTGGTTTGATAGTACCAAGTGGCTCCTGCAAACTCCATCAAAAAGTTGGCAGGCGTGTTTTGTTTTCCAGGGAACAGCGCCGTTGATTTTGTTTGGGGGCCTGTGGCTGGGAGTGGCCGGCTGGCTCCTTAGAATCCACGATACGCAGGATGGTTCCCAGACCCAAGGTGACACCAGTGCCAAGTCGGGCTGGTTTGATTACACCAAGTGGCTCCTGCAATCTGCCATCCATAAGTGAGGCAGCTAAGTTTTGTTTGCCAGAAAAAAGGGCCGTGGTTTTTGTTGGGGGCCTGTGGCGGGGAGTAGCCGGCTGGCTCCTTAAAATCCACGATAGGCAGGATGGTTCCCAGACCCAAGGTGGTACCAGTGCCAAGTCGGGCTGGTTTGATAGTACCAAGTGGCTCCTGCAATCTGCCATCCAGAAGCGGGGCAGCTTACTTTTGTTTGCCAGGGAAACGGGCCGAGCTTTGTGTCTCGGGGCCTATGGCAGGGAGTGACCGGCTGGCTCCTGAAAAGCTACGATAGGCAGGATGGTGACCAGACCCATGGTGGCACCAGTGGCAAGTTGGGCTGGTTTGATAGTACCAAGTGGCTCCTGCAATCTGCCATCAAAAAGTTGGCAGGCGAGTTTTGTTTTCCAGGGAAAAGCGCCGTTGTGTGTGTTTTGGGGCCTGTGGCTGGGAGTGGCCAGCTGGCTCCTTAGAATCCACGATACGCAGGATGGTTCCCAGACCCAAGGTGGCACCAGTGCCAAGTCGGGCTGGTTTGTTAGTACCAAGTGGTTCCTGCAATCTGCCATCCAGAAGCGGGGCAGCTGAATTTTGTTTGCCAGAGAAAAAGGCTGTTGTTTGTGTTTCGGGGCCTGTGGCTGGCAGTGGACGGCTGGCTCCTGAAAATCCATGATACGCAGCATGGTTCCCAGACCCAAGGTGGCACCAGTGCCAAGTAGGGCTGGTTTCATAGTACCCAGTGGCTCCTGCAATCTGCCATCCAGAAGAGGGGCAGTTGAGTTTTGTTTTCCAGAGAAAAGGGCCGTGGTTTGTGTTTGGGGCCTATGGCTGAGAGTGACCGGCTGGCCCCTGAAAATCCACGATAGGAAGGATGATTCCCAGATCCAAGGTGGCACCAGTGCCATGTTGTGCTGGTGTGATAGTCCCAAGTGGCTCCTGCAATCTGCCATCCAGAAGCGGGGAAGCTGAATTTTGTTTGCCAGAGAAAAAGGCTGTGGTTTTTGTTTGGGGGCCTATGGCTGGGAGTGGCCGGCTGGCTCCTGAAAATCCATGATACGCAGCATGGTTCCCAGACCCAAGGTGGCACCAGTGCCAAGTGGGGCTGGTTTCACAGTGTCAAGTGCCTCCTGCAATCTCCCATCCAGAAGCGGGGCAGCTGAGTTTTGTTTGCCAGTGAAACGGGCCGTTGTTTTTGATTGGGGTCTGTGGCCGAGAGTGTCCAGCTGCCTCCTGACAATCCACAATACGCAGGATGGTTCCCAGACCCAAGGTGGCACCAGTGCCAAGTCGTGCTGGTTTGATAGTACCAAGTGCGACCTGCAATTTGCCATCCAGAAGAGGGGCAGTTGAGTTTTGTTTGCCAGAGAAAAGCGCCGTTGTTTGTGTTTGGGGTCTTGTGGCTGGGAGTGGCCGACTGGCGCCTTAGAATCTGCGATACGCAGCATGGTTCCCAGACCCAAGGTGGCACCAGTGCCAAGTTGGGCTGGTTTGATAGTACCAAGTGGCTCCTGCAATCTGCCATCCAGAAGCGGGGCAGCTTACTTTTGTTTGCCAGGGAAACGGGCCGAGGTTTGTGACTGGGGGACTATGGCTGGGAGTGACCGGCTGGCTCCTGGAAAGCTACAATAGGCAGGATGGTTACCAGACCCATGGCGGCACCAGTGCCAAGTTGGGCTGGTTTGATAGTACCAAGTTGCTCCTGCAATCTGCCATCAAAAAGTTGGCAGGCGAGTTTTGTTTTCCAGGGAAAAGCGCCGTTGTTTGTATTTGGGGGCCTGTGGCTGGGAGTGGCCGGCTGGCTCCTTAGAATCCACGATACGCAGGATGGTTCCCAGACCCAAGGTGGCACCAGTGCCAAGTCGGGCTGGTTTGATACTACCAAGTGGTTCCTGCAATCTGCCATCCAGAAGCGGGGCAGCTTACTTTTGTTTGCCAGGGAAACGGGCCGTGGGTTTTGTTTGGGGGCATATAGCTGAGAGTGGCCGGCTGGCCCCTGAAAATCCACGCTAGGCAGCATGGTTCCAGGATGCAAGGTGGCACCAGTGCCAAGTCGGGCTGGTTTGATGGGTCAAAGTGGCTCCTGCAATCTGCCATCCAGAAGCGGGGCAGCTGATTTTTGTTTGCCAGAGAAAAATTCCGTGGATTGTTTTTGGGGGCATATTGCTGGGAGTGGCCGGCTGGCTCCTTAAAATGCTCGATACGCATGATGGTTCCCAGGCCCAAGGTGTCACCACTACCAAGTCGGCCTGCGGTTTTAGTATCAAGTTCATCTTGCAATTTGCCATCCAGAAGAGGGGCAGCTGAGTTTTATTTGCCAGAGAAACGGGCCGAGGTTTCTGTTTGGGGGCATATGGCTGAGAGTGGCCGGCTGGCCCCTGAAAATCCACGATACGCAGGATGGTTCCCAGACCCAAGGTGGCACCAGTGCCAAGTCGGGCTGGTTTGTTAGTACCAAGTGTTTCCTGCAATCTGCCATCCAGAAGCGGGGCAGCTGAATTTTGTTTGCCAGAGAAAAAGGCTGTTGTTTGTGTTTCGGGGCCTGTGGCTGGCAGTGGACGGCTGGCTCCTGAAAATCCATGATACGCAGCATGGTTCCCAGACCCAAGGTGGCACCAGTGCCAAGTAGGGCTAGTTTCATAGTACCCAGTGGCTCCTGCAATCTGCCATCCAGAAGAGGGGCAGTTGAGTTTTGTTTTCCAGAGAAAAGGGCCGTGGTTTGTGTTTGGGGCCTATGCCTGAGAGTGACCGGCTGGCCCCTGAAAATCCACGATAGGAAGGATGGTTCCCAGATCCAAGGTGGCAGCAGTGCCATGTTGTGCTGGTGTGATAGTCCCAAGTGGCTCCTGCAATCTGCCATCCAGAAGTGGGGCAGCTGAATTTTGTTTGCCAGAGAAAAAGGCTGTGGTTTTTGTTTGGGGGCCTATGGCTGGGAGTGGCCGGCTGGCTCCTGAAAATCCATGATACGCAGCATGGTTCCCAGACCCAAGGTGGCACCAGTGCCAAGTGGGGCTGGTTTCACAGTGTCAAGTGCCTCCTGCAATCTCCCATCCAGAAGCGGGGCAGCTGAGTTTTGTTTGCCTGTGAAACGGGCCATTGTTTTTGATTGGGGTCTGTGGCCGAGAATGTTCAGCTGGCTCCTGACAATCCACAATACGCAGGATGGTTCCCAGACCCAAGGTGGCACCAGTGCCAAGTCTTGCTGGTTTGATAGTACCAAGTGGCTCCTGCAATCTGCCATCCAGAAGCGGTGCAGCTGAGTTTTGTTTGCCAGAGGAAAGGGCCGTGGGTTGTGTTTGGGGGCATATGGCTGGGAGTGGCCGGCTGTCTCATTAAAAAGATCGATACGCAGGATGGTTCCCAGACCCAAGGTGGCACCAGTGCCAAGTCGGGCTGTTTTGATAGTACCAAGTGCGTCCTGCAATTTGCCATGCAGAAGAGGGGCAGTTGAGTTTTGTATGCCAGAGAAAAGCGCCGTTGTTTGTGTTTGGGGGCTTGTGGCTGGCAGTGGCCGACTGGCGCCTTAGAATCTGCGATACGCAGCATGGTTCCCAGACCCAAGGTGGCACCAGTTCCAAGTTGGGCTGGTTTGATAGTACCAAGTGGCTCCTGCAATCTGCCATCCAGAAGCGGGGCAGCTTACTTTTGTTTGCCAGGGAAACGGGCCGAGGTTTGTGTCTCGGGGCCTATGGCTGGGAGTGACCGGCTGGCTCCTGGAAAGCTACAATAGGCAGGATGGTGACCAGACCCATGGTGGCACCAGTGCCAAGTTGGGCTGGTTTGATAGTACCAAGTTGCTCCTGCAATCTGCCATCAAAAAGTTGGCAGGCGAGTTTTGTTTTCCAGGGAAAAGCGCCGTTGTTTGTGTTTGGGGGCCTGTGGCTGGGAGTGGCCGGCTGGCTCCTTAGAATCCACGATACGCAGGATGGTTCCCAGACCCAAGGTGGCACCAGTGCCAAGTCGGGCTCGTTTGATACTACCAAGTGGTTCCTGCAATCTGCCATCCAGAAGCAGGGCAGCTTACTTTTGTTTGCCAGGGAAACGGGCCGTGGGTTTTGTTTGGGGGCATATAGCTGAGAGTGGCCTGCTGGCCCCTGAAAATCCACGCTAGGCAGCATGGTTCCCAGATGCAAGGTGGCACCAGTGCCAAGTCGGGCTGGTTTGATGGTGCAAAGTGGCTCCTGCAATCTGCCATCCAGAAGCGGGGCAGCTGATTTTTGTTTGCCAGAGAAAAATTCCGTGGATTGTTTTTGGGGGCATATTGCTGGGAGTGGCCGGCTGGCTCCTTAAAATGCTCGATACGCATGATGGTTCCCAGGCCCAAGGTGTCACCACTACCAAGTCGGCCTGCGGTTTTAGTATCAAGTTCATCCTGCAATTTGCCATCCAGAAGAGGGGCAGTTGAGTTTTGTTTGCCAGAGAAACGGGCCGAGGTTTCTGTTTGGGGACATATGGCTGAGAGTGGCCGGCTGGCCTCTGAAAATCAACGATACACAACATGGTTCCCAGATCCAAGGTGGCACCAGTGCCAAGTTGGGCTGGTTTGATAGTCCCAAGTGTCTCCTGCAATCTGCCATCCAGAAGCGGGGCAGCTTACTTTTGTTTGCCAGAGAAATAGGCCTAGGTTTTTGTTTGGGGGCCTGTGGCTAGGAGTGGCCTGCTGGCTCCTAAGAATCCACGATACGCAGGATGTTTACCAGACCCATGGTGGCACCAGTGCCAAGTTGGGCTGGTTTGATAGTACCAAGTGGCTCCTGCAAACTCCATCAAAAAGTTGGCAGGCGTGTTTTGTTTTCCAGGGAACAGCGCCGTTGATTTTGTTTGGGGGCCTGTGGCTGGGAGTGGCCGGCTGGCTCCTTAGAATCCACGATACGCAGGATGGTTCCCAGACCCAAGGTGACACCAGTGCCAAGTCGGGCTGGTTTGATTACACCAAGTGGCTCCTGCAATCTGCCATCCATAAGTGAGGCAGCTAAGTTTTGTTTGCCAGAAAAAAGGGCCGTGGTTTTTGTTGGGGGCCTGTGGCGGGGAGTAGCCGGCTGGCTCCTTAAAATCCACGATAGGCAGGATGGTTCCCAGACCCAAGGTGGTACCAGTGCCAAGTCGGGCTGGTTTGATAGTACCAAGTGGCTCCTGCAATCTGCCATCCAGAAGCGGGGCAGCTTACTTTTGTTTGCCAGGGAAACGGGCCGAGCTTTGTGTCTCGGGGCCTATGGCAGGGAGTGACCGGCTGGCTCCTGAAAAGCTACGATAGGCAGGATGGTGACCAGACCCATGGTGGCACCAGTGGCAAGTTGGGCTGGTTTGATAGTACCAAGTGGCTCCTGCAATCTGCCATCAAAAAGTTGGCAGGCGAGTTTTGTTTTCCAGGGAAAAGCGCCGTTGTGTGTGTTTTGGGGCCTGTGGCTGGGAGTGGCCAGCTGGCTCCTTAGAATCCACGATACGCAGGATGGTTCCCAGACCCAAGGTGGCACCAGTGCCAAGTCGGGCTGGTTTGTTAGTACCAAGTGGTTCCTGCAATCTGCCATCCAGAAGCGGGGCAGCTGAATTTTGTTTGCCAGAGAAAAAGGCTGTTGTTTGTGTTTCAGGGCCTGTGGCTGGCAGTGGACGGCTGGCTCCTGAAAATCCATGATACGCAGCATGGTTCCCAGACCCAAGGTGGCACCAGTGCCAAGTAGGGCTGGTTTCATAGTACCCAGTGGCTCCTGCAATCTGCCATCCAGAAGAGGGGCAGTTGAGTTTTGTTTTCCAGAGAAAAGGGCCGTGGTTTGTGTTTGGGGCCTATGGCTGAGAGTGACCGGCTGGCCCCTGAAAATCCACGATAGGAAGGATGATTCCCAGATCCAAGGTGGCACCAGTGCCATGTTGTGCTGGTGTGATAGTCCCAAGTGGCTCCTGCAATCTGCCATCCAGAAGCGGGGCAGCTGAATTTTGTTTGCCAGAGAAAAAGGCTGTGGTTTTTGTTTGGGGGCCTATGGCTGGGAGTGGCCGGCTGGCTCCTGAAAATCCATGATACGCAGCATGGTTCCCAGACCCAAGGTGGCACCAGTGCCAAGTGGGGCTGGTTTCACAGTGTCAAGTGCCTCCTGCAATCTCCCATCCAGAAGCGGGGCAGCTGAGTTTTGTTTGCCTGTGAAACGGGCCGTTGTTTTTGATTGGGGTCTGTGGCCGAGAGTGTCCAGCTGCCTCCTGACAATCCACAATACGCAGGATGGTTCCCAGACCCAAGGTGGCACCAGTGCCAAGTCGTGCTGGTTTGATAGTACCAAGTGCGACCTGCAATTTGCCATCCAGAAGAGGGGCAGTTGAGTTTTGTTTGCCAGAGAAAAGCGCCGTTGTTTGTGTTTGGGGTCTTGTGGCTGGGAGTGGCCGACTGGCGCCTTAGAATCTGCGATACGCAGCATGGTTCCCAGACCCAAGGTGGCACCAGTGCCAAGTTGGGCTGGTTTGATAGTACCAAGTGGCTCCTGCAATCTGCCATCCAGAAGCGGGGCAGCTTACTTTTGTTTGCCAGGGAAACGGGCCGAGGTTTGTGACTGGGGACCTATGGCTGGGAGTGACCGGCTGGCTCCTGGAAAGCTACAATAGGCAGGATGGTTACCAGACCCATGGTGGCACCAGTGCCAAGTTGGGCTGGTTTGATAGTACCAAGTTGCTCCTGCAATCTGCCATCAAAAAGTTGGCAGGCGAGTTTTGTTTTCCAGGGAAAAGCGCCGTTGTTTGTATTTGGGGGCCTGTGGCTGGGAGTGGCCGGCTGGCTCCTTAGAATCCACGATACGCAGGATGGTTCCCAGACCCAAGGTGGCACCAGTGCCAAGTCGGGCTGGTTTGATACTACCAAGTGGTTCCTGCAATCTGCCATCCAGAAGCGGGGCAGCTTACTTTTGTTTGCCAGGGAAACGGGCCGTGGGTTTTGTTTGGGGGCATATAGCTGAGAGTGGCCGGCTGGCCCCTGAAAATCCACGCTAGGCAGCATGGTTCCAGGATGCAAGGTGGCACCAGTGCCAAGTCGGGCTGGTTTGATGGGTCAAAGTGGCTCCTGCAATCTGCCATCCAGAAGCGGGGCAGCTGATTTTTGTTTGCCAGAGAAAAATTCCGTGGATTGTTTTTGGGGGCAAATTGCTGGGAGTGGCCGGCTGGCTCCTTAAAATGCTCGATACGCATGATGGTTCCCAGGCCCAAGGTGTCACCACTACCAAGTCGGCCTGCGGTTTTAGTATCAAGTTCATCTTGCAATTTGCCATCCAGAAGAGGGGCAGTTGAGTTTTGTTTGCCAGAGAAACGGGCCGAGGTTTCTGTTTGGGGGCATATGGCTGAGAGTGGCCGGCTGGCCCCTGAAAATCCACGATACACAGCATGGTTCCCAGATCCAAGGTGGCACCAGTGCCAAGTTGGGCTGGTTTGATAGTCCCAAGTGTCTCCTGCAATCTGCCATCCAGAAGCGGGGCAGCTTACTTTTGTTTGCCAGAGAAATAGGCCTAGGTTTTTGTTTGGGGGCCTGTGGCTAGGAGTGGCCGGCTGGCTCCTAAGAATCCACGATACGCAGGATGTTTACCAGACCCATGGTGGCACCAGTGCCAAGTTGGGCTGGTTTGATAGTACCAAGTGGCTCCTGCAAACTCCATCAAAAAGTTGGCAGGCGTGTTTTGTTTTCCAGGGAACAGCGCCGTTGATTTTGTTTGGGGGCCTGTGGCTGGGAGTGGCCGGCTGGCTCCTTAGAATCCACGATACGCAGGATGGTTCCCAGACCCAAGGTGACACCAGTGCCAAGTCGGGCTGGTTTGATTACACCAAGTGGCTCCTGCAATCTGCCATCCATAAGTGAGGCAGCTAAGTTTTGTTTGCCAGAAAAAAGGGCCGTGGGTTTTGTTGGGGGCCTGTGGCGGGGAGTAGCCGGCTGGCTCCTTAAAATCCACGATAGGCAGGATGGTTCCCAGACCCAAGGTGGTACCAGTGCCAAGTCGGGCTGGTTTGATAGTACCAAGTGGCTCCTGCAATCTGCCATCAAAATGTTGGCAGGCGAGTTTTGTTTTCCAGGGAAAAGCGCCGTTGTGTGTGTTTTGGGGCCTGTGGCTGGGAGTGGCCAGCTGGCTCCTTAGAATCCACGATACGCAGGATGGTTCCCAGACCCAAGGTGGCACCAGTGCCAAGTCGGGCTGGTTTGTTAGTACCAAGTGGTTCCTGCAATCTGCCATCCAGAAGCGGGGCAGCTGAATTTTGTTTGCCAGAGAAAAAGGCTGTTGTTTGTGTTTCGGGGCCTGTGGCTGGCAGTGGACGGCTGGCTCCTGAAAATCCATGATACGCAGCATGGTTCCCAGACCCAAGGTGGCACCAGTGCCAAGTAGGGCTGGTTTCATAGTACCCAGTGGCTCCTGCAATCTGCCATCCAGAAGAGGGGCAGTTGAGTTTTGTTTTCCAGAGAAAAGGGCCGTGGTTTGTGTTTGGGGCCTATGGCTGAGAGTGACCGGCTGGCCCCTGAAAATCCACGATAGGAAGGATGATTCCCAGATCCAAGGTGGCACCAGTGCCATGTTGTGCTGGTGTGATAGTCCCAAGTGGCTCCTGCAATCTGCCATCCAGAAGCGGGGCAGCTGAATTTTGTTTGCCAGAGAAAAAGGCTGTGGTTTTTGTTTGGGGGCCTATGGCTGGGAGTGGCCGGCTGGCTCCTGAAAATCCATGATACGCAGCATGGTTCCCAGACCCAAGGTGGCACCAGTGCCAAGTGGGGCTGGTTTCACAGTGTCAAGTGCCTCCTGCAATCTCCCATCCAGAAGCGGGGCAGCTGAGTTTTGTTTGCCTGTGAAACGGGCCGTTGTTTTTGATTGGGGTCTGTGGCCGAGAGTGTCCAGCTGCCTCCTGACAATCCACAATACGCAGGATGGTTCCCAGACCCAAGGTGGCACCAGTGCCAAGTCAGGCTGGTTTGATAGTACCAAGTGCGACCTGCAATTTGCCATCCAGAAGAGGGGCAGTTGAGTTTTGTTTGCCAGAGAAAAGCGCCGTTGTTTGTGTTTGGGGTCTTGTGGCTGGGAGTGGCCGACTGGCGCCTTAGAATCTGCGATACGCAGCATGGTTCCCAGACCCAAGGTGGCACCAGTGCCAAGTTGGGCTGGTTTGATAGTACCAAGTGGCTCCTGCAATCTGCCATCCAGAAGCGGGGCAGCTTACTTTTGTTTGCCAGGGAAACGGGCCGAGGATTGTGACTGGGGGCCTATGGCTGGGAGTGACCGGCTGGCTCCTGGAAAGCTACAATAGGCAGGATGGTTACCAGACCCATGGTGGCACCAGTGCCAAGTTGGGCTGGTTTGATAGTACCAAGTTGCTCCTGCAATCTGCCATCAAAAAGTTGGCAGGCGAGTTTTGTTTTCCAGGGAAAAGCGCCGTTGTTTGTATTTGGGGGCCTGTGGCTGGGAGTGGCCGGCTGGCTCCTTAGAATCCACGATACGCAGGATGGTTCCCAGACCCAAGGTGGCACCAGTGCCAAGTCGGGCTGGTTTGATACTACCAAGTGGTTCCTGCAATCTGCCATCCAGAAGCGGGGCAGCTTACTTTTGTTTGCCAGGGAAACGGGCCGTGGGTTTTGTTTGGGGGCATATAGCTGAGAGTGGCCGGCTGGCCCCTGAAAATCCACGCTAGGCAGCATGGTTCCAGGATGCAAGGTGGCACCAGTGCCAAGTCGGGCTGGTTTGATGGGTCAAAGTGGCTCCTGCAATCTGCCATCCAGAAGCGGGGCAGCTGATTTTTGTTTGCCAGAGAAAAATTCCGTGGATTGTTTTTGGGGGCATATTGCTGGGAGTGGCCGGCTGGCTCCTTAAAATGCTCGATACGCATGATGGTTCCCAGGCCCAAGGTGTCACCACTACCAAGTCGGCCTGCGGTTTTAGTATCAAGTTCATCTTGCAATTTGCCATCCAGAAGAGGGGCAGTTGAGTTTTGTTTGCCAGAGAAACGGGCCGAGGTTTCTGTTTGGGGGCATATGGCTGAGAGTGGCCGGCTGGCCCCTGAAAATCCACGATACACAGCATGGTTCCCAGATCCAAGGTGGCACCAGTGCCAAGTTGGGCTGGTTTGATAGTCCCAAGTGTCTCCTGCAATCTGCCATCCAGAAGCGGGGCAGCTTACTTTTGTTTGCCAGAGAAATAGGCCTAGGTTTTTGTTTGGGGGCCTGTGGCTAGGAGTGGCCGGCTGGCTCCTAAGAATCCACGATACGCAGGATGTTTACCAGACCCATGGTGGCACCAGTGCCAAGTTGGGCTGGTTTGATAGTACCAAGTGGCTCCTGCAAACTCCATCAAAAAGTTGGCAGGCGTGTTTTGTTTTCCAGGGAACAGCGCCGTTGATTTTGTTTGGGGGCCTGTGGCTGGGAGTGGCCGGCTGGCTCCTTAGAATCCACGATACGCAGGATGGTTCCCAGACCCAAGGTGGCACCAGTGCCAAGTCGGGCTGGTTTGATTACACCAAGTGACTCCTGCAATCTGCCATCCAGAAGTGAGGCAGCTAAGTTTTGTTTGCGAGAAAAAAGGGCCGTGGTTTTTGTTGGGGGCCTGTGGCGGGGAGTAGCCGGCTGGCTCCTTAAAATCCACGATAGGCAGGATGGTTCCCAGACCCAAGGTGGTACCAGTGCCAAGTCGGGCTGGTTTGATAGTACCAAGTGGCTCCTGCAATCTGCCATCCAGAAGCGGGGCAGCTTACTTTTGTTTGCCAGGGAAACGGGCCGAGCTTTGTGTCTCGGGGCCTATGGCAGGGAGTGACCGGCTGGCTCCTGAAAAGCTACGATAGGCAGGATGGTGACCAGACCCATGGTGGCACCAGTGGCAAGTTGGGCTGGTTTGATAGTACCAAGTGGCTCCTGCAATCTGCCATCAAAAAGTTGGCAGGCGAGTTTTGTTTTCCAGGGAAAAGCGCCGTTGTGTGTGTTTTGGGGCCTGTGGCTGGGAGTGGCCAGCTGGCTCCTTAGAATCCACGATATGCAGGATGGTTCCCAGACCCAAGGTGGCACCAGTGCCAAGTCGGGCTGGTTTGTTAGTACCAAGTGGTTCCTGCAATCTGCCATCCAGAAGCGGGGCAGCTGAATTTTGTTTGCCAGAGAAAAAGGCTGTTGTTTGTGTTTCGGGGCCTGTGGCTGGCAGTGGACGGCTGGCTCCTGAAAATCCATGATACGCAGCATGGTTCCCAGACCCAAGGTGGCACCAGTGCCAAGTAGGGCTGGTTTCATAGTACCCAGTGGCTCCTGCAATCTGCCATCCAGAAGAGGGGCAGTTGAGTTTTGTTTTCCAGAGAAAAGGGCCGTTGTTTGTGTTTGGGGCCTATGGCTGAGAGTGACCGGCTGGCCCCTGAAAATCCACGATAGGAAGGATGATTCCCAGATCCAAGGTGGCACCAGTGCCATGTTGTGCTGGTGTGATAGTCCCAAGTGGCTCCTGCAATCTGCCATCCAGAAGCGGGGCAGTTGAATTTTGTTTGCCAGAGAAAAAGGCTGTGGTTTTTGTTTGGGGGCCTATGGCTGGGAGTGGCCGGCTGGCTCCTGAAAATCCATGATACGCAGCATGGTTCCCAGACCCAAGGTGGCACCAGTGCCAAGTGGGGCTGGTTTCACAGTGTCAAGTGCCTCCTGCAATCTCCCATCCAGAAGCGGGGCAGCTGAGTTTTGTTTGCCTGTGAAACGGGCCGTTGTTTTTGATTGGGGTCTGTGGCCGAGAGTGTCCAGCTGCCTCCTGACAATCCACAATACGCAGGATGGTTCCCAGACCCAAGGTGGCACCAGTGCCAAGTCGTGCTGGTTTGATAGTACCAAGTGCGACCTGCAATTTGCCATCCAGAAGAGGGGCAGTTGAGTTTTGTTTGCCAGAGAAAAGCGCCGTTGTTTGTGTTTGGGGTCTTGTGGCTGGGAGTGGCCGACTGGCGCCTTAGAATCTGCGATACGCAGCATGGTTCCCAGACCCAAGGTGGCACCAGTGCCAAGTTGGGCTGGTTTGATAGTACCAAGTGGCTCCTGCAATCTGCCATCCAGAAGCGGGGCAGCTTACTTTTGTTTGCCAGGGAAACGGGCCGAGGTTTGTGACTGGGGGCCTATGGCTGGGAGTGACCGGCTGGCTCCTGGAAAGCTACAATAGGCAGGATGGTTACCAGACCCATGGTGGCACCAGTGCCAAGTTGGGCTGGTTTGATAGTACCAAGTTGCTCCTGCAATCTGCCATCAAAAAGTTGGCAGGCGAGTTTTGTTTTCCAGGGAAAAGCGCCGTTGTTTGTATTTGGGGGCCTGTGGCTGGGAGTGGCCGGCTGGCTCCTTAGAATCCACGATACGCAGGATGGTTCCCAGACCCAAGGTGGCACCAGTGCCAAGTCGGGCTGGTTTGATACTACCAAGTGGTTCCTGCAATCTGCCATCCAGAAGCGGGGCAGCTTACTTTTGTTTGCCAGGGAAACGGGCCGTGGGTTTTGTTTGGGGGCATATAGCTGAGAGTGGCCGGCTGGCCCCTGAAAATCCACGCTAGGCAGCATGGTTCCAGGATGCAAGGTGGCACCAGTGCCAAGTCGGGCTGGTTTGATGGGTCAAAGTGGCTCCTGCAATCTGCCATCCAGAAGCGGGGCAGCTGATTTTTGTTTGCCAGAGAAAAATTCCGTGGATTGTTTTTGGGGGCATATTGCTGGGAGTGGCCGGCTGGCTCCTTAAAATGCTCGATACGCATGATGGTTCCCAGGCCCAAGGTGTCACCACTACCAAGTCGGCCTGCGGTTTTAGTATCAAGTTCATCTTGCAATTTGCCATCCAGAAGAGGGGCAGTTGAGTTTTGTTTGCCAGAGAAACGGGCCGAGGTTTCTGTTTGGGGGCATATGGCTGAGAGTGGCCGGCTGGCCCCTGAAAATCCACGATACACAGCATGGTTCCCAGATCCAAGGTGGCACCAGTGCCAAGTTGGGCTGGTTTGATAGTCCCAAGTGTCTCCTGCAATCTGCCATCCAGAAGCGGGGCAGCTTACTTTTGTTTGCCAGAGAAATAGGCCTAGGTTTTTGTTTGGGGGCCTGTGGCTAGGAGTGGCCGGCTGGCTCCTAAGAATCCACGATACGCAGGATGTTTACCAGACCCATGGTGGCACCAGTGCCAAGTTGGGCTGGTTTGATAGTACCAAGTGGCTCCTGCAAACTCCATCAAAAAGTTGGCAGGCGTGTTTTGTTTTCCAGGGAAAAGCGCCGTTGATTTTGTTTGGGGGCCTGTGGCTGGGAGTGGCCGGCTGGCTCCTTAGAATCCACGATACGCAGGATGGTTCCCAGACCCAAGGTGGCACCAGTGCCAAGTCGGGCTGGTTTGATTACACCAAGTGGCTCCTGCAATCTGCCATCCAGAAGTGAGGCAGCTAAGTTTTGTTTGCCAGAAAAAAGGGCCGTGGTTTTTGTTGGGGGCCTGTGGCTGGGAGTAGCCGGCTGGCTCCTTAAAATCCACGATAGGCAGGATGGTTCCCAGACCCAAGGTGGCACCAGTGCCAAGTCGGGCTGGTTTGATAGTACCAAGTGGCTCCTGCAAACTGCCATCCAGAAGCGGGGCAGCTGAGTTTTGTTTGCCAGGGAAATGGGCCGTTGTTTGTGTTTGGGGGCCTGTGGCTGGGAGTGTTCGGCTGGTTCCTGAATATGTACGATACGCAGGATTGTTCCCAGACCCAAGGTGGCACCAGTGCCAAGTCGGGCTGGTTTGATGGTGCAAAGTGGCTCCTGCAATCTGCCATCCAGACGCGGGGCAGCGGATTTTTTTTTCCATGAGAAATGGTCCGTGGTTTGTTTTTGGGGGTATATGGCTGGGCCTGGCCGGCTGGCTCCTTAAAAAGCTCGATATGCAGGATGGTTCCCTGACACAAGGTGGCACCAGTGCCACGTCGGGCGGTTTTCGTAGTACAAAGTGCGTCCTAAAATTTGCCATCCAGAAGAGGGGCAGTTGAGTTTTGTTTGCCAGAGAAAAGGTCCGTGGTTTGTTTTTGGGGGCATATGGCTGAGAGTGGCTGGGTGGCCCCTGAAAATCCACGATACACAGGATGGTTCCCAGATCCAAGGTGGCACCTGTGCCAAGTCGGGCTGATTTGATAGTACTAAGTAGCTCCTGCAATCTGCCATCCAGAAGCGGGGCAGCTTACTTTTGTTTGCCAGGGAAACGGGCCGAGGTTTGTGTTTGGGGGCCTATGGCTGAGAGTGACCGGCTGGCTCCTGAAAAGCTACAATAGGCAGGATGGTGACCAGACCCATGGTGGCACCAGTGCCAAGTTGGGCTGGTTTGATAGTACCAAGTGGTTCCTGCAATCTGCCATCCAGAAGCAGGGCAGCTGAGTTTTGTTTGCCAGAGAAAAGGGCCTTGGTTTGTGTTTGGGGGCATATGGCTGGGTGTGGCCAGCTGGCTCCTTAAAATGCACGATATGCAACATGGCTCCCAGACCCAAGGTGGCACCAGTGCCAAGTTGGGCTGGTTTGATAGTACCAAGTGGCTCCTGCAATCTTCCATGATCACGTGGAGAAATACTTTCTGGTTTCAGCCATATGCTCTTTCTTCTCTCCCTCAACTTCTCTATCACCTCTCATCTGGTTCACATGCGCTGTCTTCAAGGTCCACAGGCTACTTTTCACAGAATCTTCTGGCCTGATGAAGTAAGAATGATGAATAGAACAGAGCTGGGATCTATTTTCCAGTTTGGATAAAATGCATTCTGCACACAAATCCAAGGAGAACGTGCTGCCCCGATGCCCAGAAAATCTTTCACTCCTGCTAGTGTTCTACGTCAACCGCAACTTAGTCTGAAAGAAAAGCTTTTTCTCTGAGAGCATCTGAGAGGTTTGCATGAAGCACTGATATCTGACATATGCAATTTTGAATAGGAGAGGAAAAAGAAAATGGCAAGGAGTTTTTAATTTTAGTGGTTTCAATTTTAATTTCCGTGCACTTTTTCAAAACTTGTCAGCTCAAATGCCCATCAACATCTTTTAGTCATCTGTAAGTCAGTATTCATATAAAATGTGCTTCAAATCCAAAGAATTTCAAATTTGCACTCCAAGCTTCTATGCCTAGATTTATGATTTCCTACACATATTAGATGAAAGGAAGGCCTTTTTTACTGTGGGAGTGCTGGAACACTGGAACAGGTTGCCCAGAGAAGTTGTGGGTGTCCCATCCCTGAAAGTATTCAAGGTCACCTTGGACGGGGCTTGGAGCAGCAACAAAGGAGAAGCTTGATGGTAGAGAAACAAAGTTGGACTATAGAAGAAACTCGGATTGAAGTATAGGATCAAGTTTTCTCTCAGCTCTTGGGGTAAATTCAAAGTTGTACAAAATGACATTTATCTGTGCTATTCACTACTGTAACAGAAAGTTTCATGAAAACTGTACAGAAGATAGTAAATTTTAAAAGAGATAAGAATTACAGCATAAAATCCATGGGATAGGTTACAACATGAGACACTCTCTAAGAGAAAATCTCTTTGTTTCAGCACTTCATCGGGGTAAGATTTCATGAAGTGCCAAAGAAGGCGGCAAAATATCATTCGGGACATTATTTACTGGAATTCAGCCTGGCCATTAGTAGGAACTGCCTTTGAACATATCATGTAGATATACCACACACACTTTCCCTTCACTGAAAAATTACTGTTTACAACAAATAAGCAATTGACGATCAAAATTGATTGAAAGCATCTTAAACATGTCAAGTATTTCATTGTAGATGATCTGTGATCCAAATGCTTCTTCCACCTTCGAGAGGGACAGAAGAATTCTTCCATATCATGATGGTTTAAAATTGTATCAACCAATGTTTTCTGCTGAAAAGATATCATCTATTTTTTTCTATTTTTGGAAGAAAATATTCCTAGACATACAACAGGTGAGAACTAAGTAATTTTAAAGAAACAAATGAAATGAAAATATTCTGTAAATAGAATGAAATGAAAAGCTGTGTTTTAAATAGGAGCTAAATATTAAACAGAATTTTTGTACCAGGCATTTGAATTACTGCACCAGCTCTTTTGCCCATCAAGAGAGGCATTTAGCATTTCAGTCTTTTCCAAGGTGTTCATGATCTGCTATGCTGATCTCTGTGTGTGCCTAGGTGTGTGTGGAGGGGGGGGCATATGAAGGGGAGTGTGTATGTTTGCTTTACAATTGTTGTGGCAGATTCATGCCTCAGCTCCACATTTTGTTTTAAAAAGGTCACACCGAGTGGATATGAAGTTTACTATCAACAAGAGATCGATTCCCAAATCATCCATTTGACTCTCCCTTATAAATCATGTGCTTTGTTGCATATTTTATCAAATATACTTTCAAGCCAGATGGAGGAAGGAGGATGTGGGAATCCCTCCACCATCTTGCAACTTTTATGTAAGTAGGTTTTCAAGAAAATCATCATTTCTCTTTTAAATATGTCTGGAACAGGCATGATGGTAGTGTCAACCTGTTGGAGTTTTTGTTGCTGGAAGAAGTTGTACAAAAGGATTGGTTTTTACATTGACCAGTTACTGAATCAAGCGCAGGAATACATTGGAAATTTAGCTGGGGGTTCCTTTTCCCAGCAGACTACTTCTAGAACGAGCTTGTACACTGAAGCTGACTCTTTTGCTCTCTTTTTGTTTCTTTCCTATTTTCTTGGCTTCTTTGCCACTATCTAGACAATTTTGGAACTTTGTTCCCAACTAAAATGGTTTCAATAGTCTGATTGTGATCATACATTTTTACAAGGAATTTTTAAAATCTTTCCTCGAGTCCAGAAAGTCAAGGACTTAGATCTTTTTCTTCCCTTATCAATATTGCCATGAAATTGATAAATAAAGACCAACTCTTTATTTTTGTTTTTAACCCACGTAGATAATTCCCATCCATTAATCCATTTTGTGGACCAATAGCTGCCATTCTGATGGAAGCTGTCACTTCTTAACAATAGGCATTCTGTGACTATGTTGACTGCACTTTGGGTGAAGATCCTAACTGGTCTTAGATATACATAGGGAGAAATTTGCTCAGCCAGTGTCAGTCTTAAGCATGCGTATCAGAAGATCTTTCTAGAGCTGGGAATTTTCCCATGAAAGGGATTCAGTTAGGGAAGAGACACTTGTGCCAGAGTTTTACATTCTTCTTGAACACTGCTTAAGGAACTTAGATGCCATGTCCATTTGGATCTCTGTCTGCACAGAACTTTGTCATGCCAGCGCTTTGAAATGCATCTTGAAGAGAATTCACTAGCACAGAATGAAAGAGAGTGGAAGGGGTTGGTGGGGCTAACCAGGCCCAACCCCCCTGCCTAAACCAGGATACCTAGAGCCTCTTGCCCAGGATTCTATCTGGGTGTACTTTTAATGTCTTCAAAGATCCAGGCTCCACAATCTTTCTGGGCAGTCTGTGCCGTGGTTCAGTCACCCTGACAGTAAAGAAACATTTACTGATGTTCAAAGGCAATCTCCTGTATTTCAGTGTGTGCCCACTGCCTCTTGTCTTTTCCCTCAGCATCACTGAAAAGACACTGATTCCCTCCCCTTTGCACTATTGCTTCCATATGTATGTGTGATGCCATGTAGAGGTATGTCAAAAACCTCCCTGAAGCCCAGGCAGATAATATTCCCTTCATCTACCAGTCAAGTTGATTCATCAGAGGAGTTTAAAGTGATGTTCAGCATGAAATTCCCCTGAAAAATCATGCTAACTACATTATTTGGTCATCTGTCATGTGCCTGGCAAGGATTTCCAGGAAGAGCTGCTTCATCAACTTCCTGGGGATAAAAAAGAGGCTGGCTGGTTTGTACTATGGCGAGTCCTCTTAATTGCCTTTTTTGAAGATGGATGTCATTTGCTAACATCCACTCTTTAGCCTCTGTTGCCGTCTACATCTTAGCAAAACGCTTTTCCACTATGTCTGGCTAGGAAAAACTGTGCCAGCACAGAAAACATCTCCCATCTTGTTCTAGAAGTTGCACGGATGTCTGCCAAGTGTTTGGCAGGAAGAAAAGAAAAGTTGTCCAAAACAGCTTCCAATCGAATGTTCCTGTGATTGGAAAAGTCAGGAGAGTGCAAAGGTACTGTTTTCTATCAGTTGGCAAGGTGCGCACACAATCCCAGTGTTGTACAGCTTGCTTCTTCACCTTCCCGAAGCTGCCGCTCTCGCCGGCTGCCGGAGCCCAAGAAGCGGCTTCTTCGCGCAAAGACGATTGTGCCGCTCACAGGGCTCTCCTTAGCGCGGCTTCTGCCGAAAGACGCCCGGCAGCGGCTCTTACCTCCGGAGAGCATCCTACCTTCGTCTTTAGCTCCTCTTCTCATCTACACCTCGGCAAAACGCTTTTCCACTATGTCTGGCTAGGAAAAACTGTGCCAGCACAGAAAACATCTCCCATCGTGTTCTAGAAGTTGCACGGATGTCTGCCAAGTGTTTGGCAGGAAGAAAAGAAAAGTTGTCCAAAACAGCTTCCAATCGAATGTTCCTGTGATTGGAAAAGTCAGGAGAGTGCAAAGGTACTGTTTTCTATCAGTTGGCAAGGTGCGCACACAATCCCAGTGTTGTACAGCTTGCTTCTTCACCTTCCCGAAGCTGCCGCTCTCGCCGGCTGCCGGAGCCCAAGAAGCGGCTTCTTCGCGCAAAGACGATTGTGCCGCTCACAGTGCTCTCCTTAGCGCGGCTTCTGCCGAAAGACGCCCGGCAGCGGCTCTTACCTCCGGAGAGCATCCTACCTTCGTCTTTCGCGTCTTTTGTAGTCTACATCTTAGCAAAACGCTTTTCCACTATGTCTGGCTAGGAAAAACTGTGCCAGCACAGAAAACATCTCCCATCGTGTTCTAGAAGTTGCACGGATGTCTGCCAAGTGTTTGGCAGGAAGAAAAGAAAAGTTGTCCAAAACAGCTTCCAATCGAATGTTCCTGTGATTGGAAAAGTCAGGAGAGTGCAAAGGTACTGTTTTCTATCAGTTGGCAAGGTGCGCACACAATCCCAGTGTTGTACAGCTTGCTTCTTCACCTTCCCGAAGCTGCCGCTCTCGCCGGCTGCCGGAACCGAAGAAGCGGCTTCTTCGCGCAAAGACGATTGTGCCGCTCACAGTGCTCTCCTTAGCGCGGCTTCTGCCGAAAGACGCCCGGCAGCGGCTCTTACCTCCGGAGAGCATCCTACCTTCGTCTTTCGCGTCTTTTGTAGTCTACATCTTAGCAAAACGCTTTTCCACTATGTCTGGCTAGGAAAAACTGTGCCAGCACAGAAAACATCTCCCATCGTGTTCTAGAAGTTGCACGGATGTCTGCCAAGTGTTTGGCAGGAAGAAAAGAAAAGTTGTCCAAAACAGCTTCCAATCGAATGTTCCTGTGATTGGAAAAGTCAGGAGAGTGCAAAGGTACTGTTTTCTATCAGTTGGCAAGGTGCGCACACAATCCCAGTGTTGTACAGCTTGCTTCTTCACCTTCCCGAAGCTGCCGCTCTCGCCGGCTGCCGGAGCCCAAGAAGCGGCTTCTTCGCGCAAAGACGATTGTGCCGCTCACAGTGCTCTCCTTAGCGCGGCTTCTGCCGAAAGACGCCCGGCAGCGGCTCTTACCTCCGGAGAGCATCCTACCTTCGTCTTTCGCGTCTTTTGTAGTCTACATCTTAGCAAAACGCTTTTCCACTATGTCTGGCTAGGAAAAACTGTGCCAGCACAGAAAACATCTCCCATCGTGTTCTAGAAGTTGCACGGATGTCTGCCAAGTGTTTGGCAGGAAGAAAAGAAAAGTTGTCCAAAACAGCTTCCAATCGAATGTTCCTGTGATTGGAAAAGTCAGGAGAGTGCAAAGGTACTGTTTTCTATCAGTTGGCAAGGTGCGCACACAATCCCAGTGTTGTACAGCTTGCTTCTTCACCTTCCCGAAGCTGCCACTCTCAGGAGGTAAGAGCCGCTGCCGGGCGTCTTTCGGCAGAAGCCGCGCTAAGGGGAGCCCTGTGAGCGGCACAATCGTCTTTGCGCGAAGAAGCCGCTTCTTGGGCTCCGGCAGCCGGCGAGAGCGGCAGCTTCGGGAAGGTGAAGAAGCAAGCTGTACAACACTGGGATTGTGTGCGCACCTTGCCAACTGATAGAAAACAGTACCTTTGCACTCTCCTGACTTTTCCAATCACAGGAACATTCGATTGGAAGCTGTTTTGGACAACTTTTCTTTTCTTCCTGCCAAACACTTGGCAGACATCCGTGCAACTTCTAGAACACGATGGGAGATGTTTTCTGTGCTGGCACAGTTTTTCCTAGCCAGACATAGTGGAAAAGCTTGTTGCCGAGGTGTAGACTACATAAGACGCGAAAGACGAAGGTAGGATGCTCTCCGGAGGTAAGAGCCGCTGCCGGGCGTCTTTCGGCAGAAGCCGCGCTAAGGAGGGCACTGTGAGCGGCACAATCGTCTTTGCGCGAAGAAGCCGCTTCTTGGGCTCCGGCAGCCGGCGAGAGCGGCAGCTTCGGGAAGGTGAAGAAGCAAGCTGTACAACACTGGGATTGTGTGCGCACCTTGCCAACTGATAGAAAACAGTACCTTTGCACTCTCCTGACTTTTCCAATCACAGGAACATTCGATTGGAAGCTGTTTTGGACAACTTTTCTTTTCTTCCTGCCAAACACTTGGCAGACATCCGTGCAACTTCTAGAACACGATGGGAGATGTTTTCTGTGCTGGCACAGTTTTTCCTAGCCAGACATAGTGGAAAAGCGTTTTGCTAAGATGTAGACTACAAAAGACGCGAAAGACGAAGGTAGGATGCTCTCCGGAGGTAAGAGCCGCTGCCGGGCGTCTTTCGGCAGAAGCCGCGCTAAGGAGAGCACTGTGAGCGGCACAATCGTCTTTGCGCGAAGAAGCCGCTTCTTGGGCTCCGGCAGCCGGCGAGAGCGGCAGCTTCGGGAAGGTGAAGAAGCAAGCTGTACAACACTGGGATTGTGTGCGCACCTTGCCAACTGATAGAAAACAGTACCTTTGCACTCTCCTGACTTTTCCAATCACAGGAACATTCGATTGGAAGCTGTTTTGGACAACTTTTCTTTTCTTCCTGCCAAACACTTGGCAGACATCCGTGCAACTTCTAGAACACGATGGGAGATGTTTTCTGTGCTGGCACAGTTTTTCCTAGCCAGACATAGTGGAAAAGCGTTTTGCTAAGATGTAGACTACAAAAGACGCGAAAGACGAAGGTAGGATGCTCTCCGGAGGTAAGAGCCGCTGCCGGGCGTCTTTCGGCAGAAGCCGCGCTAAGGAGAGCACTGTGAGCGGCACAATCGTCTTTGCGCGAAGAAGCCGCTTCTTCGGTTCCGGGAGCCGGCGAGAGCGGCAGCTTCGGGAAGGTGAAGAAGCAAGCTGTACAACACTGGGATTGTGTGCGCACCTTGCCAACTGATAGAAAACAGTACCTTTGCACTCTCCTGACTTTTCCAATCACAGGAACATTCGATTGGAAGCTGTTTTGGACAACTTTTCTTTTCTTCCTGCCAAACACTTGGCAGACATCCGTGCAACTTCTAGAACACGATGGGAGATGTTTTCTGTGCTGGCACAGTTTTTCCTAGCCAGACATAGTGGAAAAGCTTTTTGCCGAGGTGTAGACTACATAAGACGCGAAAGACGAAGGTAGGATGCTCTCCGGAGGTAAGAGCCGCTGCCGGGCGTCTTTCGGCAGAAGCCGCGCTAAGGAGAGCCCTGTGAGCGGCACAATCGTCTTTGCGCGAAGAAGCCGCTTCTTGGGCTCCGGCAGCCGGCGAGAGCGGCAGCTTCGGGAAGGTGAAGAAGCAAGCTGTACAACACTGGGATTGTGTGCGCACCTTGCCAACTGATAGAAAACAGTACCTTTGCACTCTCCTGACTTTTCCAATCACAGGAACATTCGATTGGAAGCTGTTTTGGACAACTTTTCTTTTCTTCCTGCCAAACACTTGGCAGACATCCGTGCAACTTCTAGAACACGATGGGAGATGTTTTCTGTGCTGGCACAGTTTTTCCTAGCCAGACATAGTGGAAAAGCTTGTTGCCGAGGTGTAGACTACATAAGACGCGAAAGACGAAGGTAGGATGCTCTCCGGAGGTAAGAGCCGCTGCCGGGCGTCTTTCGGCAGAAGCCGCGCTAAGGAGAGCACTGTGAGCGGCACAATCGTCTTTGCGCGAAGAAGCCGCTTCTTGGGCTCCGGCAGCCGGCGAGAGCGGCAGCTTCGGGAAGGTGAAGAAGCAAGCTGTACAACACTGGGATTGTGTGCGCACCTTGCCAACTGATAGAAAACAGTACCTTTGCACTCTCCTGACTTTTCCAATCACAGGAACATTCGATTGGAAGCTGTTTTGGACAACTTTTCTTTTCTTCCTGCCAAACACTTGGCAGACATCCGTGCAACTTCTAGAACACGATGGGAGATGTTTTCTGTGCTGGCACAGTTTTTCCTAGCCAGACATAGTGGAAAAGCGTTTTGCTAAGATGTAGACTACAAAAGACGCGAAAGACGAAGGTAGGATGCTCTCCGGAGGTAAGAGCCGCTGCCGGGCGTCTTTCGGCAGAAGCCGCGCTAAGGAGAGCCCTGTGAGCGGCACAATCGTCTTTGCGCGAAGAAGCCGCTTCTTGGGCTCCGGCAGCCGGCGAGAGCGGCAGCTTCGGGAAGGTGAAGAAGCAAGCTGTACAACACTGGGATTGTGTGCGCACCTTGCCAACTGATAGAAAACAGTACCTTTGCACTCTCCTGACTTTTCCAATCACAGGAACATTCGATTGGAAGCTGTTTTGGACAACTTTTCTTTTCTTCCTGCCAAACACTTGGCAGACATCCGTGCAACTTCTAGAACACGATGGGAGATGTTTTCTGTGCTGGCACAGTTTTTCCTAGCCAGACATAGTGGAGAAGCGTTTTGCTAAGATGTAGACTACAAAAGACGCGAAAGACGAAGGTAGGATGCTCTCCGGAGGTAAGAGCCGCTGCCGGGCGTCTTTCGGCAGAAGCCGCGCTAAGGAGAGCACTGTGAGCGGCACAATCGTCTTTGCGCGAAGAAGCCGCTTCTTCGGTTCCGGGAGCCGGCGAGAGCGGCAGCTTCGGGAAGGTGAAGAAGCAAGCTGTACAACACTGGGATTGTGTGCGCACTTTGCCAACTGATAGAAAACAGTACCTTTGCACTCTCCTGACTTTTCCAATCACATGAACATTCGATTGGAAGCTGTTTTGGACAACTTTTCTTTTCTTCCTGCCAAACACTTGGCAGACATCCGTGCAACTTCTAGAACACGATGGGAGATGTTTTCTGTGCTGGCACAGTTTTTCCTAGCCAGACATAGTGGAAAAGCGTTTTGCCGAGGTGTAGATGAGAAGAGGAGCTAAAGACGAAGGTAGGATGCTCTCCGGAGGTAAGAGCCGCTGCCGGGCGTCTTTCGGCAGAAGCCGCGCTAAGGAGAGCACTGTGAGCGGCACAATCGTCTTTGCGCGAAGAAGCCGCTTCTTGGGCTCCGGCAGCCGGCGAGAGCGGCAGCTTCGGGAAGGTGAAGAAGCAAGCTGTACAACACTGGGATTGTGTGCGCACCTTGCCAACTGATAGAAAACAGTACCTTTGCACTCTCCTGACTTTTCCAATCACAGGAACATTCGATTGGAAGCTGTTTTGGACAACTTTTCTTTTCTTCCTGCCAAACACTTGGCAGACATCCGTGCAACTTCTAGAACACGATGGGAGATGTTTTCTGTGCTGGCACAGTTTTTCCTAGCCAGACATAGTGGAAAAGCGTTTTGCCGAGGTGTAGATTAGAAGAGGAGCTAAAGAGTGGATGTTAGCAAATGACACCCATCTTCAAAAAAGGCAATTAAGAGGACTCGCCATAGTACAAACCAGCCAGCCTCTTTTTTATCCCCAGGAAGTTGATGAAGCAGCTCTTCCTGGAAATCCTTGCCAGGCACATGACAGATGACCAAATAATGTAGTTAGCATGATTTTTCAGGGGAATTTCATGCTGAACATCACTTTAAACTCCTCTGATGAATCAACTTGACTGGTAGATGAAGGGAATATTTTCTGCCTGGGCTTCAGGGAGGTTTTTGACATACCTCTACATGGCATCACACATACATATGGAAGCAATAGTGCAAAGGGGAGGGAATCAGTGTCTTTTCAGTGATGCTGAGGGAAAAGACAAGAGGCAGTGGGCACACACTGAAATACAGGAGATTGCCTTTGAACATCAGTAAATGTTTCTTTACTGTCAGGGTGACTGAACCACGGCACAGACTGCCCAGAAAGATTGTGGAGCCTGGATCTTTGAAGACATTAAAAGTACACCCAGATAGAATCCTGGGCAAGAGGCTCTAGGTATCCTGGTTTAGGCAGGGGGGTTGGGCCTGGTTAGCCCCACCAACCCCTTCCACTCTCTTTCATTCTGTGCTAGTGAATTCTCTTCAAGATGCATTTCAAAGCGCTGGCATGACAAAGTTCTGTGCAGACAGAGATCCAAATGGACATGGCATCTAAGTTCCTTAAGCAGTGTTCAAGAAGAATGTAAAACTCTGGCACAAGTGTCTCTTCCCTAACTGAATCCCTTTCATGGGAAAATTCCCAGCTCTAGAAAGATCTTCTGATACGCATGCTTAAGACTGACACTGGCTGAGCAAATTTCTCCCTATGTATATCTAAGACCAGTTAGGATCTTCACCCAAAGTGCAGTCAACATAGTCACAGAATGCCTATTGTTAAGAAGTGACAGCTTCCATCAGAATGGCAGCTATTGGTCCACAAAATGGATTAATGGATGGGAATTATCTACGTGGGTTAAAAACAAAAATAAAGAGTTGGTCTTTATTTATCAATTTCATGGCAATATTGATAAGGGAAGAAAAAGATCTAAGTCCTTGACTTTCTGGACTCGAGGAAAGATTTTAAAAATTCCTTGTAAAAATGTATGATCACAATCAGACTATTGAAACCATTTTAGTTGGGAACAAAGTTCCAAAATTGTCTAGATAGTGGCAAAGAAGCCAAGAAAATAGGAAAGAAACAAAAAGAGAGCAAAAGAGTCAGCTTCAGTGTACAAGCTCGTTCTAGAAGTAGTCTGCTGGGAAAAGGAACCCCCAGCTAAATTTCCAATGTATTCCTGCGCTTGATTCAGTAACTGGTCAATGTAAAAACCAATCCTTTTGTACAACTTCTTCCAGCAACAAAAACTCCAACAGGTTGACACTACCATCATGCCTGTTCCAGACATATTTAAAAGAGAAATGATGATTTTCTTGAAAACCTACTTACATAAAAGTTGCAAGATGGTGGAGGGATTCCCACATCCTCCTTCCTCCATCTGGCTTGAAAGTATATTTGATAAAATATGCAACAAAGCACATGATTTATAAGGGAGAGTCAAATGGATGATTTGGGAATCGATCTCTTGTTGATAGTAAACTTCATATCCACTCGGTGTGACCTTTTTAAAACAAAATGTGGAGCTGAGGCATGAATCTGCCACAACAATTGTAAAGCAAACATACACACTCCCCTTCATATGCCCCCCCCTCCACACACACCTAGGCACACACAGAGATCAGCATAGCAGATCATGAACACCTTGGAAAAGACTGAAATGCTAAATGCCTCTCTTGATGGGCAAAAGAGCTGGTGCAGTAATTCAAATGCCTGGTACAAAAATTCTGTTTAATATTTAGCTCCTATTTAAAACACAGCTTTTCATTTCATTCTATTTACAGAATATTTTCATTTCATTTGTTTCTTTAAAATTACTTAGTTCTCACCTGTTGTATGTCTAGGAATATTTTCTTCCAAAAATAGAAAAAAATAGATGATATCTTTTCAGCAGAAAACATTGGTTGATACAATTTTAAACCATCATGATATGGAAGAATTCTTCTGTCCCTCTCGAAGGTGGAAGAAGCATTTGGATCACAGATCATCTACAATGAAATACTTGACATGTTTAAGATGCTTTCAATCAATTTTGATCGTCAATTGCTTATTTGTTGTAAACAGTAATTTTTCAGTGAAGGGAAAGTGTGTGTGGTATATCTACATGATATGTTCAAAGGCAGTTCCTACTAATGGCCAGGCTGAATTCCAGTAAATAATGTCCCGAATGATATTTTGCCGCCTTCTTTGGCACTTCATGAAATCTTACCCCGATGAAGTGCTGAAACAAAGAGATTTTCTCTTAGAGAGTGTCTCATGTTGTAACCTATCCCATGGATTTTATGCTGTAATTCTTATCTCTTTTAAAATTTACTATCTTCTGTACAGTTTTCATGAAACTTTCTGTTACAGTAGTGAATAGCACAGATAAATGTCATTTTGTACAACTTTGAATTTACCCCAAGAGCTGAGAGAAAACTTGATCCTATACTTCAATCCGAGTTTCTTCTATAGTCCAACTTTGTTTCTCTACCATCAAGCTTCTCCTTTGTTGCTGCTCCAAGCCCCGTCCAAGGTGACCTTGAATACTTTCAGGGATGGGACACCCACAACTTCTCTGGGCAACCTGTTCCAGTGTTCCAGCACTCCCACAGTAAAAAAGGCCTTCCTTTCATCTAATATGTGTAGGAAATCATAAATCTAGGCATAGAAGCTTGGAGTGCAAATTTGAAATTCTTTGGATTTGAAGCACATTTTATATGAATACTGACTTACAGATGACTAAAAGATGTTGATGGGCATTTGAGCTGACAAGTTTTGAAAAAGTGCACGGAAATTAAAATTGAAACCACTAAAATTAAAAACTCCTTGCCATTTTCTTTTTCCTCTCCTATTCAAAATTGCATATGTCAGATATCAGTGCTTCATGCAAACCTCTCAGATGCTCTCAGAGAAAAAGCTTTTCTTTCAGACTAAGTTGCGGTTGACGTAGAACACTAGCAGGAGTGAAAGATTTTCTGGGCATCGGGGCAGCCCGTTCTCCTTGGATTTGTGTGCAGAATGCATTTTATCCAAACTGGAAAATAGATCCCAGCTCTGTTCTATTCATCATTCTTACTTCATCAGGCCAGAAGATTCTGTGAAAAGTAGCCTGTGGACCTTGAAGACAGCGCATGTGAACCAGATGAGAGGTGATAGAGAAGTTGAGGGAGAGAAGAAAGAGCATGAGGCTGAAACCAGAAAGTATTTCTCCACGTGATCATGGAAGATTGCAGGAGCCACTTGGTACTATCAAACCAGCCCAACTTGGCACTGGTGCCACCTTGGGTCTGGGAGCCATGTTGCATATCGTGCATTTTAAGGAGCCAGCTGGCCACACCCAGCCATATGCCCCCAAACACAAACCAAGGCCCTTTTCTCTGGCAAACAAAACTCAGCTGCCCTGCTTCTGGATGGCAGATTGCAGGAACCACTTGGTACTATCAAACCAGCCCAACTTGGCACTGGTGCCACCATGGGTCTGGGAACCATCCTGCCTATTGTAGCTTTTCAGGAGCCAGCCGGTCACTCCCAGCCATAGGCCCCCAAACAGAAACCTCGGCCCGTTTCCCTGGCAAACAAAAGTAAGCTGCCCCGCTTCTGGATGGCAGATTGCAGGAGCTACTTAGTACTATCAAATCAGCCCGACTTGGCACAGGTGCCACCTTGGATCTGGGAACCATCCTGTGTATCGTGGATTTTCAGGGGCCAGCCGGCCACTCTCAGCCATATGCCCCCAAACACAAACCACGGACCTTTTCTCTGGCAAACAAAAATCAGCTGCCCCACTTCTGGATGGCAGATTGCAGGAGCCACTTGGGACTATCACACCAGCACAACATGGCACTGCTGCCACCTTGGATCTGGGAACAATCCTGCGTATCGTACATATTCAGGAACCAGCCGAACACTCCCAGCCACAGGCCCCCAAACACAAACAACGGCCCATTTCCCTGGCAAACAAAACTCAGCTGCCCCGCTTCTGGTGTGGCAGTTTGCAGGAGCCACTTGGGACTATCAAAGCAGCCCGACTTGGTAATGGTACCATCTTGGATCTGGGAACCATCCGGCGTATCTTGGATTTTCAGGGGCCAGCCGGTCATTCCCAGCCATATGCTCCCAAACACAAACCTCGGCCCTTTTCTCTGGCAAACAAAACTCAACTGCCCCTCTTCTGGATGGCAAATTGCAGGACGCACTTGGTACTACAAAAAGAGCCCGACTTGGCAGTGGTGCCACCTTGGCTCTGGGAACCATCCTGCGTATCGAGCATTTTAAGGAGCCAGCCGGCAATTCCCAGCCGTATGCCCCAAAAAGAAACCACGGACCTTTTCTCTGGCAAAAAAAACTCAGCTGTCCCGCTTCTGGATGGCAGATTGCAGGAGTCACTTTGAACCATACAACCAGCCTTACTTGGCACTGGTGCCACCTTGGATCTGGGAACCATCCTGCCTATCGTTGATTTTCAGGGGCCAGCCTACCACTCTCGGCCATAGGCCCCCAAACACAAACCACAGCCCTTTTCTCTAGCAAACAAAATTTAGCTGCCCCGCTTCTGGATGGCAAATTGCAGGAGCCACTGGGTACTACAAAAACAGCCCGACTTGGCACAGGTGCCACCTTGCGTCTGGTTACCATGCGGCGTATCGTGCATTTTAAGGAGCCAGGTGGCCACTCCCAGCCATATGCCCCCAAACACAACCCACGGCCCTTTTCTCTGGCAAACAAAACTCAGCTGCCCCGCTTCTGGATGGCAGAGTGCAGGAGACACTTGGTACTATCAAACCAGCCCGACTTGGCACTGGTGCCACCTTTGGTCTGGGAACCATCCTGCGTATTGTGGATTGTCAGGAGACAGCCGACCACTCTCGGCCACAGACCCCAATCAAAAACAAAGGTCCGTTTCCCTGGCAAAAAAAACTCAGCTGCCCCGCTTCTGGATGGGAGATTGCAGGAGGCACTTGACACTGTCAAAAGAGCCCCACTTTGTACTGGTGCCACCTTGGGTCTGGGAACCATGCTGCGTATCGTGGATTTTCAGGAGCCAGCCGGCCACTGCCAGCCACAGGCCCCCAAACAAAAACCACAGCCTTTTTCTCTGGCAAACAAAACTCAGCTGCCCTGCTTCTGGATGGCAGATTGCAGGAGCCACTTGGTACTATCAAACCAGCCCGACTTGGCACTGGTGCCACCTTGGGTCTGGGAACCATCCTGCCTATCGTGGATTTTAAGGAGCCAGCCGGCTACTCCCAGCCACAGGCCCCCAACAAAAACCACGGCCCTTTTTTCTCGCAAACAAAACTTAGCTGCCTCACTTCTGGATGGCAGATTGCAGGAGTCACTTGGTGTAATCAAACCAGCCTGACTTGGCACTGGTGCCACCTTGGGTCTGGGAACCATCCTGCGTATCGTGGATTCTAAGGGGCCAGCCGGCCACTCCCAGCCACAGGCCCCCAAACAAAATCAACGGCGCTGTTCCCTGGAAAACAAAACACGCCTGCCAACTTTTTGATGGAGTTTGCAGGAGCCACTTGGTACTATCAAACCAGCCCAACTTGGCACTGGTGCCACCATGGGTCTGGTAAACATCCTGCGTATCGTGGATTCTTAGGAGCCAGCCGGCCACTCCTAGCCACAGGCCCCCAAACAAAAACCTAGGCCTATTTCTCTGGCAAACAAAAGTAAGCTGCCCCGCTTCTGGATGGCAGATTGCAGGAGACACTTGGGACTATCAAACCAGCCCAACTTGGCACTGGTGCCACCTTGGATCTGGGAACCATGCTGTGTATCGTGGATTTTCAGGGGCCAGCCGGCCACTCTCAGCCATATGCCCCCAAACAGAAACCTCGGCCCGTTTCTCTGGCAAACAAAACTCAACTGCCCCTCTTCTGGATGGCAAATTGCAAGATGAACTTGATACTAAAACCGCAGGCCGACTTGGTAGTGGTGACACCTTGGGCCTGGGAACCATCATGCGTATCGAGCATTTTAAGGAGCCAGCCGGCCACTCCCAGCAATATGCCCCCAAAAACAATCCACGGAATTTTTCTCTGGCAAACAAAAGTAAGCTGCCCCGCTTCTGGATGGCAGATTGCAGGAACCACTTGGTAGTATCAAACCAGCCCGACTTGGCACTGGTGCCACCTTGGGTCTGGGAACCATCCTGCGTATCGTGGATTCTAAGGAGCCAGCCGGCCACTCCCAGCCACAGGCCCCCAAATACAAACAACGGCGCTTTTCCCTGGAAAACAAAACTCGCCTGCCAACTTTTTGATGTCAGATTGCAGGAGCAACTTGGTACTATCAAACCAGCCCAACTTGGCACTGGTGCCACCATGGGTCTGGTAAGCATCCTGCCTATTGTAGCTTTCCAGGAGCCAGCCGGTCACTCGCAGCCATAGGCCCCCAAACACAAACAACGGCGCTTTTCTCTGGCAAACAAAACTCAACTGCCCCTCTTCTGGATGGCAAATTGCAGGACGCACTTGGTACTATCAAACCAGCACGACTTGGCACGGGTGCCACCTTGGGTCTGGGAACCATCCTGCGTATTGTGGATTGTCAGGAGCCAGCTGGACACTCTCGGCCACAGACCCCAATCAAAAACAACGGCCCGTTTCACAGGCAAACAAAACTCAGCTGCCCCGCTTCTGGATGGGAGATTGCAGGAGGCACTTGACACTGTGAAACCAGCCCCACTTGGCACTGGTGCCACCTTGGGTCTGGGAACCATGCTGCGTATCATGGATTTTCAGGAGCCAGCCGGCCACTCCCAGCCATAGGCCCCCAAACAAAAACCACAGCCTTTTTCTCTGGCAAACAAAATTCAGCTGCCCCGCTTCTGGATGGCAGATTGCAGGAGCCACTTGGGACTATCACACCAGCACAACATGGCACTGGTGCCACCTTGGATCTGGGAATCATCCTTCCTATCGTGGATTTTCAGGGGCCAGCCGGTCACTCTCAGCCATAGGCCCCAAACACAAACCACGGCCCTTTTCTCTGGAAAACAAAACTCAACTGCCCCTCTTCTGGATGGCAGATTGCAGGAGCCACTGGGTACTATGAAACCAGCCCTACTTGGCACTGGTGCCACCTTGGGTCTGGGAACCATGCTGCGTATCATGGATTTTCAGGAGCCAGCCGTCCACTGCCAGCCACAGGCCCCGAAACACAAACAACAGCCTTTTTCTCTGGCAAACAAAATTCAGCTGCCCCGCTTCTGGATGGCAGATTGCAGGAACCACTTGGTACTAACAAACCAGCCCGACTTGGCACTGGTGCCACCTTGGGTCTGGGAACCATCCTGCGTATCGTGGATTCTAAGGAGCCAGCTGGCGACTCCCAGCCACAGGCCCCAAAATACACACAACGGCGCTTTTCCCTGGAAAACAAAACTCGCCTGCCAACTTTTTGATGGCAGATTGCAGGAGCCACTTGGTACTATCAAACCAGCCCAACTTGGCACTGGTGCCACCATGGGTCTGGTCACCATCCTGCCTATCGTAGCTTTTCAGGAGCCAGCCGGTCACTCCCAGCCATAGGCCCCCAGAAAAAAACCTCGGTCCGTTTCCCTGGAAAACAAAAGTAAGCTGCCCCGCTTCTGGATGGCAGATTGCAGGAGCCACTTGGTGCTATCAAACCAGCCTGACTTGGCACTGGTGCCACCTTGGGTCTGGGAACCATCCTGCGTATCGTGGATTCTAAGGAGCCAGCTGGCCACTCCCAGCCACAGGCCCCAAAACACACACAACGGCGCTTTTCCCTGGAAAACAACCTCGCCTGCCAACTTTTTGATGGCAGATTGCAGGAGCCACTTGGTACTATCAAACCAGCCCAACTTGCCACTGGTGCCACCATGGGTCTGGTCACCATCCTGCCTATCGTAGCTTTTCAGGAGCCAGCCGGTCACTCCCTGCCATAGGCCCCGAGACACAAAGCTCGGCCCGTTTCCCTGGCAAACAAAAGTAAGCTGCCCCGCTTCTGGATGGCAGATTGCAGGAGCCACTTGGTACTATCAAACCAGCCCGACTTGGCACTGGTGCCACCTTGGGTCTGGGAACCATCCAGCCTATCGTGGATTTTAAGGAGCCAGCCGGCTACTCCCAGCCACAGGCCCCCAACAAAAACCACGGCCCTTTTTTCTGGCAAACAAAACTTAGCTGCCTCACTTCTGGATGGCAGATTGCAGGAGCCACTTGGTGTAATCAAACCAGCCCGACTTGGCACTGGTGTCACCTTGGGTCTGGGAACCATCCTGCGTATCGTGGATTCTAAGGAGCCAGCCGGCCACTCCCAGCCACAGGCCCCCAAACAAAATCAACGGCGCTGTTCCCTGAAAAACAAAACACGCCTGCCAACTTTTTGATGGAGTTTGCAGGAGCCACTTGGTACTATCAAACCAGCCCAACTTGGCACTGGTGCCACCATGGGTCTGGTAAACATCCTGTGTATCGTGGATTCTTAGGAGCCAGCAGGCCACTCCTAGCCACAGGCCCCCAAACAAAAACCTAGGCCTATTTCTCTGGCAAACAAAAGTAAGCTGCCCCGCTTCTGGATGGCAGATTGCAGGAGACACTTGGGACTATCAAACCAGCCCAACTTGGCACTGGTGCCACCTTGGATCTGGGAACCATGTTGTGTATCGTGGATTTTCAGGGGCCAGCCGGCCACTCTCAGCCATATGTCCCCAAACAGAAACCTCGGCCCGTTTCTCTGGCAAACAAAACTCAACTGCCCCTCTTCTGGATGGCAAATTGCAGGATGAACTTGATACTAAAACCGCAGGCCGACTTGGTAGTGGTGACACCTTGGGCCTGGGAACCATCATGCGTATCGAGCATTTTAAGGAGCCAGCCGGCCACTCCCAGCAATATGCCCCCAAAAACAATCCACGGAATTTTTCTCTGGCAAACAAAAATCAGCTGCCCCGCTTCTGGATGGCAGATTGCAGGAGCCACTTTGCACCATCAAACCAGCCCGACTTGGCACTGGTGCCACCTTGCATCTGGGAACCATGCTGCCTAGCGTGGATTTTCAGGGGCCAGCGGGCCACTCTCAGCTATATGCCCCCAAACAAAACCCACGGCCCGTTTCCCTGGCAAACAAAAGTAAGCTGCCCTGCTTCTGGATGGCAGATTGCAGGAACCACTTGGTAGTATCAAACCAGCCCGACTTGGCACTGGTGCCACCTTGGGTCTGGGAACCATCCTGCGTATCGTGGATTCTAAGGAGCCAGCCGGCCACTCCCAGCCACAGGCCCCCAAACACAAACAACGGCGCTTTTCCCTGGAAAACAAAACTCGCCTGCCAACTTTTTGATGGCAGATTGCAGGAGCAACTTGGTACTATCAAACCAGCCCAACTTGGCACTGGTGCCACCATGGGTCTGGTAAGCATCCTGCCTATTGTAGCTTTCCAGGAGCCAGCCGGTCACTCCCAGCCATAGGCCCCCAAACACAAACCTCGGCCCGTTTCCCTGGCAAACAAAAGTAAGCTGCCCCGCTTCTGGATGGCAGATTGCAGGAGCCACTTGGTACTATCAAACCAGCCCAACTTGGCACTGGTGCCACCTTGGGTCTGGGAACCATGCTGCGTATCGCAGATTCTAAGGCGCCAGTCGGCCACTCCCAGCCACAAGCCCCCAAACACAAACAACGGCGCTTTTCTCTGGCAAACAAAACTCAACTGCCCCTCTTCTGGATGGCAAATTGCAGGACGCACTTGGTACTATAAAAACAGCCCGACTTGGCACTGGTGCCACCTTGGGTCTGGGAACCATCCTGCGTATCGATCTTTTTAATGAGACAGCCGGCCACTCCCAGCCATATGCCCCCAAACACAACCCACGGCCCTTTCCTCTGGCAAACAAAACTCAGCTGCACCGCTTCTGGATGGCAGATTGCAGGAGCCACTTGGTACTATCAAACCAGCAAGACTTGGCACTGGTGCCACCTTGGGTCTGGGAACCATCCTGCGTATTGTGGATTGTCAGGAGCCAGCTGAACATTCTCGGCCACAGACCCCAATCAAAAACAACGGCCCGTTTCACAGGCAAACAAAACTCAGCTGCCCCGCTTCTGGATGGGAGATTGCAGGAGGCACTTGACACTGTGAAACCAGCCCCACTTGGCACTGGTGCCACCTTGGGTCTGGGAACCATGCTGCGTATCATGGATTTTCAGGAGCCAGCCGGCCACTCCCAGCCATAGGCCCCCAAACAAAAACCACAGCCTTTTTCTCTGGCAAACAAAATTCAGCTGCCCCACTTCTGGATGGCAGATTGCAGGAGCCACTTGGGACTATCACACCAGCACAACATGGCACTGCTGCCACCTTGGATCTGGGAACCATCCTTCCTATCGTGGATTTTCAGGGGCCAGCCGGTCACTCTCAGCCATAGGCCCCAAACACAAACCACGGCCCTTTTCTCTGGAAAACAAAACTCAACTGCCCCTCTTCTGGATGGCAGATTGCAGGAGCCACTGGGTACTATGAAACTAGCCCTACTTGGCACTGGTGCCACCTTGGGTCTGGGAACCATGCTGCGTATCATGGATTTTCAGGAGCCAGCCGTCCACTGCCAGCCACAGGCCCCGAAACACAAACAACAGCCTTTTTCTCTGGAAAACAAAATTAAGCTGCCCCGCTTCTGGATGGCAGATTGCAGGAACCACTTGGTACTAACAAACCAGCCCGACTTGGCACTGGTGCCACCTTGGGTCTGGGAACCATCCTGCGTATCGTGGATTCTAAGGAGCCAGCTGGCCACTCCCAGCCACAGGCCCCAAAATACACACAACGGCGCTTTTCCCTGGAAAACAAAACTCGCCTGCCAACTTTTTGATGGCAGATTGCAGGAGCCACTTGGTACTATCAAACCAGCCCAACTTGGCACTGGTGCCACCATGGGTCTGGTCACCATCCTGCCTATCGTAGCTTTTCAGGAGCCAGCCGGTCACTCCCAGCCATAGGCCCCCAGAAAAAAACCTCGGTCCGTTTCCCTGGAAAACAAAAGTAAGCTGCCCCGCTTCTGCATGGCAGATTGCAGGAGCCACTTGGTGCTATCAAACCAGCCCGACTTGGCACTGGTGCCACCTTGGGTCTGGGAACCATCCTGCGTATCCTGTGTTCTAAGGAGCCAGCCGGCCACTCCCAGCCACAGTCCCCCAAACACAAACAACGGCGCTTTTCCCTGGAAAACAAAACTGACCTGCCAACTTTTTGATGGCAGATTGCAGGAGCCACTTGGTACTATCAAACCAGCCCAACTTGGCACTGGTGCCACCATGGGTCTGGTCACCATCCTGCCTATCGTAGCTTTTCAGGAGCCAGCCGGTCACTCCCAGCCATAGGTCCCCAGACAAATACCTCGGCCCGTTTCCCTGGCAAACAAAAGTAAGCTGCCCCGCTTCTGGATGGCAGATTGCAGGAGCCACTTGGTACTATCAAACCAGCCCAACTTGACACTGGTGCCACCTTGGCTCTGGGAACCATGCTGCGTAACCCGGATTCTAAGACGACAGGCAGCCACTGCCAGCCACAGGCCTCCAAACAAAATCAACGGCGCTTTTCCCTGGAAAACAAAACTCGCCTGACAACTTTTAGATGGCAGATTGCAGGAGCCAGTTGGTACCATCAAACCAGCCCAACTTGGCACTGGTGCCACCTTGGGTCTGGGAACCATCCTGCCTATTGTTGCTTTTCAGGAGCCAGCCGGTCACTTCTAGCCCTAGGCCCCCAGTCATATACCTCGGCCCGTTTCCCTGGCACACAAATGTAAGCTACCCCGCTTCAGGATGGCAGATTGCAGGAGCCACTTTTCACCATCAAACCAGCCCGACTTGGCACTGGTGCCACCTTGGGTCTGGGAACCATCCTGCGTATCGTGTGTTCTAAGGAGCCAGCCGGCCACTCCCAGCCACAGTCCCCCAAACACAAACAACGGCGCTTTTCCCTGGAAAACAAAACTGGCCTGCCAACTTTTTGATGGCAGATTGCAGGAGCCACTTGGTACTATCAAACCAGCCCAACTTGGCACTGGTGCCACCATGGGTCTGGTCACCATCCTGCCTATCGTAGCTTTTCAGGAGCCAGGCGGTCACTCCCAGCCATAGGCCCCCAGACACAAACCTCGGCCCGTTTCCCTGGCAAACAAAAGTAAGCTGCCCCGCTTCTGCATGGCAGATTGCAGGTGCTATTTAGTACTATCAAACCAGCCCGACTTGGCACTGGTGCCACCTCTGGTCTGGGAACCATCCTGCCTATCGTGGATTTTCAGGGGCCAGACGGCCACTATCAGCCATATGCCCCCAAAAACAAACCACGGGCTTTTCTCTGGTAAACAAAACTCAACTGCCCCTCTTCTGGATGGCAAATTTTAGGACGCACTTTGTACTACGAAAACCGCCCGACTTGGCACTGGTGCCACCTTGGGTCAGGGAACCATCCTGCCTATCGTAGCTTTTCAGGAGCCAGCCGGTCACTCCCAGCCATAGGTCCCCAGACAAATACCTCGGCCCGTTTCCCTGGCAAACAAAAGTAAGCTGCCCCGCTTCTGGATGGCAGATTGCAGGAGCCACTTGGTACTATCAAACCAGCCCAACTTGACACTGGTGCCACCTTGGCTCTGGGAACCATGCTGCGTAACCCGGATTCTAAGACGACAGGCAGCCACTGCCAGCCACAGGCCTCCAAACAAAATCAACGGCGCTTTTCCCTGGAAAACAAAACTCGCCTGACAACTTTTAGATGGCAGATTGCAGGAGCCAGTTGGTACCATCAAACCAGCCCAACTTGGCACTGGTGCCACCTTGGGTCTGGGAACCATCCTGCCTATTGTTGCTTTTCAGGAGCCAGCCGGTCACTTCTAGCCCTAGGCCCCCAGTCATAAACCTCGGCCCGTTTCCCTGGCACACAAATGTAAGCTACCCCGCTTCAGGATGGCAGATTGCAGGAGCCACTTTTCACCATCAAACCAGCCCGACTTGGCACTGGTGCCACCTTGGGTCTGGGAACCATCCTGCGTATCGTGTGTTCTAAGGAGCCAGCCGGCCACTCCCAGCCACAGTCCTCCAAACACAAACAACGGCGCTTTTCCCTGGAAAACAAAACTGGCCTGCCAACTTTTTGATGGCAGATTGCAGGAGCCACTTGGTACTATCAAACCAGCCCAACTTGGCACTGGTGCCACCATGGGTCTGGTAACCATCCTGCCTATCGTAGCTTTTCAGGAGCCAGCCGGTCACTCCCAGCCATAGGCCCCCAGACACAAACCTCGGCCCGTTTCCCTGGCAAACAAAAGTAAGCTGCCCCGCTTCTGCATGGCAGATTGCAGGCGCTATTTAGTACTATCAAACCAGACCGACTTGGCACTGGTGCCACCTCTGGTCTGGTCACCATCCTGCCTATCGTGGATTTTCAGGGGCCAGACGGCCACTATCAGCCATATGCCCCCAAAAACAAACCACGGCCCTTTTCTCTGGTAAACAAAACTCAACTGCCCCTCTTCTGGATGGCAAATTTTAGGACGCACTTTGTACTACGAATACCGCCCGACTTGGCACTGGTGCCACCTTGGGTCAGGGAACCATCCTGCCTATCGTAGCTATTTAAGGAGCCAGCAGGCCACGCCCAGCCATATAGCCCCAAAAACAAACCACGGACCATTTCTCTTGGAAACAAAAATCCGCTGCCCCGCGTCAGGATGGCAGATTGCAGGAGCCACTTTGCACCATCAAACCACCCCAACTTGGCACTGGTGCCACCATGGGTCTGGTCACCATCCTGCCTATCGTAGCTTTTCAGGAGCCAGGCGGTCACTCCCAGCCATAGGCCCCCAGACAAATACCTCGGCCCGTTTCCCTGGCAAACAAATGTAAGTTGCCCCGCTTCTGGATGGCAGATTGCAGGAGCCACATGGTACTAACAAACCAGGCCAACATGGCACTGGTGCCACCTTGGCTCTGGGAACCATCCTGCCTATCGTGGATTTTCAGGCGCCAGCCGGCCACTCTCAGCCATATGCCCCCAAACACAAACCACGGCCCTTTTCTCTGGTAAACAAAACTCAACTGCCCCTCTTCTGGATGGCAAATTGCAGGACGCACTTGGTACTACGAAAACAGCCCGACTTGGCAGTGATGCCACCTTGGGTCAGGGAACCATCCTGCGTATCGATGTTTTTAAGGAGTCAGCCGGCAACGTCCAGCCATATACCCCCAAAAAAAACCCACGGAACTTTTCTCCAGCAAGCAAAAATCCGCTGCCCCGCGTCTGGATGGCAGATTGCAGGAGCTATTTAGTATTATCAAACCAGCCCGACTTGGCACTGGTGCCACCATGGGTCTGGTCACCATCCTGCCTATCGTAGCTTTTCAGGAGCCAGCCGGTCACTCTCAGCCATAGGCCCCAAACACAAACCACGGCCCTTTTCTCTGGAAAACAAAACTCAACTGCCCCTCTTCTGGATGGCAGATTGCAGGAGCCACTGGGTACTATGAAACCAGCCCTACTTGGCACTGGTGCCACCTTGGGTCTGGGAACCATGCTGCGTATCATGGATTTTCAGGAGCCAGCCGTCCACTGCCAGCCACAGGCCCCGAAACACAAACAACAGCCTTTTTCTCTGGCAAACAAAAATCAGCTGCCCCGCTTCTGGATGGCAGATTGCAGGAACCACTTGGTACTAACAAACCAGCCCGACTTGGCACTGGTGCCACCTTGGGTCTGGGAACCATCCTGCGTATCGTGGATTCTAAGGAGCCAGCTGGCCACTCCCAGCCACAGGCCCCAAAACACACACAACGGCGCTTTTCCCTGGAAAACAAAACTCGCCTGCCAACTTTTTGATGGCAGATTGCAGGAGCCACTTGGTACTATCAAACCAGCCCAACTTGGCACTGGTGCCACCATGGGTCTGGTCACCATCCTGCCTATCGTAGCTTTTCAGGAGCCAGCCGGTCACTCCCAGCCATAGGCCCCCAGACACAAAGCTCGGCCTGTTTCCCTGGCACACAAAAGTAAGCTACCGCACTTCTGGATGGCAGATTGCAGGAGCCACTTTGCACCATCAAATCAGCCCAACTTGGCACTGGTGCCACCTTGGCTCTGGGAACCATGCTGCGTAACCCGGATTCTAAGACGACAGGCAGCCACTGCCAGCCACAGGCCTCCAAACAAAATCAACGGCGCTTTTCCCTGGAAAACAAAACTCGCCTGACAACTTTTAGATGGCAGATTGCAGGAGCCAGTTGGTACCATCAAACCAGCCCAACTTGGCACTGGTGCCACCTTGGGTCTGGGAACCATCCTGCCTATTGTTGCTTTTCAGGAGCCAGCCGGTCACTCCTAGCCCTAGGCCCCCAGTCATAAACCTCGGCCCGTTTCCCTGGCACACAAAAGTAAGCTACCCCGCTTCAGGATGGCAGATTGCAGGAGCCACTTTTCACCATCAAACCAGCCCGACGTGGCACTGGTGCCACCTCTGGTCTGGGAACCATCCTGCGTATCGTGTGTTCTAAGGAGCCAGCCGGCCACTCCCACCAACAGTCCCCCAAACACAAACAACGGCGCTTTTCCCTGGAAAACAAAACTCGCCTGACAACTTTTTGATGGCAGATTGCAGGAGCCACTTGGTACTATCAAACCAGCCCAACTTGGCACTGGTGCCACCATGGGTCTGGTAACCATCCTGCCTATCGTAGCTTTTCAGGAGCCAGGCGGTCACTCCCAGCCATAGGCCCCCAGACACAAACCTCGGCCCATTTCCCTGGCAAACAAAAGTAAGCTGCCCCGCTTCTGCATGGCAGATTGCAGGTGCTATTTAGTACTATCAAACCAGCCCGACTTGGCACTGGTGCCACCTCTGGTCTGGTCACCATCCTGCCTATCGTGGATTTTCAGGGGCCAGACGGCCACTATCAGCCATATGCCCCCAAAAACAAACCACGGCCCTTTTCTCTGGTAAACAAAACTCAACTGCCCCTCTTCTGGATGGCAAATTTTAGGACGCACTTTGTACTACGAAAACCGCCCGACTTGGCACTGGTGCCACCTTGGGTCAGGGAACCATCCTGCCTATCGTAGCTTTTTAAGGAGCCAGCAGGCCACGCCCAGCCATATAGCCCCAAAAACAAACCACGGACCATTTCTCTTGGAAACAAAAATCCGCTGCCCCGCGTCAGGATGGCAGATTGCAGGAGCCACGTTGCACCATCAAACCACCCCGACTTGGCACTGGTGCCATCTTGGATCTGGGAACCATCCTGCCTATCGTAGCTTTTCAGGAGCCAGCCGGTTACTCCCAACCATAGGCCCCCAGACAGAAAACTCTGCCCGTTTCCCTGGCAAACAAAAGTAAGCTACCCCGCTTCTGGATGGCAGATTGCAGGAGCCACTTGGTACTATCAAACCAGCCCAACTTGACACTGGTGCCACTTTGGGTCTGGGAACCATGCTGCGTAACGTAGATTCTAAGGCGCCAGGCGGCCACTCCCAGCCACAGGCCCCCAAATACAAACAACGGCGCTTTTCCCTGGAAAACAAAACTCGCCTGCCAGCTTTTTGATGGCAGATTGCAGGAGCCACTTGGTACTATCAAATCATCCCAACTTGGCACTGGTGCCATTATGGGTCTGGGAACCATCCTGCCAAATGTACCATTTCAGGAGCCAGCCGGTCACTCCCAGCCATAGGCCCCCATCACAAACCTCGGACCGTTTCCCTGGCAAACAAAATTAAGCTGCCCCGATTCTGGATGGCAGATTGCAGGAGCCACTTGGTAGTGTCAAAACAGCCCGACTTGGCACTGGTGCCACCTTGGGTCTGGGAACCATCCTGCGTATCGTGGATTCTAAGCAGCCACCCGGCCACTCCGTGCCACAGGCGCCCAAACACAAACAAGGGCGCTTTTCCCTGGAAAACAAAACTCGCCTGCCAACATTTTGATGGCAGATTGCAGGAGCCACTTGGTACTATCAAACCAGCCCAACTTGGCACTGGTGCCACCATGGGTCTGGTCACCATCCTGTCTATCGTAGCTTTTCAGGAGCCAGCCGGTCACTCCCAGCCATAAACCCCCAGACACAAACCTCGGCCCGTTTCCCTGGAAAACAAAAGTAAGCACCCCCGATTCTGGATGGCAGATTGCAGGAGCCACTTGGTAGTATCAAATTAGCCCAACTTGGCACTGGTGCCATCATGGGTCTGGTAAACATCCTGCCTATCTTAGCTTTTCAGGAGCCGGCCGGTCACTCCCTGCCATAGGCCCCCAGAGAAATACCTCGGCCCGTTTCCCTGGCAAACAAAAGTAAGCTGCCCCTCTTCTGGATGGCAGATTGCAGGAACCACTTGCTACTATCAAACCAGCCCAACTTGGCACTGGTGCCACCTTGGCTCTGGGAACCATGCTGCGTAAAGTAGATTCTAAGAGGACAGGCGGACACTCCCAGCCACAGGCCTCTAAACAAAAACAACGGCGCGTTACCCTGGAAAACAAAACTCGCCTGCCAACTTTTTGATGGCAGATTGCAGGAGCCACTTGGTACTATCAAACCAGCCCTACTTGGCACTGGTGCCACCATGGGTCTGGTCACCATCCTGCCTATCGTAGCTTTTCAGGAGCCAGCCGGTCACTCCCAGCCATAGGCCCCCAGACAAATACCTCGGCCCGTTTCCCTGGCAAACAAAAGTAAGCTGCCCCGCTTCTGGATGGCAGATTGCAGGAGCCACATGGTACTATCAAACCAGGCCAACATGGCACTGGTGCCACCTTGGCTCTGGGAACCATCCTGCCTATCGTGGATTTTCAGGCGCCAGCCGGCCACTCTCAGCCATATGCCCCAAAACACAAACCACGGCCCTTTTCTCTGGTAAACAAAACTCAACTGCCCCTCTTCTGGATGGCAAATTGCAGGAGCCACTTGGTACTACGAAAACAGCCCGACTTGGCAGTGATGCCACCTTGGGTCAGGGAACCATCCTGCGTATCGATGTTTTTAAGGAGTCAGCCGGCAACGTCCAGCCATATACCCCCAAAAAAAACCCACGGAACTTTTCTCCAGCAAGCAAAAATCCGCTGCCCCGCGTCTGGATGGCAGATTGCAGGAGCTATTTAGTATTATCAAACCAGCCCGACTTGGCACTGGTGCCACCATGGGTCTGGTCACCATCCTGCCTATCGTAGCTTTTCAGGAGCCAGCCGGTCACTCTCAGCCATAGGCCCCAAACACAAACCACGGCCCTTTTCTCTGGAAAACAAAATTCAACTGCCCCTCTTCTGGATGGCAGATTGCAGGAGCCACTGGGTACTATGAAACCAGCCCGACTTGGCACTGGTGCCACCTTGGGTCTGGGAACCATGCTGCGTATCATGGATTTTCAGGAGCCAGCCATCCACTGCCAGCCACAGGCCCCGAAACACAAACAACAGCCTTTTTCTCTGGCAAACAAAATTCAGCTGCCCCGCTTCTGGATGGCAGATTGCAGGAACCACTTGGTACTAACAAACCAGCCCGACTTGGCACTGGTGCCACCTTGGGTCTGGGAACCATCCTGCGTATCGTGGATTCTAAGGAGCCAGCTGGCCACTCCCAGCCACAGGCCCCAAAACACACACAACGGCGCTTTTCCCTGGAAAACAAAACGCGCCTGCCAACTTTTTGATGGCAGATTGCAGGAGCCACTTGGTACTATCAAACCAGCCCAACTTGGCACTGGTGCCACCATGGGTCTGGTCACCATCCTGCCTATCGTAGCTTTTCAGGAGCCAGCCGGTCACTCCCAGCCATAGGCCCCCAGACACAAAGCTCGGCCCGTTTCCCTGGCAAACAAAAGTAAGCTGCCCCGCTTCTGGATGGCAGATTGCAGGATCCACTTGTTATTATCAAACCAGCCCGACTTGGTACTGGTGCCACCTTGGGTCTGGGAACCATCCTGCGTATCGTGTGTTCTAAGGAGCCAGCCGGCCACTCCCAGCCACAGGCCCCCAAACAAAAACAACGGCGATTTTCCCTGGAAAACAAAACTCGCCTGACAACTTTTTGATGGCAGATTGCAGGAACCACTTGGTACTATCAAACCAGCCCAACTTGGCACTGGTGCCACCTTGGGTCTGGGAACCATGCTGCGTATTGTGGATTCTAAGGAGCCAGCCGGCCACTCCAGCCACAGGCCCGCAGACACAAACAACGGCGCTTTTCCCTGGAAAACAAAACTCGCCTGCCAACATTTTGATGGCAGATTGCAGGAGCCACTTGGTACTATGAAATCAGCCGAACATGGCACTGGTGCCACCATGGGTCTGGTCACCATCCTGCCTATCGTAGCTTTTCAGGATCCAGCCGGTCACTCCCAGCCATAGGCCCCCAGACACAAAGCTCGGCCCGTTTCCCTGGCAAACAAAAGTAAGCTGCCCCGCTTCTGGATGGTAGATTGCAGGAACCATTTGCTACAATCAAACCAGCCCAACTTGGCACTGGTGCCACCTCAGGTCTGGGAACCATCCTGCGTATTTTGGATTCTAAGGAGCCAGCCGGCCACTCCCAGCCACAGGCCCCCAAACACAAACAACGGCGCTTTTCCATGGAAAACAAAACTCGCCTGCCAACATTTTGATGGCAGATTGCAGGAGCCACTTGGTACTATCAAACCAGCCCAACTTGGCACTGGTGCCACCATGGGTCTGGTCACCATCCTGCCTATCGTAGTTTTTCAGGAGCCAGCCGGTCACTCCCTGCCATAGGCCCCCAGACAAAACCTCGGCCCGTTTCCCTGGCAAACAAAAGTAAGCTGCCCCGCTTCTGGATGGCAGATTGCAGGACGCACTTGGTAGTATCAAACCAGCCCAACTTGGCACTGGTGCCACCTCAGGTCCGGGGACCATGCTGCGTATCGTGGATTCTAATTAGCCATCCGTCCACTCCCAGCCACAGGCCCCCAAACAAAAACAACGGCGCTTTTCCCTGGATAACAAACTCGCCTGCCAACTTTTTGTTTGCAGATTGCAGGAGCCACTTGGTACTATGAAACCAGCCCAACTTGGCACTGGTGCCACCATGGGTCTGGTCACCATCCTGCCTATCGTAGCTTTTCAGGAGACAGCCGGTCACTCCCAGCCATAGGCCCCCAGACAAAAACCTCGGCCCTTTTACCTGGCAAACAAAAGTAAGTTAACCCGCTTCTGGATGGCAGATTGCAGGAGCCACTTTTCACCATCAAACTAGCCCGACTTGGCACTGGTGTCACCTCTGGTCTGGGAACCATCCTGCCTGTCGTGGATTCTAATTAGCCAGCCGGCCACTCCCAGCCACAGGCCCCCAAACACAAACAACGGCGCTTTTCCCTGGGAAACAAAACTCGCCTGCCAAGTTTTTGATGGCAGATTGCAGGAGCCACTTGGTACTATCAAACCAGCCCAACTTGGCACTGGTGCCACCATGGGTCTGGTCACCATCCTGCCTATCGTAGCCTTTCAGGAGCCAGCCGGTCACTCCCAGCCATAGGCCCCCAGACACAAAGCTCGGCCCGTTTCCCTGGCAAACAAAAGTAAGCTGCCCCGCTTCTGGATGGCAGATTGCAGGAACCACTTGGTACTATCAAACCAGCCCAACTTGGGACTGGTGCCACCTTGGGTCTGGGAACCATCCTGCGTATCGTGGATTCTAAGGAGCCAGCCGGCCACTCCCAGCCACAGGCCCCCAAACACAAACAACGACGCTTTTCCCTGGAAAACAAAACTCGCCTGCCAACTTTTTGATGGCAGATTGCAGGAACCACTTGGTACTATCAAACCAGCCCGACTTGGCACTGGTGCCACCTTGGGTCTGGGAACCATGCTGCGTATCGTGGATTCTAAGGAGCCAGCCGGTCACTCCAGCCACAGGCCCGCAGACACAAACAACGGCGCTTTTCCCTGGAAAACAAAACTCGCCTGCCGACTTTTTGATGGCAGATTGCAGGAGCCACTTGGTACTATCAAACCAGCCCAACTTGGCACTGGTGCCACCATGGGTCTGGTCACCATCCTGCCTATCGTAGCTTTTCAGGAGCCAGCCGGTCACTCCCAGCCATAGGCCCCGAGACACAAAGCTCGGACCTTTTCCCTGGCAAACAAAAGTAAGCTGCCCCGCTTCTGGATGGCAGATTGCAGGAGCCACTTTGCACCATCATACTAGCCCGACTTGGCACTGGTGCCACCTTGGGTCTGGGAACCATCCTGCGTATCGTGGATTCTAAGCAGCCAGCCGGCCAATCCCAGCCACAGGCCCCCAAACAAAAACAACGGCGCTTTTCCCTGGAAAATAAAAACTCGCCTGCCAAATTTTGACGGCAGATTGCAGGAGCCACTTGGTACTATCAAACCAGCCCAACTTGGCACTGGTGCCACCATGGGTCTGGTCACCATCCTGCCTATCGTAGCTTTTCAGGAGCCAGCCGGTCACTCCCAGCCATAGGCCCCCAGACAAAAACCTCGGCCCGTTTCCCTGGCAAACAAAAGTAAGCTGCCCTGCTTCTGGATGGCAGATTGCAGGAACCACTTGGTACTATCAAACCAGCAAAACTTGGCACTGGTGCCACCTTGGGTCTGGATACCATGCTGCGTATCGTGGATTCTAAGGAGCCAGCCGGCCACTCCCAGCCACAGGACCCCAAACACAAACAACGGCGCTTTTCCCTGGAAAACAAAACTCTCCTGCCAACTTTTTGATGGCAGATTGCAGGAGCCACTTGGTTTTATCAAATCAGCCCAACTTGGCACTGGTGCCACCATGGGTCTGGTCACCATCCTGCCTATCTTATCTTTTCAGGAGCCAGCCGGTCACTCCCCGCCATAGGCCCCCAGACAAAAACCTCGGCCCATTTCCCTGGCAAACAAAAGTAAGCTACCCCGCTCCTGGATGGCAGATTGCAGGAGCCACTTTGTACCATCAAACTAGCCCGTCTTGGCACTGGTGCCACCTCTGGTCTGGGAACCATCCTGCGTATCGTGGATTCTAATTAGCCAGCCGGCCACTCCCTACCACAGGCACCCAAACACAAACAACGGCGCTTTTCCCTGGAAAACAAAACTCGCCTACCAACTATTTGATGGCAGATTACAGGAGCCACTTGGTACTATCAAACCAGCCCAACTTGGCACTGGTGCCACCATGGGTCTGGTCACAATCCTGCCTATCGTAACTTTTCAGGAGCCAGCCGGTCACTCCCAGCCATAGGCCCCCAGTCACAAACCTCGGCCCGTTTCCCTGGCAAACAAAAGTAAGCTGACCCGCTTCTGGATGGCAGATTGCAGGAGCCACTTGGTACTATCAAACCAGCCCGACTTGGCACTGGTGCCACCTCTGGTCTGGGACCCATCCTGCGTATCATGGATTCTAAGGAGCCAGTCGGCCACTCCCAGCCACAGGCCCCCAAACACAAACAACGGCCCGTTTCCGTGGCAAACAAAAGTAAGCTGCCCCGCTTCTGGATGGCAGATTGCAGGAACCACTTGGTAGTATCAAACCAGCACAACTTGGCACTGGTGGCACCTCTTGTCTGGTAACCATGCTGCGTATCGTGGTTTCTAAGGAGCCAGCCGGGCACTCCCAACCACAGGTCCCCAAACACAAACAATGGCGCTTTTCCCTGGAAAACAAAACTCGCCTGCCAACTTTTTGATGGCAGATTGCAGGAGCCACTTGGTACTATCAAACCAGCCCAACTTGGCACTGGTGCCACCATGGGTCTGGTCACCATCCTGCCTATCGTAGCTTTTCAGGAGCCAGCCGGTCACTCCCTGCCATAGGCCCCGAGAAAGAAAGCCCGGCCCGTTTCCCTGGCAAACAAAAGTAAGCTGCCCCGCTTCTGGATGGCAGATTGCAGGAGCCACTTTGTACTATCAAACCAGCCCGACTTGGCACTGGTGCCACCTCTGGTCTGGGAACCATGCTGCGTATCGTGGATTTTAAGGAGCCAGTCGGCCACTCCCAGCCATACGCCTCCAAACACAAACAACGGTCCATTTCCCTGGCAAACAAAAGTAAGCTGCCCCGCTTCTGGATGTCAGATTGCAGGAACCACTTGTTGCCAAGTTGGGGTGGTTTGATAGTACCAAGTGGCTCCTGTAATCTGCCATCAAAAAGTTGGCAAGCGAGTTTTGTTTTCCAGGGAAAAGCGCCGTTGTTTGTGTTTGGGGGCCTGTGGCTGGGAGTGGCCAGCTGTCTCCTTAGAATCCACGATACGCAGGATGGGTCCCAGACCAGAGGTGGCACCAGTGCCAAGTCGGGCTGGTTTGATGGTGCAAAGTGACTCCTGCAATCTGCCATCCAGAAGCGGGGTAGCTTACTTTTGTTTGCCAGGGAAACGGGTAGAGCTTTTTGTCTGGGGGCCTATGGCTGGGAGTGACCGGCTGGCTCCTGAAAAGCTACGATAGGCAGGATGGTGACCAGACCCATGGTGGCACCAGTGCCAAGTTGGGCTGGTTTGATAGTACCAAGTGGCTCCTGCAATCTGCCATCCAGAAGCGGGTCAGCTTACTTTTGTTTCCCAGGGAAACGGGCCGAGGTTTGTGTCTGGGGGCCTATGGCTGGGAGTGACCGGCTGGCTACTGAAAAGCTACGATAGGCAGGATGGTTACCAGACTCATGGTGGCACCAGTGCCAAGTCGGGCTGGTTTGATAATACTAAATAGCTCCTGAAATCTGCCATTCAGACGCGGGGCAGCGGATTTTTGTTTGCTGGAGAAAAGTTCCGTGGTTTGTTTTTGGGGGTATATGGCTGGACGTGGCCGGCTGGCTCCTTAAAAAGATCGATACGCAGGATTGTTCCCTGACCCAAGGTGGCATCACTGCCAAGTCGGGCAGTTTTCGTAGTACCAAGTGCGTCCTGCAATTTGCCATCCAGAAGAGGGGCAGTTGAGTTTTGTTTGCCAGAGCAAAGGGCCGTGGTATGTGTTTGGGGGCATATGGCTGAGAGTGGCCGGCTGGCCCCTGAAAATCCACGATAGGCAGGATGGTTCCCAGAGCCAAGGTGGCACCAGTGCCATGTTGGCCTGGTTTGATAGTACCATGTGGCTGCTGTAATCTGCCATCCAGAAGCGGGGCAGCTTACTTTTGTTTGCCAGGGAAACGGGCCGAGATATTTGTCTGGGGGCCTATGGGTGGGAGTGACCGGCTGGCTCCTGAAAAGCTACGATAGGCAGGATGGTTACCAGACCCATGGTGGCACCAGTACCAAGTTGGGCTGGTTTGATAGTACCAAGTGGCTCCTGCAATCTGCCATCAAAATGTTGGCAAGCGAGTTTTGTTTTCCAGGGAAAAGCGCCGTTGTTTGTGTTTGGGCGCCTGTGGCTCAGAGTGGCCGGGTGGCTGCTTAGAATCCACGATACGCAGGATGGTTCCCAGACCCAAGGTGGCACCAGTGCCAAGTCGGGCTGGTTTGACACTACCATGTGGCTCCTGCAATCTGCCATCCAGAATCGGGGCAGCCAAATTTTGTTTGCCAGGGAAACGGTCCGAGGTTTGTGTCTGGGGGACTATGGCTGGGAGTGACCGGCTGGCTCCTGAAATGCTACAATAGGCAGGATGGTTCCCAGACCCATAGTGGCACCAGTGCCAAGTTGGGATGATTTGATAGTACCAAGTGGCTCCTGCAATCTGCCATCAAAAAGCTGGCAGGCGAGTTTTGTTTTCCAGGGAAAAGCGCCGTTGTTTGTGTTTGGGGGCCTGTGGCTGGGAGTGGCCGGCTGGCTCCTTAGAATCCACGATATGCAGGATTGTTCCCAGACCCAAGGTGGCACCAGTGCCAAGTCGGGCTGGTTTGATGGTGCAAAGTGGCTCCTGCAATCTGCCATCCAGACGCGGGGCAGCGGATTTTTGTTTCCATGAGAAATGGTCCGTGGTTTGTTTTTGGGGGTATATGGCTGGGCGTGGCCGGCTGGCCCCTTAAAAAGCTCGATATGCAGGATGGTTCCCTGACACAAGGTGGCACCAGTGCCACGTCGGGCGGTTTTCGTAGTACAAAGTGCGTCCTAAAATTTGCCATCCAGAAGAGGGGCAGTTGAGTTTTGTTTGCCAGAGAAAAGGTCCGTGGTTTGTTTTTGGGGGCATATGGCTGAGAGTGGCCGGCTGGCCCCTGAAAATCCACGATAGGCAGGATGCTTCCCAGACCAGAGGTGTCACCAGTGCCAAGTCGGGCTGGTTTGATAGTACTAAATAGCTCCTTCAATCTGCCATGCAGAAGCGGGGCAGCTTACTTTTGTTTGCCAGGGAAACGGGCCGAGGTTTGTGTCTGGGGGCCTATGGCTGGGAGTGACCGACTGGCTCCTGAAAAGCTACGATAGGCAGGATGGTGACCAGACCCATGGTGGCACCAGTGCCAAGTTGGGCTGGTTTGATAGTACCAAGTGGCTCCGGCAATCTGCCATCAAAAAGTTGGCAGGCGAGTTTTGTTTTCCAGGGAAAAGCGCCGTTGTTTGTGTTTGGGGGCCTGTGGCTGGGAGTGGCCAGCTGGCTCCTTAGAAGCCACGATACGCAGGATGGTTCCCAGACCAGAGGTGGCACCAGTGCCAAGTTGGGCTGGTTTGATGGTGCAAAGTGGCTCCTGCAATCTGCCATCCAGAAGCGGGGTAGCTTACTTTTGTTTGCCAGGGAAACGGGCCGAAATATTTGTCTAGGGGCCTCTGGCTGGGGGTGGCTGGCTGGCACCTGAAAAGCTACGATAGGCAGGATGGTGACCAGACCCATGGTGGCACCAGTGCCAAGTTGGGCTGGTTTGATAGTACCAAGTGGCTCCTGCAATCTGCCATCAAATGTTTGGCAGGCGAGTTTTGTTTTCCAGGGAAAAGCACCGTTGTTTGTGTTTGGGGGCCTGTGGCTGGGAGTGGCCAGCTGGCTCCTTAGAATCCACGATACGCAGGATGGTTCCCAGACCAGAGGTGGCACCAGTGCCATGTTGGCCTGGTTTGATAGTACCATGTGGCTCCTGCAATCTGCCATCCAGAAGCGGGGCTGCTTACTTTTGTTTGCCAGGGAAACGGGCCGAGATATTTTCTGGGGGCCTATGGCTGGGAGTGAGCGGCTGGCTCCTGAAAAGCTACGATAGGCAGGATGGTGACCAGACCCATGGTGGCACCAGTGCCAAGTTGGGCTGGTTTGATAGTACCAAGTGGCTCCTGCAATCTGCCATCAAAAAGTTGTCAGGCGACTTTTGTTTTCCAGGGAAAAGCGCCGTTGTTCTTGTTTAGAGGCCTGTGGCTGGGAGTGGCCGGCTGCCTCCTTTGAACCCAGGATACGCAGGATGGTTCCCAGAGCCAAGGTGGCACCAGTGCCAAGTTGGGCTGGTTTGATAGTACCAAGTGGCTCCTGCAATCTGCCATCCAGAAGCGGGTCAGCTTACTTTTGTTTCCCAGGGAAACGGGCCGAGGTTTGTGTCTGGGGGCCTATGGCTGGGAGTGACCGGCTGGCTACTGAAAAGCTACGATAGGCAGGATGGTTACCAGACTCATGGTGGCACCAGTGCCAAGTCGGGCTGGTTTGATAATACTAAATAGCTCCTGAAATCTGCCATTCAGACGCGGGGCAGCGGATTTTTGTTTGCTGGAGAAAAGTTCCGTGGTTTGTTTTTGGGGGTATATGGCTGGACGTGGCCGGCTGGCTCCTTAAAAAGATCGATACGCAGGATTGTTCCCTTACCCAAGGTGGCATCACTGCCAAGTCGGGCAGTTTTCGTAGTACCAAGTGCGTCCTGCAATTTGCCATCCAGAAGAGGGGCAGTTGAGTTTTGTTTGCCAGAGCAAAGGGCCGTGGTATGTGTTTGGGGGCATATGGCTGAGAGTGGCCGGCTGGCCCCTGAAAATCCACGATAGGCAGGATGGTTCCCAGAGCCAAGGTGGCACCAGTGCCATGTTGGCCTGGTTTGATAGTACCATGTGGCTGCTGTAATCTGCCATCCAGAAGCGGGGCAGCTTACTTTTGTTTGCCAGGGAAACGGGCCGAGATATTTGTCTGGGGGCCTATGGGTGGGAGTGACCGGCTGGCTCCTGAAAAGCTACGATAGGCAGGATGGTTACCAGACCCATGGTGGCACCAGTACCAAGTTGGGCTGGTTTGATAGTACCAAGTGGCTCCTGCAATCTGCCATCAAAAATTTGGCAGGCGAGTTTTGTTTTCCAGGGAAAAGCGCCGTTGTTTTTGTTTAGAGGCCTGTGGCTGGGAATGGCCGCCTGTCCTCGTAGAATCTACGTTACGCAGCATGGTTCCCAGAGCCAAGGTTGCACGAGGGCCAAGTCGGGCAGGTTTGATAGTACCAAATGCATCCTGCAATCTGCCATCCAAAAGCGGGGCAGTTTACTTTTGTTTGCCAGGGAAACGGGCCGAGGTTTGTGTCTGGGGGCCTATGGCAGGGAGTGACAGGCTGGCTCCTGAGAAGCTACGATAGGCAGGATGTTTACCAGACCCATGGTGGCACCAGTGCCAAGTTGGGCTGATTTGATAGTACCAAGTGGCTCCTGCAATCTGCCATCCAGAATCGGGGCAGATTACTTTTGTTTTCCAGGGAAACGGGCCGAGGTTTGTGTCTGGGGGTCTATGGCTGGGAGTGACCGGCTGGCTCCTGAAAAGCTACGATAGGCAGGATGGTGACCAGACCCATGGTGGCACCAGTGCCAAGTTGGGCTGGTTTGATAGCACCAAGTGGCTCCTGCAATCTGCCATCAAAAAGTTGGCAAGCGAGTTTTGTTTTCCAGGGAAAAGCGCCGTTGTTTGTGTTTGGGCGCCTGTGGCTCAGAGTGGCCGGGTGGCTGCTTAGAATCCACGATACGCAGGATGGTTCCCAGACCCAAGGTGGCACCAGTGCCAAGTCGGGCTGGTTTGACACTACCATGTGGCTCCTGCAATCTGCCATCCAGAATCGGGGCAGCCAAATTTTGTTTGCCAGGGAAACGGTCCGAGGTTTGTGTCTGGGGGACTATGGCTGGGAGTGACCGGCTGGCTCCTGAAATGCTACAATAGGCAGGATGGTTCCCAGACCCATAGTGGCACCAGTGCCAAGTTGGGATGATTTGATAGTACCAAGTGGCTCCTGCAATCTGCCATCAAAAAGCTGGCAGGCGAGTTTTGTTTTCCAGGGAAAAGCGCCGTTGTTTGTGTTTGGGGGCCTGTGGCTGGGAGTGGCCGGCTGGCTCCTTAGAATCCACGATATGCAGGATTGTTCCCAGACCCAAGGTGGCACCAGTGCCAAGTCGGGCTGGTTTGATGGTGCAAAGTGGCTCCTGCAATCTGCCATCCAGACGCGGGGCAGCGGATTTTTGTTTCCATGAGAAATGGTCCGTGGTTTGTTTTTGGGGGTATATGGCTGGGCGTGGCCGGCTGGCCCCTTAAAAAGCTCGATATGCAGGATGGTTCCCTGACACAAGGTGGCACCAGTGCCACGTCGGGCGGTTTTCGTAGTACAAAGTGCGTCCTAAAATTTGCCATCCAGAAGAGGGGCAGTTGAGTTTTGTTTGCCAGAGAAAAGGTCCGTGGTTTGTTTTGGGGGCATATGGCTGAGAGTGGCCGGCTGGCCCCTGAAAATCCACGATAGGCAGGATGGTTCCCAGACCAGAGGTGTCACCAGTGCCAAGTCGGGCTGGTTTGATAGTACTAAATAGCTCCTTCAATCTGCCATGCAGAAGCGGGGCAGCTTACTTTTGTTTGCCAGGGAAACGGGCCGAGGTTTGTGTCTGGGGGCCTATGGCTGGGAGTGACCGACTGGCTCCTGAAAAGCTACGATAGGCAGGATGGTGACCAGACCCATGGTGGCACCAGTGCCAAGTTGGGCTGGTTTGATAGTACCAAGTGGCTCCGGCAATCTGCCATCAAAAAGTTGGCAGGCGAGTTTTGTTTTCCAGGGAAAAGCGCCGTTGTTTGTGTTTGGGGGCCTGTGGCTGGGAGTGGCCAGCTGGCTCCTTAGAAGCCACGATACGCAGGATGGTTCCCAGACCAGAGGTGGCACCAGTGCCAAGTTGGGCTGGTTTGATGGTGCAAAGTGGCTCCTGCAATCTGCCATCCAGAAGCGGGGTAGCTTACTTTTGTTTGCCAGGGAAACGGGCCGAAATATTTGTCTAGGGGCCTCTGGCTGGGGGTGGCTGGCTGGCACCTGAAAAGCTACGATAGGCAGGATGGTGACCAGACCCATGGTGGCACCAGTGCCAAGTTGGGCTGGTTTGATAGTACCAAGTGGCTCCTGCAATCTGCCATCAAATGTTTGGCAGGCGAGTTTTGTTTTCCAGGGAAAAGCACCGTTGTTTGTGTTTGGGGGCCTGTGGCTGGGAGTGGCCAGCTGGCTCCTTAGAATCCACGATACGCAGGATGGTTCCCAGACCCAAGGTGGCACCAGTGCCAAGTCGGGCTGGTTTGTTAGTACCAAGTGGTTCCTGCAATCTGCCATCCAGAAGCGGGGCAGCTGAATTTTGTTTGCCAGAGAAAAAGGCTGTTGTTTGTGTTTCGGGGCCTGTGGCTGGCAGTGGACGGCTGGCTCCTGAAAATCCATGATACGCAGCATGGTTCCCAGACCCAAGGTGGCACCAGTGCCACGTCGGGCTGGTTTGATACTACCAAGTGCGTCCTGCAATCTGCCATCCAGAAGCGGGGCAGCTTAATTTTGTTTGCCAGGGAAACGGGCCGTGGGTTTTGTATGGGGGCCTATGGCTGAGAGTGGCCGGCTGGCTCCTGAAAATCCACGCTAGGCAGCATGGTTCCCAGATGCAAGGTGGCACCAGTGCCAAGTCGGGCTGGTTTGATGGTGCAAAGTGGCTCCTGCAATCTGCCATCCAGAAGCGGGGCAGCTGATTTTTGTTTGCCAGAGAAAAATTCCGTGGATTGTTTTTGGGGGCATATTGCTGGGAGTGGCCGGCTGGCTCCTTAAAATGCTCGATACGCATGATGGTTCCCAGGCCCAAGGTGTCACCACTACCAAGTCGGCCTGCGGTTTTAGTATCAAGTTCATCCTGCAATTTGCCATCCAGAAGAGGGGCAGTTGAGTTTTGTTTGCCAGAGAAACGGGCCGAGGTTTCTGTTTGGGGACATATGGCTGAGAGTGGCCGGCTGGCCCCTGAATATCCACGATACACAGCATGGTTCCCAGATCCAAGGTGGCACCAGTGCCAAGTTGGGCTGGTTTGATAGTCCCAAGTGTCTCCTGCAATCTGCCATCCAGAAGCGGGGCAGCTTACTTTTGTTTGCCAGAGAAATAGGCCTAGGTTTTTGTCTGGGGGCCTGTGGCTAGGAGTGGCCGGCTGGCTCCTTAGAATCCACGATACGCAGGATGTTTCCCAGACCCAAGGTGGCACCAGTGCCAAGTCGGGCTGGTTTGATAGTACCAAGTGGCTCCTGCAAACTCCATCAAAATGTTGGCAGACGTGTTTTGTTTTCCAGGGAACAGCGCCGTTGATTTTGTTTGGGGACCTGTGGCTGGGAGTGGCCGGCTGGCTCCTTAGAATCCACGATACGCAGGATGGTTCCCAGACCCAAGGTGGCACCAGTGCCAAGTCGGGCTGGTTTGATAGTACCAAGTGGCTCCTGCAATCTGCCATCCAGAAGCGGTGCAGTTGAGTTTTGTTTACCAGAGAAAAGGGCCGTGGGTTGTGTTTGGGGGCATATGGCTGGGAGTGGCCGGCTGTCTCATTAAAAAGATCGATACGCAGGATGGTTCCCAGACCCAAGGTGGCACCAGTGCCAAGTCGGGCTGTTTTTATAGTACCAAGTGCGTCCTGCAATTTGCCATCCAGAAGAGGGGCAGTGGAGTTTTGTTTGCCAGAGAATAGCGCCGTTGTTTGTGTTTGGGGGCTTGTGGCTGGGAGTGGCCGACTGGCGCCTTAGAATTTGTGTTACGCAGCATGGTTCCCAGACCAGAGGTGGCACCAGTGCCAAGTTGGGCTGGTTTGATAGTACCAAGTGGCTCCTGCAATCTGCCATCCAGAAGTGGGGCAGCTTACTTTTGTTTGCCAGGGAAACGGGCCGAGGTTTGTGACTGGGGACCTATGGCTGGGAGTGACCGGCTGGCTCCTGAAAAGCTACGATAGGCAGGATGGTGACCAGACCCATGGTGGCACCAGTGCCAAGTTGGGCTGGTTTGATAGTACCAAGTGGCTCCTGCAATCTGCCATCAAAAAGTTGTCAGGCGAGTTTTGTTTTCCAGGGAAAAGCGCCGTTGTTTGTATTTGGGGGCCTGTGGCTGGGAGTGGCCGGCTGGCTCCTTTGAACCCACAATACGCAGGATGGTTCCCAGACCCAAGGTGGCACCAGTGCCAAGTCGGGCTGGTTTGATACTACCAAGTGCGTCCTGCAATCTGCCATCCAGAAGCGGGGCAGCTTAATTTTGTTTGCCAGGGAAACGGGCCGTGGGTTTTGTTTGGGGGCCTATGGCTGAGAGTGGCCGGCTGGCTCCTGAAAATCCACGCTAGGCAGCATGGTTCCCAGATGCAAGGTGGCACCAGTGCCAAGTCGGGCTGGTTTGATGGTGCAAAGTGGCTCCTGCAATCTGCCATCCAGAAGCGGGGCAGTTGATTTTTGTTTGCCAGAGAAAAATTCCGTGGATTGTTTTTGGGGGCATATTGCTGGGAGTGGCCGGCTGGCTCCTTAAAATGCTCGATACGCATGATGGTTCCCAGGTCCAAGGTGTCACCACTACCAAGTCGGCCTGCGGTTTTAGTATCAAGTTCATCCTGCAATTTGCCATCCAGAAGAGGGGCAGTTGAGTTTTGTTTGCCAGAGAAACGGGCCGAGGTTTCTGTTTGGGGACATATGGCTGAGAGTGGCCGGCTGGCCCCTGAATATCCACGATACACAGCATGGTTCCCAGATCCAAGGTGGCACCAGTGCCAAGTTGGGCTGGTTTGATAGTACCAAGTGTCTCCTGCAATCTGCCATCCAGAAGCGGGGCAGCTTACTTTTCTTTGCCAGAGAAATAGGCCTAGGTTTTTGTCTGGGGGCCTGTGGCTAGGAGTGGCCGGCTGGCTCCTAAGAATCCACGATACGCAGGATGTTTCCCAGACCCAAGGTGGCACCAGTGCCAAGTCGGGCTGGTTTGATAGTACCAAGTGGCTCCTGCAAACTCCATCAAAAAGTTGGCAGGCGTGTTTTGTTTTCCAGGGAACAGCGCCGTTGATTTTGTTTGGGGGCCTGTGGCTGGGAGTGGCCGGCTGGCTCCTTAGAATCCACCATACGCAGGATGGTTCCCAGACCCAAGGTGGCACCAGTGCCAAGTCGGGCTGGTTTGATAGTACCAAGTGGCTCCTGCAATCTGCCATCCAGAAGCGGTGCAGTTGAGTTTTGTTTGCCAGAGAAAAGGGCCGTGGGTTGTGTTTGGGGGCATATGGCTGGGAGTGGCCGGCTGTCTCATTAAAAAGATCGATACGCAGGATGGTTCCCAGACCCAAGGTGGCACCAGTGCCAAGTCGGGCTGGTTTGATAGTCCCAAGTGGCTCCTGCAAACTGCCATCCAGAAGCGGGGCAGCTGAGTTTTGTTTGCCAGGGAAATGGGCCGTTGTTTGTGTTTGGAGGCCTGTGGCTGGGAGTGTTCGGCTGGTTCCTGAATATGTACGATACGCAGGATTGTTCCCAGACCCAAGGTGGCACCAGTGCCAAGTCGGGCTGGTTTGATGGTGCAAAGTGTCTCCTGCAATCTGCCATCCAGACGCGGGGCAGCGGATTTTTGTTTCCATGAGAAATGGTCCGTGGTTTGTTTTTGGGGGTATATGGCTGGGCCTGGCCGGCTGGCTCCTTAAAAAGCTCGATATGCAGGATGGTTCCCTGACACAAGGTGGCACCAGTGCCACGTCGGGCGGTTTTCGTAGTACAAAGTGCGTCCTAAAATTTGCCATCCAGAAGAGGGGCAGTTGAGTTTTGTTTGCCAGAGAAAAGGTCCGTGGTTTGTTTTTGGGGGCATATGGCTGAGAGTGGCTGGGTGGCCCCTGAAAATCCACGATACACAGGATGGTTCCCAGATCCAAGGTGGCACCTGTGCCAAGTCGGGCTGATTTGATAGTACTAAGTAGCTCCTGCAATCTGCCATCCAGAAGCGGGGCAGCTTACTTTTGTTTGCCAGGGAAACGGGCCGAGGTTTGTGTTTGGGGGCCTATGGCTGAGAGTGACCGGCTGGCTCCTGAAAAGCTACAATAGGCAGGATGGTGACCAGACCCATGGTGGCACCAGTGCCAAGTTGGGCTGGTTTGATAGTACCAAGTGGTTCCTGCAATCTGCCATCCAGAAGCAGGGCAGCTGAGTTTTGTTTGCCAGAGAAAAGGGCCTTGGTTTGTGTTTGGGGGCATATGGCTGGGTGTGGCCAGCTGGCTCCTTAAAATGCACGATATGCAACATGGCTCCCAGACCCAAGGTGGCACCAGTGCCAAGTTGGGCTGGTTTGATAGTACCAAGTGGCTCCTGCAATCTTCCATGATCACGTGGAGAAATACTTTCTGGTTTCAGCCTCATGCTCTTTCTTCTCTCCCTCAACTTCTCTATCACCTCTCATCTGGTTCACATGCGCTGTCTTCAAGGTCCACAGGCTACTTTTCACAGAATCTTCTGGCCTGATGAAGTAAGAATGATGAATAGAACAGAGCTGGGATCTATTTTCCAGTTTGGATAAAATGCATTCTGCACACAAATCCAAGGAGAACGTGCTGCCCCGATGCCCAGAAAATCTTTCACTCCTGCTAGTGTTCTACGTCAACCGCAACTTAGTCTGAAAGAAAAGCTTTTTCTCTGAGAGCATCTGAGAGGTTTGCATGAAGCACTGATATCTGACATATGCAATTTTGAATAGGAGAGGAAAAAGAAAATGGCAAGGAGTTTTTAATTTTAGTGGTTTCAATTTTAATTTCCGTGCACTTTTTCAAAACTTGTCAGCTCAAATGCCCATCAACATCTTTTAGTCATCTGTAAGTCAGTATTCATATAAAATGTGCTTCAAATCCAAAGAATTTCAAATTTGCACTCCAAGCTTCTATGCCTAGATTTATGATTTCCTACACATATTAGATGAAAGGAAGGCCTTTTTTACTGTGGGAGTGCTGGAACACTGGAACAGGTTGCCCAGAGAAGTTGTGGGTGTCCCATCCCTGAAAGTATTCAAGGTCACCTTGGACGGGGCTTGGAGCAGCAACAAAGGAGAAGCTTGATGGTAGAGAAACAAAGTCGGACTATAGAAGAAACTCGGATTGAAGTATAGGATCAAGTTTTCTCTCAGCTCTTGGGGTAAATTCAAAGTTGTACAAAATGACATTTATCTGTGCTATTCACTACTGTAACAGAAAGTTTCATGAAAACTGTACAGAAGATAGTAAATTTTAAAAGAGATAAGAATTACAGCATAAAATCCATGGGATAGGTTACAACATGAGACACTCTCTAAGAGAAAATCTCTTTGTTTCAGCACTTCATCGGGGTAAGATTTCATGAAGTGCCAAAGAAGGCGGCAAAATATCATTCGGGACATTATTTACTGGAATTCAGCCTGGCCATTAGTAGGAACTGCCTTTGAACATATCATGTAGATATACCACACACACTTTCCCTTCACTGAAAAATTACTGTTTACAACAAATAAGCAATTGACGATCAAAATTGATTGAAAGCATCTTAAACATGTCAAGTATTTCATTGTAGATGATCTGTGATCCAAATGCTTCTTCCACCTTCGAGAGGGACAGAAGAATTCTTCCATATCATGATGGTTTAAAATTGTATCAACCAATGTTTTCTGCTGAAAAGATATCATCTATTTTTTTCTATTTTTGGAAGAAAATATTCCTAGACATACAACAGGTGAGAACTAAGTAATTTTAAAGAAACAAATGAAATGAAAATATTCTGTAAATAGAATGAAATGAAAAGCTGTGTTTTAAATAGGAGCTAAATATTAAACAGAATTTTTGTACCAGGCATTTGAATTACTGCACCAGCTCTTTTGCCCATCAAGAGAGGCATTTAGCATTTCAGTCTTTTCCAAGGTGTTCATGATCTGCTATGCTGATCTCTGTGTGTGCCTAGGTGTGTGTGGAGGGGGGGGCATATGAAGGGGAGTGTGTATGTTTGCTTTACAATTGTTGTGGCAGATTCATGCCTCAGCTCCACATTTTGTTTTAAAAAGGTCACACCGAGTGGATATGAAGTTTACTATCAACAAGAGATCGATTCCCAAATCATCCATTTGACTCTCCCTTATAAATCATGTGCTTTGTTGCATATTTTATCAAATATACTTTCAAGCCAGATGGAGGAAGGAGGATGTGGGAATCCCTCCACCATCTTGCAACTTTTATGTAAGTAGGTTTTCAAGAAAATCATCATTTCTCTTTTAAATATGTCTGGAACAGGCATGATGGTAGTGTCAACCTGTTGGAGTTTTTGTTGCTGGAAGAAGTTGTACAAAAGGATTGGTTTTTACATTGACCAGTTACTGAATCAAGCGCAGGAATACATTGGAAATTTAGCTGGGGGTTCCTTTTCCCAGCAGACTACTTCTAGAACGAGCTTGTACACTGAAGCTGACTCTTTTGCTCTCTTTTTGTTTCTTTCCTATTTTCTTGGCTTCTTTGCCACTATCTAGACAATTTTGGAACTTTGTTCCCAACTAAAATGGTTTCAATAGTCTGATTGTGATCATACATTTTTACAAGGAATTTTTAAAATCTTTCCTCGAGTCCAGAAAGTCAAGGACTTAGATCTTTTTCTTCCCTTATCAATATTGCCATGAAATTGATAAATAAAGACCAACTCTTTATTTTTGTTTTTAACCCACGTAGATAATTCCCATCCATTAATCCATTTTGTGGACCAATAGCTGCCATTCTGATGGAAGCTGTCACTTCTTAACAATAGGCATTCTGTGACTATGTTGACTGCACTTTGGGTGAAGATCCTAACTGGTCTTAGATATACATAGGGAGAAATTTGCTCAGCCAGTGTCAGTCTTAAGCATGCGTATCAGAAGATCTTTCTAGAGCTGGGAATTTTCCCATGAAAGGGATTCAGTTAGGGAAGAGACACTTGTGCCAGAGTTTTACATTCTTCTTGAACACTGCTTAAGGAACTTAGATGCCATGTCCATTTGGATCTCTGTCTGCACAGAACTTTGTCATGCCAGCGCTTTGAAATGCATCTTGAAGAGAATTCACTAGCACAGAATGAAAGAGAGTGGAAGGGGTTGGTGGGGCTAACCAGGCCCAACCCCCCTGCCTAAACCAGGATACCTAGAGCCTCTTGCCCAGGATTCTATCTGGGTGTACTTTTAATGTCTTCAAAGATCCAGGCTCCACAATCTTTCTGGGCAGTCTGTGCCGTGGTTCAGTCACCCTGACAGTAAAGAAACATTTACTGATGTTCAAAGGCAATCTCCTGTATTTCAGTGTGTGCCCACTGCCTCTTGTCTTTTCCCTCAGCATCACTGAAAAGACACTGATTCCCTCCCCTTTGCACTATTGCTTCCATATGTATGTGTGATGCCATGTAGAGGTATGTCAAAAACCTCCCTGAAGCCCAGGCAGATAATATTCCCTTCATCTACCAGTCAAGTTGATTCATCAGAGGAGTTTAAAGTGATGTTCAGCATGAAATTCCCCTGAAAAATCATGCTAACTACATTATTTGGTCATCTGTCATGTGCCTGGCAAGGATTTCCAGGAAGAGCTGCTTCATCAACTTCCTGGGGATAAAAAAGAGGCTGGCTGGTTTGTACTATGGCGAGTCCTCTTAATTGCCTTTTTTGAAGATGGGTGTCATTTGCTAACATCCACTCTTTAGCTCCTCTTCTCATCTACACCTCGGCAAAAAGCTTTTCCACTATGTCTGGCTAGGAAAAACTGTGCCAGCACAGAAAACATCTCCCATCGTGTTCTAGAAGTTGCACGGATGTCTGCCAAGTGTTTGGCAGGAAGAAAAGAAAAGTTGTCCAAAACAGCTTCCAATCGAATGTTCCTGTGATTGGAAAAGTCAGGAGAGTGCAAAGGTACTGTTTTCTATCAGTTGGCAAGGTGCGCACACAATCCCAGTGTTGTACAGCTTGCTTCTTCACCTTCCCGAAGCTGCCGCTCTCGCCGGCTGCCGGAGCCCAAGAAGCGGCTTCTTCGCGCAAAGACGATTGTGCCGCTCACAGTGCTCTCCTTAGCGCGGCTTCTGCCGAAAGACGCCCGGCAGCGGCTCTTACCTCCGGAGAGCATCCTACCTTCGTCTTTAGCTCCTCTTCTCATCTACACCTCGGCAAAACGCTTTTCCACTATGTCTGGCTAGGAAAAACTGTGCCAGCACAGAAAACATCTCCCATCGTGTTCTCGAAGTTGCACGGATGTCTGCCAAGTGTTTGGCAGGAAGAAAAGAAAAGTTGTCCAAAACAGCTTCCAATCGAATGTTCATGTGATTGGAAAAGTCAGGAGAGTGCAAAGGTACTGTTTTCTATCAGTTGGCAAAGTGCGCACACAATCCCAGCGTTGTACAGCTTGCTTCTTCACCTTCCCGAAGCTGCCGCTCTCGCCGGCTGCCGGAGCCCAAGAAGCGGCTTCTTCGCGCAAAGACGATTGTGCCGCTCACAGGGCTCTCCTTAGCGCGGCTTCTGCCGAAAGACGCCCGGCAGCGGCTCTTACCTCCGGAGAGCATCCTACCTTCGTCTTTCGCGTCTTTTGTAGTCTACATCTTAGCAAAACGCTTTTCCACTATGTCTGGCTAGGAAAAACTGTGCCAGCACAGAAAACATCTCCCATCGTGTTCTAGAAGTTGCACGGATGTCTGCCAAGTGTTTGGCAGGAAGAAAAGAAAAGTTGTCCAAAACAGCTTCCAATCGAATGTTCCTGTGATTGGAAAAGTCAGGAGAGTGCAAAGGTACTGTTTTCTATCAGTTGGCAAGGTGCGCACACAATCCCAGTGTTGTACAGCTTGCTTCTTCACCTTCCCGAAGCTGCCGCTCTCGCCGGCTGCCGGAGCCCAAGAAGCGGCTTCTTCGCGCAAAGACGATTGTGCCGCTCACAGTGCTCTCCTTAGCGCGGCTTCTGCCGAAAGACGCCCGGCAGCGGCTCTTACCTCCGGAGAGCATCCTACCTTCGTCTTTAGCTCCTCTTCTCATCTACACCTCGGCAAAACGCTTTTCCACTATGTCTGGCTAGGAAAAACTGTGCCAGCACAGAAAACATCTCCCATCGTGTTCTCGAAGTTGCACGGATGTCTGCCAAGTGTTTGGCAGGAAGAAAAGAAAAGTTGTCCAAAACAGCTTCCAATCGAATGTTCATGTGATTGGAAAAGTCAGGAGAGTGCAAAGGTACTGTTTTCTATCAGTTGGCAAAGTGCGCACACAATCCCAGCGTTGTACAGCTTGCTTCTTCACCTTCCCGAAGCTGCCGCTCTCGCCGGCTGCCGGAGCCCAAGAAGCGGCTTCTTCGCGCAAAGACGATTGTGCCGCTCACAGGGCTCTCCTTAGCGCGGCTTCTGCCGAAAGACGCCCGGCAGCGGCTCTTACCTCCGGAGAGCATCCTACCTTCGTCTTTCGCGTCTTTTGTAGTCTACATCTTAGCAAAACGCTTTTCCACTATGTCTGGCTAGGAAAAACTGTGCCAGCACAGAAAACATCTCCCATCGTGTTCTAGAAGTTGCACGGATGTCTGCCAAGTGTTTGGCAGGAAGAAAAGAAAAGTTGTCCAAAACAGCTTCCAATCGAATGTTCCTGTGATTGGAAAAGTCAGGAGAGTGCAAAGGTACTGTTTTCTATCAGTTGGCAAGGTGCGCACACAATCCCAGTGTTGTACAGCTTGCTTCTTCACCTTCCCGAAGCTGCCGCTCTCGCCGGCTCCCGGAACCGAAGAAGCGGCTTCTTCGCGCAAAGACGATTGTGCCGCTCACAGTGCTCTCCTTAGCGCGGCTTCTGCCGAAAGACGCCCGGCAGCGGCTCTTACCTCCGGAGAGCATCCTACCTTCGTCTTTCGCGTCTTATGTAGTCTACACCTCGGCAAAAAGCTTTTCCACTATGTCTGGCTAGGAAAAACTGTGCCAGCACAGAAAACATCTCCCATCGTGTTCTAGAAGTTGCACGGATGTCTGCCAAGTGTTTGGCAGGAAGAAAAGAAAAGTTGTCCAAAACAGCTTCCAATCGAATGTTCCTGTGATTGGAAAAGTCAGGAGAGTGCAAAGGTACTGTTTTCTATCAGTTGGCAAGGTGCGCACACAATCCCAGTGTTGTACAGCTTGCTTCTTCACCTTCCCGAAGCTGCCGCTCTCGCCGGCTGCCGGAGCCCAAGAAGCGGCTTCTTCGCGCAAAGACGATTGTGCCGCTCACAGTGCTCTCCTTAGCGCGGCTTCTGCCGAAAGACGCCCGGCAGCGGCTCTTACCTCCGGAGAGCATCCTACCTTCGTCTTTCGCGTCTTATGTAGTCTACACCTCGGCAAAAAGCTTTTCCACTATGTCTGGCTAGGAAAAACTGTGCCAGCACAGAAAACATCTCCCATCGTGTTCTAGAAGTTGCACGGATGTCTGCCAAGTGTTTGGCAGGAAGAAAAGAAAAGTTGTCCAAAACAGCTTCCAATCGAATGTTCCTGTGATTGGAAAAGTCAGGAGAGTGCAAAGGTACTGTTTTCTATCAGTTGGCAAGGTGCGCACACAATCCCAGTGTTGTACAGCTTGCTTCTTCACCTTCCCGAAGCTGCCGCTCTCGCCGGCTGCCGGAGCCCAAGAAGCGGCTTCTTCGCGCAAAGACGATTGTGCCGCTCACAGTGCTCTCCTTAGCGCGGCTTCTGCCGAAAGACGCCCGGCAGCGGCTCTTACCTCCGGAGAGCATCCTACCTTCGTCTTTCGCGTCTTTTGTAGTCTACATCTTAGCAAAACGCTTCTCCACTATGTCTGGCTAGGAAAAACTGTGCCAGCACAGAAAACATCTCCCATCGTGTTCTAGAAGTTGCACGGATGTCTGCCAAGTGTTTGGCAGGAAGAAAAGAAAAGTTGTCCAAAACAGCTTCCAATCGAATGTTCCTGTGATTGGAAAAGTCAGGAGAGTGCAAAGGTACTGTTTTCTATCAGTTGGCAAGGTGCGCACACAATCCCAGTGTTGTACAGCTTGCTTCTTCACCTTCCCGAAGCTGCCGCTCTCGCCGGCTGCCGGAGCCCAAGAAGCGGCTTCTTCGCGCAAAGACGATTGTGCCGCTCACAGTGCTCTCCTTAGCGCGGCTTCTGCCGAAAGACGCCCGGCAGCGGCTCTTACCTCCGGAGAGCATCCTACCTTCGTCTTTCGCGTCTTTTGTAGTCTACATCTTAGCAAAACGCTTTTCCACTATGTCTGGCTAGGAAAAACTGTGCCAGCACAGAAAACATCTCCCATCGTGTTCTAGAAGTTGCACGGATGTCTGCCAAGTGTTTGGCAGGAAGAAAAGAAAAGTTGTCCAAAACAGCTTCCAATCGAATGTTCCTGTGATTGGAAAAGTCAGGAGAGTGCAAAGGTACTGTTTTCTATCAGTTGGCAAGGTGCGCACACAATCCCAGTGTTGTACAGCTTGCTTCTTCACCTTCCCGAAGCTGCCGCTCTCGCCGGCTGCCGGAGCCCAAGAAGCGGCTTCTTCGCGCAAAGACGATTGTGCCGCTCACAGGGCTCTCCTTAGCGCGGCTTCTGCCGAAAGACGCCCGGCAGCGGCTCTTACCTCCTGAGAGTGGCAGCTTCGGGAAGGTGAAGAAGCAAGCTGTACAACACTGGGATTGTGTGCGCACCTTGCCAACTGATAGAAAACAGTACCTTTGCACTCTCCTGACTCTTCCAATCACAGGAACATTCGATTGGAAGCTGTTTTGGACAACTTTTCTTTTCTTCCTCCCAAACACTTGGCAGACATATCTGCAACTTCTAGAAAACGATGGGAGATGTTTTCTGGGCTGGCACAGTTTTTCCTAGCCAGACATAGTGGAAAAGCGTTTTGCTAAGATGTAGACTACATAAGACGCGAAAGACGAAGGTAGGATGCTCTCCGGAGTTAAGAGCCGCTGCCGGGCGTCTTTCGGCAGAAGCCGCGCTAAGGAGAGCCCTGTGAGCGGCACAATCGTCTTTGCGCGAAGAAGCCGATTCTTCGGTTCCGGGAGCCGGCGAGAGCGGCAGCTTCGGGAAGGTGAAGAAGCAAGCTGTACAACACTGGGATTGTGTGCGCACCTTGCCAACTGATAGAAAACAGTACCTTTGCACTCTCCTGACTTTTCCAATCACAGGAACATTCGATTGGAAGCTGTTTTGGACAACTTTTCTTTTCTTCCTGCCAAACACTTGGCAGACATCCGTGCAACTTCTAGAACACGATGGGAGATGTTTTCTGTGCTGGCACAGTTTTTCCTAGCCAGACATAGTGGAAAAGCGTTTTGCTAAGATGTAGACTACAAAAGACGCGAAAGACGAAGGTAGGATGCTCTCCGGAGGTAAGAGCCGCTGCCGGGCGTCTTTCGGCAGAAGCCGCGCTAAGGAGAGCCCTGTGAGCGGCACAATCGTCTTTGCGCGAAGAAGCCGCTTCTTGGGCTCCGGCAGCCGGCGAGAGCGGCAGCTTCGGGAAGGTGAAGAAGCAAGCTGTACAACACTGGGATTGTGTGCGCACCTTGCCAACTGATAGAAAACAGTACCTTTGCACTCTCCTGACTTTTCCAATCACAGGAACATTCGATTGGAAGCTGTTTTGGACAACTTTTCTTTTCTTCCTGCCAAACACTTGGCAGACATCCGTGCAACTTCTAGAACACGATGGGAGATGTTTTCTGTGCTGGCACAGTTTTTCCTAGCCAGACATAGTGGAAAAGCGTTTTGCTAAGATGTAGACTACAAAAGACGCGAAAGACGAAGGTAGGATGCTCTCCGGAGGTAAGAGCCGCTGCCGGGCGTCTTTCGGCAGAAGCCGCGCTAAGGAGAGCACTGTGAGCGGCACAATCGTCTTTGCGCGAAGAAGCCGCTTCTTGGGCTCCGGCAGCCGGCGAGAGCGGCAGCTTCGGGAAGGTGAAGAAGCAAGCTGTACAACACTGGGATTGTGTGCGCACCTTGCCAACTGATAGAAAACAGTACCTTTGCACTCTCCTGACTTTTCCAATCACAGGAACATTCGATTGGAAGCTGTTTTGGACAACTTTTCTTTTCTTCCTGCCAAACACTTGGCAGACATCCGTGCAACTTCTAGAACACGATGGGAGATGTTTTCTGTGCTGGCACAGTTTTTCCTAGCCAGACATAGTGGAAAAGCTTTTTGCCGAGGTGTAGACTACATAAGACGCGAAAGACGAAGGTAGGATGCTCTCCGGAGGTAAGAGCCGCTGCCGGGCGTCTTTCGGCAGAAGCCGCGCTAAGGAGAGCACTGTGAGCGGCACAATCGTCTTTGCGCGAAGAAGCCGCTTCTTGGGCTCCGGCAGCCGGCGAGAGCGGCAGCTTCGGGAAGGTGAAGAAGCAAGCTGTACAACACTGGGATTGTGTGCGCACCTTGCCAACTGATAGAAAACAGTACCTTTGCACTCTCCTGACTTTTCCAATCACAGGAACATTCGATTGGAAGCTGTTTTGGACAACTTTTCTTTTCTTCCTGCCAAACACTTGGCAGACATCCGTGCAACTTCTAGAACACGATGGGAGATGTTTTCTGTGCTGGCACAGTTTTTCCTAGCCAGACATAGTGGAAAAGCGTTTTGCTAAGATGTAGACTACAAAAGACGCGAAAGACGAAGGTAGGATGCTCTCCGGAGGTAAGAGCCGCTGCCGGGCGTCTTTCGGCAGAAGCCGCGCTAAGGAGAGCCCTGTGAGCGGCACAATCGTCTTTGCGCGAAGAAGCCGCTTCTTCGGTTCCGGGAGCCGGCGAGAGCGGCAGCTTCGGGAAGGTGAAGAAGCAAGCTGTACAACACTGGGATTGTGTGCGCACCTTGCCAACTGATAGAAAACAGTACCTTTGCACTCTCCTGACTTTTCCAATCACAGGAACATTCGATTGGAAGCTGTTTTGGACAACTTTTCTTTTCTTCCTGCCAAACACTTGGCAGACATCCGTGCAACTTCTAAAACACGATGGGAGATGTTTTCTGTGCTGGCACAGTTTTTCCTAGCCAGACATAGTGGAGAAGCGTTTTGCTAAGATGTAGACTACAAAAGACGCGAAAGACGAAGGTAGGATGCTCTCCGGAGGTAAGAGCCGCTGCCGGGCGTCTTTCGGCAGAAGCCGCGCTAAGGAGAGCGCTGTGAGCGGCACAATCGTCTTTGCGCGAAGAAGCCGCTTCTTGGGCTCCGGCAGCCGGCGAGAGCGGCAGCTTCGGGAAGGTGAAGAAGCAAGCTGTACAACACTGGGATTGTGTGCGCACTTTGCCAACTGATAGAAAACAGTACCTTTGCACTCTCCTGACTTTTCCAATCACATGAACATTCGATTGGAAGCTGTTTTGGACAACTTTTCTTTTCTTCCTGCCAAACACTTGGCAGACATCCGTGCAACTTCGAGAACACGATGGGAGATGTTTTCTGTGCTGGCACAGTTTTTCCTAGCCAGACATAGTGGAAAAGCGTTTTGCTAAGATGTAGACTACAAAAGACGCGAAAGACGAAGGTAGGATGCTCTCCGGAGGTAAGAGCCGCTGCCGGGCGTCTTTCGGCAGAAGCCGCGCTAAGGAGAGCACTGTGAGCGGCACAATCGTCTTTGCGCGAAGAAGCCGCTTCTTGGGCTCCGGCAGCCGGCGAGAGCGGCAGCTTCGGGAAGGTGAAGAAGCAAGCTGTACAACACTGGGATTGTGTGCGCACCTTGCCAACTGATAGAAAACAGTACCTTTGCACTCTCCTGACTTTTCCAATCACAGGAACATTCGATTGGAAGCTGTTTTGGACAACTTTTCTTTTCTTCCTGCCAAACACTTGGCAGACATCCGTGCAACTTCTAGAACACGATGGGAGATGTTTTCTGTGCTGGCACAGTTTTTCCTAGCCAGACATAGTGGAAAAGCTTTTTGCCGAGGTGTAGACTACATAAGACGCGAAAGACGAAGGTAGGATGCTCTCCGGAGGTAAGAGCCGCTGCCGGGCGTCTTTCGGCAGAAGCCGCGCTAAGGAGAGCACTGTGAGCGGCACAATCGTCTTTGCGCGAAGAAGCCGCTTCTTGGGCTCCGGCAGCCGGCGAGAGCGGCAGCTTCGGGAAGGTGAAGAAGCAAGCTGTACAACACTGGGATTGTGTGCGCACCTTGCCAACTGATAGAAAACAGTACCTTTGCACTCTCCTGACTTTTCCAATCACAGGAACATTCGATTGGAAGCTGTTTTGGACAACTTTTCTTTTCTTCCTGCCAAGCACTTGGCAGACATCCGTGCAACTTCTAGAACACGATGGGAGATGTTTTCTGTGCTGGCACAGTTTTTCCTAGCCAGACATAGTGGAAAAGCGTTTTGCTAAGATGTAGACTACAAAAGACGCGAAAGACGAAGGTAGGATGCTCTCCGGAGGTAAGAGCCGCTGCCGGGCGTCTTTCGGCAGAAGCCGCGCTAAGGAGAGCCCTGTGAGCGGCACAATCGTCTTTGCGCGAAGAAGCCGCTTCTTCGGTTCCGGGAGCCGGCGAGAGCGGCAGCTTCGGGAAGGTGAAGAAGCAAGCTGTACAACACTGGGATTGTGTGCGCACCTTGCCAACTGATAGAAAACAGTACCTTTGCACTCTCCTGACTTTTCCAATCACAGGAACATTCGATTGGAAGCTGTTTTGGACAACTTTTCTTTTCTTCCTGCCAAACACTTGGCAGACATCCGTGCAACTTCTAGAACACGATGGGAGATGTTTTCTGTGCTGGCACAGTTTTTCCTAGCCAGACATAGTGGAAAAGCGTTTTGCTAAGATGTAGACTACAAAAGACGCGAAAGACGAAGGTAGGATGCTCTCCGGAGGTAAGAGCCGCTGCCGGGCGTCTTTCGGCAGAAGCCGCGCTAAGGAGAGCACTGTGAGCGGCACAATCGTCTTTGCGCGAAGAAGCCGCTTCTTGGGCTCCGGCAGCCGGCGAGAGCGGCAGCTTCGGGAAGGTGAAGAAGCAAGCTGTACAACACTGGGATTGTGTGCGCACTTTGCCAACTGATAGAAAACAGTACCTTTGCACTCTCCTGACTTTTCCAATCACATGAACATTCGATTGGAAGCTGTTTTGGACAACTTTTCTTTTCTTCCTGCCAAACACTTGGCAGACATCCGTGCAACTTCGAGAACACGATGGGAGATGTTTTCTGTGCTGGCACAGTTTTTCCTAGCCAGACATAGTGGAAAAGCTTTTTGCCGAGGTGTAGATTAGAAGAGGAGCTAAAGAGTGGATGTTGGCAAATGACACCCATCTTCAAAAAAGGCAATTAAGAGGACTCGCCATAGTACAAACCAGCCAGCCTCTTTTTTATCCCCAGGAAGTTGATGAAGCAGCTCTTCCTGGAAATCCTTGCCAGGCACATGACAGATGACCAAATAATGTAGTTAGCATGATTTTTCAGGGGAATTTCATGCTGAACATCACTTTAAACTCCTCTGATGAATCAACTTGACTGGTAGATGAAGGGAATATTATCTGCCTGGGCTTCAGGGAGGTTTTTGACATACCTCTACATGGCATCACACATACATAGGGAAGCAATAGTGCAAAGGGGAGGGAATCAGTGTCTTTTCAGTGATGCTGAGGGAAAAGACAAGAGGCAGTGGGCACACACTGAAATACAGGAGATTGCCTTTGAACATCAGTAAATGTTTCTTTACTGTCAGGGTGACTGAACCACGGCACAGACTGCCCAGAAAGATTGTGGAGCCTGGATCTTTGAAGACATTAAAAGTACACCCAGATAGAATCCTGGGCAAGAGGCTCTAGGTATCCTGGTTTAGGCAGGGGGGTTGGGCCTGGTTAGCCCCACCAACCCCTTCCACTCTCTTTCATTCTGTGCTAGTGAATTCTCTTCAAGATGCATTTCAAAGCGCTGGCATGACAAAGTTCTGTGCAGACAGAGATCCAAATGGACATGGCATCTAAGTTCCTTAAGCAGTGTTCAAGAAGAATGTAAAACTCTGGCACAAGTGTCTCTTCCCTAACTGAATCCCTTTCATGGGAAAATTCCCAGCTCTAGAAAGATCTTCTGATACGCATGCTTAAGACTGACACTGGCTGAGCAAATTTCTCCCTATGTATATCTAAGACCAGTTAGGATCTTCACCCAAAGTGCAGTCAACATAGTCACAGAATGCCTATTGTTAAGAAGTGACAGCTTCCATCAGAATGGCAGCTATTGGTCCACAAAATGGATTAATGGATGGGAATTATCTACGTGGGTTAAAAACAAAAATAAAGAGTTGGTCTTTATTTATCAATTTCATGGCAATATTGATAAGGGAAGAAAAAGATCTAAGTCCTTGACTTTCTGGACTCGAGGAAAGATTTTAAAAATTCCTTGTAAAAATGTATGATCACAATCAGACTATTGAAACCATTTTAGTTGGGAACAAAGTTCCAAAATTGTCTAGATAGTGGCAAAGAAGCCAAGAAAATAGGAAAGAAACAAAAAGAGAGCAAAAGAGTCAGCTTCAGTGTACAAGCTCGTTCTAGAAGTAGTCTGCTGGGAAAAGGAACCCCCAGCTAAATTTCCAATGTATTCCTGCGCTTGATTCAGTAACTGGTCAATGTAAAAACCAATCCTTTTGTACAACTTCTTCCAGCAACAAAAACTCCAACAGGTTGACACTACCATCATGCCTGTTCCAGACATATTTAAAAGAGAAATGATGATTTTCTTGAAAACCTACTTACATAAAAGTTGCAAGATGGTGGAGGGATTCCCACATCCTCCTTCCTCCATCTGGCTTGAAAGTATATTTGATAAAATATGCAACAAAGCACATGATTTATAAGGGAGAGTCAAATGGATGATTTGGGAATCGATCTCTTGTTGATAGTAAACTTCATATCCACTCGGTGTGACCTTTTTAAAACAAAATGTGGAGCTGAGGCATGAATCTGCCACAACAATTGTAAAGCAAACATACACACTCCCCTTCATATGCCCCCCCCTCCACACACACCTAGGCACACACAGAGATCAGCATAGCAGATCATGAACACCTTGGAAAAGACTGAAATGCTAAATGCCTCTCTTGATGGGCAAAAGAGCTGGTGCAGTAATTCAAATGCCTGGTACAAAAATTCTGTTTAATATTTAGCTCCTATTTAAAACACAGCTTTTCATTTCATTCTATTTACAGAATATTTTCATTTCATTTGTTTCTTTAAAATTACTTAGTTCTCACCTGTTGTATGTCTAGGAATATTTTCTTCCAAAAATAGAAAAAAATAGATGATATCTTTTCAGCAGAAAACATTGGTTGATACAATTTTAAACCATCATGATATGGAAGAATTCTTCTGTCCCTCTCGAAGGTGGAAGAAGCATTTGGATCACAGATCATCTACAATGAAATACTTGACATGTTTAAGATGCTTTCAATCAATTTTGATCGTCAATTGCTTATTTGTTGTAAACAGTAATTTTTCAGTGAAGGGAAAGCGTGTGTGGTATATCTACATGATATGTTCAAAGGCAGTTCCTACTAATGGCCAGGCTGAATTCCAGTAAATAATGTCCCGAATGATATTTTGCCGCCTTCTTTGGCACTTCATGAAATCTTACCCCGATGAAGTGCTGAAACACAGAGATTTTCTCTTAGAGAGTGTCTCATGTTGTAACCTATCCCATGGATTTTATGCTGTAATTCTTATCTCTTTTAAAATTTACTATCTTCTGTACAGTTTTCATGAAACTTTCTGTTACAGTAGTGAATAGCACAGATAAATGTCATTTTGTACAACTTTGAATTTACCCCAAGAGCTGAGAGAAAACTTGATCCTATACTTCAATCCGAGTTTCTTCTATAGTCCGACTTTGTTTCTCTACCATCAAGCTTCTCCTTTGTTGCTGCTCCAAGCCCCGTCCAAGGTGACCTTGAATACTTTCAGGGATGGGACACCCACAACTTCTCTGGGCAACCTGTTCCAGTGTTCCAGCACTCCCACAGTAAAAAAGGCCTTCCTTTCATCTAATATGTGTAGGAAATCATAAATCTAGGCATAGAAGCTTGGAGTGCAAATTTGAAATTCTTTGGATTTGAAGCACATTTTATATGAATACTGACTTACAGATGACTAAAAGATGTTGATGGGCATTTGAGCTGACAAGTTTTGAAAAAGTGCACGGAAATTAAAATTGAAACCACTAAAATTAAAAACTCCTTGCCATTTTCTTTTTCCTCTCCTATTCAAAATTGCATATGTCAGATATCAGTGCTTCATGCAAACCTCTCAGATGCTCTCAGAGAAAAAGCTTTTCTTTCAGACTAAGTTGCGGTTGACGTAGAACACTAGCAGGAGTGAAAGATTTTCTGGGCATCGGGGCAGCCCGTTCTCCTTGGATTTGTGTGCAGAATGCATTTTATCCAAACTGGAAAATAGATCCCAGCTCTGTTCTATTCATCATTCTTACTTCATCAGGCCAGAAGATTCTGTGAAAAGTAGCCTGTGGACCTTGAAGACAGCGCATGTGAACCAGATGAGAGGTGATAGAGAAGTTGAGGGAGAGAAGAAAGAGCATGAGGCTGAAACCAGAAAGTATTTCTCCACGTGATCATGGAAGATTGCAGGAGCCACTTGGTACTATCAAACCAGCCCAACTTGGCACTGGTGCCACCTTGGGTCTGGGAGCCATGTTGCATATCGTGCATTTTAAGGAGCCAGCTGGCCACACCCAGCCATATGCCCCCAAACACAAACCAAGGCCCTTTTCTCTGGCAAACAAAACTCAGCTGCCCTGCTTCTGGATGGCAGATTGCAGGAACCACTTGGTACTATCAAACCAGCCCAACTTGGCACTGGTGCCACCATGGGTCTGGTCACCATCCTGCCTATTGTAGCTTTTCAGGAGCCAGCCGGTCACTCTCAGCCATAGGCCCCCAAACACAAACCTCGGCCCGTTTCCCTGGCAAACAAAAGTAAGCTGCCCCGCTTCTGGATGGCAGATTGCAGGAGCTACTTAGTACTATCAAATCAGCCCGACTTGGCACAGGTGCCACCTTGGATCTGGGAACCATCCTGTGTATCGTGGATTTTCAGGGGCCACCCAGCCACTCTCAGCCATATGCCCCCAAAAACAAACCACAGACCTTTTCTCTGGCAAACAAAACTCAACTGCCCCTCTTCTGGATGGCAAATTTTAGGACGCACTTTGTACTACGAAAACCGCCCGACGTGGCACTGGTGCCACCTTGTGTCAGGGAACCATCCTGCATATCGAGCTTTTTAAGGAGCCAGCCGGCCAGGCCCAGCCATATACCCCCAAAAACAAACCACGGACCATTTCTCATGGAAACAAAAATCCGCTGCCCCGCGTCTGGATGGCAGATTGCAGGAGCCACTTTGCACCATCAAACCAGCCCGACTTGGCACTGGTGCCACCTTGGGTCTGGGAACAATCCTGCGTATCGTACATAATCAGGAACCAGCCGAACACTCCCAGCCACAGGCCCCCAAACACAAACAACGGCCCATTTCCCTGGCAAACAAAACTCAGCTGCCCCGCTTCTGGATGGCAGATTGCAGGAGCCACTTGGGACTATCAAACCAGCCCGACTTGGCACTGGTGCCACCTTGGGTCTGGGAACCATCCTGCGTATGGTGGATTCTAAGGAGCCAGCCGGCCACTCCCAGCCACAGGCCCCCAACAAAAACCACGGCCCTTTTTTCTGGCAAACAAAACTTAGCTGCCTCACTTCTGGATGGCAGATTGCAGGAGCCACTTGGTGTAATCAAACCAGCCCGACTTGGCACTGGTGCCACCTTGGGTCTGGGAACCATCCTGCGTATCGTGGATTCTAAGGAGCCAGCCGGCCACTCCCAGCCACAGGCCCCCAAACAAAATCAACGGCGCTGTTCCCTGGAAAACAAAACACGCCTGCCAACATTTTGATGGAGTTTGCAGGAGCCACTTGGTACTATCAAACCAGCCCGACTTGGCACTGGTGCCACCATGGGTCTGGGAAACATCCTGCGTATCGTGGATTCTTAGGAGCCAGCCGGCCACTCCTAGCCACAGGCCCCCAAACAAAAACCTAGGCCTATTTCTCTGGCAAACAAAAGTAAGCTGCCCCGCTTCTGGATGGCAGATTGCAGGAGACACTTTGCACCATCAAACCAGCCCGACTTGGCACTGGTGCCACCTTGCATCTGGGAACCATGCTGCCTAGCGTGGATTTTCAGGAGCCAGCCGGCCACTCTCAGCCATAGGCCCCCAAACAAAACCCACGGCCCGTTTCCCTGGCAAACAAAATTAAGCTGCCCCGCTTCTGGATGGCAGATTGCAGGAACCACTTGGTAGTATCAAACCAGCAAAACTTGGCACTGGTGCCACCTTGGGTCTGGGAACCATCCTGCGTATTGTGGGTTCAAAGGAGCCAGCCGGCCACTCCCAGCCACAGGCCCCCAAATACAAACAACGGCGCTTTTCCCTGGAAAACAAAACTCGCCTGACAACTTTTTGATGGCAGATTGCAGGAGCCACTTGGTACTATCAAACCAGCCCAACTTGGCACTGGTGCCACCATGGGTCTGGTCACCATCCTGCCTATCGTAGCTTTTCAGGAGCCAGCCGGTCACTCCCAGCCATAGGTCCCCAGTCACAAACCTCGGCCCGTTTCCCTGGCAAACAAAAGTAAGCTGCCCCGCTTCTGGATGGCAGATTGCAGGAGACACTTGGTACTATCAAACCAGCCCAACTTGGCACTGGTGCCACCTCTGGTCTGGGAACCATGCTGCGTAACACAGATTCTACGGCGCCAGTCGGCCACTCCCAGCCACAAGCTCCCAAACACAAACAACGGCGCTATTCTCTGGCAAACAAAACTCCACTGCCCCTCTTCTGGATGGCAAATTGCAGGACGCACTTGGTACTATAAAAACAGCCCGACTTGGCACTGGTGCCACCTTGGGTCTGGGAACCATCCTGCGTATCGATCTTTTTAATGAGACAGCCGGCCACTCCCAGCCATATGCCCCCAAACACAACCCACGGCCCTTTTCTCTGGCAAACAAAACTCAACTGCACCGCTTCTGGATGGCAGATTGCAGGAGCCACTTGGTACTATCAAACCAGCCCGACTTGGCACTGGTGCCACCTTGGGTCTGGGAACCATCCTGCGTATGGTGGATTCTAAGGAGCCAGCCGGCCACTCCCAGCCACAGGCCCCCAACAAAAACCACGGCCCTTTTTTCTGGCAAACAAAACTTAGCTGCCTCACTTATGGATGGCAGATTGCAGGAGCCACTTGGTGTAATCAAACCAGCCCGACTTGGCACTGGTGCCACCTTGGGTCTGGGAACCATCCTGCGTATCGTGGATTCTAAGGAGCCAGCCGGCCACTCCCAGCCACAGGCCCCCAAACAAAATCAACGGCGCTGTTCCCTGGAAAACAAAACACGCCTGCCAACTTTTTGATGGAGTTTGCAGGAGCCACTTGGTACTATCAAACCAGCCCGACTTGGCACTGGTGCCACCTTGGGTCTGGGAAACATCCTGCGTATCGTGGATTCTTAGGAGCCAGCCGGCCACTCCTAGCCACAGGCCCCCAGACAAAAACCTAGGCCTATTTCTCTGGCAAACAAAAGTAAGCTGCCCCGCTTCTGCATGGCAGATTGCAGGAGACACTTGGTACTATCAAACCAGCCCAACTTGGCACTGGTGCCACCTTGGATCTGGGAACCATGCTGTGTATCGTGGATATTCAGGGGCCAGCCGGCCACTCTCAGCCATATGTCCCCAAACAGAAACCTCGGCCCGTTTCTCTGGCAAACAAAACTCAACTGCCCCTCTTCTGGATGGCAAATTGCAGGATGAACTTGATACTAAAACCGCAGGCCGACTTGGTAGTGGTGACACCTTGGACCTGGGAACCATCATGCGTATCGAGCATTTTAAGGAGCCAGCCGGCCACTCCCAGCAATATGCCCCCAAAAACAATCCACGGAATTTTTCTCTGGCAAACAAAAATCAGCTGCCCCGCTTCTGGATGGCAGATTGCAGGAGCCACTTTGCACCATCAAACCAGCCCGACTTGGCACTGGTGCCACCTTGCATCTGGGAACCATGCTGCCTAGCGTGGATTTTCAGGAGCCAGCCGGCCACTCTCAGCCATAGGCCCCCAAACAAAACCCACGGCCCGTTTCCCTGGCAAACAAAATTAAGCTGCCCCGCTTCTGGATGGCAGATTGCAGGACGCACTTGGTAGTATCAAACCAGCCCGACTTGGCACTGGTGCCACCTTGGGTCTGGGAACCATCCTGCGTATCGTGGGTTCAAAGGAGCCAGCCGACCACTCCCAGCCACAGGCCCCCAAATACAAACAACGGCGCTTTTCCCTGGAAAACAAAACTCGCCTGCCAACTTTTTGATGGCAGATTGCAGGAGCCACTTGGTACTATCAAACCAGCCCAACTTGGCACTGGTGCCACCTCTGGTCTGGGAACCATGCTGCGTAACACAGATTCTAAGGCGCCAGTTGGCCACTCCCAGCCACAAGCCCCCAAACACAAACAACGGCGCTATTCTCTGGCAAACAAAACTCCACTGCCCCTCTTCTGGATGGCAAATTGCAGGACGCACTTGGTACTATAAAAACAGCCCGACTTGGCACTGGTGCCACCTTGGGTCTGGGAACCATCCTGCGTATCGATCTTTTTAATGAGACAGCCGGCCACTCCCAGCCATATGCCCCCAAACACAACCCACGGCCCTTTTCTCTGGCAAACAAAACTCAACTGCACCGCTTCTGGATGGCAGATTGCAGGAGCCACTTGGTGCTATCAAACCAGCCCGACTTGGCACTGGTGCCACCTTGGGTCTGGGAACCATCCAGCCTATCGTGGATTTTAAGGAGCCAGCCGGCTACTCCCAGCCACAGGCCCCCAACAAAAACCACGGCCCTTTTTTCTGGCAAACAAAACTTAGCTGCCTCACTTATGGATGGCAGATTGCAGGAGCCACTTGGTGTAATCAAACCAGCCCGACTTGGCACTGGTGCCACCTTGGGTCTGGGAACCATCCTGCGTATCGTGGATTCTAAGGAGCCAGCCGGCCACTCCCAGCCACAGGTCCCCAAACAAAATCAACGGCGCTGTTCCCTGGAAAACAAAACACGTCTGCCAACATTTTGATGGAGTTTGCAGGAGCCACTTGGTACTATCAAACCAGCCCGACTTGGCACTGGTGCCACCTTGGGTCTGGGAAACATCCTGCGTATCGTGGATTCTAAGGAGCCAGCCGGCCACTCCTAGCCACAGGCCCCCAGACAAAAACCTAGGCCTATTTCTCTGGCAAACAAAAGTAAGCTGCCCCGCTTCTGGATGGCAGATTGCAGGAGACACTTGGGACTATCAAACCAGCCCAACTTGGCACTGGTGCCACCTTGGATCTGGGAACCATGCTGTGTATCGTGGATATTCAGGGGCCAGCCGGCCACTCTCAGCCATATGTCCCCAAACAGAAACCTCGGCCCGTTTCTCTGGCAAACAAAACTCAACTGCCCCTCTTCTGGATGGCAAATTGCAGGATGAACTTGATACTAAAACCGCATGCCGACTTGGTAGTGGTGACACCTTGGGCCTGGGAACCATCATGCGTATCGAGCATTTTAAGGAGCCAGCCGGCCACTCCCAGCAATATGCCCCCAAAAACAATCCACGGAATTTTTCTCTGGCAAACAAAAATCAGCTGCCCCGCTTCTGGATGGCAGATTGCAGGAGCCACTTTGCACCATCAAACCAGCCCGACTTGGCACTGGTGCCACCTTGCATCTGGGAACCATGCTGCCTAGCGTGGATTTTCAGGAGCCAGCCGGCCACTCTCAGCCATAGGCCCCCATACAAAACCCACGGCCCGTTTCCCTGGCAAACAAAATTAAGCTGCCCCGCTTCTGGATGGCAGATTGCAGGACGCACTTGGTAGTATCAAACCAGCCCGACTTGGCACTGGTGCCACCTTGGGTCTGGGAACCATGCTGCGTATCATGGATTTTCAGGAGCCAGCCGTCCACTGCCAGCCACAGGCCCCGAAACACAAACAACAGCCTTTTTCTCTGGCAAACAAAATTCAGCTGCCCCGCTTCTGGATGGCAGATTGCAGGAACCACTTGGTACTAACAAACCAGCCCGACTTGGCACTGGTGCCACCTTGGGTCTGGGAACCATCCTGCGTATCGTGGATTCTAAGGAGCCAGCTGGCCACTCCCAGCCACAGGCCCCAAAACACAAACAACGGTGCTTTTCCCTGGAAAACAAAACTCGCCTGCCAAACATTTGATGGCAGATTGCAGGAGCCACTTGGTACTATCAAACCAGCCCAACTTGGCACTGGTGCCACCATGGGTCTGGTCACCATCCTGCCTATCGTAGCTTTTCAGGTGCCAGCCAGCCACCCCCAGCCAGAGGCCCCTAGACAAATATTTCGGCCCGTTTCCCTGGCAAACAAAAGTAAGCTACCCCGCTTCTGGATGGCAGATTGCAGGAGCCACTTTGCACCATCAAACCAGCCCAACTTGGCACTGGTGCCACCTCTGGTCTGGGAACCATCCTGCGTATCGTGGGTTCTAAGGAGCCAGCTGGCCACTCCCAGCCACAGGCCCCCAAACACAAACAACGGCGCTTTTCCCTGGAAAACAAAACTCGCCTGCCAACTTTTTGATGGCAGATTGCCGGAGCCACTTGGTACTATCAAACCAGCCCAACTTGGCACTGGTGCCACCATGGGTCTGGTCACCATCCTGCCTATCGTAGCTTTTCAGGAGCCAGCCGGTCACTCCCAGCCATAGGCCCCCAGACACAAACCTCGGCCCGTTTCCCTGGCAAACAAAAGTAAGCTGCCCCGCTTCGGCATGGCAGATTGCAGGAGCTATTTAGTACTATCAAACCAGCCCGACTTGGCACTGGTGACACCTCTGGTCTGGGAACCATCCTGCCTATCGTGGATTTTCAGGGGCCAGCCGGCCACTCTCAGCCATATGCCCCCAAAAACAAACCACGGCCCTTTTCTCTGGCAAACAAAACTCAACTGCCCCTCTTCTGGATGGCAAATTTTAGGACGCACTTTGTACTACGAAAACCGCCCGACGTGGCACTGGTGCCACCTTGTGTCAGGGAACCATCCTGCATATCGAGCTTTTTAAGGAGCCAGCCGGCCAGGCCCAGCCATATACCCCCAAAAACAAACCACGGACCATTTCTCATGGAAACAAAAATCCGCTGCCCCGCGTCTGGATGGCAGATTGCAGGAGCCACTTTGCACCATCAAACCGGCCCGACTTGGCACTGGTGCCACCTTGGGTCTGGGAACAATCCTGCATATCGTGGATTCTAAGGAGCCAGCCGGCCACTCCCAGCCACAGGCCCCCAAACACAAACAACGGCGCTTTTCCCTGGAAAACAAAACTCGCCTGCCAGCTTTTTGATGGCAGATTGCAGGAGCCACTTGGTACTATCAAATCATCCCAACTTGGCACTGGTGCCACTATGGGTCTGGGAACCATCCTGCCTATTGTAGCATTTCAGGAGCCAGCCGGTCACTCCCAGCCATAGGCCCCCAGACACAAACCTCGGACCGTTTCCCTGGCAAACAAAAGTAAGCTGCCCCGCTTCGGCATGGCAGATTGCAGGAGCTATTTAGTACTATCAAACCAGCCCGACTTGGCACTGGTGACACCTCTGGTCTGGGAACCATCCTGCGTATCGTGGATTCTAAGCAGCCACCCGGCCACTCTGAGCCACAGGCGCCCAAACAAAAACAACGGCGCTTTTCCCTGGAAAACAAAACTCGCCTGCCAAATTTTTGATGGCAGATTGCAGGAGCCACTTGGTACTATCAAACCAGCCCAACTTGGTACTGGTGCCACCATGGGTCTGGTCACCATCCTGCCTATCGTAGCTTTTCAGGAGCCAGCCGGTCACTCCCAGCCATAGGCCCCCAGACAAATATCTCGGCCCGTTTCCCTGGCAAACAAAAGTAAGCTGCCCCGCTTCTGGATGGCAGATTACAGCAGCCACATGGTACTATCAAACCAGGCCAACATGGCACTGGTGCCACCTTGGCTCTGGGAACCATCCTGCCTATCGTGGATTTTCAGGGGCCAGCCGGCCACTCTCAGCCATATGCCCCCAAACACATACCACGGCCCTTTGCTCTGGCAAACAAAACTCAACTGCCCCTCTTCTGGATGGCAAATTGCAGGACGCACTTGGTACTACGAAAACAGCCCGACTTGGCAGTGATGCCACCTTGGGTCAGGGAACAATCCTGCGTATCGATCTTTTTAAGGAGCCAGCCGGCCACGTCCAGCCATATACCCCCAAAAAAAAACCACGGAACTTTTCTCCAGCAAACAAAAATCCGCTGCCCCGCGTCTGAATGGCAGATTTCAGGAGCTATTTAGTATTATCAAACCAGCCCGACTTGGCACTGGTGCCACCATGAGTCTGGTAACCATCCTGCCTATCGTAGCTTTTCAGTAGCCAGCCGGTCACTCCCAGCCATAGGCCCCCAGACACAAACCTCGGCCCGTTTCCCTGGGAAACAAAAGTAAGCTGACCCGCTTCTGGATGGCAGATTGCAGGAGCCACTTGGTACTATCAAACCAGCCCAACTTGGCACTGGTGCCACCTTGGCTCTGGGAACCATCCTGCGTATCCTGGGTTCAAAGGAGGCAGCCGGCCACTCCCAGCCACATGCCTCTAAACAAGAACAACGGCGCTTTTCCCTGGAAAACAAAAGTCGCCTGACAGCTTTTTGATGGCAGATTGCAGGAGCCACTTGGTACTATCAAACCAGCCCAACTTGGCACTGGTGCCACCATGGGTCTGGTCACCATCCTGCCTATCGTAGCTTTTCAGGAGCCAGCCGGTCACTCCCAGCCATAGGCCCCCAGACACATATCTCGGCCCGTTTCCCTGGCAAACAAAAGTAAGCTGCCCCGCTTCTGGATGGCAGATTACAGCAGCCACATGGTACTATCAAACCAGGCCAACATGGCACTGGTGCCACCTTGGCTCTGGGAACCATCCTGCCTATCGTGGATTTTCAGGGGCCAGCCGGCCACTCTCAGCCATATGCCCCCAAACACATACCACGGCCCTTTGCTCTGGCAAACAAAACTCAACTGCCCCTCTTCTGGATGGCAAATTGCAGGACGCACTTGGTACTACGAAAACAGCCCGACTTGGCAGTGATGCCACCTTGGGTCAGGGAACAATCCTGCGTATCGATCTTTTTAAGGAGCCAGCCGGCCACGTCCAGCCATATACCCCCAAAAAAAAACCACGGAACTTTTCTCCAGCAAACAAAAATCCGCTGCCCCGCGTCTGAATGGCAGATTTCAGGAGCTATTTAGTATTATCAAACCAGCCCGACTTGGCACTGGTGCCACCATGAGTCTGGTAACCATCCTGCCTATCGTAGCTTTTCAGTAGCCAGCCGGTCACTCCCAGCCATAGGCCCCCAGACACAAACCTCGGCCCGTTTCCCTGGGAAACAAAAGTAAGCTGCCCCGCTTCTGGATGGCAGATTGCAGGAGCCACTTGGTACTATCAAACCAGCCCAACTTGGCACTGGTGCCACCTTGGCTCTGGGAACCATCCTGCGTATCCTGGGTTCAAAGGAGGCAGCCGGCCACTCCCAGCCACATGCCTCTAAACAAGAACAACGGCGCTTTTCCCTGGAAAACAAAAGTCGCCTGACAGCTTTTTGATGGCAGATTGCAGGAGCCACTTGGTACTATCAAACCAGCCCAACTTGGCACTGGTGCCACCATGGGTCTGGTCACCATCCTGCCTATCGTAGCTTTTCAGGAGCCAGCCGCTCACTCCCAGCCATAGGCCCCCAGACAAATATCTCGGCCCGTTTCCCTGGCAAACAAAAGTAAGCAGCCCCGCTTCTGGATGGCAGATTGCAGGACGCACTTGGTAGTATCAAACCAGGCCAACATGGCACTGGTGCCACCTCTGGTCTGGGACCCATCCTGCGTATCGTGGATTCTAAGGAGACAGCTGGCCACTCCCAGCCACAGGCCCCCAAACACAAACAACGGTGCTTTTCCCTGGAAAACAAAACTCGCCTGCCAACTTTTTGATGGCAGATTGCAGGAGCCACTTGGTACTATCAAACCACCCCAACTTGGCAACAAGTGGTTCCTGCAATCTGACATCCAGAAGCGGGGCAGCTTACTTTTGTTTGCCAGGGAAATGGACCGTTGTTTGTGTTTGGAGGCGTATGGCTGGGAGTGGCCGACTGGCTCCTTAAAATCCACGATACGCAGCATGGTTCCCAGACCAGAGGTGGCACCAGTGCCAAGTCGGGCTGGTTTGATAGTACAAAGTGGCTCCTGCAATCTGCCATCCAGAAGCGGGGCAGCTTACTTTTGTTTGCCAGGGAAACGGGCCGGGCTTTCTGTCTCGGGGCCTATGGCTGGGAGTGACCGGCTGGCTCCTGAAAAGCTACGATAGGCAGGATGGTGACCAGACCCATGGTGGCACCAGTGCCAAGTTGGGCTGGTTTGATAGTACCAAGTGGCTCCTGCAATCTGCCATCAAAAAGTTGGCAGGCGAGTTTTGTTTTCCAGGGAAAAGCGCCATTGTTTGTGTTTGGGGACCTGTGGTTGGGAGTGCCCGGCTGGCTCCTTAGAAACCACGATACGCAGCATGGTTACCAGACGAGAGGTGCCACCAGTGCCAAGTTGTGCTGGTTTGATACTGCCAAGTGGTTCCTGCAATCTGCCATCCAGAAACGGGGCAGCTTACTTTTGTTTGCCACGGAAACGGGCCGTTGTTTGTGTTTGGGGGCCTGTGGCTGGGAGTGGCCGACTGGCTCCTTAGAATCCACGATACGCAGGATGGGTCCCAGACCAGAGGTGGCACCAGTGCCAAGTCGGGCTGGTTTGATAGTACAAAGTGGCTCCTGCAATCTGCCATCCAGAAGCGGGGCAGCTTACTTTTGTTTGCCAGGGAAACGGGCCGAGGTTTGTGACTGGGGACCTATGGCTGGGAGTGACCGGCTGGCTCCTGAAAAGTTACGATAGGCAGGATTGTGACCAGACCCATGGTGGCACCAGTGCCAAGTTGGGCTGGTTTGATAGTACCAAGTGGCTCCTGTAATCTGCCATCAAATAGTTGGTAGGCGAGTTTTGTTTTCCAGGGAAAAGCGCCGTTGTTTGTGTTTGGGGGCCTGTGGTAGGGAGTGGCCGGCTGGCTAATTAGAATCCACGATACGCAGGATGGTTCCCAGACCAGAGGTGGCACCAGCGCCAAGACGGGCTAGTTTGATGGTGCAAAGTGGCTCCTGCAATCTGCCATCCAGAAGCGGGGTAGCTTACTTTTGTTTGCCAGGGAAACGGGCCGAGGTATTTGTCTGGGGGCCTATGGCGGGGAGTGACCGGCTGGCTCCTGAAAAGCTAAGATAGGCAGGATGGTGACCAGACCCATGGTGGCACCAGTGCCAAGTTGGGCTGGTTTGATAAAACCAAGTGGCTCCTGCAATCTGCCATCAAAAAGTTGGCAGGAGAGTTTTGTTTTCCAGGGAAAAGCGCCGTTGTTTGTGTTTGGGGGCCTGTGGCTGGGAGTGGCCTGCTGGCTCCTTAGAATCCACGATACGCAGCATGGTATCCAGACCCAAGGTGGCACCAGTGCCAAGTTGGGCTGGTTTGATAGTACCAAGTGGTTCCTGCAATCTGCCATCCAGAAGCAGGGCAGCTTACTTTTGTTTGCCAGGGAAACGGGCCGAGGTTTTTGTCTGGGGGCCTATGGCTGGGAGTGACCGGCTGGCTCCTGAAAAGCTACGATAGGCAGGATGGTGACCAGACCCATGGTGGCACCAGTGCCAAGTTGGGCTGATTTGATAGTACCAAGTGGCTCCTGCAATCTGCCGTCAAAATTTGGCAGGCGAGTTTTTGTTTTCCAGGGAAAAGCGCCGTTGTTTGTGTTTGGGGGCCTGTGGCTGGGAGTGGCCGGCTGGCTGCTTAGAATCCACAATACGCAGGATGGTTCCCAGACCCAAGGTGGCACCAGTGCCAAGTCGGGCTGGTTTGATGGTGCAAAGTGGCTCCTGCAATCTGCCATCCAGAAGCGGGGCAGCTTACTTTTGTTTGCCAGGGAAACGGGCCGAGCTTTGTGTCAGGGGGCCTATGGCTGGGAGTGACCGGCTGGCTCCTGAAAAGCTACGATAGGCAGGATGGTGACCAGACCCATGGTGGCACCAGTGCCATGTTCGGCTGATTTCATAGTACCAAGTGGCTCCTGCAATCTGCCATCAAAAAGTTGGCAGGCGAGTTTTGTTTTCCAGGGAAAAGCGCCGTTGTTTTTGTCTGCGGGCCTGTGGCTGGAGTGGCCAGCTGGCTCCTTAGAATCCACGATACGCAGCATGGTTCCCAGACCCAAGGTGGCACCAGTGCCAAGTTGGGCTGGTTTGATAGTACCAAGTGGTTCCTGCAATCTGCCATCAAAAAGTTGGCAGGCGAGTTTTGTTTTCCAGGGAAAAGCGTCGTTGTTTTTGTTTGGGGGCCTGTGGCTGGGAGTGGCCCTCTGGCTCCTTAGAATCCACGATACGCAGGATGGTTCCCAGACCCAAGGTGGCACCAGTCCCAAGTTGGGCTGGTTTGATAGTACCAAGTGTTTCCTGCAATCTGCCATCCAGAAGCGGGGCAGCTTACTTTTGTTTGCCAGGGAAACGGGCCGAGGTATTTGTCTGGGGGCCTATGGCTGGGAGTGACCGGCTGGCTCCTGAAAGGCTACGATAGGCAGGATTGTGACCAGACCCATGGTGGCACCAGTGCCAAGTTGGGCTGGTTTGATAGTACCAAGTGGCTCCTGCAATCTGCCATCAAAAAGTTGGCAGGCGAGTTTGTTATCCAGGGAAAAGCGCCGTTGTTTTTGTTTGGGGGCCTGTGGCTGGGAGTGGCCGGATGGCTAATTAGAATCCACGATACGCAGCATGGTTCCCAGACCTGAGGTGGCACCAGTGCCAGGTTGGGCTGGTTTGATACTACCAAGTGCGTCCTGCAATCTGCCATCCAGAAGCGGGGCAGCTTACTTTTGTTTGCCAGGGAAACGGGCCGAGGTTTTGTCTGGGGGCCTATGGCAGGGAGTGACCGGCTGGCTCCTGAGAAACTACGATAGGCAGGATGGTGACCAGACCCATGGTGGCACCAGTGCCAAGTTGGGCTGGTTTGATAGTACCAAGTGGCTCCTGCAATCTGCCATCAAAATGTTGGCAGGCGAGTTTTGTTTTCCAGGGAAAAGCGCCGTTGTTTGTGTTTGGGGGCCTGTGGCTGGGAGTGGCCGGCTGGCTCCTTAGAATCCAAAATACGCAGGATGGTTCCCAGACCTGAGGTGGCACCAGTGCCAAGTTGGACTGGTTTGATTGTAGCAAATGGTTCCTGCAATCTACCATCCAGAAGCGGGGCAGCTTACTTTTGTTTGCCAGGGAAACGGGCCGAGCTTTGTGTCTGGGGGCCTATGGCTGGGAGTGACCGGCTGGCTCCTGAAAAGCTACGATAGGCAGGATGGTGACCAGACCCATGGTGGCACCAGTGCCATGTTCGGCTGATTTCATAGTACCAAGTGGCTCCTGCAATCTGCCATCAAAAAGTTGGCAGGCGAGTTTTGTTTTCCAGGGAAAAGCGCCGTTGTTTGTGTCTGCGGGCCTGTGGCTGGAGTGGCCGGCTGGCTCCTTAGAATCCACAATATGCAGCATGGTTCCCAGACCCAAGGTGGCACCAGTGCCAAGTTGGGCTGGTTTGATAGTACCAAGTGGTTCCTGCAATCTGCCATCAAAAAGTTGTCAGGCGAGTTTTGTTTTCCAGGGAAAATCGCCGTTGTTTTTGTTTGGGGGCCTGTGGCTGGGAGTGGCCGGCTGGCTCCTTAGGATCCACGATACCCAGGATGGTACCCAGACCAGAGGTGGTACCAGTACCAAGTCGGGCTGGTTTGATAATAACAAGTGGATCCTGCAATCTGCCATCCAGAAGCGGGGCAGCTTACTTTTGTTTGCCAGGGAAACCATCCGAGCTTTGTGTCTGGGGGCCTATGGCTGGGAGTGACCGGCTGGCTCCTGAAAAGCTACGATAGGCAGGATGGTGACCAGACCCATGGTGGCACCAGTGCCAAGTTGGGCTGGTTTGATAGTACCAAGTGGCTCCTGCAATCTGCCATCAAAATGTTGGCAGGCGAGTTTTGTTTTCCAGTGAAAAGCGCCGTTGTGTGTGTTTTGGGGCCTGTGGCTGGGAGTGGCCAGCTGGCTCCTTAGAATCCACGATACGCAGGATGGTTCCCAGACCCAAGGTGGCACCAGTGCCAAGTCGGGCTGGTTTGTTAGTACCAAGTGGTTCCTGCAATCTGCCATCCAGAAGCGGGGCAGCTGAATTTTGTTTGCCAGAGAAAAAGGCTGTTGTTTGTGTTTCGGGGCCTGTGGCTGGCAGTGGACGGCTGGCTCCTGAAAATCCATGATACGCAGCATGGTTCCCAGACCCAAGGTGGCACCAGTGCCAAGTCGGGCTGGTTTCATAGTACCCAGTGGCTCCTGCAATCTGCCATCCAGAAGAGGGGCAGTTGAATTTTGTTTTCCAGAGAAAAGGGCCGTGGTTTGTGTTTGGGGCCTATGGCTGAGAGTGACCGGCTGGCTCCTGAAAAGCTACGATAGGCAGGATGGTGACCAGACCGATGGTGGCACCAGTGCCAAGTCGGGCTGGTTTGATAATACTAAGTAGCTCCTGCAATCTGCCATCCAGATGCGGGGCAGCGGATTTTTGCTTGCTGGAGAAAAGTTCCGTGGGTTTTTTTTGGGGGTATATGGCTGGACGTTGCCGGCTGACTCCTTAAAAACAACGATACGCAGGATGGTTCCCTGACCCAAGGTGGCATCACTGCCAAGTCGGGCTGTTTTCGTAGTACCAAGTGGCTCCTGCAATTTGCCATCCAGAAGAGGGGCAGTTGAGTTTTGTTTACCAGAGAAAAGGGCCGTGGTTTGTGTTTTGGGGCATATGGCTGAGAGTGGCCGGCTGGCGCCTGAAAATCCACGATAGGCAGGATGGTTCCCAGAGCCAAGGTGGCACCAGTGCCATGTTGGCCTGGTTTGATAGTACCATGTGGCTCCTGCAATCTGCCATCCAGAAGTGGGGCAGCTTACTTTTGTTTGCCAGGGAAACGGGCCGAGGTATTTGTCTGGGGGCCTATGGCTGGGAGTGACCGCCTGGCTCCTGAAAAGCTACGATAGGCAGGATGGTGACCAGACCCATGGTGGCACCAGTGCCAAGTTGGGCTGGTTTGATAGTACCAAGTGGCTCCTGCAATCTGCCATCAAAATGTTGGCAGGCGAGTTTTGTTTTCCAGGGAAAAGCGCCGTTGTTTGTGTTTGGGCGCCTGTGGCACGGAGTGGCCGGGTGGCTGCTTAGAATCCACGATACGCAGGATGGTTCCCAGACCCAAGGTGGCACCAGTGCCAAGTCGGGCTGTTTTGACACTACCAAGTGGCTCCTGCAATCTGCCATCCAGAATCGGGGCAGCTTAATTTTGTTTGCCAGGGAAACGGGCCGAGGTTTGTGATGGGGGCCTATGGCTGGGAGTGACCGGCTGGCTCCTGAAATGGTACAATTGGCAGGATGGTTCCCAGACCCATAGTGGCACCAGTGCCAAGTTGGGATGATTTGATAGTACCAAGTGGCTCCTGCAATCTGCCATCAAAAAGCTGGCAGGCGAGTTTTGTTTTCCAGGGAAAAGCGCCGTTGTTTGTATTTGGGGGCCTGTGGCTGGGAGTGGCCGCCTGGCGCCTTAGAATCTACGTTACGCAGCATGGTTCCCAGACCCAAAGTGGCACCAGTGCCAAGTTGGGCTGGTTTGATGGTGCAATGTGGCTCCTGCAATCTGCCATCCAGAAGCGGGGCAGCTTACTTTTGTTTGCCAGGGAAACGGGCCGAGGTTTGTGACTGGGGACCTATGGCTGGGAGTGACCGGCTGGCTCCTGAAAAGTTACGATAGGCAGGATTGTGACCAGACCCATGGTGGCACCAGTGCCAAGTTGGGCTGGTTTGATAGTACCAAGTGGCTCCTGTAATCTGCCATCAAATAGTTGGTAGGCGAGTTTTGTTTTCCAGGGAAAAGCGCCGTTGTTTGTGTTTGGGGGCCTGTGGTAGGGAGTGGCCGGCTGGCTAATTAGAATCCACGATACGCAGGATGGTTCCCAGACCAGAGGTGGCACCAGCGCCAAGACGGGCTAGTTTGATGGTGCAAAGTGGCTCCTGCAATCTGCCATCCAGAAGCGGGGTAGCTTACTTTTGTTTGCCAGGGAAACGGGCCGAGGTATTTGTCTGGGGGCCTATGGCGGGGAGTGACCGGCTGGCTCCTGAAAAGCTAAGATAGGCAGGATGGTGACCAGACCCATGGTGGCACCAGTGCCAAGTTGGGCTGGTTTGATAAAACCAAGTGGCTCCTGCAATCTGCCATCAAAAAGTTGGCAGGAGAGTTTTGTTTTCCAGGGAAAAGCGCCGTTGTTTGTGTTTGGGGGCCTGTGGCTGGGAGTGGCCTGCTGGCTGCTTAGAATCCACAATACGCAGGATGGTTCCCAGACCCAAGGTGGCACCAGTGCCAAGTCGGGCTGGTTTGATGGTGCAAAGTGGCTCCTGCAATCTGCCATCCAGAAGCGGGGCAGCTTACTTTTGTTTGCCAGGGAAACGGGCCGAGCTTTGTGTCAGGGGGCCTATGGCTGGGAGTGACCGGCTGGCTCCTGAAAAGCTACGATAGGCAGGATGGTGACCAGACCCATGGTGGCACCAGTGCCATGTTCGGCTGATTTCATAGTACCAAGTGGCTCCTGCAATCTGCCATCAAAAAGTTGGCAGGCGAGTTTTGTTTTCCAGGGAAAAGCGCCGTTGTTTTTGTCTGCGGGCCTGTGGCTGGAGTGGCCAGCTGGCTCCTTAGAATCCACGATACGCAGCATGGTTCCCAGACCCAAGGTGGCACCAGTGCCAAGTTGGGCTGGTTTGATAGTACCAAGTGATTCCTGCAATCTGCCATCAAAAAGTTGGCAGGCGAGTTTTGTTTTCCAGGGAAAAGCGTCGTTGTTTTTGTTTGGGGGCCTGTGGCTGGGAGTGGGCCTCTGGCTCCTTAGAATCCACGATACGCAGGATGGTTCCCAGACCCAAGGTGGCACCAGTCCCAAGTTGGGCTGGTTTGATAGTACCAAGTGTTTCCTGCAATCTGCCATCCAGAAGCGGGGCAGCTTACTTTTGTTTGCCAGGGAAACGGGCCGAGGTATTTGTCTGGGGGCCTATGGCTGGGAGTGACCGGCTGGCTCCTGAAAGGCTACGATAGGCAGGATTGTGACCAGACCCATGGTGGCACCAGTGCCAAGTTGGGCTGGTTTGATAGTACCAAGTGGCTCCTGCAATCTGCCATCAAAAAGTTGGCAGGCGAGTTTGTTATCCAGGGAAAAGCGCCGTTGTTTTTGTTTGGGGGCCTGTGGCTGGGAGTGGCCGGATGGCTAATTAGAATCCACGATACGCAGCATGGTTCCCAGACCAGAGGTGGCACCAGTGCCAAGTTGGGCTGGTTTGATACTACCAAGTGCGTCCTGCAATCTGCCATCCAGAAGCGGGGCAGCTTACTTTTGTTTGCCAGGGAAACGGGCCGAGGTTTTGTCTGGGGGCCTATGGCAGGGAGTGACCGGCTGGCTCCTGAGAAACTACGATAGGCAGGATGGTGACCAGACCCATGGTGGCACCAGTGCCAAGTTGGGCTGGTTTGATAGTACCAAGTGGCTCCTGCAATCTGCCATCAATATGTTGGCAGGCGAGTTTTGTTTTCCAGGGAAAAGCGCCGTTGTTTGTGTTTGGGGGCCTGTGGCTGGGAGTGGCCGGCTGGCTCCTTAGAATCCAAAATACGCAGGATGGTTCCCAGACCTGAGGTGGCACCAGTGCCAAGTTGGACTGGTTTGATTGTAGCAAATGGTTCCTGCAATCTACCATCCAGAAGCGGGGCAGCTTACTTTTGTTTGCCAGGGAAACGGGCCGAGCTTTGTGTCTGGGGGCCTATGGCTGGGAGTGACCGGCTGGCTCCTGAAAAGCTACGATAGGCAGGATGGTGACCAGACCCATGGTGGCACCAGTGCCATGTTCGGCTGATTTCATAGTACCAAGTGGCTCCTGCAATCTGCCATCAAAAAGTTGGCAGGCGAGTTTTGTTTTCCAGGGAAAAGCGCCGTTGTTTGTGTCTGCGGGCCTGTGGCTGGAGTGGCCGGCTGGCTCCTTAGAATCCACAATATGCAGCATGGTTCCCAGACCCAAGGTGGCACCAGTGCCAAGTTGGGCTGGTTTGATAGTACCAAGTGGTTCCTGCAATCTGCCATCAAAAAGTTGTCAGGCGAGTTTTGTTTTCCAGGGAAAATCGCCGTTGTTTTTGTTTGGGGGCCTGTGGCTGGGAGTGGCCGGCTGGCTCCTTAGGATCCACGATACCCAGGATGGTACCCAGACCAGAGGTGGTACCAGTACCAAGTCGGGCTGGTTTGATAATAACAAGTGGATCCTGCAATCTGCCATCCAGAAGCGGGGCAGCTTACTTTTGTTTGCCAGGGAAACCATCCGAGCTTTGTGTCTGGGGGCCTATGGCTGGGAGTGACCGGCTGGCTCCTGAAAAGCTACGATAGGCAGGATGGTGACCAGACCCATGGTGGCACCAGTGCCAAGTTGGGCTGGTTTGATAGTACCAAGTGGCTCCTGCAATCTGCCATCAAAATGTTGGCAGGCGAGTTTTGTTTTCCAGTGAAAAGCGCCGTTGTGTGTGTTTTGGGGCCTGTGGCTGGGAGTGGCCAGCTGGCTCCTTAGAATCCACGATACGCAGGATGGTTCCCAGACCCAAGGTGGCACCAGTGCCAAGTCGGGCTGGTTTGTTAGTACCAAGTGGTTCCTGCAATCTGCCATCCAGAAGCGGGGCAGCTGAATTTTGTTTGCCAGAGAAAAAGGCTGTTGTTTGTGTTTCGGGGCCTGTGGCTGGCAGTGGACGGCTGGCTCCTGAAAATCCATGATACGCAGCATGGTTCCCAGACCCAAGGTGGCACCAGTGCCAAGTCGGGCTGGTTTCATAGTACCCAGTGGCTCCTGCAATCTGCCATCCAGAAGAGGGGCAGTTGAATTTTGTTTTCCAGAGAAAAGGGCCGTGGTTTGTGTTTGGGGCCTATGGCTGAGAGTGACCGGCTGGCTCCTGAAAAGCTACGATAGGCAGGATGGTGACCAGACCGATGGTGGCACCAGTGCCAAGTCGGGCTGGTTTGATAATACTAAATAGCTCCTGCAATCTGCCATCCAGATGCGGGGCAGCGGATTTTTGCTTGCTGGAGAAAAGTTCCGTGGGTTTTTTTTGGGGGTATATGGCTGGACGTTGCCGGCTGACTCCTTAAAAACAACGATACGCAGGATGGTTCCCTGACCCAAGGTGGCATCACTGCCAAGTGGGGCTGTTTTCGTAGTACCAAGTGGCTCCTGCAATTTGCCATCCAGAAGAGGGGCAGTTGAGTTTTGTTTACCAGAGAAAAGGGCCGTGGTTTGTGTTTTGGGGCATATGGCTGAGAGTGGCCGGCTGGCGCCTGAAAATCCACGATAGGCAGGATGGTTCCCAGAGCCAAGGTGGCACCAGTGCCATGTTGGCCTGGTTTGATAGTACCATGTGGCTCCTGCAATCTGCCATCCAGAAGTGGGGCAGCTTACTTTTGTTTGCCAGGGAAACGGGCCGAGGTATTTGTCTGGGGGCCTATGGCTGGGAGTGACCGCCTGGCTCCTGAAAAGCTACGATAGGCAGGATGGTGACCAGACCCATGGTGGCACCAGTGCCAAGTTGGGCTGGTTTGATAGTACCAAGTGGCTCCTGCAATCTGCCATCAAAATGTTGGCAGGCGAGTTTTGTTTTCCAGGGAAAAGCGCCGTTGTTTGTGTTTGGGCGCCTGTGGCACGGAGTGGCCGGGTGGCTGCTTAGAATCCACGATACGCAGGATGGTTCCCAGACCCAAGGTGGCACCAGTGCCAAGTCGGGCTGTTTTGACACTACCAAGTGGCTCCTGCAATCTGCCATCCAGAATCGGGGCAGCTTAATTTTGTTTGCCAGGGAAACGGGCCGAGGTTTGTGATGGGGGCCTATGGCTGGGAGTGACCGGCTGGCTCCTGAAATGGTACAATTGGCAGGATGGTTCCCAGACCCATAGTGGCACCAGTGCCAAGTTGGGATGATTTGATAGTACCAAGTGGCTCCTGCAATCTGCCATCAAAAAGCTGGCAGGCGAGTTTTGTTTTCCAGGGAAAAGCGCCGTTGTTTGTATTTGGGGGCCTGTGGCTGGGAGTGGCCGCCTGGCGCCTTAGAATCTACGTTACGCAGCATGGTTCCCAGACCCAAAGTGGCACCAGTGCCAAGTTGGGCTGGTTTGATGGTGCAATGTGGCTCCTGCAATCTGCCATCCAGAAGCGGGGCAGCTTACTTTTGTTTGCCAGGGAAACGGGCCGAGGTTTGTGACTGGGGACCTATGGCTGGGAGTGACCGGCTGGCTCCTGAAAAGTTACGATAGGCAGGATTGTGACCAGACCCATGGTGGCACCAGTGCCAAGTTGGGCTGGTTTGTTAGTACCAAGTGGTTCCTGCAATCTGCCATCCAGAAGCGGGGCAGCTGAATTTTGTTTGCCAGAGAAAAAGGCTGTTGTTTGTGTTTCGGGGCCTGTGGCTGGCAGTGGACGGCTGGCTCCTGAAAATCCATGATACGCAGCATGGTTCCCAGACCCAAGGTGGCACCAGTGCCAAGTCGGGCTGGTTTCATAGTACCCAGTGGCTCCTGCAATCTGCCATCCAGAAGAGGGGCAGTTGAATTTTGTTTTCCAGAGAAAAGGGCCGTGGTTTGTGTTTGGGGCCTATGGCTGAGAGTGACCGGCTGGCTCCTGAAAAGCTACGATAGGCAGGATGGTGACCAGACCGATGGTGGCACCAGTGCCAAGTCGGGCTGGTTTGATAATACTAAATAGCTCCTGCAATCTGCCATCCAGATGCGGGGCAGCGGATTTTTGCTTGCTGGAGAAAAGTTCCGTGGGTTTTTTTTGGGGGTATATGGCTGGACGTTGCCGGCTGACTCCTTAAAAACAACGATACGCAGGATGGTTCCCTGACCCAAGGTGGCATCACTGCCAAGTGGGGCTGTTTTCGTAGTACCAAGTGGCTCCTGCAATTTGCCATCCAGAAGAGGGGCAGTTGAGTTTTGTTTACCAGAGAAAAGGGCCGTGGTTTGTGTTTTGGGGCATATGGCTGAGAGTGGCCGGCTGGCGCCTGAAAATCCACGATAGGCAGGATGGTTCCCAGAGCCAAGGTGGCACCAGTGCCATGTTGGCCTGGTTTGATAGTACCATGTGGCTCCTGCAATCTGCCATCCAGAAGTGGGGCAGCTTACTTTTGTTTGCCAGGGAAACGGGCCGAGGTATTTGTCTGGGGGCCTATGGCTGGGAGTGACCGCCTGGCTCCTGAAAAGCTACGATAGGCAGGATGGTGACCAGACCCATGGTGGCACCAGTGCCAAGTTGGGCTGGTTTGATAGTACCAAGTGGCTCCTGCAATCTGCCATCAAAATGTTGGCAGGCGAGTTTTGTTTTCCAGGGAAAAGCGCCGTTGTTTGTGTTTGGGCGCCTGTGGCACGGAGTGGCCGGGTGGCTGCTTAGAATCCACGATACGCAGGATGGTTCCCAGACCCAAGGTGGCACCAGTGCCAAGTCGGGCTGTTTTGACACTACCAAGTGGCTCCTGCAATCTGCCATCCAGAATCGGGGCAGCTTAATTTTGTTTGCCAGGGAAACGGGCCGAGGTTTGTGATGGGGGCCTATGGCTGGGAGTGACCGGCTGGCTCCTGAAATGGTACAATTGGCAGGATGGTTCCCAGACCCATAGTGGCACCAGTGCCAAGTTGGGATGATTTGATAGTACCAAGTGGCTCCTGCAATCTGCCATCAAAAAGCTGGCAGGCGAGTTTTGTTTTCCAGGGAAAAGCGCCGTTGTTTGTATTTGGGGGCCTGTGGCTGGGAGTGGCCGCCTGGCGCCTTAGAATCTACGTTACGCAGCATGGTTCCCAGACCCAAAGTGGCACCAGTGCCAAGTTGGGCTGGTTTGATGGTGCAATGTGGCTCCTGCAATCTGCCATCCAGAAGCGGGGCAGCTTACTTTTGTTTGCCAGGGAAACGGGCCGAGGTTTGTGACTGGGGACCTATGGCTGGGAGTGACCGGCTGGCTCCTGAAAAGTTACGATAGGCAGGATTGTGACCAGACCCATGGTGGCACCAGTGCCAAGTTGGGCTGGTTTGATAGTACCAAGTGGCTCCTGTAATCTGCCATCAAATAGTTGGTAGGCGAGTTTTGTTTTCCAGGGAAAAGCGCCGTTGTTTGTGTTTGGGGGCCTGTGGTAGGGAGTGGCCGGCTGGCTAATTAGAATCCACGATACGCAGGATGGTTCCCAGACCAGAGGTGGCACCAGCGCCAAGACGGGCTAGTTTGATGGTGCAAAGTGGCTCCTGCAATCTGCCATCCAGAAGCGGGGTAGCTTACTTTTGTTTGCCAGGGAAACGGGCCGAGGTATTTGTCTGGGGGCCTATGGCGGGGAGTGACCGGCTGGCTCCTGAAAAGCTAAGATAGGCAGGATGGTGACCAGACCCATGGTGGCACCAGTGCCAAGTTGGGCTGGTTTGATAAAACCAAGTGGCTCCTGCAATCTGCCATCAAAAAGTTGGCAGGAGAGTTTTGTTTTCCAGGGAAAAGCGCCGTTGTTTGTGTTTGGGGGCCTGTGGCTGGGAGTGGCCTGCTGGCTGCTTAGAATCCACAATACGCAGGATGGTTCCCAGACCCAAGGTGGCACCAGTGCCAAGTCGGGCTGGTTTGATGGTGCAAAGTGGCTCCTGCAATCTGCCATCCAGAAGCGGGGCAGCTTACTTTTGTTTGCCAGGGAAACGGGCCGAGCTTTGTGTCAGGGGGCCTATGGCTGGGAGTGACCGGCTGGCTCCTGAAAAGCTACGATAGGCAGGATGGTGACCAGACCCATGGTGGCACCAGTGCCATGTTCGGCTGATTTCATAGTACCAAGTGGCTCCTGCAATCTGCCATCAAAAAGTTGGCAGGCGAGTTTTGTTTTCCAGGGAAAAGCGCCGTTGTTTTTGTCTGCGGGCCTGTGGCTGGAGTGGCCAGCTGGCTCCTTAGAATCCACGATACGCAGCATGGTTCCCAGACCCAAGGTGGCACCAGTGCCAAGTTGGGCTGGTTTGATAGTACCAAGTGATTCCTGCAATCTGCCATCAAAAAGTTGGCAGGCGAGTTTTGTTTTCCAGGGAAAAGCGTCGTTGTTTTTGTTTGGGGGCCTGTGGCTGGGAGTGGGCCTCTGGCTCCTTAGAATCCACGATACGCAGGATGGTTCCCAGACCCAAGGTGGCACCAGTCCCAAGTTGGGCTGGTTTGATAGTACCAAGTGTTTCCTGCAATCTGCCATCCAGAAGCGGGGCAGCTTACTTTTGTTTGCCAGGGAAACGGGCCGAGGTATTTGTCTGGGGGCCTATGGCTGGGAGTGACCGGCTGGCTCCTGAAAGGCTACGATAGGCAGGATTGTGACCAGACCCATGGTGGCACCAGTGCCAAGTTGGGCTGGTTTGATAGTACCAAGTGGCTCCTGCAATCTGCCATCAAAAAGTTGGCAGGCGAGTTTGTTATCCAGGGAAAAGCGCCGTTGTTTTTGTTTGGGGGCCTGTGGCTGGGAGTGGCCGGATGGCTAATTAGAATCCACGATACGCAGCATGGTTCCCAGACCAGAGGTGGCACCAGTGCCAAGTTGGGCTGGTTTGATACTACCAAGTGCGTCCTGCAATCTGCCATCCAGAAGCGGGGCAGCTTACTTTTGTTTGCCAGGGAAACGGGCCGAGGTTTTGTCTGGGGGCCTATGGCAGGGAGTGACCGGCTGGCTCCTGAGAAACTACGATAGGCAGGATGGTGACCAGACCCATGGTGGCACCAGTGCCAAGTTGGGCTGGTTTGATAGTACCAAGTGGCTCCTGCAATCTGCCATCAAAATGTTGGCAGGCGAGTTTTGTTTTCCAGGGAAAAGCGCCGTTGTTTGTGTTTGGGGGCCTGTGGCTGGGAGTGGCCGGCTGGCTCCTTAGAATCCAAAATACGCAGGATGGTTCCCAGACCTGAGGTGGCACCAGTGCCAAGTTGGACTGGTTTGATTGTAGCAAATGGTTCCTGCAATCTACCATCCAGAAGCGGGGCAGCTTACTTTTGTTTGCCAGGGAAACGGGCCGAGCTTTGTGTCTGGGGGCCTATGGCTGGGAGTGACCGGCTGGCTCCTGAAAAGCTACGATAGGCAGGATGGTGACCAGACCCATGGTGGCACCAGTGCCATGTTCGGCTGATTTCATAGTACCAAGTGGCTCCTGCAATCTGCCATCAAAAAGTTGGCAGGCGAGTTTTGTTTTCCAGGGAAAAGCGCCGTTGTTTGTGTCTGCGGGCCTGTGGCTGGAGTGGCCGGCTGGCTCCTTAGAATCCACAATATGCAGCATGGTTCCCAGACCCAAGGTGGCACCAGTGCCAAGTTGGGCTGGTTTGATAGTACCAAGTGGTTCCTGCAATCTGCCATCAAAAAGTTGTCAGGCGAGTTTTGTTTTCCAGGGAAAATCGCCGTTGTTTTTGTTTGGGGGCCTGTGGCTGGGAGTGGCCGGCTGGCTCCTTAGGATCCACGATACCCAGGATGGTACCCAGACCAGAGGTGGTACCAGTACCAAGTCGGGCTGGTTTGATAATAACAAGTGGATCCTGCAATCTGCCATCCAGAAGCGGGGCAGCTTACTTTTGTTTGCCAGGGAAACCATCCGAGCTTTGTGTCTGGGGGCCTATGGCTGGGAGTGACCGGCTGGCTCCTGAAAAGCTACGATAGGCAGGATGGTGACCAGACCCATGGTGGCACCAGTGCCAAGTTGGGCTGGTTTGATAGTACCAAGTGGCTCCTGCAATCTGCCATCAAAATGTTGGCAGGCGAGTTTTGTTTTCCAGTGAAAAGCGCCGTTGTGTGTGTTTTGGGGCCTGTGGCTGGGAGTGGCCAGCTGGCTCCTTAGAATCCACGATACGCAGGATGGTTCCCAGACCCAAGGTGGCACCAGTGCCAAGTCGGGCTGGTTTGTTAGTACCAAGTGGTTCCTGCAATCTGCCATCCAGAAGCGGGGCAGCTGAATTTTGTTTGCCAGAGAAAAAGGCTGTTGTTTGTGTTTCGGGGCCTGTGGCTGGCAGTGGACGGCTGGCTCCTGAAAATCCATGATACGCAGCATGGTTCCCAGACCCAAGGTGGCACCAGTGCCAAGTCGGGCTGGTTTCATAGTACCCAGTGGCTCCTGCAATCTGCCATCCAGAAGAGGGGCAGTTGAATTTTGTTTTCCAGAGAAAAGGGCCGTGGTTTGTGTTTGGGGCCTATGGCTGAGAGTGACCGGCTGGCTCCTGAAAAGCTACGATAGGCAGGATGGTGACCAGACCGATGGTGGCACCAGTGCCAAGTCGGGCTGGTTTGATAATACTAAATAGCTCCTGCAATCTGCCATCCAGATGCGGGGCAGCGGATTTTTGCTTGCTGGAGAAAAGTTCCGTGGGTTTTTTTTGGGGGTATATGGCTGGACGTTGCCGGCTGACTCCTTAAAAACAACGATACGCAGGATGGTTCCCTGACCCAAGGTGGCATCACTGCCAAGTGGGGCTGTTTTCGTAGTACCAAGTGGCTCCTGCAATTTGCCATCCAGAAGAGGGGCAGTTGAGTTTTGTTTACCAGAGAAAAGGGCCGTGGTTTGTGTTTTGGGGCATATGGCTGAGAGTGGCCGGCTGGCGCCTGAAAATCCACGATAGGCAGGATGGTTCCCAGAGCCAAGGTGGCACCAGTGCCATGTTGGCCTGGTTTGATAGTACCATGTGGCTCCTGCAATCTGCCATCCAGAAGTGGGGCAGCTTACTTTTGTTTGCCAGGGAAACGGGCCGAGGTATTTGTCTGGGGGCCTATGGCTGGGAGTGACCGCCTGGCTCCTGAAAAGCTACGATAGGCAGGATGGTGACCAGACCCATGGTGGCACCAGTGCCAAGTTGGGCTGGTTTGATAGTACCAAGTGGCTCCTGCAATCTGCCATCAAAATCTTGGCAGGCGAGTTTTGTTTTCCAGGGTAACGCGCCGTTGTTTTTGTTTAGAGGCCTGTGGCTGGGAGTGTCCGCCTGTCCTCTTAGAATCTACTTTACGCAGCATGGTTCCCAGAGCCAAGGTGGCACCAGTGCCAAGTTGGGCTGGTTTGATAGTAGCAAGTGGTTCCTGCAATCTGCCATCCAGAAGAGGGGCAGCTTACTTTTGTTTGCCAGGGAAACGGGCCGAGGTATTTCTCTGGGGGCCTATGGCAGGGAGTGACCGGCCGGCTCCTGAAAAGCTAAGATAGGCAGGATGTTTACCAGACCCATGATGGCACCTGTGCCAGGTCGGGCTAATTTGATACTACAAAGTGGCTCCTGCAATCTGCCATCCAGAATCGGGGGTGCTTACTTTTGTTTTCCAGGGAAACAGGCCGAGGTTTGTGACTGGGGGTTTATGGCTGGGAGTGACCGGCTGGCTCCTGAAAAGCTACGATAGGCAGGATGGTGACCAGACCCATGGTGGCACCAGTGCCAAGTTGGGCTGGTTTGATAGTACCAAGTGGCTCCTGCAATCTGTCATCAAAATGTTGGCAGGCGAGTTTTGTTTTCCAGGGAAAAGCGCCGTTGTTTGTGTTTGGGCGCCTGTGGCACGGAGTGGCCGGGTGGCTGCTTAGAATCCACGATACGCAGGATGGTTCCCAGACCCAAGGTGGCACCAGTGCCAAGTCGGGCTGTTTTGACACTACCAAGTGGCTCCTGCAATCTGCCATCCAGAATCGGGGCAGCTTAATTTTGTTTGCCAGGGAAACGGGCCGAGGTTTGTGATGGGGGCCTATGGCTGGGAGTGACCGGCTGGCTCCTGAAATGGTACAATTGGCAGGATGGTTCCCAGACCCATAGTGGCACCAGTGCCAAGTTGGGATGATTTGATAGTACCAAGTGGCTCCTGCAATCTGCCATCAAAAAGCTGGCAGGCGAGTTTTGTTTTCCAGGGAAAAGCGCCGTTGTTTGTATTTGGGGGCCTGTGGCTGGGAGTGGCCGCCTGGCGCCTTAGAATCTACGTTACGCAGCATGGTTCCCAGACCCAAAGTGGCACCAGTGTCAAGTTGGGCTGGTTTGATAGTACCAAGTGGCTCCTGCAATCTGCCATCCAGAAGCGGGGTAGCTTTCTTTTGTTTGCCAGGGAAACGGGCAGAGCTTTCTGTCTGGGGGCCTATGGTTGGGAGTAACCGGCTGGCTCCTGAAAAGCTACGATAGGCAGGATGGTTCCCAGATCCAAGATGGCACCAGTGCCAAGTCGGGGTGGTTTGATGGTGCAACGTGGCTCCTGCAATCTGCCATCCTGACGCGGGGCAGCGGATTTTTGTTTCCAAGAGAAATGGTCCGTGGTTTGTTTTTGGGGCTATATGGCTGGGCGTGGCCTGCTGGCTCCTTAAAAAGCTACGATAGGCAGGATGGTTCCCTGACCCAAGGTGGCACCAGTGCCAAGTCGGGCGGTTTTCGTAGTACAAAGTGCGTCCTAAAATTTGCCATCCAGAAGAGGGGCAGTTGAGTTTTGTTTACCAGAGAAAAGGGCCGTGGTTTGTTTTTGGGGGCATATGGCTGATAGTGGCCGTCTGGCGCCTGAAAATCCACGATAGGCAGGATGGTTCCCAGACCAGAGGTGGCACCAGTGCCAAGTCGGGCTGGTTTGATAGTACTAAATAGCACCTGCAATCTGCCATGCAGAAGCGGGGCAGCTTACTTTTGTTTGCCAGGGAAACGGGCCGAGGTTTGTGTCTGGGGGCCTATGGCTGGGAGTGACCGCCTGGCTCCTGAAAAGCTACGATAGGCAGGATGGTTACCAGACCCATGGTGGCACCAGTGCCAAGTTGGGCTGGTTTGATAGTACCAAGTGGCTCCTGCAATCTGCCATCAAAAAGTTGTCAGGCGAGTTTTGTTTTCCAGGGAAAAGCGCCGTTGTTTGTGTTTGGGGGACTGTTGGTGGGAGTGGCCGGCTGGCTCCTTAGAACACACGATACGCAGGATGGTTCCCAGACCCAAGGTGGCACCAGTGCCACGTCGGGCTGGTTTGATGGTGAAAAGTGGCTCCTGCAATCTGCCATCCTGAAGCGGGGTAGCTTACTTTTGTGTGCCAGGGAAACGGGCCGAGGTTTATGACTGGGGGCCTAGGGCTAGGAGTGACCGGCTGGCTCCTGAAAAGCAACAATAGGCAGGATGGTTCCCAGACCCAAGGTGGCACCAGTGCCAAGTTGGGCTGGTTTGATGGTACCAACTGGCTCCTGCAATCTGCCATCTAAAAGTTGTCAGGCGAGTTTTGTTTTCCAGGGAAAAGCGCCGTTGATTTTGTTTGGAGGCCTGTGGCTGGCAGTGGCTGCCTGTCGTCTTAGAATCCGGGTTACGCAGCATGGTTCCCAGAGCCAAGGTGGCACCAGTGTCAAGTTGGGCTGGTTTGATAGTACCAAGTGGCTCCTGCAATCTGCCATCCAGAAGCGGGGCAGCTTACTTTTGTTTGCCAGGGAAACGGGCCGAGGTATTTGTCTGGGGACCTATGGCTGGGAGTGACCGGCTGGCTCCTGAAAAGCTACGATAGGCAGGATGGTTCCCTGACCCAAGGTGGCACCAGTGCCAAGTCGGGCGGTTTTCGTAGTACAAAGTGCGTCCTAAAATTTGCCAACCAGAAGAGGGGCAGTTGAGTTTTGTTTACCAGAGAAAAGGGCCGTGGTTTGTTTTTGGGGGCATATGGCTGATAGTGGCCGTCTGGCCCCTGAAAATCCACGATAGGCAGGATGGTTCCCAGACCAGAGGTGGGACCAGTGCCAAGTCGGGCTGGTTTGATAGTACTAAATAGCACCTGCAATCTGCCATGCAGAAGCGGGGCAGCTTATTTTGTTTGCCAGGGAAACGGGCCGAGGTTTGTGTCTGGGGGCCTATGGCTGGGAGTGACCGCCTGGCTCCTGAAAAGCTACGATAGGCAGGATGGTTACCAGACCCATGGTGGCACCAGTGCCAAGTTGGGCTGGTTTGATAGTACCAAGTGGCTCCTGCAATCTGCCATCAAAAAGTTGGCAGGCCAGTTTTGTTTTCCAGGGAAAAGCGCCGTTGTTTGTGTTTGGGGGACTGTGGCTGGGAGTGGCCGGCTGGCTCCTTAGAACACACGATACGCAGGATGGTTCCCAGACCCAAGGTGGCACCAGTGCCACGTCGGGCTGATTTGATGGTGAAAAGTGGCTCCTGCAATCTGCCATCCTGAAGCGGGGTAGCTTACATTTGTGTGCCAGGGAAACGGGCCGAGGTTTATGACTGGGGGCCTAGGGCTAGAAGTGACCGGCTGGCTCCTGAAAAGCAACAATAGGCAGGATGGTTCCCAGACCCAAGGTGGCACCAGTGCCAAGTTGGGCTGGTTTGATGGTACCAACTGGCTCCTGCAATCTGCCATCTAAAAGTTGTCAGGCGAGTTTTGTTTTCCAGGGAAAAGCGCCGTTGATTTTGTTTGGAGGCCTGTGGCTGGCAGTGGCTGCCTGTCGTCTTAGAATCCGGGTTACGCAGCATGGTTCCCAGAGCCAAGGTGGCACCAGTGTCAAGTTGGGCTGGTTTGATTGTACCAAGTGGCTCCTGCAATCTGCCATCCAGAAGCGGGGCAGCTTACTTTTGTTTGCCAGGGAAACGGGCCGAGGTATTTTTCTGGGGACCTATGGCTGGGAATGACCGGCTGGCTCCTGAAAAGCTACGATAGGCAGGATGGTGACCAGACCCATGGTGGCACCAGTGCCAAGTTGGGCTGGTTTGATAGTACCAAGTGGCTCCTGCAATCTGCCATCAAAAAGTTGGCAGGTCAGTTTTGTTTTCCAGGGAAAAGCGCCGTTGTTTCTGTTTGGGGGACTGTGGCTGGGAGTGGCCGGCTGGCTCCTTAGAACACAGGATACGCAGGATGGTTCCCAGACCCAAGGTGGCACCAGTGCCAAGTCGGGCTGGTTTGATAGCACCAAGTGGCTCCTGCAATCTGCCATCCAGAAGCGGGGCAGCTTACTTTTGTTTTCCAGGGAAACGGACCGAGGTTTTTTTCTGGGGGCCTATGGCTGGGAGTGACCGGCTGGCTCCTGAAAAGCTACGATAGGCAGGATGGTGACCAGACCCATGGTGGCACCAGTGCCAAGTTGGGCTGGTTTGATAGTACCAAGTGGCTCCTGCAATCTGCCATCAAAAAGTTGGCAGGCGAGTTTTGTTTTCCAGGGAAAAGCGCCGTTGTGTGTATTTTGGGGCCTGTGGCTGGGAGTGGCCAGCTGGCTCCTTAGAATCCACGATACGCAGGATGGTTCCCAGACCCAAGGTGGCACCAGTGCCAAGTCGGGCTGGTTTGTTAGTACTAAGTGGTTCCTGCAATCTGCCATCCAGAAGCGGGGCAGCTGAATTTTGTTTGCCAGAGAAAAAGGCTGTTGTTTGTGTTTCGGGGCCTGTGGCTGGCAGTGGACGGCTGGCTCCTGAAAATCCATGATACGCAGCATGGTTCCCAGACCCAAGGTGGCACCAAGTGCCAAGTAGGGCTAGTTTCATAGTACCCAGTGGCTCCTGCAATCTGCCATCCAGAAGAGGGGCAGTTGAGTTTTGTTTTCCAGAGAAAAGGGCCGTGGTTTGTGTTTGCGGCCTATGGCTGAGAGTGACCGGCTGGCCCCTGAAAATCCACGATAGGAAGGATGGTTCCCAGATCCAAGGTGGCAGCAGTGCCAAGTTGTGCTGGTGTGATAGTCCCAAGTGGCTCCTGCAATCTGCCATCCAGAAGCGGGGCAGCTGAATTTTGTTTGCCAGAGAAAAAGGCTGTGGTTTTTGTTTGGGGGCCTATGGCTGGGAGTGGCCGGCTGGCTCCTGAAAATCCATGATACGCAGCATGGTTCCCAGACCCAAGGTGGCACCAGTGCCAAGTGGGGCTGGTTTCACAGTGTCAAGTGCCTCCTGCAATCTCCCATCCAGAAGCGGGGCAGCTGAGTTTTGTTTGCCTGTGAAACGGGCCGTTGTTTTTGATTGGGGTCTGTGGCCGAGAATGTTCAGCTGGCTCCTGACAATCCACAATATGCAGGATGGTTCCCAGACCCAAGGTGGCACCAGTGCCAAGTCTTGCTGGTTTGATAGTACCAAGTGGCTCCTGCAATCTGCCATCCAGAAGCGGTGCAGCTGAGTTTTGTTTGCCAGAGGAAAGGGCCGTGGGTTGTGTTTGGGGGCATATGGCTGGGAGTGGCCGGCTGTCTCATTAAAAAGATCGATACGCAGGATGGTTCCCAGACCCAAGGTGGCACCAGTGCCAAGTCGGGCTGTTTTTATAGTACCAAGTGCGTCCTGCAATTTGACATCCAGAAGAGGGGCAGTTGAGTTTTGTTTGCCAGAGAAAGCGCCGTTGTTTTTGTTTGGGGGCTTGTGGCTGTGAGTGGCCGACTGGCGCCTTAGAATCTGCGATACGCAGCATGGTTCCCAGACCCAAGGTGGCACCATTTCCAAGTTGGGCTGGTTTGATAGTACCAAGTGGCTCCTGCAATCTGCCATCCAGAAGCGGGGCAGCTTACTTTTGTTTGCCAGGGAAACGGGCCGAGGTTTGTGTTTGGGGGCCTATGGCTGGGAGTGACCGGCTGGCTCCTGGAAAGCTACAATAGGCAGGATGGTGACCAGACCCATGGTGGCACCAGTGCCAAGTTGGGCTGGTTTGATAGTACCAAGTTGCTCCTGCAATCTGCCATCAAAAAGTTGGCAGGCGAGTTTTGTTTTCCAGGGAAAAGCGCCGTTGTTTGTGTTTGGGGGCCTGTGGCTGGGAGTGGCCGGCTGGCTCCTTAGAATCCACGATACGCAGGATGGTTCCCAGACCCAAGGTGGCACCAGTGCCAAGTCGGGCTGGTTTGATACTACCAAGTGGTTCCTGCAATCTGCCATCCAGAAGCAGGGCAGCTTACTTTTGTTTGCCAGGGAAACGGGCCGTGGGTTTTGTTTGGGGGCATATAGCTGAGAGTGGCCCGCTGGCCCCTGAAAATCCACGCTAGGCAGCATGGTTCCCAGATGCAAGGTGGCACCAGTGCCAAGTCGGGCTGGTTTGATGGTGCAAAGTGGCTCCTGCAATCTGCCATCCAGAAGCGGGGCAGCTGATTTTTGTTTGCCAGAGAAAAATTCCGTGGATTGTTTTTGGGGGCATATTGCTGGGAGTGGCCGGCTGGCTCCTTAAAATGCTCGATACGCATGATGGTTCCCAGGCCCAAGGTGTCACCACTACCAAGTCGGCCTGCGGTTTTAGTATCAAGTTCATCCTGCAATTTGCCATCCAGAAGAGGGGCAGTTGAGTTTTGTTTGCCAGAGAAACGGGCCGAGGTTTCTGTTTGGGGACATATGGCTGAGAGTGGCCGGCTGGCCCCTGAAAATCCACGATACACAACATGGTTCCCAGATCCAAGGTGGCACCAGTGCCAAGTTGGGCTGGTTTGATAGTCCCAAGTGTCTCCTGCAATCTGCCATCCAGAAGCGGGGCAGCTTACTTTTGTTTGCCAGAGAAATAGGCCTAGGTTTTTGTTTGGGGGCCTGTGGCTAGGAGTGGCCTGCTGGCGCCTAAGAATCCACGATACGCAGGATGTTTACCAGACCCATGGTGGCACCAGTGCCAAGTTGGGCTGGTTTGATAGTACCAAGTGGCTCCTGCAAACTCCATCAAAAAGTTGGCAGGCGTGTTTTGTTTTCCAGGGAACAGCGCCGTTGATTTTGTTTGGGGGCCTGTGGCTGGGAGTGGCCGGCTGGCTCCTTAGAATCCACGATACGCAGGATGGTTCCCAGACCCAAGGTGGCACCAGTGCCAAGTCGGGCTGTTTTTATAGTACCAAGTGCGTCCTGCAATTTGCCATCCAGAAGAGGGGCAGTTGAGTTTTGTTTGCCAGAGAAAGCACCGTTGTTTGTGTTTGGGGGCTTGTGGCTGTGAGTGGCCGACTGGCGCCTTAGAATCTGCGATACGCAGGATGGTTCCCAGACCCAAGGTGGCACCAGTGCCAAGTTGGGCTGGTTTGATAGTACCAAGTGGCTCCTGCAATCTGCCATCCAGAAGCGGGGCAGCTTACTTTTGTTTGCCAGGGAAACGGGCCGAGGTTTGTGTTTGGGGGCCTATGGCTGGGAGTGACCGGCTGGCTCCTGGAAAGCTACAATAGGCAGGATGGTTACCAGACCCATGATGGCACCAGTGCCAAGTTGGGCTGGTTTGATAGTACCAAGTTGCTCCTGCAATCTGCCATCAAAAAGTTGGCAGGCGAGTTTTGTTTTCCAGGGAAAAGCGCCGTTGTTTGTGTTTGGGGGCCTGTGGCTGGGAGTGGCCGGCTGGCTCCTTAGAATCCACGATACGCAGGATGGTTCCCAGACCCAAGGTGGCACCAGTGCCAAGTCGGGCTGGTTTGATACTACCAAGTGGTTCCTGCAATCTGCCATCCAGAAGCAGGGCAGCTTACTTTTGTTTGCCAGGGAAACGGGCCGTGGGTTTTGTTTGGGGGCATATAGCTGAGAGTGGCCCGCTGGCCCCTGAAAATCCACGCTAGGCAGCATGGTTCCCAGATGCAAGGTGGCACCAGTGCCAAGTCGGGCTGGTTTGATGGTGCAAAGTGGCTCCTGCAATCTGCCATCCAGAAGCGGGGCAGCTGATTTTTGTTTGCCAGAGAAAAATTCCATGGATTGTTTTTGGGGGCATATTGCTGGGAGTGGCCGGCTGGCTCCTTAAAATGCTCGATACGCATGATGGTTCCCAGGCCCAAGGTGTCACCACTACCAAGTCGGCCTGCGGTTTTAGTATCAAGTTCATCCTGCAATTTGCCATCCAGAAGAGGGGCAGTTGAGTTTTGTTTGCCAGAGAAACGGGCCGAGGTTTCTGTTTGGGGACATATGGCTGAGAGTGGCCGGCTGGCCCCTGAAAATCCACGATACACAACATGGTTCCCAGATCCAAGGTGGCACCAGTGCCAAGTTGGGCTGGTTTGATAGTCCCAAGAGTCTCCTGCAATCTGCCATCCAGAAGCGGGGCAGCTTACTTTTGTTTGCCAGAGAAATAGGCCTAGGTTTTTGTTTGGGGGCTAGTGGCTAGGAGTGGCCTGCTGGCGCCTAAGAATCCACGATACGCAGGATGTTTACCAGACCCATGGTGGCACCAGTGCCAAGTTGGGCTGGTTTGATAGTACCAAGTGGCTCCTGCAAACTCCATCAAAAAGTTGGCAGGCGTGTTTTGTTTTCCAGGGAACAGCGCCGTTGATTTTGTTTGGGGGCCTGTGGCTGGGAGTGGCCGGCTGGCTCCTTAGAATCCACGATACGCAGGATGGTTCCCAGACCCAAGGTGACACCAGTGCCAAGTCGGGCTGGTTTGATTACACCAAGTGGCTCCTGCAATCTGCCATCCATAAGTGAGGCAGCTAAGTTTTGTTTGCCAGAAAAAAGGGCCGTGGTTTTTGTTGGGGGCCTGTGGCTGGGAGTAGCCGGCTGGCTCCTTAAAATCCACGATAGGCAGGATGGTTCCCAGACCCAAGGTGGTACCAGTGCCAAGTCGGGCTGGTTTGATAGTACCAAGTGGCTCCTGCAATCTGCCATCCAGAAGCGGGGCAGCTTACTTTTGTTTGCCAGGGAAACGGGCCGAGCTTTGTGTCTCGGGGCCTATGGCAGGGAGTGACCGGCTGGCTCCTGAAAAGCTACGATAGGCAGGATGGTGACCAGACCCATGGTGGCACCAGTGGCAAGTTGGGCTGGTTTGATAGTACCAAGTGGCTCCTGCAATCTGCCATCAAAAAGTTGGCAGGCGAGTTTTGTTTTCCAGGGAAAAGCGCCGTTGTGTGTGTTTTGAGGCCTGTGGCTGGGAGTGGCCAGCTGGCTCCTTAGAATCCACGATACGCAGGATGGTTCCCAGACCCAAGGTGGCACCAGTGCCAAGTCGGGCTGGTTTGTTAGTACCAAGTGGTTCCTGCAATCTGCCATCCAGAAGCGGGGCAGCTGAATTTTGTTTGCCAGAGAAAAAGGCTGTTGTTTGTGTTTCGGGGCCTGTGGCTGGCAGTGGACGGCTGGCTCCTGAAAATCCATGATACGCAGCATGGTTCCCAGACCCAAGGTGGCACCAGTGCCAAGTAGGGCTGGTTTCATAGTACCCAGTGGCTCCTGCAATCTGCCATCCAGAAGAGGGGCAGTTGAGTTTTGTTTTCCAGAGAAAAGGGCCGTGGTTTGTGTTTGGGGCCTATGGCGGAGAGTGACCGGCTGGCCCCTGAAAATCCACGATAGGAAGGATGATTCCCAGATCCAAGGTGGCACCAGTGCCATGTTGTGCTGGTGTGATAGTCCCAAGTGGCTCCTGCAATCTGCCATCCAGAAGCGGGGCAGCTGAATTTTGTTTGCCAGAGAAAAAGGCTGTGGTTTTTGTTTGGGGGCCTATGGCTGGGAGTGGCCGGCTGGCTCCTGAAAATCCATGATACGCAGCATGGTTCCCAGACCCAAGGTGGCACCAGTGCCAAGTGGGGCTGGTTTCACAGTGTCAAGTGCCTCCTGCAATCTCCCATCCAGAAGCGGGGCAGCTGAGTTGTGTTTGCCTGTGAAACGGGCCGTTGTTTTTGATTGGGGTCTGTGGCCGAGAGTGTCCAGCTGGCTCCTGACAATCCACAATACGCAAGATGGTTCCCAGACCCATGGTGGCACCAGTGCCAAGTCGTGCTGCTTTGATAGTACCAAGTGCGTCCTGCAATTTGCCATCCAGAAGAGGGGCAGTTGAGTTTTGTTTGCCAGAGAAAAGCGCCGTTGTTTGTGTTTGTGGTCTTGTGGCTGGGAGTGGCCGACTGGCGCCTTAGAATCTGCGATACGCAGCATGGTTCCCAGACCCAAGGTGGCACCAGTGCCAAGTCGGGCTGGTTTGATAGTACCAAGTGGCTCCTGCAATATGCCATCCAGAAGCAGGGCAGCTTACTTTTGTTTGCCAGGGAAACGGGCCGAGGTTTGTGACTGGGGGCCTATGGCTGGGAGTGACCGGCTGGCTCCTGAAAAGTTACGATAGCAGGATGGTTACCAGACCCATGGTGGCACCAGTGCCAAGTTGGGCTGGTTTGATAGTACCAAGTTGCTCCTGCAATCTGCCATCAAAAAGTTGGCAGGCGAGTTTTGTTTTCCAGGGAAAAGCGCCGTTGTTTGTATTTGGGGGCCTGTGGCTGGGAGTGGCCGGCTGGCTCCTTAGAATCCACGATACGCAGGATGGTTCCCAGACCCAAGGTGGCACCAGTGCCAAGTCGGGCTGGTTTGATACTACCAAGTGGTTCCTGCAATCTGCCATCCAGAAGCGGGGCAGCTTACTTTTGTTTGCCAGGGAAACGGGCCGTGGGTTTTGTTTGGGGGCATATAGCTGAGAGTGGCCCGCTGGCCCCTGAAAATCCACGCTAGGCAGCATGGTTCCAGGATGCAAGGTGGCACCAGTGCCAAGTCGGGCTGGTTTGATGGGTCAAAGTGGCTCCTGCAATCTGCCATCCAGAAGCGGGGCAGCTGATTTTTGTTTGCCAGAGAAAAATTCCGTGGATTGTTTTTGGGGGCATATTGCTGGGAGTGGCCGGCTGGCTCCTTAAAATGCTCGATACGCATGATGGTTCCCAGGCCCAAGGTGTCACCACTACCAAGTCGGCCTGCGGTTTTAGTATCAAGTTCATCTTGCAATTTGCCATCCAGAAGAGGGGCAGTTGAGTTTTGTTTGCCAGAGAAACGGGCCGAGGTTTCTGTTTGGGGACATATGGCTGAGAGTGGCCGGCTGGCCCCTGAAAATCCACGATACACAGCATGGTTCCCAGATCCAAGGTGGCACCAGTGCCAAGTTGGGCTGGTTTGATAGTCCCAAGTGTCTCCTGCAATCTGCCATCCAGAAGCGGGGCAGCTTACTTTTGTTTGCCAGAGAAATAGGCCTAGGTTTTTGTTTGGGGGCCTGTGGCTAGGAGTGGCCGGCTGGCTCCTAAGAATCCACGATACGCAGGATGTTTACCAGACCCATGGTGGCACCAGTGCCAAGTTGGGCTGGTTTGATAGTACCAAGTGGCTCCTGCAAACTCCATCAAAAAGTTGGCAGGCGTGTTTTGTTTTCCAGGGAAAAGCGCCGTTGATTTTGTTTGGGGGCCTGTGGCTGGGAGTGGCCGGCTGGCTCCTTAGAATCCACGATACGCAGGATGGTTCCCAGACCCAAGGTGGCACCAGTGCCAAGTCGGGCTGGTTTGATTACACCAAGTGACTCCTGCAATCTGCCATCCAGAAGTGAGGCAGCTAAGTTTTGTTTGCGAGAAAAAAGGGCCGTGGTTTTTGTTGGGGGCCTGTGGCTGGGAGTAGCCGGCTGGCTCCTTAAAATCCACGATAGGCAGGATGGTTCCCAGACCCAAGGTGGCACCAGTGCCAAGTCGGGCTGGTTTGATAGTACCAAGTGGCTCCTGCAATCTGCCATCCAGAAGCGGGGCAGCTGAGTTTTTATTGCCAGAGAAAAAGGCTGTGGTTTTTGTTTGGGGGCCTGTGGCTGGCAGTGGCCGGCTGGCTCCTGAAAATCCACGATACGCAGCATGGTTCCCAGACCCAAGGTGGCACCAGTACAAAGTGGGGCTCGTTTGACAGTGTCAAGTGCCTCCTGCAATCTCCCATCCAGAAGCGGGGCAGCTGAGTTTTTTTTGCCAGGGAAACGGACCTTTGTTTTTGATTGGGGTCTGTGGCCGAGAGTGGTCGGCTGTCTCCTGACAATCCACAATACGCAGGATGGTTCCCAGACCAAAGGTGGCACCAGTGCCAAGTCGGGCTGGTTTGATAGTACCAAGTGTCTCCTGCACTCTGCCATCCAGAAGCGGGGCAGCTGAGTTTTGTTTGCCAGAGAAAAGGGCCGTGGGTTGTGTTTGGGGGCATATGGCTGGGAGTGGCCACCTGGCTCCTTAAAATGCACGATACGCCGCATGGTAACCAGACGCAAGGTGGCACCAGTGCCAAGTCGGGCTGTTTTTGTAGTACCCAGTGGCTCCTGCAATTTGCCATCCAGAAGCGGGGCAGCTAAATTTTGTTTGCTAGAGAAAAGGGCTGTGGTTTGTGTTTGGGGGCCTATGGCCGAGAGTGGTAGGCTGGCCCCTGAAAATCAACGATAGGCAGGATGGTTCCCAGATACAAGGTGGCACCAGTGCCAAGTAAGGCTGGTTGTATGGTTCAAAGTGACTCCTGCAATCTGCCATCCAGAAGCGGGACAGCTGAGTTTTTTTTGCCAGAGAAAAGGTCCGTGGTTTCTTTTTGGGGCATACGGCTGGGAATTGCCGGCTTGCTCCTTAAAATGTCCGATACGCAGGATGGTTCCCAGAGCCAAGGTGGCACCACTGCCAAGTCGGGCTCTTTTTGTAGTACCAAGTGCGTCCTGCAATTTGCCATCCAGAAGAGGGGCAGTTGAGTTTTGTTTGCCAGAGAAAAGGGCCGAGGTTTGTGTTTGGGAGCATATGGCTGGGAATGACCGGCTGGCCCCTGAAAATCCACGATACGCCGGATGGTTCCCAGATCCAAGATGGTACCATTACCAAGTCGGGCTGCTTTGATAGTCCCAAGTGGCTCCTGCAAACTGCCACACCAGAAGCGGGGCAGCTGAGTTTTGTTTGCCAGGGAAATGGGCCGTTGTTTGTGTTTGGGGGCCTGTGGCTGGGAGTGTTCGGCTGGTTCCTGAATATGTACGATACGCAGGATTGTTCCCAGATCCAAGGTGGCAGCAGTGCCATGTTGTGCTGGTGTGATAGTCCCAAGTGGCTCCTGCAATCTGCCATCCAGAAGTGGGGCAGCTGATTTTTGTTTGCCAGAGAAAAGGTCCGTGGTTTGTGTTTGGGGGCATATGGCTGAGAGTGGCCGGCTGGCCCCTGAAAATCCACGATACACAGGATGGTTCCCAGATCCAAGGTGGCACCTGTGCCAAGTCGGGCTGATTTGATAGTACTAAGTAGCTCCTGCAATCTGCCATCCAGAAGCGGGGCAGCTTACTTTTCTTTGCCAGGGAAACGGGCCGAGGTTTGTGTTTGGGGGCCTATGGCTGGGAGTGACCGGCTGGCTCCTGAAAAGCTACAATAGGCAGGATGGTTCCCAGAGCCAAGGTGGCACCAGTGCCAAGTTGGGCTGGTTTGATAGTACCAAGTGGCTCCTGCAATCTGCCATCCAGAAGCGGGGCAGCTTACTTTTGTTTGCCAGAGAAATAGGCCTAGGTTTTTGTCTGGGGGCCTGTGGCTAGGAGTGGCCGGCTGGCTCCTAAGAATCCACGATACGCAGGATGTTTCCCAGACCCAAGGTGACACCAGTGCCAAGTCGGGCTGGTTTGATAGTACCAAGTGGCTCCTGCAAACTCCATCAAAAAGTTGGCAGGCGTGTTTTGTTTTCCAGGGAACAGCGCCGTTGATTTTGTTTGGGGGCCTGTGGCTGGGAGTGGCCGGCTGGCTCCTTAGAATCCACGATACGCAGGATGGTTCCCAGACCCAAGGTGGCACCAGTGCCAAGTCGGGCTGGTTTGATTACACCAAGTGGCTCCTGCAATCTGCCATCCAGAAGTGAGGCAGCTAAGTTTTGTTTGCCAGAAAAAAGGGCCGTGGTTTTTGTTGGGGGCCTGTGGCTGGGAGTGGCCGGCTGGCTCCTTAGAATCCACCATACGCAGGATGGTTCCCAGACCCAAGGTGGCACCAGTGCCAAGTCGGGCTGGTTTGATAGTCCCAAGTGGCTCCTGCAAACTGCCATCCAGAAGCGGGGCAGCTGAGTTTTGTTTGCCAGGGAAATGGGCCGTTGTTTGTGTTTGGGGGCCTGTGGCTGGGAGTGGTCGGCTGGTTCCTGAATATGTACGATACGCAGGATTGTTCCCAGACCCAAGGTGGCACCAGTGCCAAGTCGGGCTGGTTTGATGGTGCAAAGTGGCTCCTGCAATCTGCCATCCAGACGCGGGGCAGCGGATTTTTGTTTCCATGAGAAATGGTCCGTGGTTTGTTTTTGGGGGTATATGGCTGGGCCTGGCCGGCTGGCTCCTTAAAAAGCTCGATATGCAGGATGGTTCCCTGACACAAGGTGGCACCAGTGCCACGTCGGGCGGTTTTCGTAGTACAAAGTGCGTCCTAAAATTTGCCATCCAGAAGAGGGGCACTTGAGTTTTGTTTGCCAGAGAAAAGGTCCGTGGTTTGTTTTTGGGGGCATATGGCTGAGAGTGGCTGGCTGGCCCCTGAAAATCCACGATACACAGGATGGTTCCCAGATCCAAGGTGGCACCTGTGCCAAGTCGGGCTGATTTGATAGTACTAAGTAGCTCCTGCAATCTGCCATCCAGAAGCGGGGCAGCTTACTTTTGTTTGCCAGGGAAACGGGCCGAGGTTTGTGTTTGGGGGCCTATGGCTGAGAGTGACCGGCTGGCTCCTGAAAAGCTACAATAGGCAGGATGGTGACCAGACCCATGGTGGCACCAGTGCCAAGTTGGGCTGGTTTGATAGTACCAAGTGGTTCCTGCAATCTGCCATCCAGAAGCAGGGCAGCTGAGTTTTGTTTGCCAGAGAAAAGGGCCTTGGTTTGTGTTTGGGGGCATATGGCTGGGTGTGGCCAGCTGGCTCCTTAAAATGCACGATATGCAACATGGCTCCCAGACCCAAGGTGGCACCAGTGCCAAGTTGGGCTGGTTTGATAGTACCAAGTGGCTCCTGCAATCTTCCATGATCACGTGGAGAAATACTTTCTGGTTTCAGCCTCATGCTCTTTCTTCTCTCCCTCAACTTCTCTATCACCTCTCATCTGGTTCACATGCGCTGTCTTCAAGGTCCACAGGCTACTTTTCACAGAATCTTCTGGCCTGATGAAGTAAGAATGATGAATAGAACAGAGCTGGGATCTATTTTCCAGTTTGGATAAAATGCATTCTGCACACAAATCCAAGGAGAACGGGCTGCCCCGATGCCCAGAAAATCTTTCACTCCTGCTAGTGTTCTACGTCAACCGCAACTTAGTCTGAAAGAAAAGCTTTTTCTCTGAGAGCATCTGAGAGGTTTGCATGAAGCACTGATATCTGACATATGCAATTTTGAATAGGAGAGGAAAAAGAAAATGGCAAGGAGTTTTTAATTTTAGTGGTTTCAATTTTAATTTCCGTGCACTTTTTCAAAACTTGTCAGCTCAAATGCCCATCAACATCTTTTAGTCATCTGTAAGTCAGTATTCATATAAAATGTGCTTCAAATCCAAAGAATTTCAAATTTGCACTCCAAGCTTCTATGCCTAGATTTATGATTTCCTACACATATTAGATGAAAGGAAGGCCTTTTTTACTGTGGGAGTGCTGGAACACTGGAACAGGTTGCCCAGAGAAGTTGTGGGTGTCCCATCCCTGAAAGTATTCAAGGTCACCTTGGACGGGGCTTGGAGCAGCAACAAAGGAGAAGCTTGATGGTAGAGAAACAAAGTTGGACTATAGAAGAAACTCGGATTGAAGTATAGGATCAAGTTTTCTCTCAGCTCTTGGGGTAAATTCAAAGTTGTACAAAATGACATTTATCTGTGCTATTCACTACTGTAACAGAAAGTTTCATGAAAACTGTACAGAAGATAGTAAATTTTAAAAGAGATAAGAATTACAGCATAAAATCCATGGGATAGGTTACAACATGAGACACTCTCTAAGAGAAAATCTCTTTGTTTCAGCACTTCATCGGGGTAAGATTTCATGAAGTGCCAAAGAAGGCGGCAAAATATCATTCGGGACATTATTTACTGGAATTCAGCCTGGCCATTAGTAGGAACTGCCTTTGAACATATCATGTAGATATACCACACACACTTTCCCTTCACTGAAAAATTACTGTTTACAACAAATAAGCAATTGACGATCAAAATTGATTGAAAGCATCTTAAACATGTCAAGTATTTCATTGTAGATGATCTGTGATCCAAATGCTTCTTCCACCTTCGAGAGGGACAGAAGAATTCTTCCATATCATGATGGTTTAAAATTGTATCAACCAATGTTTTCTGCTGAAAAGATATCATCTATTTTTTTCTATTTTTGGAAGAAAATATTCCTAGACATACAACAGGTGAGAACTAAGTAATTTTAAAGAAACAAATGAAATGAAAATATTCTGTAAATAGAATGAAATGAAAAGCTGTGTTTTAAATAGGAGCTAAATATTAAACAGAATTTTTGTACCAGGCATTTGAATTACTGCACCAGCTCTTTTGCCCATCAAGAGAGGCATTTAGCATTTCAGTCTTTTCCAAGGTGTTCATGATCTGCTATGCTGATCTCTGTGTGTGCCTAGGTGTGTGTGGAGGGGGGGGCATATGAAGGGGAGTGTGTATGTTTGCTTTACAATTGTTGTGGCAGATTCATGCCTCAGCTCCACATTTTGTTTTAAAAAGGTCACACCGAGTGGATATGAAGTTTACTATCAACAAGAGATCGATTCCCAAATCATCCATTTGACTCTCCCTTATAAATCATGTGCTTTGTTGCATATTTTATCAAATATACTTTCAAGCCAGATGGAGGAAGGAGGATGTGGGAATCCCTCCACCATCTTGCAACTTTTATGTAAGTAGGTTTTCAAGAAAATCATCATTTCTCTTTTAAATATGTCTGGAACAGGCATGATGGTAGTGTCAACCTGTTGGAGTTTTTGTTGCTGGAAGAAGTTGTACAAAAGGATTGGTTTTTACATTGACCAGTTACTGAATCAAGCGCAGGAATACATTGGAAATTTAGCTGGGGGTTCCTTTTCCCAGCAGACTACTTCTAGAACGAGCTTGTACACTGAAGCTGACTCTTTTGCTCTCTTTTTGTTTCTTTCCTATTTTCTTGGCTTCTTTGCCACTATCTAGACAATTTTGGAACTTTGTTCCCAACTAAAATGGTTTCAATAGTCTGATTGTGATCATACATTTTTACAAGGAATTTTTAAAATCTTTCCTCGAGTCCAGAAAGTCAAGGACTTAGATCTTTTTCTTCCCTTATCAATATTGCCATGAAATTGATAAATAAAGACCAACTCTTTATTTTTGTTTTTAACCCACGTAGATAATTCCCATCCATTAATCCATTTTGTGGACCAATAGCTGCCATTCTGATGGAAGCTGTCACTTCTTAACAATAGGCATTCTGTGACTATGTTGACTGCACTTTGGGTGAAGATCCTAACTGGTCTTAGATATACATAGGGAGAAATTTGCTCAGCCAGTGTCAGTCTTAAGCATGCGTATCAGAAGATCTTTCTAGAGCTGGGAATTTTCCCATGAAAGGGATTCAGTTAGGGAAGAGACACTTGTGCCAGAGTTTTACATTCTTCTTGAACACTGCTTAAGGAACTTAGATGCCATGTCCATTTGGATCTCTGTCTGCACAGAACTTTGTCATGCCAGCGCTTTGAAATGCATCTTGAAGAGAATTCACTAGCACAGAATGAAAGAGAGTGGAAGGGGTTGGTGGGGCTAACCAGGCCCAACCCCCCTGCCTAAACCAGGATACCTAGAGCCTCTTGCCCAGGATTCTATCTGGGTGTACTTTTAATGTCTTCGAAGATCCAGGCTCCACAATCTTTCTGGGCAGTCTGTGCCGTGGTTCAGTCACCCTGACAGTAAAGAAACATTTACTGATGTTCAAAGGCAATCTCCTGTATTTCAGTGTGTGCCCACTGCCTCTTGTCTTTTCCCTCAGCATCACTGAAAAGACACTGATTCCCTCCCCTTTGCACTATTGCTTCCATATGTATGTGTGATGCCATGTAGAGGTATGTCAAAAACCTCCCTGAAGCCCAGGCAGATAATATTCCCTTCATCTACCAGTCAAGTTGATTCATCAGAGGAGTTTAAAGTGATGTTCAGCATGAAATTCCCCTGAAAAATCATGCTAACTACATTATTTGGTCATCTGTCATGTGCCTGGCAAGGATTTCCAGGAAGAGCTGCTTCATCAACTTCCTGGGGATAAAAAAGAGGCTGGCTGGTTTGTACTATGGCGAGTCCTCTTAATTGCCTTTTTTGAAGATGGGTGTCATTTGCTAACATCCACTCTTTAGCCTCTGTTGTCGTCTACATCTTAGCAAAACGCTTTTCCACTATGTCTGGCTAGGAAAAACTGTGCCAGCACAGAAAACATCTCCCATCGTGTTCTAGAAGTTGCACGGATGTCTGCCAAGTGTTTGGCAGGAAGAAAAGAAAAGTTGTCCAAAACAGCTTCCAATCGAATGTTCCTGTGATTGGAAAAGTCAGGAGAGTGCAAAGGTACTGTTTTCTATCAGTTGGCAAGGTGCGCACACAATCCCAGTGTTGTACAGCTTGCTTCTTCACCTTCCCGAAGCTGCCGCTCTCGCCGGCTCCCGGAGCCCAAGAAGCGGCTTCTTCGCGCAAAGACGATTGTGCCGCTCACAGTGCTCTCCTTAGCGCGGCTTCTGCCGAAAGACGCCCGGCAGCGGCTCTTACCTCCGGAGAGCATCCTACCTTCGTCTTTCGCGTCTTATGTAGTCTACACCTCGGCAAAAAGCTTTTCCACTATGTCTGGCTAGGAAAAACTGTGCCAGCACAGAAAACATCTCCCATCGTGTTCTAGAAGTTGCACGGATGTCTGCCAAGTGTTTGGCAGGAAGAAAAGAAAAGTTGTCCAAAACAGCTTCCAATCGAATGTTCCTGTGATTGGAAAAGTCAGGAGAGTGCAAAGGTACTGTTTTCTATCAGTTGGCAAGGTGCGCACATAATCCCAGTGTTGTACAGCTTGCTTCTTCACCTTCCCGAAGCTGCCGCTCTCGCCGGCTGCCGGAACCGAAGAAGCGGCTTCTTCGCGCAAAGACGATTGTGCCGCTCACAGGGCTCTCCTTAGCGCGGCTTCTGCCGAAAGACGCCCGGCAGCGGCTCTTACCTCCGGAGAGCATCCTACCTTCGTCTTTCGCGTCTTTTGTAGTCTACATCTTAGCAAAACGCTTTTCCACTATGTCTGGCTAGGAAAAACTGTGCCAGCACAGAAAACATCTCCCATCGTGTTCTAGAAGTTGCACGGATGTCTGCCAAGTGTTTGGCAGGAAGAAAAGAAAAGTTGTCCAAAACAGCTTCCAATCGAATGTTCCTGTGATTGGAAAAGTCAGGAGAGTGCAAAGGTACTGTTTTCTATCAGTTGGCAAGGTGCGCACACAATCCCAGTGTTGTACAGCTTGCTTCTTCACCTTCCCGAAGCTGCCGCTCTCGCCGGCTGCCGGAGCCCAAGAAGCGGCTTCTTCGCGCAAAGACGATTGTGCCGCTCACAGTGCTCTCCTTAGCGCGGCTTCTGCCGAAAGACGCCCGGCAGCGGCTCTTACCTCCGGAGAGCATCCTACCTTCGTCTTTCGCGTCTTATGTAGTCTACACCTCGGCAAAAAGCTTTTCCACTATGTCTGGCTAGGAAAAACTGTGCCAGCACAGAAAACATCTCCCATCGTGTTCTAGAAGTTGCACGGATGTCTGCCAAGTGTTTGGCAGGAAGAAAAGAAAAGTTGTCCAAAACAGCTTCCAATCGAATGTTCCTGTGATTGGAAAAGTCAGGAGAGTGCAAAGGTACTGTTTTCTATCAGTTGGCAAGGTGCGCACACAATCCCAGTGTTGTACAGCTTGCTTCTTCACCTTCCCGAAGCTGCCGCTCTCGCCGGCTGCCGGAGCCCAAGAAGCGGCTTCTTCGCGCAAAGACGATTGTGCCGCTCACAGGGCTCTCCTTAGCGCGGCTTCTGCCGAAAGACGCCCGGCAGCGGCTCTTACCTCCGGAGAGCATCCTACCTTCGTCTTTCGCGTCTTTTGTAGTCTACATCTTAGCAAAACGCTTTTCCACTATGTCTGGCTAGGAAAAACTGTGCCAGCACAGAAAACATCTCCCATCGTGTTCTAGAAGTTGCACGGATGTCTGCCAAGTGTTTGGCAGGAAGAAAAGAAAAGTTGTCCAAAACAGCTTCCAATCGAATGTTCCTGTGATTGGAAAAGTCAGGAGAGTGCAAAGGTACTGTTTTCTATCAGTTGGCAAGGTGCGCACACAATCCCAGTGTTGTACAGCTTGCTTCTTCACCTTCCCGAAGCTGCCGCTCTCGCCGGCTGCCGGAGCCCAAGAAGCGGCTTCTTCGCGCAAAGACGATTGTGCCGCTCACAGTGCTCTCCTTAGCGCGGCTTCTGCCGAAAGACGCCCGGCAGCGGCTCTTACCTCCGGAGAGCATCCTACCTTCGTCTTTCGCGTCTTTTGTAGTCTACATCTTAGCAAAACGCTTTTCCACTATGTCTGGCTAGGAAAAACTGTGCCAGCACAGAAAACATCTCCCATCGTGTTCTAGAAGTTGCACGGATGTCTGCCAAGTGTTTGGCAGGAAGAAAAGAAAAGTTGTCCAAAACAGCTTCCAATCGAATGTTCCTGTGATTGGAAAAGTCAGGGGAGTGCAAAGGTACTGTTTTCTATCAGTTGGCAAGGTGCGCACACAATCCCAGTGTGGTACAGCTTGCTTCTTCACCTTCCCGAAGCTGCCGCTCTCGCCGGCTGCCGGAGCCCAAGAAGCGGCTTCTTCGCGCAAAGACGATTGTGCCGCTCACAGGGCTCTCCTTAGCGCGGCTTCTGCCGAAAGACGCCCGGCAGCGGCTCTTACCTCGGGAGAGCATCCTACCTTCGTCTTTCGCGTCTTTTGTAGTCTGCACCTCGGCAAAACGCTTTTCCACTATGTCTGGCTAGGAAAAACTGTGCCAGCACAGAAAACATCTCCCATCGTGTTCTAGAAGTTGCACGGATGTCTGCCAAGTGTTTGGCAGGAAGAAAAGAAAAGTTGTCCAAAACAGCTTCCAATCGAATGTTCCTGTGATTGGAAAAGTCAGGAGAGTGCAAAGGTACTGTTTTCTATCAGTTGGCAAGGTGCGCACACAATCCCAGTGTTGTACAGCTTGCTTCTTCACCTTCCCGAAGCTGCCGCTCTCGCCGGCTGCCGGAGCCCAAGAAGCGGCTTCTTCGCGCAAAGACGATTGTGCCGCTCACAGTGCTCTCCTTAGCGCGGCTTCTGCCGAAAGACGCCCGGCAGCGGCTCTTACCTCCGGAGAGCATCCTACCTTCGTCTTTCGCGTCTTTTGTAGTCTACATCTTAGCAAAACGCTTTTCCACTATGTCTGGCTAGGAAAAACTGTGCCAGCACAGAAAACATCTCCCATCGTGTTCTAGAAGTTGCACGGATGTCTGCCAAGTGTTTGGCAGGAAGAAAAGAAAAGTTGTCCAAAACAGCTTCCAATCGAATGTTCCTGTGATTGGAAAAGTCAGGAGAGTGCAAAGGTACTGTTTTCTATCAGTTGGCAAAGTGCGCACACAATCCCAGTGTTGTACAGCTTGCTTCTTCACCTTCCCGAAGCTGCCGCTCTCGCCGGCTCCCGGAACCGAAGAATCGGCTTGTTCGCGCAAAGACGATTGTGCCGCTCACAGGGCTCTCCTTAGCGCGGCTTCTGCCGAAAGACGCCCGGCAGCGGCTCTTAACTCCGGAGAGCATCCTACCTTCGTCTTTCGCGTCTTATGTAGTCTACATCTTAGCAAAACGCTTTTCCACTATGTCTGGCTAGGAAAAACCGTGCCAGCCCAGAAAACATCTCCCATCGTTTTCTAGAAGTTGCAGATATGTCTGCCAAGTGTTTGGCAGGAAGAAAAGAAAAGTTGTCCAAAACAGCTTCCAATCGAATGTTCCTGTGATTGGAAAAGTCAGGAGAGTGCAAAGGTACTGTTTTCTATCAGTTGGCAAGGTGCGCACACAATCCCAGTGTTGTACAGCTTGCTTCTTCACCTTCCCGAAGCTGCCACTCTCAGGAGGTAAGAGCCGCTGCCGGGCGTCTTTCGGCAGAAGCCGCGCTAAGGGGAGCACTGTGAGCGGCACAATCGTCTTTGCGCGAAGAACCCGCTTCTTGGGCTCCGGCAGCCGGCGAGAGCGGCAGCTTCGGGAAGGTGAAGAAGCAAGCTGTACAACACTGGGATTGTGTGCGCACCTTGCCAACTGATAGAAAACAGTACCTTTGCACTCTCCTGACTTTTCCAATCACAGGAACATTCGATTGGAAGCTGTTTTGGACAACTTTTCTTTTCTTCCTGCCAAACACTTGGCAGACATCCGTGCAACTTCTAGAACACGATGGGAGATGTTTTCTGTGCTGGCACAGTTTTTCCTAGCCAGACATAGTGGAAAAGCGTTTTGCCGAGGTGTAGACTACAAAAGACGCGAAAGACGAAGGTAGGATGCTCTCCCGAGGTAAGAGCCGCTGCCGGGCGTCTTTCGGCAGAAGCCGCGCTAAGGAGAGCCCTGTGAGCGGCACAATCGTCTTTGCGCGAAGAAGCCGCTTCTTGGGCTCCGGCAGCCGGCGAGAGCGGCAGCTTCGGGAAGGTGAAGAAGCAAGCTGTACAACACTGGGATTGTGTGCGCACCTTGCCAACTGATAGAAAACAGTACCTTTGCACTCTCCTGACTTTTCCAATCACAGGAACATTCGATTGGAAGCTGTTTTGGACAACTTTTCTTTTCTTCCTGCCAAACACTTGGCAGACATCCGTGCAACTTCTAGAACACGATGGGAGATGTTTTCTGTGCTGGCACAGTTTTTCCTAGCCAGACATAGTGGAAAAGCGTTTTGCCGAGGTGTAGACTACATAAGACGCGAAAGACGAAGGTAGGATGCTCTCCGGAGGTAAGAGCCGCTGCCGGGCGTCTTTCGGCAGAAGCCGCGCTAAGGAGAGCACTGTGAGCGGCACAATCGTCTTTGCGCGAAGAAGCCGCTTCTTCGGTTCCGGGAGCCGGCGAGAGCGGCAGCTTCGGGAAGGTGAAGAAGCAAGCTGTACAACACTGGGATTGTGTGCGCACCTTGCCAACTGATAGAAAACAGTACCTTTGCACTCTCCTGACTTTTCCAATCACAGGAACATTCGATTGGAAGCTGTTTTGGACAACTTTTCTTTTCTTCCTGCCAAACACTTGGCAGACATCCGTGCAACTTCTAGAACACGATGGGAGATGTTTTCTGTGCTGGCACAGTTTTTCCTAGCCAGACATAGTGGAAAAGCTTTTTGCCGAGGTGTAGACTACATAAGACGCGAAAGACGAAGGTAGGATGCTCTCCGGAGGTAAGAGCCGCTGCCGGGCGTCTTTCGGCAGAAGCCGCGCTAAGGAGAGCACTGTGAGCGGCACAATCGTCTTTGCGCGAAGAAGCCGCTTCTTGGGCTCCGGCAGCCGGCGAGAGCGGCAGCTTCGGGAAGGTGAAGAAGCAAGCTGTACAACACTGGGATTGTGTGCGCACCTTGCCAACTGATAGAAAACAGTACCTTTGCACTCTCCTGACTTTTCCAATCACAGGAACATTCGATTGGAAGCTGTTTTGGACAACTTTTCTTTTCTTCCTGCCAAACACTTGGCAGACATCCGTGCAACTTCTAGAACACGATGGGAGATGTTTTCTGTGCTGGCACAGTTTTTCCTAGCCAGACATAGTGGAAAAGCGTTTTGCTAAGATGTAGACTACAAAAGACGCGAAAGACGAAGGTAGGATGCTCTCCGGAGGTAAGAGCCGCTGCCGGGCGTCTTTCGGCAGAAGCCGCGCTAAGGAGAGCACTGTGAGCGGCACAATCGTCTTTGCGCGAAGAAGCCGCTTCTTGGGCTCCGGCAGCCGGCGAGAGCGGCAGCTTCGGGAAGGTGAAGAAGCAAGCTGTACAACACTGGGATTGTGTGCGCACCTTGCCAACTGATAGAAAACAGTACCTTTGCACTCTCCTGACTTTTCCAATCACATGAACATTCGATTGGAAGCTGTTTTGGACAACTTTTCTTTTCTTCCTGCCAAACACTTGGCAGACATCCGTGCAACTTCTAGAACACGATGGGAGATGTTTTCTGGGCTGGCACAGTTTTTCCTAGCCAGACATAGTGGAAAAGCGTTTTGCTAAGATGTAGACTACAAAAGACGCGAAAGACGAAGGTAGGATGCTCTCCGGAGGTAAGAGCCGCTGCCGGGCGTCTTTCGGCAGAAGCCGCGCTAAGGAGAGCCCTGTGAGCGGCACAATCGTCTTTGCGCGAAGAAGCCGCTTCTTCGGTTCCGGGAGCCGGCGAGAGCGGCAGCTTCGGGAAGGTGAAGAAGCAAGCTGTACAACACTGGGATTGTGTGCGCACCTTGCCAACTGATAGAAAACAGTACCTTTGCACTCTCCTGACTTTTCCAATCACAGGAACATTCGATTGGAAGCTGTTTTGGACAACTTTTCTTCCTGCCAAACACTTGGCAGACATCCGTGCAACTTCTAGAACACGATGGGAGATGTTTTCTGTGCTGGCACAGTTTTTCCTAGCCAGACATAGTGGAAAAGCGTTTTGCCGAGGTGTAGATGAGAAGAGGAGCTAAAGACGAAGGTAGGATGCTCTCCGGAGGTAAGAGCCGCTGCCGGGCGTCTTTCGGCAGAAGCCGCGCTAAGGAGAGCACTGTGAGCGGCACAATCGTCTTTGCGCGAAGAAGCCGCTTCTTGGGCTCCGGCAGCCGGCGAGAGCGGCAGCTTCGGGAAGGTGAAGAAGCAAGCTGTACAACACTGGGATTGTGTGCGCACCTTGCCAACTGATAGAAAACAGTACCTTTGCACTCTCCTGACTTTTCCAATCACAGGAACATTCGATTGGAAGCTGTTTTGGACAACTTTTCTTTTCTTCCTGCCAAACACTTGGCAGACATCCGTGCAACTTCTAGAACACGATGGGAGATGTTTTCTGTGCTGGCACAGTTTTTCCTAGCCAGACATAGTGGAAAAGCTTTTTGCCGAGGTGTAGATGAGAAGAGGAGCTAAAGAGTGGATGTTAGCAAATGACACCCATCTTCAAAAAAGGCAATTAAGAGGACTCGCCATAGTACAAACCAGCCAGCCTCTTTTTTATCCCCAGGAAGTTGATGAAGCAGCTCTTCCTGGAAATCCTTGCCAGGCACATGACAGATGACCAAATAATGTAGTTAGCATGATTTTTCAGGGGAATTTCATGCTGAACATCACTTTAAACTCCTCTGATGAATCAACTTGACTGGTAGATGAAGGGAATATTATCTGCCTGGGCTTCAGGGAGGTTTTTGACATACCTCTACATGGCATCACACATACATATGGAAGCAATAGTGCAAAGGGGAGGGAATCAGTGTCTTTTCAGTGATGCTGAGGGAAAAGACAAGAGGCAGTGGGCACACACTGAAATACAGGAGATTGCCTTTGAACATCAGTAAATGTTTCTTTACTGTCAGGGTGACTGAACCACGGCACAGACTGCCCAGAAAGATTGTGGAGCCTGGATCTTCGAAGACATTAAAAGTACACCCAGATAGAATCCTGGGCAAGAGGCTCTAGGTATCCTGGTTTAGGCAGGGGGGTTGGGCCTGGTTAGCCCCACCAACCCCTTCCACTCTCTTTCATTCTGTGCTAGTGAATTCTCTTCAAGATGCATTTCAAAGCGCTGGCATGACAAAGTTCTGTGCAGACAGAGATCCAAATGGACATGGCATCTAAGTTCCTTAAGCAGTGTTCAAGAAGAATGTAAAACTCTGGCACAAGTGTCTCTTCCCTAACTGAATCCCTTTCATGGGAAAATTCCCAGCTCTAGAAAGATCTTCTGATACGCATGCTTAAGACTGACACTGGCTGAGCAAATTTCTCCCTATGTATATCTAAGACCAGTTAGGATCTTCACCCAAAGTGCAGTCAACATAGTCACAGAATGCCTATTGTTAAGAAGTGACAGCTTCCATCAGAATGGCAGCTATTGGTCCACAAAATGGATTAATGGATGGGAATTATCTACGTGGGTTAAAAACAAAAATAAAGAGTTGGTCTTTATTTATCAATTTCATGGCAATATTGATAAGGGAAGAAAAAGATCTAAGTCCTTGACTTTCTGGACTCGAGGAAAGATTTTAAAAATTCCTTGTAAAAATGTATGATCACAATCAGACTATTGAAACCATTTTAGTTGGGAACAAAGTTCCAAAATTGTCTAGATAGTGGCAAAGAAGCCAAGAAAATAGGAAAGAAACAAAAAGAGAGCAAAAGAGTCAGCTTCAGTGTACAAGCTCGTTCTAGAAGTAGTCTGCTGGGAAAAGGAACCCCCAGCTAAATTTCCAATGTATTCCTGCGCTTGATTCAGTAACTGGTCAATGTAAAAACCAATCCTTTTGTACAACTTCTTCCAGCAACAAAAACTCCAACAGGTTGACACTACCATCATGCCTGTTCCAGACATATTTAAAAGAGAAATGATGATTTTCTTGAAAACCTACTTACATAAAAGTTGCAAGATGGTGGAGGGATTCCCACATCCTCCTTCCTCCATCTGGCTTGAAAGTATATTTGATAAAATATGCAACAAAGCACATGATTTATAAGGGAGAGTCAAATGGATGATTTGGGAATCGATCTCTTGTTGATAGTAAACTTCATATCCACTCGGTGTGACCTTTTTAAAACAAAATGTGGAGCTGAGGCATGAATCTGCCACAACAATTGTAAAGCAAACATACACACTCCCCTTCATATGCCCCCCCCTCCACACACACCTAGGCACACACAGAGATCAGCATAGCAGATCATGAACACCTTGGAAAAGACTGAAATGCTAAATGCCTTTCTTGATGGGCAAAAGAGCTGGTGCAGTAATTCAAATGCCTGGTACAAAAATTCTGTTTAATATTTAGCTCCTATTTAAAACACAGCTTTTCATTTCATTCTATTTACAGAATATTTTCATTTCATTTGTTTCTTTAAAATTACTTAGTTCTCACCTGTTGTATGTCTAGGAATATTTTCTTCCAAAAATAGAAAAAAATAGATGATATCTTTTCAGCAGAAAACATTGGTTGATACAATTTTAAACCATCATGATATGGAAGAATTCTTCTGTCCCTCTCGAAGGTGGAAGAAGCATTTGGATCACAGATCATCTACAATGAAATACTTGACATGTTTAAGATGCTTTCAATCAATTTTGATCGTCAATTGCTTATTTGTTGTAAACAGTAATTTTTCAGTGAAGGGAAAGTGTGTGTGGTATATCTACATGATATGTTCAAAGGCAGTTCCTACTAATGGCCAGGCTGAATTCCAGTAAATAATGTCCCGAATGATATTTTGCCGCCTTCTTTGGCACTTCATGAAATCTTACCCCGATGAAGTGCTGAAACAAAGAGATTTTCTCTTAGAGAGTGTCTCATGTTGTAACCTATCCCATGGATTTTATGCTGTAATTCTTATCTCTTTTAAAATTTACTATCTTCTGTACAGTTTTCATGAAACTTTCTGTTACAGTAGTGAATAGCACAGATAAATGTCATTTTGTACAACTTTGAATTTACCCCAAGAGCTGAGAGAAAACTTGATCCTATACTTCAATCCGAGTTTCTTCTATAGTCCAACTTTGTTTCTCTACCATCAAGCTTCTCCTTTGTTGCTGCTCCAAGCCCCGTCCAAGGTGACCTTGAATACTTTCAGGGATGGGACACCCACAACTTCTCTGGGCAACCTGTTCCAGTGTTCCAGCACTCCCACAGTAAAAAAGGCCTTCCTTTCATCTAATATGTGTAGGAAATCATAAATCTAGGCATAGAAGCTTGGAGTGCAAATTTGAAATTCTTTGGATTTGAAGCACATTTTATATGAATACTGACTTACAGATGACTAAAAGATGTTGATGGGCATTTGAGCTGACAAGTTTTGAAAAAGTGCACGGAAATTAAAATTGAAACCACTAAAATTAAAAACTCCTTGCCATTTTCTTTTTCCTCTCCTATTCAAAATTGCATATGTCAGATATCAGTGCTTCATGCAAACCTCTCAGATGCTCTCAGAGAAAAAGCTTTTCTTTCAGACTAAGTTGCGGTTGACGTAGAACACTAGCAGGAGTGAAAGATTTTCTGGGCATTGGGGCAGCACGTTCTCCTTGGATTTGTGTGCAGAATGCATTTTATCCAAACTGGAAAATAGATCCCAGCTCTGTTCTATTCATCATTCTTACTTCATCAGGCCAGAAGATTCTGTGAAAAGTAGCCTGTGGACCTTGAAGACAGCGCATGTGAACCAGATGAGAGGTGATAGAGAAGTTGAGGGAGAGAAGAAAGAGCATATGGCTGAAACCAGAAAGTATTTCTCCACGTGATCATGGAAGATTGCAGGAGCCACTTGGTACTATCAAACCAGCCCGACTTGGCACTGGTGCCACTATGGGTCTGGGAGCCATGTTGCATATCGTGCATTTTAAGGAGCCAGCTGGCCACACACAGCCATATGCCCCCAAACACAAACCAAGCCCTTTTCTCTGGCAAACAAAACTCAGCTGCCCTGCTTCTGGATGGCAGATTGCCGGAGCCACTTGGTACTATCAAACCAGCCCAACTTGGCACTGGTGCCACCTTGGCTCTGGGAACCATCCTGCCTATTGTAGCTTTTCAGGAGCCAGCCGGTCACTCCCAGCCATAGGCCCCCAAACAGAAACCTCGGCCCGTTTCCCTGGCAAACAAAAGTAAGCTGCCCCGCTTCTGGATGGCAGATTGCAGGAGCTACTTAGTACTATCAAATCAGCCCGACTTGGCACAGGTGCCACCTTGGATCTGGGAACCATCCTGTGTATCGTGGATTTTCAGGGGCCAGCCGGCCACTCTCAGCCATATGCCCCCAAACACAAACCACGGACCTTTTCTCTGGCAAACAAAAATCAGCTGCCCCACTTCTTGATGGCAGATTGCAGGAGCCACTTGGGACTATCACACCAGCACAACATGGCACTGCTGCCACCTTGGATCTGGGAACAATCCTGCGTATCGTACATATTCAGGAACCAGCCGAACACTCCCAGCCACAGGCCCCCAAACACAAACAACGGCCCATTTCCCTGGCAAACAAAACTCAGCTGCCCCGCTTCTGGATGGCAGTTTGCAGGAGCCACTTGGGACTATCAAAGCAGCCCGACTTGGTAATGGTACCATCTTGGATCTGGGAACCATCCGGCGTATCGTGGATTTTCAGGGGCCAGCCGGTCATTCCCAGCCATATGCTCCCAAACACAAACCTCGGCCCTTTTCTCTGGCAAACAAAACTCAACTGCCCCTCTTCTGGATGGCAAATTGCAGGACGCACTTGGTACTACAAAAAGAGCCCGACTTGGCAGTGGTGCCACCTTGGCTCTGGGAACCATCCTGCGTATCGAACATTTTAAGGAGCCAGCCGGCAATTCCCAGCCGTATGCCCCAAAAAGAAACCACGGACCTTTTCTCTGGCAAAAAAAACTCAGCTGTCCCGCTTCTGGATGGCAGATTGCAGGAGTCACTTTGAACCATACAACCAGCCTTACTTGGCACTGGTGCCACCTTGTATCTGGGAACCATCCTGCCTATCGTTGATTTTCAGGGGCCAGCCTACCACTCTCGGCCATAGGCCCCCAAACACAAACCACAGCCCTTTTCTCTAGCAAACAAAATTTAGCTGCCCCGCTTCTGGATGGCAAATTGCAGGAGCCACTGGGTACTACAAAAACAGCCCGACTTGGCACTGGTGCCACCTTGCGTCTGGTTACCATGCGGCGTATCGTGCATTTTAAGGAGCCAGGTGGCCACTCCCAGCCATATGCCCCCAAACACAACCCACGGCCCTTTTCTCTGGCAAACAAAACTCAGCTGCCCCGCTTCTGGATGGCAGAGTGCAGGAGACACTTGGTACTATCAAACCAGCCCGACTTGGCACTGGTGCCACCTTTGGTCTGGGAACCATCCTGCGTATTGTGGATTGTCAGGAGACAGCCGACCACTCTCGGCCACAGACCCCAATCAAAAACAAAGGTCCGTTTCCCTGGCAAAAAAAACTCAGCTGCCCCGCTTCTGGATGGGAGATTGCAGGAGGCACTTGACACTGTCAAAAGAGCCCCACTTTGTACTGGTGCCACCTTGGGTCTGGGAACCATGCTGCGTATCGTGGATTTTCAGGAGCCAGCCGGCCACTGCCAGCCACAGGCCCCCAAACAAAAACCACAGCCTTTTTCTCTGGCAAACAAAACTCAGCTGCCCTGCTTCTGGATGGCAGATTGCAGGAGCCACTTGGTACTATCAAACCAGCCCGACTTGGCACTGGTGCCACCTTGGGTCTGGGAACCATCCTGCCTATCGTGGATTTTAAGGAGCCAGCCGGCTACTCCCAGCCACAGGCCCCCAACAAAAACCACGGCCCTTTTTTCTCGCAAACAAAACTTAGCTGCCTCACTTCTGGATGGCAGATTGCAGGAGTCACTTGGTGTAATCAAACCAGCCCGACTTGGCACTGGTGCCACCTTGGGTCTGGGAACCATCCTGCGTATCGTGGATTCTAAGGAGCCAGCCGGCCACTCCCAGCCACAGGCCCCCAAACAAAATCAACGGCGCTGTTCCCTGGAAAACAAAACACGCCTGCCAACTTTTTGATGGAGTTTGCAGGAGCCACTTGGTACTATCAAACCAGCCCAACTTGGCACTGGTGCCACCATGGGTCTGGTAAAAATCCTGCGAATCGTGGATTCTTAGGAGCCAGCCGGCCACTCCTAGCCACAGGCCCCCAAACAAAAACCTAGGCCTATTTCTCTGGCAAACAAAAGTAAGCTGCCCCGCTTCTGGATGGCAGATTGCAGGAGACACTTGGGACTATCAAACCAGCCCAACTTGGCACTGGTGCCACCTTGGATCTGGGAACCATGCTGTGTATCGTGGATTTTCAGGGGCCAGCCGGCCACTCTCAGCCATATGCCCCCAAACAGAAACCTCGGCCCGTTTCTCTGGCAAACAAAACTCAACTGCCCCTCTTCTGGATGGCAAATTGCAAGATGAACTTGATACTAAAACCGCAGGCCGACTTGGTAGTGGTGACACCTTGGGCCTGGGAACCATCATGCGTATCGAGCATTTTAAGGAGCCAGCCGGCCACTCCCAGCAATATGCCCCCAGAAACAATCCACGGAATTTTTCTCTGGCAAACAAAAATCTGCTGCCCCGCTTCTGGATGGCAGATTGCAGGAGCCACTTTGACCCATCAAACCAGCCCGACTTGGCACTGGTGCCACCTTGCATCCTGGAACCATGCTGCCTAGCGTGGATTTTCAGGGGCCAGCCGGCCACTCTCAGCTATATGCCCCCAAACAAAACCCACGGCCCGTTTCCCTGGCAAACAAAAGTAAGCTGCCCCGCTTCTGGATGGCAGATTGCAGGAACCACTTGGTAGTATCAAACCAGCCCGACTTGGCACTGGTGCCACCTTGGGTCTGGGAACCATCCTGCGTATCGTGGATTCTAAGGAGCCAGCCGGCCACTCCCAGCCACAGGCCCCCAAATACAAACAACGGCGCTTTTCCCTGGAAAACAAAACTCGCCTGTCAACTTTTTGATGGCAGATTGCAGGAGCCACTTGGGACTATCACACCAGCACAACATGGCACTGCTGCCACCTTGGATCTGGGAACCATCCTTCCTATCGTGGATTTTCAGGGGCCAGCCGGTCACTCTCGGCCATAGGCCCCAAACACAAACCACGGCCCTTTTCTCTGGAAAACAAAACTCAACTGCCCCTCTTCTGGATGGCAGATTGCAGGAGCCACTGGGTACTATGAAACTAGCCCGACTTGGCACTGGTGCCACCTTGGGTCTGGGAACCATGCTGCGTATCATGGATTTTCAGGAGCCTGCCGTCCACTGCCAGCCACAGGCCCCGAAACACAAACAACAGCCTTTTTCTCTGGCAAAAAAAATTCAGCTGCCCCGCTTCTGGATGGCAGATTGCAGGAACCACTTGGTACTAACAAACCAGCCCGACTTGGCACTGGTGCCACCTTGGGTCTGGGAACCATCCTGCGTATCGTGGATTCTAAGGAGCCAGCTGGCCACTCCCAGCCACAGGCCCCAAAATACACACAACGGCGCTTTTCCCTGGAAAACAAAACTCGCCTGCCAACTTTTTGATGGCAGATTGCAGGAGCCACTTGGTACTATCAAACCAGCCCAACTTAGCACTGGTGCCACCATGGGTCTGGTCACCATCCTGCCTATCGTAGCTTTTCAGGAGCCAGCCGGTCACTCCCAGCCATAGGCCCCCAGAAAAAAACCTCGGTCCGTTTACCTGGAAAACAAAAGTAAGCTGCCCCGCTTCTGGATGGCAGATTGCAGGAGCCACTTGGTGCTATCAAACCAGCCCGACTTGGCACTGGTGCCACCTTGGGTCTGGGAACCATCCTGCGTATCCTGTGTTCTAAGGAGCCAGCCGGCCACTCCCAGCCACAGTCCCCCAAACAAAAACAACGGCGCTTTTCCCTGGAAAACAAAACTGACCTGCCAACTTTTTGATGGCAGATTGCAGGTGCTATTTAGTACTATCAAACCAGCCCGACTTGGCACTGGTGCCACCTCTGGTCTGGGAACCATCCTGCCTATCGTGGATTTTCAGGCGCCAGACGGCCACTATCCGCCATATGCCCCCAAAAACAAACCACGGGCTTTTCTGTGGTAAACAAAACTCAACTGCCCCTCTTCTGGATGGCAAATTTTAGGACGCACTTTGCACTACGAAAACCGCCCGACTTGGCACTGGTGCCACCTTGGGTCAGGGAACCATCCTGCCTATCGTAGCTTTTCAGGAGCCAGCCGGTCACTCCCAGCCATAGGTCCCCAGACAAATACCTCGGCCCGTTTCCCTGGCAAACAAAAGTAAGCTGCCCCGCTTCTGGATGGCAGATTGCAGGAGCCACTTGGTACTATCAAACCAGCCCAACTTGACACTGGTGCCACCTTGGCTCTGGGAACCATGCTGCGTAACCCGGATTCTAAGACGACAGGCAGCCACTGCCAGCCACAGGCCTCCAAACAAAATCAACGGCGCTTTTCCCTGGAAAACAAAACTCGCCTGACAACTTTTAGATGGCAGATTGCAGGAGCCAGTTGGTACCATCAAACCAGCCCAACTTGGCACTGGTGCCACCTTGGGTCTGGGAACCATCCTGCCTATTGTTGCTTTTCAGGAGCCAGCCGGTCACTTCTAGCCCTAGGCCCCCAGTCATAAACCTCGGCCCGTTTCCCTGGCACACAAATGTAAGCTACCCGGCTTCAGGATGGCAGATTGCAGGAGCCACTTTTCACCATCAAACCAGCCCGACGTGGCACTGGTGCCACCTTGGGTCTGGGAACCATCCTGCGTATCGTGTGTTCTAAGGAGCCAGCCGGCCACTCCCACCCACAGTCCCCCAAACACAAACAACGGCGCTTTTCCCTGGAAAACAAAACTGGCCTGCCAACTTTTTGATGGCAGATTGCAGGAGCAACTTGGTACTATCAAACCAGCCCAACTTGGCACTGGTGCCACCATGGGTCTGGTAACCATCCTGCCTATCGTAGCTTTTCAGGAGCCAGCCGGTCACTCCCAGCCATAGGCCCCCAGACACAAACCTCGGCCCGTTTCCCTGGCAAACAAAAGTAAGCTGCCCCGCTTCTGCATGGCAGATTGCAGGTGCTATTTAGTACTATCAAACCAGCCCGACTTGGCACTGGTGCCACCTCTGGTCTGGGAACCATCCTGCCTATCGTGGATTTTCAGGCGCCAGACGGCCACTATCAGCCATATGCCTCCAAAAACAAACCACGGCCCTTTTCTCTGGTAAACAAAACTCAACTGCCCCTCTTCTGGATGGCAAATTTTAGGACGCACTTTGTACTACGAATACCGCCCGACTTGGCACTGGTGCCACCTTGGGTCAGGGAACCATCCTGCCTATCGTAGCTTTTTAAGGAGCCAGCAGGCCACGCCCAGCCATATAGCCCCAAAAACAAACCACGGACCATTTCTCTTGGAAACAAAAATCCGCTGCCCCGCGTCAGGATGGCAGATTGCAGAAGCCACTTTGCACCATCAAACCACCCCGACTTGGCACTGGTGCCATCTTGGATCTGGGAACCATCCTGCCTATCGTAGCTTTTCAGGAGCCAGCCGGTTACTCCCAACCATAGGCCCCCAGACAGAAAGCTCTGCCCGTTTCCCTGGCAAACAAAAGTAAGCTACCCCGCTTCTGGATGGCAGATTGCAGGAGCCACTTGGTACTATCAAACCAGCCCAACTTGGCACTGGTGCCACCATGGGTCTGGTCACCATCCTGCCTATCGTAGCTTTTCAGGAGCCAGGCGGTCACTCCCAGCCATAGGCCCCCAGACAAATACCTCGGCCCGTTTCCCTGGCAAACAAAAGTAAGCTGCCCCGCTTCTGGATGGCAGATTGCAGGAGCCACATGGTACTATCAAACCAGGCCAACATGGCACTGGTGCCACCTTGGCTCTGGGAACCATCCTGCCTATCGTGGATTTTCAGGCGCCAGCCGGCCACTCTCAGCCATATGCCCCAAAACACAAACCACGGCCCTTTTCTCTGGTAAACAAAACTCAACTGCCCCTCTTCTGGATGGCAAATTGCAGGACGCACTTAGTCCTACGAAAACAGCCCGACTTGGCAGTGATGCCACCTTGGGTCAGGGAACCATCCTGCGTATCGATGTTTTTAAGGAGTCAGCCGGCAACGTCCAGCCATATACCCCCAAAAAAAACCCACGGAACTTTTCTCCAGCAAGCAAAAATCCGCTGCCCCGCGTCTGGATGGCAGATTGCAGGAGCTATTTAGTATTATCAAACCAGCCCGACTTGGCACTGGTGCCACCATGGGTCTGGTCACCATCCTGCCTATCGTAGCTTTTCAGGAGCCAGCCGGTCACTCTCAGCCATAGGCCCCAAACACAAACCACGGCCCTTTTCTCTGGAAAACAAAACTCAACTGCCCCTCTTCTGGATGGCAGATTGCAGGAGCCACTGGGTACTATGAAACCAGCCCTACTTTGCACTGGTGCCACCTTGGGTCTGGGAACCATGCTGCGTATCATGGATTTTCAGGAGCCAGCCGTCCACTGCCAGCCACAGGCCCCGAAACACAAACAACGGCCTTTTTCTCTGGCAAAAAAAATTCAGCTGCCCCGCTTCTGGATGGCAGATTGCAGGAACCACTTGGTACTAACAAACCAGCCCGACTTGGCACTGGTGCCACCTTGGGTCTGGGAACCATCCTGCGTATCGTGGATTCTAAGGAGCCAGCTGGCCACTCCCAGCCACAGGCCCCAAAACACACACAACGGCGCTTTTCCCTGGAAAACAAAACTCGCCTGACAACTTTTTGATGGCAGATTGCAGGAGCCACTTGGTACTATCAAACCAGCCCAACTTGGCACTGGTGCCACCATGGGTCTGGTCACCATCCTGCCTATCGTAGCTTTTCAGGAGCCAGCCGGTCACTCCCAGCCATAGGCCCCCAGACACAAAGCTCGGCCTGTTTCCCTGGCACACAAAAGTAAGCTACCGCACTTCTGGATGGCAGATTGCAGGAGCCACTTTGCACCATCAAACCAGCCCAACTTGGCACTGGTGCCACCTTGGCTCTGGGAACCATGCTGCGTAACCCGGATTCTAAGACGACAGGCAGCCACTGCCAGCCACAGGCCTCCAAACAAAATCAACGGCGCTTTTCCCTGGAAAACAAAACTCGCCTGACAACTTTTAGATGGCAGATTGCAGGAGCCAGTTGGTACCATCAAACCAGCCCAACTTGGCACTGGTGCCACCTTGGGTCTGGGAACCATCCTGCCTATTGTTGCTTTTCAGGAGCCAGCCGGTCACTCCTAGCCCTAGGCCCCCAGTCATAAACCTCGGCCCGTTTCCCTGGCACACAAAAGTAAGCTACCCCGCTTCAGGATGGCAGATTGCAGGAGCCACTTTTCACCATCAAACCAGCCCGACGTGGCACTGGTGCCACCTTGGGTCTGGGACCATCCTGCGTATCGTGTGTTCTAAGGAGCCAGCCGGCCACTCCCACCAACAGTCCCCCAAACACAAACAACGGCGCTTTTCCCTGGAAAACAAAACTCGCCTGACAACTTTTTGATGGCAGATTGCAGGAGCCACTTGGTACTATCAAACCAGCCCAACTTGGCACTGGTGCCACCATGGGTCTGGTAACCATCCTGCCTATCGTAGCTTTTCAGGAGCCAGGCGGTCACTCCCAGCCATAGGCCCCCAGACACAAACCTCGGCCCGTTTCCCTGGCAAACAAAAGTAAGCTGCCCCGCTTCTGCATGGCAGATTGCAGGTGCTATTTAGTACTATCAAACCAGCCCGACTTGGCACTGGTGCCACCTCTGGTCTGGGAACCATCCTGCCTATCGTGGATTTTCAGGCGCCAGACGGCCACTATCAGCCATATGCCCCCAAAAACAAACCACGGCCCTTTTCTCTGTTAAACAAAACTCAACTGCCCCTCTTCTGGGTGGCAAATTTTAGGACGCACTTTGTACTACGAAAACCGCCCGACTTGGCACTGGTGCCACCTTGGGTCAGGGAACCATCCTGCCTATCGTAGCTTTTTAAGGAGCCAGCAGGCCACGCCCAGCCATATAGCCCCAAAAACAAACCACGGACCATTTCTCTTGGAAACAAAAATCCGCTGCCCCGCGTCAGGATGGCAGATTGCAGGAGCCACGTTGCACCATCAAACCACCCCGACTTGGCACTGGTGCCATCTTGGATCTGGGAACCATCCTGCCTATCGTAGCTTTTCAGGAGCCAGCCGGTTACTCCCAACCATAGGCCCCCAGACAGAAAGCTCTGCCCGTTTCCCTGGCAAACAAAAGAAAGCTACCCCGCTTCTGGATGGCAGATTGCAGGAGCCACTTGGTACTATCAAACCAGCCCAACTTGACACTGGTGCCACTTTGGGTCTGGGAACCATGCTGCGTAACGTAGATTCTAAGGCGCCAGGCGGCCACTCCCAGCCACAGGCCCCCAAATACAAACAACGGCGCTTTTCCCTGGAAAACAAAACTCGCCTGCCACCTTTTTGATGGCAGATTGCTGGAGCCACTTGGTACTATCAAATCATCCCAACTTGGCACTGGTGCCACTATGGGTCTGGGAACCATCCTGCCAATTATACCATTTCAGGAGCCAGCCGGTCACTCCCAGCCATAGGCCCCCATCACAAACCTCGGACCGTTTCCCTGGCAAACAAAATTAAGCTGCCCCGATTCTGGATGGCAGATTGCAGGAGCCACTTGGTAGTGTCAAACCAGCCCAACTTGGCACTGGTGCCACCATGGGTCTGGGAACCATCCTGCGTATCGTGGATTCTAAGCAGCCACCCGGCCACTCCGTGCCACAGGCGCCCAAACACAAACAACGGCGCTTTTCCCTGGAAAACAAAACTCGCCTGCCAACATTTTGATGGCAGATTGCAGGAGCCACTTGGTACTATCAAACCAGCCCAACTTGGCACTGGTGCCACCATGGGTCTGGTCACCATCCTGCCTATCGTAGCTTTTCAGGAGCCAGCCGGTCACTCCCAGCCATAAACCCCCAGACACAAACCTCGGCCCGTTTCCCTGGAAAACAAAAGTAAGCACCCCCGATTCTGGATGGCAGATTGCAGGAGCCACTTGGTAGTATCAAATTAGCCCAACTTGGCACTGGTGCCATCATGGGTCTGGTAAACATCCTGCCTATCTTAGCTTTTCAGGAGCCGGCCGGTCACTCCCTGCCATAGGCCCCCAGAGAAATACCTCGGCCCGTTTCCCTGGCAAACAAAAGTAAGCTGCCCCTCTTCTGGATGGCAGATTGCAGGAACCACTTGCTACTATCAAACCAGCCCAACTTGGCACTGGTGCCACCTTGGCTCTGGGAACCATGCTGCGTAACGTAGATTCTAAGAGGACAGGCGGACACTCCCAGCCACAGGCCTCTAAACAAAAACAACGGCGCGTTACCCTGGAAAACAAAACTCGCCTGCCAACTTTTTGATGGCAGATTGCAGGAGCCACTTGGTACTATCAAACCAGCCCAACTTGGCACTGGTGCCACCATGGGTCTGGTCACCATCCTGCCTATCGTAGCTTTTCAGGAGCCAGCCGGTCACTCCCAGCCATAGGCCCCCAGACAAATACCTCGGCCCGTTTCCCTGGCAAACAAAAGTAAGCTGCCCCGCTTCTGGATGGCAGATTGCAGGAGCCACATGGTACTATCAAACCAGGCCAACATGGCACTGGTGCCACCTCTGCTCTGGGAACCATCCTGCCTATCGTGGATTTTCAGGCGCCAGCCGGCCACTCTCAGCCATATGCCCCAAAACACAAACCACGGCCCTTTTCTCTGGTAAACAAAACTCAACTGCCCCTCTTCTGGATGGCAAATTGCAGGAGCCACTTGGTACTACGAAAACAGCCCGACTTGGCAGTGATGCCACCTTGGGTCAGGGAACCATCCTGCGTATCGATGTTTTTAAGGAGTCAGCCGGCAACGTCCAGCCATATACCCCCAAAAAAAACCCACGGAACTTTTCTCCAGCAAGCAAAAATCCGCTGCCCCGCGTCTGGATGGCAGATTGCAGGAGCTATTTAGTATTATCAAACCAGCCCGACTTGGCACTGGTGCCACCATGGGTCTGGTCACCATCCTGCCTATCGTAGCTTTTCAGGAGCCAGCCGGTCACTCTCAGCCATAGGCCCCAAACACAAACCACGGCCCTTTTCTCTGGAAAACAAAACTCAACTGCCCCTCTTCTGGATGGCAGATTGCAGGAGCCACTGGGTACTATGAAACCAGCCCTACTTTGCACTGGTGCCACCTTGGGTCTGGGAACCATGCTGCGTATCATGGATTTTCAGGAGCCAGCCGTCCACTGCCAGCCACAGGCCCCGAAACACAAACAACGGCCTTTTTCTCTGGCAAAAAAAATTCAGCTGCCCCGCTTCTGGATGGCAGATTGCAGGAACCACTTGGTACTAACAAACCAGCCCGACTTGGCACTGGTGCCACCTTGGGTCTGGGAACCATCCTGCGTATCGTGGATTCTAAGGAGCCAGCTGGCCACTCCCAGCCACAGGCCCCAAAACACACACAACGGCGCTTTTCCCTGGAAAACAAAACTCGCCTGACAACTTTTTGATGGCAGATTGCAGGAGCCACTTGGTACTATCAAACCAGCCCAACTTGGCACTGGTGCCACCATGGGTCTGGTCACCATCCTGCCTATCGTAGCTTTTCAGGAGCCAGCCGGTCACTCCCAGCCATAGGCCCCCAGACACAAAGCTCGGCCTGTTTCCCTGGCACACAAAAGTAAGCTACCGCACTTCTGGATGGCAGATTGCAGGAGCCACTTTGCACCATCAAACCAGCCCAACTTGGCACTGGTGCCACCTTGGCTCTGGGAACCATGCTGCGTAACCCGGATTCTAAGACGACAGGCAGCCACTGCCAGCCACAGGCCTCCAAACAAAATCAACGGCGCTTTTCCCTGGAAAACAAAACTCGCCTGACAACTTTTAGATGGCAGATTGCAGGAGCCAGTTGGTACCATCAAACCAGCCCAACTTGGCACTGGTGCCACCTTGGGTCTGGGAACCATCCTGCCTATTGTTGCTTTTCAGGAGCCAGCCGGTCACTCCTAGCCCTAGGCCCCCAGTCATAAACCTCGGCCCGTTTCCCTGGCACACAAAAGTAAGCTACCCCGCTTCAGGATGGCAGATTGCAGGAGCCACTTTTCACCATCAAACCAGCCCGACGTGGCACTGGTGCCACCTTGGGTCTGGGACCATCCTGCGTATCGTGTGTTCTAAGGAGCCAGCCGGCCACTCCCACCAACAGTCCCCCAAACACAAACAACGGCGCTTTTCCCTGGAAAACAAAACTCGCCTGACAACTTTTTGATGGCAGATTGCAGGAGCCACTTGGTACTATCAAACCAGCCCAACTTGGCACTGGTGCCACCATGGGTCTGGTAACCATCCTGCCTATCGTAGCTTTTCAGGAGCCAGGCGGTCACTCCCAGCCATAGGCCCCCAGACACAAACCTCGGCCCGTTTCCCTGGCAAACAAAAGTAAGCTGCCCCGCTTCTGCATGGCAGATTGCAGGTGCTATTTAGTACTATCAAACCAGCCCGACTTGGCACTGGTGCCACCTCTGGTCTGGGAACCATCCTGCCTATCGTGGATTTTCAGGCGCCAGACGGCCACTATCAGCCATATGCCCCCAAAAACAAACCACGGCCCTTTTCTCTGTTAAACAAAACTCAACTGCCCCTCTTCTGGGTGGCAAATTTTAGGACGCACTTTGTACTACGAAAACCGCCCGACTTGGCACTGGTGCCACCTTGGGTCAGGGAACCATCCTGCCTATCGTAGCTTTTTAAGGAGCCAGCAGGCCACGCCCAGCCATATAGCCCCAAAAACAAACCACGGACCATTTCTCTTGGAAACAAAAATCCGCTGCCCCGCGTCAGGATGGCAGATTGCAGGAGCCACGTTGCACCATCAAACCACCCCGACTTGGCACTGGTGCCATCTTGGATCTGGGAACCATCCTGCCTATCGTAGCTTTTCAGGAGCCAGCCGGTTACTCCCAACCATAGGCCCCCAGACAGAAAGCTCTGCCCGTTTCCCTGGCAAACAAAAGAAAGCTACCCCGCTTCTGGATGGCAGATTGCAGGAGCCACTTGGTACTATCAAACCAGCCCAACTTGACACTGGTGCCACTTTGGGTCTGGGAACCATGCTGCGTAACGTAGATTCTAAGGCGCCAGGCGGCCACTCCCAGCCACAGGCCCCCAAATACAAACAACGGCGCTTTTCCCTGGAAAACAAAACTCGCCTGCCACCTTTTTGATGGCAGATTGCTGGAGCCACTTGGTACTATCAAATCATCCCAACTTGGCACTGGTGCCACTATGGGTCTGGGAACCATCCTGCCAATTATACCATTTCAGGAGCCAGCCGGTCACTCCCAGCCATAGGCCCCCATCACAAACCTCGGACCGTTTCCCTGGCAAACAAAATTAAGCTGCCCCGATTCTGGATGGCAGATTGCAGGAGCCACTTGGTAGTGTCAAACCAGCCCAACTTGGCACTGGTGCCACCATGGGTCTGGGAACCATCCTGCGTATCGTGGATTCTAAGCAGCCACCCGGCCACTCCGTGCCACAGGCGCCCAAACACAAACAACGGCGCTTTTCCCTGGAAAACAAAACTCGCCTGCCAACATTTTGATGGCAGATTGCAGGAGCCACTTGGTACTATCAAACCAGCCCAACTTGGCACTGGTGCCACCATGGGTCTGGTCACCATCCTGCCTATCGTAGCTTTTCAGGAGCCAGCCGGTCACTCCCAGCCATAAACCCCCAGACACAAACCTCGGCCCGTTTCCCTGGAAAACAAAAGTAAGCACCCCCGATTCTGGATGGCAGATTGCAGGAGCCACTTGGTAGTATCAAATTAGCCCAACTTGGCACTGGTGCCATCATGGGTCTGGTAAACATCCTGCCTATCTTAGCTTTTCAGGAGCCGGCCGGTCACTCCCTGCCATAGGCCCCCAGAGAAATACCTCGGCCCGTTTCCCTGGCAAACAAAAGTAAGCTGCCCCTCTTCTGGATGGCAGATTGCAGGAACCACTTGCTACTATCAAACCAGCCCAACTTGGCACTGGTGCCACCTTGGCTCTGGGAACCATGCTGCGTAACGTAGATTCTAAGAGGACAGGCGGACACTCCCAGCCACAGGCCTCTAAACAAAAACAACGGCGCGTTACCCTGGAAAACAAAACTCGCCTGCCAACTTTTTGATGGCAGATTGCAGGAGCCACTTGGTACTATCAAACCAGCCCAACTTGGCACTGGTGCCACCATGGGTCTGGTCACCATCCTGCCTATCGTAGCTTTTCAGGAGCCAGCCGGTCACTCCCAGCCATAGGCCCCCAGACAAATACCTCGGCCCGTTTCCCTGGCAAACAAAAGTAAGCTGCCCCGCTTCTGGATGGCAGATTGCAGGAGCCACATGGTACTATCAAACCAGGCCAACATGGCACTGGTGCCACCTCTGCTCTGGGAACCATCCTGCCTATCGTGGATTTTCAGGCGCCAGCCGGCCACTCTCAGCCATATGCCCCAAAACACAAACCACGGCCCTTTTCTCTGGTAAACAAAACTCAACTGCCCCTCTTCTGGATGGCAAATTGCAGGAGCCACTTGGTACTACGAAAACAGCCCGACTTGGCAGTGATGCCACCTTGGGTCAGGGAACCATCCTGCGTATCGATGTTTTTAAGGAGTCAGCCGGCAACGTCCAGCCATATACCCCCAAAAAAAACCCACGGAACTTTTCTCCAGCAAGCAAAAATCCGCTGCCCCGCGTCTGGATGGCAGATTGCAGGAGCTATTTAGTATTATCAAACCAGCCCGACTTGGCACTGGTGCCACCATCGGTCTGGTCACCATCCTGCCTATCGTAGCTTTTCAGGAGCCAGCCGGTCACTCTCAGCCATAGGCCCCAAACACAAACCACGGCCCTTTTCTCTGGAAAACAAAATTCAACTGCCCCTCTTCTGGATGGCAGATTGCAGGAGCCACTGGGTACTATGAAACCAGCCCGACTTGGCACTGGTGCCACCTTGGGTCTGGGAACCATGCTGCGTATCATGGATTTTCAGGAGCCAGCCATCCACTGCCAGCCATATGCCCCGAAACACAAACAACAGCCTTTTTCTCTGGCAAACAAAATTCAGCTGCCCCGCTTCTGGATGGCAGATTGCAGGAACCACTTGGTACTAACAAACCAGCCCGACTTGGCACTGGTGCCACCTTGGGTCTGGGAACCATCCTGCGTATCGTGGATTCTAAGGAGCCAGCTGGCCACTCCCAGCCACAGGCCCCAAAACACACACAACGGCGCTTTTCCCTGGAAAACAAAACTCGCCTGCCAACTTTTTGATGGCAGATTGCAGGAGCCACTTGGTACTATCAAATCAGCCCAACTTGGCACTGGTGCCACCATGGGTCTGGTCACCATCCTGCCTATCGTAGCTTTTCAGGAGCCAGCCGGTCACTCCCAGCCATAGGCCCCCAGACACAAACCTCGGCCCGTTTCCCTGGCAAACAAAAGTAAGCTGCCCCGCTTCTGGATGGCAGATTGCAGGATCCACTTGTTATTATCAAACCAGCCCGACTTGGTACTGGTGCCACCTCTGGTCTGGGAACCATCCTGGGTATCGTGGATCCTAAGGAGCCAGCCGGCCACTCCCAGCCACAGGCCCCCAAACAAAAACAACGGCGATTTTCCCTGGAAAACAAAACTCGCCTGACAACTTTTTGATGGCAGATTGCAGGAACCACTTGGTACTATCAAACCAGCCCAACTTTGCACTGGTGCCACCTTGGGTCTGGGAACCATGCTGCGTATTGTGGATTCTAAGGAGCCAGCCGGCCACTCCAGCCACAGGCCCGCAGACACAAACAACGGCGCTTTTCCCTGGAAAACAAAACTCGCCTGCCAACATTTTGATGGCAGATTGCAGGAGCCACTTGGTACTATGAAATCAGCCGAACATGGCACTGGTGCCACCATGGGTCTGGTCACCATCCTGCCTATCGTAGCTTTTCAGGGGCCAGCCGGTCACTCCCAGCCATAGGCCCCCAGACACAAAGCTCGGCCCGTTTCCCTGGCAAACAAAAGTAAGCTGCCCCGCTTCTGGATGGTAGATTGCAGGAACCATTTGCTACAATCAAACCAGCCCAACTTGGCACTGGTGCCACCTCAGGTCTGGGAACCATCCTGCGTATTTTGGATTCTAAGGAGCCAGCCGGCCACTCCCAGCCACAGGCCCCCCAAACACAAACAACGGCGCTTTTCCCTGGAAAACAAAACTCGCCTGCCAACTTTTTGATGGCAGATTGCAGGAGCCACTTGGTACTATCAAACCAGCCCAACTTGGCACTGGTGCCACCATGGGTCTGGTCACCATCCTGCCTATCGTAGTTTTTCAGGAGCCAGCCGGTCACTCCCTGCCATAGGCCCCCAGACAAAACCTCGGCCCGTTTCCCTGGCAAACAAAAGTAAGCTGCCCCGCTTCTGGATGGCAGATTGCAGGACGCACTTGGTAGTATCAAACCAGCCCAACTTGGCACTGGTGCCACCTCAGGTCTGGGAACAATGCTGCGTATCGTGGATTCTAATTAGCCATCCGGCCACTCCCAGCCACAGGCCCCCAAACAAAAACAACGGCGCTTTTCCCTGGATAACAAACTCGCCTGCCAACTTTTTGATGGCAGATTGCAGGAGCCACTTGGTACTATCAAACCAGCCCAACTTGGCACTGGTGCCACCATGGGTCTGGTCACCATCCTGCCTATCGTAGCTTTTCAGGAGACAGCCGGTCACTCCCAGCCATAGGCCCCCAGACAAAAACCTCGGCCCTTTTCCCTGGCAAACAAAAGTAAGTTAACCCGCTTCTGGATGGCAGATTGCAGGAGCCACTTTTCACCATCAAACTAGCCCGACTTGGCACTGGTGTCACCTCTGGTCTGGGAACCATCCTGCCTGTCGTGGATTCTAATTAGCCAGCCGGCCACTCCCAGCCACAGGCCCCCAAACACAAACAACGGCGCTTTTCCCTGGAAAACAAAACTCGCCTGCCAACTTTTTGATGGCAGATTGCAGGAGCCACTTGGTACTATCAAACCAGCCCAACTTGGCACTGGTGCCACCATGGGTCTGGTCACCATCCGGCCTATCGTAGCCTTTCAGGAGCCAGCCGGTCACTCCCAGCCATAGGCCCCCAGACACAAACCTCGGCCCGTTTCCCTGGCAAACAAAAGTAAGCTGCCCCGCTTCTGGATGGCAGATTGCAGGAACCACTTGGTACTATCAAACCAGCCCAACTTGGCACTGGTGCCAGCTTGGGTCTGGGAACCATCCTGCGTATCGTGGATTCTAAGGAGCCAGCCGGCCACTCCCAGCCACAGGCCCCCAAACACAAACAACGACGCTTTTCCCTGGAAAACAAAACTCGCCTGCCAACTTTTTGATGGCAGATTGCAGGAACCACTTGGTACTATCAAACCAGCCCGACTTGGCACTGGTGCCACCTTGGGTCTGGGAACCATGCTGCGTATCGTGGATTCTAAGGAGCCAGCCGGTCACTCCAGCCACAGGCCCGCAGACACAAACAACGGCGCTTTTCCCTGGAAAACAAAACTCGCCTGCCGACTTTTTGATGGCAGATTGCAGGAGCCACTTGGTACTATGAAATCAGCCGAACATGGCACTGGTGCCACCATGGGTCTGGTCACCATCCTGCCTATCGTAGCTTTTCAGGAGCCAGCCGGTCACTCCCAGCCATAGGCCCCCTGACACAAAGCTCGGCCCGTTTCCCTGGCAAACAAAAGTAAGCTGCCCCGCTTCTGGATGGTAGATTGCAGGAACCATTTGCTACAATCAAACCAGCCCAACTTGGCACTGGTGCCACCTCAGGTCTGGGAACCATCCTGCCTATCGTAGCTTTTCAGGAGACAGCCGGTCACTCCCAGCCATAGGCCCCCAGACAAAAACCTCGGCCCTTTTCCCTGGCAAACAAAAGTAAGTTAACCCGCTTCTGGATGGCAGATTGCAGGAGCCACTTTTCACCATCAAACTAGCCCGACTTGGCACTGGTGTCACCTCTGGTCTGGGAACCATCCTGCCTGTCGTGGATTCTAATTAGCCAGCCGGCCACTCCCAGCCACAGGCCCCCAAACACAAACAACGGCGCTTTTCCCTGGGAAACAAAACTCGCCTGCCAAGTTTTTGATGGCAGATTGCAGGAGCCACTTGGTACTATCAAACCAGCCCAACATGGCACTGGTGCCACCATGGGTCTGGTCACCATCCGGCCTATCGTAGCCTTTCAGGAGCCAGCCGGTCACTCCCAGCCATAGGCCCCCAGACACAAACCTCGGCCCGTTTCCCTGGCAAACAAAAGTAAGCTGCCCCGCTTCTGGATGGCAGATTGCAGGAACCACTTGGTACTATCAAACCAGCCCAACTTGGGACTGGTGCCAGCTTGGGTCTGGGAACCATCCTGCGTATCGTGGATTCTAAGGAGCCAGCCGGCCACTCCCAGCCACAGGCCCCCAAACACAAACAACGACGCTTTTCCCTGGAAAACAAAACTCGCCTGCCAACTTTTTGATGGCAGATTGCAGGAACCACTTGGTACTATCAAACCAGCCCGACTTGGCACTGGTGCCACCTTGGGTCTGGGAACCATGCTGCGTATCGTGGATTCTAAGGAGCCAGCCGGTCACTCCAGCCACAGGCCCGCAGACACAAACAACGGCGCTTTTCCCTGGAAAACAAAACTCGCCTGCCGACTTTTTGATGGCAGATTGCAGGAGCCACTTGGTACTATGAAATCAGCCGAACATGGCACTGGTGCCACCATGGGTCTGGTCACCATCCTGCCTATCGTAGCTTTTCAGGAGCCAGCCGGTCACTCCCAGCCATAGGCCCCCTGACACAAAGCTCGGCCCGTTTCCCTGGCAAACAAAAGTAAGCTGCCCCGCTTCTGGATGGCAGATTGCAGGACGCACTTGGTACTATAAAACGAGCCCGACTTGGCACTGGTGCCACCTCAGGTCTGGGAACCATCCTGCGTATCGTGGATTCTAAGGAGCCAGCCGGCCACTCCCAGCCACAGGCCCCCAAACACAAACAACGGCGCTTTTCCCTGGAAAACAAAACTCGCCTGCCGACATTCTGATGGCAGATTGCAGGAGCCACTTGGTACTATCAAACCAGCCCAACTTGGCACTGGTGCCACCATGGGTCTGGTCACCATCCTGCCTATCGTAGCTTTTCAGGAGCCAGCCGGTCACTCCCAGCCATAGGCCCCCAGACACAAAGCTCGGACCGTTTCCCTGGCAAACAAAAGTAAGCTGCCCCGCTTCTGGATGGCAGATTGCAGGAGCCACTTTGCACCATCATACTAGCCCGACTTGGCACTGGTGCCACCTTGGGTCTGGGAACCATCCTGCGTATCGTGGATTCTAAGCAGCCAGCCGGCCACTCCCAGCCACAGGCCCCCAAACACAAACAACGGCGCTTTTCCCTGGAAAATAAAAACTCGCCTGCCAAATTTTGACGGCAGATTGCAGGAGCCACTTGGTACTATCAAATCAGCCCAACTTGGGACTGGTGCCACCATGGGTCTGGTCACCATCCTGCCTATCATAGCTTTTCAGGAGCCAGCCGGTCACTCCCAGCCATAGGCCCCCAGACAAAAACCTCGGCCCGTTTCCCTGGCAAACAAAAGTAAGCTGCCCTGCTTCTGGATGGCAGATTGCAGGAACCACTTGGTACTATCAAACCAGCAACACTTGGCACTGGTGCCACCATGGGTCTGGATACCATGCTGCGTATCGTGGATTCTAAGGAGCCAGCCGGCCACTCCCAGCCACAGGCCCCCAAACACAAACAACGGCGCTTTTCCCTGGGAAACAAAACTCTCCTGCCAACTTTTTGATGGCAGATTGCAGGAGCCACTTGGTTTTATCAAATCAGCCCAACTTGGCACTGGTGCCACCATGGGTCTGGTCACCATCCTGCCTATCTTATCTTTTCAGGAGCCAGCCGGTCACTCCCCGCCATAGGCCCCCAGACAAAAAGCTCGGCCCGTTTCCCTGGCAAACAAAAGTAAGCTACCCCGCTTCTGGATGGCAGATTGCAGGAGCCACTTTGCACCATCAAACTAGCCAGTCTTGGCACTGGTGCCACCTCTGGTCTGGGAACCATCCTGCGTATCGTGGATTCTAATTAGCCAGCCGGCCACTCCCAGCCACAGGCCCCCAAACACAAACAACGGCGCTTTTCCCTGGGAAACAAAACTCTCCTGCCAACTTTTTGATGGCAGATTGCAGGAGCCACTTGGTTTTATCAAATCAGCCCAACTTGGCACTGGTGCCACCATGGGTCTGGTCACCATCCTGCCTATCGTAACTTTTCAGGAGCCAGCCGGTCACTCCCAGCCATAGGTCCCCAGTCACAAACCTCGGCCCGTTTCCCTGGCAAACAAAAGTAAGCTGCCCCGCTTCTGGATGGCAGATTGCAGGAGCCACTTGGTACTATCAAACCAGCCCGACTTTGCACTGGTGCCACCTCTGGTCTGGGACCCATCCTGCGTATCATGGATTCTAAGGAGCCAGTCGGCCACTCCCAGCCACAGGCCCCCAAACACAAACAACGGCCCGTTTCCGTGGCAAACAAAAGTAAGCTGCCCCGCTTCTGGATGGCAGATTGCAGGAACCACTTGGTAGTATCAAACCAGCACAACTTGGCACTGGTGGCACCTCTTGTCTGGTAACCATGCTGCGTATCGTGGTTTCTAAGGAGCCAGCCGGGCACTCCCACCAACAGTCCCCCAAACACAAACAACGGCGCTTTTCCCTGGAAAACAAAACTCGCCTGACAACTTTTTGATGGCAGATTGCAGGAGCCACTTGGTACTATCAAACCAGCCCAACTTGGCACTGGTGCCACCATGGGTCTGGTCACCATCCTGCCTATCGTAGCTTTTCAGGAGCCAGGCGGTCACTCCCAGCCATAGGCCCCCAGACACAAACCTCGGCCCGTTTCCCTGGCAAACAAAAGTAAGCTGCCCCGCTTCTGCATGGCAGATTGCAGGTGCTATTTAGTACTATCAAACCAGCCCGACTTGGCACTGGTGCCACCTCTGGTCTGGGAACCATCCTGCCTATCGTGGATTTTCAGGGGCCAGACGGCCACTATCAGCCATATGCCCCCAAAAACAAACCACGGCCCTTTTCTCTGGTAAACAAAACTCAACTGCCCCTCTTCTGGATGGCAAATTTTAGGACGCACTTTGTACTACGAAAACCGCCCGACTTGGCACTGGTGCCACCTTGGGTCAGGGAACCATCCTGCCTATCGTAGCTTTTCAGGAGCCAGCCGGTCACTCCCAGCCATAGGTCCCCAGACAAATACCTCGGCCCGTTTCCCTGGCAAACAAAAGTAGAGCTACCCCGCTTCTGGATGTCAGATTGCAGGAACCACTTGTTGCCAAGTTGGGCTGGTTTGATAGTACCAAGTGGCTCCTGCAATCTGCCATCGAAAAGTTGGCAAGCGAGTTTTGTTTTCCAGGGAAAAGCGCCGTTGTTTGTGTTTGGGGGCCTGTGGCTGGGAGTGGCCAGCTGTCTCCTTAGAATCCACGATACGCAGGATGGGTCCCAGACCAGAGGTGGCACCAGTGCCAAGTCGGGCTGGTTTGATGGTGCAAAGTGACTCCTGCAATCTGCCATCCAGAAGCGGGGTAGCTTACTTTTGTTTGCCAGGGAAATGGGTAGAGCTTTGTGTCTGGGGGCCTATGGCTGGGAGTGACCGGCTGGCTCCTGAAAAGCTACGATAGGCAGGATGGTGACCAGACCCATGGTGGCACCAGTGCCAAGTTGGGCTGGTTTGATAGTACCAAGTGGCTCCTGCAATCTGCCATCAAATGTTGGCAGGTGAGTTTTGTTTTCCAGGGAAAAGCACCGTTGTTTGTGTTTGGGTGCCTGTGGCTGGGAGTGGCCAGCTGGCTCCTTAGAATCCACGATACGCAGGATGGTTCCCAGACCAGAGGTGGCACCAGTGCCATGTTGGCCTGGTTTGATAGTACCATGTGGCTCCTGCAATCTGCCATCCAGAAGCGGGGCTGCTTACTTTTGTTTGCCAGGGAAACGGGCCGAGATATTTGTCTGGGGGCCTATGGCTGGGAGTGAGCGGCTGGCTCCTGAAAAGCTACGATAGGCAGGATGGTGACCAGACCCATGGTGGCACCAGTGCCAAGTTGGGCTGGTTTGATAGTACCAAGTGGCTCCTGCAATCTGCCATCAAAAAGTTGTCAGGCGACTTTTGTTTTCCAGGGAAAAGCGCCGTTGTTCTTGTTTAGAGGCCTGTGGCTGGGAGTGGCCGGCTGCCTCCTTTGAACCCAGGATACGCAGGATGGTTCCCAGAGCCAAGGTGGCACCAGTGCCAAGTTGGGCTGGTTTGATAGTACCAAGTGGCTCCTGCAATCTGCCATCCAGAAGCGGGTCAGCTTACTTTTGTTTCCCAGGGAAACGGGCCGAGGTTTGTGTCTGGGGGCCTATGGCTGGGAGTGACCGGCTGGCTACTGAAAAGCTACGATAGGCAGGATGGTTACCAGACTCATGGTGGCACCAGTGCCAAGTCGGGCTGGTTTGATAATACTAAATAGCTCCTGAAATCTGCCATTCAGACGCGGGGCAGCGGATTTTTGTTTGCTGGAGAAAAGTTCAGTGGTTTTTTTTTGGGGGTATATGGCTGGACGTGGCCGGCTGGCTCCTTAAAAAGATCGATACGCAGGATTGTTCCCTGACCCAAGGTGGCATCACTGCCAAGTCGGGCTGTTTTCGTAGTACCAAGTGCGTCCTGCAATTTGCCATCCAGAAGAGGGGCAGGTGAGTTTTGTTTGCCAGAGCAAAGGGCCGTGGTATGTGTTTGGGGGCATATGGCTGAGAGTGGCCGGCTGGCCCCTGAAAATCCACGATAGGCAGGATGGTTCCCAGAGCCAAGGTGGCACCAGTGCCATGTTGGCCTGGTTTGATAGTACCATGTGGCTGCTGTAATCTGCCATCCAGAAGCGGGGCAGCTTACTTTTGTTTGCCAGGGAAACGGGCCGAGATATTTGTCTGGGGGCCTATGGCTGGGAGTGACCGGCTGGCTCCTGAAAAGCTACGATAGGCAGGATGGTTACCAGACCCATGGTGGCACCAGTACCAAGTTGGGCTGGTTTGATAGTACCAAGTGGCTCCTGCAATCTGCCATCAAAAATTTGGCAGGCGAGTTTTGTTTTCCAGGGAAAAGCGCCGTTGTTTTTGTTTAGAGGCCTGTGGCTGGTAGTGGCCGCCTGTCTTTGTAGAATCTACGTTACGCAGCATGGTTCCCAGAGCCAAGGTGGCACGAGGGCCAAGTCGGGCAGGTTTGATAGTACCAAATGAATCCTGCAATCTGCCATCCAAAAGCGGGGCAGTTTACTTTTGTTTGCCAGAGAAACGGGCCGAGGTTTGTGTCTGGGGGCCTATGGCAGGGAGTGACCGGCTGGCTCCTGAAAAGCTACGATAGGCAGGATGTTTACCAGACCCATGGTGGCACCAGTGCCAAGTTGGGCTGATTTGATAGTACCAAGTGGCTCCTGCAATCTGCCATCCAGAATCGGGGCAGCTTACTTTTGTTTTCCAGGGAAACGGGCCGAGGTTTGTGTCTGGGGGTCTATGGCTGGGAGTGACCGGCTGGCTCCTGGAAAGCTACGATAGGCAGGATGGTGACCAGACCCATGGTGGCACCAGTGCCAAGTTGGGCTGGTTTGATAGTACCAAGTGGCTCCTGCAATCTGCCATCAAAATGTTGGCAGGCGAGTTTTGTTTTCCAGGGAAAAGCGCCGTTGTTTGTGTTTGGGCGCCTGTGGCTCAGAGTGGCCGGGTGGCTGCTTAGAATCCACGATACGCAGGATGGTTCCCAGACCCAAGGTGGCACCAGTGCCAAGTCGGGCTGGTTTGACACTACCATGTGGCTCCTGCAATCTGCCATCCAGAATCGGGGCAGCCAAATTTTGTTTGCCAGGGAAACGGTCCGAGGTTTGTGTCTGGGGGACTATGGCTGGGAGTGACCGGCTGGCTCCTGAAATGCTACAATAGGCAGGATGGTTCCCAGACCCATAGTGGCACCAGTGCCAAGTTGGGATGATTTGATAGTACCAAGTGGCTCCTGCAATCTGCCATCAAAAAGCTGGCAGGCGAGTTTTGTTTTCCAGGGAAAAGCGCCGTTGTTTGTGTTTGGGGGCCTGTGGCTGGGAGTGGCCGGCTGGCTCCTTAGAATCCACGATATGCAGGATTGTTCCCAGACCCAAGGTGGCACCAGTGCCAAGTCGGGCTGGTTTGATGGTGCAAAGTGGCTCCTGCAATCTGCCATCCAGACGCGGGGCAGCGGATTTTTGTTTCCATGAGAAATGGTCCGTGGTTTGTTTTTGGGGGTATATGGCTGGGCGTGGCCGGCTGGCCCCTTAAAAAGCTCGATATGCAGGATGGTTCCCTGACACAAGGTGGCACCAGTGCCACGTCGGGCGGTTTTCGTAGTACAAAGTGCGTCCTAAAATTTGCCATCCAGAAAAGGGGCAGTTGAGTTTTGTTTGCCAGAGAAAAGGGCCGTGGTTTGTTTTTGGGGGCATATGGCTGAGAGTGGCCGGCTGGCCCCTGAAAATCCACGATAGGCAGGATGGTTCCCAGACCAGAGGTGTCACCAGTGCCAAGTCGAACTGGTTTGATAGTACTAAATAGCTCCTGCAATCTGCCATGCAGAAGCGGGGCAGCTTACTTTTGTTTGCCAGGGAAACGGGCCGAGGTTTGTGTCTGGGGGCCTATGGCTGGGAGTGACCGACTGGCTCCTGAAAAGCTATGATAGGCAGGATGGTGACCAGACCCATGGTGGCACCAGTGCCAAGTTGGGCTGGTTTGATAGTACCAAGTGGCTCCGGCAATCTGCCATCAAAATGTTGGCAGGCGAGTTTTGTTTTCCAGGGAAAAGCGCCGTTGTTTGTGTTTGGGGGCCTGTGGCTGGGAGTGGCCAGCTGGCTCCTTAGAACCCACGATACGCAGGATGGTTCCCAGACCAGAGGTGGCACCAGTGCCAAGTTGGGCTGGTTTGATAGTACCAAGTGGCTCCTGCAATCTGCCATCAAATGTTTGGCAGGCGAGTTTTGTTTTCCAGGGAAAAGCACCGTTGTGTGTGTTTGGGGGCCTGTGGCTGGGAGTGGCCAGCTGGCTCCTTAGAATCCACGATACGCAGGATGGTTCCCAGACCCAAGGTGGCACCAGTGCCAAGTCGGGCTGGTTTGTTAGTGCCAAGTGGTTCCTGCAATCTGCCATCCAGAAGCGGGGCAGCTGAATTTTGTTTGCCAGAGAAAAAGGCTGTTGTTTGTGTTTCGGGGCCTGTGGCTGGCAGTGGACGGCTGGCTCCTGAAAATCCATGATACGCAGCATGGTTCCCAGACCCAAGGTGGCACCAGTGCCAAGTCGGGCTGGTTTGATACTACCAAGTGCGTCCTGCAATCTGCCATCCAGAAGCGGGGTAGCTTAATTTTGTTTGCCAGGGAAACGGGCCGTGGGTTTTGTATGGGGGCCTATGGCTGAGAGTGGCCGGCTGGCTCCTGAAAATCCACGCTAGGCAGCATGGTTCCCAGATGCAAGGTGGCACCAGTGCCAAGTCGGGCTGGTTTGATGGTGCAAAGTGGCTCCTGCAATCTGCCATCCAGAAGCGGGGCAGCTGATTTTTGTTTGCCAGAGAAAAATTCCGTGGATTGTTTTTGGGGGCATATTGCTGGGAGTGGCCGGCTGGCTCCTTAAAATGCTCGATACGCATGATGGTTCCCAGGCCCAAGGTGTCACCACTACCAAGTCGGCCTGCGGTTTTAGTATCAAGTTCATCCTGCAATTTGCCATCCAGAAGAGGGGCAGTTGAGTTTTGTTTGCCAGAGAAACGGGCCGAGGTTTCTGTTTGGGGACATATGGCTGAGAGTGGCCGGCTGGCCCCTGAATATCCACGATACACAGCATGGTTCCCAGATCCAAGGTGGCACCAGTGCCAAGTTGGGCTGGTTTGATAGTCCCAAGTGTCTCCTGCAATCTGCCATCCAGAAGCGGGGCAGCTTACTTTTGTTTGCCAGAGAAATAGGCCTAGGTTTTTGTCTGGGGGCCTGTGGCTAGGAGTGGCCGGCTGGCTCCTTAGAATCCACGATACGCAGGATTTTTCCCAGACCCAAGGTGGCACCAGTGCCAAGTCGGGCTGGTTTGATAGTACCAAGTGGCTCCTGCAAACTCCATCAAAATGTTGGCAGACGTGTTTTGTTTTCCAGGGAACAGCGCCGTTGATTTTGTTTGGGGACCTGTGGCTGGGAGTGGCCGGCTGGCTCCTTAGAATCCACGATACGCAGGATGGTTCCCAGACCCAAGGTGGCACCAGTGCCAAGTCGGGCTGGTTTGATTACACCAAGTGGCTCCTGCAATCTGCCATCCAGAAGTGAGGCAGCTAAGTTTTGTTTGCCAGAAAAAAGGGCCGTGGTTTTTGTTGGGGGCCTGTGGCTGGGAGTAGCCGGCTGGCTCCTTAAAATCCACGATAGGCTGGATGGTTCCCAGACCCAAGGTGGCACCAGTGCCAAGTCGGGCTGGTTTGATAGTACCAAGTGGCTCCTGCAATCTGCCATCCAGAAGCGGTGCAGTTGAGTTTTGTTTGCCAGAGAAAAGGGCCGTGGGTTGTGTTTGGGGGCTTGTGGCTGGGAGTGGCCGACTGGCGCCTTAGAATCTGTGTTACGCAGCATGGTTCCCAGACCAGAGGTGGCACCAGTGCCAAGTTGGGCTGGTTTGATAGTACCAAGTGGCTCCTGCAATCTGCCATCCAGAAGTGGGGAAGCTTACTTTTGTTTGCCAGGGAAACGGGCCGAGGTTTGTGACTGGGGACCTATGGCTGGGAGTGACCGGCTGGCTCCTGAAAAGCTACGATAGGCAGGATGGTGACCAGACCCATGGTGGCACCAGTGCCAAGTCGGGCTGGTTTGATAGTACCAAGTGACTCCTGCAAACTCCATCAAAAAGTTGGCAGGCGTGTTTTGTTTTCCAGGGAACAGCGCCGTTGATTTTGTTTGGGGGCCTGTGGCTGGGAGTGGCCGGCTGGCTCCTTAGAATCCACGATACGCAGGATGGTTCCCAGACCCAAGGTGGCACCAGTGCCAAGTCGGGCTGGTTTGATTACACCAAGTGGCTCCTGCAATCTGCCATCCAGAAGTGAGGCAGCTAAGTTTTGTTTGCCAGAAAAAAGGGCCGTGGTTTTTGTTGGGGGCCTGTGGCTGGGAGTGGCCGGCTGGCTCCTTAGAATCCACCATACGCAGGATGGTTCCCAGACCCAAGGTGGCACCAGTGCCAAGTCGGGCTGGTTTGATAGTCCCAAGTGGCTCCTGCAAACTGCCATCCAGAAGCGGGGCAGCTGAGTTTTGTTTGCCAGGGAAATGGGCCGTTGTTTGTGTTTGGGGGCCTGTGGCTGGGAGTGTTCGGCTGGTTCCTGAATATGTACGATACGCAGGATTGTTCCCAGACCCAAGGTGGCACCAGTGCCAAGTCGGGCTGGTTTGATGGTGCAAAGTGGCTCCTGCAATCTGCCATCCAGACGCGGGGCAGCGGATTTTTGTTTCCATGAGAAATGGTCCGTGGTTTGTTTTTGGGGGTATATGGCTGGGCCTGGCCGGCTGGCTCCTTAAAAAGCTCGATATGCAGGATGGTTCCCTGACACAAGGTGGCACCAGTGCCACGTCGGGCGGTTTTCGTAGTACAAAGTGCGTCCTAAAATTTGCCATCCAGAAGAGGGGCAGTTGAGTTTTGTTTGCCAGAGAAAAGGTCCGTGGTTTGTTTTTGGGGGCATATGGCTGAGAGTGGCTGGGTGGCCCCTGAAAATCCACGATACACAGGATGGTTCCCAGATCCAAGGTGGCACCTGTGCCAAGTCGGGCTGATTTGATAGTACTAAGTAGCTCCTGCAATCTGCCATCCAGAAGCGGGGCAGCTTACTTTTCTTTGCCAGGGAAACGGGCCGAGGTTTGTGTTTGGGGGCCTATGGCTGAGAGTGACAGGCTGGCTCCTGAAAAGCTACGATAGGCAGGATGGTGACCAGACCCATGGTGGCACCAGTGCCAAGTTGGGCTGATTTGATAGTACCAAGTGGCTCCTGCAATCTGCCATCAAAAAGTTGTCAGGCGAGTTTTGTTTTCCAGGGAAAAGCGCCGTTGTTTGTATTTGGGGGCCTGTGGCTGGCAGTGGACGGCTGGCTCCTTTGAACCCACAATACGCAGGATGGTTCCCAGACCCAAGGTGGCACCAGTGCCAAGTCGGGCTGGTTTGATACTACCAAGTTCGTCCTGCAATCTGCCATCCAGAAGCGGGGCAGCTTAATTTTGTTTGCCAGGGAAACGGGCCGTGGGTTTTGTTTGGGGGCCTATGGCTGAGAGTGGCCGGCTGGCTCCTGAAAATCCACGCTAGGCAGCATGGTTCCCAGATGCAAGGTGGCACCAGTGCCAAGTCGGGCTGGTTTGATGGTGCAAAGTGGCTCCTGCAATCTGCCATCCAGAAGCGGGGCAGCTGATTTTTGTTTGCCAGAGAAAAATTCCGTGGATTGTTTTTGGGGGCATATTGCTGGGAGTGGCCGGCTGGCTCCTTAAAATGCTCGATACGCATGATGGTTCCCAGGTCCAAGGTGTCACCACTACCAAGTCGGCCTGCGGTTTTAGTATCAAGTTCATCCTGCAATTTGCCATCCAGAAGAGGGGCAGTTGAGTTTTGTTTGCCAGAGAAACGGGCCGAGGTTTCTGTTTGGGGACATATGGCTGAGAGTGGCCGGCTGGCCCCTGAATATCCACGATACACAGCATGGTTCCCAGATCCAAGGTGGCACCAGTGCCAAGTTGGGCTGGTTTGATAGTACCAAGTGTCTCCTGCAATCTGCCATCCAGAAGCGGGGCAGCTTACTTTTGTTTGCCAGAGAAATAGGCCTAGGTTTTTGTCTGGGGGCCTGTGGCTAGGAGTGGCCGGCTGGCTCCTAAGAATCCACGATACGCAGGATGTTTCCCAGACCCAAGGTGGCACCAGTGCCAAGTCGGGCTGGTTTGATAGTACCAAGTGGCTCCTGCAAACTCCATCAAAAAGTTGGCAGGCGTGTTTTGTTTTCCAGGGAACAGCGCCGTTGATTTTGTTTGGGGGCCTGTGGCTGGGAGTGGCCGTCTGGCTCCTTAGAATCCACGATACGCAGGATGGTTCCCAGACCCAAGGTGGCACCAGTGCCAAGTCGGGCTGGTTTGATTACAGCAAGTGACTCCTGCAATCTGCCATCCAGAAGTGAGGCAGCTAAGTTTTGTTTGCCAGAAAAAAGGGCCGTGGTTTTTGTTGGGGGCCTGTGGCTGGGAGTGGCCGGCTGGCTCCTTAGAATCCACCATACGCAGGATGGTTCCCAGACCCAAGGTGGCACCAGTGCCAAGTTGGGCTGGTTTGATAGTCCCAAGTGGCTCCTGCAAACTGCCATCCAGAAGCGGGGCAGCTGAGTTTTGTTTGCCAGGGAAATGGGCCGTTGTTTGTGTTTGGGGGCCTGTGGCTGGGAGTGTTCGGCTGGTTCCTGAATATGTACGATACGCAGGATTGTTCCCAGACCCAAGGTGGCACCAGTGCCAAGTCGGGCTGGTTTGATGGTGCAAAGTGGCTCCTGCAATCTGCCATCCAGACGCGGGGCAGCGGATTTTTGTTTCCATGAGAAATGGTCCGTGGTTTGTTTTTGGGGGTATATGGCTGGGCCTGGCCGGCTGGCTCCTTAAAAAGCTCGATATGCAGGATGGTTCCCTGACACAAGGTGGCACCAGTGCCACGTCGGGCGGTTTTCGTAGTACAAAGTGCGTCCTAAAATTTGCCATCCAGAAGAGGGGCAGTTGAGTTTTGTTTGCCAGAGAAAAGGTCCGTGGTTTGTTTTTGGGGGCATATGGCTGAGAGTGGCTGGGTGGCCCCTGAAAATCCACGATACACAGGATGGTTCCCAGATCCAAGGTGGCACCTGTGCCAAGTCGGGCTGATTTGATAGTACTAAGTAGCTCCTGCAATCTGCCATCCAGAAGCGGGGCAGCTTACTTTTGTTTGCCAGGGAAACGGGCCGAGGTTTGTGTTTGGGGGCCTATGGCTGAGAGTGACCGGCTGGCTCCTGAAAAGCTACAATAGGCAGGATGGTGACCAGACCCATGGTGGCACCAGTGCCAAGTTGGGCTGGTTTGATAGTACCAAGTGGTTCCTGCAATCTGCCATCCAGAAGCAGGGCAGCTGAGTTTTGTTTGCCAGAGAAAAGGGCCTTGGTTTGTGTTTGGGGGCATATGGCTGGGTGTGGCCAGCTGGCTCCTTAAAATGCACGATATGCAACATGGCTCCCAGACCCAAGGTGGCACCAGTGCCAAGTTGGGCTGGTTTGATAGTACCAAGTGGCTCCTGCAATCTTCCATGATCACGTGGAGAAATACTTTCTGGTTTCAGCCTCATGCTCTTTCTTCTCTCCCTCAACTTCTCTATCACCTCTCATCTGGTTCACATGCGCTGTCTTCAAGGTCCACAGGCTACTTTTCACAGAATCTTCTGGCCTGATGAAGTAAGAATGATGAATAGAACAGAGCTGGGATCTATTTTCCAGTTTGGATAAAATGCATTCTGCACACAAATCCAAGGAGAACGGGCTGCCCCGATGCCCAGAAAATCTTTCACTCCTGCTAGTGTTCTACGTCAACCGCAACTTAGTCTGAAAGAAAAGCTTTTTCTCTGAGAGCATCTGAGAGGTTTGCATGAAGCACTGATATCTGACATATGCAATTTTGAATAGGAGAGGAAAAAGAAAATGGCAAGGAGTTTTTAATTTTAGTGGTTTCAATTTTAATTTCCGTGCACTTTTTCAAAACTTGTCAGCTCAAATGCCCATCAACATCTTTTAGTCATCTGTAAGTCAGTATTCATATAAAATGTGCTTCAAATCCAAAGAATTTCAAATTTGCACTCCAAGCTTCTATGCCTAGATTTATGATTTCCTACACATATTAGATGAAAGGAAGGCCTTTTTTACTGTGGGAGTGCTGGAACACTGGAACAGGTTGCCCAGAGAAGTTGTGGGTGTCCCATCCCTGAAAGTATTCAAGGTCACCTTGGACGGGGCTTGGAGCAGCAACAAAGGAGAAGCTTGATGGTAGAGAAACAAAGTTGGACTATAGAAGAAACTCGGATTGAAGTATAGGATCAAGTTTTCTCTCAGCTCTTGGGGTAAATTCAAAGTTGTACAAAATGACATTTATCTGTGCTATTCACTACTGTAACAGAAAGTTTCATGAAAACTGTACAGAAGATAGTAAATTTTAAAAGAGATAAGAATTACAGCATAAAATCCATGGGATAGGTTACAACATGAGACACTCTCTAAGAGAAAATCTCTTTGTTTCAGCACTTCATCGGGGTAAGATTTCATGAAGTGCCAAAGAAGGCGGCAAAATATCATTCGGGACATTATTTACTGGAATTCAGCCTGGCCATTAGTAGGAACTGCCTTTGAACATATCATGTAGATATACCACACACACTTTCCCTTCACTGAAAAATTACTGTTTACAACAAATAAGCAATTGACGATCAAAATTGATTGAAAGCATCTTAAACATGTCAAGTATTTCATTGTAGATGATCTGTGATCCAAATGCTTCTTCCACCTTCGAGAGGGACAGAAGAATTCTTCCATATCATGATGGTTTAAAATTGTATCAACCAATGTTTTCTGCTGAAAAGATATCATCTATTTTTTTCTATTTTTGGAAGAAAATATTCCTAGACATACAACAGGTGAGAACTAAGTAATTTTAAAGAAACAAATGAAATGAAAATATTCTGTAAATAGAATGAAATGAAAAGCTGTGTTTTAAATAGGAGCTAAATATTAAACAGAATTTTTGTACCAGGCATTTGAATTACTGCACCAGCTCTTTTGCCCATCAAGAGAGGCATTTAGCATTTCAGTCTTTTCCAAGGTGTTCATGATCTGCTATGCTGATCTCTGTGTGTGCCTAGGTGTGTGTGGAGGGGGGGGCATATGAAGGGGAGTGTGTATGTTTGCTTTACAATTGTTGTGGCAGATTCATGCCTCAGCTCCACATTTTGTTTTAAAAAGGTCACACCGAGTGGATATGAAGTTTACTATCAACAAGAGATCGATTCCCAAATCATCCATTTGACTCTCCCTTATAAATCATGTGCATTGTTGCATATTTTATCAAATATACTTTCAAGCCAGATGGAGGAAGGAGGATGTGGGAATCCCTCCACCATCTTGCAACTTTTATGTAAGTAGGTTTTCAAGAAAATCATCATTTCTCTTTTAAATATGTCTGGAACAGGCATGATGGTAGTGTCAACCTGTTGGAGTTTTTGTTGCTGGAAGAAGTTGTACAAAAGGATTGGTTTTTACATTGACCAGTTACTGAATCAAGCGCAGGAATACATTGGAAATTTAGCTGGGGGTTCCTTTTCCCAGCAGACTACTTCTAGAACGAGCTTGTACACTGAAGCTGACTCTTTTGCTCTCTTTTTGTTTCTTTCCTATTTTCTTGGCTTCTTTGCCACTATCTAGACAATTTTGGAACTTTGTTCCCAACTAAAATGGTTTCAATAGTCTGATTGTGATCATACATTTTTACAAGGAATTTTTAAAATCTTTCCTCGAGTCCAGAAAGTCAAGGACTTAGATCTTTTTCTTCCCTTATCAATATTGCCATGAAATTGATAAATAAAGACCAACTCTTTATTTTTGTTTTTAACCCACGTAGATAATTCCCATCCATTAATCCATTTTGTGGACCAATAGCTGCCATTCTGATGGAAGCTGTCACTTCTTAACAATAGGCATTCTGTGACTATGTTGACTGCACTTTGGGTGAAGATCCTAACTGGTCTTAGATATACATAGGGAGAAATTTGCTCAGCCAGTGTCAGTCTTAAGCATGCGTATCAGAAGATCTTTCTAGAGCTGGGAATTTTCCCATGAAAGGGATTCAGTTAGGGAAGAGACACTTGTGCCAGAGTTTTACATTCTTCTTGAACACTGCTTAAGGAACTTAGATGCCATGTCCATTTGGATCTCTGTCTGCACAGAACTTTGTCATGCCAGCGCTTTGAAATGCATCTTGAAGAGAATTCACTAGCACAGAATGAAAGAGAGTGGAAGGGGTTGGTGGGGCTAACCAGGCCCAACCCCCCTGCCTAAACCAGGATACCTAGAGCCTCTTGCCCAGGATTCTATCTGGGTGTACTTTTAATGTCTTCAAAGATCCAGGCTCCACAATCTTTCTGGGCAGTCTGTGCCGTGGTTCAGTCACCCTGACAGTAAAGAAACATTTACTGATGTTCAAAGGCAATCTCCTGTATTTCAGTGTGTGCCCACTGCCTCTTGTCTTTTCCCTCAGCATCACTGAAAAGACACTGATTCCCTCCCCTTTGCACTATTGCTTCCATATGTATGTGTGATGCCATGTAGAGGTATGTCAAAAACCTCCCTGAAGCCCAGGCAGATAATATTCCCTTCATCTACCAGTCAAGTTGATTCATCAGAGGAGTTTAAAGTGATGTTCAGCATGAAATTCCCCTGAAAAATCATGCTAACTACATTATTTGGTCATCTGTCATGTGCCTGGCAAGGATTTCCAGGAAGAGCTGCTTCATCAACTTCCTGGGGATAAAAAAGAGGCTGGCTGGTTTGTACTATGGCGAGTCCTCTTAATTGCCTTTTTTGAAGATGGGTGTCATTTGCTAACATCCACTCTTTAGCTCCTCTTCTCATCTACACCTCGGCAAAAAGCTTTTCCACTATGTCTGGCTAGGAAAAACTGTGCCAGCACAGAAAACATCTCCCATCGTGTTCTAGAAGTTGCACGGATGTCTGCCAAGTGTTTGGCAGGAAGAAAAGAAAAGTTGTCCAAAACAGCTTCCAATCGAATGTTCCTGTGATTGGAAAAGTCAGGAGAGTGCAAAGGTACTGTTTTCTATCAGTTGGCAAGGTGCGCACACAATCCCAGTGTTGTACAGCTTGCTTCTTCACCTTCCCGAAGCTGCCGCTCTCGCCGGCTGCCGGAGCCCAAGAAGCGGCTTCTTCGCGCAAAGACGATTGTGCCGCTCACAGTGCTCTCCTTAGCGCGGCTTCTGCCGAAAGACGCCCAGTTTTTCCTAGCCAGACATAGTGGAAAAGCTTTTTGCCGAGGTGTAGACTACATAAGACGCGAAAGACGAAGGTAGGATGCTCTCCGGAGGTAAGAGCCGCTGCCGGGCGTCTTTCGGCAGAAGCCGCGCTAAGGAGAGCACTGTGAGCGGCACAATCGTCTTTGCGCGAAGAAGCCGCTTCTTCGGTTCCGGGAGCCGGCGAGAGCGGCAGCTTCGGGAAGGTGAAGAAGCAAGCTGTACAACACTGGGATTGTGTGCGCACCTTGCCAACTGATAGAAAACAGTACCTTTGCACTCTCCTGACTTTTCCAATCACAGGAACATTCGATTGGAAGCTGTTTTGGACAACTTTTCTTTTCTTCCTGCCAAACACTTGGCAGACATCCGTGCAACTTCTAGAACACGATGGGAGATGTTTTCTGTGCTGGCACAGTTTTTCCTAGCCAGACATAGTGGAAAAGCGTTTTGCTAAGATGTAGACTACAAAAGACGCGAAAGACGAAGGTAGGATGCTCTCCGGAGGTAAGAGCCGCTGCCGGGCGTCTTTCGGCAGAAGCCGCGCTAAGGAGAGCCCTGTGAGCGGCACAATCGTCTTTGCGCGAAGAAGCCGCTTCTTCGGTTCCGGGAGCCGGCGAGAGCGGCAGCTTCGGGAAGGTGAAGAAGCAAGCTGTACAACACTGGGATTGTGTGCGCACCTTGCCAACTGATAGAAAACAGTACCTTTGCACTCTCCTGACTTTTCCAATCACAGGAACATTCGATTGGAAGCTGTTTTGGACAACTTTTCTTTTCTTCCTGCCAAACACTTGGCAGACATCCGTGCAACTTCTAAAACACGATGGGAGATGTTTTCTGTGCTGGCACAGTTTTTCCTAGCCAGACATAGTGGAAAAGCGTTTTGCTAAGATGTAGACTACAAAAGACGCGAAAGACGAAGGTAGGATGCTCTCCGGAGGTAAGAGCCGCTGCCGGGCGTCTTTCGGCAGAAGCCGCGCTAAGAAGAGCCCTGTGAGCGGCACAATCGTCTTTGCGCGAAGAAGCCGCTTCTTGGGCTCCGGCAGCCGGCGAGAGCGGCAGCTTCGGGAAGGTGAAGAAGCAAGCTGTACAACACTGGGATTGTGTGCGCACTTTGCCAACTGATAGTAAACAGTACCTTTGCACTCTCCTGACTTTTCCAATCACATGAACATTCGATTGGAAGCTGTTTTGGACAACTTTTCTTTTCTTCCTGCCAAACACTTGGCAGACATCCGTGCAACTTCGAGAACACGATGGGAGATGTTTTCTGTGCTGGCACAGTTTTTCCTAGCCAGACATAGTGGAAAAGCGTTTTGCCGAGGTGTAGATGAGAAGAGGAGCTAAAGACGAAGGTAGGATGCTCTCCGGAGGTAAGAGCCGCTGCCGGGCGTCTTTCGGCAGAAGCCGCGCTAAGGAGAGCCCTGTGAGCGGCACAATCGTCTTTGCGCGAAGAAGCCGCTTCTTGGGCTCCGGCAGCCGGCGAGAGCGGCAGCTTCGGGAAGGTGAAGAAGCAAGCTGTACAACACTGGGATTGTGTGCGCACCTTGCCAACTGATAGAAAACAGTACCTTTGCACTCTCCTGACTTTTCCAATCACAGGAACATTCGATTGGAAGCTGTTTTGGACAACTTTTCTTTTCTTCCTGCCAAACACTTGGCAGACATCCGTGCAACTTCTAGAACACGATGGGAGATGTTTTCTGTGCTGGCACAGTTTTTCCTAGCCAGACATAGTGGAAAAGCGTTTTGCCGAGGTGTAGATGAGAAGAGGAGCTAAAGACGAAGGTAGGATGCTCTCCGGAGGTAAGAGCCGCTGCCGGGCGTCTTTCGGCAGAAGCCGCGCTAAGGAGAGCACTGTGAGCGGCACAATCGTCTTTGCGCGAAGAAGCCGCTTCTTGGGCTCCGGCAGCCGGCGAGAGCGGCAGCTTCGGGAAGGTGAAGAAGCAAGCTGTACAACACTGGGATTGTGTGCGCACCTTGCCAACTGATAGAAAACAGTACCTTTGCACTCTCCTGACTTTTCCAATCACAGGAACATTCGATTGGAAGCTGTTTTGGACAACTTTTCTTTTCTTCCTGCCAAACACTTGGCAGACATCCGTGCAACTTCTAGAACACGATGGGAGATGTTTTCTGTGCTGGCACAGTTTTTCCTAGCCAGACATAGTGGAAAAGCTTTTTGCCGAGGTGTAGATGAGAAGAGGAGCTAAAGAGTGGATGTTAGCAAATGACACCCATCTTCAAAAAAGGCAATTAAGAGGACTCGCCATAGTACAAACCAGCCAGCCTCTTTTTTATCCCCAGGAAGTTGATGAAGCAGCTCTTCCTGGAAATCCTTGCCAGGCACATGACAGATGACCAAATAATGTAGTTAGCATGATTTTTCAGGGGAATTTCATGCTGAACATCACTTTAAACTCCTCTGATGAATCAACTTGACTGGTAGATGAAGGGAATATTATCTGCCTGGGCTTCAGGGAGGTTTTTGACATACCTCTACATGGCATCACACATACATATGGAAGCAATAGTGCAAAGGGGAGGGAATCAGTGTCTTTTCAGTGATGCTGAGGGAAAAGACAAGAGGCAGTGGGCACACACTGAAATACAGGAGATTGCCTTTGAACATCAGTAAATGTTTCTTTACTGTCAGGGTGACTGAACCACGGCACAGACTGCCCAGAAAGATTGTGGAGCCTGGATCTTTGAAGACATTAAAAGTACACCCAGATAGAATCCTGGGCAAGAGGCTCTAGGTATCCTGGTTTAGGCAGGGGGGTTGGGCCTGGTTAGCCCCACCAACCCCTTCCACTCTCTTTCATTCTGTGCTAGTGAATTCTCTTCAAGATGCATTTCAAAGCGCTGGCATGACAAAGTTCTGTGCAGACAGAGATCCAAATGGACATGGCATCTAAGTTCCTTAAGCAGTGTTCAAGAAGAATGTAAAACTCTGGCACAAGTGTCTCTTCCCTAACTGAATCCCTTTCATGGGAAAATTCCCAGCTCTAGAAAGATCTTCTGATACGCATGCTTAAGACTGACACTGGCTGAGCAAATTTCTCCCTATGTATATCTAAGACCAGTTAGGATCTTCACCCAAAGTGCAGTCAACATAGTCACAGAATGCCTGTTGTTAAGAAGTGACAGCTTCCATCAGAATGGCAGCTATTGGTCCACAAAATGGATTAATGGATGGGAATTATCTACGTGGGTTAAAAACAAAAATAAAGAGTTGGTCTTTATTTATCAATTTCATGGCAATATTGATAAGGGAAGAAAAAGATCTAAGTCCTTGACTTTCTGGACTCGAGGAAAGATTTTAAAAATTCCTTGTAAAAATGTATGATCACAATCAGACTATTGAAACCATTTTAGTTGGGAACAAAGTTCCAAAATTGTCTAGATAGTGGCAAAGAAGCCAAGAAAATAGGAAAGAAACAAAAAGAGAGCAAAAGAGTCAGCTTCAGTGTACAAGCTCGTTCTAGAAGTAGTCTGCTGGGAAAAGGAACCCCCAGCTAAATTTCCAATGTATTCCTGCGCTTGATTCAGTAACTGGTCAATGTAAAAACCAATCCTTTTGTACAACTTCTTCCAGCAACAAAAACTCCAACAGGTTGACACTACCATCATGCCTGTTCCAGACATATTTAAAAGAGAAATGATGATTTTCTTGAAAACCTACTTACATAAAAGTTGCAAGATGGTGGAGGGATTCCCACATCCTCCTTCCTCCATCTGGCTTGAAAGTATATTTGATAAAATATGCAACAAAGCACATGATTTATAAGGGAGAGTCAAATGGATGATTTGGGAATCGATCTCTTGTTGATAGTAAACTTCATATCCACTCGGTGTGACCTTTTTAAAACAAAATGTGGAGCTGAGGCATGAATCTGCCACAACAATTGTAAAGCAAACATACACACTCCCCTTCATATGCCCCCCCCTCCACACACACCTAGGCACACACAGAGATCAGCATAGCAGATCATGAACACCTTGGAAAAGACTGAAATGCTAAATGCCTCTCTTGATGGGCAAAAGAGCTGGTGCAGTAATTCAAATGCCTGGTACAAAAATTCTGTTTAATATTTAGCTCCTATTTAAAACACAGCTTTTCATTTCATTCTATTTACAGAATATTTTCATTTCATTTGTTTCTTTAAAATTACTTAGTTCTCACCTGTTGTATGTCTAGGAATATTTTCTTCCAAAAATAGAAAAAAATAGATGATATCTTTTCAGCAGAAAACATTGGTTGATACAATTTTAAACCATCATGATATGGAAGAATTCTTCTGTCCCTCTCGAAGGTGGAAGAAGCATTTGGATCACAGATCATCTACAATGAAATACTTGACATGTTTAAGATGCTTTCAATCAATTTTGATCGTCAATTGCTTATTTGTTGTAAACAGTAATTTTTCAGTGAAGGGAAAGTGTGTGTGGTATATCTACATGATATGTTCAAAGGCAGTTCCTACTAATGGCCAGGCTGAATTCCAGTAAATAATGTCCCGAATGATATTTTGCCGCCTTCTTTGGCACTTCATGAAATCTTACCCCGATGAAGTGCTGAAACAAAGAGATTTTCTCTTAGAGAGTGTCTCATGTTGTAACCTATCCCATGGATTTTATGCTGTAATTCTTATCTCTTTTAAAATTTACTATCTTCTGTACAGTTTTCATGAAACTTTCTGTTACAGTAGTGAATAGCACAGATAAATGTCATTTTGTACAACTTTGAATTTACCCCAAGAGCTGAGAGAAAACTTGATCCTATACTTCAATCCGAGTTTCTTCTATAGTCCAACTTTGTTTCTCTACCATCAAGCTTCTCCTTTGTTGCTGCTCCAAGCCCCGTCCAAGGTGACCTTGAATACTTTCAGGGATGGGACACCCACAACTTCTCTGGGCAACCTGTTCCAGTGTTCCAGCACTCCCACAGTAAAAAAGGCCTTCCTTTCATCTAATATGTGTAGGAAATCATAAATCTAGGCATAGAAGCTTGGAGTGCAAATTTGAAATTCTTTGGATTTGAAGCACATTTTATATGAATACTGACTTACAGATGACTAAAAGATGTTGATGGGCATTTGAGCTGACAAGTTTTGAAAAAGTGCACGGAAATTAAAATTGAAACCACTAAAATTAAAAACTCCTTGCCATTTTCTTTTTCCTCTCCTATTCAAAATTGCATATGTCAGATATCAGTGCTTCATGCAAACCTCTCAGATGCTCTCAGAGAAAAAGCTTTTCTTTCAGACTAAGTTGCGGTTGACGTAGAACACTAGCAGGAGTGAAAGATTTTCTGGGCATCGGGGCAGCCCGTTCTCCTTGGATTTGTGTGCAGAATGCATTTTATCCAAACTGGAAAATAGATCCCAGCTCTGTTCTATTCATCATTCTTACTTCATCAGGCCAGAAGATTCTGTGAAAAGTAGCCTGTGGACCTTGAAGACAGCGCATGTGAACCAGATGAGAGGTGATAGAGAAGTTGAGGGAGAGAAGAAAGAGCATGAGGCTGAAACCAGAAAGTATTTCTCCACGTGATCATGGAAGATTGCAGGAGCCACTTGGTACTATCAAACCAGCCCAACTTGGCACTGGTGCCACCTTGGGTCTGGGAGCCATGTTGCATATCGTGCATTTTAAGGAGCCAGCTGGCCACACCCAGCCATATGCCCCCAAACACAAACCAAGGCCCTTTTCTCTGGCAAACAAAACTCAGCTGCCCTGCTTCTGGATGGCAGATTGCAGGAACCACTTGGTACTATCAAACCAGCCCAACTTGGCACTGGTGCCACCATGGGTCTGGTCACCATCCTGCCTATTGTAGCTTTTCAGGAGCCAGCCGGTCACTCTCAGCCATAGGCCCCCAAACACAAACCTCGGCCCGTTTCCCTGGCAAACAAAAGTAAGCTGCCCCGCTTCTGGATGGCAGATTGCAGGAGCTACTTAGTACTATCAAATCAGCCCGACTTGGCACAGGTGCCACCTTGGATCTGGGAACCATCCTGTGTATCGTGGATTTTCAGGGGCCAGCCAGCCACTCTCAGCCATATGCCCCCAAAAACAAACCACAGACCTTTTCTCTGGCAAACAAAACTCAACTGCCCCTCTTCTGGATGGCAAATTTTAGGACGCACTTTGTACTACGAAAACCGCCCGACGTGGCACTGGTGCCACCTTGTGTCAGGGAACCATCCTGCATATCGAGCTTTTTAAGGAGCCAGCCGGCCAGGCCCAGCCATATACCCCCAAAAACAAACCACGGACCATTTCTCATGGAAACAAAAATCCGCTGCCCCGCGTCTGGATGGCAGATTGCAGGAGCCACTTTGCACCATCAAACCAGCCCGACTTGGCACTGGTGCCACCTTGGGTCTGGGAGCCATGTTGCATATCGTGCATTTTAAGGAGCCAGCTGGCCACACCCAGCCATATGCCCCCAAACACAAACCAAGGCCCTTTTCTCTGGCAAACAAAACTCAGCTGCCCTGCTTCTGGATGGCAGATTGCAGGAACCACTTGGTACTATCAAACCAGCCCAACTTGGCACTGGTGCCACCATGGGTCTGGTCACCATCCTGCCTATTGTAGCTTTTCAGGAGCCAGCCGGTCACTCTCAGCCATAGGCCCCCAAACACAAACCTCGGCCCGTTTCCCTGGCAAACAAAAGTAAGCTGCCCCGCTTCTGGATGGCAGATTGCAGGAGCTACTTAGTACTATCAAATCAGCCCGACTTGGCACAGGTGCCACCTTGGATCTGGGAACCATCCTGTGTATCGTGGATTTTCAGGGGCCAGCCAGCCACTCTCAGCCATATGCCCCCAAAAACAAACCACGGACCTTTTCTCTGGCAAACAAAACTCAACTGCCCCTCTTCTGGATGGCAAATTTTAGGACGCACTTTGTACTACGAAAACCGCCCGACGTGGCACTGGTGCCACCTTGTGTCAGGGAACCATCCTGCATATCGAGCTTTTTAAGGAGCCAGCCGGCCAGGCCCAGCCATATACCCCCAAAAACAAACCACGGACCATTTCTCATGGAAACAAAAATCCGCTGCCCCGCGTCTGGATGGCAGATTGCAGGAGCCACTTTGCACCATCAAACCAGCCCGACTTGGCACTGGTGCCACCTTGGGTCTGGGAACAATCCTGCGTATCGTACATATTCAGGAACCAGCCGAACACTCCCAGCCACAGGCCCCCAAACACAAACAACGGCCCATTTCCCTGGCAAACAAAACTCAGCTGCCCCGCTTCTGGATGGCAGTTTGCAGGAGCCACTTGGGACTATCAAACCAGCCCGACTTGGCACTGGTGCCACCTTGGGTCTGGGAACCATCCTGCGTATGGTGGATTCTAAGGAGCCAGCCGGCCACTCCCAGCCACAGGCCCCCAACAAAAACCACGGCCCTTTTTTCTGGCAAACAAAACTTAGCTGCCTCACTTCTGGATGGCAGATTGCAGGAGCCACTTGCTGTAATCAAACCAGCCCGACTTGGCACTGGTGCCACCTTGGGTCTGGGAACCATCCTGCGTATCGTGGATTCTAAGGAGCCAGCCGGCCACTCCCAGCCACAGGCCCCCAAACAAAATCAACGGCGCTGTTCCCTGGAAAACAAAACACGCCTGCCAACTTTTTGATGGAGTTTGCAGGAGCCACTTGGTACTATCAAACCAGCCCGACTTGGCACTGGTGCCACCTTGGGTCTGGGAAACATCCTGCGTATCGTGGATTCTTAGGAGCCAGCCGGCCACTCCTAGCCACAGGCCCCCAGACAAAAACCTAGGCCTATTTCTCTGGCAAACAAAAGTAAGCTGCCCCGCTTCTGGATGGCAGATTGCAGGAGACACTTGGTACTATCAAACCAGCCCAACTTGGCACTGGTGCCACCTTGGATCTGGGAACCATGCTGTGTATCGTGGATATTCAGGGGCCAGCCGGCCACTCTCAGCCATATGTCCCCAACAGAAACCTCGGCCCGTTTCTCTGGCAAACAAAACTCAACTGCCCCTCTTCTGGATGGCAAATTGCAGGATGAACTTGATACTAAAACCGCAGGCCGACTTGGTAGTGGTGACACCTTGGACCTGGGAACCATCATGCGTATCGAGCATTTTAAGGAGCCAGCCGGCCACTCCCAGCAATATGCCCCCAAAAACAATCCACGGAATTTTTCTCTGGCAAACAAAAATCAGCTGCCCCGCTTCTGGATGGCAGATTGCAGGAGCCACTTTGCACCATCAAACCAGCCCGACTTGGCACTGGTGCCACCTTGCATCTGGGAACCATGCTGCCTAGCGTGGATTTTCAGGAGCCAGCCGGCCACTCTCAGCCATAGGCCCCCAAACAAAACCCACGGCCCGTTTCCCTGGCAAACAAAATTAAGCTGCCCCGCTTCTGGATGGCAGATTGCAGGACGCACTTGGTAGTATCAAACCAGCCCGACTTGGCACTGGTGCCACCTTGGGTCTGGGAACCATCCTGCGTATTGTGGGTTCAAAGGAGCCAGCCGGCCACTCCCAGCCACAGGCCCCCAAATACAAACAACGGCGCTTTTCCCTGGAAAACAAAACTCGCCTGACAACTTTTTGATGGCAGATTGCAGGAGCCACTTGGTACTATCAAACCAGCCCAACTTGGCACTGGTGCCACCATGGGTCTGGTCACCATCCTGCCTATCGTAGCTTTTCAGGAGCCAGCCGGTCACTCCCAGCCATAGGTCCCCAGTCACAAACCTCGGCCCGTTTCCCTGGCAAACAAAAGTAAGCTGCCCCGCTTCTGGATGGCAGATTGCAGGAGCCACTTGGTACTATCAAACCAGCCCAACTTGGCACTGGTGCCACCTCTGGTCTGGGAACCATGCTGCGTAACACAGATTCTACGGCGCCAGTCGGCCACTCCCAGCCACAAGCTCCCAAACACAAACAACGGCGCTATTCTCTGGCAAACAAAACTCCACTGCCCCTCTTCTGGATGGCAAATTGCAGGACGCACTTGGTACTATAAAAACAGCCCGACTTGGCACTGGTGCCACCTTGGGTCTGGGAACCATCCTGCGTATCGATCTTTTTAATGAGACAGCCGGCCACTCCCAGCCATATGCCCCCAAACACAACCCACGGCCCTTTTCTCTGGCAAACAAAACTCAACTGCACCGCTTCTGGATGGCAGATTGCAGGAGCCACTTGGTACTATCAAACCAGCCCGACTTGGCACTGGTGCCACCTTGGGTCTGGGAACCATCCTGCGTATGGTGGATTCTAAGGAGCCAGCCGGCCACTCCCAGCCACAGGCCCCCAACAAAAACCACGGCCCTTTTTTCTGGCAAACAAAACTTAGCTGCCTCACTTCTGGATGGCAGATTGCAGGAGCCACTTGCTGTAATCAAACCAGCCCGACTTGGCACTGGTGCCACCTTGGGTCTGGGAACCATCCTGCGTATCGTGGATTCTAAGGAGCCAGCCGGCCACTCCCAGCCACAGGCCCCCAAACAAAATCAACGGCGCTGTTCCCTGGAAAACAAAACACGCCTGCCAACTTTTTGATGGAGTTTGCAGGAGCCACTTGGTACTATCAAACCAGCCCGACTTGGCACTGGTGCCACCTTGGGTCTGGGAATCATCCTGCGTATCGTGGATTCTTAGGAGCCAGCCGGCCACTCCTAGCCACAGGCCCCCAGACAAAAACCTAGGCCTATTTCTCTGGCAAACAAAAGTAAGCTGCCCCGCTTCTGGATGGCAGATTGCAGGAGACACTTGGTACTATCAAACCAGCCCAACTTGGCACTGGTGCCACCTTGGATCTGGGAACCATGCTGTGTATCGTGGATATTCAGGGGCCAGCCGGCCACTCTCAGCCATATGTCCCCAAACAGAAACCTCGGCCCGTTTCTCTGGCAAACAAAACTCAACTGCCCCTCTTCTGGATGGCAAATTGCAGGATGAACTTGATACTAAAACCGCAGGCCGACTTGGTAGTGGTGACACCTTGGGCCTGGGAACCATCATGCGTATCGAGCATTTTAAGGAGCCAGCCGGCCACTCCCAGCAATATGCCCCCAAAAACAATCCACGGAATTTTTCTCTGGCAAACAAAAATCAGCTGCCCCGCTTCTGGATGGCAGATTGCAGGAGCCACTTTGCACCATCAAACCAGCCCGACTTGGCACTGGTGCCACCTTGCATCTGGGAACCATGCTGCCTAGCGTGGATTTTCAGGGGCCAGCGGGCCACTCTCAGCTATATGCCCCCAAACAAAACCCACGGCCCGTTTCCCTGGCAAACAAAAGTAAGCTGCCCCGCTTCTGGATGGCAGATTGCAGGACGCACTTGGTAGTATCAAACCAGCCCGACTTGGCACTGGTGCCACCTTGGGTCTGGGAACCATCCTGCGTATCGTGGATTCTAAGGAGCCAGCCGGCCACTCCCAGCCACAGGCCCCCAAATACAAACAACGGCGCTTTTCCCTGGAAAACAAAACTCGCCTGCCAACTTTTTGATGGCAGATTGCAGGAGCAACTTGGTACTATCAAACCAGCCCAACTTGGCACTGGTGCCACCATGGGTCTGGTAACCATCCTGCCTATTGTAGCTTTCCAGGAGCCAGCCGGTCACTCCCAGCCATAGGCCCCCAGTCACAAACCTCGGCCCGTTTCCCTGGCAAACAAAAGTAAGCTTCCCCGCTTCTGGATGGCAGATTGCAGGAGCCACTTGGTACTATCAAACCAGCCCAACTTGGCACTGGTGCCACCTTGGGTCTGGGAACCATCCTGCGTATTGTGGATTGTCAGGAGCCAGCTGGACACTCTCGGCCACAGACCCCAATCAAAAACAACGGCCCGTTTCACAGGCAAACAAAACTCAGCTGCCCCGCTTCTGGATGGGAGATTGCAGGAGGCACTTGACACTGTGAAACCAGCCCCACTTGGCACTGGTGCCACCTTGGGTCTGGGAACCATGCTGCGTATCATGGATTTTCAGGAGCCAGCCGGCCACTCCCAGCCATAGGCCCCCAAACAAAAACCACAGCCTTTTTCTCTGGCAAACAAAATTCAGCTGCCCCGCTTCTGGATGGCAGATTGCAGGAGCCACTTGGGACTATCACACCAGCACAACATGGCACTGGTGCCACCTTGGATCTGGGAATCATCCTTCCTATCGTGGATTTTCAGGGGCCAGCCGGTCACTCTCAGCCATAGGCCCCAAACACAAACCACGGCCCTTTTCTCTGGAAAACAAAACTCAACGGCCCCTCTTCTGGATGGCAGATTGCAGGAGCCACTGGGTACTATGAAACCAGCCCTACTTGGCACTGGTGCCACCTTGGGTCTGGGAACCATGCTGCGTATCATGGATTTTCAGGAGCCAGCCGTCCACTGCCAGCCACAGGCCCCGAAACACAAACAACAGCCTTTTTCTCTGGCAAACAAAATTCAGCTACCCTGCTTCTGGATGGCAGATTGCAGGAACCACTTGGTACTAACAAACCAGCCCGACTTGGCACTGGTGCCACCTTGGGTCTGGGAACCATCCTGCGTATCGTGGATTCTAAGGAGCCAGCTGGCCACTCCCAGCCACAGGCCCCAAAATACACACAACGGCGCTTTTCCCTGGAAAACAAAACTCGCCTGCCAACTTTTTGATGGCAGATTGCAGGAGCCACTTGGTACTATCAAACCAGCCCAACTTGCCACTGGTGCCACCATGGGTCTGGTCACCATCCTGCCTATCGTAGCTTTTCAGGAGCCAGCCGGTCACTCCCAGCCATAGGCCCCCAGAAAAAACCTCGGTCCGTTTCCCTGGAAAACAAAAGTAAGCTGCCCCGCTTCTGGATGGCAGATTGCAGGAGCCACTTGGTGCTATCAAACCAGCCCGACTTGGCACTGGTGCCACCTTGGGTCTGGGAACCATCCTGCGTATCGTGGATTCTAAGGAGCCAGCTGGCCACTCCCAGCCACAGGCCCCAAAACACACACAACGGCGCTTTTCCCTGGAAAACAAAACTCGCCTGCCAACTTTTTGATGGCAGATTGCAGGAGCCACTTGGTACTATCAAACCAGCCCAACTTGGCACTGGTGCCACCATGGGTCTGGTCACCATCCTGCCTATTGTAGCTTTTCAGGAGCCAGCCGGTCACTCCCTGCCATAGGCCCCGAGACACAAAGCTCGGCCCGTTTCCCTGGCAAACAAAAGTAAGCTGCCCCGCTTCTGGATGGCAGATTGCAGGAGCCACTTGGTACTATCAAACCAGCCCGACTTGGCACTGGTACCACCTTGGGTCTGGGAACCATCCTGCCTATCGTGGATTTTAAGGAGCCAGCCGGCTACTCCCAGCCACAGGCCCCCAACAAAAACCACGGCCCTTTTTTCCGGCAAACAAAACTTAGCTGCCTCACTTATGGATGGCAGATTTCAGGAGCCACTTGGTGTAATCAAACCAGCCCGACTTGGCACTGGTGCCACCTTGGGTCTGGGAACCATCCTGCGTATCGTGGATTCTAAGGAGCCAGCCGGCCACTCCCAGCCACAGGCCCCCAAACAAAATCAACGGCGCTGTTCCCTGGAAAACAAAACACGCCTGCCAACTTTTTGATGGAGTTTGCAGGAGCCACTTGGTACTATCAAACCAGCCCAACTTGGCACTGGTGCCACCATGGGTCTGGTAAACATCCTGCGTATCGTGGATTCTTAGGAGCCAGCAGGCCACTCCTAGCCACAGGCCCCCAAACAAAAACCTAGGCCTATTTCTCTGGCAAACAAAAGTAAGCTGCCCCGCTTCTGGATGGCAGATTGCAGGAGACACTTGGGACTATCAAACCAGCCCAACTTGGCACTGGTGCCACCTTGGATCTGGGAACCATGTTGTGTATCGTGGATTTTCAGGGGCCAGCCGGCCACTCTCAGCCATATGTCCCCAAACAGAAACCTCGGCCCATTTCTCTGGCAAACAAAACTCAACTGCCCCTCTTCTGGATGGCAAATTGCAGGATGAACTTGATACTAAAACCGCAGGCCGACTTGGTAGTGGTGACACCTTGGGCCTGGGAACCATCATGCGTATCGAGCATTTTAAGGAGCCAGCCGGCCACTCCCAGCAATATGCCCCCAAAAACAATCCACGGAATTTTTCTCTGGCAAACAAAAATCAGCTGCCCCGCTTCTGGATGGCAGATTGCAGGAGCCACTTTGCACCATCAAACCAGCCCGACTTGGCACTGGTGCCACCTTGCATCTGGGAAACATGCTGCCTAGCGTGGATTTTCAGGGGCCAGCGGGCCACTCTCAGCTATATGCCCCCAAACAAAACCCACGGCCCGTTTCCCTGGCAAACAAAAGTAAGCTGCCCTGCTTCTGGATGGCAGATTGCAGGACGCACTTGGTAGTATCAAACCAGCCCGACTTGGCACTGGTGCCACCTTGGGTCTGGGAACCATCCTGCGTATCGTGGATTCTAAGGAGCCAGCCGGCCACTCCCAGACACAGGCCCCCAAACACAAACAACGGCGCTTTTCCCTGGAAAACAAAACTCGCCTGCCAACTTTTTGATGGCAGATTGCAGGAGCAACTTGGTACTATCAAACCAGCCCAACTTGGCACTGGTGCCACCATGGGTCTGGTCACCATCCTGCCTATTGTAGCTTTCCAGGAGCCAGCCGGTCACTCCCAGCCATAGGCCCCCAAACACAAACCTCGGCCCGTTTCCCTGGCAAACAAAAGTAAGCTGCCCCGCTTCTGGATGGCAGATTGCAGGAGCCACTTGGTACTATCAAACCAGCCCAACTTGGAACTGGTGCCACCTTGGGTCTGGGAACCATGCTGCGTATCGCAGATTCTAAGGCGCCAGTCGGCCACTCCCAGCCACAAGCCCCCAAACACAAACAACGGCGCTTTTCTCTGGCAAACAAAACTCAACTGCCCCTCTTCTGGATGGCAAATTGCAGGACGCACTTGGTACTATAAAAACAGCCCGACTTGGCACTGGTGCCACCTTGGGTCTGGGAACCATCCTGCGTATCGATCTTTTTAATGAGACAGCCGGCCACTCCCAGCCATATGCCCCCAAACACAACCCACGGCCCTTTCCTCTGGCAAACAAAACTCAGCTGCACCGCTTCTGGATGGCAGATTGCAGGAGCCACTTGGTACTATCAAACCAGCAAGACTTGGCACTGGTGCCACCTTGGGTCTGGGAACCATCCTGCGTATTGTGGATTGTCAGGAGCCAGCTGAACATTCTCGGCCACAGACCCCAATCAAAAACAACGGCCCGTTTCACAGGCAAACAAAACTCAGCTGCCCCGCTTCTGGATGGGAGATTGCAGGAGGCACTTGACACTGTGAAACCAGCCCCACTTGGCACTGGTGCCACCTTGGGTCTGGGAACCATCCTGCGTATGGTGGATTCTAAGGAGCCAGCCGGCCACTCCCAGCCATAGGCCCCCAAACAAAAACCACAGCCTTTTTCTCTGGCAAACAAAATTCAGCTGCCCCACTTCTGGATGGCAGATTGCAGGAGCCACTTGGGACTATCACACCAGCACAACATGGCACTGCTGCCACCTTGGATCTGGGAACCATCCTTCCTATCGTGGATTTTCAGGGGCCAGCCGGTCACTCTCAGCCATAGGCCCCAAACACAAACCACGGCCCTTTTCTCTGGAAAACAAAACTCAACTGCCCCTCTTCTGGATGGCAGATTGCAGGAGCCACTGGGTACTATGAAACTAGCCCTACTTGGCACTGGTGCCACCTTGGGTCTGGGAACCATGCTGCGTATCATGGATTTTCAGGAGCCAGCCGTCCACTGCCAGCCACAGGCCCCGAAACACAAACAACAGCCTTTTTCTCTGGCAAAAAAAATTCAGCTGCCCCGCTTCTGGATGGCAGATTGCAGGAACCACTTGGTACTAACAAACCAGCCCGACTTGGCACTGGTGCCACCTTGGGTCTGGGAACCATCCTGCGTATCGTGGATTCTAAGGAGCCAGCTGGCCACTCCCAGCCACAGGCCTCCAAACAAAATCAACGGCGCTTTTCCCTGGAAAACAAAACTCGCCTGACAACTTTTAGATGGCAGATTGCAGGAGCCAGTTGGTACCATCAAACCAGCCCAACTTGGCACTGGTGCCACCTTGGGTCTGGGAACCATCCTGCCTATTGTTGCTTTTCAGGAGCCAGCCGGTCACTTCTAGCCCTAGGCCCCCAGTCATAAACCTCGGCCCGTTTCCCTGGCACACAAATGTAAGCTACCCCGCTTCAGGATGGCAGATTGCAGGAGCCACTTTTCACCATCAAACCAGCCCGACGTGGCACTGGTGCCACCTTGGGTCTGGGAACCATCCTGCGTATCGTGTGTTCTAAGGAGCCAGCCGGCCACTCCCAGCCACAGTCCCCCAAACACAAACAACGGCGCTTTTCCCTGGAAAACAAAACTGGCCTGCCAACTTTTTGATGGCAGATTGCAGGAGCCACTTGGTACTATCAAACCAGCCCAACTTGGCACTGGTGCCACCATGGGTCTGGTCACCATCCTGCCTATCGTAGCTTTTCAGGAGCCAGCCGGTCACTCCCAGCCATAGGCCCCCAGACACAAACCTCGGCCCGTTTCCCTGGCAAACAAAAGTAAGCTGCCCCGCTTCTGCATGGCAGATTGCAGGTGCTATTTAGTACTATCAAACCAGCCCGACTTGGCACTGGTGCCACCATGGGTCTGGTCACCATCCTGCCTATCGTAGCTTTTCAGGAGCCAGCCGGTCACTCCCTGCCATAGGCCCCGAGACACAAAGCTCGGCCCGTTTCCCTGGCAAACAAAAGTAAGCTGCCCCGCTTCTGGATGGCAGATTGCAGGAGCCACTTGGTACTATCAAACCAGCCCGACTTGGCACTGGTACCACCTTGGGTCTGGGAACCATCCTGCCTATCGTGGATTTTAAGGAGCCAGCCGGCTACTCCCAGCCACAGGCCCCCAACAAAAACCACGGCCCTTTTTTCTGGCAAACAAAACTTAGCTGCCTCACTTATGGATGGCAGATTGCAGGAGCCACTTGGTGTAATCAAACCAGCCCGACTTGGCACTGGTGTCACCTTGGGTCTGGGAACCATCCTGCGTATCGTGGATTCTAAGGAGCCAGCCGGCCACTCCCAGCCACAGGCCCCCAAACAAAATCAACGGCGCTGTTCCCTGGAAAACAAAACACGCCTGCCACCTTTTTGATGGAGTTTGCAGGAGCCACTTGGTACTATCAAACCAGCCCAACTTGGCACTGGTGCCACCATGGGTCTGGTAAACATCCTGCGTATCGTGGATTCTTAGGAGCCAGCAGGCCACTCCTAGCCACAGGCCCCCAAACAAAAACCTAGGCCTATTTCTCTGGCAAACAAAAGTAAGCTGCCCCGCTTCTGGATGGCAGATTGCAGGAGACACTTGGGACTATCAAACCAGCCCAACTTGGCACTGGTGCCACCTTGGATCTGGGAACCATGTTGTGTATCGTAGATTTTCAGGGGCCAGCCGGCCACTCTCAGACATATGTCCCCAAACAGAAACCTCGGCCCGTTTCTCTGGCAAACAAAACTCAACTGCCCCTCTTCTGGATGGCAAATTGCAGGATGAACTTGATACTAAAACCGCAGGCCGACTTGGTAGTGGTGACACCTTGGGCCTGGGAACCATCATGCGTATCGAGCATTTTAAGGAGCCAGCCGGCCACTCCCAGCAATATGCCCCCAAAAACAATCCACGGAATTTTTCTCTGGCAAACAAAAATCAGCTGCCCCGCTTCTGGATGGCAGATTGCAGGAGCCACTTTGCACCATCAAACCAGCCCGACTTGGCACTGGTGCCACCTTGCATCTGGGAACCATGCTGCCTAGCGTGGATTTTCAGGGGCCAGCGGGCCACTCTCAGCTATATGGCCCCAAACAAAACCCACGGCCCGTTTCCCTGGCAAACAAAAGTAAGCTGCCCTGCTTCTGGATGGCAGATTGCAGGACGCACTTGGTAGTATCAAACCAGCCCGACTTGGCACTGGTGCCACCTTGGGTCTGGGAACCATCCTGCGTATCGTGGATTCTAAGGAGCCAGCCGCCCACTCCCAGACACAGGCCCCCAAACACAAACAACGGCGCTTTTCCCTGGAAAACAAAACTCGCCTGCCAACTTTTTGATGGCAGATTGCAGGAGCAACTTGGTACTATCAAACCAGCCCAACTTGGCACTGGTGCCACCATGGGTCTGGTCACCATCCTGCCTATTGTAGCTTTCCAGGAGCCAGCCGGTCACTCCCAGCCATAGGCCCCCAGTCACAAACCTCGGCCCGTTTCCCTGGCAAACAAAAGTAAGCTGCCCCGCTTCTGGATGGCAGATTGCAGGAGCCACTTGGTACTATCAAACCAGCCCAACATGGAACTGGTGCCACCTTGGGTCTGGGAACCATGCTGCGTATCGCAGATTCTAAGGCGCCAGTCGGCCACTCCCAGCCACAAGCCCCCAAACACAAACAACGGCGCTTTTCTCTGGCAAACAAAACTCAACTGCCCCTCTTCTGGATGGCAAATTGCAGGACGCACTTGGTACTATAAAAACAGCCCGACTTGGCACTGGTGCCACCTTGGGTCTGGGAACCATCTTGCGTATCGATCTTTTTAATGAGACAGCCGGCCACTCCCAGCCATATGCCCCCAAACACAACCCACGGCCCTTTCCTCTGGCAAACAAAACTCAGCTGCACCGCTTCTGGATGGCAGATTGCAGGAGCCACTTGGTACTATCAAACCAGCAAGACTTGGCACTGGTGCCACCTTGGGTCTGGGAACCATCCTGCGTATTGTGGATTGTCAGGAGCCAGCTGAACATTCTCGGCCACAGACCCCAATCAAAAACAACGGCCCGTTTCACAGGCAAACAAAACTCAGCTGCCCCGCTTCTGGATGGGAGATTGCAGGAGGCACTTGACACTGTGAAACCAGCCCCACTTGGCACTGGTGCCACCTTGGGTCTGGGAACCATGCTGCGTATCATGGATTTTCAGGAGCCAGCCGGCCACTCCCAGCCATAGGCCCCCAAACAAAAACCACAGCCTTTTTCTCTGGCAAACAAAATTCAGCTGCCCCACTTCTGGATGGCAGATTGCAGGAGCCACTTGGGACTATCACACCGGCACAACATGGCACTGGTGCCACCTTGGATCTGGGAACCATCCTTCCTATCGTGGATTTTCAGGGGCCAGCCGGTCACTCTCAGCCATAGGCCCCAAACACAAACCACGGCCCTTTTCTCTGGAAAACAAAACTCAACTGCCCCTCTTCTGGATGGCAGATTGCAGGAGCCACTGGGTACTATGAAACTAGCCCTACTTGGCACTGGTGCCACCTTGGGTCTGGGAACCATGCTGCGTATCATGGATTTTCAGGAGCCAGCCGTCCACTGCCAGCCACAGGCCCCGAAACACAAACAACAGCCTTTTTCTCTGGCAAAAAAAATTCAGCTGCCCCGCTTCTGGATGGCAGATTGCAGGAACCATTTGGTACTAACAAACCAGCCCGACTTGGCACTGGTGCCACCTTGAGTCTGGGAACCATCCTGCGTATCGTGGATTCTAAGGAGCCAGCTGGCCACTCCCAGCCACAGGCCTCCAAACAAAATCAACGGCGCTTTTCCCTGGAAAACAAAACTCGCCTGACAACTTTTAGATGGCAGATTGCAGGAGCCAGTTGGTACCATCAAACCAGCCCAACTTGGCACTGGTGCCACCTTGGGTCTGGGAACCATCCTGCCTATTGTTGCTTTTCAGGAGCCAGCCGGTCACTTCTAGCCCTAGGCCCCCACTCATAAACCTCGGCCCGTTTCCCTGGCACACAAATGTAAGCTACCCCGCTTCAGGATGGCAGATTGCAGGAGCCACTTTTCACCATCAAACCAGCCCGACGTGGCACTGGTGCCACCTTGGGTCTGGGAACCATCCTGCGTATCATGGATTCTAAGGAGTCAGCCGGCCACTCCCAGCCAGAGGCCCCCAAACACAAACAACGGCGGTTTTCCCTGGATAACAAACTCGCCTGCCAACTTTTTGATGGCAGATTGCAGGAGCCACTTGGTACTATCAAACCAGCCCAACTTGGCACTGGTGCCACCATGGGTCTGGTCACCATCCTGCCTATCGTAGCTTTTCAGGAGCCAGCCGGTCACTCCCAGCCATAGGCCCTGAGACAGAAACATCGGCCCGTTTCCCTGGCAAACAAAAGTAAGCTGCCTCGCTTCTGGATGGTAGATTGCAGGACGCACTTGGTACTATCAAACCAGCCCAACTTGGCACTGGTGCCACCTCTGGTCTGGGAACCATCCTGCGTATCGTGGATTCTAAGGAGCCATCCGTCCACTCCCAGCCACAGGCCCCCAAACACAAACAACGGCGCTTTTCCCTGGAAAACAAAACTCGCCTGACAACTTTTTGATGGCAGATTGCAGGAGCCACTTGGTACTATCAAACCAGCCCAACTTGGCACTGGTGCCACCATGGGTCTGGTCACCATCCTGCCTATCGTAGCTTTTCAGGAGCCAGGCGGTCACTCCCAGCCATAGGCCCCCAGACACAAACCTCGGCCCATTTCCCTGGCAAACAAAAGTAAGCTGCCCCGCTTCTGCATGGCAGATTGCAGGTGCTATTTAGTACTATCAAACCAGCCCGACTTGGCACTGGTGCCACCTCTGGTCTGGGAACCATCCTGCCTATCGTGGATTTTCAGGGGCCAGACGGCCACTATCAGCCATATGCCCCCAAAAACAAACCACGGCCCTTTTCTCTGGTAAACAAAACTCAACTGCCCCTCTTCTGGATGGCAAATTTTAGGACGCACTTTGTACTACGAAAACCGCCCGACTTGGCACTGGTGCCACCTTGGGTCAGGGAACCATCCTGCCTATCGTAGCTTTTCAGGAGCCAGCCGGTCACTCCCAGCCATAGGTCCCCAGACAAATACCTCGGCCCGTTTCCCTGGCAAACAAAAGTAAGCTGCCCCGCTTCTGGATGGCAGATTGCAGGAGCCACTTGGTACTATCAAACCAGCCCAACTTGACACTGGTGCCACCTTGGCTCTGGGAACCATGCTGCGTAACCCGGATTCTAAGACGACAGGCAGCCACTGCCAGCCACAGGCCTCCAAACAAATTCAACGGCGCTTTTCCCTGGAAAACAAAACTCGCCTGACAACTTTTAGATGGCAGATTGCAGGAGCCAGTTGGTACCATCAAACCAGCCCAACTTGGCACTGGTGCCACCTTGGGTCTGGGAACCATCCTGCCTATTGTTGCTTTTCAGGAGCCAGCCGGTCACTTCTAGCCCTAGGCCCCCAGTCATAAACCTCGGCCCGTTTCCCTGGCACACAAATGTAAGCTACCCCGCTTCAGGATGGCAGATTGCAGGAGCCACTTTTCACCATCAAACCAGCCCTACGTGGCACTGGTGCCACCTTGGGTCTGGGAACCATCCTGCGTATCGTGTGTTCTAAGGAGCCAGCCGGCCACTCCCAGCCACAGTCCCCCAAACACAAACAACGGTGCTTTTCCCTGGAAAACAAAACTGGCCTGCCAACTTTTTGATGGCAGATTGCAGGAGCCACTTGGTACTATCAAACCAGCCCAACTTGGCACTGGTGCCACCATGGGTCTGGTCACCATCCTGCCTATCGTAGCTTTTTAAGGAGCCAGCAGGCCACGCCCAGCCATATAGCCCCAAAAACAAACCACGGACCATTTCTCTTGGAAACAAAAATCCGCTGCCCCGCGTCAGGATGGCAGATAGCAGGAGCCACTTTGCACCATCAAACCACCCCGACTTGGCACTGGTGCCATCTTGGATCTGGGAACCATCCTGCCTATCGTAGCTTTTCACGAGCCAGCCGGTTACTCCCAACCATAGGCCCCCAGACAGAAAGCTCTGCCCGTTTCCCTGGCAAACAAAAGTAAGCTAATCCGCTTCTGGATGGCAGATTGCAGGAGCCACTTGGTACTATCAAACCAGCCCAACTTGGCACTGGTGCCACCATGGGTCTGGTCACCATCCTGCCTATCGTAGCTTTTCAGGAGCCAGGCGGTCACTCCCAGCCATAGGCCCCCAGAGAAATACCTCGGCCCGTTTCCCTGGCAAACAAAAGTAAGCTGCCCCGCTTCTGGATGGCAGATTGCAGGAGCCACATGGTACTATCAAACCAGCCCAACATGGCACTGGTGCCACCTTGGCTCTGGGAACCATCCTGCCTATCGTGGATTTTCAGGCGCCAGCCGGCCACTCTCAGCCATATGCCCCAAAACACAAACCACGGCCCTTTTCTCTGGTAAACAAAACTCAACTGCCCCTCTTCTGGATGGCAAATTGCAGGACGCACTTGGTACTACGAAAACAGCCCGACTTGGCAGTGATGCCACCTTGGGTCAGGGAACCATCCTGCGTATCGATGTTTTTAAGGAGTCAGCCGGCAACGTCCAGCCATATACCCCCAAAAAAAACCCACGGAACTTTTCTCCAGCAAGCAAAAATCCGCTGCCCCGTGTCTGGATGGCAGATTGCAGGAGCTATTTAGTATTATCAAACCAGCCCGACTTGGCACTGGTGCCACCATGGGTCTGGTCACCATCCTGCCTATCGTAGCTTTTCAGGAGCCAGCCGGTCACTCTCAGCCATAGGCCCCAAACACAAACCACGGCCCTTTTCTCTGGAAAACAAAACTCAACTGCCCCTCTTCTGGATGGCAGATTGCAGGAGCCACTGGGTACTATGAAACCAGCCCTACTTGGCACTGGTGCCACCTTGGGTCTGGGAACCATGCTGCGTATCATGGATTTTCAGGAGCCAGCCGTCCACTGCCAGCCACAGGCCCCGAAACACAAACAACAGCCTTTTTCTCTGGCAAACAAAATTCAGCTGCCCCGCTTCTGGATGGCAGATTGCAGGAGCCACTTTTCACCATCAAACCAGCCCAACTTGGCACTGGTGCCACCATGGGTCTGGTCACCATCCTGCCTATCGTAGCTTTTCAGGAGCCAGCCGGTCACTCCCAGCCATAGGGCCCCAGACACAAAGCTCGGCCTGTTTCCCTGGCACACAAAAGTAAGCTACCGCACTTCTGGATGGCAGATTGCAGGAGCCACTTTGCACCATCAAACCAGCCCAACTTGGCACTGGTGCCACCTTGGCTCTGGGAACCATGCTGCGTAACCCGGATTCTAAGACGACAGGCAGCCACTGCCAGCCACAGGCCTCCAAACAAAATCAACGGCGCTTTTCCCTGGAAAACAAAACTCGCCTGACAACTTTTAGATGGCAGATTGCAGGAGCCAGTTGGTACCATCAAACCAGCCCAACTTGGCACTGGTGCCACCTTGGGTCTGGGAACCATCCTGCCTATTGTTGCTTTTCAGGAGCCAGCCGGTCACTCCTAGCCCTAGGCCCCCAGTCATAAACCTCGGCCCGTTTCCCTGGCACACAAAAGTAAGCTACCCCGCTTCAGGATGGCAGATTGCAGGAGCCACTTTTCACCATCAAACCAGCCCGACGTGGCACTGGTGCCACCTTGGGTCTGGGAACCATCCTGCGTATCGTGTGTTCTAAGGAGCCAGCCGGCCACTCCCACCAACAGTCCCCCAAACACAAACAACGGCGCTTTTCCCTGGAAAACAAAACTCGCCTGCCAACTTTTTGATGGCAGATTGCAGGAGCCACTTGGTACTATCAAACCAGCCCAACTTGGCACTGGTGCCACCATGGGTCTGGTAACCATCCTGCCTATCGTAGCTTTTCAGGAGCCAGGCGGTCACTCCCAGCCATAGGCCCCCAGACACAAACCTCGGCCCGTTTCCCTGGCAAACAAAAGTAAGCTGCCCCGCTTCTGCATGGCAGATTGCAGGTGCTATTTAGTACTATCAAACCAGCCCAACGTGGCACTGGTGCCACCTCTGGTCTGGGAACCATCCTGCCTATCGTGGATTTTCAGGCGCCAGACGGCCACTATCAGCCATATGCCCCCAAAAACAAACCACGGCCCTTTTCTCTGGTAAACAAAACTCAACTGCCCCTCTTCTGGATGGCAAATTTTAGGACGCACTTTGTACTACGAAAACCGCCCGACTTGGCACTGGTGCCACCTTGGGTCAGGGAACCATCCTGCCTATCGTAGCTTTTTAAGGAGCCAGCAGGCCACGCCCAGCCATATAGCCCCAAAAACAAACCACGGACCATTTCTCTTGGAAACAAAAATCCGCTGCCCCGCGTCAGGATGGCAGATTGCAGGAGCCACGTTGCACCATCAAACCACCCCGACTTGGCACTGGTGCCATCTTGGATCTGGGAACCATCCTGCCTATCGTAGCTTTTCAGGAGCCAGCCGGTTACTCCCAACCATAGGCCCCCAGACAGAAAGCTCTGCCCGTTTCCCTGGCAAACAAAAGTAAGCTACCCCGCTTCTGGATGGCAGATTGCAGGAGCCACTTGGTACTATCAAACCAGCCCAACTTGACACTGGTGCCACTTTGGGTCTGGGAACCATGCTGCGTAACGTAGATTCTAAGGCGCCAGGCGGCCACTCCCAGCCACAGGCCCCCAAATACAAACAACGGCGCTTTTCCCTGGAAAACAAAACTCGCCTGCCAGCTTTTTGATGGCAGATTGCAGGAGCCACTTGGTACTATCCAATCATCCCAACTTGGCACTGGTGCCACTATGGGTCTGGGAACCATCCTGCCAAATGTACCATTTCAGGAGCCAGCCGGTCACTCCCAGCCATAGGCCCCCATCACAAACCTCGGACCGTTTCCCTGGCAAACAAAATTAAGCTGCCCCGATTCTGGATGGCAGATTGCAGGAGCCACTTGGTAGTGTCAAAACAGCCCGACTTGGCACTGGTGCCACCTTGGGTCTGGGAAACATCCTGCGTATCGTGGATTCTAAGCAGCCACCCGGCCACTCCGTGCCACAGGCGCCCAAACACAAACAACGGCGCTTTTCCCTGGAAAACAAAACTCGCCTGCCAACATTTTGATGGCAGATTGCAGGAGCCACTTGGTACTATCAAACCAGCCCAACTTGGCACTGGTGCCACCATGGGTCTGGTCACCATCCTGCCTATCGTAGCTTTTCAGGAGCCAGCCGGTCACTCCCAGCCATAGACCCCCAGACACAAACCTCGGCCCGTTTCCCTGGAAAACAAAAGTAAGCACCCCTCTTCTGGATGGGAGATTGCAGGAGCCACTGGGTACTATGAAACCAGCCCTACTTGGCACTGGTGCCACCTTGGGTCTGGGAACCATGCTGCGTATCATGGATTTTCAGGAGCCAGCCGTCCACTGCCAGCCACAGGCCCCGAAACACAAACAACAGCCTTTTTCTCTGGCAAAAAAAATTCAGCTGCCCCGCTTCTGGATGGCAGATTGCAGGAGCCACTTTTCACCATCAAACCAGCCCAACTTGGCACTGGTGCCACCATGGGTCTGGTCACCATCCTGCCTATCGTAGCTTTTCAGGAGCCAGCCGGTCACTCCCAGCCATAGGGCCCCAGACACAAAGCTCGGCCTGTTTCCCTGGCACACAAAAGTAAGCTACCGCACTTCTGGATGGCAGATTGCAGGAGCCACTTTGCACCATCAAACCAGCCCAACTTGGCACTGGTGCCACCTTGGCTCTGGGAACCATGCTGCGTAACCCGGATTCTAAGACGACAGGCAGCCACTGCCAGCCACAGGCCTCCAAACAAAATCAACGGCGCTTTTCCCTGGAAAACAAAACTCGCCTGACAACTTTTAGATGGCAGATTGCAGGAGCCAGTTGGTACCATCAAACCAGCCCAACTTGGCACTGGTGCCACCTTGGGTCTGGGAACCATCCTGCCTATTGTTGCTTTTCAGGAGCCAGCCGGTCACTCCTAGCCCTAGGCCCCCAGTCATAAACCTCGGCCCGTTTCCCTGGCACACAAAAGTAAGCTACCCCGCTTCAGGATGGCAGATTGCAGGAGCCACTTTTCACCATCAAACCAGCCCGACGTGGCACTGGTGCCACCTTGGGTCTGGGAACCATCCTGCGTATCGTGTGTTCTAAGGAGCCAGCCGGCCACTCCCACCAACAGTCCCCCAAACACAAACAACGGCGCTTTTCCCTGGAAAACAAAACTCGCCTGACAACTTTTTGATGGCAGATTGCAGGAGCCACTTGGTACTATCAAACCAGCCCAACTTGGCACTGGTGCCACCATGGGTCTGGTCACCATCCTGCCTATCGTAGCTTTTCAGGAGCCAGGCGGTCACTCCCAGCCATAGGCCCCCAGACACAAACCTCGGCCCGTTTCCCTGGCAAACAAAAGTAAGCTGCCCCGCTTCTGCATGGCAGATTGCAGGTGCTATTTAGTACTATCAAACCAGCCCGACTTGGCACTGGTGCCACCTCTGGTCGGGGAACCATCCTGCCTATCGTGGATTTTCAGGGGCCAGACGGCCACTATCAGCCATATGCCCCCAAAAACAAACCACGGCCCTTTTCTCTGGTAAACAAAACTCAACTGCCCCTCTTCTGGATGGCAAATTTTAGGACGCACTTTGTACTACGAAAACCGCCCGACTTGGCACTGGTGCCACCTTGGGTCAGGGAACCATCCTGCCTATCGTAGCTTTTCAGGAGCCAGCCGGTCACTCCCAGCCATAGGTCCCCAGACAAATACCTCGGCCCGTTTCCCTGGCAAACAAAAGTAAGCTGCCCCGCTTCTGGATGGCAGATTGCAGGAGCCACTTGGTACTATCAAACCAGCCCAACTTGACACTGGTGCCACCTTGGCTCTGGGAACCATGCTGCGTAACCCGGATTCTAAGACGACAGGCAGCCACTGCCAGCCACAGGCCTCCAAACAAATTCAACGGCGCTTTTCCCTGGAAAACAAAACTCGCCTGACAACTTTTAGATGGCAGATTGCAGGAGCCAGTTGGTACCATCAAACCAGCCCAACTTGGCACTGGTGCCACCTTGGGTCTGGGAACCATCCTGCCTATTGTTGCTTTTCAGGAGCCAGCCGGTCACTTCTAGCCCTAGGCCCCCAGTCATAAACCTCGGCCCGTTTCCCTGGCACACAAATGTAAGCTACCCCGCTTCAGGATGGCAGATTGCAGGAGCCACTTTTCACCATCAAACCAGCCCTACGTGGCACTGGTGCCACCTTGGGTCTGGGAACCATCCTGCGTATCGTGTGTTCTAAGGAGCCAGCCGGCCACTCCCAGCCACAGTCCCCCAAACACAAACAACGGCGCTTTTCCCTGGAAAACAAAACTCGCCTGACAACTTTTTGATGGCAGATTGCAGGAGCCACTTGGTACTATCAAACCAGCCCAACTTGGCACTGGTGCCACCATGGGTCTGGTCACCATCCTGCCTATCGTAGCTTTTCAGGAGCCAGGCGGTCACTCCCAGCCATAGGCCCCCAGACACAAACCTCGGCCCATTTCCCTGGCAAACAAAAGTAAGCTGCCCCGCTTCTGCATGGCAGATTGCAGGTGCTATTTAGTACTATCAAACCAGCCCGACTTGGCACTGGTGCCACCTCTGGTCTGGGAACCATCCTGCCTATCGTGGATTTTCAGGGGCCAGACGGCCACTATCAGCCATATGCCCCCAAAAACAAACCACGGCCCTTTTCTCTGGTAAACAAAACTCAACTGCCCCTCTTCTGGATGGCAAATTTTAGGACGCACTTTGTACTACGAAAACCGCCCGACTTGGCACTGGTGCCACCTTGGGTCAGGGAACCATCCTGCCTATCGTAGCTTTTCAGGAGCCAGCCGGTCACTCCCAGCCATAGGTCCCCAGACAAATACCTCGGCCCGTTTCCCTGGCAAACAAAAGTAAGCTGCCCCGCTTCTGGATGGCAGATTGCAGGAGCCACTTGGTACTATCAAACCAGCCAAACTTGACACTGGTGCCACCTTGGCTCTGGGAACCATGCTGCGTAACCCGGATTCTAAGACGACAGGCAGCCACTGCCAGCCACAGGCCTCCAAACAAATTCAACGGCGCTTTTCCCTGGAAAACAAAACTCGCCTGACAACTTTTAGATGGCAGATTGCAGGAGCCAGTTGGTACCATCAAACCAGCCCAACTTGGCACTGGTGCCACCTTGGGTCTGGGAACCATCCTGCCTATTGTTGCTTTTCAGGAGCCAGCCGGTCACTTCTAGCCCTAGGCCCCCAGTCATAAACCTCGGCCCGTTTCCCTGGCACACAAATGTAAGCTACCCCGCTTCAGGATGGCAGATTGCAGGAGCCACTTTTCACCATCAAACCAGCCCTACGTGGCACTGGTGCCACCTTGGGTCTGGGAACCATCCTGCGTATCGTGTGTTCTAAGGAGCCAGCCGGCCACTCCCAGCCACAGTCCCCCAAACACAAACAACGGTGCTTTTCCCTGGAAAACAAAACTGGCCTGCCAACTTTTTGATGGCAGATTGCAGGAGCCACTTGGTACTATCAAACCAGCCCAACTTGGCACTGGTGCCACCATGGGTCTGGTCACCATCCTGCCTATCGTAGCTTTTTAAGGAGCCAGCAGGCCACGCCCAGCCATATAGCCCCAAAAACAAACCACGGACCATTTCTCTTGGAAACAAAAATCCGCTGCCCCGCGTCAGGATGGCAGATAGCAGGAGCCACTTTGCACCATCAAACCACCCCGACTTGGCACTGGTGCCATCTTGGATCTGGGAACCATCCTGCCTATCGTAGCTTTTCACGAGCCAGCCGGTTACTCCCAACCATAGGCCCCCAGACAGAAAGCTCTGCCCGTTTCCCTGGCAAACAAAAGTAAGCTAATCCGCTTCTGGATGGCAGATTGCAGGAGCCACTTGGTACTATCAAACCAGCCCAACTTGGCACTGGTGCCACCATGGGTCTGGTCACCATCCTGCCTATCGTAGCTTTTCAGGAGCCAGGCGGTCACTCCCAGCCATAGGCCCCCAGACAAATACCTCGGCCCGTTTCCCTGGCAAACAAAAGTAAGCTGCCCCGCTTCTGGATGGCAGATTGCAGGAGCCACATGGTACTATCAAACCAGGCCAACATGGCACTGGTGCCACCTTGGCTCTGGGAACCATCCTGCCTATCGTGGATTTTCAGGCGCCAGCCGGCCACTCTCAGCCATATGCCCCAAAACACAAACCACGGCCCTTTTCTCTGGTAAACAAAACTCAACTGCCCCTCTTCTGGATGGCAAATTGCAGGACGCACTTGGTACTACGAAAACAGCCCGACTTGGCAGTGATGCCACCTTGGGTCAGGGAACCATCCTGCGTATCGATGTTTTTAAGGAGTCAGCCGGCAACGTCCAGCCATATACCCCCAAAAAAAACCCACGGAACTTTTCTCCAGCAAGCAAAAATCCGCTGCCCCGCGTCTGCATGGCAGATTGCAGGAGCTATTTAGTATTATCAAACCAGCCCGACTTGGCACTGGTGCCACCATGGGTCTGGTCACCATCCTGCCTATCGTAGCTTTTCAGGAGCCAGCCGGTCACTCTCAGCCATAGGCCCCAAACACAAACCACGGCCCTTTTCTCTGGAAAACAAAACTCAACTGCCCCTCTTCTGGATGGCAGATTGCAGGAGCCACTGGGTACTATGAAACCAGCCCTACTTGGCACTGGTGCCACCTTGGGTCTGGGAACCATGCTGCGTATCATGGATTTTCAGGAGCCAGCCGTCCACTGCCAGCCACAGGCCCCGAAACACAAACAACAGCCTTTTTCTCTGGCAAACAAAATTCAGCTGCCCCGCTTCTGGATGGCAGATTGCAGGAGCCACTTTTCACCATCAAACCAGCCCAACTTGGCACTGGTGCCACCATGGGTCTGGTCACCATCCTGCCTATCGTAGCTTTTCAGGAGCCAGCCGGTCACTCCCAGCCATAGGGCCCCAGACACAAAGCTCGGCCTGTTTCCCTGGCACACAAAAGTAAGCTACCGCACTTCTGGATGGCAGATTGCAGGAGCCACTTTGCACCATCAAACCAGCCCAACTTGGCACTGGTGCCACCTTGGCTCTGGGAACCATGCTGCGTAACCCGGATTCTAAGACGACAGGCAGCCACTGCCAGCCACAGGCCTCCAAACAAAATCAACGGCGCTTTTCCCTGGAAAACAAAACTCGCCTGACAACTTTTAGATGGCAGATTGCAGGAGCCAGTTGGTACCATCAAACCAGCCCAACTTGGCACTGGTGCCACCTTGGGTCTGGGAACCATCCTGCCTATTGTTGCTTTTCAGGAGCCAGCCGGTCACTCCTAGCCCTAGGCCCCCAGTCATAAACCTCGGCCCGTTTCCCTGGCACACAAAAGTAAGCTACCCCGCTTCAGGATGGCAGATTGCAGGAGCCACTTTTCACCATCAAACCAGCCCGACGTGGCACTGGTGCCACCTTGGGTCTGGGAACCATCCTGCGTATCGTGTGTTCTAAGGAGCCAGCCGGCCACTCCCACCAACAGTCCCCCAAACACAAACAACGGCGCTTTTCCCTGGAAAACAAAACTCGCCTGCCAACTTTTTGATGGCAGATTGCAGGAGCCACTTGGTACTATCAAACCAGCCCAACTTGGCACTGGTGCCACCATGGGTCTGGTAACCATCCTGCCTATCGTAGCTTTTCAGGAGCCAGGCGGTCACTCCCAGCCATAGGCCCCCAGACACAAACCTCGGCCCGTTTCCCTGGCAAACAAAAGTAAGCTGCCCCGCTTCTGCATGGCAGATTGCAGGTGCTATTTAGTACTATCAAACCAGCCCGACTTGGCACTGGTGCCACCTCTGGTCTGGGAACCATCCTGCCTATCGTGGATTTTCAGGCGCCAGACGGCCACTATCAGCCATATGCCCCCAAAAACAAACCACGGCCCTTTTCTCTGGTAAACAAAACTCAACTGCCCCTCTTCTGGATGGCAAATTTTAGGACGCACTTTGTACTACGAAAACCGCCCGACTTGGCACTGGTGCCACCTTGGGTCAGGGAACCATCCTGCCTATCGTAGCTTTTTAAGGAGCCAGCAGGCCACGCCCAGCCATATAGCCCCAAAAACAAACCACGGACCATTTCTCTTGGAAACAAAAATCCGCTGCCCCGCGTCAGGATGGCAGATTGCAGGAGCCACGTTGCACCATCAAACCACCCCGACTTGGCACTGGTGCCATCTTGGATCTGGGAACCATCCTGCCTATCGTAGCTTTTCAGGAGCCAGCCGGTTACTCCCAACCATAGGCCCCCAGACAGAAAGCTCTGCCCGTTTCCCTGGCAAACAAAAGTAAGCTACCCCGCTTCTGGATGGCAGATTGCAGGAGCCACTTGGTACTATCAAACCAGCCCAACTTGACACTGGTGCCACTTTGGGTCTGGGAACCATGCTGCGTAACGTAGATTCTAAGGCGCCAGGCGGCCACTCCCAGCCACAGGCCCCCAAATACAAACAACGGCGCTTTTCCCTGGAAAACAAAACTCGCCTGCCAGCTTTTTGATGGCAGATTGCAGGAGCCACTTGGTACTATCAAATCATCCCAACTTGGCACTGGTGCCACTATGGGTCTGGGAACCATCCTGCCAAATGTACCATTTCAGGAGCCAGCCGGTCACTCCCAGCCATAGGCCCCCATCACAAACCTCGGACCGTTTCCCTGGCAAACAAAATTAAGCTGCCCCGATTCTGGATGGCAGATTGCAGGAGCCACTTGGTAGTGTCAAAACAGCCCGACTTGGCACTGGTGCCACCTTGGGTCTGGGAAACATCCTGCGTATCGTGGATTCTAAGCAGCCACCCGGCCACTCCGTGCCACAGGCGCCCAAACACAAACAACGGCGCTTTTCCCTGGAAAACAAAACTCGCCTGCCAACATTTTGATGGCAGATTGCAGGAGCCACTTGGTACTATCAAACCAGCCCAACTTGGCACTGGTGCCACCATGGGTCTGGTCACCATCCTGCCTATCGTAGCTTTTCAGGAGCCAGCCGGTCACTCCCAGCCATAGACCCCCAGACACAAACCTCGGCCCGTTTCCCTGGAAAACAAAAGTAAGCACCCCTCTTCTGGATGGGAGATTGCAGGAGCCACTGGGTACTATGAAACCAGCCCTACTTGGCACTGGTGCCACCTTGGGTCTGGGAACCATGCTGCGTATCATGGATTTTCAGGAGCCAGCCGTCCACTGCCAGCCACAGGCCCCGAAACACAAACAACAGCCTTTTTCTCTGGCAAAAAAAATTCAGCTGCCCCGCTTCTGGATGGCAGATTGCAGGAGCCACTTTTCACCATCAAACCAGCCCAACTTGGCACTGGTGCCACCATGGGTCTGGTCACCATCCTGCCTATCGTAGCTTTTCAGGAGCCAGCCGGTCACTCCCAGCCATAGGGCCCCAGACACAAAGCTCGGCCTGTTTCCCTGGCACACAAAAGTAAGCTACCGCACTTCTGGATGGCAGATTGCAGGAGCCACTTTGCACCATCAAACCAGCCCAACTTGGCACTGGTGCCACCTTGGCTCTGGGAACCATGCTGCGTAACCCGGATTCTAAGACGACAGGCAGCCACTGCCAGCCACAGGCCTCCAAACAAAATCAACGGCGCTTTTCCCTGGAAAACAAAACTCGCCTGACAACTTTTAGATGGCAGATTGCAGGAGCCAGTTGGTACCATCAAACCAGCCCAACTTGGCACTGGTGCCACCTTGGGTCTGGGAACCATCCTGCCTATTGTTGCTTTTCAGGAGCCAGCCGGTCACTCCTAGCCCTAGGCCCCCAGTCATAAACCTCGGCCCGTTTCCCTGGCACACAAAAGTAAGCTACCCCGCTTCAGGATGGCAGATTGCAGGAGCCACTTTTCACCATCAAACCAGCCCGACGTGGCACTGGTGCCACCTTGGGTCTGGGAACCATCCTGCGTATCGTGTGTTCTAAGGAGCCAGCCGGCCACTCCCACCAACAGTCCCCCAAACACAAACAACGGCGCTTTTCCCTGGAAAACAAAACTCGCCTGACAATTTTTTGATGGCAGATTGCAGGAGCCACTTGGTACTATCAAACCAGCCCAACTTGGCACTGGTGCCACCATGGGTCTGGTCACCATCCTGCCTATCGTAGCTTTTCAGGAGCCAGGCGGTCACTCCCAGCCATAGGCCCCCAGACACAAACCTCGGCCCGTTTCCCTGGCAAACAAAAGTAAGCTGCCCCGCTTCTGCATGGCATATTGCAAGTGCTATTTAGTACTATCAAACCAGCCCGACTTGGCACTGGTGCCACCTCTGGTCTGGGAACCATCCTGCCTATCGTGGATTTTCAGGCGCCAGACGGCCACTATCAGCCATATGCCCCCAAAAACAAACCACGGCCCTTTTCTCTGGTAAACAAAACTCAACTGCCCCTCTTCTGGATGGCAAATTTTAGGACGCACTTTGTACTACGAAAACCGCCCGACTTGGCACTGGTGCCACCTTGGGTCAGGGAACCATCCTGCCTATCGTAGCTTTTTAAGGAGCCAGCAGGCCACGCCCAGCCATATAGCCCCAAAAACAAACCACGGACCATTTCTCTTGGAAACAAAAATCCGCTGCCCCGCTTCTGGATGGCAGATTGCAGGAGCCACGTTGCACCATCAAACCACCCCGACTTGGCACTGGTGCCATCTTGGATCTGGGAACCATCCTGCCTATCGTAGCTTTTCAGGAGCCAGCCGGTTACTCCCAACCATAGGCCCCCAGACAGAAAGCTCTGCCCGTTTCCCTGGCAAACAAAAGTAAGCTATCCCGCTTCTGGATGGCAGATTGCAGGAGCCACTTGGTACTATCAAACCAGCCCAACTTGACACTGGTGCCACTTTGGGTCTGGGAACCATGCTGCGTAACGTAGATTCTAAGGCGCCAGGCGGCCACTCCCAGCCACAGGCCCCCAAATACAAACAACGGCGCTTTTCCCTGGAAAACAAAACTCGCCTGCCAGCTTTTTGATGGCAGATTGCAGGAGCCACTTGGTACTATCCAATCATCCCAACTTGGCACTGGTGCCACTATGGGTCTGGGAACCATCCTGCCAAATGTACCATTTCAGGAGCCAGCCGGTCACTCCCAGCCATAGGCCCCCATCACAAACCTCGGACCGTTTCCCTGGCAAACAAAATTAAGCTGCCCCGATTCTGGATGGCAGATTGCAGGAGCCACTTGGTAGTGTCAAAACAGCCCGACTTGGCACTGGTGCCACCTTGGGTCTGGGAAACATCCTGCGTATCGTGGATTCTAAGCAGCCACCCGGCCACTCCGTGCCACAGGCGCCCAAACACAAACAACGGCGCTTTTCCCTGGAAAACAAAACTCGCCTGCCAACATTTTGATGGCAGATTGCAGGAGCCACTTGGTACTATCAAACCTGCCCAACTTGGCACTGGTGCCACCATGGGTCTGGTCACCATCCTGCCTATCGTAGCTTTTCAGGAGCCAGCCGGTCACTCCCAGCCATAGACCCCCAGACACAAACCTCGGCCCGTTTCCCTGGAAAACAAAAGTAAGCACCCCCGATTCTGGATGGCAGATTGCAGGAGCCACTTGGTAGTATCAAATTAGCCCAACTTGGCACTGGTGCCACCATGGGTCTGGTAAACATCCTGCCTATCTTAGCTTTTCAGGAGCCGGCCGGTCACTCCCTGCCATAGGCCCCCAGAGAAATACCTCGGCCCGTTTCCCTGGCAAACAAAAGTAAGCTGCCCCTCTTCTGGATGGCAGATTGCAGGAACCACTTGCTACTATCAAACCAGCCCAACTTGGCACTGGTGCCACCTTGGCTCTGGGAACCATGCTGCGTAACGTAGATTCTAAGAGGACAGGCGGACACTCCCAGCCACAGGCCTCTAAACAAAAACAACGGCGCGTTACCCTGGAAAACAAAACTCGCCTGCCAACTTTTTGATGGCAGATTGCAGGAGCCACTTGGTACTATCAAACCAGCCCAACTTGGCACTGGTGCCACCATGGGTCTGGTCACCATCCTGCCTATCGTAGCTTTTCAGGAGCCAGCCGGTCACTCCCAGCCATAGGCCCCCAGACAAATACCTCGGCCCGTTTCCCTGGCAAACAAAAGTAAGCTGCCTTGCTTCTGGATGGCAGATTGCAGGAGCCACATGGTACTATCAAACCAGGCCAACATGGCACTGGTGCCACCTTGGCTCTGGGAACCATCCTGCCTATCGTGGATTTTCAGGCGCCAGCCGGCCACTCTCAGCCATATGCCCCAAAACACAAACCACGGCCCTTTTCTCTGGTAAACAAAACTCAACTGCCCCTCTTCTGGATGGCAAATTGCAGGAGCCACTTGGTACTACGAAAACAGCCCGACTTGGCAGTGATGCCACCTTGGGTCAGGGAACCATCCTGCGTATCGATGTTTTTAAGGAGTCAGCCGGCAACGTCCAGCCATATACCCCCAAAAAAAACCCACGGAACTTTTCTCCAGCAAGCAAAAATCCGCTGCCCCGCGTCTGGATGGCAGATTGCAGGAGCTATTTAGTATTATCAAACCAGCCCGACTTGGCACTGGTGCCACCATCGGTCTGGTCACCATCCTGCCTATCGTAGCTTTTCAGGAGCCAGCCGGTCACTCTCAGCCATAGGCCCCAAACACAAACCGCGGCCCTTTTCTCTGGAAAACAAAATTGAACTGCCCCTCTTCTGGATGGCAGATTGCAGGAGCCACTGGGTACTATGAAACCAGCCCGACTTGGCACTGGTGCCACCTTGGGTCTGGGAACCATGCTGCGTATCATGGATTTTCAGGAGCCAGCCGTCCACTGCCAGCCACAGGCCCCGAAACACAAACAACAGCCTTTTTCTCTGGCAAACAAAATTCAGCTGCCCCGCTTCTGGATGGCAGATTGCAGGAACCACTTGGTACTAACAAACCAGCCCGACTTGGCACTGGTGCCACCTTGGGTCTGGGAACCATCCTGCGTATCGTGGATTCTAAGGAGCCAGCTGGCCACTCCCAGCCACAGGCCCCAAAACACACACAACGGCGCTTTTCCCTGGAAAACAAAACTCGCCTGCCAACTTTTTGATGGCAGATTGCAGGAGCCACTTGGTACTATCAAACCAGCCCAACTTGGCACTGGTGCCACCATGGGTCTGGTCACCATCCTGCCTATCGTAGCTTTTCAGGAGCCAGCCGGTCACTCCCAGCCATAGGCCCCCAGACACAAAGCTCGGCCCGTTTCCCTGGCAAACAAAAGTAAGCTGCCCCGCTTCTGGATGGCAGATTGCTGGATCCACTTGTTATTATCAAACCAGCCCGACTTGGTACTGGTGCCACCTCTGGTCTGGGAACCATCCTGGGTATCGTGGATCCTAAGGAGCCAGCCGGCCACTCCCAGCCACAGGCCCCCAAACATAAACAACGGCGATTTTCCCTGGAAAACAAAACTCGCCTGACAACTTTTTGATGGCAGATTGCAGGAGCCACTTGGTACTATCAAACCAGCCCAACTTGGCACTGGTGCCACCTTGGGTCTGGGAACCATGCTGCGTATTGTGGATTCTAAGGAGCCAGCCGGCCACTCCAGCCACAGGCCCGCAGACACAAACAACGGCGCTTTTCCCTGGAAAACAAAACTCGCCTGCCAAATTTTTGATGGCAGATTGCAGGAGCCACTTGGTACTATGAAATCAGCCGAACATGGCACTGGTGCCACCATGGGTCTGGTCACCATCCTGCCTATCGTAGCTTTTCAGGAGCCAGCCGGTCACTCCCAGCCATAGGCCCCCAGACACAAAGCTCGGCCCGTTTCCCTGGCAAACAAAAGTAAGCTGCCCCGCTTCTGGATGGTAGATTGCAGGAACCATTTGCTACAATCAAACCAGCCCAACTTGGCACTGGTGCCACCTCAGGTCTGGGAACCATCCTGCGTATTTTGGATTCTAAGGAGCCAGCCGGCCACTCCCAGCCACAGGCCCCCAAACACAAACAACGGCGCTTTTCCCTGGAAAACAAAACTCGCCTGCCAACATTTTGATGGCAGATTGCAGGAGCCACTTGGTACTATCAAACCAGCCCAACTTGGCACTGGTGCCACCATGGGTCTGGTCACCATCCTGCCTATCGTAGTTTTTCAGGAGCCAGCCGGTCACTCCCTGCCATAGGCCCCCAGACAAAACCTCGGCCCGTTTCCCTGGCAAACAAAAGTAAGCTGCCCCGCTTCTGGATGGCAGATTGCAGGACGCACTTGGTAGTATCAAACCAGCCCAACTTGGCACTGGTGCCACCTCAGGTCTGGGAACCATGCTGCGTATCGTGGATTCTAATTAGCCATCCGGCCACTCCCAGCCACAGGCCCCCAAACAAAAACAACGGCGCTTTTCCCTGGATAACAAACTCGCCTGCCAACTTTTTGATGGCAGATTGCAGGAGCCACTTGGTACTATCAAACCAGCCCAACTTGGCACTGGTGCCACCATGGGTCTGGTCACCATCCTGCCTATCGTAGCTTTTCAGGAGACAGCCGGTCACTCCCAGCCATAGGCCCCCAGACAAAAACCTCGGCCATTTTCCCTGGCAAACAAAAGTAAGCTGCCCCGCTTCTGGATGGCAGATTGCAGGAGCCACTTTTCACCATCAAACTAGCCCGACTTGGCACTGGTGTCACCTCTGGTCTGGGAACCATCCTGGGTATCGTGGATCCTAAGGAGCCAGCCGGCCACTCCCAGCCACAGGCCCCCAAACAAAAACAACGGCGATTTTCCCTGGAAAACAAAACTCGCCTGACAACTTTTTGATGGCAGATTGCAGGAGCCACTTGGTACTATCAAACCAGCCCAACTTGGCACTGGTGCCACCTTGGGTCTGGGAACCATGCTGCGTATTGTGGATTCTAAGGAGCCAGCCGGCCACTCCAGCCACAGGCCCGCAGACACAAACAACGGCGCTTTTCCCTGGAAAACAAAACTCGCCTGCCAAATTTTTGATGGCAGATTGCAGGAGCCACTTGGTACTATGAAATCAGCCGAACATGGCACTGGTGCCACCATGGGTCTGGTCACCATCCTGCCTATCGTAGCTTTTCAGGAGCCAGCCGGTCACTCCCAGCCATAGGCCCCCAGACACAAAGCTCGGCCCGTTTCCCTGGCAAACAAAAGTAAGCTGCCCCGCTTCTGGATGGTAGATTGCAGGAACCATTTGCTACAATCAAACCAGCCCAACTTGGCACTGGTGCCACCTCAGGTCTGGGAACCATCCTGCGTATTTTGGATTCTAAGGAGCCAGCCGGCCACTCCCAGCCACAGGCCCCCAAACACAAACAACGGCGCTTTTCCCTGGAAAACAAAACTCGCCTGCCAACATTTTGATGGCAGATTGCAGGAGCCACTTGGTACTATCAAACCAGCCCAACTTGGCACTGGTGCCACCATGGGTCTGGTCACCATCCTGCCTATCGTAGTTTTTCAGGAGCCAGCCGGTCACTCCCTGCCATAGGCCCCCAGACAAAACCTCGGCCCGTTTCCCTGGCAAACAAAAGTAAGCTGCCCCGCTTCTGGATGGCAGATTGCAGGACGCACTTGGTAGTATCAAACCAGCCCAACTTGGCACTGGTGCCACCTCAGGTCTGGGAACCATGCTGCGTATCGTGGATTCTAATTAGCCATCCGGCCACTCCCAGCCACAGGCCCCCAAACAAAAACAACGGCGCTTTTCCCTGGATAACAAACTCGCCTGCCAACTTTTTGATGGCAGATTGCAGGAGCCACTTGGTACTATCAAACCAGCCCAACTTGGCACTGGTGCCACCATGGGTCTGGTCACCATCCTGCCTATCGTAGCTTTTCAGGAGACAGCCGGTCACTCCCAGCCATAGGCCCCCAGACAAAAACCTCGGCCATTTTCCCTGGCAAACAAAAGTAAGCTGCCCCGCTTCTGGATGGCAGATTGCAGGAGCCACTTTTCACCATCAAACTAGCCCGACTTGGCACTGGTGTCACCTCTGGTCTGGGAACCATCCTGCCTGTCGTGGATTCTAATTAGCCAGCCGGCCACTCCCAGCCACAGACCCCCAAACACAAACAACGGCGCTTTTCCCTGGGAAACAAAACTCGCCTGCCAAGTTTTTGATGGCAGATTGCAGGAGCCACTTGGTACTATCAAACCAGCCCAACTTGGCACTGGTGCCACCATGGGTCTGGTCACCATCCTGCCTATCGTAGCTTTTCAGGAGCCAGCCGGTCACTCCCAGCCATAGGCCCCCAGACACAAAGCTCGGCCCGTTTCCCTGGCAAACAAAAGTAAGCTGCCCCGCTTCTGGATGGCAGATTGCTGGATCCACTTGTTATTATCAAACCAGCCCGACTTGGTACTGGTGCCACCTCTGGTCTGGGAACCATCCTGGGTATCGTGGATCCTAAGGAGCCAGCCGGCCACTCCCAGCCACAGGCCCCCAAACAAAAACAACGGCGATTTTCCCTGGAAAACAAAACTCGCCTGACAACTTTTTGATGGCAGATTGCAGGAGCCACTTTTCACCATCAAACTAGCCCGACTTGGCACTGGTGTCACCTCTGGTCTGGGAACCATCCTGCCTGTCGTGGATTCTAATTAGACAGCCGGCCACTCCCAGCCACAGACCCCCAAACACAAACAACGGCGCTTTTCCCTGGGAAACAAAACTCGCCTGCCAAGTTTTTGATGGCAGATTGCAGGAGCCACTTGGTACTATCAAACCAGCCCAACTTGGCACTGGTGCCACCATGGGTCTGGTCACCATCCTGCCTATCGTAGCCTTTCAGGAGCCAGCCGGTCACTCCCAGCCATAGGCCCCCAGACACAAACCTCGGCCCGTTTCCCTGGCAAACAAAAGTAAGCTGCCCCGCTTCTGGATGGCAGATTGCAGGAACCACTTGGTAGTATCAAACCAGCCCAACTTGGGACTGGTGCCACCTTGGGTCTGGGAACCATCCTGCGTATCGTGGATTCTAAGGAGCCAGCCGGCCACTCCCAGCCACAGGCCCCCAAACACAAACAACGACGCTTTTCCCTGGAAAACAAAACTCGCCTGCCAACTTTTTGATGGCAGATTGCAGGAACCACTTGGTACTATCAAACCAGCCCGACTTGGCACTGGTGCCACCTTGGGTCTGGGAACCATGCTGCGTATCGTGGATTCTAAGGAGCCAGCCGGTCACTCCAGCCTCAGGCCCGCAGACACAAACAACGGCGCTTTTCCCTGGAAAACAAAACTCGCCTGCCGACTTTTTGATGGCAGATTGCAGGAGCCACTTGGTACTATCAAACCAGCCCAACTTGGCACTGGTGCCACCATGGGTCTGGTCACCATCCTGCCTATCGTAGCTTTTCAGGAGCCAACCGGTCACTCCCAGCCATAGGCCCCCTGACACAAAGCTCGGCCCGTTTCCCTGGCAAACAAAAGAGGGCTGCCCCGCTTCTGGATGGCAGATTGCAGGACGCACTTGGTACTATAAAACCAGCCCGACTTGGCACTGGTGCCACCTTAGGTCTGGGAACCATCCTGCGTATCGTGGATTCTAAGGAGCCCGCCGGCCACTCCCAGCCACAGGCCCCCAAACACAAACAACGGCGCTTTTCCCTGGAAAACAAAACTCGCCTGCCGACATTTTGATGGCAGATTGCAGGAGCCACTTGGTACTATCAAACCAGCCCAACTTGGCACTGGTGCCACCATGGGTCTGGTCACCATCCTGCCTATCGTAGCTTTTCAGGAGCCAGCCGGTCACTCCCAGCCATAGGCCCCGAGACACAAATCTCGGACCGTTTCCCTGGCAAACAAAAGTAAGCTGCCCCGCTTCTGGATGGCAGATTGCAGGAGCCACTTTGCACCATCATACTAGCCCGACTTGGCACTGGTGCCACCTTGGGTCTGGGAACCATCCTGCATATCGTGGATTCTAAGCAGCCAGCCGGCCACTCCCAGCCACAGGCCCCCAAACACAAACAACGTCGCTTTTCCCTGGAAAATAAAAACTCGCCTGCCAAATTTTGACGGCAGATTGCAGGAGCCACTTGGTACTATCAAATCAGCCCAACTTGGGACTGGTGCCACCATGGGTCTGGTCACCATCCTGCCTATCGTAGCTTTTCAGGAGCCAGCCGGTCACTCCCAGCCATAGGCCCCCAGACAAAAACCTCGGCCCGTTTCCCTGGCAAACAAAAGTAAGCTGCCCTGCTTCTGGATGGCAGATTGCAGGAACCACTTGGTACTATCAAACCAGAAAAACTTGGCACTGGTGCCACCTTGGGTCTGGATACCATGCTGCGTATCGTGGATTCTAAGGAACCAGCCGGCCACTCCCAGCCACAGGCCCCCAAACACAAACAACGGCGCTTTTCCCTGGAAAACAAAACTCTCCTGCCAACTTTTTGATGGCAGATTGCAGGAGCCACTTGGTTTTATCAAATCAGCCCAACTTGGCACTGGTGCCACCATGGGTCTGGTCACCATCCTGCCTATCTTAGCTTTTCAGGAGCCAGCCGGTCACTCCCCGCCATAGGACCCCAGACAAAAAGCTCAGCCCGTTTCCCTGGCAAACAAAAGTAAGCTACCCCGCTTCTGGATGGCAGATTGCAGGAGCCACTTTGCACCATCAAACTAGCCCGTCTTGGCACTGGTGCCACCTCTGGTCTGGGAACCATCCTGCGTATCGTGGATTCTAATTAGCCAGCCGGCCACTCCCTACCACAGGCCCCCAAACACAAACAACGGCGCTTTTCCCTGGAAAACAAAACTCGCCTACCAACTATTTGATGGCAGATTACAGGAGCCACTTGGTACTATCAAACCAGCCCAACTTGGCACTGGTGCCACCATGGGTCTGGTCACAATCCTGCCTATCGTAACTTTTCAGGAGCCAGCCGGTCACTCCCAGCCATAGGTCCCCAGTCACAAACCTCGGCCCGTTTCACTGGCAAACAAAAGTAAGCTGCCCCGCTTCTGGATGGCAGATTGCAGGAGCCACTTTGTACTATCAAACCAGCCCGACTTGGCACTGGTGCCACCTCTGGTCTGGGACCCATCCTGCGTATCGTGGATTCTAAGGAGCCAGTCGGCCACTCCCAGCCACAGGCCCCCAAACACAAACAACGGCCCGTTTCCGTGGCAAACAAAAGTAAGCTGCCCCGCTTCTGGATGGCAGATTGCAGGAACCACTTGGTAGTATCAAACCAGCACAACTTGGCACTGGTGGCACCTCTTGTCTGGTAACCATGCTGCGTATCGTGGTTTCTAAGGAGCCAGCCGGGCACTCCCAACCACAGGTCCCCAAACACAAACAATGGCGCTTTTCCCTGGAAAACAAAACTCGCCTGCCAACTTTTTGATGGCAGATTGCAGGAGCCACTTGGTACTATCAAACCAGCCCAACTTGGCACTGGTGCCACCATGGGTCTGGTCACCATCCTGCCTATCGTAGCTTTTCAGGAGCCAGCCGGTCACTCCCTGCCATAGGCCCCGAGACAGAAAGCCCGGCCCGTTTCCCTGGCAAACAAAAGTAAGCTGCCCCGCTTCTGGATGGCAGATTGCAGGAGCCACTTTGTACTATCAAACCAGCCCGACTTGGCACTGGTGCCACCTCTGGTCTGGGAACCATGCTGCGTATCGTGGATTTTAAGGAGCCAGTCGGCCACTCCCAGCCATACGCCTCCAAACACAAACAACGGTCCATTTCCCTGGCAAACAAAAGTAAGCTGCCCCGCTTCTGGATGTCAGATTGCAGGAACCACTTGTTGCCAAGTTGGGGTGGTTTGATAGTACCAAGTGGCTCCTGCAATCTGCCATCAAAAAGTTGGCAAGCGAGTTTTGTTTTCCAGGGAAAAGCGCCGTTGTTTGTGTTTGGGGGCCTGTGGCTGGGAGTGGCCAGCTGTCTACTTAGAATCCACGATACGCAGGATGGGTCCCAGACCAGAGGTGGCACCAGTGCCAAGTCGGGCTGGTTTGATGGTGCAAAGTGACTCCTGCAATCTGCCATCCAGAAGCGGGGTAGCTTACTTTTGTTTGCCAGGGAAAGGGGTAGAGCTTTTTGTCTGGGGGCCTATGGCTGGGAGTGACCGGCTGGCTCCTGAAAAGCTACGATAGGCAGGATGGTGACCAGACCCATGGTGGCACCAGTGCCAAGTTGGGCTGGTTTGATAGTACCAAGTGGCTCCTGCAATCTGCCATCAAAAAGTTGGCAGGTGAGTTTTGTTTTCCAGGGAAAAGCACCGTTGTTTGTGTTTGGGGGCCTGTGGCTGGGAGTGGCCAGCTGGCTCCTTAGAATCCACGATACGCAGGATGGTTCCCAGACCAGAGGTGGCACCAGTGCCATGTTGGCCTGGTTTGATAGTACCATGTGGCTCCTGCAATCTGCCATCCAGAAGCGGGGCTGCTTACTTTTGTTTGCCAGGGAAACGGGCCGAGATATTTGTCTGGGGGCCTATGGCTGGGAGTGAGCGGCTGGCTCCTGAAAAGCTACGATAGGCAGGATGGTGACCAGACCCATGGTGGCACCAGTGCCAAGTTGGGCTGGTTTGATAGTACCAAGTGGCTCCTGCAATCTGCCATCAAAAAGTTGTCAGGCGACTTTTGTTTTCCAGGGAAAAGCGCCGTTGTTCTTGTTTAGAGGCCTGTGTCTGGGAGTGGCCGGCTGCCTCCTTTGAACCCAGGATACGCAGGATGGTTCCCAGAGCCAAGGTGGCACCAGTGCCAAGTTGGGCTGGTTTGATAGTACCAAGTGGCTCCTGCAATCTGCCATCCAGAAGCGGGTCAGCTTACTTTGGTTTCCCAGGGAAACGGGCCGAGGTTTGTGTCTGGGGGCCTATGGCTGGGAGTGACCGGCTGGCTACTGAAAAGCTACGATAGGCAGGATGGTTACCAGACTCATGGTGGCACCAGTGCCAAGTCGGGCTGGTTTGATAATACTAAATAGCTCCTGAAATCTGCCATTCAGACGCGGGGCAGCGGATTTTTGTTTGCTGGAGAAAAGTTCCGTGGTTTTTTTTTGGGGGTATATGGCTGGACGTGGCCGGCTGGCTCCTTAAAAAATCGATACGCAGGATTGTTCCCAGACCCAAGGTGGCACCAGTGCCAAGTCGGGCTGGTTTGATGGTGCAAAGTGGCTCCTGCAATCTGCCATCCAGACGCGGGGCAGCGGATTTTTGTTTCCATGAGAAATGGTCCGTGGTTTGTTTTTGGGGGTATATGGCTGGGCCTGGCCGGCTGGCTCCTTAAAAAGCTCGATATGCAGGATGGTTCCCTGACACAAGGTGGCACCAGTGCCACGTCGGGCGGTTTTCGTAGTACAAAGTGCGTCCTAAAATTTGCCATCCAGAAGAGGGGCAGTTGAGTTTTGTTTGCCAGAGAAAAGGTCTGTGGTTTGTTTTTGGGGGCATATGGCTGAGAGTGGCTGGCTGGCCCCTGAAAATCCACGATACACAGGATGGTTCCCAGATCCAAGGTGGCACCTGTGCCAAGTCGGGCTGATTTGATAGTACTAAGTAGCTCCTGTAATCTGCCATCCAGAAGCGGGGCAGCTTACTTTTGTTTGCCAGGGAAACGGGCCGAGGTTTGTGTTTGGGGGCCTATGGCTGAGAGTGACCGGCTGGCTCCTGAAAAGCTACAATAGGCAGGATGTTTACCAGACCCATGGTGGCACCAGTGCCAAGTTGGGCTGGTTTGATAGTACCAAGTGGTTCCTGCAATCTGCCATCCAGAAGCAGGGCAGCTGAGTTTTGTTTGCCAGAGAAAAGGGCCTTGGTTTGTGTTTGGGGGCATATGGCTGGGTGTGGCCAGCTGGCTCCTTAAAATGCACGATATGCAACATGGCTCCCAGACCCAAGGTGGCACCAGTGCCAAGTTGGGCTGGTTTGATAGTACCAAGTGGCTCCTGCAATCTTCCATGATCACGTGGAGAAATACTTTCTGGTTTCAGCCTCATGCTCTTTCTTCTCTCCCTCAACTTCTCTATCACCTCTCATCTGGTTCACATGCGCTGTCTTCAAGGTCCACAGGCTACTTTTCACAGAATCTTCTGGCCTGATGAAGTAAGAATGATGAATAGAACAGAGCTGGGATCTATTTTCCAGTTTGGATAAAATGCATTCTGCACACAAATCCAAGGAGAACGGGCTGCCCCGATGCCCAGAAAATCTTTCACTCCTGCTAGTGTTCTACGTCAACCGCAACTTAGTCTGAAAGAAAAGCTTTTTCTCTGAGAGCATCTGAGAGGTTTGCATGAAGCACTGATATCTGACATATGCAATTTTGAATAGGAGAGGAAAAAGAAAATGGCAAGGAGTTTTTAATTTTAGTGGTTTCAATTTTAATTTCCGTGCACTTTTTCAAAACTTGTCAGCTCAAATGCCCATCAACATCTTTTAGTCATCTGTAAGTCAGTATTCATATAAAATGTGCTTCAAATCCAAAGAATTTCAAATTTGCACTCCAAGCTTCTATGCCTAGATTTATGATTTCCTACACATATTAGATGAAAGGAAGGCCTTTTTTACTGTGGGAGTGCTGGAACACTGGAACAGGTTGCCCAGAGAAGTTGTGGGTGTCCCATCCCTGAAAGTATTCAAGGTCACCTTGGACGGGGCTTGGAGCAGCAACAAAGGAGAAGCTTGATGGTAGAGAAACAAAGTCGGACTATAGAAGAAACTCGGATTGAAGTATAGGATCAAGTTTTCTCTCAGCTCTTGGGGTAAATTCAAAGTTGTACAAAATGACATTTATCTGTGCTATTCACTACTGTAACAGAAAGTTTCATGAAAACTGTACAGAAGATAGTAAATTTTAAAAGAGATAAGAATTACAGCATAAAATCCATGGGATAGGTTACAACATGAGACACTCTCTAAGAGAAAATCTCTTTGTTTCAGCACTTCATCGGGGTAAGATTTCATGAAGTGCCAAAGAAGGCGGCAAAATATCATTCGGGACATTATTTACTGGAATTCAGCCTGGCCATTAGTAGGAACTGCCTTTGAACATATCATGTAGATATACCACACACACTTTCCCTTCACTGAAAAATTACTGTTTACAACAAATAAGCAATTGACGATCAAAATTGATTGAAAGCATCTTAAACATGTCAAGTATTTCATTGTAGATGATCTGTGATCCAAATGCTTCTTCCACCTTCGAGAGGGACAGAAGAATTCTTCCATATCATGATGGTTTAAAATTGTATCAACCAATGTTTTCTGCTGAAAAGATATCATCTATTTTTTTCTATTTTTGGAAGAAAATATTCCTAGACATACAACAGGTGAGAACTAAGTAATTTTAAAGAAACAAATGAAATGAAAATATTCTGTAAATAGAATGAAATGAAAAGCTGTGTTTTAAATAGGAGCTAAATATTAAACAGAATTTTTGTACCAGGCATTTGAATTACTGCACCAGCTCTTTTGCCCATCAAGAGAGGCATTTAGCATTTCAGTCTTTTCCAAGGTGTTCATGATCTGCTATGCTGATCTCTGTGTGTGCCTAGGTGTGTGTGGAGGGGGGGGCATATGAAGGGGAGTGTGTATGTTTGCTTTACAATTGTTGTGGCAGATTCATGCCTCAGCTCCACATTTTGTTTTAAAAAGGTCACACCGAGTGGATATGAAGTTTACTATCAACAAGAGATCGATTCCCAAATCATCCATTTGACTCTCCCTTATAAATCATGTGCTTTGTTGCATATTTTATCAAATATACTTTCAAGCCAGATGGAGGAAGGAGGATGTGGGAATCCCTCCACCATCTTGCAACTTTTATGTAAGTAGGTTTTCAAGAAAATCATCATTTCTCTTTTAAATATGTCTGGAACAGGCATGATGGTAGTGTCAACCTGTTGGAGTTTTTGTTGCTGGAAGAAGTTGTACAAAAGGATTGGTTTTTACATTGACCAGTTACTGAATCAAGCGCAGGAATACATTGGAAATTTAGCTGGGGGTTCCTTTTCCCAGCAGACTACTTCTAGAACGAGCTTGTACACTGAAGCTGACTCTTTTGCTCTCTTTTTGTTTCTTTCCTATTTTCTTGGCTTCTTTGCCACTATCTAGACAATTTTGGAACTTTGTTCCCAACTAAAATGGTTTCAATAGTCTGATTGTGATCATACATTTTTACAAGGAATTTTTAAAATCTTTCCTCGAGTCCAGAAAGTCAAGGACTTAGATCTTTTTCTTCCCTTATCAATATTGCCATGAAATTGATAAATAAAGACCAACTCTTTATTTTTGTTTTTAACCCACGTAGATAATTCCCATCCATTAATCCATTTTGTGGACCAATAGCTGCCATTCTGATGGAAGCTGTCACTTCTTAACAATAGGCATTCTGTGACTATGTTGACTGCACTTTGGGTGAAGATCCTAACTGGTCTTAGATATACACAGGGAGAAATTTGCTCAGCCAGTGTCAGTCTTAAGCATGCGTATCAGAAGATCTTTCTAGAGCTGGGAATTTTCCCATGAAAGGGATTCAGTTAGGGAAGAGACACTTGTGCCAGAGTTTTACATTCTTCTTGAACACTGCTTAAGGAACTTAGATGCCATGTCCATTTGGATCTCTGTCTGCACAGAACTTTGTCATGCCAGCGCTTTGAAATGCATCTTGAAGAGAATTCACTAGCACAGAATGAAAGAGAGTGGAAGGGGTTGGTGGGGCTAACCAGGCCCAACCCCCCTGCCTAAACCAGGATACCTAGAGCCTCTTGCCCAGGATTCTATCTGGGTGTACTTTTAATGTCTTCAAAGATCCAGGCTCCACAATCTTTCTGGGCAGTCTGTGCCGTGGTTCAGTCACCCTGACAGTAAAGAAACATTTACTGATGTTCAAAGGCAATCTCCTGTATTTCAGTGTGTGCCCACTGCCTCTTGTCTTTTCCCTCAGCATCACTGAAAAGACACTGATTCCCTCCCCTTTGCACTATTGCTTCCATATGTATGTGTGATGCCATGTAGAGGTATGTCAAAAACCTCCCTGAAGCCCAGGCAGATAATATTCCCTTCATCTACCAGTCAAGTTGATTCATCAGAGGAGTTTAAAGTGATGTTCAGCATGAAATTCCCCTGAAAAATCATGCTAACTACATTATTTGGTCATCTGTCATGTGCCTGGCAAGGATTTCCAGGAAGAGCTGCTTCATCAACTTCCTGGGGATAAAAAAGAGGCTGGCTGGTTTGTACTATGGCGAGTCCTCTTAATTGCCTTTTTTGAAGATGGGTGTCATTTGCTAACATCCACTCTTTAGCTCCTCTTCTCATCTACACCTCGGCAAAACGCTTTTCCACTATGTCTGGCTAGGAAAAACTGTGCCAGCACAGAAAACATCTCCCATCGTGTTCTAGAAGTTGCACGGATGTCTGCCAAGTGTTTGGCAGGAAGAAAAGAAAAGTTGTCCAAAACAGCTTCCAATCGAATGTTCATGTGATTGGAAAAGTCAGGAGAGTGCAAAGGTACTGTTTTCTATCAGTTGGCAAGGTGCGCACACAATCCCAGTGTTGTACAGCTTGCTTCTTCACCTTCCCGAAGCTGCCGCTCTCGCCGGCTGCCGGAGCCCAAGAAGCGGCTTCTTCGCGCAAAGACGATTGTGCCGCTCACAGGGCTCTCCTTAGCGCGGCTTCTGCCGAAAGACGCCCGGCAGCGGCTCTTACCTCCGGAGAGCATCCTACCTTCGTCTTTCGCGTCTTTTGTAGTCTACATCTTAGCAAAACGCTTTTCCACTATGTCTGGCTAGGAAAAACTGTGCCAGCACAGAAAACATCTCCCATCGTGTTCTAGAAGTTGCACGGATGTCTGCCAAGTGTTTGGCAGGAAGAAAAGAAAAGTTGTCCAAAACAGCTTCCAATCGAATGTTCCTGTGATTGGAAAAGTCAGGAGAGTGCAAAGGTACTGTTTTCTATCAGTTGGCAAGGTGCGCACACAATCCCAGTGTTGTACAGCTTGCTTCTTCACCTTCCCGAAGCTGCCGCTCTCGCCGGCTCCCGGAACCGAAGAAGCGGCTTCTTCGCGCAAAGACGATTGTGCCGCTCACAGGGCTCTCCTTAGTGCGGCTTCTGCCGAAAGACGCCCGGCAGCGGCTCTTACCTCCGGAGAGCATCCTACCTTCGTCTTTCGCGTCTTTTGTAGTCTACATCTTAGCAAAACGCTTTTCCACTATGTCTGGCTAGGAAAAACTGTGCCAGCACAGAAAACATCTCCCATCGTGTTCTAGAAGTTGCACGGATGTCTGCCAAGTGTTTGGCAGGAAGAAAAGAAAAGTTGTCCAAAACAGCTTCCAATCGAATGTTCCTGTGATTGGAAGAGTCAGGAGAGTGCAAAGGTACTGTTTTCTATCAGTTGGCAAGGTGCGCACACAATCCCAGTGTTGTACAGCTTGCTTCTTCACCTTCCCGAAGCTGCCGCTCTCGCCGGCTGCCGGAACCGAAGAAGCGGCTTCTTCGCGCAAAGACGATTGTGCCGCTCACAGTGCTCTCCTTAGCGCGGCTTCTGCCGAAAGACGCCCGGCAGCGGCTCTTACCTCCGGAGAGCATCCTACCTTCGTCTTTCGCGTCTTATGTAGTCTACACCTCGGCAAAAAGCTTTTCCACTATGTCTGGCTAGGAAAAACTGTGCCAGCACAGAAAACATCTCCCATCGTGTTCTAGAAGTTGCACGGATGTCTGCCAAGTGTTTGGCAGGAAGAAAAGAAAAGTTGTCCAAAACAGCTTCCAATCGAATGTTCCTGTGATTGGAAAAGTCAGGAGAGTGCAAAGGTACTGTTTTCTATCAGTTGGCAAGGTGCGCACACAATCCCAGTGTTGTACAGCTTGCTTCTTCACCTTCCCGAAGCTGCCGCTCTCGCCGGCTGCCGGAGACCAAGAAGCGGCTTCTTCGCGCAAAGACGATTGTGCCGCTCACAGTGCTCTCCTTAGCGCGGCTTCTGCTGAAAGACGCCCGGCAGTGGCTCTTACCTCCGGAGAGCATCCTACCTTCGTCTTTCGCGTCTTATGTAGTCTACACCTCGGCAAAAAGCTTTTCCACTATGTCTGGCTAGGAAAAACTGTGCCAGCACAGAAAACATCTCCCATCGTGTTCTAGAAGTTGCACGGATGTCTGCCAAGTGTTTGGCAGGAAGAAAAGAAAAGTTGTCCAAAACAGCTTCCAATCGAATGTTCCTGTGATTGGAAAAGTCAGGAGAGTGCAAAGGTACTGTTTTCTATCAGTTGGCAAGGTGCGCACACAATCCCAGTGTTGTACAGCTTGCTTCTTCACCTTCCCGAAGCTGCCGCTCTCGCCGGCTGCCGGAGCCCAAGAAGCGGCTTCTTCGCGCAAAAACGATTGTGCCGCTCACAGTGCTCTCCTTAGCGCGGCTTCTGCCGAAAGAAGCCCGGCAGCGGCTCTTATCTCCTGAGAGTGGCAGCTTCGGGAAGGTGAAGAAGCAAGCTGTACAACACTGGGATTGTGTGCGCACCTTGCCAACTGATAGAAAACAGTACCTTTGCACTCTCCTGACTCTTCCAATCACAGGAACATTCGATTGGAAGCTGTTTTGGACAACTTTTCTTTTCTTCCTCCCAAACACTTGGCAGACATATCTGCAACTTCTAGAAAACGATGGGAGATGTTTTCTGGGCTGGCACGGTTTTTCCTAGCCAGACATAGTGGAAAAGCGTTTTGCTAAGATGTAGACTACATAAGACGCGAAAGACGAAGGTAGGATGCTCTCCGGAGTTAAGAGCCGCTGCCGGGCGTCTTTCGGCAGAAGCCGCGCTAAGGAGAGCCCTGTGAGCGGCACAATCGTCTTTGCGCGAAGAAGCCGCTTCTTCGGTTCCGGGAGCCGGCGAGAGCGGCAGCTTCGGGAAGGTGAAGAAGCAAGCTGTACAACACTGGGATTGTGTGCGCACCTTGCCAACTGATAGAAAACAGTACCTTTGCACTCTCCTGACTTTTCCAATCACAGGAACATTCGATTGGAAGCTGTTTTGGACAACTTTTCTTTTCTTCCTGCCAAACACTTGGCAGACATCCGTGCAACTTCTAGAACACGATGGGAGATGTTTTCTGTGCTGGCACAGTTTTTCCTAGCCAGACATAGTGGAAAAGCGTTTTGCTAAGATGTAGACTACAAAAGACGCGAAAGACGAAGGTAGGATGCTCTCCGGAGGTAAGAGCCGCTGCCGGGCGTCTTTCGGCAGAAGCCGCGCTAAGGAGAGCACTGTGAGCGGCACAATCGTCTTTGCGCGAAGAAGCCGCTTCTTGGGCTCCGGCAGCCGGCGAGAGCGGCAGCTTCGGGAAGGTGAAGAAGCAAGCTGTACAACACTGGGATTGTGTGCGCACCTTGCCAACTGATAGAAAACAGTACCTTTGCACTCTCCTGACTTTTCCAATCACATGAACATTCGATTGGAAGCTGTTTTGAACAACTTTTCTTTTCTTCCTGCCAAACACTTGGCAGACATCCGTGCAACTTCTAGAACACGATGGGAGATGTTTTCTGTGCTGGCACAGTTTTTCCTAGCCAGACATAGTGGAAAAGCGTTTTGCCGAGGTGTAGACTACAAAAGACGCGAAAGACGAAGGTAGGATGCTCTCCGGAGGTAAGAGCCGCTGCCGGGCGTCTTTCGGCAGAAGCCGCGCTAAGGAGAGCCCTGTGAGCGGCACAATCGTCTTTGCGCGAAGAAGCCGCTTCTTGGGCTCCGGCAGCCGGCGAGAGCGGCAGCTTCGGGAAGGTGAAGAAGCAAGCTGTACAACACTGGGATTGTGTGCGCACCTTGCCAACTGATAGAAAACAGTACCTTTGCACTCTCCTGACTTTTCCAATCACAGGAACATTCGATTGGAAGCTGTTTTGGACAACTTTTCTTTTCTTCCTGCCAAACACTTGGCAGACATCCGTGCAACTTCTAGAACACGATGGGAGATGTTTTCTGTGCTGGCACAGTTTTTCCTAGCCAGACATAGTGGAAAAGCTTTTTGCCGAGGTGTAGACTACATAAGACGCGAAAGACGAAGGTAGGATGCTCTCTGGAGGTAAGAGCCGCTGCCGGGCGTCTTTCAGCAGAAGCCGCGCTAAGGAGAGCACTGTGAGCGGCACAATCGTCTTTGCGCGAAGAAGCCGCTTCTTGGGCTCCGGCAGCCGGCGAGAGCGGCAGCTTCGGGAAGGTGAAGAAGCAAGCTGTACAACACTGGGATTGTGTGCGCACCTTGCCAACTGATAGAAAACAGTACCTTTGCACTCTCCTGACTTTTCCAATCACAGGAACATTCGATTGGAAGCTGTTCTGGACAACTTTTCTTTTCTTCCTGCCAAACACTTGGCAGACATCCGTGCAACTTCTAGAACACGATGGGAGATGTTTTCTGTGCTGGCACAGTTTTTCCTAGCCAGACATAGTGGAGAAGCGTTTTGCTAAGATGTAGACTACAAAAGACGCGAAAGACGAAGGTAGGATGCTCTCCGGAGGTAAGAGCCGCTGCCGGGCGTCTTTCGGCAGAAGCTGCGCTAAGGAGAGCACTGTGAGCGGCACAATCGTCTTTGCGCGAAGAAGCCGCTTCTTGGTCTCCGGCAGCCGGCGAGAGCGGCAGCTTCGGGAAGGTGAAGAAGCAAGCTGTACAACACTGGGATTGTGTGCGCACCTTGCCAACTGATAGAAAACAGTACCTTTGCACTCTCCTGACTTTACCAATCACAGGAACATTCGATTGGAAGCTGTTTTGGACAACTTTTCTTTTCTTCCTGCCAAACACTTGGCAGACATCCGTGCAACTTCTAGAACACGATGGGAGATGTTTTCTGTGCTGGCACAGTTTTTCCTAGCCAGACATAGTGGAAAAGCTTTTTGCCGAGGTGTAGGTGAGAAGAGGAGCTAAAGACGAAGGTAGGATGCTCTCCGGAGGTAAGAGCCGCTGCCGGGCGTCTTTCGGCAGAAGCCGCGCTAAGGAGAGCACTGTGAGCGGCACAATCGTCTTTGCGCGAAGAAGCCGCTTCTTGGGCTCCGGCAGCCGGCGAGAGCGGCAGCTTCGGGAAGGTGAAGAAGCAAGCTGTACAACACTGGGATTGTGTGCGCACCTTGCCAACTGATAGAAAACAGTACCTTTGCACTCTCCTGACTTTTCCAATCACAGGAACATTCGATTGGAAGCTGTTTTGGACAACTTTTCTTTTCTTCCTGCCAAACACTTGGCAGACATCCGTGCAACTTCTAGAACACGATGGGAGATGTTTTCTGTGCTGGCACAGTTTTTCCTAGCCAGACATAGTGGAAAAGCTTTTTGCCGAGGTGTAGATGAGAAGAGGAGCTAAAGGGTGGATGTTAGCAAATGACACCCATCTTCAAAAAAGGCAATTAAGAGGACTCGCCATAGTACAAACCAGCCAGCCTCTTTTTTATCCCCAGGAAGTTGATGAAGCAGCTCTTCCTGGAAATCCTTGCCAGGCACATGACAGATGACCAAATAATGTAGTTAGCATGATTTTTCAGGGGAATTTCATGCTGAACATCACTTTAAACTCCTCTGATGAATCAACTTGACTGGTAGATGAAGGGAATATTATCTGCCTGGGCTTCAGGGAGGTTTTTGACATACCTCTACATGGCATCACACATACATATGGAAGCAATAGTGCAAAGGGGAGGGAATCAGTGTCTTTTCAGTGATGCTGAGGGAAAAGACAAGAGGCAGTGGGCACACACTGAAATACAGGAGATTGCCTTTGAACATCAGTAAATGTTTCTTTACTGTCAGGGTGACTGAACCACGGCACAGACTGCCCAGAAAGATTGTGGAGCCTGGATCTTTGAAGACATTAAAAGTACACCCAGATAGAATCCTGGGCAAGAGGCTCTAGGTATCCTGGTTTAGGCAGGGGGGTTGGGCCTGGTTAGCCCCACCAACCCCTTCCACTCTCTTTCATTCTGTGCTAGTGAATTCTCTTCAAGATGCATTTCAAAGCACTGGCATGACAAAGTTCTGTGCAGACAGAGATCCAAATGGACATGGCATCTAAGTTCCTTAAGCAGTGTTCAAGAAGAATGTAAAACTCTGGCACAAGTGTCTCTTCCCTAACTGAATCCCTTTCATGGGAAAATTCCCAGCTCTAGAAAGATCTTCTGATACGCATGCTTAAGACTGACACTGGCTGAGCAAATTTCTCCCTATGTATATCTAAGACCAGTTAGGATCTTCACCCAAAGTGCAGTCAACATAGTCACAGAATGCCTATTGTTAAGAAGTGACAGCTTCCATCAGAATGGCAGCTATTGGTCCACAAAATGGATTAATGGATGGGAATTATCTACGTGGGTTAAAAACAAAAATAAAGAGTTGGTCTTTATTTATCAATTTCATGGCAATATTGATAAGGGAAGAAAAAGATCTAAGTCCTTGACTTTCTGGACTCGAGGAAAGATTTTAAAAATTCCTTGTAAAAATGTATGATCACAATCAGACTATTGAAACCATTTTAGTTGGGAACAAAGTTCCAAAATTGTCTAGATAGTGGCAAAGAAGCCAAGAAAATAGGAAAGAAACAAAAAGAGAGCAAAAGAGTCAGCTTCAGTATACAAGCTCGTTCTAGAAGTAGTCTGCTGGGAAAAGGAACCCCCAGCTAAATTTCCAATGTATTCCTGCGCTTGATTCAGTAACTGGTCAATGTAAAAACCAATCCTTTTGTACAACTTCTTCCAGCAACAAAAACTCCAACAGGTTGACACTACCATCATGCCTGTTCCAGACATATTTAAAAGAGAAATGATGATTTTCTTGAAAACCTACTTACATAAAAGTTGCAAGATGGTGGAGGGATTCCCACATCCTCCTTCCTCCATCTGGCTTGAAAGTATATTTGATAAAATATGCAACAAAGCACATGATTTATAAGGGAGAGTCAAATGGATGATTTGGGAATCGATCTCTTGTTGATAGTAAACTTCATATCCACTCGGTGTGACCTTTTTAAAACAAAATGTGGAGCTGAGGCATGAATCTGCCACAACAATTGTAAAGCAAACATACACACTCCCCTTCATATGCCCCCCCCTCCACACACACCTAGGCACACACAGAGATCAGCATAGCAGATCATGAACACCTTGGAAAAGACTGAAATGCTAAATGCCTCTCTTGATGGGCAAAAGAGCTGGTGCAGTAATTCAAATGCCTGGTACAAAAATTCTGTTTAATATTTAGCTCCTATTTAAAACACAGCTTTTCATTTCATTCTATTTACAGAATATTTTCATTTCATTTGTTTCTTTAAAATTACTTAGTTCTCACCTGTTGTATGTCTAGGAATATTTTCTTCCAAAAATAGAAAAAAATAGATGATATCTTTTCAGCAGAAAACATTGGTTGATACAATTTTAAACCATCATGATATGGAAGAATTCTTCTGTCCCTCTCGAAGGTGGAAGAAGCATTTGGATCACAGATCATCTACAATGAAATACTTGACATGTTTAAGATGCTTTCAATCAATTTTGATCGTCAATTGCTTATTTGTTGTAAACAGTAATTTTTCAGTGAAGGGAAAGTGTGTGTGGTATATCTACATGATATGTTCAAAGGCAGTTCCTACTAATGGCCAGGCTGAATTCCAGTAAATAATGTCCCGAATGATATTTTGCCGCCTTCTTTGGCACTTCATGAAATCTTACCCCGATGAAGTGCTGAAACAAAGAGATTTTCTCTTAGAGAGTGTCTCATGTTGTAACCTATCCCATGGATTTTATGCTGTAATTCTTATCTCTTTTAAAATTTACTATCTTCTGTACAGTTTTCATGAAACTTTCTGTTACAGTAGTGAATAGCACAGATAAATGTCATTTTGTACAACTTTGAATTTACCCCAAGAGCTGAGAGAAAACTTGATCCTATACTTCAATCCGAGTTTCTTCTATAGTCCGACTTTGTTTCTCTACCATCAAGCTTCTCCTTTGTTGCTGCTCCAAGCCCCGTCCAAGGTGACCTTGAATACTTTCAGGGATGGGACACCCACAACTTCTCTGGGCAACCTGTTCCAGTGTTCCAGCACTCCCACAGTAAAAAAGGCCTTCCTTTCATCTAATATGTGTAGGAAATCATAAATCTAGGCATAGAAGCTTGGAGTGCAAATTTGAAATTCTTTGGATTTGAAGCACATTTTATATGAATACTGACTTACAGATGACTAAAAGATGTTGATGGGCATTTGAGCTGACAAGTTTTGAAAAAGTGCACGGAAATTAAAATTGAAACCACTAAAATTAAAAACTCCTTGCCATTTTCTTTTTCCTCTCCTATTCAAAATTGCATATGTCAGATATCAGTGCTTCATGCAAACCTCTCAGATGCTCTCAGAGAAAAAGCTTTTCTTTCAGACTAAGTTGCGGTTGACGTAGAACACTAGCAGGAGTGAAAGATTTTCTGGGCATCGGGGCAGCCCGTTCTCCTTGGATTTGTGTGCAGAATGCATTTTATCCAAACTGGAAAATAGATCCCAGCTCTGTTCTATTCATCATTCTTACTTCATCAGGCCAGAAGATTCTGTGAAAAGTAGCCTGTGGACCTTGAAGACAGCGCATGTGAACCAGATGAGAGGTGATAGAGAAGTTGAGGGAGAGAAGAAAGAGCATGAGGCTGAAACCAGAAAGTATTTCTCCACGTGATCATGGAAGATTGCAGGAGCCACTTGGTACTATCAAACCAGCCCAACTTGGCACTGGTGCCACCTTGGGTCTGGGAGCCATGTTGCATATCGTGCATTTTAAGGAGCCAGCTGGCCACACCCAGCCATATGCCCCCAAACACAAACCAAGGCCCTTTTCTCTGGCAAACAAAACTCAGCTGCCCTGCTTCTGGATGGCAGATTGCAGGAACCACTTGGTACTATCAAACCAGCCCAACTTGGCACTGGTGCCACCATGGGTCTGGTCACCATCCTGCCTATTGTAGCTTTTCAGGAGCCAGCCGGTCACTCTCAGCCATAGGCCCCCAAACACAAACCTCGGCCCGTTTCCCTGGCAAACAAAAGTAAGCTGCCCCGCTTCTGGATGGCAGATTGCAGGAGCTACTTAGTACTATCAAATCAGCCCGACTTGGCACAGGTGCCACCTTGGATCTGGGAACCATCCTGTGTATCGTGGATTTTCAGGGGCCAGCCAGCCACTCTCAGCCATATGCCCCCAAAAACAAACCACGGACCTTTTCTCTGGCAAACAAAACTCAACTGCCCCTCTTCTGGATGGCAAATTCTAGGACGCACTTTGTACTTCGAAAACCGCCCGACGTGGCACTGGTGCCACCTTGTGTCAGGGAACCATCCTGCATATCGAGCTTTTTAAGGAGCCAGCCGGCCAGGCCCAGCCATATACCCCCAAAAACAAACCACGGACCATTTCTCATGGAAACAAAAATCCGCTGCCCCGCGTCTGGATGGCAGATTGCAGGAGCCACTTTGCACCATCAAACCAGCCCGACTTGGCACTGGTGCCACCTTGGGTCTGGGAACAATCCTGCGTATCGTACATATTCAGGAACCAGCCGAACACTCCCAGCCACAGGCCCCCAAACACAAACAACGGCCCATTTCCCTGGCAAACAAAACTCAGCGGCCCCGCTTCTGGATGGCAGTTTGCAGGAGCCACTTGGGAGTATCAAACCAGCCCGACTTGGCACTGGTGCCACCTTGGGTCTGGGAACCATCCTGCGTATGGTGGATTCTAAGGAGCCAGCCGGCCACTCCCAGCCACAGGCCCCCAACAAAAACCACGGCCCTTTTTTCTGGCAAACAAAACTTAGCTGCCTCACTTCTGGATGGCAGATTGCAGGAGCCACTTGGTGTAATCAAACCAGCCCGACTTGGCACTGGTGCCACCTCGGGTCTGGGAACCATCCTGCGTATCGTGGATTCTAAGGAGCCAGCCGGCCACTCCCAGCCACAGGCCCCCAAACAAAATCAACGGCGCTGTTCCCTGGAAAACAAAACACGCCTGCCAACTTTTTGATGGAGTTTGCAGGAGCCACTTGGTACTATCAAACCAGCCCAACTTGGCACTGGTGCCACCTTGGGTCTGGGAAACATCCTGCGTATCGTGGATTCTTAGGAGCCAGCCGGCCACTCCTAGCCACAGGCCCCCAAACAAAAACCTAGGCCTATTTCTCTGGCAAACAAAAGTAAGCTGCCCCGCTTCTGGATGGCAGATTGCAGGAGACACTTGGTACTATCAAACCAGCCCAACTTGGCACTGGTGCCACCTTGGATCTGGGAACCATGCTGTGTATCGTGGATATTCAGGGGCCAGCCGGCCACTCTCAGCCATATGTCCCCAAACAGAAACCTCGGCCCGTTTCTCTGGCAAACAAAACTCAACTGCCCCTCTTCTGGATGGCAAATTGCAGGATGAACTTGATACTAAAACCGCAGGCCGACTTGGTAGTGGTGACACCTTGGACCTGGGAACCATCATGCGTATCGAGAATTTTAAGGAGCCAGCCGGCCACTCCCAGCAATATGCCCCCAAAAACAATCCACGGAATTTTTCTCTGGCAAACAAAAATCAGCTGCCCCGCTTCTGGATGGCAGATTGCAGGAGCCACTTTGCACCATCAAACCAGCCCGACTTGGCACTGGTGCCACCTTGCATCTGGGAACCATGCTGCCTAGCGTGGATTTTCAGGAGCCAGCCGGCCACTCTCAGCCATAGGCCCCCAAACAAAACCCACGGCCCGTTTCCCTGGCAAACAAAAGTAAGCTGCCCCGCTTCTGGATGGCAGATTGCAGGACGCACTTGGTAGTATCAAACCAGCCCGACTTGGCACTGGTGCCACCTTGGTTCTGGGAACCATCCTGCGTATCGTGGGTTCAAAGGAGCCAGCAGGCCACTCCCAGCCACAGGCCCCCAAATACAAACAACGGCGCTTTTCCCTGGAAAACAAAACTCGCCTGCCAACTTTTTGATGGCAGATTGCAGGAGCCACTTGGTACTATCAAACCAGCCCAACTTGGCACTGGTGCCACCATGGGTCTGGTCACCATCCTGCCTATTGTAGCTTTCCAGGAGCCAGCCGGTCACTCCCAGCCATACGTCCCCAGTCACAAACCTCGGCCCGATTACCTGGCAAACAAAAGTAAGCTGCCCCGCTTCTGGATGGCAGATTGCAGGAGCCACTTGGTACTATCAAACCAGCCCAACTTGGCACTGGTGCCACCTCTGGTCTGGGAACCATGCTGCGTAAGACAGATTCTAAGGCGCCAGTCGGCCACTCCCAGTCACAAGCCCCCAAACACAAACAACGGCGCTATTCTCTGGCAAACAAAACTCCACTGCCCCTCTTCTGGATGGCAAATTGCAGGACGCACTTGGTACTATAAAAACAGCCCTACTTGGCACTGGTGCCACCTTGGGTCTGGGAACCATCCTGCGTATCGATCTTTTTAATGAGACAGCCGGCCACTCCCAGCCATATGCCCCCAAACACAACCCACGGCCCTTTTCTCTGGCAAACAAAACTCAACTGCACCGCTTCTGGATGGCAGATTGCAGGAGCCACTTGGTACTATGAAACCAGCCCGACTTGGCACTGGTGCCACCTTGGGTCTGGGAACCATCCAGCCTATCGTGGATTTTAATGAGCCAGCCGGCTACTCCCAGCCACAGGCCCCCAACACAAACCACGGCCCTTTTTTCTGGCAAACAAAACTCAGCTGCCTCACTTCTGGATGGCAGATTGCAGGAGCCACTTGGTGTAATCAAACCAGCCCGACTTGGCACTGGTGCCACCTTGGGTCTGGGAACCATCCTGCGTATCGTGGATTCTAAGGAGCCAGCCGGCCACTCCCAGCCACAGGCCCCCAAACAAAATCAACGGCGCTGTTCCCTGGAAAACAAAACACGTCTGCCAACATTTTGATGGAGTTTGCAGGAGCCACTTGGTACTATCAAACCAGCCCGACTTGGCACTGGTGCCACCTTGGGTCTGGGAAACATCCTGCGTATCGTGGATTCTTAGGAGCCAGCCGGCCACTCCTAGCCACAGGCCCCCAGACAAAACCCTAGGCCTATTTCTCTGGCAAACAAAAGTAAGCTGCCCCGCTTCTGGATGGCAGATTGCAGGAGACACTTGGTACTATCAAACCAGCCCAACTTGGCACTGGTGCCACCTTGGATCTGGGAACCATGCTGTGTATCGTGGATATTCAGGGGCCAGCCGGCCACTCTCAGCCATATGTCCCCAAACAGAAACCTCGGCCCGTTTCTCTGGCAAACAAAACTCAACTGCCCCTCTTCTGGATGGCAAATTGCAGGATGAACTTGATACTAAAACCGCAGGCCGACTTGGTAGTGGTGACACCTTGGGCCTGGGAACCATCATGCGTATCGAGCATTTTAAGGAGCCAGCCGGCCACTCCCAGCAATATGCCCCCAAAAACAATCCACGGAATTTTTCTCTGGCAAACAAAAATCAGCTGCCCCGCTTCTGGATGGCAGATTGCAGGAGCCACTTTGCACCATCAAACCAGCCCGACTTGGCACTGGTGCCACCTTGCATCTGGGAACCATGCTGCCTAGCGTGGATTTTCAGGAGCCAGCCGGCCACTCTCAGCCATAGGCCCCCATACAAAACCCACGGCCCGATTCCCTGGCAAACAAAATTAAGCTGCCCCGCTTCTGGATGGCAGATTGCAGGACGCACTTGGTAGTATCAAACCAGCCCGACTTGGCACTGGTGCCACCTTGGGTCTGGGAACCATCCTGCGTATCGTGGGTTCAAAGGAGCCAGCCGGCCACTCCCAGCCATAGGTCCCAAGTCACAAACCTCGGCCCGTTTCACTGGCAAACAAAAGTAAGCTGCCCCGCTTCTGGATGGCAGATTGCAGGAGCCACTTGGTACTATCAAACCAGCCCAACTTGGCACTGGTGCCACCTCTGGTCTGGGAACCATGCTGCGTAACACAGATTCTAAGGCGCCAGTTGGACACTCCCAGCCACAAGCCCCCAAACACAAACAACGGCGCTATTCTCTGGCAAACAAAACTCAACTGCCCCTCTTCTGGATGGCAAATTGCAGGACGCACTTGGTACTATAAAAACAGCCCTACTTGGCACTGGTGCCACCTTGGGTCTGGGAACCATCCTGCGTATCGATCTTTTTAATGAGACAGCCGGCCACTCCCAGCCATATGCCCCCAAACACAACCCACGGCCCTTTACTCTGGCAAACAAAACTCAACTGCACCGCTTCTGGATGGCAGATTGCAGGAGCCACTTGGTACTATCAAACCAGCACGACTTGGCACTGGTGCCACCTTGGGTCTGGGAAACATCCTGCGTATTGTGGGTTGTCAGGAGCCAGCCGAACACTCTCGGCCACAGACCCCAATCAAAAACAACGGCCCGTTTCACAGGCAAACAAAACTCAGCTGCCCCGCTTCTGGATGGGAGATTGCAGGAGGCACTTGACACTGTGAAACCAGCCCCACTTGGCACTGGTGCCACCTTGGGTCTGGGAACCATGCTGCGTATCATGGATTTTCAGGAGCCAGCCGGCCACTCCCAGCCACAGGCCCCCAAACACAAACCACAGCCTTTTTCTCTGGCAAACAAAATTCAGCTGCCCCGCTTCTGGATGGCAGATTGCAGGAGCCACTTGGGACTATCACACCAGCACAACATGGCACTGCTGCCACCTTGGATCTGGGAACCATCCTTCCTATCGTGGATTTTCAGGGGCCAGCCGGTCACTCTCAGCCATAGGCCCCAAACACAAACCACGGCCCTTTTCTCTGGAAAACAAAACTCAACTGCCCCTCTTCTGGATGGCAGATTGCAGGAGCCACTGGGTACTATGAAACCAGCCCTACTTGGCACTGGTGCCACCTTGGGTCTGGGAACCATGCTGCGTATCATGGATTTTCAGGAGCCAGCCGTCCACTGCCAGCCACAGGCCCCGAAACACAAACAACAGCCTTTTTCTCTGGCAAACAAAATTCAGCTGCCCCGCTTCTGGATGGCAGATTGCAGGAACCACTTGGTAGTATCAAACCAGCCCGACTTGGCACTGGTGCCACCTTGGGTCTGGGAACCATCCTGCGTATCGTGGATTCTAAGGAGCCAGCTGGCCACTCCCAGCCACAGGCCCCAAAACACACACAACGGTGCTTTTCCCTGGAAAACAAAACTCGCCTGCCAAACATTTGATGGCAGATTGCAGGAGCCACTTGGTTTTATCAAATAAGCCCAACTTGGCACTGGTGCCACCATGGGTCTGGTCACCATCCTGCCTATCGTAGCTTTTCAGGTGCCACCCAGTCACCCCCAGCCAGAGGCCCCTTATCAAATATTTCGGCCCGTTTCCCTGGCAAACAAAAGTAAGCTACCCCGCTTCTGGATGGCAGATTGCAGGAGCCACTTTGCACCATCAAACCAGCCCAACTTGGCACTGGTGCCACCTCTGGTCTGGGAACCATCCTGCGTATCGTGGGTTCTAAGGAGCCAGCTAGCCACTCCCAGCCACAGGCCCCCAAAGAAAAACAACGGCGCTTTTCCCTGGAAAACAAAACTCGCCTGACAACTTTTTGATGGCAGATTGCCGGAGCCACTTGGTACTATCAAACCAGCCCAACTTGGCACTGGTGCCACCATGGGTCTGGTCACCATCCTGCCTATCGTAGCTCTTCAGGAGCCAGCCGGTCACTCGCAGCCATAGGCCCCCAGTCACAAACCTCGGCCCGTTTCCCTGGGAAACAAAAGTAAGCTGCCCCGCTTCTGCATGGCAGATTGCAGGAGCTATTTAGTACTATTAAACCACCCCGACTTGGCACTGGTGACACCTCTGGTGTGGGAACCATCCTGCTTATCGTGGATTTTCAGGGGCCAGCCGGCCACTATCAGCCATACGCCCCCAAAAACAAACCACGGCCCTTTTCTCTGGCAAACAAAACTCAACTGCCCCTCTTCTGGATGGCAAATTTTAGGACGCACTTTGTACTACGAAAACCGCCCGACGTGGCACTGGTGCCACCTTGTGTCAGGGAACCATCCTGCATATCGAGCTTTTTAAGGAGCCAGCCGGCCACGCCCAGCCATATACCCCCAAAAACAAACCACGGACCATTTCTCATGGAAACAAAAATCCGCTGCCCCGCGTCTGGATGGCAGATTGCAGGAGCCACTTTGCACCATCAAACCAGCCCGACTTGACACTGGTGCCACCTTGGGTCTGGGAACAATCCTGCATATCGTGGATTCTAAGGAGCCAGCCGGCCACTCCCAGCCACAGGCCCCCAAACACAAACAACGGCGCTTTTCCCTGGAAAACAAAACTCGCCTGCCAGCTTTTTGATGGCAGATTGCAGGAGCCACTTGGTACTATCAAATCATCCCAACTTGGCACTGGTGCCACTATGGGTCTGGGAACCATCCTGCCTATTGTAGCATTTCAGGAGCCACCCGGTCACTCCCAGCCATAGGCCCCCAGACACAAACCTCGGACCGTTTCCCTGGCAAACAAAATTAAGCTGCCCCGATTCTGGATGGCAGATTGCAGGAGCCACTTGGTAGTGTCAAACCAGCCCAACTTGGCACTGGTGCCACCTTGGGTCTGGGAATCATCCGGCGTATCGTGGATTCTAAGCAGCCACCCGGCCACTCTGAGCCACAGGCCCCCAAACACAAACAACGGCGCTTTTCCCTGGAAAACAAAAATCGCCTGCCAACTTTTTGATGGAGTTTGCAGGAGCCACTTGGTGCTATCAAACCAGCCCAACTTGGCACTGGTGCCACCATGGGTCTGGTCACCATCCTGCCTATCGTAGCTTTTCAGGAGCCAGCCGGTCACTCCCAGCCATAGACCCCCAGACACAAACCTCGGCCCGTTTCCCTGGAAAACAAAAGTAAGCTGCCCCGATTCTGGATGGCAGATTGCAGGAGCCACTTGGTACTATCAAATCAGCCCAACTTGGCACTGGTGCCACCATGGGTCTGGTAAACATCCTGCCTATCGTAGCTTTTCAGGAGCCAGACGGTCACTCCCTGCCATAGGCCCCCAGACACAAACCTCGGCCCGTTTCCCTGGCAAACAAAAGTAAATAGCCCCGCTTTTGGATGGCAGATTGCAGGATGCATTTGGTACTATCAAACCTGCCCGACTTGGCCATGGTGCCACCTTGGCTCTGGGAACCATGCTGCGTAACGTAGATTCTACGAGGACAGGCGGCCACTCCCAGCCACAGGCCTCTAAACAACGGCGCTTTTCCCTGGAAAACAAAACTCGCCTGCCAAATTTTTGATGGCAGATTGCAGGAGCCACTTGGTACTATCAAACCAGCCCGACTTGGTACTGGTTCCACTTTCGGTCTGGTCACCATCCTGCCTATCGTAGCTTTTCAGGAGCCAGCCGGTCACTCCCAGCCATAGGCCCCCAGACAAATATCTCGGCCCGTTTCCCTGGCAAACAAAAGTAAGCTGCCCCGCTTCTGGATGGCAGATTGCAGGAGCCACATGGTACTATCAAACCAGGCCAACATGGCACTGGTGCTACCTTGGCTCTGGGAACCATCCTGCCTATCGTGGATTTTCAGGGGCCAGCCGGCCACTCTCAGCCATATGCCCCCAAACACATACCACGGCCCTTTGCTCTGGCAAACAAAACTCAACTGCCCCTCTTCTGGATGGCAAATTGCAGGACGCACTTGGTACTACGAAAACAGCTCGACTTGGCAGTGATGCCACCTTGGGTCAGGGAACAATCCTGCGTATCGATCTTTTTAAGGAGCCAGCCGGCCACGTCCAGCCATATACACCCAAAAAAAACCACGGAACTTTTCTCCAGCAAACAAAAATCCGCTGCCCCGCGTCTGAATGGCAGATTTCAGGAGCTATTTAGTATTATCAAACCAGCCCGACTTGGCACTGGTGCCACCATGAGTCTGGTAACCATCCTGCCTATCGTAGCTTTTCAGTAGCCAGCCGGTCACTCCCAGCCATAGGCCCCCAGACAAATACCTCGGCCCGTTTCCCTGGGAAACAAAGGTAAGCTGTCCCGCTTCTGGATGGCAGATTGCAGGAGCCACTTGGTACTATCAAACCAGCCCAACTTGGCACTGGTGCCACCTTGGGTCTGGGAACCATCCTGCGTATCCTGGGTTCAAAGGAGGCAGCCGGCCACTCCCAGCCACAGGCCTCTAAACAAGAACAACGTCGCTTTTCCCTGGAAAACAAAACTCGCCTGCCAACTTTTTGATGGCAGATTGCAGGAGCCACTTGGTACTATCAAACCAGCCCAACTTGGCACTGGTGCCACCATGGGTCTGGTCACCATCCTGCCTATCGTAGCTTTTCAGGAGCCAGCCGGTCACTCCCAGCCATAGGCCCCCAGACAAATATCTCGGCCCGTTTCCCTGGCAAACAAAAGTAAGCAGCCCCGCTTCTGGATGGCAGATTGCAGGAGCCACATGGTACTATCAAACCAGGCCAACATGGCACTGGTGCCACCTTGGTTCTGGGAACCATCCTGCCTATCGTGGATTTTCAGGGGCCAGCCGGCCACTCTAAGCCATATGCCCCCAAACACATACCACGGCCCTTTGCTCTGGCAAACAAAACTCAACTGCCCCTCTTCTGGATGGCAAATTGCAGGACGCACTTGGTACTACGAAAACAGCTCGACTTGGCAGTGATGCCACCTTGGGTCAGGGAACAATCCTGCGTATCGATCTTTTTAAGGAGCCAGCCGGCCACGTCCAGCCATATACACCCAAAAAAAAACCACGGAACTTTTCTCCAGCAAACAAAAATCCGCTGCCCCGCGTCTGAATGGCAGATTTCAGGAGCTATTTAGTATTATCAAACCAGCCCGACTTGGCACTGGTGCCACCATGAGTCTGGTAACCATCCTGCCTATCGTAGCTTTTCAGTAGCCAGCCGGTCACTCCCAGCCATAGGCCCCCAGACAAATACCTCGGCCCGTTTCCCTGGGAAACAAAGGTAAGCTGTCCCGCTTCTGGATGGCAGATTGCAGGAGCCACTTGGTACTATCAAACCAGCCCAACTTGGCACTGGTGCCACCTTGGCTCTGGGAACCATCCTGCGTATCCTGGGTTCAAAGGAGGCAGCCGGCCACTCCCAGCCACAGGTCTCTAAACAAGAACAACGTCGCTTTTCCCTGGAAAACAAAACTCGCCTGCCAACTTTTTGATGGCAGATTGCAGGAGCCACTTGGTACTATCAAACCAGCCCAACTTGGCACTGGTGCCACCATGGGTCTGGTCACCATCCTGCCTATCGTAGCTTTTCAGGAGCCAGCCGCTCACTCCCAGCCATAGGCCCCCAGACAAATATCTCGGCCCGTTTCCCTTGCAAACAAAAGTAAGCAGCCCCGCTTCTGGATGGCAGATTGCAGGAGCCACATGGTACTATCAAACCAGGCCAACATGGCACTGGTGCCACCTTGGTTCTGGGAACCATCCTGCCTATCGTGGATTTTCAGGGGCCAGCCGGCCACTCTCAACCATATGCCCCCAAACATATACCACGGCCCTTTTCTCTGGCAAACAAAACTCAACTGCCCCTCTTCTGGATGGCAAATTGCAGGACGCACTTGGTACTACGAAAACAGCCCGACTTGGCACTGATGCCACCTTGGGTCAGGGAACAATCCTGCGTATCGATCTTTTAAGGAGCCAGCCGGCCACGTCCAGCCATATACCCCAAAAAAAAACCACGGAACTTTTCTCCAGCAAACAAAAATCCGCTGCCCCCCGTCTGGATGGCAGATTGCAGGAGCCACTTTGTACCATCAAACCAGCCCGACTTGGCACTGGTGCCACCTCTGGTCTGGGAACCATCCTGCGTATCGTGGATTCTAAGGAGCCAGCTGGCCACTCCCAGCCACAGGCCCCCAAACACAAACAACGGCGCTTTTCCCTGGAAAACAAAACTCACCTGCCAACTTTTTCATGGCAGATTGCAGGAGCCACTTGGTACTATCAAACCAGCCCAACTTGGCACTGGTGCCACCATGGGTCTGGTCACCATCCTGCCTATCGTAGCTTTTCAGGAGCCAGCCGGTCACTCCCAGCCATAGGCCCCCAGACACAAAGCTCTGCCCGTTTCCCTGGCAAACAAAAGTAAGCTACCCCGCTTCTGGATGGCAGATTGCAGGAGTCACTTTGCACCATCAAACCAGCCCGACTTGGCACTGGTGCCACCTCTGGTCTGGGACCCATCCTGCGTATCGTGGATTCTAAGGAGACAGCTGGCCACTCCCAGCCACAGGCCCCTAAACACAAACAACGGCGCTTTTCCCTGGAAAACAAAACTTGCTTGCCAACTTTTTGATGGAAGATTGCAGGAGCCACTTGGTACTATCAAACCACCCCAACTTGGCAACAAGTGGTTCCTGCAATCTGACATCCAGAAGCGGGGCAGCTTACTTTTCATTGCCAGGGAAACGGACCGTTGTTTGTGTTTGGAGCCGTATGGCTGGGAGTGGCCGACTGGCTCCTTAAAATCCACGATACGCAGGATGGTTCCCAGACCAGAGGTGGCACCAGTGCCAAGACGGGCTAGTTTGATGGTGCAAAGTGGCTCCTGCAATCTGCCATCCAGAAGCGGGGTAGCTTACTTTTTTTTGCCAGGCAAACGGGCCAAGCTTTTTGTCTGGGGGCCTATGGCTGCGAGTGACCGGCTGGCTCTTGAAAAGCTACGATAGGCAGGATGGTGACCAGACCCATGGTGGCACCAGTGCCAAGTTGGGCTGATTTGATAGTACCAAGTGGCTCCTGCAATCTGCCATGAAAAAGTTGGCAGGTGAGTTTTGTTTTCCAGGGAAAAGCGCCGTTGTTTGTGTTTGGGGGCCTGTGGCTGGGAGTGGCCGGCTGGCTCCTTAGAATCCACGATACGCAGCATGGTATCCAGACCCAAGGTGGCACCAGTGCCAAGTTTTGCTGGTTTGATAGTACCAAGTGGTTCCTGCAATCTGCCATCCAGAAGCAGGGCAGCTTACTTTTGTATGCCAGGGAAACGGGCCGAGCTTTGTGTCTGGGGGCCTATGGCTGGGAGTGACCGGCTGGCTCCTGAAAAGCTACGATAGGCAGGATGGTGACCAGACCCATGCTGGCACCAGTCCCAAGTTGGGCTGATTTGATAGTACCAAGTGGCTCCTGCAATCTGCCGTCAAAATTTGGCAGGCGAGTTTTGTTTTCCAGGGAAAAGCGCCGTTGTTTGTGTTTGGGGGCCTGTGACTGGGAGTGGCCGGCTGGCTCCTTAGAATCCACGATACGCAGGGTGGTTCCCAGACCCAAGGTGGCACCAGTGCCAAGTCGGGCTAGTATGATGGTGCAAAGTGGCTCCTGCAATCTGCCATCCAGAAGCGGGGCAGATTACTTTTGTTTGCCAGGGAAAAGGGCCGAGCTTTGTGTCTCGGGGCCTATGGCTGGGAGTGACCGGCTGGCTCCTGAAAAGCTACGATAGGCAGGATGGTGACCAGACCCATGGTGGCACCAGTGTCAAGTTGGGCTGGTTTGATAGTACCAAGTGGCTCCTGCAATCTGCCATCAAAATGTCGGCAGGCGAGTTTTGTTTTCCAGGGAAAAGCGCCGTTGTTTGTGTTTGGGGGCCTGTGGCTGGGAGTGGCCGGCTGGCTCCTTAGAATCCACGATACGCAGGATGGTTCCCAGACCTGAGGTGGCACCAGTGCCAAGTCGGGCTGGTTTGATAGTACCAAGTGCGTCCTGCAATCTGCCATCCAGAAGCGGGGCAGCTTACTTTTGTTTGCCAGGGAAACGGGCCGAGGTTTTTGTCTGGGGGCCTATGGCTGGGAGTGAGCGGCTGGCTCCTGAAAAGCTACGATAGGCAGGATGGTGAGCAGACCCATGGTGGCACAAGTGCCAAGTTGGGCTGGTTTGATAGCACCAAGTGGCTCCTGCAATCTGCCATCAAAATGTTGGCAGGCGAGTTTTGTTTTCCAGGGAAAAGCGCCGTTGTTTGTGTTTGGGTGCCTATGTCTGGGAGTGGCCGGCTGGCTCCTTAGAATCCACGATACGCAGGATGGTTCCCAGACCAGAGGTGGCACCAGTGCCAAGTCGGGCTGGTTTGATAGTACCGAGTGCGTCCTACAATCTGCCATCCAGAAGCGGGACAGCTTGCTTTTGTTTGCCAGGGAAACGGGTCGAGCTTTGTGTCTGGGGGCCTATGGCTGGGAGTGACCGGCTAGGTCCTGAAAAGCTACGATAGGCAGGATGGTGACCAGACCCATGGTGGCACCAGTGCCAAGTTGGGCTGGTTTGATAGTACCAAGTGGCTCCTGCAATCTGCCATCAAAAAGTTGGCAGGCGAGTTTTGTTTTCCAGGGAAAAGCGCCGTTGTTTGTGTTTGGGGGCCTTTGGCTGGGAGTGGCCGGCTGGCTCCTTAGAATCCACGATACGCAGCATGGTTCCCAGACCAGAGGTGGCACCAGTTCCAAGTCGGGCTGGTTTTATAGTACCAAGTGGTTCCTGCAATCTGCCATCCAGAAGCGGGGCAGCTTACTTTTGTTTGCCAGGGAAACGGGCCGAGGTTTTTGTCTGGGAGTCTATGGCTGGGAGTGACCGGCTGGCTCCTGAAAAGCTACGATAGGCAGGATGGTGACCAGACCCATGGTGGCACCAGTGCCAAGTTGGGCTGATTTGATAGTAGCAAGTGGCTCCTGCAATCTCCCATCAAAAATTTGTCAGGCGAGTTTTGTTTTCCAGGGAAAAGCGCCGTTGTTTTTGTTTGGGGGCCTGTGGCTGGGAGTGGCCGGCTGGCTCCTTAGAATCCACGATACGCAGCATGGTTCCCAGACCAGAGGTTGCTCCAGTTCCAAGTCGGGCTATTTGCTGGTGAAAAGTGGTTCCTGCAATCTGCCATCCAGAAGCGGGGCAGCTTACTTTGGTTTGCCAGGGAAACGGGCCGAGGTTTTTGTCTGGGGGCCTATGGCTGCGAGTGACCGTCTGGCTCCTGAAAAGCTACAATAGGCAGGATGGTGAGCAGACCCATGGTGGCACCAGTGCCAAGTTGAGCTGGTTTGATAGTACCAAGTGGCTCCTGCAATCTGCCATCAAAAAGTTGGCAGGCGAGTTTTGTTTTCCAGGGAAAAGCGCCGTTGTTTGTGTTTGGGTGCCTATGGCTGGGAGTGGCCGGCTGGCTCCTTAGAATCCACGATACGCACCATAGTTCCCAGACCAGAGGTGGCACCAGTGCCAAGTCGGGCTGGTTTGATAGTACCAAGTGGTTCCTGCAATCTGCCATCCAGAAGCGGGGCAGCTTACTTTTGTTTGCCAGGGAAACGGGCCGAGCTTTGTGTCTGGGTCCTATGACTGGGAGTGACCGGCTGGCTCCTGAAAAGATACGATAGGCAGGATGGTGACCAGACCCATGGTGGCACCAGTGCCAAGTTGGGCTGATTTGATAGCAGCAAGTGGCTCCTGCAATCTGCCATCAAAATGTCGGCAGGCGGGTTTGTTTTCCAGGGAAAAGCGCTGTGGTTTGTGTTTGGGGGCCTGTGGCTGGGAGTGACCGGCTGGCTCCTTAGAATCCACGATACGCAGGATGGTTCCCAGACCCAAGGTGGCACCAGTGCCAAGTTGGGCTGGTTTGATAGTATCAAGTGGCTCCTGCAATCTGCCATCCAGAAGCGGGGCAGCTTACTTTTGTTTGCCAGGGAAACGGGCCGAGCTTTGTGTCTGGGGGCCTATGGCTGGGAGTGACCGGCTGGCTCCTGAAAAGCTACGATAAGCAGGATGGTGACCAGACCCATGGTGGCACCAGTGTCAAGTTGGGCTGGTTTGATAGTACCAAGTGGCTCCTGCAATCTGCCATCAAAAATTTGGCAGGCGAGTTTTGTTTTCCAGGGAAAAGCGCCGTTGTTTTTGTTTGGGGGCCTGTGGCTGGGAGTTGCCGGCTGGCTCCTTAGAATACACGATACGCAGGATGGTTCCCAGACCAGAGGTGGCACCAGTGCCAAGTCGGGCTGGTTTTATAGTACCAAGTGGTTCCTGCAATCTGCCATCCAGAAGCGGGGCAGCTTACTTTGGTTTGCCAGGGAAAAGGGCAGAGCATTGTGTCTGGGCGCCTATGGCTGGGAGTGACCGGCTGGCTCCTGAAAAGCTACGATAGGCAGGATGGTGACCAGACCCATGGTGGCACCAGTGCCAAGTTGGGCTGATTTGATAGTACCAAGTGGCTCCTGCAATCTGCCATCAAAAAGTTGGCCGGCGAATTTTGTTTTCCAGGGAAAAGCGCTGTGGTTTGTGTTTGGGGGCCTGTGGCTGGGAGTGGCCGGCTGGCTCCTTATAATCCACGATACGCAGCATGGTTCCCAGACCCAAGGTGGCACCAGTGCCAAGTTGGGCTGGTTTGATAGTACCAAGTTGCTCTGGCAATCTGCCATCAATAAGTTGGCAGACGAGTTTTGTTTTCCAGGGAAAAGCGCCTTTGTTTTTGTTTGGGGGCCTGTGGCTGGGAGTGGACGGATGGCTAATTAGAATCCACGATAGGCAGGATGGTGACCAGACCCATGGTGGCACCAGTGCCAAGTCGGGCTGGTTTGATAGTACCAAGTGGCTCCGGCAATCTGCCATCCAGAAGCGGGATAACTTACTTTTGTTTGTCAGGGAAACGGGCCGAGGTTTGTGTCTGGGGGCCTATGGCTGGGAGTGACCGCCTGGCTCCTGAAAAGCTACGATAGGCAGGATGGTGACCAGACCCATGGTGGCACCAGTGCCAAGTTGGTCTGATTTGATAAAACCAAGTGGCTCCTGAATCTCCCATCAAAAAGTTGGCAGGAGAGTTTTGTTTCCCAGGGAAAAGCGCCGTTGTTTCTGTTTGGGGGCCTATGTCTGGGAGTGGCCGGCTGGCTCCTTAGAATCCACGATACGCAGGATGGTTCCCAGACCAGAGGTGGCACCAGTGCCAAGTCGGGCTGGTTTGATAGTACCGAGTGCGTCCTACAATCTGCCATCCAGAAGCGGGACAGCTTGCTTTTGTTTGCCAGGGAAACGGGTCGAGCTTTGTGTCTGGGGCCCTATGGCTGGGAGTGACCGGCTAGGTCCTGAAAAGCTAAGGTAGGCAGGATGGTGACCAGACCCATGGTGGCACCAGTGCCAAGTTGGGCTGGTTTGATAGTACCAAGTGGCTCCTGCAATCTGCCATCAAAAAGTTGGCAGGCGAGTTTTGTTTTCCAGGGAAAAGCGCCGTTGTTTGTGTTTGGGGGCCTTTGGCTGGGAGTGGCCGGCTGGCTCCTTAGAATCCACGATACGCAGCATGGTTCCCAGACCAGAGGTGGCACCAGTGCCAAGTCGGGCTGGTTTTATAGTACCAAGTGGTTCCTGCAATCTGCCATCCAGAAGCGGGGCAGCTTACTTTTGTTTGCCAGGGAAACGGGCCGAGGATTTTGTCTGGGAGCCTATGGCTGGGAGTGACCGGCTGGCTCCTGAAAAGCTACGATAGGCAGGATGGTGACCAGACCCATGGTGGCACCAGTGCCAAGTTGGGCTGATTTGATAGTAGCAAGTGGCTCCTGCAATCTCCCATCAAAAAGTTGTCAGGCGAGTTTTGTTTTCCAGGGAAAAGCGCCGTTGTTTGTGTTTGGGGGCCTCTGGCTGGGAGTGGCCGGCTGGCTCCTTAGAATCCACGATACGCAGCATGGTTCCCAGACCAGAGTTGGCTCCAGTTCCAAGTCAGGCTATTTGATGGTGAAAAGTGGTTCCTGCAATCTGCCATCCAGAAGCGGGGCAGCTTACTTTGGTTTGCCAGGGAAAAGGGCAGAGCATTGTGTCTGGGCGCCTATGGCTGGGAGTGACCTGCTGGCTCCTGAAAAGCTACGATAAGCAGGATGGTGACCAGACCCATGGTGGCACCAGTGCCAAGTTGGGCTGATTTGATAGCAGCAAGTGGCTCCTGCAATCTGCCATCAAAAAGTTGGCCGGCGAATTTTGTTTTCCAGGGAAAAGCGCTGTGGTTTGTGTGTGGGGGCCTGTGGCTGGGAGTGGCCGGCTGGCTCCTTATAATCCACGATACGCAGCATGGTTCCCAGACCCAAGGTGGCACCAGTGCCAAGTCGGGCTGGTTTGATAGTACTAAATAGCTCCTGCAATCTGCCATGCAGAAGCGGGGCAGCTTACTTTTGTTTGCCAGGGAAACGGGCCGAGGTTTTTGTCTGGGGGCCTATGGCTGCGAGTGACCGTCTGGCTCCTGAAAAGCTACGATAGGCAGGATGGTGAGCAGACCCATGGTGGCACCAGTGCCAAGTTGGGCTGGTTTGATAGTACCAAGTGGCTCCTGCAATCTGCCATCAAAAAGTTGGCAGGCGAGTTTTGTTTTCCAGGGAAAAGCGCCGTTGTTTGTGTTTGGGGGCCTTTGGCTGGGAGTGGCCGGCTGGCTCCTTAGAATCCACGATACGCAGCATGGTTCCCAGACCAGAGGTGGCACCAGTGCCAAGTCGGGCTGGTTTTATAGTACCAAGTGGTTCCTGCAATCTGCCATCCAGAAGCGGGGCAGCTTACTTTTGTTTGCCAGGGAAACGGGCCGAGGATTTTGTCTGGGAGCCTATGGCTGGGAGTGACCGGCTGGCTCCTGAAAAGCTACGATAGGCAGGATGGTGACCAGACCCATGGTGGCACCAGTGCCAAGTTGGGCTGATTTGATAGTAGCAAGTGGCTCCTGCAATCTCCCATCAAAAAGTTGTCAGGCGAGTTTTGTTTTCCAGGGAAAAGCGCCGTTGTTTGTGTTTGGGGGCCTCTGGCTGGGAGTGGCCGGCTGGCTCCTTAGAATCCACGATACGCAGCATGGTTCCCAGACCAGAGTTGGCTCCAGTTCCAAGTCAGGCTATTTGATGGTGAAAAGTGGTTCCTGCAATCTGCCATCCAGAAGCGGGGCAGCTTACTTTGGTTTGCCAGGGAAAAGGGCAGAGCATTGTGTCTGGGCGCCTATGGCTGGGAGTGACCTGCTGGCTCCTGAAAAGCTACGATAAGCAGGATGGTGACCAGACCCATGGTGGCACCAGTGCCAAGTTGGGCTGATTTGATAGTACCAAGTGGCTCCTGCAATCTGCCATCAAAAAGTTGGCCGGCGAATTTTGTTTTCCAGGGAAAAGCGCTGTGGTTTGTGTGTGGGGGCCTGTGGCTGGGAGTGGCCGGCTGGCTCCTTATAATCCACGATACGCAGCATGGTTCCCAGACCAGAGGTGGCACCAGTGCCAAGTCGGGCTGGTTTTATAGTACCAAGTGGTTCCTGCAATCTGCCATCCAGAAGCGGGGCAGCTTACTTTTGTTTGCCAGGGAAACGGGCCGAGGTTTTTGTCTGGGGGCCTATGGCTGCGAGTGACCGTCTGGCTTCTGAAAAGCTACGATAGGCAGGATGGTGAGGAGACCCATGGTGGCACCAGTGCCAAGTTGGGCTGGTTTGATAGTACCAAGTGGCTCCTGCAATCTGCCATCAAAAAGTTGGCAGGCGAGTTTTGTTTTCCAGGGAAAAGCGCCGTTGTTTGTGTTTGGGGGCCTTTGGCTGGGAGTGGCCGGCTGGCTCCTTAGAATCCACGATACGCAGCATGGTTCCCAGACCAGAGGTGGCACCAGTGCCAAGTCGGGCTGGTTTTATAGTACCAAGTGGTTCCTGCAATCTGCCATCCAGAAGCGGGGCAGCTTACTTTTGTTTGCCAGGGAAACGGGCCGAGGATTTTGTCTGGGAGCCTATGGCTGGGAGTGACCGGCTGGCTCCTGAAAAGCTACGATAGGCAGGATGGTGACCAGACCCATGGTGGCACCAGTGCCAAGTTGGGCTGATTTGATAGTAGCAAGTGGCTCCTGCAATCTCCCATCAAAAAGTTGTCAGGCGAGTTTTGTTTTCCAGGGAAAAGCGCCGTTGTTTGTGTTTGGGGGCCTCTGGCTGGGAGTGGCCGGCTGGCTCCTTAGAATCCACGATACGCAGCATGGTTCCCAGACCAGAGTTGGCTCCAGTTCCAAGTCAGGCTATTTGATGGTGAAAAGTGGTTCCTGCAATCTGCCATCCAGAAGCGGGGCAGCTTACTTTGGTTTGCCAGGGAAAAGGGCAGAGCATTGTGTCTGGGCGCCTATGGCTGGGAGTGACCTGCTGGCTCCTGAAAAGCTACGATAAGCAGGATGGTGACCAGACCCATGGTGGCACCAGTGCCAAGTTGGGCTGATTTGATAGTACCAAGTGGCTCCTGCAATCTGCCATCAAAAAGTTGGCCGGCGAATTTTGTTTTCCAGGGAAAAGCGCTGTGGTTTGTGTGTGGGGGCCTGTGGCTGGGAGTGGCCGGCTGGCTCCTTATAATCCACGATACGCAGCATGGTTCCCAGACCCAAGGTGGCACCAGTGCCAAGTTGGGCTGGTTTGATAGTACCAAGTGGCTCTGGGAATCTGCCATCAAAAATTTGGCAGACGAGTTTTGTTTTCCAGGGAAAAGCGCCGTTGTTTTTGTTTGGGGGCCTGTGGCTGGGAGTGGACGGATGGCTAATTAGAATCCACAATACGCAGGATGGTGACCAGACCCATGGTGGCACCAGTGCCAAGTCGGGCTGGTTTGATAGTACCAAGTGGCTCCTGGAATCTGCCATCCAGAAGCGGGATAACTTACTTTTGTTTGTAAGGGAAACGGGCCGAGGTTTGTGTCTGGGGGCCTATGGCTGGGAGTGACCGGCTGGCTCCTGAAAAGCTACGATAGGCAGGATGGTGACCAGACCCATGGTGGCACCAGTGCCAAGTTGGTCTGATTTGATAAAACCAAGTGGCTCCTGCAATCTCCCATCAAAAATTGGCAGGAGAGTTTTGTTTCCCAGGGAAAAGCGCCGTTGTTTGTGTTTGGGGGCCTGTGGCTGGGAGTGGCCGGCTGGCTCCTTAGAATCCACGATACGCAGCATGGTATCCAGACCCAAGGTGGCACCAGTGCCAAGTCGGGCTGGTTTGATAGTACTAAATAGCTCCTGCAATCTGCCATGCAGAAGCGGGGCAGCTTACTTTTGTTTGCCAGGGAAACGGGCCGAGGTTTTTGTCTGGGGGCCTATGGCTGCGAGTGACCGTCTGGCTCCTGAAAAGCTACGATAGGCAGGATGGTGAGCAGACCCATGGTGGCACCAGTGCCAAGTTGAGCTGGTTTGATAGTACCAAGTGGCTCCTGCAATCTGCCATCAAAAAGTTGGCAGGCGAGTTTTGTTTTCCAGGGAAAAGCGCCGTTGTTTGTGTTTGGGTGCCTATGGCTGGGAGTGGCCGGCTGGCTCCTTAGAATCCACGATACGCACCATAGTTCCCAGACCAGAGGTGGCACCAGTGCCAAGTTGGGCTGGTTTGATAGTACCAAGTGCGTCCTAAAATCTGCCATCCAGAAGCGGGGCAGCTTACTTTTGTTTGCCAGGGAAACGGGCCGAGCTTTGTGTCTGGGGGCCTATGACTGGGAGTGACCGGCTGGCTCCTGAAAAGCTACGATAGGCAGGATGGTGACCAGACCCATGGTGGCACCAGTGCCAAGTTGGGCTGATTTGATAGCAGCAAGTGGCTACTGCAATCTGCCATCAAAATGTCGGCAGGCGGGTTTGTTTTCCAGGGAAAAGCGCTGTGGTTTGTGTTTGGGGGCCTGTGGCTGGGAGTGACCGGCTGGCTCCTTAGAATCCACGATACGCAGGATGGTTCCCAGACCCAAGGTGGCACCAGTGCCAAGTTGGGCTGGTTTGATAGTACCAAGTGGCTCCTGCAATCTGCCATCCAGAAGCGGGGCAGCTTACTTTTGTTTGCCAGGGAAACGGGCCGAGGTGTGTGTCTGGGGGCCTATGGCTGGGAGTGACCGGCTGGCTCCTGAAAAGCTAAGATAGGCAGGATGGTGACCAGACCCATGGTGGCACCAGTGTCAAGTTGGGCTGGTTTGATAGTACCAAGTGGCTCCTGCAATCTGCCATCAAAATGTTGGCAGGCGAGTTTTGTTTTCCAGGGAAAAGCGCCGTTGTTTTTGTTTGGGGGCCTGTGGCTGGGAGTGGCCGGCTGGCTCCTTAGAATCCACGATACGCAGCATGGTTCCCAGACCAGAGGTGGCACCAGTGCCAAGCCGGGCTGGTTTTATAGTACCAAGTGGTTCCTGCAATCTGCCATCCAGAAGCGGGGCAGCTTACTTTGGTTTGCCAGGGAAAAGGGCAGAGCATTGTGTCTGGGCGCCTATGGCTGGGAGTGACCGGCTGGCTCCTGAAAAGCTACGATAGGCAGGATGGTGACCAGACCCATGGTGGCACCAGTGCCAAGTTGGGCTGATTTGATAGTACCAAGTGGCTCCTGCAATCTGCCATCAAAAAGTTGGCCGGCGAATATTGTTTTCCAGGGAAAAGCGCTGTGGATTGTGTTTGGGGGCCTGTGGCTGGGAGTGGCCGGCTGACTCCTTATAATCCACGATACGCAGCATGGTTCCCAGACCCAAGGTGGCACCAGTGCCAAGTTGGGCTGGTTTGATAGTACCAAGTGGCTCTGGCAATCTGCCATCAAAAAGTTGGCAGACGAGTTTTGTTTTCCAGGGAAAAGCGCCGTTGTTTTTGTTTGGGGGCCTGTGGCTGGGAGTGGACGGATGGCTAATTAGAATCCACGATAGGCAGGATGGTGACCAGACCCATGGTGGCACCAGTGCCAAGTCGGGCTGGTTTGATAGTACCAAGTGGCTCCGGCAATCTGCCATCCAGAAGCGGGATAACTTACTTTTGTTTGTCAGGGAAACGGGCCGAGGTTTGTGTCTGGGGGCCTATGGCTGGGAGTGACCGGCTGGCTCCTGAAAAGCTACGATAGGCAGGATGGTGACCAGACCCATGGTGGCACCAGTGCCAAGTTGGTCTGATTTGATAAAACCAAGTGGCTCCTGCAATCTCCCATGAAAAAGTTGGCAGGAGAGTTTTGTTTCCCAGGGAAAAGCGCCGTTGTTTGTGTTTGGGGGGCCTGTGGCTGGGAGTGGCCGGCTGGCTCCTTAGAATCCACGATACGCAGCATGGTATCCAGACCCAAGGTGGCACCAGTGCCAAGTTTTGCTGGTTTGATAGTACCAAGTGGTTCCTGCAATCTGCCATCCAGAAGCAGGGCAGCTTACTTTTGTTTGCCAGGGAAACGGGCCGAGGTTTTGTCTGGGGGCCTATGGCTGGGAGTGACCGGCTGCCTCCTGAAAAGCTACGATAGGCAGGATGGTGACCAGACCCATGGTGGCACCAGTCCCAAGTTGGGCTGATTTGATAGTACCAAGTGGCTCCTGCAATCTGCCATCAAAATTTGGCAGGCGAGTTTTGTTTTCCAGGGAAAAGCGCCGTTGTTTGTGTTTGGGGGCCTGTGGCTGGGAGTGGCCGGCTGGCTCCTTAGAATCCACGATACGCAGGATGGTTCCCAGACCTGAGGTGGCACCAGTGCCAAGTCGGGCTGGTTTGATAGTACTAAATATCTCCTGCAATCTGCCATGCAGAAGCGGGGCAGCTTACTTTTGTTTGCCAGGGAAACGGGCCGAGGTTTATGTCTGGGGGCCTATGGCTGGGAGTGACCGTCTGGCTCCTGAAAAGCTACGATAGGCAGGATGGTGAGCAGACCCATGGTGGCACCAGTGCCACGTTGAGCTGGTTTGATAGTACCAAGTGGCTCCTGCAATCTGCCATCAAAAAGTTGGCAGGCGAGTTTTGTTTTCCAGGGAAAAGCGCCGTTGTTTGTGTTTGGGTGCCTATGGCTGGGAGTGGCCGGCTGGCTGCTTAGAATCCACGATACGCACCATGGTTCCCAGACCAGAGGTGGCACCAGTGCCAAGTCGGGCTGGTTTGATAGTACCAAGTGCGTCCTACAATCTGCCATCCAGAAGCGGGGCAGCTTACTTTTGTTTGCCAGGGAAACGGGCCGAGCTTTGTGTCTCGGGGCCTATGGCTGGGAGTGACCGGCTGGCTCCTGAAAAGCTACGATAGGCAGGATGGTGACCAGACCCATGGTGGCACCAGTGCCAAGTTGGGCTGATTTGATAGTAGCAAGTGGCTCCTGCAATCTGCCATCAAAATGTCGGCAGGCGGGTTTTGTTTTCCAGGGAAAAGCGCCGTTGTTTGTGTTTGGGGGCCAGTGGCTGGGAGTGACCGGCTGGCTCCTTAGACTCCACGATACGCAGGATGGTTCCCAGACCCAAGGTGGCACCAGTGCCAAGTTGGGCTGGTTTGATAGTACAAAGTGGCTCCTGCAATCTTCCATCCAGAAGCGGGGCAGCTTACTTTTGTTTGCCAGGGAAACGGGCCGAGGTTTGTGTCTGGGGGCCTATGGCTGGGAGTGACCGGCTGGCTCCTGAAAAGCTAAGATAGGCAGGATGGTGACCAGACCCATGGTGGCACCAGTGTCAAGTTGGGCTGGTTTGATAGTACCAAGTGGCTCCTGCAATCTGCCATCAAAATGTTGGCAGGCGAGTTTTGTTTTCCAGGGAAAAGCGCCGTTGTTTTTGTTTGGGGGCCTGTGGCTGGGAGTGACCGGCTGGCTCCTTAGAATCCACGATACGCAGCATGGTTCCCAGACCAGAGGTGGCACCAGTGCCAAGTTGGGCTGGTTTGATAGTACCAAGTGCGTCCTGCAATCTGCCATCCAGAAGCGGGGTAGATTACTTTTGTTTGCCAGGGAAACGGGCCGAGGTTTGTGTCTCGGGGCCTATGGCTGGGAGTGACCGGCTGGCTCCTGTAAAGCTACGATAGGCAGGATGGTGACCAGACCCATGGTGGCACCAGTGCCAAGTTGGGCTGGTTTGATAGTACCAAGTGGCTCCTGCAATCTGCCATCAAAATTGGCAGGCGAGTTTGTTATCCAGGGAAAAGCGCCGTTGTTTGTGTTTGGGGGCCTGTGGGTGGGAGTGGCCGGCTGGCTCCTTAGAATCCACGATACGCAGGATGGTTCCCAGACCAGAGGTGGCACCAGTGCCAAGTCGGGCTGGTTTGATGGTGAAAAGTGGCTCCTGCAATCTGCCATCCAGTAGCAAAATAACTTACTTTTGTTTGCCAGGGAAATGGGCCAAGGTTTTTGTCTGGGGGCCTATGGCTGGGAGTGACCGGCTGGCTCCTGAAATGCTACGATAGGCAGGATGGTGACCAGACCCATGGTGGCACCAGTGTCAAGTTGGGCTGGTTTGATAGTACCCAGCTGCTCCGGCAATCTGCCATCAAAATTTGGCAGGCGAGTTTTGTTTTCCAGGGAAAAGCGCCGTTGTTTTTGTTTGGGGGCCTGTGGCTGGGAGTGGACGGATGGCTAATTAGAATCCACGATACGCAGGATGGTTCCCAGACCAGAGGTGGCACCAGTGCCAAGTCGGGCTGGTTTGATGGTGCAAAGTGGCTCCTGCAATGTGCCATCCAGAAGCGGGGCAGCTTATTTTTCTTTGCCAGGGAAACGGGCCGAGGTTTTTGTCTGGGGGCCTATGTCTGCGAGTGACCGGCTGGCTCCTGAAAAGCTACGATAGGCAGGATGGTGACCAGACCCATGGTGGCACCAGTGCCAAGTTGGGCTGGTTTGATAGTACCAAGTGGCTCCTGCAATCTGCCATCAAAATGTTGGCAGGCGAGTTTTGTTTTCCAGGGAAAAGCGCCGTTGTTTTTGTTTGGCGGCCTGTGGCTGGGAGTGGCCGGCTGGCTGCTTAGAATCCACGATACGCAGCATGGTTCCCAGACCAGAGGTGGCACCAGTGCCAAGTCGGGCTGGTTTGATAATACCTAGTGGATCCTGCAATCTGCCATCCAGAAGCGGGACAGCTTACTTTTGTTTGCCAGGGAAACGGGCCGAGCTTTGTGTCACGGGGCCTATGGCTGGGAGTGACCGTCTAGGTCCTGAAAAGCTACGATAGGCAGGATGGTGACCAGACCCATGGTGGCACCAGTGCCAAGTTGGGCTGGTTTGATAGTACCAAGTGGCTCCTGCAATCTGCCATCAAAAAGTTGGCAGGCCAGTTTTGTTTTCCAGGGAAAAGCGCCCTTGATTTTGTTTGGGGGCCTGTGGCTGGGAGTGGCCGGCTTGCTAATTGGAATCCACGATACGTAGCATGGTTCCCAGACCAGAGGTGGCACCAGTGCCAAGTTGGGCTGGTTTGATGGTGCAAAGTGGCTCCTGCAATCTGCCATCCAGAAGCGGGGCAGCTTACTTTTTTTTGCCATGGAAACGGGCCGAGGTTTTTCTCTGGGGGCCTATGGCTGGGAGTGACCGGCTGGCGCCTGAACAGCTACGATAGGCAGGATGGTGACCAGACCCATGGTGGCACCAGTGCCAAGATGGGCTGATTTGATAGTAGCAAGTGGCTCCTGCAATCTGCCATCAAAATGTTGGCAGGCGAGTTTTGTTTTCCAGGGAAAAGCGCCGTTGTTTGTGTTTGGGGGCCTGTGGCTGGGAGTGGCCGGCTGGCTCCTTAGAATCCACGATACGCAGCATGGTTCCCAGACCAGAGGTGGCACCAGTGCCAAGTCGGGCTGGTTTGATACTACCAAGTGGCTCCGGAAATCTGCCATCCAGGAGCAGGGCAGCTTACTTTTGTTTGCCAGGGAAACGGGCCGAGCTTTGTGTCTGGGCGCCTATGGCTGGGAGTGACCTGCTAGGTCCTGAAAAGCTACGATAGGCAGGATGGTGACCAGACCCATGGTGGCACCAGTGCCAAGTTGGGCTGATTTGATAGTACCAAGTGGCTCCTGCAATCTGCCATCTAAAAGTTGGCAGGCGAGTTTTGTTTTCCAGGGAAAAGCGCCGTTGTTTGTGTCTGGGGGCCTGTGGCTGGAGTGGCCGGCTGGCTCCTTAGAATGAACGATACGCAGGATGGTTCCCAGACCTGAGGTGGTACCAGTGCCAAGTCGGGCTAGTTTGATGGTGCAAAGTGGCTCCTGCAATCTGCCATCCAGAAGCGGGGTAGCTTACTTTTGTTTGCCAGGGAAACGGGCCGAGGTTTTTCTCTGGGGGCCTATGGCAGGGAGGGACCAGCTGGCTCCTGAAAAGCTACGATAGGCAGGATGGTGCCAAGACCCATGGTGGCACCAGTGCCAAGTTGGGCTGATTTGATTGTAGCAAGTGGCTCCTGCAATCTGCCATCAAAATATTGGCAGGCGAGTTTTGTTTTCCAGGGAAAAGCGCCGTTGTTTGTGTTTGGGGGCCTGTGGCTGGGAGTGACCGGCTGGCTCCTTAGAATCCACGATACGCAGGATGGTTCCCAGACCCAAGGTGGCACCAGTGCCAAGTCGGGCTGGTTTGATAGTACCAAGTGGTTCCTGCAATCTGCCATCCAGAATCGGGGCAGCTTACTTTGTTTGCCAGGGAAACGGGCCGAGCTTTTTGTCTGGGCGCCTTTGGCTTGGAGTGACCGGCTAGGTCCTGAAAAGCTACGATAGGCAGGATGGTGACCAGATCCATGGTGGCACCAGTGCCAAGTTGGGCTGGTTTGATAGTACCAAGTGGCTCCTGCAATCTGCCATCAAAATGTTGGCAGGCGATTTTTGATTTCCAGGGAAAAGCGCCGTTGTTTGTGTTTGGGGGCCTGTGGCTGGGAGTGGACGGATGGCTCCTTAGAACCACGATACGCAGGATGGTTCCCAGACCAGAGGTGGCACCAGTGCCAAGTCGGGCTGGTTTGATAGTACCAAGTTGTTCCTGCAATCTGCCATCCAGAAGCGGGGCAGCTTACTTTTGTATGCCAGGGAAACGGGCCGAGGTTTTGTCTGGGGGCCTATAGCTGGGAGTGACCGTCTGGCTCCTGAAAAGCTACGATAGGCAGGATGGTGACCAAACGCATGGTGGCACGAGTGCCAAGTTGGGCTGATTTGATAGTACCAAGTGGCTCCTGCAATCTGCCATCAAAATGTTGGCAGGCGAGTTTTGTTTTCCAGGGAAAAGCGCCGTTGTTTGTGTTTGGGGGCCTGTGGCTGGGAGTGGCCGGCTGGCTGCTTAGAATCCACGATACGCAGGATGGTTCCCAGACCAGAGGTGGCACCAGTGCCAAGTCGGGCTTGTTTGATACTACCAAGTGCGTCCTGCAATCTGCCATCCAGAAGCGGGGCAGCTTACTTTTGTTTGCCAGGGAAACGGGCCGAGCTTTGTGTCTGGGGGCCTATGGCTGGGAGTGACCGGCTGGCTCCTGAAAAGCTACGATAGGCAGGATGGTGACCAGACCCATGGTGGCACCAGTGCCAAGTTGGGCTGGTTTGATAGTACCAAGTGGCTCCTGCAATCTGCCATCAAAAAGTTGGCAGGCGAGTTTTGTTTTCCAGGGAAAAGCGCCGTTGTTTGTGTTTGGGGGCCTGTGTCTGGGAGTGGACGGATGGCTCCTTAGAATCCACGATACGCAGCATGGTTCCCAGACCTGAGGTGGCACCAGTGCCAAGTTGGGCTAGTTTGATGGTGCAAAGTGGTTCCTGCAATCTGCCATCCAGAAGCGGGGTAGCTTACTTTTGTTTGCCAGGGAAACGGGCCGAGGTTTGTGTCTGGGGGCCTATGGCTGGGAGTGACCGGCTGGCTCCTGAAAAGCTACGATAGGCAGGATGGTGACCAGACCCATGGTGGCACCAGTGCCAAGTTGGGCTGATTTGATATTACCAAGTGGCTCCTGCAATCTGCCATGAAAAAGTTGGCAGGCGAGTTTTGTTTTCCAGGGAAAAGCGCCGTTGTTTCTGTTTGGGGGCCTGTGGCTGGGAGTGGCCGGCTGGCTCCTTAGAATCCACGATACGCGGCATGGTTCCCAGACCAGAGGTGGCACCAGTGCCAAGTTGAGGTGGTTTGATAGTACCAAGTGCGTCCTGCAATCTGCCATCCAGAAGCGGGGCAGCTTACTTTTGTTTGCCAGGGAAACGGGCCGAGGTTTGTGTCTCAGGGCCTATGGCTGGGAGTGACCGCCTGGCTCCTGAAAAGCTACGATAGGCAGGATGGTTCCCAGACCCATGGTGGCACCAGTGCCAAGTTGGGCTGGTTTGATAGTACCAAGTGGCTCCTGCAATCTGCCATCAAAAAGTTGGCAGACGAGTTTGTTATCCAGGGAAAAGCGCCGTTGTTTGCGTTTGGGGGCCTGTGGCTGGGAGTGGCCGGCTGGCTGCTTAGAATCCACGATACGCAGCATGGTTCCCAGACCAGAGGTGGCACCAGTGCCAAGTCGGGCTGGTTTGATGGTGAAAAGTGGCTCCTGCAATCTGCCATCCAGAAGCGGGATAACTTACTTTTGTTTGCCAGGGAAACGGGCCGAGGTTTTTGTCTGGGGGCCTATGGCTGGGAGTGACCGTCTGGCTCCTGAAAAGCTACGATAGGCAGGATGGTGACCAGACCCATGGTGGCACCAGTGCCAAGTTGGGCTGGTTTGATAGTACCAAGTGGCTCCTGCAATCTGCCATCAAAATGTTGGCAGGCGAGTTTTGTTTTCCAGGGAAAAGTGCCGTTGTTTGTGTTTGGGGGCCTGTGGGTGGGAGTGACCGGCTGGCTCCTTAGAATCCACGATACGCAGGATGGTTCCCAGACCAGAGGTGGCACCAGTGCCAAGTCGGGCCAGTTTGATGGTGCAAAGTGGCTCCTGCAATCTGCCATCCAGAAGCGGGGTAGCTTACTTTTGTTTGCCAGGGAAACGGGCCGAGTTTTGTGTCTGGGGGCCTATGGCTTGCAGTGACCGGCTAGGTCCTGAAAAGGTACGATAGGCAGGATGGTGACCAGATCCATGGTGGCACCAGTGCCAAGTTGGGCTGGTTTGATAGTACCAAGTGGCTCCTGCAATCTGCCATCAAAAAGTTGTCAGGCGAGTTTTGTTTTCCAGGGAAAAGCGCTGTGGTTTGTGTTTGGGGGCCTGTGGCTGGGAGTGGCCGGCTGGCTCCTTAGAATCCACGATACGCAGGATGGTTCCCAGACCAGAGGTGGCACCAGTGCCAAGTCGGGCTGGTTTGATGGTGAAAAGTGGCTCCTGCAATCTGCCATCCAGAAGCGGGATAACTTACTTTTGTTTGCCAGGGAAACGGGCCAAGGTTTTTGTCTGGGGGCCTAAGGATGGGAGTGACCGGCTGGCTCCTGAAAAGCTACGATAGGCAGGATGGTGACCAGACCCATGGTGGCACCAGTGTCAAGTTGGGCTGGTTTGATAGTACCAAGTGGCTCCGGCAATCTGCCATCAAAATTTGGCAGGCGAGTTTGGTTTTCCAGGGAAAAGCGCCGTTGTTTTTGTTTGGGGGCCTGTGGGTGGGAGTGGCCAGATGGCTAATTAGAATCCACGATACGCAGCATGGTTCCCAGACCTGAGGTGGCACCAGTGCCAAGTCGGGCTGGTTTGATACTATCAAGTGCGTCCTGCAATCTGCCATCCAGAAGCGGGGTAGCTTACTTTTGTTTGCCAGGGAAACGGGCCGAGGTTTGTGTCTGGGGGCCTATGGCTGGGAGTGACCGGCTGGCTCCTGAAAAGCTACGATAGGCAGGATGGTGACCAGACCCATGGTGGCACCAGTGCCAAGTTGGGCTGATTTGATAGTAGCAAGTGGCTCCTGCAATCTGCCATCAAAAAGTTGGCAGGCGAGTTTTGTTTTCCAGGGAAAAGCGCCGTTGTTTTTGTTTGGGGGCCTGTGGGTGGGAGTGGCCGGCTGGCTCCTTAGAATCCACGATACGCAGGATGGTTCCCAGACCAGAGGTGGCACCAGTGCCAAGTCGGGCTGGTTTGATGGTGAAAAGTGGCTCCTGCAATCTGCCATCCAGAAGCGGGATAACTTACTTTTGTTTGCCAGGGAAACGGGCCGAGGTTTTTGTCTGGGGGCCTATGGCTGGGAGTGACCGGCTGGCTCCTGAAAAGCTACGATAGGCAGGATGGTGACCAGACCCATGGTGGCACCAGTGCCAAGTTGGGCTGATTTGATAGTACCAAGTGGCTCCTGCAATCTGCCATCAAAAAGTTGGCAGGCGAGTTTTGTTTTCCAGGGAAAAGCGCCGTTGTTTGTGTCTGGGGGCCTGTGGCTGGGAGTGGCCAGCTGGCTCCTTACAATGAACGATACGCAGGATGGTTCCCAGACCTAAGGTGGCACCAGTGCCAAGTCGGGCTAGTTTGATGGTGCAAAGTGGCTCCTGCAATCTGCCATCCAGAAGCGGGGTAGCTTACTTTTGTTTGCCAGGGAAACGGGCCGAGGATTTTCTCTGGGGGCCTATGGCAGGGAGGGACCGGCTGGCTCCTGAAAAGCTACGATAGGCAGGATGGTGACCAGACCCATGGTGGCACCAGTGCCAAGTTGGGCTGATTTGATAGTAGCAAGTGGCTCCTGCAATCTGCCATCAAAATGTTGGCAGGCGAGTTTTGTTTTCCAGGGAAAAGCGCCGTTGTTTGTGTTTGGTGGCCTGTGGCTGGGAGTGACCGGCTGGCTCCTTAGAATCCACGATACTCAGGATGGTTCCCAGACCCAAGGTGGCACCAGTGCCAAGTTGGGCTGGTTTGATAGTACCAAGTGGTTCCTGCAATCTGCCATCCAGAAGCGGGGCAGCTTACTTTTGTTTGCCAGGGAAACGGGCCGAGGTTTTTTCTGGGGGCCTATGGCTTGGAGTTACCGGCTAGGTCCTGAAAAGCTACGATAGGCAGGATGGTGACCAGATCCATGGTGGCACCAGTGCCAAGTTGGGCTGGTTTGATAGTACCAAGTGGCTCCTGCAATCTGCCATCAAAAAGCTGGCAGGCGAGTTTTGTTTTCCAGGGAAAAGCGCTGTGGTTTGTGTTTGGGGGCCTGTGGCTGGGAGTGGCCGGCTGGCTCCTTAGAATCCACGATACGCAGGATGGTTCCCAGACCAGAGGTGGCACCAGTGCCAAGTCGGGCTGGTTTGATGGTGAAAAGTGGCTCCTGCAATCTGCCATCCAGAAGCGGGATAACTTACTTTTGTTTGCCAGGGAAACGGGCCAAGGTTTTTGTCTGGGGGCCTATGGCTGGGAGTGACCGGCTGGCTCCTGAAAAGCTACGATAGGCAGGATGGTGACCAGACCCATGGTGGCACCAGTGTCAAGTTGGGCTGGTTTGATAGTACCAAGTGGCTCCGGCAATCTGCCATCAAAATTTGGCAGGCGAGGTTTGTTTTCCAGGGAAAAGCGCCGTTGTTTTTGTTTGGGGGCCTGTGGGTGGGAGTGGCCAGATGGCTAATTAGAATCCACGATACGCAGCATGGTTCCCAGACCTGAGGTGGCACCAGTGCCAAGTCGGGCTAGTTTGATGGTGCAAAGTGGCTCCTGCAATCTGCCATCCAGAAGCGGGGCAGCTTACTTTTGTTTGCCAGGGAAACGGGCCGAGTATTGTTTCTGGGGGCCTATGGCTGCGAGTGACCGGCTGGCTCCTGAAAAGCTACGATAGGCAGGATGGTGACCAGACCCATGGTGGCACCAGTGCCAAGTTGGGCTGATTTGATAGTACCAAGTGGCTCCTGCAATCTGCCATGAAAAAGTTGGCAGGCGAGTTTTGTTTTCCAGGGAAAAGCGCCGTTGTTTGTGTTTGGGGGCCTGTGGCTGGGAGTGGACGGATGGCTCCTTAGAACCACGATACGCAGGATGGTTCCCAGACCAGAGGTGGCACCAGTGCCAAGTCGGGCTGGTTTGATAGTACCAAGTGGTTCCTGCAATCTGCCATCCAGAAGCGGGGCAGCTTACTTTTGTATGCCAGGGAAACGGGCCGAGGTTTTTCTCTGGGGGCCTATGGCTGGGAGTGACCGTCTGGCTCCTGAAAAGCTACGATAGGCAGGATGGTGACCAAACGCATGGTGGCACCAGTGCCAAGTTGGGCTGATTTGATAGTACCAAGTGGCTCCTGCAATCTGCCATCAAAATGTTGGCAGGCGAGTTTTGTTTTCCAGGGAAAAGCGCCGTTGTTTTTGTTTGGGGGCCTGTGGCTGGGAGTGGCCGGCTGGCTGCTTAGAATCCACGATACGCAGGATGGTTCCCAGACCAGAGGTGGCACCAGTGCCAAGTCGGGCTGGTTTGATACTACCAAGTGCGTCCTGCAATCTGCCATCCAGAAGCGGGGCAGCTTACTTTTGTTTGCCAGGGAAACGGGCCGAGGTTTGTGTCTGGGGGCCTATGGCTGGGAGTGACCGGCTGGCTGCTGAAAAGCTACGATAGGCAGGATGGTGACCAGACCCATGGTGGCACCAGTGCCAAGTTGGGCTGGTTTGATAGTACCAAGTGGCTCCTGCAATCTGCCATCAAAAAGTTGGCAGGCGAGTTTTGTTTTCCAGGGAAAAGCGCCGTTGTTTGTGTTTGGGGGCCTGTGGCTGGGAGTGGACGGATGGCTCCTTAGAATCCACGATACACAGCATGGTTCCCAGACCAGAGGTGACACCAGTGCCAAGTCGGGCTAGTTTGATGGTGCAAAGTGGTTCCTGCAATCTGCCATCCAGAAGCGGGGCAGCTTACTTTTGTTTGCCAGGGAAACGGGCCGAGCTTTGTGTCTGGGGGCCTATGGCAGGGAGTGACCGGCTGGCTCCTGAAAAGCTACGATAGGCAGGATGGTGACCAGACCCATGGTGGCACCAGTGCCAAGTTGGGCTGATTTGATAGTACCAAGTGGCTCCTGCAATCTGCCATCAAAAAGTTGGCAGGCGAGTTTTGTTTTCCAGGGAAAAGCGCCGTTGTTTGTGTTTGGGGGCCTGTGGGTGGGAGTGGCCGGCTGGCTCCTTAGAATCCACGATACGCAGCATGGTTCCCAGACCAGAGGTGGCACCAGTGCCAAGTTGGGCTGGTTTGATAGTACCAAGTGCGTCCTGCAATCTACCATCCAGAAGCGGAGCAGCTTACTTTTGTTTGCCAGGGAAACGGGCCGAGGTTTGTGTCTCAGGGCCTATGGCTGGGAGTGACCGGCTGGCTCCTGAAAAGCTACGATAGGCAGGATGGTGACCAGACCCATGGTGGCACCAGTGCCAAGTTGGGCTGGTTTGATAGTACCAAGTGGCTCCTGCAATCTGCCATCAAAAAGTTGGCAGGCGAGTTTGTTATCCAGGGAAAAGCGCCGTTGTTTGTGTTTGGGGGCCTCTGGCTGGGAGTGGCCGGCTGGCTCCTTAGAATCCACGATACGCAGGATGGTTCCCAGACCAGAGGTGGCACCAGTGCCAAGTCGGGCTGGTTTGATGGTGAAAAGTGGCTCCTGCAATCTGCCATCCAGAAGCGGGATGACTTACTTTTGCTTGCCAGGGAAACGGGCCGAGGTTTGTGTCTCAGGGCCTATGGCTGGGAGTGACCGGCTGGCTCCTGAAAAGCTACGATAGGCAGGATGGTGACCAGACCCATGGTGGCACCAGTGCCAAGTTGGGCTGGTTTGATAGTACCAAGTGGCTCCTGCAATCTGCCATCAAAAAGTTGGCAGGCGAGTTTTGTTTTCCAGGGAAAAGTGCCGTTGTTTGTGTTTGGGGGCCTGTGGGTGGGAGTGACCGGCTGGCTCCTTAAAATCCACGATACGCAGGATGGTTCCCAGACCAGAGGTGGCACCAGTGCCAAGTCGGGCTAGTTTGATGGTGCAAAGTGGCTCCTGCAATCTGCCATCCAGAAGCGGGGTAGCTTACTTTTGTTTGCCAGGGAAACGGGCCGAGTTTTGTGTCTGGGGGCCTATGGCTGCGAGTGACCGGCTGGCTCCTGAAAAGCTACGATAGGCAGGATGGTGACCAGACCCATGGTGGCACCAGTGCCAAGTTGGGCTGATTTGATAGTAGCAAGTGGCTCCTGCAATCTGCCATCAAAAAGTTGGCAGGCGAGTTTTGTTTTCCAGGGAAAAGCGCCGTTGTTTGTGTCTGGGGGCCTGTGGCTGGAGTGGCCGGCTGGCTCCTTACAATGAACGATACGCAGGATGGTTCCCAGAGCTGAGGTGGCACCAGTGCCAAGTCGGGCTGGTTTGATGGTGAAAAGTGGCTCCTGTAATCTGCCATCCAGAAGCGGGGTAGCTTACTTTTGTTTGCCAGGGAAACGGGCCGAAATATTTGTCTAGGGGCCTCTGGCTGGGGGTGGCTGTCTGGCTCCTGAAAAGCTACGATAGGCAGGATGGTGACCAGACCCATGGTGGCACCATTGCCAAGTTGGGCTGGTTTGATAGTACCAAGTGGCTCCTGCAATCTGCCATCAAAAAGTTGTCAGGCGAGTTTTGTTTTCCAGGGAAAAGCGCCGTTGTTTGTATTTGGGGGCCTGTGGCTGGGAGTGGCCGGCTGGCTCCTTTGAACCCACGATACGCAGGATGGTTCCCAGACCCAAGGTGGCACCAGTGCCAAGTCGGGCTGGTTTGCTACTTCCAAGTGCGTCCTGCAATCTGCCATCCAGAAGCGGGGCAGCTTAATTTTGTTTGCCAGGGAAACGGGCCGTGGGTTTTGTTTGGGGGCCTATGGCTGAGAGTGGCCGGCTGGCTCCTGAAAATCCACGCTAGGCAGCATGGTTCCCAGATGCAAGGTGGCACCATTGCCAAGTCGGGCTGGTTTGATGGTGCAAAGTGGCTCCTGCAATCTGCCATCCAGAAGCGGGGCAGCTGATTTTTGTTTGCAAGAGAAAAATTCCGTGGATTGTTTTTGGGGGCATATTGCTGGGAGTGGCCGGCTGGCTCCTTAAAATGCTCGATACGCATGATGGTTCCCAGGTCCAAGGTGTCACCACTACCAAGTCGGCCTGCGGTTTTAGTATCAAGTTCATCCTGCAATTTGCCATCCAGAAGAGGGGCAGTTGAGTTTTGTTTGCCAGAGAAACGGGCCGAGGTTTCTGTTTGGGGACATATGGCTGAGAGTGGCCGGCTGGCCCCTGAATATCCACGATACACAGCATGGTTCCCAGATCCAAGGTGGCACCAGTGCCAAGTTGGGCTGGTTTGATAGTACCAAGTGTCTCCTGCAATCTGCCATCCAGAAGCGGGGCAGCTTACTTTTGTTTGCCAGAGAAATAGGCCTAGGTTTTTGTCTGGGGGCCTGTGGCTAGGAGTGGCCGGCTGGCTCCTAAGAATCCACGATACGCAGGATGTTTCCCAGACCCAAGGTGGCACCAGTGCCAAGTCGGGCTGGTTTGATAGTACCAAGTGGCTCCTGCAAACTCCATCAAAAAGTTGGCAGGCGTGTTTTGTTTTCCAGGGAACAGCGCCGTTGATTTTGTTTGGGGGCCTGTGGCTGGGAGTGGCCGGCTGGCTCCTTAGAATCCACGATACGCAGGATGGTTCCCAGACCCAAGGTGGCACCAGTGCCAAGTCGGGCTGGTTTGATTACACCAAGTGGCTCCTGCAATCTGCCATCCAGAAGTGAGGCAGCTAAGTTTTGTTTGCCAGAAAAAAGGGCCGTGGTTTTTGTTGGGGGCCTGTGGCTGGGAGTGGCCGGCTGGCCCCTTAGAATCCACGATAGGCAGGATGGTTCCCAGACCCAAGGTGGAACCAGTGCCAAGTCGGGCTGGTTTGATAGTACCAAGTGGCTCCTGCAATCTGCCATCCAGAAGCGGTGCAGTTGAGTTTTGTTTGCCAGAGAAAAGGACCGTGGGTTGTGTTTGGGGGCATATGGCTGGGAGTGGCCGGCTGTCTCATTAAAAAGATCGATACGCAGGATGCTTCCCAGACCCAAGGTGGCACCAGTGCCAAGTCGGGCTGTTTTTATAGTACCAAGTGCGTCCTGCAATTTGCCATCCAGAAGAGGGGCAGTGGAGTTTTGTTTGCCAGAGAATAGCGCCGTTGTTTGTGTTTGGGGGCTTGTGGCTGGGAGTGGCCGACTGGCGCCTTAGAATCTGTGTTACGCAGCATGGTTCCCAGACCAGAGGTGGCACCAGTGCCAAGTTGGGCTGGTTTGATAGTACCAAGTGGCTCCTGCAATCTGCCATCCAGAAGCGGGGCAGCTTACTTTTGTTTGCCAGGGAAACGGGCCGAGGTTTGTGTCTGGGGGCCTATGGCTGGGAGTGACCGGCTGGCTCCTGAAAAGCTACGATAGGCAGGATGGTGACCAGACCCATGGTGGCACCAGTGCCAAGTTGGGCTGATTTGATATTACCAAGTGGCTCCTGCAATCTGCCATGAAAAAGTTGGCAGGCGAGTTTTGTTTTCCAGGGAAAAGCGCCGTTGTTTCTGTTTGGGGGCCTGTGGCTGGGAGTGGCCGGCTGGCTCCTTAGAATCCACGATACGCGGCATGGTTCCCAGACCAGAGGTGGCACCAGTGCCAAGTTGGGCTGGTTTGATAGTACCAAGTGCGTCCTGCAATCTGCCATCCAGAAGCGGGGCAGCTTACTTTTGTTTGCCAGGGAAACGGGCCGAGGTTTGTGTCTCAGGGCCTATGGCTGGGAGTGACCGGCTGGCTCCTGAAAAGCTACGATAGGCAGGATGGTGACCAGACCCATGGTGGCACCAGTGCCAAGTTGGGCTGGTTTGATAGTACCAAGTGGCTCCTGCAATCTGCCATCAAAAAGTTGGCAGGCGAGTTTGTTATCCAGGGAAAAGCGCCGTTGTTTGTGTTTGGGGGCCTGTGGCTGGGAGTGGCCGGCTGGCTCCTTAGAATCCACGATACGCAGGATGGTTCCCAGACCAGAGGTGGCACCAGTGCCAAGTCGGGCTGGTTTGATGGTGAAAAGTGGCTCCTGCAATCTGCCATCCAGAAGCGGGATAACTTACTTTTGTTTGCCAGGGAAACGGGCCGAGGTTTTTGTCTGGGGGCCTATGGCTGGGAGTGACCGGCTGGCTCCTGAAAAGCTACGATAGGCAGGATGGTGACCAGACCCATGGTGGCACCAGTGCCAAGTTGGGCTGGTTTGATAGTACCAAGTGGCTCCTGCAATCTGCCATCAAAATGTTGGCAGGCGAGTTTTGTTTTCCAGGGAAAAGTGCCGTTGTTTGTGTTTGGGGTCCTGTGGGTGGGAGTGACCGGCTGGCTCCTTAGAATCCACGATACGCAGGATGGTTCCCAGACCAGAGGTCGCACCAGTGCCAAGTCGGGCCAGTTTGATGGTGCAAAGTGGCTCCTGAAATCTGCCATCCAGAAGCGGGGTAGCTTACTTTTGTTTGCCAGGGAAACGGGCCGAGTTTTTTGTCTGGGGGCCTATGGCTGCGAGTGACCGGCTGGCTCCTGAAAAGCTACGATAGGCAGGATGGTGACCAGACCCATGGTGGTACCAGTGCCAAGTTGGGCTGATTTGATAGTACCAAGTGGCTCCTGCAATCTGCCATCAAAAAGTTGGCAGGCGAGTTTTGTTTTCCAGGGAAAATCGCCGATGTTTGTGTCTGGGGGCCTGTGGCTGGGAGTGGCCGGCTGGCTCCTTAGAATGAACGATACGCAGGATGGTTCCCAGACCTGAGGTGGCACCAGTGCCAAGTCGGGCTAGTTTGATGGTGCAAAGTGGCTCCTGCACTCTGCCATCCAGAAGCGGGGTAGCTTACTTTTGTTTGCCAGGGAAACGGGCCGAGGTTTTTCTCTGGGGGCCTATGGCAGGGAGGGACCGGCTGGCTCCTGAAAAGCTACGATAGGCAGGATGGTGACCAGACCCATGGTGGCACCAGTGCCAAGTTGGGCTGATTTGATAGTAGCAAGTGGCTCCTGCAATCTGCCATCAAAATGTTGGCAGGCGAGTTTTGTTTTCCAGGGAAAAGCGCCGTTGTTTGTGTTTGGTGGCCTGTGGCTGGGAGTGACCGGCTGGCTCCTTAGAATCCACGATACGCAGGATGGTTCCCAGACCCAAGGTGGCACCAGTGCCAAGTTGGGCTGGTTTGATAGTACCAAGTGGTTCCTGCAATCTGCCATCCAGAAGCGGGGCAGCTTACTTTTGTTTGCCAGGGAAACAGGCCGAGGTTTTTCTCTGGGGGCCTATGGCTTGGAGTGACCGGCTAGGTCCTGAAAAGCTACGATAGGCAGGATGGTGACCAGATCCATGGTGGCACCAGTGCCAAGTTGGGCTGGTTTGATAGTACCAAGTGGCTCCTGCAATCTGCCATCAAAAAGTTGGCAGGCGAGTTTTGTTTTCCAGGGAAAAGCGCTGTGGTTTGTGTTTGGGGGCCTGTGGCTGGGAGTGGCCGGCTGGCTCCTTAGAATCCACGATACGCAGGATGGTTCCCAGACCAGAGGTGGCACCAGTGCCAAGTCAGGCTGGTTTGATGGTGAAAAGTGGCTCCTGCAATCTGCCATCCAGAAGCGGGATAACTTACTTTTGTTTGCCAGGGAAACGGGCCAAGGTTTTTGTCTGGGGGCCTATGGCTGGGAGTGACCAGCTGGCTCCTGAAAAGCTACGATAGGCAGGATGGTGACCAGACCCATGGTGGCACCAGTGTCAAGTTGGGCTGGTTTGATAGTACCAAGTGGCTCCGGCAATCTGCCATCAAAATTTGGCAGGCAAGGTTTGTTTTCCAGGGAAAAGCGCCGTTGTTTTTGTTTGGGGGCCTGTGGGTGGGAGTGGCCAGATGGCTAATTAGAATCCACGATACGCAGCATGGTTCCCAGACCTGAGGTGGCACCAGTGCCAAGTCGGGCTGGTTTGATACTATCAAGTGCGTCCTGCAATCTGCCATCCAGAAGCGGGGTAGCTTACTTTTGTTTGCCAGGGAAACGGGCCGAGGTTTGTGTCTGGGGGCCTATGGCTGGGAGTGACCGGCTGGCTCCTGAAAAGCTACGATAGGCAGGATGGTGACCAGACCCATGGTGGCACCAGTGCCAAGTTGGGCTGGTTTGATAGTACCAAGTGGCTCCTGCAATCTGCCATCAAAAAGTTGGCAGGCGAGTTTTGTTTTCCAGGGAAAAGCGCCGTTGTTTTTGTTTGGGGGCCTGTGGGTGGGAGTGGCCGGCTGGCTCCTTAGAATCCACGATACGCAGGATGGTTCCCAGACCAGAGGTGGCACCAGTGCCAAGTCGGGCTAGTTTGATGGTGCAAAGTGGCTCCTGCAATCTGCCATCCAGAAGCGGGGCAGCTTACTTTTGTTTGCCAGGGAAACGGGCCGAGTATTGTTTCTGGGGGCCTATGGCTGCGAGTGACCGGCTGGCTCCTGAAAAGCTACGATAGGCAGGATGGTGACCAGACCCATGGTGGCACCAGTGCCAAGTTGGGCTGATTTGATAGTACCAAGTGGCTCCTGCAATCTGCCATCAAAAAGTTGGCAGGCGAGTTTTGTTTTCCAGGGAAAAGCGCCGTTGTTTGTGTTTGGGGGCCTGTGGCTGGGAGTGGACGGATGGCTCCTTAGAATCCACGATACACAGCATGGTTCCCAGACCAGAGGTGGCACCAGTGCCAAGTCGGGCTAGTTTGATGGTGCAAAGTGGTTCCTGCAATCTGCCATCCAGAAGCGGGGCAGCTTACTTTTGTTTGCCAGGGAAACGGGCCGAGGTTTGTGTCTGGGGGCCTATGGCTGGGAGTGACCGGCTGGCTCCTGAAAAGCTACGATAGGCAGGATGGTGACCAGACCCATGGTGGCACCAGTGCCAAGTTGGGCTGATTTGATAGTACCAAGTGGCTCCTGCAATCTGCCATCAAAAAGTTGTCAGGCGAGTTTTGTTTTCCAGGGAAAAGCGCCGTTGTTTGTGTTTGGGGGCCTGTGGCTGGGAGTGGCCGGCTGGCTCCTTAGAATCCACGATACGCAGGATGGTTCCCAGACCTGAGGTGGCACCAGTGCCAAGTTGGGCTGGTTTGATAGTACCAAGTGCGTCCTGCAATCTACCATCCAGAAGCGGAGCAGCTTACTTTTGTTTGCCAGGGAAACGGGCCGATGTTTGTGTCTCAGGGCCTATGGCTGGGAGTGACCGGCTGGCTCCTGAAAAGCTACGATAGGCAGGATGGTGACCAGACCCATGGTGGCACCAGTGCCAAGTTGGGCTGGTTTGATAGTACCAAGTGGCTCCTGCAATCTGCCATCAAAAAGTTGGCAGGCGAGTTTGTTATCCAGGGAAAAGCGCCATTGTTTGTGTTTGGGGGCCTCTGGCTGGGAGTGGCCGGCTGGCTCCTTAGAATCCATGATACGCAGGATGGTTCCCAGACCAGAGGTGGCACCAGTGCCAAGTCGGGCTGGTTTGATGGTGAAAAGTGGCTCCTGCAATCTGCCATCCAGAAGAGGGGCAGTTGAGTTTTGTTTGCCAGAGAAACGGGCCGAGGTTTCTGTTTGGGGACATATGGCTGAGAGTGGCCGGCTGGCCCCTGAATATCCACGATACACAGCATGGTTCCCAGATCCAAGGTGGCACCAGTGCCAAGTTGGGCTGGTTTGATAGTACCAAGTGTCTCCTGCAATCTGCCATCCAGAAGCGGGGCAGCTTACTTTTGTTTGCCAGAGAAATAGGCCTAGGTTTTTGTCTGGGGGCCTGTGGCTAGGAGTGGCCGGCTGGCTCCTAAGAATCCACGATACGCAGGATGTTTCCCAGACCCAAGGTGGCACCAGTGCCAAGTCGGGCTGGTTTGATAGTACCAAGTGGCTCCTGCAAACTCCATCAAAAAGTTGGCAGGCGTGTTTTGTTTTCCAGGGAACAGCGCCGTTGATTTTGTTTGGGGGCCTGTGGCTGGGAGTGGCCGGCTGGCTCCTTAGAATCCACGATACGCAGGATGGTTCCCAGACCCAAGGTGGCACCAGTGCCAAGTCGGGCTGGTTTGATTACACCAAGTGGCTCCTGCAATCTGCCATCCAGAAGTGAGGCAGCTAAGTTTTGTTTGCCAGAAAAAAGGGCCGTGGTTTTTGTTGGGGGCCTGTGGCTGGGAGTGGCCGGCTGGCTCCTTAGAATCCACCATACGCAGGATGGTTCCCAGACCCAAGGTGGCACCAGTGCCAAGTCGGGCTGGTTTGATAGTACCAAGTGGCTCCTGCAATCTGCCATCCAGAAGCGGTGCAGTTGAGTTTTGTTTGCCAGAGAAAAGGACCGTGGGTTGTGTTTGGGGGCATATGGCTGGGAGTGGCCGGCTGTCTCATTAAAAAGATCGATACGCAGGATGGTTCCCAGACCCAAGGTGGCACCAGTGCCAAGTCGGGCTGTTTTTATAGTACCAAGTGCGTCCTGCAATTTGCCATCCAGAAGAGGGGCAGTGGAGTTTTGTTTGCCAGAGAATAGCGCCGTTGTTTGTGTTTGGGGGCTTGTGGCTGGGAGTGGCCGACTGGCGCCTTAGAATCTGTGTTACGCAGCATGGTTCCCAGACCAGAGGTGGCACCAGTGCCAAGTTGGGCTGGTTTGATAGTACCAATTGGCTCCTGTAATCTGCCATCCAGAAGCGGGGCAGCTTACTTTTGTTTGCCAGGGAAACGGGCCGAGGTTTGTGACTGGGGACCTATGGCTGGGAGTGACCGGCTGGCTCCTGAAAAGCTACGATAGGCAGGATGGTGACCAGACCCATGGTGGCACCAGTGCCAAGTTGGGCTGGTTTGATAGTACCAAGTGGCTCCTGCAATCTGCCATCAAAAAGTTGTCAGGCGAGTTTTGTTTTCCAGGGAAAAGCGCCGTTTTTTGTCATTGGGGGCCTGTGGCTGGGAGTGGCCGGCTGGCTCCTTTGAACCCACGATACGCAGGATGGTTCCCAGACCCAAGGTGGCACCAGTGCCAAGTCGGGCTGGTTTGATACTACCAAGTGCGTCCTGCAATCTGCCATCCAGAAGCGGGGCAGCTTAATTTTGTTTGCCAGGGAAACGGGCCGTGGGTTTTGTTTGGGGGCCTATGGCTGAGAGTGGCCGGCTGGCTCCTGAAAATCCACGCTAGGCAGCATGGTTCCCAGATGCAAGGTGGCACCAGTGCCAAGTCGGGCTGGTTTGATGGTGCAAAGTGGCTCCTGCAATCTGCCATCCAGAAGCGGGGCAGCTGATTTTTGTTTGCCAGAGAAAAATTCCGTGGATTGTTTTTGGGGGCATATTGCTGGGAGTGGCCGGCTGGCTCCTTAAAATGCTCGATACGCATGATGGTTCCCAGGTCCAAGGTGTCACCACTACCAAGTCGGCCTGCGGTTTTAGTATCAAGTTCATCCTGCAATTTGCCATCCAGAAGAGGGGCAGTTGAGTTTTGTTTGCCAGAGAAACGGGCCGAGGTTTCTGTTTGGGGACATATGGCTGAGAGTGGCCGGCTGGCCCCTGAATATCCACGATACACAGCATGGTTCCCAGATCCAAGGTGGCACCAGTGCCAAGTTGGGCTGGTTTGATAGTACCAAGTGTCTCCTGCAATCTGCCATCCAGAAGCGGGGCAGCTTACTTTTGTTTGCCAGAGAAATAGGCCTAGGTTTTTGTCTGGGGGCCTGTGGCTAGGAGTGGCCGGCTGGCTCCTAAGAATCCACGATACGCAGGATGTTTCCCAGACCCAAGGTGGCACCAGTGCCAAGTCGGGCTGGTTTGATAGTACCAAGTGGCTCCTGCAAACTCCATCAAAAAGTTGGCAGGCGTGTTTTGTTTGCCAGGGAACAGCGCCGTTGATTTTGTTTGGGGGCCTGTGGCTGGGAGTGGCCGGCTGGCTCCTTAGAATCCACGATACGCAGGATGGTTCCCAGACCCAAGGTGGCACCAGTGCCAAGTCGGGCTGGTTTGATTACACCAAGTGGCTCCTGCAATCTGCCATCCAGAAGTGAGGCAGCTAAGTTTTGTTTGCCAGAAAAAAGGGCCGTGGTTTTTGTTGGGGGCCTGTGGCTGGGAGTGGCCGGCTGGCTCCTTAGAATCCACGATACGCAGGATGGTTCCCAGACCCAAGGTGGCACCAGTGCCAAGTCGGGCTGGTTTGATAGTCCCAAGTGGCTCCTGCAAACTGCCATCCAGAAGCGGGGCAGCTGAGTTTTGTTTGCCAGGGAAATGGGCCGTTGTTTGTGTTTGGGGGCCTGTGGCTGGGAGTGTTCGGCTGGTTCCTGAATATGTACGATACGCAGGATTGTTCCCAGACCCAAGGTGGCACCAGTGCCAAGTCGGGCTGGTTTGATGGTGCAAAGTGGCTCCTGCAAACTGCCATCCAGACGCGGGGCAGCGGATTTTTGTTTCCATGAGAAATGGTCCGTGGTTTGTTTTTGGGGGTATATGGCTGGGCCTGGCCGGCTGGCTCCTTAAAAAGCTCGATATGCAGGATGGTTCCCTGACACAAGGTGGCACCAGTGCCACGTCGGGCGGTTTTCGTAGTACAAAGTGCGTCCTAAAATTTGCCATCCAGAAGAGGGGCAGTTGAGTTTTGTTTGCCAGAGAAAAGGTCCGTGGTTTGTTTTTGGGGGCATATGGCTGAGAGTGGCTGGCTGGCCCCTGAAAATCCACGATACACAGGATGGTTCCCAGACCCAAGGTGGCACCTGTGCCAAGTCGGGCTGATTTGATAGTACTAAGTAGCTCCTGCAATCTGCCATCCAGAAGCGGGACAGCTTACTTTTGTTTGCCAGGGAAACGGGCCGAGGTTTGTGTTTGGGGGCCTATGGCTGAGAGTGACCGGCTGGCTCCTGAAAAGCTACAATAGGCAGGATGGTGACCAGACCCATGGTGGCACCAGTGCCAAGTTGGGCTGGTTTGATAGTACCAAGTGGTTCCTGCAATCTGCCATCCAGAAGCAGGGCAGCTGAGTTTTGTTTGCCAGAGAAAAGGGCCTTGGTTTGTGTTTGGGGGCATATGGCTGGGTGTGGCCAGCTGGCTCCTTAAAATGCACGATATGCAACATGGCTCCCAGACCCAAGGTGGCACCAGTGCCAAGTTGGGCTGGTTTGATAGTACCAAGTGGCTCCTGCAATCTTCCATGATCACGTGGAGAAATACTTTCTGGTTTCAGCCTCATGCTCTTTCTTCTCTCCCTCAACTTCTCTATCACCTCTCATCTGGTTCACATGCGCTGTCTTCAAGGTCCACAGGCTACTTTTCACAGAATCTTCTGGCCTGATGAAGTAAGAATGATGAATAGAACAGAGCTGGGATCTATTTTCCAGTTTGGATAAAATGCATTCTGCACACAAATCCAAGGAGAACGTGCTGCCCCAATGCCCAGAAAATCTTTCACTCCTGCTAGTGTTCTACGTCAACCGCAACTTAGTCTGAAAGAAAAGCTTTTTCTCTGAGAGCATCTGAGAGGTTTGCATGAAGCACTGATATCTGACATATGCAATTTTGAATAGGAGAGGAAAAAGAAAATGGCAAGGAGTTTTTAATTTTAGTGGTTTCAATTTTAATTTCCGTGCACTTTTTCAAAACTTGTCAGCTCAAATGCCCATCAACATCTTTTAGTCATCTGTAAGTCAGTATTCATATAAAATGTGCTTCAAATCCAAAGAATTTCAAATTTGCACTCCAAGCTTCTATGCCTAGATTTATGATTTCCTACACATATTAGATGAAAGGAAGGCCTTTTTTACTGTGGGAGTGCTGGAACACTGGAACAGGTTGCCCAGAGAAGTTGTGGGTGTCCCATCCCTGAAAGTATTCAAGGTCACCTTGGACGGGGCTTGGAGCAGCAACAAAGGAGAAGCTTGATGGTAGAGAAACAAAGTTGGACTATAGAAGAAACTCGGATTGAAGTATAGGATCAAGTTTTCTCTCAGCTCTTGGGGTAAATTCAAAGTTGTACAAAATGACATTTATCTGTGCTATTCACTACTGTAACAGAAAGTTTCATGAAAACTGTACAGAAGATAGTAAATTTTAAAAGAGATAAGAATTACAGCATAAAATCCATGGGATAGGTTACAACATGAGACACTCTCTAAGAGAAAATCTCTTTGTTTCAGCACTTCATCGGGGTAAGATTTCATGAAGTGCCAAAGAAGGCGGCAAAATATCATTCGGGACATTATTTACTGGAATTCAGCCTGGCCATTAGTAGGAACTGCCTTTGAACATATCATGTAGATATACCACACACACTTTCCCTTCACTGAAAAATTACTGTTTACAACAAATAAGCAATTGACGATCAAAATTGATTGAAAGCATCTTAAACATGTCAAGTATTTCATTGTAGATGATCTGTGATCCAAATGCTTCTTCCACCTTCGAGAGGGACAGAAGAATTCTTCCATATCATGATGGTTTAAAATTGTATCAACCAATGTTTTCTGCTGAAAAGATATCATCTATTTTTTTCTATTTTTGGAAGAAAATATTCCTAGACATACAACAGGTGAGAACTAAGTAATTTTAAAGAAACAAATGAAATGAAAATATTCTGTAAATAGAATGAAATGAAAAGCTGTGTTTTAAATAGGAGCTAAATATTAAACAGAATTTTTGTACCAGGCATTTGAATTACTGCACCAGCTCTTTTGCCCATCAAGAGAGGCATTTAGCATTTCAGTCTTTTCCAAGGTGTTCATGATCTGCTATGCTGATCTCTGTGTGTGCCTAGGTGTGTGTGGAGGGGGGGGCATATGAAGGGGAGTGTGTATGTTTGCTTTACAATTGTTGTGGCAGATTCATGCCTCAGCTCCACATTTTGTTTTAAAAAGGTCACACCGAGTGGATATGAAGTTTACTATCAACAAGAGATCGATTCCCAAATCATCCATTTGACTCTCCCTTATAAATCATGTGCTTTGTTGCATATTTTATCAAATATACTTTCAAGCCAGATGGAGGAAGGAGGATGTGGGAATCCCTCCACCATCTTGCAACTTTTATGTAAGTAGGTTTTCAAGAAAATCATCATTTCTCTTTTAAATATGTCTGGAACAGGCATGATGGTAGTGTCAACCTGTTGGAGTTTTTGTTGCTGGAAGAAGTTGTACAAAAGGATTGGTTTTTACATTGACCAGTTACTGAATCAAGCGCAGGAATACATTGGAAATTTAGCTGGGGGTTCCTTTTCCCAGCAGACTACTTCTAGAACGAGCTTGTACACTGAAGCTGACTCTTTTGCTCTCTTTTTGTTTCTTTCCTATTTTCTTGGCTTCTTTGCCACTATCTAGACAATTTTGGAACTTTGTTCCCAACTAAAATGGTTTCAATAGTCTGATTGTGATCATACATTTTTACAAGGAATTTTTAAAATCTTTCCTCGAGTCCAGAAAGTCAAGGACTTAGATCTTTTTCTTCCCTTATCAATATTGCCATGAAATTGATAAATAAAGACCAACTCTTTATTTTTGTTTTTAACCCACGTAGATAATTCCCATCCATTAATCCATTTTGTGGACCAATAGCTGCCATTCTGATGGAAGCTGTCACTTCTTAACAATAGGCATTCTGTGACTATGTTGACTGCACTTTGGGTGAAGATCCTAACTGGTCTTAGATATACATAGGGAGAAATTTGCTCAGCCAGTGTCAGTCTTAAGCATGCGTATCAGAAGATCTTTCTAGAGCTGGGAATTTTCCCATGAAAGGGATTCAGTTAGGGAAGAGACACTTGTGCCAGAGTTTTACATTCTTCTTGAACACTGCTTAAGGAACTTAGATGCCATGTCCATTTGGATCTCTGTCTGCACAGAACTTTGTCATGCCAGCGCTTTGAAATGCATCTTGAAGAGAATTCACTAGCACAGAATGAAAGAGAGTGGAAGGGGTTGGTGGGGCTAACCAGGCCCAACCCCCCTGCCTAAACCAGGATACCTAGAGCCTCTTGCCCAGGATTCTATCTGGGTGTACTTTTAATGTCTTCAAAGATCCAGGCTCCACAATCTTTCTGGGCAGTCTGTGCCGTGGTTCAGTCACCCTGACAGTAAAGAAACATTTACTGATGTTCAAAGGCAATCTCCTGTATTTCAGTGTGTGCCCACTGCCTCTTGTCTTTTCCCTCAGCATCACTGAAAAGACACTGATTCCCTCCCCTTTGCACTATTGCTTCCATATGTATGTGTGATGCCATGTAGAGGTATGTCAAAAACCTCCCTGAAGCCCAGGCAGATAATATTCCCTTCATCTACCAGTCAAGTTGATTCATCAGAGGAGTTTAAAGTGATGTTCAGCATGAAATTCCCCTGAAAAATCATGCTAACTACATTATTTGGTCATCTGTCATGTGCCTGGCAAGGATTTCCAGGAAGAGCTGCTTCATCAACTTCCTGGGGATAAAAAAGAGGCTGGCTGGTTTGTACTATGGCGAGTCCTCTTAATTGCCTTTTTTGAAGATGGGTGTCATTTGCTAACATCCACTCTTTAGCTCCTCTTCTCATCTACACCTCGGCAAAAAGCTTTTCCACTATGTCTGGCTAGGAAAAACTGTGCCAGCACAGAAAACATCTCCCATCGTGTTCTAGAAGTTGCACGGATGTCTGCCAAGTGTTTGGCAGGAAGAAAAGAAAAGTTGTCCAAAACAGCTTCCAATCGAATGTTCCTGTGATTGGAAAAGTCAGGAGAGTGCAAAGGTACTGTTTTCTATCAGTTGGCAAGGTGCGCACACAATCCCAGTGTTGTACAGCTTGCTTCTTCACCTTCCCGAAGCTGCCGCTCTCGCCGGCTGCCGGAGCCCAGGAAGCGGCTTATTCGCGCAAAGACGATTGTGCCGCTCACAGTGCTCTCCTTAGCGCGGCTTCTGCCGAAAGACGCCCGGCAGCGGCTCTTACCTCCGGAGAGCATCCTACCTTCGTCTTTAGCTCCTCTTCTCATCTACACCTCGGCAAAACGCTTTTCCACTATGTCTGGCTAGGAAAAACTGTGCCAGCACAGAAAACATCTCCCATCGTGTTCTAGAAGTTGCACGGATGTCTGCCAAGTGTTTGGCAGGAAGAAAAGAAAAGTTGTCCAAAACAGCTTCCAATCGAATGTTCCTGTGATTGGAAAAGTCAGGAGAGTGCAAAGGTACTGTTTTCTATCAGTTGGCAAGGTGCGCACACAATCCCAGTGTTGTACAGCTTGCTTCTTCACCTTCCCGAAGCTGCCGCTCTCGCCGGCTCCCGGAACCGAAGAAGCGGCTTCTTCGCGCAAAGACGATTGTGCCGCTCACAGGGCTCTCCTTAGCGCGGCTTCTGCCGAAAGACGCCCGGCAGCGGCTCTTACCTCCGGAGAGCATCCTACCTTCGTCTTTCGCGTCTTTTGTAGTCTACATCTTAGCAAAACGCTTCTCCACTATGTCTGGCTAGGAAAAACTGTGCCAGCACAGAAAACATCTCCCATCGTGTTCTAGAAGTTGCACGGATGTCTGCCAAGTGTTTGGCAGGAAGAAAAGAAAAGTTGTCCAAAACAGCTTCCAATCGAATGTTCCTGTGATTGGAAAAGTCAGGAGAGTGCAAAGGTACTGTTTTCTATCAGTTGGCAAGGTGCGCACACAATCCCAGTGTTGTACAGCTTGCTTCTTCACCTTCCCGAAGCTGCCGCTCTCGCCGGCTGCCGGAGCCCAAGAAGCGGCTTCTTCGCGCAAAGACGATTGTGCCGCTCACAGTGCTCTCCTTAGCGCGGCTTCTGCCGAAAGACGCCCGGCAGCGGCTCTTACCTCCGGAGAGCATCCTACCTTCGTCTTTCGCGTCTTATGTAGTCTACACCTCGGCAAAACGCTTCTCCACTATGTCTGGCTAGGAAAAACTGTGCCAGCACAGAAAACATCTCCCATCGTGTTCTAGAAGTTGCACGGATGTCTGCCAAGTGTTTGGCAGGAAGAAAAGAAAAGTTGTCCAAAACAGCTTCCAATCGAATGTTCCTGTGATTGGAAAAGTCAGGAGAGTGCAAAGGTACTGTTTTCTATCAGTTGGCAAGGTGCGCACACAATCCCAGTGTTGTACAGCTTGCTTCTTCACCTTCCCGAAGCTGCCGCTCTCGCCGGCTGCCGGAGCCCAAGAAGCGGCTTCTTCGCGCAAAGACGATTGTGCCGCTCACAGTGCTCTCCTTAGCGCGGCTTCTGCCGAAAGACGCCCGGCAGCGGCTCTTACCTCCGGAGAGCATCCTACCTTCGTCTTTCGCGTCTTTTGTAGTCTACATCTTAGCAAAACGCTTCTCCACTATGTCTGGCTAGGAAAAACTGTGCCAGCACAGAAAACATCTCCCATCGTGTTCTAGAAGTTGCACGGATGTCTGCCAAGTGTTTGGCAGGAAGAAAAGAAAAGTTGTCCAAAACAGCTTCCAATCGAATGTTCCTGTGATTGGAAAAGTCAGGAGAGTGCAAAGGTACTGTTTTCTATCAGTTGGCAAGGTGCGCACACAATCCCAGTGTTGTACAGCTTGCTTCTTCACCTTCCCGAAGCTGCCGCTCTCGCCGGCTGCCGGAGCCCAAGAAGCGGCTTCTTCGCGCAAAGACGATTGTGCCGCTCACAGTGCTCTCCTTAGCGCGGCTTCTGCCGAAAGACGCCCGGCAGCGGCTCTTACCTCCGGAGAGCATCCTACCTTCGTCTTTCGCGTCTTATGTAGTCTACACCTAGGCAAAAAGCTTTTCCACTATGTCTGGCTAGGAAAAACTGTGCCAGCACAGAAAACATCTCCCATCGTGTTCTAGAAGTTGCACGGATGTCTGCCAAGTGTTTGGCAGGAAGAAAAGAAAAGTTGTCCAAAACAGCTTCCAATCGAATGTTCCTGTGATTGGAAAAGTCAGGAGAGTGCAAAGGTACTGTTTTCTATCAGTTGGCAAGGTGCGCACACAATCCCAGTGTTGTACAGCTTGCTTCTTCACCTTCCCGAAGCTGCCGCTCTCGCCGGCTGCCGGAGCCCAAGAAGCGGCTTCTTCGCGCAAAGACGATTGTGCCGCTCACAGTGCTCCCCTTAGCGCGGCTTCTGCCGAAAGACGCCCGGCAGCGGCTCTTACCTCCTGAGAGTGGCAGCTTCGGGAAGGTGAAGAAGCAAGCTGTACAACACTGGGATTGTGTGCGCACCTTGCCAACTGATAGAAAACAGTACCTTTGCACTCTCCTGACTTTTCCAATCACAGGAACATTCGATTGGAAGCTGTTTTGGACAACTTTTCTTTTCTTCCTCCCAAACACTTGGCAGACATATCTGCAACTTCTAGAAAACGATGGGAGATGTTTTCTGGGCTGGCACGGTTTTTCCTAGCCAGACATAGTGGAAAAGCGTTTTGCTAAGATGTAGACTACATAAGACGCGAAAGACGAAGGTAGGATGCTCTCCGGAGGTAAGAGCCGCTGCCGGGCGTCTTTCGGCAGAAGCCGCGCTAAGGAGAGCCCTGTGAGCGGCACAATCGTCTTTGCGCGAAGAAGCCGCTTCTTCGGTTCCGGGAGCCGGCGAGAGCGGCAGCTTCGGGAAGGTGAAGAAGCAAGCTGTACAACACTGGGATTGTGTGCGCACCTTGCCAACTGATAGAAAACAGTACCTTTGCACTCTCCTGACTTTTCCAATCACAGGAACATTCGATTGGAAGCTGTTTTGGACAACTTTTCTTTTCTTCCTGCCAAACACTTGGCAGACATCCGTGCAACTTCTAGAACACGATGGGAGATGTTTTCTGTGCTGGCACAGTTTTTCCTAGCCAGACATAGTGGAAAAGCGTTTTGCTAAGATGTAGACTACAAAAGACGCGAAAGATGAAGGTAGGATGCTCTCCGGAGGTAAGAGCCGCTGCCGGGCGTCTTTCGGCAGAAGCCGCGCTAAGGAGAGCACTGTGAGCGGCACAATCGTCTTTGCGCGAAGAAGCCGCTTCTTGGGCTCCGGCAGCCGGCGAGAGCGGCAGCTTCGGGAAGGTGAAGAAGCAAGCTGTACAACACTGGGATTGTGTGCGCACCTTGCCAACTGATAGAAAACAGTACCTTTGCACTCTCCTGACTTTTCCAATCACAGGAACATTCGATTGGAAGCTGTTTTGAACAACTTTTCTTTTCTTCCTGCCAAACACTTGGCAGACATCCGTGCAACTTCTAGAACACGATGGGAGATGTTTTCTGTGCTGGCACAGTTTTTCCTAGCCAGACATAGTGGAAAAGCGTTTTGCCGAGGTGTAGACTACATAAGACGCGAAAGACGAAGGTAGGATGCTCTCCGGAGGTAAGAGCCGCTGCCGGGCGTCTTTCGGCAGAAGCCGCGCTAAGGAGAGCCCTGTGAGCGGCACAATCGTCTTTGCGCGAAGAAGCCGCTTCTTGGGCTCCGGCAGCCGGCGAGAGCGGCAGCTTCGGGAAGGTGAAGAAGCAAGCTGTACAACACTGGGATTGTGTGCGCACCTTGCCAACTGATAGAAAACAGTACCTTTGCACTCTCCTGACTTTTCCAATCACAGGAACATTCGATTGGAAGCTGTTTTGGACAACTTTTCTTTTCTTCCTGCCAAACACTTGGCAGACATCCGTGCAACTTCTAGAACACGATGGGAGATGTTTTCTGTGCTGGCACAGTTTTTCCTAGCCAGACATAGTGGAAAAGCGTTTTGCCGAGGTTTAGACTACATAAGACGCGAAAGACGAAGGTAGGATGCTCTCCGGAGGTAAGAGCCGCTGCCGGGCGTCTTTCGGCAGAAGCCGCGCTAAGGAGAGCACTGTGAGCGGCACAATCGTCTTTGCGCGAAGAAGCCGCTTCTTGGGCTCCGGCAGCCGGCGAGAGCGGCAGCTTCGGGAAGGTGAAGAAGCAAGCTGTACAACACTGGGATTGTGTGCGCACCTTGCCAACTGATAGAAAACAGTACCTTTTCACTCTCCTGACTTTTCCAATCACAGGAACATTCGATTGGAAGCTGTTTTGGACAACTTTTCTTTTCTTCCTGCCAAACACTTGGCAGACATCCGTGCAACTTCTAGAACATGATGGGAGATGTTTTCTGTGCTGGCACAGTTTTTCCTAGCCAGACATAGTGGAGAAGCGTTTTGCTAAGATGTAGACTACAAAAGACGCGAAAGACGAAGGTAGGATGCTCTCCGGAGGTAAGAGCCGCTGCCGGGCGTCTTTCGGCAGAAGCCGCGCTAAGGAGAGCACTGTGAGCGGCACAATCGTCTTTGCGCGAAGAAGCCGCTTCTTCGGTTCCGGGAGCCGGCGAGAGCGGCAGCTTCGGGAAGGTGAAGAAGCAAGCTGTACAACACTGGGATTGTGTGCGCACCTTGCCAACTGATAGAAAACAGTACCTTTGCACTCTCCTGACTTTTCCAATCACAGGAACATTCGATTGGAAGCTGTTTTGGACAACTTTTCTTTTCTTCCTGCCAAACACTTGGCAGACATCCGTGCAACTTCTAGAACACGATGGGAGATGTTTTCTGTGCTGGCACAGTTTTTCCTAGCCAGACATAGTGGAAAAGCTTTTTGCCGAGGTGTAGACTACATAAGACGCGAAAGACGAAGGTAGGATGCTCTCCGGAGGTAAGAGCCGCTGCCGGGCGTCTTTCGGCAGAAGCCGCGCTAAGGAGAGCACTGTGAGCGGCACAATCGTCTTTGCGCGAAGAAGCCGCTTCTTGGGCTCCGGCAGCCGGCGAGAGCGGCAGCTTCGGGAAGGTGAAGAAGCAAGCTGTACAACACTGGGATTGTGTGCGCACCTTGCCAACTGATAGAAAACAGTACCTTTGCACTCTCCTGACTTTTCCAATCACAGGAACATTCGATTGGAAGCTGTTTTGGACAACTTTTCTTTTCTTCCTGCCAAACACTTGGCAGACATCCGTGCAACTTCTAGAACACGATGGGAGATGTTTTCTGTGCTGGCACAGTTTTTCCTAGCCAGACATAGTGGAGAAGCGTTTTGCTAAGATGTAGACTACAAAAGACGCGAAAGACGAAGGTAGGATGCTCTCCGGAGGTAAGAGCCGCTGCCGGGCGTCTTTCGGCAGAAGCCGCGCTAAGGAGAGCACTGTGAGCGGCACAATCGTCTTTGCGCGAAGAAGCCGCTTCTTCGGTTCCGGGAGCCGGCGAGAGCGGCAGCTTCGGGAAGGTGAAGAAGCAAGCTGTACAACACTGGGATTGTGTGCGCACCTTGCCAACTGATAGAAAACAGTACCTTTGCACTCTCCTGACTTTTCCAATCACATGAACATTCGATTGGAAGCTGTTTTGGACAACTTTTCTTTTCTTCCTGCCAAACACTTGGCAGACATCCGTGCAACTTCTAGAACACGATGGGAGATGTTTTCTGTGCTGGCACAGTTTTTCCTAGCCAGACATAGTGGAAAAGCGTTTTGCCGAGGTGTAGATGAGAAGAGGAGCTAAAGACGAAGGTAGGATGCTCTCCGGAGGTAAGAGCCGCTGCCGGGCGTCTTTCGGCAGAAGCCGCGCTAAGGAGAGCACTGTGAGCGGCACAATCGTCTTTGCGCGAAGAAGCCGCTTCTTGGGCTCCGGCAGCCGGCGAGAGCGGCAGCTTCGGGAAGGTGAAGAAGCAAGCTGTACAACACTGGGATTGTGTGCGCACCTTGCCAACTGATAGAAAACAGTACCTTTGCACTCTCCTGACTTTTCCAATCACAGGAACATTCGATTGGAAGCTGTTTTGGACAACTTTTCTTTTCTTCCTGCCAAACACTTGGCAGACATCCGTGCAACTTCTAGAACACGATGGGAGATGTTTTCTGTGCTGGCACAGTTTTTCCTAGCCAGACATAGTGGAAAAGCGTTTTGCTAAGATGTAGACGACAACAGAGGCTAAAGAGTGGATGTTAGCAAATGACACCCATCTTCAAAAAAGGCAATTAAGAGGACTCGCCATTGTACAAACAAGCCAGCCTCTTTTTTATCCCCAGGAAGTTGATGAAGCAGCTCTTCCTGGAAATCCTTGCCAGGCACATGACAGATGACCAAATAATGTAGTTAGCATGATTTTTCAGGGGAATTTCATGCTGAACATCACTTTAAACTCCTCTGATGAATCAACTTGACTGGTAGATGAAGGGAATATTATCTGCCTGGGCTTCAGGGAGGTTTTTGACATACCTCTACATGGCATCACACATACATATGGAAGCAATAGTGCAAAGGGGAGGGAATCAGTGTCTTTTCAGTGATGCTGAGGGAAAAGACAAGAGGCAGTGGGCACACACTGAAATACAGGAGATTGCCTTTGAACATCAGTAAATGTTTCTTTACTGTCAGGGTGACTGAACCACGGCACAGACTGCCCAGAAAGATTGTGGAGCCTGGATCTTTGAAGACATTAAAAGTACACCCAGATAGAATCCTGGGCAAGAGGCTCTAGGTATCCTGGTTTAGGCAGGGGGGTTGGGCCTGGTTAGCCCCACCAACCCCTTCCACTCTCTTTCATTCTGTGCTAGTGAATTCTCTTCAAGATGCATTTCAAAGCGCTGGCATGACAAAGTTCTGTGCAGACAGATATCCAAATGGACATGGCATCTAAGTTCCTTAAGCAGTGTTCAAGAAGAATGTAAAACTCTGGCACAAGTGTCTCTTCCCTAACTGAATCCCTTTCATGGGAAAATTCCCAGCTCTAGAAAGATCTTCTGATACGCATGCTTAAGACTGACACTGGCTGAGCAAATTTCTCCCTATGTATATCTAAGACCAGTTAGGATCTTCACCCAAAGTGCAGTCAACATAGTCACAGAATGCCTATTGTTAAGAAGTGACAGCTTCCATCAGAATGGCAGCTATTGGTCCACAAAATGGATTAATGGATGGGAATTATCTACGTGGGTTAAAAACAAAAATAAAGAGTTGGTCTTTATTTATCAATTTCATGGCAATATTGATAAGGGAAGAAAAAGATCTAAGTCCTTGACTTTCTGGACTCGAGGAAAGATTTTAAAAATTCCTTGTAAAAATGTATGATCACAATCAGACTATTGAAACCATTTTAGTTGGGAACAAAGTTCCAAAATTGTCTAGATAGTGGCAAAGAAGCCAAGAAAATAGGAAAGAAACAAAAAGAGAGCAAAAGAGTCAGCTTCAGTGTACAAGCTCGTTCTAGAAGTAGTCTGCTGGGAAAAGGAACCCCCAGCTAAATTTCCAATGTATTCCTGCGCTTGATTCAGTAACTGGTCAATGTAAAAACCAATCCTTTTGTACAACTTCTTCCAGCAACAAAAACTCCAACAGGTTGACACTACCATCATGCCTGTTCCAGACATATTTAAAAGAGAAATGATGATTTTCTTGAAAACCTACTTACATAAAAGTTGCAAGATGGTGGAGGGATTCCCACATCCTCCTTCCTCCATCTGGCTTGAAAGTATATTTGATAAAATATGCAACAAAGCACATGATTTATAAGGGAGAGTCAAATGGATGATTTGGGAATCGATCTCTTGTTGATAGTAAACTTCATATCCACTCGGTGTGACCTTTTTAAAACAAAATGTGGAGCTGAGGCATGAATCTGCCACAACAATTGTAAAGCAAACATACACACTCCCCTTCATATGCCCCCCCCTCCACACACACCTAGGCACACACAGAGATCAGCATAGCAGATCATGAACACCTTGGAAAAGACTGAAATGCTAAATGCCTCTCTTGATGGGCAAAAGAGCTGGTGCAGTAATTCAAATGCCTGGTACAAAAATTCTGTTTAATATTTAGCTCCTATTTAAAACACAGCTTTTCATTTCATTCTATTTACAGAATATTTTCATTTCATTTGTTTCTTTAAAATTACTTAGTTCTCACCTGTTGTATGTCTAGGAATATTTTCTTCCAAAAATAGAAAAAAATAGATGATATCTTTTCAGCAGAAAACATTGGTTGATACAATTTTAAACCATCATGATATGGAAGAATTCTTCTGTCCCTCTCGAAGGTGGAAGAAGCATTTGGATCACAGATCATCTACAATGAAATACTTGACATGTTTAAGATGCTTTCAATCAATTTTGATCGTCAATTGCTTATTTGTTGTAAACAGTAATTTTTCAGTGAAGGGAAAGTGTGTGTGGTATATCTACATGATATGTTCAAAGGCAGTTCCTACTAATGGCCAGGCTGAATTCCAGTAAATAATGTCCCGAATGATATTTTGCCGCCTTCTTTGGCACTTCATGAAATCTTACCCCGATGAAGTGCTGAAACAAAGAGATTTTCTCTTAGAGAGTGTCTCATGTTGTAACCTATCCCATGGATTTTATGCTGTAATTCTTATCTCTTTTAAAATTTACTATCTTCTGTACAGTTTTCATGAAACTTTCTGTTACAGTAGTGAATAGCACAGATAAATGTCATTTTGTACAACTTTGAATTTACCCCAAGAGCTGAGAGAAAACTTGATCCTATACTTCAATCCGAGTTTCTTCTATAGTCCAACTTTGTTTCTCTACCATCAAGCTTCTCCTTTGTTGCTGCTCCAAGCCCCGTCCAAGGTGACCTTGAATACTTTCAGGGATGGGACACCCACAACTTCTCTGGGCAACCTGTTCCAGTGTTCCAGCACTCCCACAGTAAAAAAGGCCTTCCTTTCATCTAATATGTGTAGGAAATCATAAATCTAGGCATAGAAGCTTGGAGTGCAAATTTGAAATTCTTTGGATTTGAAGCACATTTTATATGAATACTGACTTACAGATGACTAAAAGATGTTGATGGGCATTTGAGCTGACAAGTTTTGAAAAAGTGCACGGAAATTAAAATTGAAACCACTAAAATTAAAAACTCCTTGCCATTTTCTTTTTCCTCTCCTATTCAAAATTGCATATGTCAGATATCAGTGCTTCATGCAAACCTCTCAGATGCTCTCAGAGAAAAAGCTTTTCTTTCAGACTAAGTTGCGGTTGACGTAGAACACTAGCAGGAGTGAAAGATTTTCTGGGCATCGGGGCAGCACGTTCTCCTTGGATTTGTGTGCAGAATGCATTTTATCCAAACTGGAAAATAGATCCCAGCTCTGTTCTATTCATCATTCTTACTTCATCAGGCCAGAAGATTCTGTGAAAAGTAGCCTGTGGACCTTGAAGACAGCGCATGTGAACCAGATGAGAGGTGATAGAGAAGTTGAGGGAGAGAAGAAAGAGCATGAGGCTGAAACCAGAAAGTATTTCTCCACGTGATCATGGAAGATTGCAGGAGCCACTTGGTACTATCAAACCAGCCCAACTTGGCACTGGTGCCACCTTGGGTCTGGGAGCCATGTTGCATATCGTGCATTTTAAGGAGCCAGCTGGCCACACCCAGCCATATGCCCCCAAACACAAACCAAGGCCCTTTTCTCTGGCAAACAAAACTCAGCTGCCCTGCTTCTGGATGGCAGATTGCAGGAACCACTTGGTACTATCAAACCAGCCCAACTTGGCACTGGTGCCACCATGGGTCTGGTCACCATCCTGCCTATTGTAGCTTTTCAGGAGCCAGCCGGTCACTCTCAGCCATAGGCCCCCAAACACAAACCTCGGCCCGTTTCCCTGGCAAACAAAAGTAAGCTGTCCCGCTTCTGGATGGCAGATTGCAGGAGCTACTTAGTACTATCAAATCAGCCCGACTTGGCACAGGTGCCACCTTGGGTCTGGGAACCATCCTGTGTATCGTGGATTTTCAGGGGCCAGCCAGCCACTCTCAGCCATATGCCCCCAAAAACAAACCACGGACCTTTTCTCTGGCAAACAAAACTCAACTGCCCCTCTTCTGGATGGCAAATTTTAGGACGCACTTTGTACTACGAAAACCGCCCGACGTGGCACTGGTGCCACCTTGTGTCAGGGAACCATCCTGCATATCGAGCTTTTTAAGGAGCCAGCCGGCCAGGCCCAGCCATATACCCCCAAAAACAAACCACGGACCATTTCTCATGGAAACAAAAATCCGCTGCCCCGCGTCTGGATGGCAGATTGCAGGAGCCACTTTGCACCATCAAACCAGCCCGACTTGGCACTGGTGCCACCTTGGGTCTGGGAACAATCCTGCGTATCGTACATATTCAGGAACCAGCCGAACACTCCCAGCCACAGGCCCCCAAACACAAACAACGGCCCATTTCCCTGGCAAACAAAACTCAGCTGCCCCGCTTCTGGATGGCAGTTTGCAGGAGCCACTTGGGACTATCAAACCAGCCCGACTTGGCACTGGTGCCACCTTGGGTCTGGGAACCATCCTGCGTATGGTGGATTCTAAGGAGCCAGCCGGCCACTCCCAGCCACAGGCCCCCAACAAAAACCACGGCCCTTTTTTCTGGCAAACAAAACTTAGCTGCCTCACTTCTGGATGGCAGATTGCAGGAGCCACTTGGTGTAATCAAACCAGCCCGACTTGGCACTGGTGCCACCTTGGGTCTGGGAACCATCCTGCGTATCGTGGATTCTAAGGAGCCAGCCGGCCACTCCCAGCCACAGGCCCCCAAACAAAATCAACGGCGCTGTTCCCTGGAAAACAAAACACGCCTGCCAACTTTTTGATGGAGTTTGCAGGAGCCACTTGGTACTATCAAACCAGCCCGACTTGGCACTGGTGCCACCTTGGGTCTGGGAAACATCCTGCGTATCGTGGATTCTTAGGAGCCAGCCGGCCACTCCTAGCCACAGGCCCCCAGACAAAAACCTAGGCCTATTTCTCTGGCAAACAAAAGTAAGCTGCCCCGCTTCTGGATGGCAGATTGCAGGAGACACTTGGTACTATCAAACCAGCCCAACTTGGCACTGGTGCCACCTTGGATCTGGGAACCATGCTGTGTATCGTGGATATTCAGGGGCCAGCCGGCCACTCTCAGCCATATGTCCCCAAACAGAAACCTCGGCCCGTTTCTCTGGCAAACAAAACTCAACTGCCCCTCTTCTGGATGGCAAATTGCAGGATGAACTTGATACTAAAACCGCAGGCCGACTTGGTAGTGGTGACACCTTGGACCTGGGAACCATCATGCGTATCGAGCATTTTAAGGAGCCAGCCGGCCACTCCCAGCAATATGCCCCCAAAAACAATCCACGGAATTTTTCTCTGGCAAACAAAAATCAGCTGCCCCGCTTCTGGATGGCAGATTGCAGGAGCCACTTGGTGTAATCAAACCAGCCCGACTTGGCACTGGTGCCACCTTGGGTCTGGGAACCATCCTGCGTATCGTGGATTCTAAGGAGCCAGCCGGCCACTCCCAGCCACAGGCCCCCAAACAAAATCAACGGCGCTGTTCCCTGGAAAACAAAACACGCCTGCCAACTTTTTGATGGAGTTTGCAGGAGCCACTTGGTACTATCAAACCAGCCCGACTTGGCACTGGTGCCACCTTGGGTCTGGGAAACATCCTGCGTATCGTGGATTCTTAGGAGCCAGCCGGCCACTCCTAGCCACAGGCCCCCAGACAAAAACCTAGGCCTATTTCTCTGGCAAACAAAAGTAAGCTGCCCCGCTTCTGGATGGCAGATTGCAGGAGACACTTGGTACTATCAAACCAGCCCAACTTGGCACTGGTGCCACCTTGGATCTGGGAACCATGCTGTGTATCGTGGATATTCAGGGGCCAGCCGGCCACTCTCAGCCATATGTCCCCAAACAGAAACCTCGGCCCGTTTCTCTGGCAAACAAAACTCAACTGCCCCTCTTCTGGATGGCAAATTGCAGGATGAACTTGATACTAAAACCGCAGGCCGACTTGGTAGTGGTGACACCTTGGACCTGGGAACCATCATGCGTATCGAGCATTTTAAGGAGCCAGCCGGCCACTCCCAGCAATATGCCCCCAAAAACAATCCACGGAATTTTTCTCTGGCAAACAAAAATCAGCTGCCCCGCTTCTGGATGGCAGATTGCAGGAGCCACTTTGCACCATCAAACCAGCCCGACTTGGCACTGGTGCCACCTTGCATCTGGGAACCATGCTGCCTAGCGTGGATTTTCAGGAGCCAGCCGGCCACTCTCAGCCATAGGCCCCCAAACAAAACCCACGGCCCGTTTCCCTGGCAAACAAAATTAAGCTGCCCCGCTTCTGGATGGCAGATTGCAGGACGCACTTGGTAGTATCAAACCAGCCCGACTTGGCACTGGTGCCACCTTGGGTCTGGGAACCATCCTGCGTATCGTGGGTTCAAAGGAGCCAGCCGGCCACTCCCAGCCACAGGCCCCCAAATACAAACAACGGCGCTTTTCCCTGGAAAACAAAACTCGCCTGACAACTTTTTGATGGCAGATTGCAGGAGACACTTGGTACTATCAAACCAGCCCAACTTGGCACTGGTGCCACCATGGGTCTGGTCACCATCCTGCCTATCGTAGCTTTTTAGGAGCAAGCAAGCCACCCCCAGCCAGAGGCCCCTAGACAAATATTTCGGCCCGTTTCCCTGGCAAACAAAAGTAAGCTACCCCGCTTCTGGATGGCAGATTGCAGGAGCCACTTTGCACCATCAAACTAGCCCGACTTGGCACTGGTGCCACCTCAGCTCTGGGAACCATCCTGCGTATCGTTCATTGTAAGGAGCCAGCCGGCCACTCCAGCCACAGGCCCCCAGACACAAACAACGGCGCTTTTCCCTGGAAAACAAAACTCGCCTGCCAACTTTTTGATGGCAGATTGCAGGAGCCACTTGGTACTATCAAACCAGCCCAACTTGGCACTGGTGCCACCATGGGTCTGGTCACCATCCTGCCTATCGTAGCTTTTCAGGAGCCAGCCGGTCACTCCCAGCCATAGGCCCCAGACACAAAACTCGGCCCGTTTCCCTGGCAAACAAAACTAAGCTACCCCGCTTCTGGATGGCAGATTGCAGGAGCCACTTTGCACCATCAAACTAGCCCGACTTGGCACTGGTGCCACCTCTGGTCTGGGAACCATCCTGCGTATCGTGGATTCTAAGGAGCCAGCCGGTCACTCCCACCCACAGGCCCCCAAACACAAACAACGGCACTTTTCCCTGGAAAACAAAACTCGCCTGCCAACTTCTTGATGGCAGATTGCAGGAGCCACTTGGTACTATCAAACCAGCCCAACTTGGCACTGGTGCCACCATGGGTCTGGTCACCATCCTGCCTATCGTAGCTTTTCAGGAGCCAGCCGGTCACTCCCAGCCATAGGCCCCCAGACAAAAACCTCGGCCCGTTTCCCTGGCAAACAAAAGTAAGCTGCCCCGCTTCTGGATGGCAGATTGCAGGAGCCACTTTGCACCATCAAACCAGCCCGACTTGCCACTGGTGCCACCTCTGGTCTGGGAACCATCCTGCGTATCATGGATTCTAAGGAGCCAGCCGGCCACTCCCAGCCAGAGGCCCCCAAACAAAAACAACGGCGCTTTTCCCTGGATAACAAACTCGCCTGCCAACTTTTTGATGGCAGATTGCAGGAGCCACTTGGTACTATCAAACCAGCCCAACTTGGCACTTGTGCCACCATGGGTCTGGTCACCATCCTGCCTATCGTAGCTTTTCAGGAGCCAGCCGGTCACTCCCAGCCATAGGCCCTGAGACACAAACCTCGGCCCGTTTCCCTGGCAAACAAAAGTAAGCTGCCCCGCTTCTGGATGGTAGATTTTAGGACGCACTTGGTAGTATCAAACCAGCCCAACTTGGCACTGGTGCCACCTCTGGTCTGGGAACCATCCTGCGTATCGTGGATTCTAAGGAGCCAGCCGGCCACTCCCAGCCACAGGCCCCCAAACACAAACAACGGCGCTTTTCCCTGGAAAACAAAACTCGCCTGCCAACTTTGTGATGGCAGATTGCAGGAGCCACTTGGTACTATCAAACCAGCCCAACTTGGCACTGGTGCCACCATGGGTCTGGTCACCATCCTGCTTATCGTAGCTTTTCAGGAGCCAGCCGGGCACTCCCAGCCATAGGCCCCCAGACACAAACCTCGGCCCGTTTCCCTGGCAAACAAAAGTAAGCTGCCCCGCTTCTGGATGGCAGATTGCAGGAACCACTTTGCACCATCAAACTAGCCCGACTTGGCACTGGTGCCACCTCTGGTCTGGGAACCATGCTGTGTATCGTGGATTCTAAGGAGCCATCCGTCCACTCCCAGCCACAGGCCCCCAAACACAAACAACGGCGCTTTTCCCTGGAAAACAAAACTCGCCTGCCAACTTTTTGATGGCAGATTGCAGGAGCCACTTGGTACTATCAAACCAGCCCAACTTGGCACTGGTGCCACCATGGGTCTGGTCACCATCCTGCCTATCGTAGCTTTTCAGGAGCCAGCCGGTCACTCCCAGCCATAGGCCCCCAGACACACACCTCGGCCCGTTTCCCTGGCAAACAAAAGTAAGCTGCCCCGCTTCTGGATGGCAGATTGCAGGACGCACTTGGTAGTATCAAACCAGCCCGACTTGGCACTGGTGCCACCTCTGGTCTGGGAACCATCCTGCGTATCGTGGATTCTAAGCAGCCAGCCGGCCACTCCCAGCCACAGGCCCCCAAACACAAACAACGGCGCTTTTCCCTGGAAAACAAAACTCGCCTGCCAACATTTTGATGGCAGATTGCAGGAGCCACTTGGTACTATCAAATCAGCCGAACATGGCACTGGTGCCACCATGCGTTTGGTCACCATCCTGCCTATCGTAGCTTTTCAGGAGCCAGACGGTCACTCCCAGCTATAGGCCCCCAGACAAAAACCTCGGCCCGTTTCCCTGGCATACAAAAGTAAGCTGCCCCGCTTCTGGATGGCAGATTGCAGGAACCACTTGGTACTATCAAACCAGCCCGACTTGGCACTGGTGCCACCTCTGGTCTGGGAACCATCCTGCGTATCGTGGTTCTAAGGAGCCATCTGTCCACTCCCAGCCACAGGCCCCCAAACACAAACAACGGCGCTTTTCCCTGGAAAACAAAACTCGCCTGCCAACTTTTTGATGGCAGATTGCAGGAGCCACTTGGTACTATCAAATCACCCCAACTTGGCACTGGTGCCACCATGGGTCTGGTCACCATCCTGCCTATCGTAGCTTTTCAGGAGCCAGCCGGTCACTCGCAGCCATAGGCCCCCAGAAACAATACTCGGCCCGTTTCCCTGGCAAACAAAAGTAAGCTGCCCCGCTTCTGGATGGCAGATTGCAGGAGCCACTTTGCACCATCAAACTAGCCCGACTTGGCACTGGTGCCACCTCTGGTCTGGGAACCATCCTGCGTATCGTGGATTCTAAGGAGCCAGCCGGCCACTCCCACCCACAGGCCCCCAAACAAAAACAACGGCGCTTTTCCCTGGAAAACAAAACTCGCCTGCCAATTTTTTGATGGCAGATTGCAGGAGCCACTTGGTACTATCAAACCAGCCCAACTTGGCACTGGTGCCACCATGGGTCTGGTCACCATCCTGCCTATCGTAGCTTTTCAGGAGCCAGCCGGTCACTCCCAGCCATAGGCCCCCAGACACAAACCTCGGCCCGTTTCCCTGGCAAACAAAAGTAAGCTACCCCGCTTCTGGATGGCAGATTGCAGGACGCACTTGATAGTATCAAACCAGCCCGACTTGGCACTGTTGCCACCTCAGGTCTGGGAACCATGCTGCGTATCGTGGGTTCAAAGGAGCCAGCCGGCCACTCCCAGCCACAGGCCCCCAAATACAAACAACGGCGCTTTTCCCTGGAAAACAAAACTCGCCTGACAACTTTTTGATGGCAGATTGCAGGAGACACTTGGTACTATCAAACCAGCCCAACTTGGCACTGGTGCCACCATGGGTCTGGTCACCATCCTGCCTATCGTAGCTTTTCAGGAGCCAGCCAGCCACCCCCAGCCAGAGGCCCCTAGACAAATATTTCGGCCCGTTTCCCTGGCAAACAAAAGTAAGCTACCCCGCTTCTGGATGGCAGATTGCAGGAGCCACTTTGCACCATCAAACTAGCCCGACTTGGCACTGGTGCCACCTCAGCTCTGGGAACCATCCTGCGTATCGTTCATTGTAAGGAGCCAGCCGGCCACTCCAGCCACAGGCCCCCAGACACAAACAACGGCGCTTTTCCCTGGAAAACAAAACTCGCCTGCCAACTTTTTGATGGCAGATTGCAGGAGCCACTTGGTACTATCAAACCAGCCCAACTTGGCACTGGTGCCACCATGGGTCTGGTCACCATCCTGCCTATCGTAGCTTTTCAGGAGCCAGCCGGTCACTCCCAGCCATAGGCCCCCAGACACAAACCTCGGCCCGTTTCCCTGGCAAACAAAAGTAAGCTACCCCGCTTCTGGATGGCAGATTGCAGGACGCACTTGATAGTATCAAACCAGCCCGACTTGGCACTGTTGCCACCTCAGGTCTGGGAACCATGCTGCGTATCGTGGGTTCAAAGGAGCCAGCCGGCCACTCCCAGCCACAGGCCCCCAAATACAAACAACGGCGCTTTTCCCTGGAAAACAAAACTCGCCTGACAACTTTTTGATGGCAGATTGCAGGAGACACTTGGTACTATCAAACCAGCCCAACTTGGCACTGGTGCCACCATGGGTCTGGTCACCATCCTGCCTATCGTAGCTTTTCAGGAGCCAGCCAGCCACCCCCAGCCAGAGGCCCCTAGACAAATATTTCGGCCCGTTTCCCTGGCAAACAAAAGTAAGCTACCCCGCTTCTGGATGGCAGATTGCAGGAGCCACTTTGCACCATCAAACTAGCCCGACTTGGCACTGGTGCCACCTCAGCTCTGGGAACCATCCTGCGTATCGTTCATTGTAAGGAGCCAGCCGGCCACTCCAGCCACAGGCCCCCAGACACAAACAACGGCGCTTTTCCCTGGAAAACAAAACTCGCCTGCCAACTTTTTGATGGCAGATTGCAGGAGCCACTTTGCACCATCAAACTAGCCCGACTTGGCACTGGTGCCACCTCTGGTCTGGGAACCATCCTGCGTATCGTGGATTCTAAGGAGCCAGCCGGTCACTCCCACCCACAGGCCCCCAAACACAAACAACGGCGCTTTTCCCTGGAAAACAAAACTCGCCTGCCAACATTTTGATGGCAGATTGCAGGAGCCACTTGGTACTATCAAATCAGCCCAACTTGGCACTGGTGCCACCATGGGTCTGGTCACCATCCTGCCTATCGTAGCTTTTCAGGAGCCAGCCGGTCACTCGCAGCCATAGGCCCCCAGACACAAACCTCGGCCCGTTTCCCTGGCAAACAAAAGTAAGTTATCCCGCTTCTGGATGGCAGATTGCAGGAGCCACTTTTCACCATCAAACCAGCCCGACTTGGCACTGGTGCCACCTCTGTTCTGGGAACCATGCTGCGTATCGTGGATTCTAAGGAGCCAGCCGGCCACTCCCACCCACAGGCCCCCAAACACAAACAACGGCGCTTTTCCCTGGATAACAAACTCGCCTGCCAACTTTTTGATGGCAGATTGCAGGAGCCACTTGGTACTATCAAATCACCCCAACTTGGCACTGGTGCCACCATGGGTCTGGTCACCATCCTGCCTATCGTAGCTTTTCAGGAGCCAGGAGGTCACTCCCAGCCATAGGCCCCCAGACACAAACCTCGGCCCGTTTCCCTGGCAAACAAAAGTAAGCTGCCCCGCTTCTGGATGGCAGATTGCAGGAGCCACTTTGCACCATCAAACTAGCCCGACTTGGCACTGGTGCCACCTCAGGTCTGGGAACCATCCTGCGTATCGTGGATTCTAAGGAGCCAGCCGGCCACTCCCACCCACAGGCCCCCAAACAAAAACAACGGCGCTTTTCCCTGGAAAACAAAACTCGCCTGCCAATTTTTTGATGGCAGATTGCAGGAGCCACTTGGTACTATCAAACCAGCCCAACTTGGCACTGGTGCCACCATGGGTCTGGTCACCATCCTGCCTATCGTAGCTTTTCAGGAGCCAGACGGTCACTCCCAGCCATAGGCCCCCAGACACAAACCTCGGCCCGTTTCCCTGGCAAACAAAAGTAAGCTACCCCGCTTCTGGATGGCAGATTGCAGGACGCACTTGATAGTACCAAACCAGCCCGACTTGGCACTGGTGCCACCTCAGGTCTGGGAACCATGCTGCGTATCGTGGATTCTAATTAGCCATCTGGCCACTCCCACCCACAGGCCCCCAAACAAAAACAACGGCGCTTTTCCCTGGAAAACAAACCTCGCCTGCCAAATTTTGATGGCAGATTGCCGGAGCCACTTGGTACTATCAAACCAGCCCAACTTGACACTGGTGCCACCATGGGTCTGGTCACCATCCTGCCTATCGTAGCTTTTCAGGAGCCAGCCGGTCACTCCCAGCCATAGGCCCCCAGACAAAAACCTTGGCCCGTTTCCCTGGCAAACAAAAGTAAGTTATCCCGCTTCTGGATGGCAGATTGCAGGAGCCACTTTTCACCATCAAACCAGCCCGACTTGGCACTGGTGCCACCTCTGGTCTGGGAACCATCCTGCGTATCGTGGATTCTAAGGAGCCAGCCGGCCACTCCCAGCCACAGGCCCCCAAACACAAACCACAGCGCTTTTCCCTGGAAAACAAAACTCGCCTGCCCACTTTTTGATGGCAGATTGCAGGAGCCACTTGGTACTATCAAACCGGCCCAACATGGCACTGGTGCCACCATGGATCTGGTCACCATCCTGCCTATCGTAGCTTTTCAGGACCTAGCCGGTCACTCCAAGCCATAGGACCCCAGAGAAAAACCTCGGCCCGTTTCCCTGGCAAACAAAAGTAAGCTGCCCCGCTTCTGGATGGCAGATTGCAGGAACCACTCGGTACAATCAAACCAGCCCAACTTGGCACTGGTGCCACCTTGGGTCTGGGAACCATCCTGCGTATCGTGGATTCTAAGGAGCCAGCCGGTCACTCCCAGCCACAGGCCACCAAACACAAACAACGGCGCTTTTCCCTGGAAAACAAAACTCGCCTGCCAACATTTTGATGGCAGATTGCAGGAGCCACTTGCTACTATCAAATCAGCCCAACTTGGCACTGGTGCCACCATGGGTCTGGTCACCATCCTGCCTATCGTAGCTTTTCAGGAGCCAGCCGGTCCCTCCCTGCCATAGGCCCCCAGAAAAAAACCTCGGCCCGTTTCCCTGGCAAACAAAAGTAAGCTACCCCGCTTCTGGATGGCAGATTGCAGGAGCCACTTTGCACCATCAAACTAGCCCGACTTGGCACTGGTGCCACCTCAGGTCTGGGAACCATCCTGCGTATCGTTCATTGTAAGGAGCCAGCCGGCCACTCCCAGCCACAGGCCCCCAGACAAAAACAACGGCGCTTTTCCCTGGAAAACAAAACTCGCCTGCCAAATTTTTGATGGCAGATTGCAGGAGCCACTTGGTACTATCAAATCAGCCCAACTTGGCACTGGTGCCACCATGGGTCTGGTCACCATCCTGCCTATCGTAGCTTTTCAGGAGCCAGCCGGTCACTCCCAGCCATAGGCCCCCAGACACAAAACTCGGCCCGTTTCCCTGGCAAACAAAAGTAAGCTACCCCGCTTCTGGATGGCAGATTGCAGGAGCCACTTTGCACCATCAAACTGGCCCGACTTGGCACTGGTGCGACCTCTGGTCTGGGAACCATCCTGCGTATCGTGGATTCTAAGGAGCCAGCCGGTCACTCCCACCCACAGGCCCCCAAACACAAACAACGGCACTTTTCCCTGGAAAACAAAACTCGCCTGCCAACATTTTGATGGCAGATTGCAGGAGCCACTTGGTACTATCAAACCAGCCCAACTTGGCACTGGTGCCACCATGGGTCTGGTCACCATCCTGCCTATCGTAGCTTTTCAGGAGCCAGCCGGTCACTCCCAGCCATAGGCCCCCAGACAAAAACCTCGGCCCGTTTCCCTGGCAAACAAAAGTAAGTTATCCCGCTTCTGGATGGCAGATTGCAGGAGCCACTTTTCACCATCAAACCAGCCCGACTTGGCACTGGTGCCACCTCTGGTCTGGGAACCATGCCGCGTATCGTGGATTCTAAGGAGCCAGCCGGCCACTCCCAGCCACAGGCCCCCAAACAGAAACAACGGCGCTTTTCCCTGGATAACAAAACTCGCCTGACAACTTTTTCATGGCAGATTGCAGGAGCCACTTGGTACTATCAAATCAGCCCAACTTGGCACTGGTGCCACCATGGGTCTGGTCACCATCCTGCCTATCGTAGCTTTTCAGGAGCCAGCCGGTCACTCCCAGCCATAGGCCCCCAGACACACACCTCGGCCCGTTTCCCTGGCAAACAAAAGTAAGCTGCCCCGCTTCTGGATGGCAGATTGCAGGAGCCACTTGGTACTATCAAACCAGCCCAACTTGGCACTGGTGCCACCTCTGGTCTGGGAACCATGCTGCGTAACACAGATTCTAAGGCGCCAGTCGGCCACTCCCAGCCACAAGCCCCCAAACACAAACAACGGCGCTATTCTCTGGCAAACAAAACTCCACTGCCCCTCTTCTGGATGGCAAATTGCAGGACGCACTTGGTACTATAAAAACAGCCCGACTTGGCACTGGTGCCACCTTGGGTCTGGGAACCATCCTGCGTATCGATCTTTTTAATGAGACAGCCGGCCACTCCCAGCCATATGCCCCCAAACACAACCCACGGCCCTTTTCTCTGGCAAACAAAACTCAACTGCACCGCTTCTGGATGGCAGATTGCAGGAGCCACTTGGTACTATCAAACCAGCCCGACTTGGCACTGGTGCCACCTTGGGTCTGGGAACCATCCTGCGTATGGTGGATTCTAAGGAGCCAGCCGGCCACTCCCAGCCACAGGCCCCCAACAAAAACCACGGCCCTTTTTTCTGGCAAACAAAACTTAGCTGCCTCACTTCTGGATGGCAGATTGCAGGAGCCACTTGGTGTAATCAAACCAGCCCGACTTGGCACTGGTGCCACCTTGGGTCTGGGAACCATCCTGCATATCGTGGATTCTAAGGAGCCAGCCGGCCACTCCCAGCCACAGGCCCCCAAACAAAATCAACGGCGCTGTTCCCTGGCAAACAAAACACGCCTGCCAACTTTTTGATGGAGTTTGCAGGAGCCACTTGGCACTATCAAACCAGCCCGACTTGGCACTGGTGCCACCTTGGGTCTGGGAAACATCCTGCGTATCGTGGATTCTTAGGAGCCAGCCGGCCACTCCTGGCCACAGGTCCCCAGACAAAAACCTAGGCCTATTTCTCTGGCAAACAAAAGTAAGCTGCCCCGCTTCTGGATGGCAGATTGCAGGAGACACTTGGTACTATCAAACCAGCCCAACTTGGCACTGGTGCCACCTTGGATCTGGGAACCATGCTGTGTATCGTGGATATTCAGGGGCCAGCCGGCCACTCTCAGCCATATGTCCCCAAACAGAAACCTCGGCCCGTTTCTCTGGCAAACAAAACTCAACTGCCCCTCTTCTGGATGGCAAATTGCAGGATGAACTTGATACTAAAACCGCAGGCCGACTTGGTAGTGGTGACACCTTGGACCTGGGAACCATCATGCGTATCGAGCATTTTAAGGAGCCAGCCGGCCACTCCCAGCAATATGCCCCCAAAAACAATCCACGGAATTTTTCTCTGGCAAACAAAAATCAGCTGCCCCGCTTCTGGATGGCAGATTGCAGGAGCCACTTTGCACCATCAAACCAGCCCGACTTGGCACTGGTGCCACCTTGCATCTGGGAACCATGCTGCCTAGCGTGGATTTTCAGGAGCCAGCCGGCCACTCTCAGCCATAGGCCCCCAAACAAAACCCACGGCCCGTTTCCCTGGCAAACAAAATTAAGCTGCCCCGCTTCTGGATGGCAGATTGCAGGACGCACTTGGTAGTATCAAACCAGCCCGACTTGGCACTGGTGCCACCTTGGGTCTGGGAACCATCCTGCGTATCGTGGGTTCAAAGGAGCCAGCCGGCCACTCCCAGCCACAGGCCCCCAAATACAAACAACGGCGCTTTTCCCTGGAAAACAAAACTCGCCTGACAACTTTTTGATGGCAGATTGCAGGAGCCACTTGGCACTATCAAACCAGCCCAACTTGGCACTGGTGCCACCATGGGTCTGGTCACCATCCTGCCTATCGTAGCTTTTCAGGAGCCAGCCAGCCACCCCCAGCCAGAGGCCCCTAGACAAATATTTCGGCCCGTTTCCCTGGCAAACAAAAGTAAGCTACCCCGCTTCTGGATGGCAGATTGCAGGAGCCACTTTGCACCATCAAACTAGCCCGACTTGGCACTGGTGCCACCTCAGCTCTGGGAACCATCCTGCGTATCGTTCATTGTAAGGAGCCAGCCGGCCACTCCAGCCACAGGCCCCCAGACACAAACAACGGCGCTTTTCCCTGGAAAACAAAACTCGCCTGCCAACTTTTTGATGGCAGATTGCAGGAGCCACTTGGTACTATCAAATCAGCCCAACTTGGCACTGGTGCCACCATGGGTCTGGTCACCATCCTGCCTATCGTAGCTTTTCAGGAGCCAGCCGGTCACTCCCAGCCATAGGCCCCCAGACACAAAACTCGGCCCGTTTCTCTGGCAAACAAAAGTAAGCTACCCCGCTTCTGGATGGCAGATTGCAGGAGCCACTTTGCACCATCAAACTAGCCCGACTTGGCACTGGTGCCACCTCTGGTCTGGGAACCATCCTGCGTATCGTGGATTCTAAGGAGCCAGCCGGTCACTCCCACCCACAGGCCCCCAAACACAAACAACGGCGCTTTTCCCTGGAAAACAAAACTCGCCTGCCAACTTTTTGATGGCAGATTGCAGGAGCCACTTGGTACTATCAAACCAGCCCAACTTGGCACTGGTGCCACCATGGGTCTGGTCACCATCCTGCCTATCGTAGTTTTCAGGAGCCAGCCGGTCACTCCCAGCCATAGGCCCTGAGACACAAACCTCGGCCCGTTTCCCTGGCAAACAAAATTAAGCTGCCCCGCTTCTGGATGGTAGATTGCAGGACGCACTTGGTACTATCAAACCAGCCCAACTTGGCACTGGTGCCACCTCTGGTCTGGGAACCATCCTGCGTATCGTGGATTCTAAGGAGCCAGCCGGCCACTCCCAGCCACAGGCCCCCAAACACAAACAACGGCGCTTTTCCCTGGATAACAAACTCGCCTGCCAACTTTTTGATGGCAGATTGCAGGAGCCACTTGGTACTATCAAACCAGCCCAACTTGGCACTGGTGCCACCATGGGTCTGGTCACCATCCTGCCTATCGTAGCTTTTCAGGAGCCAGGCGGTCACTCCCAGCCATAGGCCCCCAGACACAAACCTCGGCCCGTTTCCCTGGCAAACAAAAGTAAGCTGCCCCGCTTCTGGATGGCAGATTGCAGGAACCACTTGGTAGTATCAAACCAGCCCGACTTGGCACTGGTGCCACCTCTGGTCTGGGAACCATCCTGCGTATCGTGGATTCTAAGCAGCCAGCCGGCCACTCCCAGCCACAGGCCCCCAAACACAAACAACGGCGCTTTTCCCTGGAAAACAAAACTCGCCTGCCAACATTTTGATGGCAGATTGCAGGAGCCACTTGGTACTATCAAATCAGCCCAACTTGGCACTGGTGCCACCATGCGTTTGGTCACCATCCTGCCTATCGTAGCTTTTCAGGAGCCAGACGGTCACTCCCAGCCATAGGCCCCCAGACAAAAACCTCGGCCCGTTTCCCTGGCATACAAAACTAAGCTGCCCCGCTTCTGGATGGCAGATTGCAGGAACAACTTGGTACTATCAAACCAGCCCGACTTGGCACTGGTGCCACCTCTGGTCTGGGAACCATCCTGCGTATCGTGGTTCTAAGGAGCCATCCGTCCACTCCCAGCCACAGGCCCCCAAACACAAACAACGGCGCTTTTCCCTGGAAAACAAAACTCGCCTGCCAACATTTTGATGGCAGATTGCAGGAGCCACTTGGTACTATCAAACCAGCCCAACTTGGCACTGGTGCCACCATGGGTCTGGTCACCATCCTGCCTATCGTAGCTTTTCAGGACCTAGCCGGTCACTCCAAGCCATAGGCGCCCAGACAAAAAGCTCGGCCCTTTTCCCTGGCAAACAAAGTAAGCTGCCCCGCTTCTGGATGGCAGATTGCAGGAACCACTTGGTAGTATCAAACCAGCCCGACTTGGCACTGGTGCCACCTTGGGTCTGGGAACCATCCTGCGTATCGTGGATTCTAAGGAGCCAGCCGGTCACTCCCAGCCACAGGCCCTCAAACACAAACAACGGCGCTTTTCCCTGGAAAACAAAACTCGCCTGCCAACTTTTTGATGGCAGATTGCAGGAGCCACTTGCTACTATCAAATCAGCCCAACTTGGCACTGGTGCCACCATGGGTCTGGTCACCATCCTGCCTATCGTAGCTTTTCAGGTGACAGCCGGTCCCTCCCTGCCATAGGCCCCCAGAGAAAAACCTCGGCCCGTTTCCCTGGCAAACAAAAGTAAGCTACCCCGCTTCTGGATGGCAGATTGCAGGAGCCACTTTGCACCATCAAACTAGCCCGACTTGGCACTGGTGCCACCTCAGGTCTGGGAACCATCCTGCGTATCGTTCATTCTAAGGAGCCAGCCGGCCACTCCAGCCACAGGCCCCCAGACACAAACAACGGCGCTTTTCCCTGGAAAACAAAACTCGCCTGCCAACTTTTAGATGGCAGATTGCAGGAGCCACTTGGTACTATCAAATCAGCCCAACTTGGCACTGGTGCCACCATGGGTCTGGTCACCATCCTGCCTATCGTAGCTTTTCAGGACCTAGCAGGTCACTCCCAGCCATAGGCGCCCAGACACAAAGCTCGGCCCGTTTCCCTGGCAAACAAAAGTAAGCTGCCCCGCTTCTGGATGGCAGATTTCCGGAGCCACTTGGTACTATCAAACCAGCCCGACTTGGCACTGGTGCCACCTCTGGTCTGGGAACCATGCTGCGTATCGTGGATTCTAAGGAGCCAGCCGGCCACTCCCAGCCACAGGCCCCCAAACACAAACAACGGCGCTTTTCCCTGGAAAACAAAACTCGCCTGCCAACATTTTGATGGCAGATTGCAGGAGCCACTTGCTACTATCAAATCAGCCCATCTTGGCACTGGTGCCACCATGGGTCTGGTCACCATCCTGCCTATCGTAGCTGTTCAGGCGCCAGCCGGTCACTCCCAGCCATAGGCCCCCAGAGAAAAACCTCGGCCCGTTTCCCTGGCAAACAAAAGTAAGCTGCCCCACTTCTGGATGGCAGATTGCAGGAGCCACTTTGCACCATCAAACCAGCCCAACTTGGCACTGGTGCGACCTCTGGTCTGGGAACCATCCTGCGTATCGTGGATTCCAATTAGCAAGCCGGCCCCTCCCAGCCACAGGCCTCCAAACAAAAACAACGGCGCTTTTCCCTGGAAAACAAAACTCGCCTGCCAACTTTTTGATGGCAGATTGCAGGAGCCACTTGGTACTATCAAACCAGCCCAACTTGGCACTGGTGCCACCATGGGTCTGCTCACCATCCTGCCTATCGTAGCTTTTCAGGACCTAGACGGTCACTCCCAGCCATAGGCCCCGTGACACAAAGCTCGGCCCGTTTCCCTGGCAAACAAAAGTAAGCTGTCCCGCTTCTGGATGGCAGATTGCAGGACGCACTTGGTAGTATCAAACCAGCCCGACTTGGCACTGGTGCCACCTCTGGTCTGGGAACCATCCTGCGTATCGTGGATTCTAAGCAGCCAGCCGGCCACTCCCAGCCACAGGCCCCAAAACACAAACAACGGCGCTTTTCCCTGGAAAACAAAACTCGCCTGCCAACATTTTGATGGCAGATTGCAGGAGCCACTTGGTACTATCAAACCAGCCCAACTTGGCACTGGTGCCACCATGGGTCTGGTCACCATCCTGCCTATCGTAGCTTTTCAGGAGCCAGCCGGTCACTCCCAGCCATAGGCCCCCAGACACAAACCTCGGCCCGTTTCCCTGGCAAACAAAAGTAACCTACCCCGCTTCTGGATGGCAGATTGCAGGAACCACTTTGCACCATCAAACTAGCCCGACTTGGCACTGGTGCCACCTCTGGTCTGGGAACCATGCTGCGTATCGTGGATTCTAAGGAGCCATCCGTCCACTCCCAGACACAGGCCCCCAAACAAAAACAACGGCGCTTTTCCCTGGAAAACAAAACTCGCCTGCCAACTTTTTGATGGCAGATTGCAGGAGCCACTTGGTACTATCAAACCAGCCCAACTTGGCACTGGTGCCACCATGGGTCTGGGCACCATCCTGCCTATCGTAGCTTTTCAGGAGCCAGCCGGTCACTCGCAGCCATAGGCCCCCAGAAACAATACTCGGCCCGTTTCCCTGGCAAACAAAGTAAGCTGCCCCGCTTCTGGATGGCAGATTGCAGGAGCCACTTTGCACCATCAAACCAGCCCAACTTGGCACTGGTGCGACCTCTGGTCTGGGAACCATCCTGCGTATCGTGGATTCCAATTAGCAAGCCGGCCCCTCCCAGCCACAGGCCTCCAAACAAAAACAACGGCGCTTTTCCCTGGAAAACAAAACTCGCCTGCCAACTTTTTGATGGCAGATTGCAGGAGCCACTTGGTACTATCAAACCAGCCCAACTTGGCACTGGTGCCACCATGGGTCTGCTCACCATCCTGCCTATCGTAGCTTTTCAGGACCTAGACGGTCACTCCCAGCCATAGGCCCCGTGACACAAAGCTCGGCCCGTTTCCCTGGCAAACAAAAGTAAGCTGTCCCGCTTCTGGATGGCTGATTGCAGGACGCACTTGGTAGTATCAAACCAGCCCGACTTGGCACTGGTGCCACCTCTGGTCTGGGAACCATCCTGCGTATCGTGGATTCTAAGCAGCCAGCCGGCCACTCCCAGCCACAGGCCCCAAAACACAAACAACGGCGCTTTTCCCTGGAAAACAAAACTCGCCTGCCAACATTTTGATGGCAGATTGCAGGAGCCACTTGGTACTATCAAACCAGCCCAACTTGGCACTGGTGCCACCATGGGTCTGGTCACCATCCTGCCTATCGTAGCTTTTCAGGAGCCAGCCGGTCACTCCCAGCCATAGGCCCCCAGACACAAACCTCGGCCCGTTTCCCTGGCAAACAAAAGTAACCTACCCCGCTTCTGGATGGCAGATTGCAGGAACCACTTTGCACCATCAAACTAGCCCGACTTGGCACTGGTGCCACCTCAGGTCTGGGAACCATGCTGCGTATCGTGGATTCTAAGGAGCCATCCGTCCACTCCCAGACACAGGCCCCCAAACAAAAACAACGGCGCTTTTCCCTGGAAAACAAAACTCGCCTGCCAACTTTTTGATGGCAGATTGCAGGAGCCACTTGGTACTATCAAACCAGCCCAACTTGGCACTGGTGCCACCATGGGTCTGGGCACCATCCTGCCTATCGTAGCTTTTCAGGAGCCAGCCGGTCACTCGCAGCCATAGGCCCCCAGAAACAATACTCGGCCCGTTTCCCTGGCAAACAAAAGTAAGCTGCCCCGCTTCTGGATGGCAGATTGCAGGACGCACTTGATAGTATCAAACCAGCCCGACTTGGCACTGGTGCCACCTCTGGTCTGGGAACCATCCTGCGTATCGTGGATTCTAAGCAGCCAGCCGGCCACTCCCAGCCACAGGCCCCCAAACACAAACAACGGCGCTTTTCCCTGGAAAACAAAACTCGCCTGCCAACATTTTGATGGCAGATTGCAGGAGCCACTTGGTACTATCAAATCAGCCCAACTTGGCACTGGTGCCACCATGCGTTTGGTCACCATCCTGCCTATCGTAGCTTTTCAGGAGCCAGACGGTCACTCCCAGCCATAGGCCCCCAGACAAAAACCTCGGCCCGTTTCCCTGGCATACAAAACTAAGCTGCCCCGCTTCTGGATGGCAGATTGCAGGAACAACTTGGTACTATCAAACCAGCCCGACTTGGCACTGGTGCCACCTCTGGTCTGGGAACCATCCTGCGTATCGTGGTTCTAAGGAGCCATCCGTCCACTCCCAGCCACAGGCCCCCAAACACAAACAACGGCGCTTTTCCCTGGAAAACAAAACTCGCCTGCCAACATTTTGATGGCAGATTGCAGGAGCCACTTGGTACTATCAAACCAGCCCAACTTGGCACTGGTGCCACCATGGGTCTGGTCACCATCCTGCCTATCGTAGCTTTTCAGGACCTAGCCGGTCACTCCAAGCCATAGGCGCCCAGACAAAAAGCTCGGCCCGTTTCCCTGGCAAACAAAGTAAGCTGCCCCGCTTCTGGATGGCAGATTGCAGGAACCACTTGGTACTATCAAACCAGCCCGACTTGGCACTGGTGCCACCTTGGGTCTGGGAACCATCCTGCGTATCGTGGATTCTAAGGAGCCAGCCGGTCACTCCCAGCCACAGGCCCCCAAACACAAACAACGGCGCTTTTCCCTGGAAAACAAAACTCGCCTGCCAACTTTTTGATGGCAGATTGCAGGAGCCACTTGCTACTATCAAATCAGCCCAACTTGGCACTGGTGCCACCATGGGTCTGGTCACCATCCTGCCTATCGTAGCTTTTCAGGAGACAGCCGGTCCCTCCCTGCCATAGGCCCCCAGAGAAAAACCTCGGCCCGTTTCCCTGGCAAACAAAAGTAAGCTACCCCGCTTCTGGATGGCAGATTGCAGGAGCCACTTTGCACCATCAAACTAGCCCGACTTGGCACTGGTGCCACCTCAGGTCTGGGAACCATCCTGCGTATCGTTCATTCTAAGGAGCCAGCCGGCCACTCCAGCCACAGGCCCCCAGACACAAACAACGGCGCTTTTCCCTGGAAAACAAAACTCGCCTGCCAACTTTTAGATGGCAGATTGCAGGAGCCACTTGGTACTATCAAATCAGCCCAACTTGGCACTGGTGCCACCATGGGTCTGGTCACCATCCTGCCTATCGTAGCTTTTCAGGACCTAGCAGGTCACTCCCAGCCATAGGCGCCCAGACACAAAGCTCGGCCCGTTTCCCTGGCAAACAAAAGTAAGCTGCCCCGCTTCTGGATGGCAGATTTCCGGAGCCACTTGGTACTATCAAACCAGCCCGACTTGGCACTGGTGCCACCTCTGGTCTGGGAACCATGCTGCGTATCGTGGATTCTAAGGAGCCAGCCGGCCACTCCCAGCCACAGGCCCCCAAACAAAAACAACGGCGCTTTTCCCTGGAAAACAAAACTCGCCTGCCAACATTTTGATGGCAGATTGCAGGAGCCACTTGCTACTATCAAATCAGCCCATCTTGGCACTGGTGCCACCATGGGTCTGGTCACCATCCTGCCTATCGTAGCTGTTCAGGCGCCAGCCGGTCACTCCCAGCCATAGGCCCCCAGAGAAAAACCTCGGCCTGTTTCCCTGGCAAACAAAAGTAAGCTGCCCCACTTCTGGATGGCAGATTGCAGGAGCCACTTTGCACCATCAAACCAGCCCAACTTGGCACTGGTGCCACCTCAGGTCTGGGAACCATCCTGCGTATCGTGGATTCCAATTAGCAAGCCGGCCACTCCCAGCCACAGGCCTCCAAACAAAAACAACGGCGCTTTTCCCTGGAAAACAAAACTCGCCTGCCAACTTTTTGATGGCAGATTGCAGGAGCCACTTGGTACTATCAAACCAGCCCAACTTGGCACTGGTGCCACCATGGGTCTGCTCACCATCCTGCCTATCGTAGCTTTTCAGGACCTAGACGGTCACTCCCAGCCATAGGCCCCGTGACACAAAGCTCGGCCCGTTTCCCTGGCAAACAAAAGTAAGCTGTCCCGCTTCTGGATGGCAGATTGCAGGACGCACTTGGTAGTATCAAACCAGCCCGACTTGGCACTGGTGCCACCTCTGGTCTGGGAACCATCCTGCGTATCGTGGATTCTAAGCAGCCAGCCGGCCACTCCCAGCCACAGGCCCCAAAACACAAACAACTGCGCTTTTCCCTGGAAAACAAAACTCGCCTGCCAACATTTTGATGGCAGATTGCAGGAGCCACTTGGTACTATCAAACCAGCCCAACTTGGCACTGGTGCCACCATGGGTCTGGTCACCATCCTGCCTATCGTAGCTTTTCAGGAGCCAGCCGGTCACTCCAAGCCATAGGCCCCCAGACAAAAACCTCGGCCTGTTTCCCTGGCAAATAAAAATAAGCTGCCCCGCTTCTGGATGGCAGATTGCAGGAGCCACTTTGCACCATCAAACCAGCCCGACTTGGCACTGGTGCCACCTCTGGTCTGGGAACCATCCTGCGTATCGTGGATTCTAATTTGCCATCCGCCCACTCCCAGCCACAGGCCCCCAAAAAAAAAAACGGCGCTTTTCCCTGGAAAACAAAACTCGCCTGCCAAATTTTGATGGCAGATTGCCGGAGCCACTGGGTACTATCAAACCAGCCCAACTTGACACTGGTGCCACCATGGGTCTGGTCACCATCCTGCCTATCGTAGCATTTCAGGAGCCAGCCGGTCACTCCCAGCCATAGGCCCCCAGACAAAAACCTTGGCCCGTTTCCCTGGCAAACAAAATAAGTTATCCCGCTACTGGATGGCAGATTGCAGGAGCCACTTTTCACCATCAAACCAGCCCGACTTGGCACTGGTGCCACCTCAGGTCTGGGAACCATGCTGCGTATCGTGGATTCTAAGGAGCCAGCCGGCCACTCCCAGCCACAGGCCCCAAACACAAACAACGGCGCATTTCCCTGGATAACAAACTCGCCTGCCAACTTTTTGATGGCAGATTGCAGGAGCCACTTGGTACTATCAAACCAGCCCAACTTGGCACTGGTGCCACCATGGGTCTGGTCACCATCCTGCCTATCGTAGCTTTTCAGGAGCCAGCCGGTCACTCCCAGCCATAGGCCCCGAGACACAAACCTCGGCCCGTTTCCCTGGCAAACAAAAGTAAGCTACCCCGCTTCTGGATGGCAGATTGCAGGACGCACTTGGTACTATCAAACCAGCCCAACTTGGCACTGGTGCCACCTCTGGTCTGGGAACCATCCTGCGTATCGTGGATTCTAAGGAGCCAGCCGGCCACTCCCAGCCACAGGCCCCCAAACAAAAACAACGGCGCTTTTCCCTGGAAAACAAAACTCGCCTGCCAACTTTTTCATGGCAGATTGCAGGAGCCACTTGGTACTATCAAATCAGCCCAACTTGGCACTGGTGCCACCATGGGTCTGGTCACCATCCTGCCTATCGTAGCTTTTCAGGAGCCAGCCGGTCACTCCCAGCCATAGGCCCCCAGACACAAACCTCGGCCCGTTTCCCTGGCAAACAAAAGTAACCTACCCCGCTTCTGGATGGCAGATTGCAGGAACCACTTTGCACCATCAAACTAGCCCGACTTGGCACTGGTGCCACCTCTGGTCTGGGAACCATCCTGCGTATCGTGGATTCTAAGGAGCCATCCGTCCACTCCCAGACACAGGCCCCCAAACAAAAACAACGGCGCTTTTCCCTGGAAAACAAAACTCGCCTGCCAACTTTTTGATGGCAGATTGCAGGAGCCACTTGGTACTATCAAACCAGCCCAACTTGGCACTGGTGCCACCATGGGTCTGGGCACCATCCTGCCTATCGTAGCTTTTCAGGAGCCAGCCGGTCACTCGCAGCCATAGGCCCCCAGACACAAAGCTCGGCCCGTTTCCCTGGCAAACAAAAGTAAGCTGCCCCGCTTCTGGATGGCAGATTGCAGGACGCACTTGATAGTATCAAACCAGCCCGACTTGGCACTGGTGCCACCTCTGGTCTGGGAACCATCCTGCGTATCGTGGATTCTAAGCAGCCAGCCGGCCACTCCCAGCCACAGGCCCCCAAACACAAACAACGGCGCTTTTCCCTGGAAAACAAAACTCGCCTGCCAACATTTTGATGGCAGATTGCAGGAGCCACTTGGTACTATCAAATCAGCCCAACTTGGCACTGGTGCCACCATGCGTTTGGTCACCATCCTGCCTATCGTAGCTTTTCAGGAGCCAGACGGTCACTCCCAGCCATAGGCCCCCAGACAAAAACCTCGGCCCGTTTCCCTGGCATACAAAACTAAGCTGCCCCGCTTCTGGATGGCAGATTGCAGGAACAACTTGGTACTATCAAACCAGCCCGACTTGGCACTGGTGCCACCTCTGGTCTGGGAACCATCCTGCGTATCGTGGTTCTAAGGAGCCATCCGTCCACTCCCAGCCACAGGCCCCCAAACACAAACAACGGCGCTTTTCCCTGGAAAACAAAACTCGCCTGCCAACATTTTGATGGCAGATTGCAGGAGCCACTTGGTACTATCAAACCAGCCCAACTTGGCACTGGTGCCACCATGGGTCTGGTCACCATCCTGCCTATCGTAGCTTTTCAGGACCTAGCCGGTCACTCCAAGCCATAGGCGCCCAGACAAAAAGCTCGGCCCGTTTCCCTGGCAAACAAAGTAAGCTGCCCCGCTTCTGGATGGCAGATTGCAGGAACCACTTGGTACTATCAAACCAGCCCGACTTGGCACTGGTGCCACCTTGGGTCTGGGAACCATCCTGCGTATCGTGGATTCTAAGGAGCCAGCCGGTCACTCCCAGCCACAGGCCCCCAAACACAAACAACGGCGCTTTTCCCTGGAAAACAAAACTCGCCTGCCAACTTTTTGATGGCAGATTGCAGGAGCCACTTGCTACTATCAAATCAGCCCAACTTGGCACTGGTGCCACCATGGGTCTGGTCACCATCCTGCCTATCGTAGCTTTTCAGGAGACAGCCGGTCCCTCCCTGCCATAGGCCCCCAGAGAAAAACCTCGGCCCGTTTCCCTGGCAAACAAAAGTAAGCTACCCCGCTTCTGGATGGCAGATTGCAGGAGCCACTTTGCACCATCAAACTAGCCCGACTTGGCACTGGTGCCACCTCAGGTCTGGGAACCATCCTGCGTATCGTTCATTCTAAGGAGCCAGCCGGCCACTCCAGCCACAGGCCCCCAGACACAAACAACGGCGCTTTTCCCTGGAAAACAAAACTCGCCTGCCAACTTTTAGATGGCAGATTGCAGGAGCCACTTGGTACTATCAAATCAGCCCAACTTGGCACTGGTGCCACCATGGGTCTGGTCACCATCCTGCCTATCGTAGCTTTTCAGGACCTAGCAGGTCACTCCCAGCCATAGGCGCCCAGACACAAAGCTCGGCCCGTTTCCCTGGCAAACAAAAGTAAGCTGCCCCGCTTCTGGATGGCAGATTGCAGGACGCACTTGGTACTATCAAACCAGCCCGACTTGGCACTGGTGCCACCTCTGGTCTGGGAACCATGCTGCGTATCGTGGATTCTAAGGAGCCAGCCGGCCACTCCCAGCCACAGGCCCCCAAACACAAACAACGGCGCTTTTCCCTGGAAAACAAAACTCGCCTGCCAACATTTTGATGGCAGATTGCAGGAGCCACTTGCTACTATCAAATCAGCCCATCTTGGCACTGGTGCCACCATGGGTCTGGTCACCATCCTGCCTATCGTAGCTGTTCAGGCGCCAGCCGGTCACTCCCAGCCATAGGCCCCCAGAGAAAAACCTCGGCCCGTTTCCCTGGCAAACAAAAGTAAGCTGCCCCACTTCTGGATGGCAGATTGCAGGAGCCACTTTGCACCATCAAACCAGCCCAACTTGGCACTGGTGCCACCTCTGGTCTGGGAACCATCCTGCGTATCGTGGATTCCAATTAGCAAGCCGGCCACTCCCAGCCACAGGCCTCCAAACAAAAACAACGGCGCTTTTCCCTGGAAAACAAAACTCGCCTGCCAACTTTTTGATGGCAGATTGCAGGAGCCACTTGGTACTATCAAACCAGCCCAACTTGGCACTGGTGCCACCATGGGTCTGCTCACCATCCTGCCTATCGTAGCTTTTCAGGACCTAGACGGTCACTCCCAGCCATAGGCCCCGTGACACAAAGCTTGGCCCGTTTCCCTGGCAAACAAAAGTAAGCTGTCCCGCTTCTGGATGGCAGATTGCAGGACGCACTTGGTAGTATCAAACCAGCCCGACTTGGCACTGGTGCCACCTCTGGTCTGGGAACCATCCTGCGTATCGTGGATTCTAAGCAGCCAGCCGGCCACTCCCAGCCACAGGCCCCAAAACACAAACAACGGCGCTTTTCCCTGGAAAACAAAACTCGCCTGCCAACATTTTGATGGCAGATTGCAGGAGCCACTTGGTACTATCAAACCAGCCCAACTTGGCACTGGTGCCACCATGGGTCTGGTCACCATCCTGCCTATCGTAGCTTTTCAGGAGCCAGCCGGTCACTCCAAGCCATAGGCCCCCAGACAAAAACCTCGGCCTGTTTCCCTGGCAAATAAAAATAAGCTGCCCCGCTTCTGGATGGCAGATTGCAGGAGCCACTTTGCACCATCAAACCAGCCCGACTTGGCACTGGTGCCACCTCTGGTCTGGGAACCATCCTGCGTATCGTGGATTCTAATTTGCCATCCGCCCACTCCCAGCCACAGGCCCCCAAAAAAAAAAACGGCGCTTTTCCCTGGAAAACAAAACTCGCCTGCCAAATTTTGATGGCAGATTGCCGGAGCCACTGGGTACTATCAAACCAGCCCAACTTGACACTGGTGCCACCATGGGTCTGGTCACCATCCTGCCTATCGTAGCATTTCAGGAGCCAGCCGGTCACTCCCAGCCATAGGCCCCCAGACAAAAACCTTGGCCCGTTTCCCTGGCAAACAAAATAAGTTATCCCGCTACTGGATGGCAGATTGCAGGAGCCACTTTTCACCATCAAACCAGCCCGACTTGGCACTGGTGCCACCTCAGGTCTGGGAACCATGCTGCGTATCGTGGATTCTAAGGAGCCAGCCGGCCACTCCCAGCCACAGGCCCCAAACACAAACAACGGCGCATTTCCCTGGATAACAAACTCGCCTGCCAACTTTTTGATGGCAGATTGCAGGAGCCACTTGGTACTATCAAACCAGCCCAACTTGGCACTGGTGCCACCATGGGTCTGGTCACCATCCTGCCTATCGTAGCTTTTCAGGAGCCAGCCGGTCACTCCCAGCCATAGGCCCCGAGACACAAACCTCGGCCCGTTTCCCTGGCAAACAAAAGTAAGCTACCCCGCTTCTGGATGGCAGATTGCAGGACGCACTTGGTACTATCAAACCAGCCCAACTTGGCACTGGTGCCACCTCTGGTCTGGGAACCATCCTGCGTATCGTGGATTCTAAGGAGCCAGCCGGCCACTCCCAGCCACAGGCCCCCAAACAAAAACAACGGCGCTTTTCCCTGGAAAACAAAACTCGCCTGCCAACTTTTTCATGGCAGATTGCAGGAGCCACTTGGTACTATCAAATCAGCCCAACTTGGCACTGGTGCCACCATGGGTCTGGTCACCATCCTGCCTATCGTAGCTTTTCAGGAGCCAGCCGGTCACTCCCAGCCATAGGCCCCCAGACACAAACCTCGGCCCGTTTCCCTGGCAAACAAAAGTAACCTACCCCGCTTCTGGATGGCAGATTGCAGGAACCACTTTGCACCATCAAACTAGCCCGACTTGGCACTGGTGCCACCTCTGGTCTGGGAACCATCCTGCGTATCGTGGATTCTAAGGAGCCATCCGTCCACTCCCAGACACAGGCCCCCAAACAAAAACAACGGCGCTTTTCCCTGGAAAACAAAACTCGCCTGCCAACTTTTTGATGGCAGATTGCAGGAGCCACTTGGTACTATCAAACCAGCCCAACTTGGCACTGGTGCCACCATGGGTCTGGGCACCATCCTGCCTATCGTAGCTTTTCAGGAGCCAGCCGGTCACTCGCAGCCATAGGCCCCCAGACACAAAGCTCGGCCCGTTTCCCTGGCAAACAAAAGTAAGCTGCCCCGCTTCTGGATGGCAGATTGCAGGACGCACTTGATAGTATCAAACCAGCCCGACTTGGCACTGGTGCCACCTCTGGTCTGGGAACCATCCTGCGTATCGTGGATTCTAAGCAGCCAGCCGGCCACTCCCAGCCACAGGCCCCCAAACACAAACAACGGCGCTTTTCCCTGGAAAACAAAACTCGCCTGCCAACATTTTGATGGCAGATTGCAGGAGCCACTTGGTACTATCAAATCAGCCCAACTTGGCACTGGTGCCACCATGCGTTTGGTCACCATCCTGCCTATCGTAGCTTTTCAGGAGCCAGACGGTCACTCCCAGCCATAGGCCCCCAGACAAAAACCTCGGCCCGTTTCCCTGGCATACAAAACTAAGCTGCCCCGCTTCTGGATGGCAGATTGCAGGAACAACTTGGTACTATCAAACCAGCCCGACTTGGCACTGGTGCCACCTCTGGTCTGGGAACCATCCTGCGTATCGTGGTTCTAAGGAGCCATCCGTCCACTCCCAGCCACAGGCCCCCAAACACAAACAACGGCGCTTTTCCCTGGAAAACAAAACTCGCCTGCCAACATTTTGATGGCAGATTGCAGGAGCCACTTGGTACTATCAAACCAGCCCAACTTGGCACTGGTGCCACCATGGGTCTGGTCACCATCCTGCCTATCGTAGCTTTTCAGGACCTAGCCGGTCACTCCAAGCCATAGGCGCCCAGACAAAAAGCTCGGCCCGTTTCCCTGGCAAACAAAGTAAGCTGCCCCGCTTCTGGATGGCAGATTGCAGGAACCACTTGGTACTATCAAACCAGCCCGACTTGGCACTGGTGCCACCTTGGGTCTGGGAACCATCCTGCGTATCGTGGATTCTAAGGAGCCAGCCGGTCACTCCCAGCCACAGGCCCCCAAACACAAACAACGGCGCTTTTCCCTGGAAAACAAAACTCGCCTGCCAACTTTTTGATGGCAGATTGCAGGAGCCACTTGCTACTATCAAATCAGCCCAACTTGGCACTGGTGCCACCATGGGTCTGGTCACCATCCTGCCTATCGTAGCTTTTCAGGAGACAGCCGGTCCCTCCCTGCCATAGGCCCCCAGAGAAAAACCTCGGCCCGTTTCCCTGGCAAACAAAAGTAAGCTACCCCGCTTCTGGATGGCAGATTGCAGGAGCCACTTTGCACCATCAAACTAGCCCGACTTGGCACTGGTGCCACCTCAGGTCTGGGAACCATCCTGCGTATCGTTCATTCTAAGGAGCCAGCCGGCCACTCCAGCCACAGGCCCCCAGACACAAACAACGGCGCTTTTCCCTGGAAAACAAAACTCGCCTGCCAACTTTTAGATGGCAGATTGCAGGAGCCACTTGGTACTATCAAATCAGCCCAACTTGGCACTGGTGCCACCATGGGTCTGGTCACCATCCTGCCTATCGTAGCTTTTCAGGACCTAGCAGGTCACTCCCAGCCATAGGCGCCCAGACACAAAGCTCGGCCCGTTTCCCTGGCAAACAAAAGTAAGCTGCCCCGCTTCTGGATGGCAGATTGCAGGACGCACTTGGTACTATCAAACCAGCCCGACTTGGCACTGGTGCCACCTCTGGTCTGGGAACCATGCTGCGTATCGTGGATTCTAAGGAGCCAGCCGGCCACTCCCAGCCACAGGCCCCCAAACACAAACAACGGCGCTTTTCCCTGGAAAACAAAACTCGCCTGCCAACATTTTGATGGCAGATTGCAGGAGCCACTTGCTACTATCAAATCAGCCCATCTTGGCACTGGTGCCACCATGGGTCTGGTCACCATCCTGCCTATCGTAGCTGTTCAGGCGCCAGCCGGTCACTCCCAGCCATAGGCCCCCAGAGAAAAACCTCGGCCCGTTTCCCTGGCAAACAAAAGTAAGCTGCCCCACTTCTGGATGGCAGATTGCAGGAGCCACTTTGCACCATCAAACCAGCCCAACTTGGCACTGGTGCCACCTCTGGTCTGGGAACCATCCTGCGTATCGTGGATTCCAATTAGCAAGCCGGCCACTCCCAGCCACAGGCCTCCAAACAAAAACAACGGCGCTTTTCCCTGGAAAACAAAACTCGCCTGCCAACTTTTTGATGGCAGATTGCAGGAGCCACTTGGTACTATCAAACCAGCCCAACTTGGCACTGGTTCCACCATGGGTCTGCTCACCATCCTGCCTATCGTAGCTTTTCAGGAGCCAGCCGGTCACTCCCAGCCATAGGCCCCGTGACACAAAGCTCGGCCCGTTTCCCTGGCAAACAAAAGTAAGCTGTCCCGCTTCTGGATGGCAGATTGCAGGACGCACTTGGTAGTATCAAACCAGCCCGACTTGGCACTGGTGCCACCTCTGGTCTGGGAACCATCCTGCGTATCGTGGATTCTAAGCAGCCAGCCGGCCACTCCCAGCCACAGGCCCCAAAACACAAACAACGGCGCTTTTCCCTGGAAAACAAAACTCGCCTGCCAACATTTTGATGGCAGATTGCCGGAGCCACAGGGTACTATCAAACCAGCCCAACTTGGCACTGGTGCCACCATGGGTCTGGTCACCATCCTGCCTATCGTAGCATTTCAGGAGCCAGCCGGTCACTCCCAGCCATAGGCCCCCAGACAAAAACCTTGGCCCGTTTCCCTGGCAAACAGAATAAGTTATCCCGCTACTGGATGGCAGATTGCAGGAGCCACTTTTCACCATCAAACCAGCCCGACTTGGCACTGGTGCCACCTCAGGTCTGGGAACCATGCTGCGTATCGTGGATTCTAAGGAGCCAGCCGGCCACTCCCAGCCACAGGCCCCCAAACACAAACAACGGCGCATTTCCCTGGATAACAAACTCGCCTGCCAACTTTTTGTTGACAGATTGCAGGAGCCACTTGGTACTATCAAACCAGCCCAACTTGGCACTGGTGCCACCATGGGTCTGGTCACCATCCTGCCTATCGTAGCTTTTCAGGAGCCAGCCGGTCACTCCCAGCCATAGGCCCCGAGACACAAACCTCGGCCCGTTTCCCTGGCAAACAAAAGTAAGCTACCCCGCTTCTGGATGGCAGATTGCAGGACGCACTTGGTACTATCAAACCAGCCCAACTTGGCACTGGTGCCACCTCTGGTCTGGGAACCATCCTGCGTATCGTGGATTCTAAGGAGCCAGCCGGCCACTCCCAGCCACAGGCCCCCAAACAAAAACAACGGCGCTTTTCCCTGGAAAACAAAACTCGCCTGCCAATATTTTGATGGCAGATTGCAGGAGCCACTTGGTACTATCAAACCAGCCCAACTTGACACTGGTGCCACCATGGGTCTGGTCACCATCCTGCCTATCTTAGCTTTTCAGTAGCCAGCCGGTCACTCCCAGCCATAGGCCCCCAGACACAAACCTCGGCCCGTTTCCCTGGCAAACAAAAGTAAGCTGCCCCGCTTCTGGATGGCAGATTGCAGGACGCACTTGGTACTATCAAACCAGCCCAACTTGGCACTGGTGCCACCTTGGGTCTGGGAACCATCCTGCGTATCGTGGATTCTAAGGAGCCAGCCGGTCACTCCCAGCCACAGGCCCCCAAACACAAACCACAGCGCTTTTCCCTGGAAAACAAAACCCGCGTGCCGACATTTTGATGGCAGATTGCAGGAGCCACTTGCTACTATCAAATCAGCCCAACTTGGCACTGGTGCCACCATGGGTCTGGTCACCATCCTGCCTATCGTAGCTTTTCAGGAGCCAGCCGGTCACTCCCAGCCATAGGCCCCCAGACACAAAGCTCGGCCCGTTTCCCTGGCAAACAAAAGTAAGCTGACCCGCTTCTGGATGGCAGATTGTAGGACGCACTTGGTACTATCAAACCAGCCCGACTTGGCACTGGTGCCACCTCTGGTCTGGGAACCATGGTGCGTATCGTGGATTCTAAGGAGCCAGCCGGCCACTCCCAGCCATAGGCACCCAAACACAAACAACGGCGCTTTTCCCTGGAAAACAAAACTCGCCTGCCAACTTTTTGATGGCAGATTGCAGGAGCCACTTGGTACTATCAAACCAGCTCAACTTGGCACTGGTGCCACCATGGGTCTGGTCACCATCCTGCCTATCGTAGCTTTTCAGGAGCCAGCCGGTCACTCGCAGCCATAGGCCCCCAGACACAAAGCTCGGCCCGTTTCCCTGGCAAACAAAAGTAAGCTGCCCCGCTTCTGCATGGCAGATTGCAGGAGCCACTTGGTACTATCAAACCAGCCCAACTTGGCACTGGTGCCACCATGGGTCTGGTCACCATCCTGCCTATCGTGGATTCTAATTAGCCATCCGTCCACTCCCAGCCACAGGCCCCCAAACAAAAACAACGGCGCTTTTCCCTGGAAAACAAAACTCGCCTGCCAAATTTTTGATGGCAGATTGCAGGAGCCACTTGGTACTATCAAACCAGCCCAACTTGACACTGGTGCCACCATGGGTCTGGTCACCATCCTGCCTATCGTAGCTTTTCAGGAGCCAGCCGGTCACTCCCAGCCATAGGCCCCGAGACACAAAGCTCGGCCCGTTTCCCTGGCAAACAAAAGTAAGCTGCCCCGCTTCTGGATGGCAGATTGCAGGAACCACTTGGTACTATCAAACCAGCCCAACTTGGCACTGGTGCCACCTTGGGTCTGGGAACCATCCTGCGTATCGTGGATTCTAAGGAGCCAGCCGGTCACTCCCAGCCACAGGCCCCCAAACACAAACCACAGCGCTTTTCCCTGGAAAACAAAACTCGTCTGCCAACTTTTTGATGGCAGATTGCCAGAGCCACTTGGTACTATCAAACCAGCCCAACTTGGCACTGGTGCCACCTTGGGTCTGGGAACCATGCTGCGTATCGTGGATTATAAGGAGCCAGCCGGCCACTCCCAGCCACAGGCCCCCAAACACAAACCACAGCGCTTTTCCCTGGAAAACAAAACCCGCCTGCCGACATTTTGATGGCAGATTGCAGGAGCCACTTGCTGCTATCAAATCAGCCCAACTTGGCACTGGTGCCACCATGGGTCTGGTCACCATCCTGCCTATCGTAGCTTTTCAGGAGCCAGCCGGTCACTCCCAGTCATAGGCCCCCAGACACAAAGCTCGGCCCGTTTCCCTGGCAAACAAAAGTAAGCTGCCCCGCTTCTGGATGGCAGATTGTAGGACGCACTTGGTACTATCAAACCAGCCCGACTTGGCACTGGTGCCACCTCTGGTCTGGGAACTATGGTGCGTATCGTGGATTCTAAGGAGCCAGCCGGCCACTCCCAGCCATAGGCACCCAAACACAAATAACGGCGCTTTTCCCTGGAAAACAAAACTCGCCTGCCAACTTTTTGATGGCAGATTGCAGGAGCCACTTGGTACTATCAAACCAGCTCAACTTGGCACTGGTGCCACCATGGGTCTGCTCACCATCCTGCCTATCGTAGCTTTTCAGGAGCCAGCCGGTCACTCCCAGCCATAGGCCCCCAGACACAAACCTCGGCCCGTTTCCCTGGCAAACAAAAGTAAGCTGCCCCGCTTCTGGATGGCAGATTGCAGGAGCTATTTCGTACTATCAAACCAGCCCGACTTGGCACTGGTGCCACCTCAGGTCTGGGAACCATCCTGCGTATCGTGGATTCTAAGGAGCCAGCCGGCCACTCCCAGCCACAGGCCCCCAAACACAAACAACGGCGCTTTTCCCTGGAAAACAAAACTCGCCTGCCAAATTTTGACGGCAGATTGCAGGAGCCACTTGGTACTATCAAATCAGCCCAACTTGGGACTGGTGCCACCATGGGTCTGGTCACCATCCTGCCTATCGTAGCTTTTCAGGAGCCAGCCGGTCACTCCCAGCCATAGGCCCCCAGACAAAAACCTCGGCCCGTTTCCCTGGCAAACAAAAGTAAGCTGACCCGCTTCTGGATGGCAGATTGCAGGAACCACTTGGTACTATCAAACCAGCAAAACTTGGCACTGGTGCCACCTTGGGTCTGGATACCATGCTGCGTATCGTGGATTCTAAGGAGCCAGCTGGCCACTCCCAGCCACAGGCCCCCAAACACAAACAACGGCGCTTTTCCCTGGAAAACAAAACTCTCCTGCCAACTTTTTGATGGGAGATTGCAGGAGCCACTTGGTTTTATCAAATCAGACCAACTTGGCACTGGTGCCACCATGGGTCTGGTCACCATCCTGCCTATCGTAGCTTTTCAGGAGCCAGCCGGTCACTCCCAGCCATAGGCCCCCAGACACAAACCTCGGCCCGTTTCCCTGACAAACAAAAGTAAGTTATCCCGCTCCTGGATGGCAGATTCCAGGTGCCACTTGGTACTATCAAACCAGCCCGACTTTGCACTGGTGCCACCATGGGTCTGGTCACCATCCTGCGTATCGTGGATTCTAATTAGCCATCCGTCCACTCCCAGCCACAGGCCCCCAAACAAAAACAACGGCGCTTTTCCCTGGAAAACAAAACTCGTCTGCTAACTTTTTGATGGCAGATTGCCAGAGCCACTTGGTACTATCAAACCAGCCCAACTTGGCACTGGTGCCACCTTGGGTCTGGGAACCATGCTGCGTATCATGGATTATAAGGAGCCAGCCGGCCACTCCCAGCCACAGGCCCCCAAACACAAACCACAGCGCTTTTCCCTGGAAAACAAAATTCGCCGGCCAACTTTTTGATGGCAGATTGCAGGAGCCACTTGGTACTATCAAATCAGCCCAACTTGGCACTGGTGCCACCATGGGTCTGGTCACCATCCTGCCTATCGTAGCTTTTCAGGAGCCAGCCGGTCACTCCAAGCCATAGGCGCAAAGACACAATGCTCTGCCCTTTTCCCTGGCAAACCAAAGTAAGCTGCCCCGCTTCTGGATGGCAGATTGCAGGAACCACTTGGTACTATAAAACCAGCCCGACTTGGCACTGGTGCCACCTCTGGTCTGGGAACCATGCTGCGTATCGTGGATTCTAAGGAGCCAGCCGGCCACTCCCATTTAAAGGCCCCCAAACACAAACAACGGCGCTTTTCCCTGGAAAACAAAACTCGCCTGCCAACTTTTTGATGGCAGATTGCAGGAGCCACTTGGTACTATCAAACCAGCCCAACTTGGCACTTGTGCCACCATGGGTCTGGTCACCATCCTGCCTACCTTAGCTTTTCAGGACCTAGCCGGTCACTCCCAGCCATAGGCCCCCAGACACAAAGCTCGACCCGTTTCCCTGGCAAACAAAAGCAAGCTGTCCCGCTTCTGGATGGCAGATTGTAGGACGCACTCGGTACTATCAAACCAGCCCGACTTGGCACTGGTGCCACCTCTGGTCTGGGAACCATCCTGCGTATCCTGGATTCTAAGGAGCCAGCCGGCCACTCCCAGACATAGGCACCCAAACACAAACAACGGCGCTTTTCCCTGGAAAACAAAACTCGCCTGCCAACTTTTTGATGGCAGATTGCAGGAGCCACTTGGTACTATCAAACCAGCCCAACTTGGCACTTGTGCCACCATGGGTCTGCTCACCATTCTGCCTATCATAGCTTTTCAGGGGGCAGCCGGTCACTCCCAGCCATAGGCCCCCAGACAAAAAGCTCGGCCCGTTTCCCTGGCAAACAAAAGTAAGCTGCCCCGCTTCTGGATGGCAGATTGCAGGACGCACTTGGTGCTATCAAACCAGCCCGACTTGGCACTGGTGCCACCTCAGGTCTGGGAACCATCCTGCGTATCGTGGATTCTAAGGAGCCAGCCGGCCACTCCCAGCCACAGGCCCCCAAACACAAACAACGGCGCTTTTCCCTGGAAAACAAAACTCGCCTGCCGACATTTTGATGGCAGATTGCAGGAGCCACTTGGTACTATCAAACCAGCCCAACTTGGCACTGGTGCCACCATGGGTCTGGTCACCATCCTGCCTATCGTAGCTTTTCAGGAGCCAGCCGGTCACTCCCAGCCATAGGCCCCGAGACACAAAGCTAAGCCCTTTTCCCTGGCAAACAAAAGTAATCTGCCCCGCTTCTGGATGGCAGATTGCAGGAGCCACTTTGCACCATCATACTAGCCCGACTTGGCACTGGTGCCACCTTGGTTCTGGGAACCATCCTGCGTATCGTGGATTCTAAGGAGCCAGCCGGCCACTCCCAGCCACAGGCCCCCAACAAAAACCACGGCCCTTTTTTCTGGCAAACAAAACTTAGCTGCCTCAGGATGAACTTGATACTAAAACCGCAGGCCGACTTGGTAGTGGTGACACCTTGGACCTGGGAACCATCATGCGTATCGAGCATTTTAAGGAGCCAGCCGGCCACTCCCAGCAATATGCCCCCAAAAACAATCCACGGAATTTTTCTCTGGCAAACAAAAATCAGCTGCCCCGCTTCTGGATGGCAGATTGCAGGAGCCACTTTGCACCATCAAACCAGCCCGACTTGGCACTGGTGCCACCTTGCATCTGGGAACCATGCTGCCTAGCGTGGATTTTCAGGAGCCAGCCGGCCACTCTCAGCCATAGGCCCCCAAACAAAACCCACGGCCCGTTTCCCTGGCAAACAAAATTAAGCTGCCCCGCTTCTGGATGGCAGATTGCAGGACGCACTTGGTAGTATCAAACCAGCCCGACTTGGCACTGGTGCCACCTTGGGTCTGGGAACCATCCTGCGTATTGTGGGTTCAAAGGAGCCAGCCGGCCACTCCCAGCCACAGGCCCCCAAATACAAACAACGGCGCTTTTCCCTGGAAAACAAAACTCACCTGACAACTTTTTGATGGCAGATTGCAGGAGCCACTTGGTACTATCAAACCAGCCCAACTTGGCTCTGGTGCCACCATGGGTCTGGGAACAATCCTGCCTATCGTAGCTTTTCAGGAGCCAGCCGGTCACTCCCAGCCATAGGTCCCCAGTCACAAACCTCGGCCCGTTTCCCTGGCAAACAAAAGTAAGCTGCCCCGCTTCTGGATGGCAGATTGCAGGAGCCACTTGGTACTATCAAACCAGCCCAACTTGGCACTGGTGCCACCTCTGGTCTGGGAACCATGCTGCGTAACACAGATTCTACGGCGCCAGTCGGCCACTCCCAGCCACAAGCTCCCAAACACAAACAACGGCGCTATTCTCTGGCAAACAAAACTCCACTGCCCCTCTTCTGGATGGCAAATTGCAGGACGCACTTGGTACTATAAAAACAGCCCGACTTGGCACTGGTGCCACCTTGGGTCTGGGAACCATCCTGCGTATCGATCTTTTTAATGAGACAGCCGGCCACTCCCAGCCATATGCCCCCAAACACAACCCACGGCCCTTTTCTCTGGCAAACAAAACTCAACTGCACCGCTTCTGGATGGCAGATTGCAGGAGCCACTTGGTACTATCAAACCAGCCCGACTTGGCACTGGTGCCACCTTGGGTCTGGGAACCATCCTGCGTATGGTGGATTCTAAGGAGCCAGCCGGCCACTCCCAGCCACAGGCCCCCAACAAAAACCACGGCCCTTTTTTCTGGCAAACAAAACTTAGCTGCCTCACTTCTGGATGGCAGATTGCAGGAGCCACTTGGTGTAATCAAACCAGCCCGACTTGGCACTGGTGCCACCTTGGGTCTGGGAACCATCCTGCGTATCGTGGATTCTAAGGAGCCAGCCGGCCACTCCCAGCCACAGGCCCCCAAACAAAATCAACGGCGCTGTTCCCTGGAAAACAAAACACGCCTGCCAACTTTTTGATGGAGTTTGCAGGAGCCACTTGGCACTATCAAACCAGCCCGACTTGGCACTGGTGCCACCTTGGGTCTGGGAAACATCCTGCGTATCGTGGATTCTTAGGAGCCAGCCGGCCACTCCTGGCCACAGGTCCCCAGACAAAAACCTAGGCCTATTTCTCTGGCAAACAAAAGTAAGCTGCCCCGCTTCTGGATGGCAGATTGCAGGAGACACTTGGTACTATCAAACCAGCCCAACTTGGCACTGGTGCCACCTTGGATCTGGGAACCATGCTGTGTATCGTGGATATTCAGGGGCCAGCCGGCCACTCTCAGCCATATGTCCCCAAACAGAAACCTCGGCCCGTTTCTCTGGCACACAAAACTCAACTGCCCCTCTTCTGGATGGCAAATTGCAGGATGAACTTGATACTAAAACCGCAGGCCGACTTGGTAGTGGTGACACCTTGGACCTGGGAACCATCATGCGTATCGAGCATTTTAAGGAGCCAGCCGGCCACTCCCAGCAATATGCCCCCAAAAACAATCCACGGAATTTTTCTCTGGCAAACAAAAATCAGCTGCCCCGCTTCTGGATGGCAGATTGCAGGAGCCACTTTGCACCATCAAACCAGCCCGACTTGGCACTGGTGCCACCTTGCATCTGGGATCCATGCTGCCTAGCGTGGATTTTCAGGAGCCAGCCGGCCACTCTCAGCCATAGGCCCCCAAACAAAACCCACGGCCCGTTTCCCTGGCAAACAAAATTAAGCTGCCCCGCTTCTGGATGGCAGATTGCAGGACGCACTTGGTAGTATCAAACCAGCCCAACTTGGCACTGGTGCCACCTTGGGTCTGGGAACCATCCTGCGTATCGTGGGTTCAAAGGAGCCAGCCGGCCACTCCCAGCCACAGGCCCCCAAATACAAACAACGGCGCTTTTCCCTGGAAAACAAAACTCGCCTGACAACTTTTTGATGGCAGATTGCAGGAGCCACTTGGTACTATCAAACCAGCCCAACTTGGCACTGGTGCCACCTCTGGTCTGGGAACCATGCTGCGTAACACAGATTCTAAGGCGCCAGTCGGCCACTCCCAGCCACAAGCCCCCAAACACAAACAACGGCGCTATTCTCTGGCAAACAAAACTCCACTGCCCCTCTTCTGGATGGCAAATTGCAGGACGCACTTGGTACTATAAAAACAGCCCGACTTGGCACTGGTGCCACCTTGGGTCTGGGAACCATCCTGCGTATCGATCTTTTTAATGAGACAGCCGGCCACTCCCAGCCATATGCCCCCAAACACAACCCACGGCCCTTTTCTCTGGCAAACAAAACTCAACTGCACCGCTTCTGGATGGCAGATTGCAGGAGCCACTTGGTACTATCAAACCAGCCCGACTTGGCACTGGTGCCACCTTGGGTCTGGGAACCATCCAGCCTATCGTGGATTTTAAGGAGCCAGCCAGCCACTCCCAGCCACAGGCCCCGAACAAAAACCAGGGCCCTTTTTTCTGGCAAACAAAACTTAGCTGCCTCACTTCTGGATGGCAGATTGCAGGAGCCACTTGGTGTAATCAAACCAGCCCGACTTGGCACTGGTGCCACCTTGGGTCTGGGAAACATCCTGCGTATCGTGGATTCTAAGGAGCCAGCCGGCCACTCCCAGCCACAGGTCCCCAAACAAAATCAACGGCGCTGTTCCCTGGAAAACAAAACACGTCTGCCAACATTTTGATGGAGTTTGCAGGAGCCACTTGGTACTATCAAACCAGCCCGACTTGGCACTGGTGCCACCTTGGGTCTGGGAAACATCCTGCGTATCGTGGATTCTAAGGAGCCAGCCGGCCACTCCTAGCCACAGGCCCCCAGACAAAAACCTAGGCCTATTTCTCTGGCAAACAAAAGTAAGCTGCCCCGCTTCTGGATGGCAGATTGCAGGAGACACTTGGGACTATCAAACCAGCCCAACTTGGCACTGGTGCCACCTTGGATCTGGGAACCATGCTGTGTATCGTGGATATTCAGGGGCCAGCCGGCCACTCTCAGCCATATGTCCCCAAACAGAAACCTCGGCCCGTTTCTCTGGCAAACAAAACTCAACTGCCCCTCTTCTGGATGGCAAATTGCAGGATGAACTTGATACTAAAACCGCAGGCCGACTTGGTAGTGGTGACACCTTGGGCCTGGGAACCATCATGCATATCGAGCATTTTAAGGAGCCAGCCGGCCACTCCCAGCAATATGCCCCCAAAAACAATCCACGGAATTTTTCTCTGGCAAACAAAAATCAGCTGCCCCGCTTCTGGATGGCAGATTGCAGGAGCCACTTTGCACCATCAAACCAGCCCGACTTGGCACTGGTGCCACCTTGCATCTGGGAACCATGCTGCCTAGCGTGGATTTTCAGGAGCCAGCCGGCCACTCTCAGCCATAGGCCCCCATACAAAACCCACGGCCCGTTTCCCTGGCAAACAAAATTAAGCTGCCCCGCTTCTGGATGGCAGATTGCAGGACGCACTTGGTAGTATCAAACCAGCCCGACTTGGCACTGGTGCCACCTTGGGTCTGGGAACCATGCTGCGTATCATGGATTTTCAGGAGCCAGCCGTCCACTGCCAGCCACAGGCCCCGAAACACAAACAACAGCCTTTTTCTCTGGCAAACAAAATTCAGCTGCCCCGCTTCTGGATGGCAGATTGCAGGAACCACTTGGTACTAACAAACTAGCCCGACTTGGCACTGGTGCCACCTTGGGTCTGGGAACCATCCTGCGTATCGTGGATTCTAAGGAGCCAGCTGGCCACTCCCAGCCACAGGCCCCAAAACACACACAACGGTGCTTTTCCCTGGAAAACAAAACTCGCCTGCCAAACATTTGATGGCAGATTGCAGGAGCCACTTGGTACTATCAAACCAGCCCAACTTGGCACAGGTGCCACCATGGGTCTGGTCACCATCCTGCCTATCGTAGCTTTTCAGGTGCCAGCCAGCCACCCCCAGCCAGAGGACCCTAGACAAATATTTCGGCCCGTTTCCCTGGCAAACAAAAGTAAGCTACCCCGCTTCTTGATGGCAGATTGCAGGAGCCACTTTGCACCATCAAACCAGCCCAACTTGGCACTGGTGCCGCCTCTGGTCTGGGAACCATCCTGCGTATCGTGGATTCTAAGGAGCCATCTGGCCACTCCCAGCCACAGGCCCCCAAACACAAACAACGGCGCTTTTCCCTGGAAAACAAAACTCGCCTGCCAACTTTTTGATGGCAGATTGCCGGAGCCACTTGGTACTATCAAACCAGCCCAACTTGGCACTGGTGCCACCATGGGTCTGGTCACCATCCTGCCTATCGTAGCTTTTCAGGAGCCAGCCGGTCACTCCCAGCCATAGGCCCCCAGACACAAACCTCGGCCCGTTTCCCTGGCAAACAAAAGTAAGCTGCCCCGCTTCGGCATGGCAGATTGCAGGAGCTATTTAGTACTATCAAACCAGCCCGACTTGGCACTGGTGACACCTCTGGTCTGGGAACCATCCTGTGTATCGTGGATTTTCAGGGGCCAGCCGGCCACTCTCAGCCATATGCCCCCAAAAACAAACCACGACCCTTTTCTCTGGTAAACAAAACTCAACTGCCCCTCTTCTGGATGGAAATTTTAGGACGCACTTTGTACTACGAAAACCGCCCAACGTGGCACTGGTGCCACCTTGTGTCAGGGAACCATCCTGCATATCGAGCTTTTTAAGGAGCCAGCCGGCCACGCCCAGCCATATACCCCCAAAAAAAAACCACGGACCATTTCTCATGGAAACAAAAATCCGCTGCCCCGCGTCTGGATGGCAGATTGCAGGAGCCACTTTGCACCATCAAACCAGCCCGACTTGGCACTGGTGCCACCTTGGGTCTGGGAACAATCCTGCATATCGTGGATTCTAAGGAGCCAGCCGGCCACTCCCAGCCACTGGCCCCCAAACACAAACAACGGCGCTTTTCCCTGGAAAACAAAACTCGCCTGCCAGCTTTTTGATGGCAGATTGCAGGAGCCACTTGGTAGTATCAAATCAGCCCAACTTGGCACTGGTGCCACCATGGGTCTGGTCACCATCCTGCCTATCGTAGCTTTTCAGGAGCCAGCCGGTCACTCCCAGCCATAGGCCCCCAGACAAATATCTCGGCCCGTTCCCCTGGCAAACAAAAGTAAGCTGCCCCGCTTCTGGATGGCAGATTACAGCAGCCACATGGTACTATCAAACCAGGCCAACATGGCACTGGTGCCACCTTGGCTCTGGGAACCATCCTGCCTATCGTGGATTTTCAGGGGCCAGCCGGCCACTCTCAGCCATATGCCCCCAAACACTTACCACGGCCCTTTGCTCTGGGAAACAAAACTCAACTGCCCCTCTTCTGGATGGCAAATTGCAGGACGCACTTGGTACTACGAAAACAGCCCGACTTGGCAGTGATGCCACCTTGGGTCAGTGAAGAATCCTGCGTATCGATCTTTTTAAGGAGCCAGCCGGCCACGTCCAGCCATATACCCCCAAAAAAAAACCACGGAACTTTTCTCCAGCAAACAAAAATCCGCTGCCCCGCGTCTGAATGGCAGATTTCAGGAGCTATTTAGTATTATCAAACCAGCCCGACTTGGCACTGGTGCCACCATGAGTCTGGTAACCATCATGCCTATCGTAGCTTTTCAGGAGCCAGCCGGTCACTCCCAGCCATAGGCCCCCAGACACAAACCTCGGCCCGTTTCCCTGGCAAACAAAAGTAAGCTGACCCGCTTCTGGATGGCAGATTGCAGGAGCCACTTGGTACTATCAAACCAGCCCAACTTGGCACTGGTGCCACCTTGGCTCTGGGAACCATCCTGCGTATCCTGGGTTCAAAGGATGCAGCCGGTCACTCCCAGCCACAGGCCTCTAAACAAGAACAACGGCGCTTTTCCCTGGAAAACAAAAGTCGCCTGACAACTTTTTGATGGCAGATTGCAGGAGCCACTTGGTACTATCAAACCAGCCCAACTTGACACTGGTGCCACCATGGGTCTGGTCACCATCCTGCCTATCGTAGCTTTTCAGGAGCCAGCCGGTCACTCCCAGCCATAGGCCCCCAGACAAATATTTCGGCCCGTTTCCCTGGCAAACAAAAGTAAGCTGCCCCGCTTCTGGATGGCAGATTGCAGGACGCACTTGGTACTATCAAACCAGCCCAACTTGGCACTGGTGCCACCTTGGGTCTGGGAACCATCCTGCGTATCGTGGATTCTAAGGAGCCAGCTGGCCACTCCCAGCCACAGGCCCCCAAACACAAACAACGGTGCTTTTCCCTGGAAAACAAAACTCACCTGCCAACTTTTTGATGGCAGATTGCAGGAGCCACTTGGTACTATCAAACCAGCCCAACTTGGCACTGGTGCCACCATGGGTCTGGTCACCATCCTGCCTATCGTAGCTTTTCAGGAGCCAGCCGGTCACTCCCAGCCATAGGCCCCCAGACACAAAGCTCTACCCGTTTCCCTGGCAAACAAAAGTAAGCTGCCCCGCTTCTGGATGGCAGATTGCAGGACGCACTTGGTACTATAAAACCAGCCCGACTTGGCACTGGTGCCACCTCAGGTCTGGGAACCATCCTGCGTATCGTGGATTCTAAGGAGCCAGCCGGCAACTCCCAGCCACAGGCCCCCAAACACAAACAACGGCGCTTTTCCCTGGAAAACAAAACTCGCTTGCCAACTTTTTGATGGCAGATTGCAGGAGCCACTTGGTACTATCAAACCACCCCAACTTGGCAACAAGTGGTTCCTGCAATCTGACATCCAGAAGCGGGGCAGCTTACTTTTGTTTGCCAGGGAAATGGACCGTTGTTTGTGTTTGGGGGCGTATGGCTGGGAGTGGCCGACTGGCTCCTTAAAATCCACGATACGCAGCATGGTTCCCAGACCAGAGGTGGCACCAGTGCCAAGTCGGGCTGGTTTGATGGTACAAAGTGGCTCCTGCAATCTGCCATCCAGAAGCGGGGCAGCTTACTTTTGTTTGCCAGGGAAACGGGCCGGGCTTTCTGTCTCGGGGCCTATGGCTGGGAGTGACCGGCTGGCTCCTGAAAAGCTACGATAGGCAGGATGGTGACCAGACCCATGGTGGCACCAGTGCCAAGTTGGGCTGGTTTGATAGTACCAAGTGGCTCCTGCAATCTGCCATCAAAAAGTTGGCAGGCGAGTTTTGTTTTCCAGGGAAAAGCGCCATTGTTTGTGTTTGGGGACCTGTGGTTGGGAGTGCCCGGCTGGCTCCTTAGAAACCACGTTACGCAGCATGGTTACCAGACAAGAGGTGCCACCAGTGCCAAGTTGTGCTGGTTTGATACTGCCAAGTGGTTCCTGCAATCTGCCATCCAGAAACGGGGCAGCTTACTTTTGTTTGCCACGGAAACGGGCCGTTGTTTGTGTTTGGGGGCCTGTGGCTGGGAGTGGCCGACTGGCTCCTTAGAATCCACGATACGCAGGATGGGTCCCAGACCAGAGGTGGCACCAGTGCCAAGTTCGGCTGGTTTGATAGTACCAAGTGGCTCCTGCAATCTGCCATCAAAATGTTGGCAGGCGAGTTTGGTTTTCCAGGGAAAAGCGCCGTTGTTTGTGTTTGGGGGCCTGTGGCTGGGAGTGGCCGGCTGGCTCCGTAGAATCCAAAATACGCAGGATGGTTCCCAGACCTGAGGTGGCACCAGTGCCAAGTTGGGCTGGTTTGATTGTAGCAAATGGTTCCTGCAATCTGCCATCCAGAAGCGGGGCAGCTTACTTTTGTTTGCCAGGGAAACGGGCCGAGCTTTGTGTCTGGGGGCCTATGGCTGGGAGTGACCGGCTGGCTCCTGAAAAGCTACGATAGGCAGGATGGTGACCAGACCCATGGTGGCACCAGTGCCATGTTCGGCTGATTTCATAGTACCAAGTGGCTCCTGCAATCTGCCATCAAAATGTTGGCAGGCGAGTTTTGTTTTCCAGGGAAAAGCGCCGTTGTTTGTGTCTGCGGGCCTGTGGCTGGAGTGGCCGGCTGGCTCCTTAGAATCCACAATACGCAGCATGGTTCCCAGACCCAAGGTGGCACCAGTGCCAAGTTGGGCTGGTTTGATAGTACCAAGTGGTTCCTGCAATCTGCCATCAAAAAGTTGTCAGGCGAGTTTTGTTTTCCAGGGAAAATCGCCGTTGTTTTTGTTTGGGGGCCTGTGGCTGGGAGTGGCCTTTTGGCTCCTTAGGATCCACGATACCCAGGTGGTACCCAGACCAGAGGTGGCACCAGTACCAAGTCGGGCTTGTTTGATGGTGCAAAGTGACTCCTGCAATCTGCCATCCAGAAGCGGGGTAGCTTACTTTTGTTTGCCAGGGAAACGGGTAGAGCTTTGTGTCTGGGGGCCTATGGCTGGGAGTGACCGGCTGGCTCCTGAAAAGCTACGATAGGCAGGATGGTGACCAGACCCATGGTGGCACCAGTGCCAAGTTGGGCTGGTTTGATAGTACCAAGTGGCTCCTGCAATCTGCCATCAAAAAGTTGTCAGGCGAGTTTTGTTTTCCAGGGAAAAGCGCCGTTGTTTGTGTTTGGGGGACTGTTGGTGGGAGTGGCCGGCTGGCTCCTTAGAACACACGATACGCAGGATGGTTCCCAGACCCAAGGTGGCACCAGTGCCACGTTGGGCTGGTTTGATGGTGAAAAGTGGCTCCTGCAATCTGCCATCCTGAAGCGGGGTAGCTTACTTTTGTGTGCCAGGGAAACGGGCCGAGGTTTATGACTGGGGGCCTAGGGCTAGGAGTGACCGGCTGGCTCCTGAAAAGCAACAATAGGCAGGATGGTGAGCAGACCCAAGGTGGCACCAGTGCCAAGTTGGGCTGGTTTGATGGTACCAACTGGCTCCTGCAATCTGCCATCTAAAAGTTGTCAGGCGAGTTTTGTTTTCCAGGGAAAAGCGCCGTTGATTTTGTTTGGAGGCCTGGGGCTGGCAGTGGCTGCCTGCCGTCTTAGAATCCGGGTTACGCAGCATGGTTCCCAGAGCCAAGGTGGCACCAGTGCCAAGTTGGGCTGGTTTGATGGTGCAAAGTGGCTCCTGCAATCTGCCATCCAGAAGTGCGGTAGCTTACTTTTGTGTGCCAGGGAAACAGGCCGAGGTTTGTGTCTGGGGGCCTATGGCTGGGAGTGACCGGCTGGCTCCTGAAAAGCTACGATAGGCAGGATGGTGACCAGACCCATGGTGGCACCAGTGCCAAGTTGGGCTGGTTTGATACTACCAAGTGGCTCCTGCAATCTGCCATCAAAAAGCTGGCAGGCGAGTTTTGTTTTCCAGGGAAAAGCGCCGTTGTGTGTGTTTTGGGGCCTGTGGCTGGGAGTGGCCAGCTGGCTCCTTAGAATCCACGATACGCAGGATGGTTCCCAGACCCAAGGTGGCACCAGTGCCAAGTCGGGCTGGTTTGTTAGTACCAAGTGGTTCCTGCAATCTGCCATCCAGAAGCGGGGCAGCTGAATTTTGTTTGCCAGAGATAAAGGCTGTTGTTTGTGTTTCGGGGCCTGTGGCTGGCAGTGGACGGCTGGCTCCTGAAAATCCATGATACGCAGCATGGTTCCCAGACCCAAGGTGGCACCAGTGCCAAGTTTTGCTGGTTTGATAGTACCAAGTGGTTCCTGCAATCTGCCATCCAGAAGCAGGGCAGCTTACTTTTGTTTGCCAGGGAAACGGGCCGAAGTTTTTGTCTGGGGGCCTATGGCTGGGAGTGACCGGCTGGCTCCTGAAAAGCTACGATAGGCAGGATGGTGACCAGACCCATGGTGGCACCAGTCCCAAGTTGGGCTGATTTGATAGTACCAAGTGGCTCCTGCAATCTGCCGTCAAAATTTGGCAGGCGAGTTTTTATTTTCCAGGGAAAAGCGCCGTTGTTTGTGTTTGGGGGCCTGTGGCTGGGAGTGGCCGGCTGGCTGCTTAGAATCCACGATACGCAGGATGGTTCCCAGACCCAAGGTGGCACCAGTGCCAAGTCGGGCTAGTATGATGGTGCAAAGTGGCTCCTGCAATCTGCCATCCAGAAGCGGGGCAGCTTACTTTTGTTTGCCAGGGAAACGGTCCGAGCTTTGTGTCTCGGGGCCTATGGCTGGGAGTGACCGGCTGGCTCCTGAAAAGCTACGATAGGCAGGATGGTGACCAGACCCATGGTGGCACCAGTGCCAAGTTGGGCTGGTTTGATAGTACCAAGTGGCTCCTGCAATCTGCCATCAAAATGTTGGCAGGCGAGTTTTGTTTTCCAGGGAAAAGCGCCGTTGTTTGTGTTTGGGGGCCTGTGGCTGGGAGTGGCCGGCTGGCTCCTTAGAATCCACGATACGCAGGATGGTTCCCAGACCTGAGGTGGCACCAGTGCCAAGTCGGGCTGGTTTGATGGTGCAAAGTGGCTCCTGCAATCTGCCATCCAGAAGCGGGGCAGCTTACTTTTGTTTGCCAGGGAAACGGGCCGAGCTTTGTGTCAGGGGGCCTATGGCTGGGAGTGACCGGCTGGCTCCTGAAAGGCTACGATAGGCACGATTGTGACCAGACCCATGGTGGCACCAGTGCCTAGTTGGGCTGGTTTGATAGTACCAAGTGGCTCCTGCAATCTGCCATCAAAAAGTTGGCAGGCGAGTTTGTTATCCAGGGAAAAGCGCCGTTGTTTTTGTTTGGGGGCCTGTGGCTGGGAGTGGCCGGATGGCTAATTAGAATCCACGATACGCAGCATGGTTCCCAGACCTGAGGTGGCACCAGTGCCAAGTTGGGCTGGTTTGATACTACCAAGTGCGTCCTGCAATCTGCCATCCAGAAGCGGGGCAGCTTACTTTTGTTTGCCAGGGAAACGGGCCGAGGTTTTGTCTGGGGGCCTATGGCAGGGAGTGACCGGCTGGCTCCTGAGAAACTACGATAGGCAGGATAGTGACCAGACCCATGGTGGCACCAGTGCCAAGTTGGGCTGGTTTGATAGTACCAAGTGGCTCCTGCAATCTGCCATCAAAATGTTGGCAGGCGAGTTTTGTTTTCCAGGGAAAAGCGCCGTTGTTTGTGTTTGGGGGCCTGTGGCTGGGAGTGGCCGGCTGGCTCCGTAGAATCCAAAATACGCAGGATGGTTCCCAGACCTGAGGTGGCACCAGTGCCAAGTTGGGCTGGTTTGATTGTAGCAAATGGTTCCTGCAATCTGCCATCCAGAAGCGGGGCAGCTTACTTTTGTTTGCCAGGGAAACGGGCCGAGCTTTGTGTCTGGGGGCCTATGGCTGGGAGTGACCGGCTGGCTCCTGAAAAGCTACGATAGGCAGGATGGTGACCAGACCCATGGTGGCACCAGTGCCATGTTCGGCTGATTTCATAGTACCAAGTGGCTCCTGCAATCTGCCATCAAAATGTTGGCAGGCGAGTTTTGTTTTCCAGGGAAAAGCGCCGTTGTTTGTGTCTGCGGGCCTGTGGCTGGAGTGGCCAGCTGGCTCCTTAGAATCCACAATACGCAGCATGGTTCCCAGACCCAAGGTGGCACCAGTGCCAAGTTGGGCTGGTTTGATAGTACCAAGTGGTTCCTGCAATCTGCCATCAAAAAGTTGTCAGGCGAGTTTTGTTTTCCAGGGAAAATCGCCGTTGTTTTTGTTTGGGGGCCTGTGGCTGGGAGTGGCCGGCTGGCTCCTTAGGATCCACGATACCCAGGTGGTACCCAGACCAGAGGTGGCACCAGTACCAAGTCGGGCTTGTTTGATGGTGCAAAGTGACTCCTGCAATCTGCCATCCAGAAGCGGGGTAGCTTACTTTTGTTTGCCAGGGAAACGGGTAGAGCTTTGTGTCTGGGGGCCTATGGCTGGGAGTGACCGGCTGGCTCCTGAAAAGCTACGATAGGCAGGATGGTGACCAGACCCATGGTGGCACCAGTGCCAAGTTGGGCTGGTTTGATAGTACCAAGTGGCTCCTGCAATCTGCCATCAAAAAGTTGTCAGGCGAGTTTTGTTTTCCAGGGAAAAGCGCCGTTGTTTGTGTTTGGGGGACTGTTGGTGGGAGTGGCCGGCTGGCTCCTTAGAACACACGATACGCAGGATGGTTCCCAGACCCAAGGTGGCACCAGTGCCACGTCGGGCTGGTTTGATGGTGAAAAGTGGCTCCTGCAATCTGCCATCCTGAAGCGGGGTAGCTTACTTTTGTGTGCCAGGGAAACGGGCCGAGGTTTATGACTGGGGGCCTAGGGCTAGGAGTGACCGGCTGGCTCCTGAAAAGCAACAATAGGCAGGATGGTGAGCAGACCCAAGGTGGCACCAGTGCCAAGTTGGGCTGGTTTGATGGTACCAACTGGCTCCTGCAATCTGCCATCTAAAAGTTGTCAGGCGAGTTTTGTTTTCCAGGGAAAAGCGCCGTTGATTTTGTTTGGAGGCCTGGGGCTGGCAGTGGCTGCCTGTCGTCTTAGAATCCGGGTTACGCAGCATGGTTCCCAGAGCCAAGGTGGCACCAGTGCCAAGTTGGGCTGGTTTGATGGTGCAAAGTGGCTCCTGCAATCTGCCATCCAGAAGTGCGGTAGCTTACTTTTGTGTGCCAGGGAAACAGGCCGAGGTTTGTGTCTGGGGGCCTATGGCTGGGAGTGACCGGCTGGCTCCTGAAAAGCTACGATAGGCAGGATGGTGACCAGACCCATGGTGGCACCAGTGCCAAGTTGGGCTGGTTTGATACTACCAAGTGGCTCCTGCAATCTGCCATCAAAAAGCTGGCAGGCGAGTTTTGTTTTCCAGGGAAAAGCGCCGTTGTGTGTGTTTTGGGGCCTGTGGCTGGGAGTGGCCAGCTGGCTCCTTAGAATCCACGATACGCAGGATGGTTCCCAGACCCAAGGTGGCACCAGTGCCAAGTCGGGCTGGTTTGTTAGTACCAAGTGGTTCCTGCAATCTGCCATCCAGAAGCGGGGCAGCTGAATTTTGTTTGCCAGAGAAAAAGGCTGTTGTTTGTGTTTCGGGGCCTGTGGCTGGCAGTGGACGGCTGGCTCCTGAAAATCCATGATACGCAGCATGGTTCCCAGACCCAAGGTGGCACCAGTGCCAAGTTTTGCTGGTTTGATAGTACCAAGTGGTTCCTGCAATCTGCCATCCAGAAGCAGGGCAGCTTACTTTTGTTTGCCAGGGAAACGGGCTGAGGTTTTTGTCTGGGGGCCTATGGCTGGGAGTGACCGGCTGGCTCCTGAAAAGCTACGATAGGCAGGATGGTGACCAGACCCATGGTGGCACCAGTCCCAAGTTGGGCTGATTTGATAGTACCAAGTGGCTCCTGCAATCTGCCGTCAAAATTTGGCAGGCGAGTTTTTATTTTCCAGGGAAAAGCGCCGTTGTTTGTGTTTGGGGGCCTGTGGCTGGGAGTGGCCGGCTGGCTGCTTAGAATCCACGATACGCAGGATGGTTCCCAGACCCAAGGTGGCACCAGTGCCAAGTCGGGCTAGTATGATGGTGCAAAGTGGTTCCTGCAATCTGCCATCCAGAAGCGGGGCAGCTTACTTTTGTTTGCCAGGGAAACGGTCCGAGCTTTGTGTCTCGGGGCCTATGGCTGGGAGTGACCGGCTGGCTCCTGAAAAGCTACGATAGGCAGGATGGTGACCAGACCCATGGTGGCACCAGTGCCAAGTTGGGCTGGTTTGATAGTACCAAGTGGCTCCTGCAATCTGCCATCAAAATGTCGGCAGGCGAGTTTTGTTTTCCAGGGAAAAGCGCCGTTGTTTGTGTTTGGGGGCCTGTGGCTGGGAGTGGCCGGCTGGCTCCTTAGAATCCACGATACGCAGGATGGTTCCCAGACCTGAGGTGGCACCAGTGCCAAGTCGGGCTGGTTTGATGGTGCAAAGTGGCTCCTGCAATCTGCCATCCAGAAGCGGGGCAGCTTACTTTTGTTTGCCAGGGAAACGGGCCGAGCTTTGTGTCAGGGGGCCTATGGCTGGGAGTGACCGGCTGGCTCCTGAAAAGCTACGATAGGCAGGATGGTGACCAGACCCATGGTGGCACCAGTGCCATGTTCGGCTGATTTCATAGTACCAAGTGGCTCCTGCAATCTGCCATCAAAATGTCGGCAGGCGAGTTTTGTTTTCCAGGGAAAAGCGCCGTTGCTTTTGTCTGCGGGCCTGTGGCTGGAGTGGCCGGCTGGCTCCTTAGAATCCACGATACGCAGCATGGTTCCCAGACCCAAGGTGGCACCAGTGCCAAGTTGGGCTGGTTTGATAGTACCAAGTGGTTCCTGCAATCTGCCATCAAAAAGTTGGCAGGCGAGTTTTGTTTTCCAGGGAAAAGCGTCGTTGTTTGTGTTTGGGGGCCTGTGGCTGGGAGTGGCCGGCTGGCTCCTTAGAATCCACGATACGCAGGATGGTTCCCAGACCCAAGGTGGCACCAGTGCCAAGTTGGGCTGGTTTGATTGTAGCAAATGGTTCCTGCAATCTGCCATCCAGAAGCGGGGCAGCTTACTTTTGTTTGCCAGGGAAACGGGCCGAGCTTTGTGTCTGGGGGCCTATGGCTGGGAGTGACCGGCTGGCTCCTGAAAAGCTACGATAGGCAGGATGGTGACCAGACCCATGGTGGCACCAGTGCCATGTTCGGCTGATTTCATAGTACCAAGTGGCTCCTGCAATCTGCCATCAAAATGTTGGCAGGCGAGTTTTGTTTTCCAGGGAAAAGCGCCGTTGTTTGTGTCTGCGGGCCTGTGGCTGGAGTGGCCAGCTGGCTCCTTAGAATCCACAATACGCAGCATGGTTCCCAGACCCAAGGTGGCACCAGTGCCAAGTTGGGCTGGTTTGATAGTACCAAGTGGTTCCTGCAATCTGCCATCAAAAAGTTGTCAGGCGAGTTTTGTTTTCCAGGGAAAATCGCCGTTGTTTTTGTTTGGGGGCCTGTGGCTGGGAGTGGCCGGCTGGCTCCTTAGGATCCACGATACCCAGGTGGTACCCAGACCAGAGGTGGCACCAGTACCAAGTCGGGCTTGTTTGATGGTGCAAAGTGACTCCTGCAATCTGCCATCCAGAAGCGGGGTAGCTTACTTTTGTTTGCCAGGGAAACGGGTAGAGCTTTGTGTCTGGGGGCCTATGGCTGGGAGTGACCGGCTGGCTCCTGAAAAGCTACGATAGGCAGGATGGTGACCAGACCCATGGTGGCACCAGTGCCAAGTTGGGCTGGTTTGATAGTACCAAGTGGCTCCTGCAATCTGCCATCAAAAAGTTGTCAGGCGAGTTTTGTTTTCCAGGGAAAAGCGCCGTTGTTTGTGTTTGGGGGACTGTTGGTGGGAGTGGCCGGCTGGCTCCTTAGAACACACGATACGCAGGATGGTTCCCAGACCCAAGGTGGCACCAGTGCCACGTCGGGCTGGTTTGATGGTGAAAAGTGGCTCCTGCAATCTGCCATCCTGAAGCGGGGTAGCTTACTTTTGTGTGCCAGGGAAACGGGCCGAGGTTTATGACTGGGGGCCTAGGGCTAGGAGTGACCGGCTGGCTCCTGAAAAGCAACAATAGGCAGGATGGTGAGCAGACCCAAGGTGGCACCAGTGCCAAGTTGGGCTGGTTTGATGGTACCAACTGGCTCCTGCAATCTGCCATCTAAAAGTTGTCAGGCGAGTTTTGTTTTCCAGGGAAAAGCGCCGTTGATTTTGTTTGGAGGCCTGGGGCTGGCAGTGGCTGCCTGTCGTCTTAGAATCCGGGTTACGCAGCATGGTTCCCAGAGCCAAGGTGGCACCAGTGCCAAGTTGGGCTGGTTTGATGGTGCAAAGTGGCTCCTGCAATCTGCCATCCAGAAGTGCGGTAGCTTACTTTTGTGTGCCAGGGAAACAGGCCGAGGTTTGTGTCTGGGGGCCTATGGCTGGGAGTGACCGGCTGGCTCCTGAAAAGCTACGATAGGCAGGATGGTGACCAGACCCATGGTGGCACCAGTGCCAAGTTGGGCTGGTTTGATACTACCAAGTGGCTCCTGCAATCTGCCATCAAAAAGCTGGCAGGCGAGTTTTGTTTTCCAGGGAAAAGCGCCGTTGTGTGTGTTTTGGGGCCTGTGGCTGGGAGTGGCCAGCTGGCTCCTTAGAATCCACGATACGCAGGATGGTTCCCAGACCCAAGGTGGCACCAGTGCCAAGTCGGGCTGGTTTGTTAGTACCAAGTGGTTCCTGCAATCTGCCATCCAGAAGCGGGGCAGCTGAATTTTGTTTGCCAGAGAAAAAGGCTGTTGTTTGTGTTTCGGGGCCTGTGGCTGGCAGTGGACGGCTGGCTCCTGAAAATCCATGATACGCAGCATGGTTCCCAGACCCAAGGTGGCACCAGTGCCAAGTTTTGCTGGTTTGATAGTACCAAGTGGTTCCTGCAATCTGCCATCCAGAAGCAGGGCAGCTTACTTTTGTTTGCCAGGGAAACGGGCTGAGGTTTTTGTCTGGGGGCCTATGGCTGGGAGTGACCGGCTGGCTCCTGAAAAGCTACGATAGGCAGGATGGTGACCAGACCCATGGTGGCACCAGTCCCAAGTTGGGCTGATTTGATAGTACCAAGTGGCTCCTGCAATCTGCCGTCAAAATTTGGCAGGCGAGTTTTTATTTTCCAGGGAAAAGCGCCGTTGTTTGTGTTTGGGGGCCTGTGGCTGGGAGTGGCCGGCTGGCTGCTTAGAATCCACGATACGCAGGATGGTTCCCAGACCCAAGGTGGCACCAGTGCCAAGTCGGGCTAGTATGATGGTGCAAAGTGGTTCCTGCAATCTGCCATCCAGAAGCGGGGCAGCTTACTTTTGTTTGCCAGGGAAACGGTCCGAGCTTTGTGTCTCGGGGCCTATGGCTGGGAGTGACCGGCTGGCTCCTGAAAAGCTACGATAGGCAGGATGGTGACCAGACCCATGGTGGCACCAGTGCCAAGTTGGGCTGGTTTGATAGTACCAAGTGGCTCCTGCAATCTGCCATCAAAATGTCGGCAGGCGAGTTTTGTTTTCCAGGGAAAAGCGCCGTTGTTTGTGTTTGGGGGCCTGTGGCTGGGAGTGGCCGGCTGGCTCCTTAGAATCCACGATACGCAGGATGGTTCCCAGACCTGAGGTGGCACCAGTGCCAAGTCGGGCTGGTTTGATGGTGCAAAGTGGCTCCTGCAATCTGCCATCCAGAAGCGGGGCAGCTTACTTTTGTTTGCCAGGGAAACGGGCCGAGCTTTGTGTCAGGGGGCCTATGGCTGGGAGTGACCGGCTGGCTCCTGAAAAGCTACGATAGGCAGGATGGTGACCAGACCCATGGTGGCACCAGTGCCATGTTCGGCTGATTTCATAGTACCAAGTGGCTCCTGCAATCTGCCATCAAAAAGTCGGCAGGCGAGTTTTGTTTTCCAGGGAAAAGCGCCGTTGCTTTTGTCTGCGGGCCTGTGGCTGGAGTGGCCGGCTGGCTCCTTAGAATCCACGATACGCAGCATGGTTCCCAGACCCAAGGTGGCACCAGTGCCAAGTTGGGCTGGTTTGATAGTACCAAGTGGTTCCTGCAATCTGCCATCAAAAAGTTGGCAGGCGAGTTTTGTTTTCCAGGGAAAAGCGTCGTTGTTTGTGTTTGGGGGCCTGTGGCTGGGAGTGGCCGGCTGGCTCCTTAGAATCCACGATACGCAGGATGGTTCCCAGACCCAAGGTGGCACCAGTCCCAAGTTGGGCTGGTTTGATAGTACCAAGTGTTTCCTGCAATCTGCCATCCAGAAGCGGGGCAGCTTACTTTTGTTTGCCAGGGAAACGGGCCGAGGTTTGTGTCTGGGGGCCTATGGCTGGGAGTGACCGGCTGGCTCCTGAAAGGCTACGATAGGCAGGATTGTGACCAGACCCATGGTGGCACCAGTGCCAAGTTGGGCTGGTTTGATAGTACCAAGTGGCTCCTGCAATCTGCCATCAATAATTTGGCAGGCGAGTTTTGTTTTCCAGGGAAAAGCGCCGTTGTTTGTGTTTGGGGGCCTGTGGCTGGGAGTGGCCGGCTGGCTAATTAGAATCCACGACAGGCAGGATGGTTCCCAGACCAGAGGTGACACCAGTGCCAAGTCGGGCTAGTTTGATGGTGAAAAGTGGCTCCTGCAATCTGCCATCCAGAAGCGGGTTAACTTACTTTTGTTTGCCAGGGAAAAGGGCCGAGGTTTTTGTCTGGGGGCCTATGGCTGGGAGTGACCGGCTGTCTCCTGAAAAGCTACGATAGGCAGGATGGTGACCAGACCCATGGTGGCACCAGTGCCAAGTTGGGCTGGTTTGATAGTACCAAGTGGTTCCTGCAATCTGCCATCAAAAAGTTGTCAGGCGAGTTTTGTTTTCCAGGGAAAATCGCCGTTGTTTTTGTTTGGGGGCCTGTGGCTGGGAGTGGCCGGCTGGCTCCTTAGGATCCACGATACCCAGGTGGTACCCAGACCAGAGGTGGCACCAGTACCAAGTCGGGCTTGTTTGATGGTGCAAAGTGACTCCTGCAATCTGCCATCCAGAAGCGGGGTAGCTTACTTTTGTTTGCCAGGGAAACGGGTAGAGCTTTGTGTCTGGGGGCCTATGGCTGGGAGTGACCGGCTGGCTCCTGAAAAGCTACGATAGGCAGGATGGTGACCAGACCCATGGTGGCACCAGTGCCAAGTTGGGCTGGTTTGATAGTACCAAGTGGCTCCTGCAATCTGCCATCAAAAAGTTGTCAGGCGAGTTTTGTTTTCCAGGGAAAAGCGCCGTTGTTTGTGTTTGGGGGACTGTTGGTGGGAGTGGCCGGCTGGCTCCTTAGAACACACGATACGCAGGATGGTTCCCAGACCCAAGGTGGCACCAGTGCCACGTCGGGCTGGTTTGATGGTGAAAAGTGGCTCCTGCAATCTGCCATCCTGAAGCGGGGTAGCTTACTTTTGTGTGCCAGGGAAACGGGCCGAGGTTTATGACTGGGGGCCTAGGGCTAGGAGTGACCGGCTGGCTCCTGAAAAGCAACAATAGGCAGGATGGTGAGCAGACCCAAGGTGGCACCAGTGCCAAGTTGGGCTGGTTTGATGGTACCAACTGGCTCCTGCAATCTGCCATCTAAAAGTTGTCAGGCGAGTTTTGTTTTCCAGGGAAAAGCGCCGTTGATTTTGTTTGGAGGCCTGGGGCTGGCAGTGGCTGCCTGTCGTCTTAGAATCCGGGTTACGCAGCATGGTTCCCAGAGCCAAGGTGGCACCAGTGCCAAGTTGGGCTGGTTTGATGGTGCAAAGTGGCTCCTGCAATCTGCCATCCAGAAGTGCGGTAGCTTACTTTTGTGTGCCAGGGAAACAGGCCGAGGTTTGTGTCTGGGGGCCTATGGCTGGGAGTGACCGGCTGGCTCCTGAAAAGCTACGATAGGCAGGATGGTGACCAGACCCATGGTGGCACCAGTGCCAAGTTGGGCTGGTTTGATACTACCAAGTGGCTCCTGCAATCTGCCATCAAAAAGCTGGCAGGCGAGTTTTGTTTTCCAGGGAAAAGCGCCGTTGTGTGTGTTTTGGGGCCTGTGGCTGGGAGTGGCCAGCTGGCTCCTTAGAATCCACGATACGCAGGATGGTTCCCAGACCCAAGGTGGCACCAGTGCCAAGTCGGGCTGGTTTGTTAGTACCAAGTGGTTCCTGCAATCTGCCATCCAGAAGCGGGGCAGCTGAATTTTGTTTGCCAGAGAAAAAGGCTGTTGTTTGTGTTTCGGGGCCTGTGGCTGGCAGTGGACGGCTGGCTCCTGAAAATCCATGATACGCAGCATGGTTCCCAGACCCAAGGTGGCACCAGTGCCAAGTTTTGCTGGTTTGATAGTACCAAGTGGTTCCTGCAATCTGCCATCCAGAAGCAGGGCAGCTTACTTTTGTTTGCCAGGGAAACGGGCTGAGGTTTTTGTCTGGGGGCCTATGGCTGGGAGTGACCGGCTGGCTCCTGAAAAGCTACGATAGGCAGGATGGTGACCAGACCCATGGTGGCACCAGTCCCAAGTTGGGCTGATTTGATAGTACCAAGTGGCTCCTGCAATCTGCCGTCAAAATTTGGCAGGCGAGTTTTTATTTTCCAGGGAAAAGCGCCGTTGTTTGTGTTTGGGGGCCTGTGGCTGGGAGTGGCCGGCTGGCTGCTTAGAATCCACGATACGCAGGATGGTTCCCAGACCCAAGGTGGCACCAGTGCCAAGTCGGGCTAGTATGATGGTGCAAAGTGGTTCCTGCAATCTGCCATCCAGAAGCGGGGCAGCTTACTTTTGTTTGCCAGGGAAACGGTCCGAGCTTTGTGTCTCGGGGCCTATGGCTGGGAGTGACCGGCTGGCTCCTGAAAAGCTACGATAGGCAGGATGGTGACCAGACCCATGGTGGCACCAGTGCCAAGTTGGGCTGGTTTGATAGTACCAAGTGGCTCCTGCAATCTGCCATCAAAATGTCGGCAGGCGAGTTTTGTTTTCCAGGGAAAAGCGCCGTTGTTTGTGTTTGGGGGCCTGTGGCTGGGAGTGGCCGGCTGGCTCCTTAGAATCCACGATACGCAGGATGGTTCCCAGACCTGAGGTGGCACCAGTGCCAAGTCGGGCTGGTTTGATGGTGCAAAGTGGCTCCTGCAATCTGCCATCCAGAAGCGGGGCAGCTTACTTTTGTTTGCCAGGGAAACGGGCCGAGCTTTGTGTCAGGGGGCCTATGGCTGGGAGTGACCGGCTGGCTCCTGAAAAGCTACGATAGGCAGGATGGTGACCAGACCCATGGTGGCACCAGTGCCATGTTCGGCTGATTTCATAGTACCAAGTGGCTCCTGCAATCTGCCATCAAAAAGTCGGCAGGCGAGTTTTGTTTTCCAGGGAAAAGCGCCGTTGCTTTTGTCTGCGGGCCTGTGGCTGGAGTGGCCGGCTGGCTCCTTAGAATCCACGATACGCAGCATGGTTCCCAGACCCAAGGTGGCACCAGTGCCAAGTTGGGCTGGTTTGATAGTACCAAGTGGTTCCTGCAATCTGCCATCAAAAAGTTGGCAGGCGAGTTTTGTTTTCCAGGGAAAAGCGTCGTTGTTTGTGTTTGGGGGCCTGTGGCTGGGAGTGGCCGGCTGGCTCCTTAGAATCCACGATACGCAGGATGGTTCCCAGACCCAAGGTGGCACCAGTCCCAAGTTGGGCTGGTTTGATAGTACCAAGTGTTTCCTGCAATCTGCCATCCAGAAGCGGGGCAGCTTACTTTTGTTTGCCAGGGAAACGGGCCGAGGTTTGTGTCTGGGGGCCTATGGCTGGGAGTGACCGGCTGGCTCCTGAAAGGCTACGATAGGCAGGATTGTGACCAGACCCATGGTGGCACCAGTGCCAAGTTGGGCTGGTTTGATAGTACCAAGTGGCTCCTGCAATGTGCCATCAATAACTTGGCAGGCGAGTTTTGTTTTCCAGGGAAAAGCGCCGTTGTTTGTGTTTGGGGGCCTGTGGCTGGGAGTGGCCGGCTGGCTAATTAGAATCCACGACAGGCAGGATGGTTCCCAGACCAGAGGTGACACCAGTGCCAAGTCGGGCTAGTTTGATGGTGAAAAGTGGCTCCTGCAATCTGCCATCCAGAAGCGGGTTAACTTACTTTTGTTTGCCAGGGAAAAGGGCCGAGGTTTTTGTCTGGGGGCCTATGGCTGGGAGTGACCGGCTGTCTCCTGAAAAGCTACGATAGGCAGGATGGTGACCAGACCCATGGTGGCACCAGTGCCAAGTTGGGCTGGTTTGATAGTACCAAGTGGCTCCTGCAATCTGCCATCAAAAAGTTGGCAGGCGAGTTTGTTATCCAGGGAAAAGCGCCGTTGTTTTTGTTTGGGGGCCTGTGGCTGGGAGTGGCCGGATGGCTAATTAGAATCCACGATACGCAGCATGGTTCCCAGACCTGAGGTGGCACCAGTGCCAAGTTGGGCTGGTTTGATACTACCAAGTGCGTCCTGCAATCTGCCATCCAGAAGCGGGGCAGCTTACTTTGGTTTGCCAGGGAAACGGGCCGAGGTTTTGTCTGGGGGCCTATGGCAGGGAGTGACCGGCTGGCTCCTGAGAAACTACGATAGGCAGGATAGTGACCAGACCCATGGTGGCACCAGTGCCAAGTTGGGCTGGTTTGATAGTACCAAGTGGCTCCTGCAATCTGCCATCAAAATGTTGGCAGGCGAGTTTTGTTTTCCAGGGAAAAGCGCCGTTGTTTGTGTTTGGGGGCCTGTGGCTGGGAGTGGCCGGCTGGCTCCGTAGAATCCAAAATACGCAGGATGGTTCCCAGACCTGAGGTGGCACCAGTGCCAAGTTGGGCTGGTTTGATTGTAGCAAATGGTTCCTGCAATCTGCCATCCAGAAGCGGGGCAGCTTACTTTTGTTTGCCAGGGAAACGGGCCGAGCTTTGTGTCTGGGGGCCTATGGCTGGGAGTGACCGGCTGGCTCCTGAAAAGCTACGATAGGCAGGATGGTGACCAGACCCATGGTGGCACCAGTGCCATGTTCGGCTGATTTCATAGTACCAAGTGGCTCCTGCAATCTGCCATCAAAATGTTGGCAGGCGAGTTTTGTTTTCCAGGGAAAAGTGCCGTTGTTTGTGTCTGCGGGCCTGTGGCTGGAGTGGCCGGCTGGCTCCTTAGAATCCACAATACGCAGCATGGTTCCCAGACCCAAGGTGGCACCAGTGCCAAGTTGGGCTGGTTTGTTAGTACCAAGTGGTTCCTGCAATCTGCCATCAAAAAGTTGTCAGGCGAGTTTTGTTTTCCAGGGAAAATCGCCGTTGTTTTTGTTTGGGGGCCTGTGGCTGGGAGTGGCCGGCTGGCTCCTTAGGATCCACGATACCCAGGTGGTACCCAGACCAGAGGTGGCACCAGTACCAAGTCGGGCTTGTTTGATGGTGCAAAGTGACTCCTGCAATCTGCCATCCAGAAGCGGGGTAGCTTACTTTTGTTTGCCAGGGAAACGGGTAGAGCTTTGTGTCTGGGGGCCTATGGCTGGGAGTGAGCGGCTGGCTCCTGAAAAGCTACGATAGGCAGGATGGTGACCAGACCCATGGTGGCACCAGTGCCAAGTTGGGCTGGTTTGATAGTACCAAGTGGCTCCTGCAATCTGCCATCAAAAAGTTGTCAGGCGAGTTTTGTTTTCCAGGGAAAAGCGCCGTTGTTTTTGTTTGGGGGACTGTTGGTGGGAGTGGCCGGCTGGCTCCTTAGAACACACGATACGCAGGATGGTTCCCAGACCCAAGGTGGCACCAGTGCCACGTCGGGCTGGTTTGATGGTGAAAAGTGGCTCCTGCAATCTGCCATCCTGAAGCGGGGTAGCTTACTTTTGTGTGCCAGGGAAACGGGCCGAGGTTTATGACTGGGGGCCTAGGGCTAGGAGTGACCGGCTGGCTCCTGAAAAGCAACAATAGGCAGGATGGTTCCCAGACCCAAGGTGGCACCAGTGCCAAGTTGGGCTGGTTTGATGGTACCAACTGGCTCCTGCAATCTGCCATCTAAAAGTTGTCAGGCGAGTTTTGTTTTCCAGGGAAAAGCGCCGTTGATTTTGTTTGGAGGCCTGTGGCTGGCAGTGGCTGCCTGTCGTCTTAGAATCCGGGTTACGCAGCATGGTTCCCAGAGCCAAGGTGGCACCAGTGCCAAGTTGGGCTGGTTTGATGGTGCAAAGTGGCTCCTGCAATCTGCCATCCAGAAGTGCGGTAGCTTACTTTTGTGTGCCAGGGAAACAGGTCGAGGTTTGTGTCTGGGGGCCTATGGCTGGGAGTGACCGGCTGGCTCCTGAAAAGCTACGATAGGCAGGATGGTGACCAGACCCATGGTGGCACCAGTGCCAAGTTGGGCTGGTTTGATAGTACCAAGTGGCTCCTGCAATCTGCCATCAAAAAGTTGGCAGGCGAGTTTTGTTTTCCAGGGAAAAGCGCCGTTGTGTGTATTTTGGGGCCTGTGGCTGGGAGTGGCCAGCTGGCTCCTTAGAATCCACGATACGCAGGATGGTTCCCAGACCCAAGGTGGCACCAGTGCCAAGTCGGGCTGGTTTGTTAGTACCAAGTGGTTCCTGCAATCTGCCATCCAGAAGCGGGGCAGCTGAATTTTGTTTGCCAGAGAAAAAGGCTGTTGTTTGTGTTTCGGGGCCTGTGGCTGGCAGTGGACGGCTGGCTCCTGAAAATCCATGATACGCAGCATGGTTCCCTGACCCAAGGTGGCACCAGTGCCAAGTAGGGCTGGTTTCATAGTACCCAGTGGCTCTTGCAATCTACCATCCAGAAGAGGGGCAGTTGAGTTTTGTTTTCCAGAGAAAAGGGCCGTGGTTTGTGTTTGGGGCCTATGGCTGAGAGTGACCGGCTGGCTCCTGAAAAGCTACGATAGGCAGGAAGGTGACCAGACCCATGGTGGCACCAGTGCCAAGTCGGGCTGGTTTGATAATACTAAATAGCTCCTGCAATCTGCCATCCAGACGCGGGGCAGCGGATTTTTGCTTGCTGGAGAAAAGTTCCGTGGGTTTTTTTTGGGGGTATATGGCTGGACGTTGCCGGCTGACTCCTTAAAAACATCGATACGCAGGATGGTTCCCTGACCCAAGGTGGCATCACTGCCAAGTCGGGCTGTTTTCGTAGTACCAAGTGCGTCCTGCAATTTGCCATCCAGAAGAGGGGCAGTTGAGTTTTGTTTACCAGAGAAAAGGGCCGTGGTTTGTGTTTGGGGGCATATGGCTGAGAGTGGCCGGCTGGCGCCTGAAAATCCACGATAGGCAGGATGGTTCCCAGAGCCAAGGTGGCACCAGTGCCATGTTGGCCTGGTTTGATAGTACCATGTGGCTCCTGCAATCTGCCATCCAGAAGCGGGGCAGCTTACATTTGTTTGCCAGGGAAACGGGCCGAGGTATTTGTCTGGGGGCCTATGGCTGGGAGTGACCGCCTGGCTCCTGAAAATCTACGATAGGCAGGATGGTGACCAGACCCATGGTGGCACCAGTGCCAAGTTGGGCTGGTTTGATAGTACCAAGTGGCTCCTGCAATCTGCCATCCAGAAGCGGGGTAGCTTACTTTTGTTTGCCAAGGAAACGGGCAGAGCTTTCTGTCTGGGGGCCTATGGTTGGGAGTAACCGGCTGGCTCCTGAAAAGCTACGATAGGCAGGATGGTTCCCAGATCCAAGATGGCACCAGTGCCAAGTCGGGGTGGTTTGATGGTGCAAAGTGGCTCCTGCAATCTGCCATCCTGACGCGGGGCAGCGGATTTTTGTTTCCAAGAGAAATGGTCCGTGGTTTGTTTTTGGGGCTATATGGCTGTGCGTGGCCTGCTGGCTCCTTAAAAAGCTACGATAGGCAGGATGGTTCCCTGACCCAAGGTGGCACCAGTGCCAAGTCGGGCGGTATTCGTAGTACAAAGTGCGTCCTAAAATTTGCCATCCAGAAGAGGGGCAGTTGAGTTTTGTTTACCAGAGAAAAGGGCCGTGGTTTGTTTTTGGGGGCATATGGCTGATAGTGGCCGTCTGGCGCCTGAAAATCCACGATAGGCAGGATGGTTCCCAGACCAGAGGTGGCACCAGTGCCAAGTCGGGCTGGTTTGATAGTACTAAATAGCACCTGCAATCTGCCATGCAGAAGCGGGGCAGCTTACTTTTGTTTGCCAGGGAAACGGGCCGAGGTTTGTGTCTGGGGGCCTATGGCTGGGAGTGACCGCCTGGCTCCTGAAAAGCTACGATAGGCAGGATGGTGACCAGACCCATGGTGGCACCAGTGCCAAGTTGGGCTGGTTTGATAGTACCAAGTGGCTCCTGCAATCTGCCATCAAATGTTGGCAGGCCCGTTTTGTTTTCCAGGGAAAAGCGCCGTTGTTTGTGTTTGGGGGACTGTGGCTGGGAGTGGCCGGCTGGCTCCTTAGAACACACGATACGCAGGATGGTTCCCAGACCCAAGGTGGCACCAGTGCCACGTCGGGCTGGTTTGATGGTGAAAAGTGGCTCCTGCAATCTGCCATCCTGAAGCGGGGTAGCTTACATTTGTGTGCCAGGGAAACGGGCCGAGGTTTATGACTGGGGGCCTAGGGCTAGAAGTGACCGGCTGGCTCCTGAAAAGCAACAATAGGCAGGATGGTTCCCAGACCCAAGGTGGCACCAGTGCCAAGTTGGGCTGGTTTGATGGTACCAACTGGCTCCTGCAATCTGCCATCTAAAAGTTGTCAGGCGAGTTTTGTTTTCCAGGGAAAAGCGCCGTTGATTTTGTTTGGAGGCCTGTGGCTGGCAGTGGCTGCCTGTCGTCTTAGAATCCGGGTTACGCAGCATGGTTCCCAGAGCCAAGGTGGCACCAGTGTCAAGTTGGGCTGGTTTGATTGTACCAAGTGGCTCCTGCAATCTGCCATCCAGAAGCGGGGCAGCTTACTTTTGTTTGCCAGGGAAACGGGCCGAGGTATTTTTCTGGGGACCTATGGCTGGGAGTGACGGGCTGGCTCCTGAAAAGCTACAATAGGCAGGATGGTGACCAGACCCATGGTGGCACCAGTGCCAAGTTGGGCTGGTTTGATAGTACCAAGTGGCTCCTGCAATCTGCCATCAAAAAGTTGGCAGGTCAGTTTTGTTTTCCAGGGAAAAGCGCCGTTGTTTCTGTTTGGGGGACTGTGGCTGGGAGTGGCCGGCTGGCTCCTTAGAACACAGGATACGCAGGATGGTTCCCAGACCCAAGGTGGCACCAGTGCCAAGTCGGGCTGGTTTGATAGCACCAAGTGGCTCCTGCAATCTGCCATCCAGAAGCGGGGCAGCTTACTTTTGTTTTCCAGGGAAACGGACCGAGGTTTTTTTCTGGGGGCCTATGGCTGGGAGTGACCGGCTGGCTCCTGAAAAGCTACGATAGGCAGGATGGTGACCAGACCCATGGTGGCACCAGTGCCAAGTTGGGCTGGTTTGATAGTACCAAGTGGCTCCTGCAATCTGCCATCAAAATGTTGGCAGGCGAGTTTTGTTTTCCAGGGAAAAGCGCCGTTGTGTGTATTTTGGGGCCTGTGGCTGGGAGTGGCCAGCTGGCTCCTTAGAATCCACGATACGCAGGATGGTTCCCAGACCCAAGGTGGCACCAGTGCCAAGTCGGGCTGGTTTGTTAGTACCAAGTGGTTCCTGCAATCTGCCATCCAGAAGCGGGGCAGCTGAATTTTGTTTGCCAGAGAAAAAGGCTGTTGTTTGTGTTTCGGGGCCTGTGGCTGGCAGTGGACGGCTGGCTCCTGAAAATCCATGATACGCAGCATGGTTCCCAGACCCAAGGTGGCACCAGTGCCAAGTAGGGCTAGTTTCATAGTACCCAGTGGCTCCTGCAATCTGCCATCCAGAAGAGGGGCAGTTGAGTTTTGTTTTCCAGAGAAAAGGGCCGTGGTTTCTGTTTGGGGCCTATGGCTGAGAGTGACCGGCTGGCCCCTGAAAATCCACGATAGGAAGGATGGTTCCCAGATCCAAGGTGGCAGCAGTGCCATGTTGTGCTGGTGTGATAGTCCCAAGTGGCTCCTGCAATCTGCCATCCAGAAGTGGGGCAGCTGAATTTTGTTTGCCAGAGAAAAAGGCTGTGGTTTTTGTTTGGGGGCCTATGGCTGGGAGTGGCCGGCTGGCTCCTGAAAATCCATGATACGCAGGATGGTTCCCAGACCCAAGGTGGCACCAGTGCCAAGTGGGGCTGGTTTCACAGTGTCAAGTGCCTCCTGCAATTTCCCATCCAGAAGCGGGGCAGCTGAGTTTTGTTTGCCTGTGAAACGGGCCGTTGTTTTTGATTGGGGTCTGTGGCCGAGAATGTTCAGCTGGCTCCTGACAATCCACAATACGCAGGATGGTTCCCAGACCCAAGGTGGCACCAGTGCCAAGTCTTGCTGGTTTGATAGTACCAAGTGGCTCCTGCAATCTGCCATCCAGAAGCGGTGCAGCTGAGTTTTGTTTGCCAGAGGAAAGGGCCGTGGGTTGTGTTTGGGGGCATATGGCTGGGAGTGGCCGGCTGTCTCATTAAAAAGATCGATACGCAGGATGGTTCCCAGACCCAAGGTGGCACCAGTGCCAAGTCGGGCTGTTTTTATAGTACCAAGTGCGTCCTGCAATTTGCCATCCAGAAGAGGGGCAGTGGAGTTTTGTTTGCCAGAGAATAGCGCCGTTGTTTGTGTTTGGGGGCTTGTGGCTGGGAGTGGCCGACTGGCGCCTTAGAATCTGCGATACGCAGCATGGTTCCCAGACCCAAGGTGGCACCAGTGCCAAGTCGGGCTGGTTTGATAGTACCAAGTGGCTCCTGCAATCTGCCATCCAGAAGCGGGGCAGCTTACTTTTGTTTGCCAGGGAAACGGGCCGAGGTTTGTGACTGGGGGCCTATGGCTGGGAGTGACCGGCTGGCTCCTGAAAAGCTACAATAGGCAGGATGGTTACCAGACCCATGGTGGCACCAGTGCCAAGTTGGGCTGGTTTGATAGTACCAAGTTGCTCCTGCAATCTGCCATCAAAAAGTTGGCAGGCGAGTTTTGTTTTCCAGGGAAAAGCGCCGTTGTTTGTATTTGGGGGCCTGTGGCTGGGAGTGGCCGGCTGGCTCCTTAGAATCCACGATACGCAGGATGGTTCCCAGACCCAAGGTGGCACCAGTGCCAAGTCGGGCTGGTTTGATACTACCAAGTGGTTCCTGCAATCTGCCATCCAGAAGCGGGGCAGCTTACTTTTGTTTGCCAGGGAAACGGGCCGTGGGTTTTGTTTGGGGGCATATAGCTGAGAGTGGCCGGCTGGCCCCTGAAAATCCACGCTAGGCAGCATGGTTCCAGGATGCAAGGTGGCACCAGTGCCAAGTCGGGCTGGTTTGATGGTGCAAAGTGGCTCCTGCAATCTGCCATCCAGAAGCGGGGCAGCTGATTTTTGTTTGCCAGAGAAAAATTCCGTGGATTGTTTTTGGGGGCATATTGCTGGGAGTGGCCGGCTGGCTCCTTAAAATGCTCGATACGCATGATGGTTCCCAGGCCCAAGGTGTCACCACTACCAAGTCGGCCTGCGGTTTTAGTATCAAGTTCATCTTGCAATTTGCCATCCAGAAGAGGGGCAGTTGAGTTTTGTTTGCCAGAGAAACGGGCCGAGGTTTCTGTTTGGGGGCATATGGCTGAGAGTGGCCGGCTGGCCCCTGAAAATCCACGATACACAGCATGGTTCCCAGATCCAAGGTGGCACCAGTGCCAAGTTGGGCTGGTTTGATAGTCCCAAGTGTCTCCTGCAATCTGCCATCCAGAAGCGGGGCAGCTTACTTTTGTTTGCCAGAGAAATAGGCCTAGGTTTTTGTTTGGGGGCCTGTGGCTAGGAGTGGCCGGCTGGCTCCTAAGAATCCACGATACGCAGGATGTTTACCAGACCCATGGTGGCACCAGTGCCAAGTTGGGCTGGTTTGATAGTACCAAGTGGCTCCTGCAAACTCCATCAAAAAGTTGGCAGGCGTGTTTTGTTTTCCAGGGAACAGCGCCGTTGATTTTGTTTGGGGGCCTGTGGCTGGGAGTGGCCGGCTGGCTCCTTAGAATCCACGATACGCAGGATGGTTCCCAGACCCAAGGTGGCACCAGTGCCAAGTCGGGCTGGTTTGATTACACCAAGTGACTCCTGCAATCTGCCATCCAGAAGTGAGGCAGCTAAGTTTTGTTTGCGAGAAAAAAGGGCCGTGGTTTTTGTTGGGGGCCTGTGGCTGGGAGTAGCCGGCTGGCTCCTTAAAATCCACGATAGGCAGGATGGTTCCCAGACCCAAGGTGGCACCAGTGCCAAGTCGGGCTGGTTTGATAGTACCAAGTGGCTCCTGCAATCTGCCATCCAGAAGCGGGGCAGCTGAGTTTTTATTGCCAGAGAAAAAGGCTGTGGTTTTTGTTTGGGGGCCTGTGGCTGGCAGTGGCCGGCTGGCTCCTGAAAATCCACGATACGCAGCATGGTTCCCAGACCCAAGGTGGCACCAGTACAAAGTGGGGCTCGTTTGACAGTGTCAAGTGCCTCCTGCAATCTCCCATCCAGAAGCGGGGCAGCTGAGTTTTTTTTGCCAGGGAAACGGACCTTTGTTTTTGATTGGGGTCTGTGGCCGAGAGTGGTCGGCTGTCTCCTGACAATCCACAATACGCAGGATGGTTCCCAGACCAAAGGTGGCACCAGTGCCAAGTCGGGCTGGTTTGATAGTACCAAGTGTCTCCTGCACTCTGCCATCCAGAAGCGGGGCAGCTGAGTTTTGTTTGCCAGAGAAAAGGGCCGTGGGTTGTGTTTGGGGGCATATGGCTGGGAGTGGCCACCTGGCTCCTTAAAATGCACGATACGCCGCATGGTAACCAGACGCAAGGTGGCACCAGTGCCAAGTCGGGCTGTTTTTGTAGTACCCAGTGGCTCCTGCAATTTGCCATCCAGAAGCGGGGCAGCTAAATTTTGTTTGCTAGAGAAAAGGGCTGTGGTTTGTGTTTGGGGGCCTATGGCCGAGAGTGGTAGGCTGGCCCCTGAAAATCAACAATAGGCAGGATGGTTCCCAGATACAAGGTGGCACCAGTGCCAAGTAAGGCTGGTTGTATGGTTCAAAGTGACTCCTGCAATCTGCCATCCAGAAGCGGGACAGCTGAGTTTTTTGCCAGAGAAAAGGTCCGTGGTTTCTTTTTGGGGCATACGGCTGGGAATTGCCGGCTGGCTCCTTAAAATGCCCGATACGCAGGATGGTTCCCAGAGCCAAGGTGGCACCACTGCCAAGTCGGGCTCTTTTTGTAGTACCAAGTGCGTCCTGCAATTTGCCATCCAGAAGAGGGGCAGTTGAGTTTTGTTTGCCAGAGAAAAGGGCCGAGGTTTGTGTTTGGGAGCATATGGCTGGGAATGACCGGCTGGCCCCTGAAAATCCACGATACGCCGGATGGTTCCCAGATCCAAGATGGTACCATTACCAAGTCGGGCTGCTTTGATAGTCCCAAGTGGCTCCTGCAAACTGCCACACCAGAAGCGGGGCAGCTGAGTTTTGTTTGCCAGGGAAATGGGCCGTTGTTTGTGTTTGGGGGCCTGTGGCTGGGAGTGTTCGGCTGGTTCCTGAATATGTACGATACGCAGGATTGTTCCCAGATCCAAGGTGGCAGCAGTGCCATGTTGTGCTGGTGTGATAGTCCCAAGTGGCTCCTGCAATCTGCCATCCAGAAGTGGGGCAGCTGATTTTTGTTTGCCAGAGAAAAGGTCCGTGGTTTGTGTTTGGGGGCATATGGCTGAGAGTGGCCGGCTGGCCCCTGAAAATCCACGATACACAGGATGGTTCCCAGATCCAAGGTGGCACCTGTGCCAAGTCGGGCTGATTTGATAGTACTAAGTAGCTCCTGCAATCTGCCATCCAGAAGCGGGGCAGCTTACTTTTGTTTGCCAGGGAAACGGGCCGAGGTTTCTGTTTGGGGGCCTATGGCTGGGAGTGACCGGCTGGCTCCTGAAAAGCTACAATAGGCAGGATGGTTCCCAGAGCCAAGGTGGCACCAGTGCCAAGTTGGGCTGGTTTGATAGTACCAAGTGGCTCCTGCAATCTGCCATCCAGAAGCGGGGCAGCTTACTTTTGTTTGCCAGAGAAATAGGCCTAGGTTTTTGTCTGGGGGCCTGTGGCTAGGAGTGGCCGGCTGGCTCCTTAGAATCCACGATACGCAGGATGTTTCTCAGACCCAAGGTGACACCAGTGCCAAGTCGGGCTGGTTTGATAGTACCAAGTGGCTCCTGCAAACTCCATCAAAAAGTTGGCAGGCGTGTTTTGTTTTCCAGGGAACAGCGCCGTTGATTTTGTTTGGGGGCCTGTGGCTGGGAGTGGCCGGCTGGCTCCTTAGAATCCACGATACGCAGGATGGTTCCCAGACCCAAGGTGGCACCAGTGCCAAGTCGGGCTGGTTTGATTACACCAAGTGGCTCCTGCAATCTGCCATCCAGAAGTGAGGCAGCTAAGTTTTGTTTGCCAGAAAAAAGGGCCGTGGTTTTTGTTGGGGGCCTGTGGCTGGGAGTGGCCGGCTGGCTCCTTAGAATCCACCATATGCAGGATGGTTCCCAGACCCAAGGTGGCACCAGTGCCAAGTCGGGCTGGTTTGATAGTCCCAAGTGGCTCCTGCAAACTGCCATCCAGAAGCGGGGCAGCTGAGTTTTGTTTGCCAGGGAAATGGGCCGTTGTTTGTGTTTGGGGGCCTGTGGCTGGGAGTGTTCGGCTGGTTCCTGAATATGTACGATACGCAGGATTGTTCCCAGACCCAAGGTGGCACCAGTGCCAAGTCGGGCTGATTTGATGGTGCAAAGTGGCTCTAGCAATCTGCCATCCAGACGCGGGGCAGCGGATTTTTGTTTCCATGAGAAATGATCCGTGGTTTGTTTTTGGGGGTATATGGCTGGGCCTGGCCGGCTGGCTCCTTAAAAAGCTCGATATGCAGGATGGTTCCCTGACACAAGGTGGCACCAGTGCCACGTCGGGCGGTTTTCGTAGTACAAAGTGCGTCCTAAAATTTGCCATCCAGAAGAGGGGCAGTTGAGTTTTGTTTGCCAGAGAAAAGGTCCGTGGTTTGTTTTTGGGGGCATATGGCTGAGAGTGGCTGGCTGGCCCCTGAAAATCCACGATACACAGGATGGTTCCCAGATCCAAGGTGGCACCTGTGCCAAGTCGGGCTGATTTGATAGTACTAAGTAGCTCCTGCAATCTGCCATCCAGAAGCGGGGCAGCTTACTTTTGTTTGCCAGGGAAACGGGCCGAGGTTTGTGTTTGGGGGCCTATGGCTGAGAGTGACCGGCTGGCTCCTGAAAAGCTACAATAGGCAGGATGGTGACCAGACCCATGGTGGCACCAGTGCCAAGTTGGGCTGGTTTGATAGTACCAAGTGGTTCCTGCAATCTGCCATCCAGAAGCAGGGCAGCTGAGTTTTGTTTGCCAGAGAAAAGGGCCTTGGTTTGTGTTTGGGGGCATATGGCTGGGTGTGGCCAGCTGGCTCCTTAAAATGCACGATATGCAACATGGCTCCCAGACCCAAGGTGGCACCAGTGCCAAGTTGGGCTGGTTTGATAGTACCAAGTGGCTCCTGCAATCTTCCATGATCACGTGGAGAAATACTTTCTGGTTTCAGCCTCATGCTCTTTCTTCTCTCCCTCAACTTCTCTATCACCTCTCATCTGGTTCACATGCGCTGTCTTCAAGGTCCACAGGCTACTTTTCACAGAATCTTCTGGCCTGATGAAGTAAGAATGATGAATAGAACAGAGCTGGGATCTATTTTCCAGTTTGGATAAAATGCATTCTGCACACAAATCCAAGGAGAACGGGCTGCCCCGATGCCCAGAAAATCTTTCACTCCTGCTAGTGTTCTACGTCAACCGCAACTTAGTCTGAAAGAAAAGCTTTTTCTCTGAGAGCATCTGAGAGGTTTGCATGAAGCACTGATATCTGACATATGCAATTTTGAATAGGAGAGGAAAAAGAAAATGGCAAGGAGTTTTTAATTTTAGTGGTTTCAATTTTAATTTCCGTGCACTTTTTCAAAACTTGTCAGCTCAAATGCCCATCAACATCTTTTAGTCATCTGTAAGTCAGTATTCATATAAAATGTGCTTCAAATCCAAAGAATTTCAAATTTGCACTCCAAGCTTCTATGCCTAGATTTATGATTTCCTACACATATTAGATGAAAGGAAGGCCTTTTTTACTGTGGGAGTGCTGGAACACTGGAACAGGTTGCCCAGAGAAGTTGTGGGTGTCCCATCCCTGAAAGTATTCAAGGTCACCTTGGACGGGGCTTGGAGCAGCAACAAAGGAGAAGCTTGATGGTAGAGAAACAAAGTCGGACTATAGAAGAAACTCGGATTGAAGTATAGGATCAAGTTTTCTCTCAGCTCTTGGGGTAAATTCAAAGTTGTACAAAATGACATTTATCTGTGCTATTCACTACTGTAACAGAAAGTTTCATGAAAACTGTACAGAAGATAGTAAATTTTAAAAGAGATAAGAATTACAGCATAAAATCCATGGGATAGGTTACAACATGAGACACTCTCTAAGAGAAAATCTCTTTGTTTCAGCACTTCATCGGGGTAAGATTTCATGAAGTGCCAAAGAAGGCGGCAAAATATCATTCGGGACATTATTTACTGGAATTCAGCCTGGCCATTAGTAGGAACTGCCTTTGAACATATCATGTAGATATACCACACACACTTTCCCTTCACTGAAAAATTACTGTTTACAACAAATAAGCAATTGACGATCAAAATTGATTGAAAGCATCTTAAACATGTCAAGTATTTCATTGTAGATGATCTGTGATCCAAATGCTTCTTCCACCTTCGAGAGGGACAGAAGAATTCTTCCATATCATGATGGTTTAAAATTGTATCAACCAATGTTTTCTGCTGAAAAGATATCATCTATTTTTTTCTATTTTTGGAAGAAAATATTCCTAGACATACAACAGGTGAGAACTAAGTAATTTTAAAGAAACAAATGAAATGAAAATATTCTGTAAATAGAATGAAATGAAAAGCTGTGTTTTAAATAGGAGCTAAATATTAAACAGAATTTTTGTACCAGGCATTTGAATTACTGCACCAGCTCTTTTGCCCATCAAGAGAGGCATTTAGCATTTCAGTCTTTTCCAAGGTGTTCATGATCTGCTATGCTGATCTCTGTGTGTGCCTAGGTGTGTGTGGAGGGGGGGGCATATGAAGGGGAGTGTGTATGTTTGCTTTACAATTGTTGTGGCAGATTCATGCCTCAGCTCCACATTTTGTTTTAAAAAGGTCACACCGAGTGGATATGAAGTTTACTATCAACAAGAGATCGATTCCCAAATCATCCATTTGACTCTCCCTTATAAATCATGTGCTTTGTTGCATATTTTATCAAATATACTTTCAAGCCAGATGGAGGAAGGAGGATGTGGGAATCCCTCCACCATCTTGCAACTTTTATGTAAGTAGGTTTTCAAGAAAATCATCATTTCTCTTTTAAATATGTCTGGAACAGGCATGATGGTAGTGTCAACCTGTTGGAGTTTTTGTTGCTGGAAGAAGTTGTACAAAAGGATTGGTTTTTACATTGACCAGTTACTGAATCAAGCGCAGGAATACATTGGAAATTTAGCTGGGGGTTCCTTTTCCCAGCAGACTACTTCTAGAACGAGCTTGTACACTGAAGCTGACTCTTTTGCTCTCTTTTTGTTTCTTTCCTATTTTCTTGGCTTCTTTGCCACTATCTAGACAATTTTGGAACTTTGTTCCCAACTAAAATGGTTTCAATAGTCTGATTGTGATCATACATTTTTACAAGGAATTTTTAAAATCTTTCCTCGAGTCCAGAAAGTCAAGGACTTAGATCTTTTTCTTCCCTTATCAATATTGCCATGAAATTGATAAATAAAGACCAACTCTTTATTTTTGTTTTTAACCCACGTAGATAATTCCCATCCATTAATCCATTTTGTGGACCAATAGCTGCCATTCTGATGGAAGCTGTCACTTCTTAACAATAGGCATTCTGTGACTATGTTGACTGCACTTTGGGTGAAGATCCTAACTGGTCTTAGATATACATAGGGAGAAATTTGCTCAGCCAGTGTCAGTCTTAAGCATGCGTATCAGAAGATCTTTCTAGAGCTGGGAATTTTCCCATGAAAGGGATTCAGTTAGGGAAGAGACACTTGTGCCAGAGTTTTACATTCTTCTTGAACACTGCTTAAGGAACTTAGATGCCATGTCCATTTGGATCTCTGTCTGCACAGAACTTTGTCATGCCAGCGCTTTGAAATGCATCTTGAAGAGAATTCACTAGCACAGAATGAAAGAGAGTGGAAGGGGTTGGTGGGGCTAACCAGGCCCAACCCCCCTGCCTAAACCAGGATACCTAGAGCCTCTTGCCCAGGATTCTATCTGGGTGTACTTTTAATGTCTTCAAAGATCCAGGCTCCACAATCTTTCTGGGCAGTCTGTGCCGTGGTTCAGTCACCCTGACAGTAAAGAAACATTTACTGATGTTCAAAGGCAATCTCCTGTATTTCAGTGTGTGCCCACTGCCTCTTGTCTTTTCCCTCAGCATCACTGAAAAGACACTGATTCCCTCCCCTTTGCACTATTGCTTCCATATGTATGTGTGATGCCATGTAGAGGTATGTCAAAAACCTCCCTGAAGCCCAGGCAGATAATATTCCCTTCATCTACCAGTCAAGTTGATTCATCAGAGGAGTTTAAAGTGATGTTCAGCATGAAATTCCCCTGAAAAATCATGCTAACTACATTATTTGGTCATCTGTCATGTGCCTGGCAAGGATTTCCAGGAAGAGCTGCTTCATCAACTTCCTGGGGATAAAAAAGAGGCTGGCTGGTTTGTACTATGGCGAGTCCTCTTAATTGCCTTTTTTGAAGATGGGTGTCATTTGCTAACATCCACTCTTTAGCTCCTCTTCTCATCTACACCTCGGCAAAAAGCTTTTCCACTATGTCTGGCTAGGAAAAACTGTGCCAGCACAGAAAACATCTCCCATCGTGTTCTAGAAGTTGCACGGATGTCTGCCAAGTGTTTGGCAGGAAGAAAAGAAAAGTTGTCCAAAACAGCTTCCAATCGAATGTTCATGTGATTGGAAAAGTCAGGAGAGTGCAAAGGTACTGTTTTCTATCAGTTGGCAAGGTGCGCACACAATCCCAGTGTTGTACAGCTTGCTTCTTCACCTTCCCGAAGCTGCCGCTCTCGCCGGCTGCCGGAGCCCAAGAAGCGGCTTCTTCGCGCAAAGACGATTGTGCCGCTCACAGGGCTCTCCTTAGCGCGGCTTCTGCCGAAAGACGCCCGGCAGCGGCTCTTACCTCCGGAGAGCATCCTACCTTCGTCTTTCGCGTCTTTTGTAGTCTACATCTTAGCAAAACGCTTTTCCACTATGTCTGGCTAGGAAAAACTGTGCCAGCACAGAAAACATCTCCCATCGTGTTCTCGAAGTTGCACGGATGTCTGCCAAGTGTTTGGCAGGAAGAAAAGAAAAGTTGTCCAAAACAGCTTCCAATCGAATGTTCCTGTGATTGGAAAAGTCAGGAGAGTGCAAAGGTACTGTTTTCTATCAGTTGGCAAGGTGCGCACACAATCCCAGTGTTGTACAGCTTGCTTCTTCACCTTCCCGAAGCTGCCGCTCTCGCCGGCTCCCGGAACCGAAGAAGCGGCTTCTTCGCGCAAAGACGATTGTGCCGCTCACAGGGCTCTCCTTAGCGCGGCTTCTGCCGAAAGACGCCCGGCAGCGGCTCTTACCTCCGGAGAGCATCCTACCTTCGTCTTTCGCGTCTTATGTAGTCTACATCTTAGCAAAACGCTTTTCCACTATGTCTGGCTAGGAAAAACTGTGCCAGCACAGAAAACATCTCCCATCGTGTTCTAGAAGTTGCACGGATGTCTGCCAAGTGTTTGGCAGGAAGAAAAGAAAAGTTGTCCAAAACAGCTTCCAATCGAATGTTCCTGTGATTGGAAAAGTCAGGAGAGTGCAAAGGTACTGTTTTCTATCAGTTGGCAAGGTGCGCACACAATCCCAGTGTTGTACAGCTTGCTTCTTCACCTTCCCGAAGCTGCCGCTCTCGCCGGCTGCCGGAGCCCAAGAAGCGGCTTCTTCGCGCAAAGACGATTGTGCCGCTCACAGTGCTCTCCTTAGCGCGACTTCTGCTGAAAGACGCCCGGCAGCGGCTCTTACCTCCGGAGAGCATCCTACCTTCGTCTTTCGCGTCTTATGTAGTCTACACCTCGGCAAAAAGCTTTTCCACTATGTCTGGCTAGGAAAAACTGTGCCAGCACAGAAAACATCTCCCATCGTGTTCTAGAAGTTGCACGGATGTCTGCCAAGTGTTTGGCAGGAAGAAAAGAAAAGTTGTCCAAAACAGCTTCCAATCGAATGTTCCTGTGATTGGAAAAGTCAGGAGAGTGCAAAGGTACTGTTTTCTATCAGTTGGCAAGGTGCGCACACAATCCCAGTGTTGTACAGCTTGCTTCTTCACCTTCCCGAAGCTGCCGCTCTCGCCGGCTGCCGGAGCCCAAGAAGCGGCTTCTTCGCGCAAAGACGATTGTGCCGCTCACAGTGCTCTCCTTAGCGCGGCTTCTGCCGAAAGACGCCCGGCAGCGGCTCTTACCTCCGGAGAGCATCCTACCTTCGTCTTTCGCGTCTTTTGTAGTCTACATCTTAGCAAAACGCTTTTCCACTATGTCTGGCTAGGAAAAACTGTGCCAGCACAGAAAACATCTCCCATCGTGTTCTAGAAGTTGCACGGATGTCTGCCAAGTGTTTGGCAGGAAGAAAAGAAAAGTTGTCCAAAACAGCTTCCAATCGAATGTTCCTGTGATTGGAAAAGTCAGGAGAGTGCAAAGGTACTGTTTTCTATCAGTTGGCAAGGTGCGCACACAATCCCAGTGTTGTACAGCTTGCTTCTTCACCTTCCCGAAGCTGCCGCTCTCGTCGGCTGCCGGAGCCCAGGAAGTGGCTTCTTCGCGCAAAGACGATTGTGCCGCTCACAGTGCTCTCCTTAGCGCGGCTTCTGCTGAAAGACGCCCGGCAGCGGCTCTTACCTCCGGAGAGCATCCTACCTTCGTCTTTCGCGTCTTATGTAGTCTACACCTCGGCAAAAAGCTTTTCCCCTATGTCTGGCTAGGAAAAACTGTGCCAGCACAGAAAACATCTCCCATCGTGTTCTAGAAGTTGCACGGATGTCTGCCAAGTGTTTGGCAGGAAGAAAAGAAAAGTTGTCCAAAACAGCTTCCAATCGAATATTCCTGTGATTGGAAAAGTCAGGAGAGTGCAAAGGTACTGTTTTCTATCAGTTGGCAAGGTGCGCACACAATCCCAGTGTTGTACAGCTTGCTTCTTCACCTTCCCGAAGCTGCCGCTCTCGCCGGCTGCCGGAGCCCAAGAAGCGGCTTCTTCGCGCAAAGACGATTGTGCCGCTCACAGTGCTCCCCTTAGCGCGGCTTCTGCCGAAAGACGCCCGGCAGCGGCTCTTACCTCCTGAGAGTGGCAGCTTCGGGAAGGTGAAGAAGCAAGCTGTACAACACTGGGATTGTGTGCGCACCTTGCCAACTGATAGAAAACAGTACCTTTGCACTCTCCTGACTTTTCCAATCACAGGAACATTCGATTGGAAGCTGTTTTGGACAACTTTTCTTTTCTTCCTGCCAAACACTTGGCAGACATCCGTGCAACTTCTAGAACACGATGGGAGATGTTTTCTGTGCTGGCACAGTTTTTCCTAGCCAGACATAGTGGAAAAGCGTTTTGCTAAGATGTAGACTACAAAAGACGCGAAAGACGAAGGTAGGATGCTCTCCGGAGGTAAGAGCCGCTGCCGGGCGTCTTTCGGCAGAAGCCGCGCTAAGGAGAGCACTGTGAGCGGCACAATCGTCTTTGCGCGAAGAAGCCGCTTCTTGGGCTCCGGCAGCCGGCGAGAGCGGCAGCTTCGGGAAGGTGAAGAAGCAAGCTGTACAACACTGGGATTGTGTGCGCACCTTGCCAACTGATAGAAAACAGTACCTTTGCACTCTCCTGACTTTTCCAATCACAGGAACATTCGATTGGAAGCTGTTTTGGACAACTTTTCTTTTCTTCCTGCCAAACACTTGGCAGACATCCGTGCAACTTCTAGAACACGATGGGAGATGTTTTCTGTGCTGGCACAGTTTTTCCTAGCCAGACATAGTGGAAAAGCGTTTTGCTAAGATGTAGACTACAAAAGACGCGAAAGACGAAGGTAGGATGCTCTCCGGAGGTAAGAGCCGCTGCCGGGCGTCTTTCGGCAGAAGCCGCGCTAAGGAGAGCCCTGTGAGCAGCACAATCGTCTTTGCGCGAAGAAGCCGCTTCTTCGGTTCCGGGAGCCGGCGAGAGCGGCAGCTTCGGGAAGGTGAAGAAGCAAGCTGTACAACACTGGGATTGTGTGCGCACCTTGCCAACTGATAGAAAACAGTACCTTTGCACTCTCCTGACTTTTCCAATCACAGGAACATTCGATTGGAAGCTGTTTTGGACAACTTTTCTTTTCTTCCTGCCAAACACTTGGCAGACATCCGTGCAACTTCTAGAACACGATGGGAGATGTTTTCTGTGCTGGCACAGTTTTTCCTAGCCAGACATAGTGGAAAAGCGTTTTGCTAAGATGTAGACTACAAAAGACGCGAAAGACGAAGGTAGGATGCTCTCCGGAGGTAAGAGCCGCTGCCGGGCGTCTTTCGGCAGAAGCCGCGCTAAGGAGAGCACTGTGAGCGGCACAATCGTCTTTGCGCGAAGAAGCCGCTTCTTCGGTTCCGGGAGCCGGCGAGAGCGGCAGCTTCGGGAAGGTGAAGAAGCAAGCTGTACAACACTGGGATTGTGTGCGCACCTTGCCAACTGATAGAAAACAGTACCTTTGCACTCTCCTGACTTTTCCAATCACAGGAACATTCGATTGGAAGCTGTTTTGGACAACTTTTCTTTTCTTCCTGCCAAACACTTGGCAGACATCCGTGCAACTTCTAGAACACGATGGGAGATGTTTTCTGTGCTGGCACAGTTTTTCCTAGCCAGACATAGTGGAAAAGCGTTTTGCCGAGGTGTAGATGAGAAGAGGACCTAAAGACGAAGGTAGGATGCTCTCCGGAGGTAAGAGCCGCTGCCGGGCGTCTTTCGGCAGAAGCCGCGCTAAGGAGAGCACTGTGAGCGGCACAATCATCTTTGCGCGAAGAAGCCGCTTCTTGGGCTCCGGCAGCCGGCGAGAGCGGCAGCTTCGGGAAGGTGAAGAAGCAAGCTGTACAACACTGGGATTGTGTGCGCACCTTGCCAACTGATAGAAAACAGTACCTTTGCACTCTCCTGACTTTTCCAATCACAGGAACATTCGATTGGAAGCTGTTTTGGACAACTTTTCTCTTCTTCCTGCCAAACACTTGGCAGACATCCGTGCAACTTCTAGAACACGATGGGAGATGTTTTCTGTGCTGGCACAGTTTTTCCTAGCCAGACATAGTGGAAAAGCTTTTTGCTGAGGTGTAGATGAGAAGAGGAGCAAAAGAGTGGATGTTAGCAAATGACACCCATCTTCAAAAAAGGCAATTAAGAGGACTCGCCATAGTACAAACCAGCCAGCCTCTTTTTTATCCCCAGGAAGTTGATGAAGCAGCTCTTCCTGGAAATCCTTGCCAGGCACATGACAGATGACCAAATAATGTAGTTAGCATGATTTTTCAGGGGAATTTCATGCTGAACATCACTTTAAACTCCTCTGATGAATCAACTTGACTGGTAGATGAAGGGAATATTATCTGCCTGGGCTTCAGGGAGGTTTTTGACATACCTCTACATGGCATCACACATACATATGGAAGCAATAGTGCAAAGGGGAGGGAATCAGTGTCTTTTCAGTGATGCTGAGGGAAAAGACAAGAGGCAGTGGGCACACACTGAAATACAGGAGATTGCCTTTGAACATCAGTAAATGTTTCTTTACTGTCAGGGTGACTGAACCACGGCACAGACTGCCCAGAAAGATTGTGGAGCCTGGATCTTCGAAGACATTAAAAGTACACCCAGATAGAATCCTGGGCAAGAGGCTCTAGGTATCCTGGTTTAGGCAGGGGGGTTGGGCCTGGTTAGCCCCACCAACCCCTTCCACTCTCTTTCATTCTGTGCTAGTGAATTCTCTTCAAGATGCATTTCAAAGCGCTGGCATGACAAAGTTCTGTGCAGACAGAGATCCAAATGGACATGGCATCTAAGTTCCTTAAGCAGTGTTCAAGAAGAATGTAAAACTCTGGCACAAGTGTCTCTTCCCTAACTGAATCCCTTTCATGGGAAAATTCCCAGCTCTAGAAAGATCTTCTGATACGCATGCTTAAGACTGACACTGGCTGAGCAAATTTCTCCCTATGTATATCTAAGACCAGTTAGGATCTTCACCCAAAGTGCAGTCAACATAGTCACAGAATGCCTATTGTTAAGAAGTGACAGCTTCCATCAGAATGGCAGCTATTGGTCCACAAAATGGATTAATGGATGGGAATTATCTACGTGGGTTAAAAACAAAAATAAAGAGTTGGTCTTTATTTATCAATTTCATGGCAATATTGATAAGGGAAGAAAAAGATCTAAGTCCTTGACTTTCTGGACTCGAGGAAAGATTTTAAAAATTCCTTGTAAAAATGTATGATCACAATCAGACTATTGAAACCATTTTAGTTGGGAACAAAGTTCCAAAATTGTCTAGATAGTGGCAAAGAAGCCAAGAAAATAGGAAAGAAACAAAAAGAGAGCAAAAGAGTCAGCTTCAGTGTACAAGCTCGTTCTAGAAGTAGTCTGCTGGGAAAAGGAACCCCCAGCTAAATTTCCAATGTATTCCTGCGCTTGATTCAGTAACTGGTCAATGTAAAAACCAATCCTTTTGTACAACTTCTTCCAGCAACAAAAACTCCAACAGGTTGACACTACCATCATGCCTGTTCCAGACATATTTAAAAGAGAAATGATGATTTTCTTGAAAACCTACTTACATAAAAGTTGCAAGATGGTGGAGGGATTCCCACATCCTCCTTCCTCCATCTGGCTTGAAAGTATATTTGATAAAATATGCAACAAAGCACATGATTTATAAGGGAGAGTCAAATGGATGATTTGGGAATCGATCTCTTGTTGATAGTAAACTTCATATCCACTCGGTGTGACCTTTTTAAAACAAAATGTGGAGCTGAGGCATGAATCTGCCACAACAATTGTAAAGCAAACATACACACTCCCCTTCATATGCCCCCCCCTCCACACACACCTAGGCACACACAGAGATCAGCATAGCAGATCATGAACACCTTGGAAAAGACTGAAATGCTAAATGCCTCTCTTGATGGGCAAAAGAGCTGGTGCAGTAATTCAAATGCCTGGTACAAAAATTCTGTTTAATATTTAGCTCCTATTTAAAACACAGCTTTTCATTTCATTCTATTTACAGAATATTTTCATTTCATTTGTTTCTTTAAAATTACTTAGTTCTCACCTGTTGTATGTCTAGGAATATTTTCTTCCAAAAATAGAAAAAAATAGATGATATCTTTTCAGCAGAAAACATTGGTTGATACAATTTTAAACCATCATGATATGGAAGAATTCTTCTGTCCCTCTCGAAGGTGGAAGAAGCATTTGGATCACAGATCATCTACAATGAAATACTTGACATGTTTAAGATGCTTTCAATCAATTTTGATCGTCAATTGCTTATTTGTTGTAAACAGTAATTTTTCAGTGAAGGGAAAGTGTGTGTGGTATATCTACATGATATGTTCAAAGGCAGTTCCTACTAATGGCCAGGCTGAATTCCAGTAAATAATGTCCCGAATGATATTTTGCCGCCTTCTTTGGCACTTCATGAAATCTTACCCCGATGAAGTGCTGAAACAAAGAGATTTTCTCTTAGAGAGTGTCTCATGTTGTAACCTATCCCATGGATTTTATGCTGTAATTCTTATCTCTTTTAAAATTTACTATCTTCTGTACAGTTTTCATGAAACTTTCTGTTACAGTAGTGAATAGCACAGATAAATGTCATTTTGTACAACTTTGAATTTACCCCAAGAGCTGAGAGAAAACTTGATCCTATACTTCAATCCGAGTTTCTTCTATAGTCCGACTTTGTTTCTCTACCATCAAGCTTCTCCTTTGTTGCTGCTCCAAGCCCCGTCCAAGGTGACCTTGAATACTTTCAGGGATGGGACACCCACAACTTCTCTGGGCAACCTGTTCCAGTGTTCCAGCACTCCCACAGTAAAAAAGGCCTTCCTTTCATCTAATATGTGTAGGAAATCATAAATCTAGGCATAGAAGCTTGGAGTGCAAATTTGAAATTCTTTGGATTTGAAGCACATTTTATATGAATACTGACTTACAGATGACTAAAAGATGTTGATGGGCATTTGAGCTGACAAGTTTTGAAAAAGTGCACGGAAATTAAAATTGAAACCACTAAAATTAAAAACTCCTTGCCATTTTCTTTTTCCTCTCCTATTCAAAATTGCATATGTCAGATATCAGTGCTTCATGCAAACCTCTCAGATGCTCTCAGAGAAAAAGCTTTTCTTTCAGACTAAGTTGCGGTTGACGTAGAACACTAGCAGGAGTGAAAGATTTTCTGGGCATCGGGGCAGCCCGTTCTCCTTGGATTTGTGTGCAGAATGCATTTTATCCAAACTGGAAAATAGATCCCAGCTCTGTTCTATTCATCATTCTTACTTCATCAGGCCAGAAGATTCTGTGAAAAGTAGCCTGTGGACCTTGAAGACAGCGCATGTGAACCAGATGAGAGGTGATAGAGAAGTTGAGGGAGAGAAGAAAGAGCATGAGGCTGAAACCAGAAAGTATTTCTCCACGTGATCATGGAAGATTGCAGGAGCCACTTGGTACTATCAAACCAGCCCAACTTGGCACTGGTGCCACCTTGGGTCTGGGAGCCATGTTGCATATCGTGCATTTTAAGGAGCCAGCTGGCCACATCCAGCCATATGCCCCCAAACACAAACCAAGGCCCTTTTCTCTGGCAAACAAAACTCAGCTGCCCTGCTTCTGGATGGCAGATTGCAGGAGCCACTTGGTACTATCAAACCAGCCCAACTTGGCACTGGTGCCACCATGGGTCTGGTAAACATCCTGCCTATTGTAGCTTTTCAGGAGCCAGCCGGTCACTCTCAGCCATAGGCCCCCAAACACAAACCTCGGCCCGTTTCCCTGGCAAACAAAAGTAAGCTGCCCCGCTTCTGGATGGCAGATTGCAGGAGCTACTTAGTACTATCAAATCAGCCCGACTTGGCACAGGTGCCACCTTGGATCTGGGAACCATCCTGTGTATCGTGGATTTTCAGGGGCCAGCCGGCCACTCTCAGCCATATGCCCCCAAACACAAACCACGGACCTTTTCTCTGGCAAACAAAAATCAGCTGCCCCACTTCTGGATGGCAGATTGCAGGAGTCACTTTGAACCATACAACCAGCCTTACTTGGCACTGGTGCCACCTTGTATCTGGGAACCATCCTGCCTATCGTTGATTTTCAGGGGCCAGCCTACCGCTCTCGGCCATAGGCCCCCAAACACAAACCACAGCCCTTTTCTCTAGCAAACAAAATTTAGCTGCCCCGGTTCTGGATGGCAAATTGCAGGAGCCACAGGGTACTACAAAAACAGCCCGACTTGGCACTGGTGCCACCTTGCGTCTGGTTACCATGCGGCGTATCGTGCATTTTAAGGAGCCAGGTGGCCACTCCCAGCCATATGCCCCCAAACACAACCCACGGCCCTTTTCTCTGGCAAACAAAACTCAGCTGCCCCGCTTCTGGATGGCAGAGTGCAGGAGCCACTTGGTACTATCAAACCAGCCCGACTTGGCACTGGTGCCACCTTTGGTCTGGGAACCATCCTGCGTATTGTGGATTGTCAGGAGACAGCCGACCACTCTCGGCCACAGACCCCAATCAAAAACAAAGGTCCGTTTCCCTGGCAAAAAAAACTCAGCTGCCCCGCTTCTGGATGGGAGATTGCAGGAGGCACTTGACACTGTCAAAAGAGCCCCACTTTGTACTGGTGCCACCTTGGGTCTGGGAACCATGCTGCGTAACATGGATTTTCAGGAGCCAGCCGGCCACTCCCAGCCATAGGCCCCCAAACAAAAACCACAGCCTTTTTCTCTGGCAAACAAAACTCAGCTGCCCCGCTTCTGGATGGCAGATTGCAGGAGCCACTTGGTACTATCAAACCAGCCCGACTTGGCACTGGTGACACCTTGGGTCTGGGAACCATCCTGCCTATCGTGGATTTTAAGGAGCCAGCCGGCTACTCCCAGCCACAGGCCCCCAACAAAAACCACGGCCCTTTTTTCTCGCAAACAAAACTTAGCTGCCTCACTTCTGGATGGCAGATTGCAGGAGTCACTTGGTGTAATCAAACCAGCCCGACTTGGCACTGGTGCCACCTTGGTCTGGGAACAATCCTGCGTATCGTGGATTCTAAGGAGCCAGCCGGCCACTCCCAGCCACAGGCCCCCAAACAAAATCAACGGCGCTGTTCCCTGGAAAACAAAACACGCCTGCCAACTTTTTGATGGAGTTTGCAGGAGCCACTTGGTACTATCAAACCAGCCCAACTTGGCACTGGTGCCACCATGGGTCTGGTAAACATCCTGCGTATCGTGGATTCTTAGGAGCCAGCCGGCCACTCCTAGCCACAGGCCCCCAAACAAAAACCTAGGCCTATTTCTCTGGCAAACAAAAGTAAGCTGCCCCGCTTCTGGATGGCAGATTGCAGGAGACACTTGGGACTATCAAACCAGCCCAACTTGGCACTGGTGCCACCTTGGATCTGGGAACCATGTTGTGTATCGTGGATTTTCAGGGGCCAGCCGGCCACTCTCAGCCATATGCCCCCAAACAGAAACCTCGGCCCGTTTCTCTGGCAAACAAAACTCAACTGCCCCTCTTCTGGATGGCAAATTGCAAGATGAACTTGATACTAAAACCGCAGGCCGACTTGGTAGTGGTGACACCTTGGGCCTGGGAACCATCATGCGTATCGAGCATTTTAAGGAGCCAGCCGGCCACTCCCAGCAATATGCCCCCAAAAACAATCCACGGAATTTTTCTCTGGCAAACAAAAATCAGCTGCCCCGCTTCTGGATGGCAGATTGCAGGAGCCACTTTGCACCATCAAACCAGCCCGACTTGGCACTGCTGCCACCTTGCATCCTGGAACCATGCTGCCTAGCGTGGATTTTCAGGGGCCAGCCGGCCACTCTCAGCTATATGCCCCCAAACAAAACCCACGGCCCGTTTCCCTGGCAAACAAAAGTAAGCTGCCCCGCTTCTGGATGGCAGATTGCAGGAACCACTTGGTAGTATCAAACCAGCCCGACTTGGCACTGGTGCCACCTTGGGTCTGGGAACCATCCTGCGTATCGTGTGTTCTAAGGAGCCAGCCGGCCACTCCCAGCCACAGGCCCCCAAATACAAACAACGGCGCTTTTCCCTGGAAAACAAAACTCGCCTGCCAACTTTTTGATGGCAGATTGCAGGAGCAACTTGGTACTATCAAACCAGCCCAACTTGGCACTGGTGCCACCATGGGTCTGGTAAGCATCCTGCCTATTGTAGCTTTCCAGGAGCCAGCCGGTCACTCCCAGCCATAGGCCCCCAGTCACAAACCTCGGCCCGTTTCCCTGGCAAACAAAAGTAAGCTGCCCCGCTTCTGGATGGCAGATTGCAGGAGCCACTTGGTACTATCAAACCAGCCCGACTTGGCACTGGTGCCACCTTGGGTCTGGGAACCATGCTGCGTATCGCAGATTCTAAGGCGCCAGTCGGCCACTCCCAGCCACAAGCCCCCAAACACAAACAACGGCGCTTTTCTCTGGCAAACAAAACTCAACTGCCCCTCTTCTGGATGGCAAATTGCAGGACGCACTTGGTACTATCAAACCAGCACGACTTGGCACTGGTGCCACCTTGGGTCTGGGAACCATCCTGCGTATTGTGGATTGTCAGGAGCCAGCTGGACACTCTCGGCCACAGACCCCAATCAAAAACAACGGCCCGTTTCACAGGCAAACAAAAGTCAGCTGCCCCGCTTCTGGATGGGAGATTGCAGGAGGCACTTGACACTGTGAAACCAGCCCCACTTGGCACTGGTGCCACCTTGGGTCTGGGAACCATGCTGCGTATCATGGATTTTCAGGAGCCAGCCGGCCACTCCCAGCCATAGGCCCCCAAACAAAAACCACAGCCTTTTTCTCTGGCAAACAAAATTCAGCTGCCCCGCTTCTGGATGGCAGATTGCAGGAGCCACTTGGGACTATCACACCAGCACAACATGGCACTGGTGCCACCTTGGATCTGGGAATCATCCTTCCTATCGTGGATTTTCAGGGGCCAGCCGGTCACTCTCAGCCATAGGCCCCAAACACAAACCACGGCCCTTTTCTCTGGAAAACAAAACTCAACTGCCCCTCTTCTGGATGGCAGATTGCAGGAGCCACTGGGTACTATGAAACCAGCCCTACTTGGCACTGGTGCCACCTTGGGTCTGGGAACCATGCTGCGTATCATGGATTTTCAGGAGCCAGCCCTCCACTGCCAGCCACAGGCCCCGAAACACAAACAACAGCCTTTTTCTCTGGCAAACAAAATTCAGCTGCCCCGCTTCTGGATGGCAGATTGCAGGAACCACTTGGTACTAACAAACCAGCCCGACTTGGCACTGGTGCCACCTTGGGTCTGGGAACCATCCTGCGTATCGTGGATTCTAAGGAGCCAGCCGGCCACTCCCAGCCACAGGCCCCAAAACACACACAACGGCGCTTTTCCCTGGAAAACAACCTCGCCTGCCAACTTTTTGATGGCAGATTGCAGGAGCCACTTGGTACTATCAAACCAGCCCAACTTGCCACTGGTGCCACCATGGGTCTGGTCACCATCCTGCCTATCGTAGCTTTTCAGGAGCCAGCCTGTCACTCCCTGCCATAGGCCCCGAGACACAAAGCTCGGCCCGTTTCCCTGGCAAACAAAAGTAAGCTGCCCCGCTTCTGGATGGCAGATTGCAGGAGCCACTTGGTACTATCAAACCAGCCCGACTTGGCACTGGTACCACCTTGGGTCTGGGAACCATCCTGCCTATCGTGGATTTTAAGGAGCCAGCCGGCTACTCCCAGCCACAGGCCCCCAACAAAAACCACGGCCCTTTTTTCTGGCAAACAAAACTTAGCTGCCTCACTTATGGATGGCAGATTGCAGGAGCCACTTGGTGTAATCAAACCAGCCCGACTTGGCACTGGTGTCACCTTGGGTCTGGGAACCATCCTGCGTATCGTGGATTCTAAGGAGCCAGCCGGCCACTCCCAGCCACAGGCCCCCAAACAAAATCAACGGCGCTGTTCCCTGGAAAACAAAACACGCCTGCCAACTTTTTGATGGAGTTTGCAGGAGCCACTTGGTACTATCAAACCAGCCCAACTTGGCACTGGTGCCACCATGGGTCTGGTAAACATCCTGCGTATCGTGGATTCTTAGGAGCCAGCAGGCCACTCCTAGCCACAGGCCCCCAAACAAAAACCTAGGCCTATTTCTCTGGCAAACAAAAGTAAGCTGCCCCGCTTCTGGATGGCAGATTGCAGGAGACACTTGGGACTATCAAACCAGCCCAACTTGGCACTGGTGCCACCTTGGATCTGGGAACCATGTTGTGTATCGTGGATTTTCAGGGGCCAGCCGGCCACTCTCAGCCATATGTCCCCAAACAGAAACCTCGGCCCGTTTCTCTGGCAAACAAAACTCAACTGCCCCTCTTCTGGATGGCAAATTGCAGGATGAACTTGATACTAAAACCGCAGGCCGACTTGGTAGTGGTGACACCTTGGGCCTGGGAACCATCATGCGTATCGAGCATTTTAAGGAGCCAGCCGGCCACTCCCAGCAATATGCCCCCAAAAACAATCCACGGAATTTTTCTCTGGCAAACAAAAATCAGCTGCCCCGCTTCTGGATGGCAGATTGCAGGAGCCACTTTGCACCATCAAACCAGCCCGACTTGGCACTGGTGCCACCTTGCATCTGGGAACCATGCTGCCTAGCGTGGATTTTCAGGGGCCAGCGGGCCACTCTCAGCTATATGCCCCCAAACAAAACCCACGGCCCGTTTCCCTGGCAAACAAAAGTAAGCTGCCCTGCTTCTGGATGGCAGATTGCAGGAACCACTTGGTACTATCAAACCAGCACGACTTGGCACTGGTGCCACCTTGGGTCTGGGAACCATCCTGCGTATCGTGGATTCTAAGGAGCCAGCCGGCCACTCCCAGCCACAGGCCCCCAAACACAAACAACGGCGCTTTTCCCTGGAAAACAAAACTCGCCTGCCAACTTTTTGATGGCAGATTGCAGGAGCAACTTGGTACTATCAAACCAGCCCAACTTGGCACTGGTGCCACCATGGGTCTGGTCACCATCCTGCCTATTGTAGCTTTCCAGGAGCCAGACGGTCACTCCCAGCCATAGGCCCCCAAACACAAACCTCGGCCCGTTTCCCTGGCAAACAAAAGTAAGCTGCCCCGCTTCTGGATGGCAGATTGCAGGAGCCACTTGGTACTATCAAACCAGCCCAACTTGGAACTGGTGCCAGCTTGGGTCTGGGAACCATGCTGCGTATCGCAGATTCTAAGGCGCCAGTCGGCCACTCCCAGCCACAAGCACCCAAACACAAACAACGGCGCTTTTCTCTGGCAAACAAAACTCAACTGCCCCTCTTCTGGATGGCAAATTGCAGGACGCACTTGGTACTATAAAAACAGCCCGACTTGGCACTGGTGCCACCTTGGGTCTGGGAACCATCCTGCGTATCGATCTTTTTAATGAGACAGCCGGCCACTCCCAGCCATATGCCCCCAAACACAACCCACGGCCCTTTCCTCTGGCAAACAAAACTCAGCTGCACCGCTTCTGGATGGCAGATTGCAGGAGCCACTTGGTACTATCAAACCAGCAAGACTTGGCACTGGTGCCACCTTGGGTCTGGGAACCATCCTGCGTATTGTGGATTGTCAGGAGCCAGCTGAACATTCTCGGCCACAGACCCCAATCAAAAACAACGGCCCGTTTCACAGGCAAACAAAACTCAGCTGCCCCGCTTCTGGATGGGAGATTGCAGGAGGCACTTGACACTGTGAAACCAGCCCCACTTGGCACTGGTGCCACCTTGGGTCTGGGAACCATGCTGCGTATCATGGATTTTCAGGAGCCAGCCGGCCACTCCCAGCCATAGGCCCCCAAACAAAAACCACAGCCTTTTTCTCTGGCAAACAAAATTCAGCTGCCCCACTTCTGGATGGCAGATTGCAGGAGCCACTTGGGACTATCACACCAGCACAACATGGCACTGCTGCCACCTTGGATCTGGGAACCATCCTTCCTATCGTGGATTTTCAGGGGCCAGCCGGTCACTCTCAGCCATAGGCCCCAAACACAAACCACGGCCCTTTTCTCTGGAAAACAAAACTCAACTGCCCCTCTTCTGGATGGCAGATTGCAGGAGCCACTGGGTACTATGAAACTAGCCCTACTTGGCACTGGTGCCACCTTGGGTCTGGGAACCATGCTGCGTATCATGGATTTTCAGGAGCCAGCCGTCCACTGCCAGCCACAGGCCCCGAAACACAAACAACAGCCTTTTTCTCTGGCAAACAAAATTCAGCTGCCCCGCTTCTGGATGGCAGATTGCAGGAACCACTTGGTACTAACAAACCAGCCCGACTTGGCACTGGTGCCACCTTGGGTCTGGGAACCATCCTGCGTATCGTGGATTCTAAGGAGCCAGCTGGCCACTCCCAGCCACAGGCCCCAAAATACACACAACAGCGCTTTTCCCTGGAAAACAAAACTCGCCTGCCAACTTTTTGATGGCAGATTGCAGGAGCCACTTGGTACTATCAAACCAGCCCAACTTGGCACTGGTGTCACCATGGGTCTGGTCACCATCCTGCCTATCGTAGCTTTTCAGGAGCCAGCCGGTCACTCCCAGCCATAGGCCCCCAGAAAAAAACCTCGGTCCGTTTCCCTGGAAAACAAAAGTAAGCTGCCCCGCTTCTGGATGGCAGATTGCAGGAGCCACTTGGTGCTATCAAACCAGCCCGACTTGGCACTGGTGCCACCTTGGGTCTGGGAACCATCCTGCCTATCGTAGCTTTTCAGGAGCCAGCCGGTCACTCCCAGCCATAGGTCCCCAGACAAATACCTCAGCCCGTTTCCCTGGCAAACAAAAGTAAGCTGCCCCGCTTCTGGATGGCAGATTGCAGGAGCCACTTGGTACTATCAAACCAGCCCAACTTGACACTGGTGCCACCTTGGCTCTGGGAACCATGCTGCGTAACCCGGATTCTAAGACGACAGGCAGCCACTGCCAGCCACAGGCCTCCAAACAAAATCAACGGCGCTTTTCCCTGGAAAACAAAACTCGCCTGACAACTTTTAGATGGCAGATTGCAGGAGCCAGTTGGTACCATCAAACCAGCCCAACTTGGCACTGGTGCCACCTTGGGTCTGGGAACCATCCTGCCTATTGTTGCTTTTCAGGAGCCAGCCGGTCACTTCTAGCCCTAGGCCCCCAGTCATAAACCTCGGCCCGTTTCCCTGGCACAAAAATGTAAGCTACCCCGCTTCAGGATGGCAGATTGCAGGAGCCACTTTTCACCATCAAACCAGCCCGACGTGGCACTGGTGCCACCTTGGGTCTGGGAACCATCCTGCGTATCGTGTGTTCTAAGGAGCCAGCCGGCCACTCCCACCCACAGTCCCCCAAACACAAACAACGGCGCTTTTCCCTGGAAAACAAAACTGGCCTGCCAACTTTTTGATGGCAGATTGCAGGAGCCACTTGGTACTATCAAACCAGCCCAACTTGGCACTGGTGCCACCATGGGTCTGGTCACCATCCTGCCTATCGTAGCTTTTCAGGAGCCAGCCGGTCACTCCCAGCCATAGGCCCCCAGACACAAACCTCGGCCCGTTTCCCTGGCAAACAAAAGTAAGCTGCCCCGCTTCTGCATGGCAGATTGCAGGTGCTATTTAGTACTATCAAACCAGCCCGACTTGGCACTGGTGCCACCTCTGGTCTGGGAACCATCCTGCCTATCGTGGATTTTCAGGCGCCAGACGGCCACTATCAGCCATATGCCCCCAAAAACAAACCACGGCCCTTTTCTCTGGTAAACAAAACTCAACTGCCCCTCTTCTGGATGGCAAATTTTAGGACGCACTTTGTACTACGAAAAACGCCCGACTTGGCACTGCTGCCACCTTGGGTCAGGGAACCATCCTGCCTATCGTAGCTTTTTAAGGAGCCAGCAGGCCACGCCCAGCCATATAGCCCCAAAAACAAACCACGGACCATTTCTCTTGGAAACAAAAATCCGCTGCCCCGCGTCAGGATGGCAGATTGCAGGAGCCACTTTGCACCATCAAACCACCCCGACTTGGCACTGGTGCCAGCTTGGATCTGGGAACCATCCTGCCTATCGTAGCTTTTCAGGAGCCAGCCGGTTACTCCCAACCATAGGCCCCCAGACAGAAAGCTCTGCCCGTTTCCCTGGCAAACAAAAGTAAGCTACCCCGCTTCTGGATGGCAGATTGCAGGAGCCACTTGGTACTATCAAACCAGCCCAACTTGGCACTGGTGCCACCATGGGTCTGGTCACCATCCTGCCTATCGTAGCTTTTCAGGAGCCAGGCGGTCACTCCCAGCCATAGGCCACCAGACAAATACCTCGGCCCGTTTCCCTGGCAAACAAATGTAAGCTGCCCCGCTTCTGGATGGCAGATTGCAGGAGCCACATGGTACTATCAAACCAGGCCAACATGGCACTGGTGCCACCTTGGCTCTGGGAACCATCCTGCCTATCGTAGCTTTTTAAGGAGCCAGCAGGCCACTCTCAGCCATATGCCCCAAAACACAAACCACGGCTCTTTTCTCTGGTAAACAAAACTCAACTGCCCTCTTCTGGATGGCAAATTGCAGGACGCACTTGGTACTACGAAAACAGCCCGACTTGGCAGTGATGCCACCTTGGGTCAGGGAACCATCCTGCGTATCGATGTTTTTAAGGAGTCAGCCGGCAACGTCCAGCCATATACCCCCAAAAAAAACCCACGGAACTTTTCTCCAGCAAGCAAAAATCCGCTGCCCCGCGTCTGGATGGCAGATTGCAGGAGCTATTTAGTATTATCAAACCAGCCCGACTTGGCACTGGTGCCACCATGGGTCTGGTCACCATCCTGCCTATCGTAGCTTTTCAGGAGCCAGCCGGTCACTCTCAGCCATAGGCCCCAAACACAAACCACGGCCCTTTTCTCTGGAAAACAAAACTCAACTGCCCCTCTTCTGGATGGCAGATTGCAGGAGCCACTGGGTACTATGAAACCAGCCCGACTTGGCACTGGTGCCACCATGGGTCTGGTCACCATCCTGCCTATCGTAGATTTTCAGGAGCCAGCCGGTCACTCCCAGCCATAGGCCCCCAGACAAATACCTCGGCCCGTTTCCCTGGCAAACAAATGTAAGCTGCCCCGCTTCTGGATGGCAGATTGCAGGAGCCACATGGTACTACGAAAACAGCCCGACTTGGCAGTGATGCCACCTTGGGTCAGGGAACCATCCTGCGTATCGATGTTTTTAAGGAGTCAGCCGGCAACGTCCAGCCATATACCCCCAAAAAAAACCCACGGAACTTTTCTCCAGCAAGCAAAAATCCGCTGCCCCGCGTCTGGATGGCAGATTGCAGGAGCTATTTAGTATTATCAAACCAGCCCGACTTGGCACTGGTGCCACCATCGGTCTGGTCACCATCCTGCCTATCGTAGCTTTTCAGGAGCCAGCCGGTCACTCTCAGCCATAGGCCCCAAACACAAACCACGGCCCTTTTCTCTGGAAAACAAAACTCAACTGCCCCTCTTCTGGATGGCAGATTGCAGGAGCCACTGGGTACTATGAAACCAGCCCGACTTGGCACTGGTGCCACCTTGGGTCTGGGAACCATGCTGCGTATCATGGATTTTCAGGAGCCAGCCGTCCACTGCCAGCCACAGGCCCCGAAACACAAACAACAGCCTTTTTCTCTGGCAAACAAAATTCAGCTGCCCCGCTTCTGGATGGCAGATTGCAGGAACCACTTGGTACTAACAAACCAGCCCGACTTGGCACTGGTGCCACCTTGGGTCTGGGAACCATCCTGCGTATCGTGGATTCTAAGGAGCCAGCTGGCCACTCCCAGCCACAGGCCCCAAAACACACACAACGGCGCTTTTCACTGGAAAACAAAACTCGCCTGCCAACTTTTTGATGGCAGATTGCAGGAGCCACTTGGTACTATCAAACCAGCCCAACTTGGCACTGGTGCCACCATGGGTCTGGTCACCATCCTGCCTATCGTAGCTTTTCAGGAGCCAGCCGGTCACTCCCAGCCATAGGCCCCCAGACACAAAGCTCGGACCGTTTCCCTGGCAAACAAAAGTAAGCTGCCCCGCTTCTGGATGGCAGATTGCAGGATCCACTTGTTATTATCAAACCAGCCCGACTTGGTACTGGTGCCACCTCTGGTCTGGGTACCATCCTGGGTATCGTGGATCCTAAGGAGCCAGCCGGCCACTCCCAGCCACAGGCCCCCAAACAAAAACCACAGCCTTTTCCTCTGGCAATAAAAACTCAGCTGCCCCGCTTCTGGATGGCAGATTGCAGGAGCCACTTGGTACTATCAAACCAGCCCAACTTGACACTGGTGCCACGTTGGGTCTGGGAACCATGCTGCGTAACGTAGATTCTAAGGCGCCAGGCGGCCACTCCCAGCCACAGGCCCCCAAATACAAACAACGGCGCTTTTCCCTGGAAAACAAAACTCGCCTGCCAGCTTTTTGATGGCAGATTGCAGGAGCCACTTGGTACTATCAAATCATCCCAACTTGGCACTGGTGCCACTATGGGTCTGGGAACCATCCTGCCAATTGTACCATTTCAGGAGCCAGCCGGTCACTCCCAGCCATAGGCCCCCATCACAAACCTCGGCCCGTTTCCCTGGCAAACAAAATTAAGCTGCCCCGATTCTGGATGGCAGATTGCAGGAGCCACTTGGTAGTGTCAAAACAGCCCGACTTGGCACTGGTGCCACCTTGGGTCTGGGAACCATCCTGCGTATCGTGGATTCTAAGCAGCCACCCGGCCACTCCGTGCCACAGGCGCCCAAACACAAACAACGGCGCTTTTCCCTGGAAAACAAAACTCGCCTGCCAACATTTTGATGGCAGATTGCAGGAGCCACTTGGTACTATCAAACCAGCCCAACTTGGCACTGGTGCCACCATGGGTCTGGTCACCATCCTGCCTATCGTAGCTTTTCAGGAGCCAGCCGGTCACTCCCAGCCATAAACCCCCAGACACAAACCTCGGCCCGTTGCCCTGGAAAACAAAAGTAAGCACCCCCGATTCTGGATGGCAGATTGCAGGAGCCACTTGGTAGTATCAAATTAGCCCAACTTGGCACTGGTGCCATCATGGGTCTGGTAAACATCCTGCCTATCTTAGCTTTTCAGGAGCCGGCCGGTCACTCCCTGCCATAGGCCCCCAGAGAAATACCTCGGCCCGTTTCCCTGGCAAACAAAAGTAAGCTGCCCCTCTTCTGGATGGCAGATTGCAGGAGCCAGTTGGTACTATCAAACCAGCCCAACTTGGCACTGGTGCCACCTTGGCTCTGGGAACCATGCTGCGTAACGTAGATTCTAAGAGGACAGGCGGACAATCCCAGCCACAGGCCTCTAAACAAAAACAACGGCGCGTTACCCTGGAAAACAAAACTCGCCTGCCAACTTTTTGATGGCAGATTGCAGGAGCCACTTGGTACTATCAAACCAGCCCAACTTGGCACTGGTGCCACCATGGGTCTGGTCACCATCCTGCCTATCGTAGCTTTTCAGGAGCCAGCCGGTCACTCCCAGCCATAGGCCCCCAGACAAATACCTCGGCCCTTTTCCCTGGCAAACAAATGTAAGCTGCCCCGCTTCTGGATGGCAGATTGCAGGAGCCACATGGTACTACGAAAACAGCCCGACTTGGCAGTGATGCCACCTTGGGTCAGGGAACCATCCTGCGTATCGATGTTTTTAAGGAGTCAGCCGGCAACGTCCAGCCATATACCCCCAAAAAAAACCCACGGAACTTTTCTCCAGCAAGCAAAAATCCGCTGCCCCGCGTCTGGATGGCAGATTGCAGGAGCTATTTAGTATTATCAAACCAGCCCGACTTGGCACTGGTGCCACCATCAGTCTGGTCACCATCCTGCCTATCGTAGCTTTTCAGGAGCCAGCCGGTCACTCTCAGCCATAGGCCCCAAACACAAACCACGGCCCTTTTCTCTGGAAAACAAAATTCAACTGCCCCTCTTCTGGATGGCAGATTGCAGGAGCCACTGGGTACTATGAAACCAGCCCGACTTGGCACTGGTGCCACCTTGGGTCTGGGAACCATGCTGCGTATCATGGATTTTCAGGAGCCAGCCGTCCACTGCCAGCCACAGGCCCCGAAACACAAACAACAGCCTTTTTCTCTGGCAAACAAAATTCAGCTGCCCCGCTTCTGGATGGCAGATTGCAGGAACCACTTGGTACTAACAAACCAGCCCGACTTGGCACTGGTGCCACCTTGGGTCTGGGAACCATCCTGCGTATCGTGGATTCTAAGGAGCCAGCTGGCCACTCCCAGCCACAGGCCCCAAAACACACACAACGGCGCTTTTCACTGGAAAACAAAACTCGCCTGCCAACTTTTTGATGGCAGATTGCAGGAGCCACTTGGTACTATCAAACCAGCCCAACTTGGCACTGGTGCCACCATGGGTCTGGTCACCATCCTGCCTATCGTAGCTTTTCAGGAGCCAGCCGGTCACTCCCAGCCATAGGCCCCCAGACACAAAGCTCGGACCGTTTCCCTGGCAAACAAAAGTAAGCTGCCCCGCTTCTGGATGGCAGATTGCAGGATCCACTTGTTATTATCAAACCAGCCCGACTTGGTACTGGTGCCACCTCTGGTCTGGGTACCATCCTGGGTATCGTGGATCCTAAGGAGCCAGCCGGCCACTCCCAGCCACAGGCCCCCAAACAAAAACAACGGCGATTTTCCCTGGAAAACAAAACTCGCCTGACAACTTTTTGATGGCAGATTGCAGGAACCACTTGGTACTATCAAACCAGCCCAACTTGGCACTGGTGCCACCTTGGGTCTGGGAACCATGCTGCGTATTGTGGATTCTAAGGAGCCAGCCGGCCACTCCAGCCACAGGCCCGCAGACACAAACAACGGCGCTTTTCCCTGGAAAACAAAACTCGCCTGCCAACATTTTGATGGCAGATTGCAGGAGCCACTTGGTACTATGAAATCAGCCGAACATGGCACTGGTGCCACCATGGGTCTGGTCACCATCCTGCCTATCGTAGCTTTTCAGGAGCCAGCCGGCCACTCCCAGCCACAGTCCCCCAAACACAAACAACGGCGCTTTTCCCTGGAAAACAAAACTGGCCTGCCAACTTTTTGATGGCAGATTGCAGGAGCCACTTGGTACTATCAAACCAGCCCAACTTGGCACTGGTGCCACCATGGGTCTGGTCACCATCCTGCCTATCGTAGCTTTTCAGGAGCCAGCCGGCCACTCCCAGCCACAGTCCCCCAAACACAAACAACGGCGCTTTTCCCTGGAAAACAAAACTGGCCTGCCAACTTTTTGATGGCAGATTGCAGGAGCCACTTGGTACTATCAAACCAGCCCAACTTGGCACTGGTGCCACCATGGGTCTGGTCACCATCCTGCCTATCGTAGCTTTTCAGGAGCCAGGCGGTCACTCCCAGCCATAGGCCCCCAGACACAAACCTCGGCCCGTTTCCCTGGCAAACAAAAGTAAGCTGCCCCGCTTCTGCATGGCAGATTGCAGGTGCTATTTAGTACTATCAAACCAGCCCGACTTGGCACTGGTGCCACGTCTGGTCTGGGAACCATCCTGCCTATCGTGGATTTTCAGGGGCCAGACGGCCACTATCAGCCATATGCCCCCAAAAACAAACCACGGCCCTTTTCTCTGGTAAACAAAACTCAACTGCCCCTCTTCTGGATGGCAAATTTTAGGACGCACTTTGTACTACGAAAACCGCCCGACTTGGCACTGGTGCCACCTTGGGTCTGGGAACCATCCTGCCTATCGTAGCTTTTCAGGAGCCAGCCGGTCACTCCCAGCCATAGGTCCCCAGACAAATACCTCGGCCCGTTTCCCTGGCAAACAAAAGTAAGCTGCCCCGCTTCTGGATGGCAGATTGCAGGAGCCACTTGGTACTATCAAACCAGCCCAACTTGACACTGGTGCCACCTTGGCTCTGGGAACCATGCTGCGTAACCCGGATTCTAAGACGACAGGCAGCCACTGCCAGCCACAGGCCTCCAAACAAAATCAACGGCGCTTTTCCCTGGAAAACAAAACTCGCCTGACAACTTTTAGATGGCAGATTGCAGGAGCCAGTTGGTACCATCAAACCAGCCCAACTTGGCACTGGTGCCACCTTGGGTCTGGGAACCATCCTGCCTATCGTAGCTTTTCAGGAGCCAGCCGGTCACTCTCAGCCATAGGCCCCAAACACAAACCACGGCCTTTTTCTCTGGCAAACAAAATTCAGCTGCCCCGCTTCTGGATGGCAGATTGCAGGAACCACTTGGTACTAACAATCCAGCCCGACTTGGCACTGGTGCCACCTTGGGTCTGGGAACCATCCTGCGTATCGTGGATTCTAAGGAGCCAGCTGGCCACTCCCAGCCACAGGCCCCAAAACACACACAACGGCGCTTTTCCCTGGAAAACAAAACTCGCCTGCCAACTTTTTGATGGCAGATTGCAGGAGCCACTTGGTACTATCAAACCAGCCCAACTTGGCACTGGTGCCACCATGGGTCTGGTCACCATCCTGCCTATCGTAGCTTTTCAGGAGCCAGCCGGTCACTCCCAGCCATAGGCCCCCAGACACAAACCTCGGCCTGTTTCCCTGGCACACAAAAGTAAGCTACCGCACTTCTGGATGGCAGATTGCAGGAGCCACTTTGCACCATCAAACCAGCCCAACTTGGCACTGGTGCCACCTTGGCTCTGGGAACCATGCTGCGTAACCCGGATTCTAAGACGACAGGCAGCCACTGCCAGCCACAGGCCTCCAAACAAAATCAACGGCGCTTTTCCCTGGAAAACAAAACTCGCCTGACAACTTTTAGATGGCAGATTGCAGGAGCCAGTTGGTACTATCAAACCAGCCCAACTTGGCACTGGTGCCACCTTGGGTCTGGGAACCATCCTGCCTATTGTTGCTTTTCAGGAGCCAGCCGGTCACTCCTAGCCCTAGGCCCCCAGTCATAAACCTCGGCCCGTTTCCCTGGCACACAAAAGTAAGCTGCCCCGCTTCAGGATGGCAGATTGCAGGAGCCACTTTTCACCATCAAACCAGCCCGACGTGGCACTGGTGCCACCTTGGGTCTGGGAACCATCCTGCGTATCGTGTGTTCTAAGGAGCCAGCCGGCCACTCCCACCAACAGTCCCCCAAACACAAACAACGGCGCTTTTCCCTGGAAAACAAAACTCGCCTGACAACTTTTTGATGGCAGATTGCAGGAGCCACTTGGTACTATCAAACCAGCCCAACTTGGCACTGGTGCCACCATGGGTCTGGTCACCATCCTGCCTATCGTAGCTTTTCAGGAGCCAGGCGGTCACTCCCAGCCATAGGCCCCCAGACACAAACCTCGGCCCGTTTCCCTGGCAAACAAAAGTAAGCTGCCCCGCTTCTGCATGGCAGATTGCAGGTGCTATTTAGTACTATCAAACCAGCCCGACTTGGCACTGGTGCCACCTCTGGTCTGGGAACCATCCTGCCTATCGTGGATTTTCAGGCGCCAGACGGCCACTATCAGCCATATGCCCCCAAAAACAAACCACGGCCCTTTTCTCTGGTAAACAAAACTCAACTGCCCCTCTTCTGGATGGCAAATTTTAGGACGCATTTTGTACTACGAAAACCGCCCGACTTGGCACTGGTGCCACCTTGGGTCAGGGAACCATCCTGCCTATCGTAGCTTTTTAAGGAGCCAGCAGGCCACGCCCAGCCATATAGCCCCAAAAACAAACCACGGACCATTTCTGTTGGAAACAAAAATCCGCTGCCCCGCGTCAGGATGGCAGATTGCAGGAGCCACGTTGCACCATCAAACCACCCCGACTTGGCACTGGTGCCATCTTGGATCTGGGAACCATCCTGCCTATCGTAGCTTTTCAGGAGCCAGCCGGTTACTCCCAGCCATAGGCCCCCAGACAGAAAGCTCTGCCCGTTTCCCTGGCAAACAAAAGTAAGCTACCCCGCTTCTGGATGGCAGATTGCAGGAGCCACTTGGTACTATCAAACCAGCCCAACTTGACACTGGTGCCACTTTGGGTCTGGGAACCATGCTGCGTAACGTAGATTCTAAGGCGCCAGGCGGCCACTCCCAGCCACAGGCCCCCAAATACAAACAACGGCGCTTTTCCCTGGAAAACAAAACTCGCCTGCCAGCTTTTTGATGGCAGATTGCAGGAGCCACTTGGTACTATCAAATCATCCCAACTTGGCACTGGTGCCACTATGGGTCTGGGAACCATCCTGCCAATTGTACCATTTCAGGAGCCAGCCGGTCACTCCCAGCCATAGGCCCCCATCACAAACCTCGGCCCGTTTCCCTGGCAAACAAAATTAAGCTGCCCCGATTCTGGATGGCAGATTGCAGGAGCCACTTGGTAGTGTCAAAACAGCCCGACTTGGCACTGGTGCCACCTTGGGTCTGGGAACCATCCTGCGTATCGTGGATTCTAAGCAGCCACCCGGCCACTCCGTGCCACAGGCGCCCAAACACAAACAACGGCGCTTTTCCCTGGAAAACAAAACTCGCCTGCCAACATTTTGATGGCAGATTGCAGGAGCCACTTGGTACTATCAAACCAGCCCAACTTGGCACTGGTGCCACCATGGGTCTGGTCACCATCCTGCCTATCGTAGCTTTTCAGGAGCCAGCCGGTCACTCCCAGCCATAAACCCCCAGACACAAACCTCGGCCCGTTGCCCTGGAAAACAAAAGTAAGCACCCCCGATTCTGGATGGCAGATTGCAGGAGCCACTTGGTAGTATCAAATTAGCCCAACTTGGCACTGGTGCCATCATGGGTCTGGTAAACATCCTGCCTATCTTAGCTTTTCAGGAGCCGGCCGGTCACTCCCTGCCATAGGCCCCCAGAGAAATACCTCGGCCCGTTTCCCTGGCAAACAAAAGTAAGCTGCCCCTCTTCTGGATGGCAGATTGCAGGAGCCAGTTGGTACTATCAAACCAGCCCAACTTGGCACTGGTGCCACCTTGGCTCTGGGAACCATGCTGCGTAACGTAGATTCTAAGAGGACAGGCAGACACTCCCAGCCACAGGCCTCTAAACAAAAACAACGGCGCGTTACCCTGGAAAACAAAACTCGCCTGCCAACTTTTTGATGGCAGATTGCAGGAGCCACTTGGTACTATCAAACCAGCCCAACTTGGCACTGGTGCCACCATGGGTCTGGTCACCATCCTGCCTATCGTAGATTTTCAGGAGCCAGCCGGTCACTCCCAGCCATAGGCCCCCAGACAAATACCTCGGCCCGTTTCCCTGGCAAACAAATGTAAGCTGCCCCGCTTCTGGATGGCAGATTGCAGGAGCCACATGGTACTACGAAAACAGCCCGACTTGGCAGTGATGCCACCTTGGGTCAGGGAACCATCCTGCGTATCGATGTTTTTAAGGAGTCAGCCGGCAACGTCCAGCCATATACCCCCAAAAAAAACCCACGGAACTTTTCTCCAGCAAGCAAAAATCCGCTGCCCCGCGTCTGGATGGCAGATTGCAGGAGCTATTTAGTATTATCAAACCAGCCCGACTTGGCACTGGTGCCACCATCGGTCTGGTCACCATCCTGCCTATCGTAGCTTTTCAGGAGCCAGCCGGTCACTCTCAGCCATAGGCCCCAAACACAAACCACGGCCCTTTTCTCTGGAAAACAAAATTCAACTGCCCCTCTTCTGGATGGCAGATTGCAGGAGCCACTGGGTACTATGAAACCAGCCCGACTTGGCACTGGTGCCACCTTGGGTCTGGGAACCATGCTGCGTATCATGGATTTTCAGGAGCCAGCCGTCCACTGCCAGCCACAGGCCCCGAAACACAAACAACAGCCTTTTTCTCTGGCAAACAAAATTCAGCTGCCCCGCTTCTGGATGGCAGATTGCAGGAACCACTTGGTACTAACAAACCAGCCCGACTTGGCACTGGTGCCACCTTGGGTCTGGGAACCATCCTGCGTATCGTGGATTCTAAGGAGCCAGCTGGCCACTCCCAGCCACAGGCCCCAAAACACACACAACGGCGCTTTTCACTGGAAAACAAAACTCGCCTGCCAACTTTTTGATGGCAGATTGCAGGAGCCACTTGGTACTATCAAACCAGCCCAACTTGGCACTGGTGCCACCATGGGTCTGGTCACCATCCTGCCTATCGTAGCTTTTCAGGAGCCAGCCGGTCACTCCCAGCCATAGGCCCCCAGACACAAAGCTCGGACCGTTTCCCTGGCAAACAAAAGTAAGCTGCCCCGCTTCTGGATGGCAGATTGCAGGATCCACTTGTTATTATCAAACCAGCCCGACTTGGTACTGGTGCCACCTCTGGTCTGGGTACCATCCTGGGTATCGTGGATCCTAAGGAGCCAGCCGGCCACTCCCAGCCACAGGCCCCCAAACAAAAACAACGGCGATTTTCCCTGGAAAACAAAACTCGCCTGACAACTTTTTGATGGCAGATTGCAGGAACCACTTGGTACTATCAAACCAGCCCAACTTGGCACTGGTGCCACCTTGGGTCTGGGAACCATGCTGCGTATTGTGGATTCTAAGGAGCCAGCCGGCCACTCCAGCCACAGGCCCGCAGACACAAACAACGGCGCTTTTCCCTGGAAAACAAAACTCGCCTGCCAACTTTTTGATGGCAGATTGCAGGAGCCACTTGGTACTATGAAATCAGCCGAACATGGCACTGGTGCCACCATGGGTCTGGTCACCATCCTGCCTATCGTAGCTTTTCAGGAGCCAGCCGGTCACTCCCTGCCATAGGCCCCGAGACACAAAGCTCGGCCCGTTTCCCTGGCAAACAAAAGTAAGCTGCCCCGCTTCTGGATGGTAGATTGCAGGAACCATTTGCTACAATCAAACCAGCCCAACTTGGCACTGGTGCCACCTCAGGTCTGGGTACCATCCTGCGTATCGTGTGTTCTAAGGAGCCAGCCGGCCACTCCCAGCCACAGGCCCCCAAACACAAACAACGGCGCTTTTCCCTGGAAAACAAAACTCGCCTGCCAACATTTTGATGGCAGATTGCAGGAGCCACTTGGTACTATCAAACCAGCCCAACTTGGCACTGGTGCCACCATGGGTCTGGTCACCATCCTGCCTATCGTAGTTTCTCAGGAGCCAGCCGGTCACTCCCTGCCATAGGCCCCCAGACAAAACCTCGGCCCGTTTCCCTGGCAAACAAAAGTAAGCTGCCCCGCTTCTGGATGGCAGATTGCAGGACGCACTTGGTAGTATCAAACCAGCCCAACTTGGCACTGGTGCCACCTCAGGTCTGGGAACCATGCTGCGTATCGTGGATTCTAATTAGCCATCCGGCCACTCCCAGCCACAGGCCCCCAAACAAAAACAACGGCGCTTTTCCCTGGATAACAAACTCGCCTGCCAACTTTTTGATGGCAGATTGCAGGAGCCACTTGGTACTATGAAATCAGCCGAACATGGCACTGGTGCCACCATGGGTCTGGTCACCATCCTGCCTATCGTAGCTTTTCAGGAGACAGCCGGTCACTCCCAGCCATAGGCCCCCAGACAAAAACCTCGGCCCTTTTCCCTGGCAAACAAAAGTAAGTTAACCCGCTTCTGGATGGCAGATTGCAGGAGCCACTTTTCACCATCAAACTAGCCCGACTTGGCACTGGTGTCACCTCTGGTCTGGGAACCATCCTGCCTGTCGTGGATTCTAATTAGCCAGCCGGCCACTCCCAGCCACAGGCCCCCAAACACAAACAACGGCGCTTTTCCCTGGGAAACAAAACTCGCCTGCCAACTTTTTGATGGCAGATTGCAGGAGCCACTTGGTACTATCAAACCAGCCCAACTTGGCACTGGTGCCACCATGGGTCTGGTCACAATCCTGCCTATCGTAGCCTTTCAGGAGCCAGCCGGTCACTCCCAGCCATAGGCCCCCAGACACAAACCTCGGCCCGTTTCCCTGGCAAACAAAAGTAAGCTGCCACGCTTCTGGATGGCAGATTGCAGGAAACACTTGGTATTACCAAACCAGCCCAACTTGGGACTGGTGCCACCTTGGGTCTGGGAACCATCCTGCGTATCGTGGATTCTAAGGAGCCAGCCGGCCACTCCCAGCCACAGGCCCCCAAACACAAACAACGACGCTTTTCCCTGGAAAACAAAACTCGCCTGCCAACTTTTTGATGGCAGATTGCAGGAACCACTTGGTACTATCAAACCAGCCCAACTTGGCACTGGTGCCACCTTGGGTCTGGGAACCATGCTGCGTATCGTGGATTCTAAGGAGCCAGCCGGCCACTCCAGCCACAGGCCCGCAGACAAAAACAACGGCGCTTTTCCCTGGAAAACAAAACTCGCCTGCCGACTTTTTGATGGCAGATTGCAGGAGCCACTTGGTACTATGAAATCAGCCGAACATGGCACTGGTGCCACCATGGGTCTGGTCACCATCCTGCCTATCGTAGCTTTTCAGGAGCCAGCCGGTCACTCCCAGCCATAGGCCCCCTGACACAAAGCTCGGCCCGTTTCCCTGGCAAACAAAAGTAAGCTGCCCCGCTTCTGGATGGCAGATTGCAGGACGCACTTGGTACTATAAAACCAGCCCGACTTGGCACTGGTGCCACCTCAGGTCTGGGAACCATCCTGCGTATCGTGGATTCTAAGGAGCCAGCCGGCCACTCCCAGCCACAGGCCCCCAAACACAAACAACGGCGCTTTTCCCTGGAAAACAAAACTCGCCTGCCGACATTTTGATGGCAGATTGCAGGAGCCACTTTGCACCATCATACTAGCCCGACTTGGCATTGGTGCCACCTTGGGTCTGGGAACCATCCTGCGTATCGTGGATTCTAAGCAGCCAGCCGGCCACTCCCAGCCACAGGCCCCCAAACACAAACAACGGCGCTTTTCCCTGGAAAATAAAAACTCGCCTGCCAAATTTTGACGGCAGATTGCAGGAGCCACTTGGTACTATCAAATCAGCCCAACTTGGGACTGGTGCCACCTTGGGTCTGGGAACCATCCTGCGTATCGTGGATTCTAAGGAGCCAGCCGGCCACTCCCAGCCACAGGCCCCCAAACACAAAAAACGACGCTTTTCCCTGGAAAACAAAACTCGCCTGCCAACTTTTTGATGGCAGATTGCAGGAGCCACTTGGTACTATCAAACCAGCCCAACTTGGCACTGGTGCCACCTTGGGTCTGGGAACCATGCTGCGTATCGTGGATTCTAAGGAGCCAGCCGGCCACTCCCACCTACAGGCCCGCAGACAAAAACAACGGCGCTTTTCCCTGGAAAACAAAACTCGCCTGCCGACTTTTTGATGGCAGATTGCAGGAGCCACTTGGTACTAAGAAATCAGCCGAACATGGCACTGGTGCCACCATGGGTCTGGTCACCATCCTGCCTATCGTAGCTTTTCAGGAGCCAGCCGGTCACTCCCAGCCATAGGCCCCCTGACACAAAGCTCGGCCCGTTTCCCTGGCAAACAAAAGTAAGCTGCCCCGCTTCTGGATGGCAGATTGCAGGAGCCACTTTGCACCATCATACTAGCCCGACTTGGCATTGGTGCCACCTTGGGTCTGGGAACCATCCTGCGTATCGTGGATTCTAAGCAGCCAGCCGGCCACTCCCAGCCACAGGCCCCCAAACACAAACAACGGCGCTTTCCCCTGGAAAATAAAAACTCGCCTGCCAAATTTTGACGGCAGATTGCAGGAGCCACTTGGTACTATCAAATCAGCCCAACTTGGGACTGGTGCCACCATGGGTCTGGTCACCATCCTGCCTATCGTAGCTTTTCAGGAGCCAGCCGCTCACTCCCAGCCATAGGCCCCCAGACACAAACCTCGGCCCGTTTCCCTGGCAAACAAAAGTAAGCTGCCCTGCTTCTGGATGGCAGATTGCAGGAACCACTTGGTACTATCAAACCAGCAAAACTTGGCACTGGTGCCACCTTGGGTCTGGATACCATGCTGCGTATCGTGGATTCTAAGGAGCCAGCCGGCCACTCCCAGCCACAGGCCCCCAAACACAAACAACGGCGCTTTTCCCTGGAAAACAAAACTCTCCTGCCAACTTTTTGATGGCAGATTGCAGGAGCCACTTGGTTTTATCAAATCAGCCCAACTTGGCACTGGTGCCACCATGGGTCTGGTCACCATCCTGCCTATCTTAGCTTTTCAGGAGCCAGCCGGTCACTCCCAGCCATAGGCCCCCAGACAAAAAGCTCGGCCCGTTTCCATGGCAAACAAAAGTAAGCTACCCCGCTTCTGGATGGCAGATTGCAGGAGCCACTTTGCACCATCAAACTAGCCCGTCTTGGCACTGGTGCCACCTCTGGTCTGGGAACCATCCTGCGTATCGTGGATTCTAATTAGCCAGCCGGCCACTCCCTACCACAGGCCCCCAAACACAAACAACGGCGCTTTTCCCTGGAAAACAAAACTCGCCTACCAATTATTTGATGGCAGATTACAGGAGCCACTTGGTACTATCAAACCAGCCCAACTTGGCACTTGTGCCACCATGGGTCTGGTCACAATCCTGCCTATCGTAACTTTTCAGGAGCCAGCCGGTCACTCCCAGCCATAGGTCCCCAGTCACAAACCTCGGCCCGTTTCCCTGGCAAACAAAAGTAAGCTGCCCCGCTTCTGGATGGCAGATTGCAGGAGCCACTTCGTACTATCAAACCAGCCCGACTTGGCACTGGTGCCACCTCTGGTCTGGGACCCATCCTGCGTATCGTGGATTCTAAGGAGCCAGTCGGCCACTCCCAGCCACAGGCCCCCAAACACAAACAATGGCCCGTTTCCGTGGCAAACAAAAGTAAGCTGCCCCGTTTCAGGATGGCAGATTGCAGGAACCACTTGGCAGTATCAAACCAGCACAACTTGGCACTGGTGGCACCTCTTGTCTGGTAACCATGCTGCGTATCGTGGTTTCTAAGGAGCCAGCCGGGCACTCCCAACCACAGGTCCCCAAACACAAACAATGGCGCTTTTCCCTGGAAAACAAAACTCGCCTGCCAACTTTTTGATGGCAGATTGCAGGAGCCACTTGGTACTATCAAACCAGCCCAACTTGGCACTGGTGCCACCATGGGTCTGGTCACCATCCTGCCTATCGTAGCTTTTCAGGAGCCAGCCGGTCACTCCCAGCCATAGGCCCAGAGACAGAAAGCCCGGACAGTTTCCCTGGCAAACAAAAGTAAGCTGCCCCGCTTCTGGATGGCAGATTGCAGGAGCCACTTTGCACCATCAAACTAGCCCGACTTGGCACTGGTGCCACCTTGGCTCTGGGAACCATGCTGCGTAACCCGGATTCTAAGACGACAGGCAGCCACTCCCAGCCACAGGCCCCCAAACACAAACAACGGCGCTTTTCCCTGGAAAATAAAAACTCGCCTGCCAAATTTTGACGGCAGATTGCAGGAGCCACTTGGTACTATCAAACCAGCCCAACTTGGCACTGGTGCCACCATGGGTCTGGTAAACATCCTGCGTATCGTGGATTCTTAGGAGCCAGCAGGCCACTCCTAGCCACAGGCCCCCAAACAAAAACCTAGGCCTATTTCTCTGGCAAACAAAAGTAAGCTGCCCCGCTTCTGGATGGCAGATTGCAGGAGACACTTGGGACTATCAAACCAGCCCAACTTGGCACTGGTGCCACCTTGGATCTGGGAACCATGTTGTGTATCGTGGATTTTCAGGGGCCAGCCGGCCACTCTCAGCCATATGTCCCCAAACAGAAACCTCGGCCCGTTTCTCTGGCAAACAAAACTCAACTGCCCCTCTTCTGGATGGCAAATTGCAGGATGAACTTGATACTAAAACCGCAGGCCGACTTGGTAGTGGTGACACCTTGGGCCTGGGAACCATCATGCGTATCGAGCATTTTAAGGAGCCAGCCGGCCACTCCCAGCAATATGCCCCCAAAAACAATCCACGGAATTTTTCTCTGGCAAACAAAAATCAGCTGCCCCGCTTCTGGATGGCAGATTGCAGGAGCCACTTTGCACCATCAAACCAGCCCGACTTGGCACTGGTGCCACCTTGCATCTGGGAACCATGCTGCCTAGCGTGGATTTTCAGGGGCCAGCGGGCCACTCTCAGCTATATGCCCCCAAACAAAACCCACGGCCCGTTTCCCTGGCAAACAAAAGTAAGCTGCCCTGCTTCTGGATGGCAGATTGCAGGAACCACTTGGTAGTATCAAACCAGCCCGACTTGGCACTGGTGCCACCTTGGGTCTGGGAACCATCCTGCGTATCGTGGATTCTAAGGAGCCAGCCGGCCACTCCCAGCCACAGGCCCCCAAACACAAACAACGGCGCTTTTCCCTGGAAAACAAAACTCTCCTGCCAAATTTTGATGGCAGATTGCAGGAGCAACTTGGTACTATCAAACCAGCCAGACTTGGCACTGGTGCCACCATGGGTCTGGTCACCATCCTGCCTATTGTAGCTTTCCAGGAGCCAGCCGGTCACTCCCAGCCATAGGCCCCCAAACACAAACCTCGGCCCGTTTCCCTGGCAAACAAAAGTAAGCTGCCCCGCTTCTGGATGGCAGATTGCAGGAGCCACTTGGTACTATCAAACCAGCCCAACTTGGAACTGGTGCCACCTTGGGTCTGGGAACCATGCTGCGTATCGCAGATTCTAAGGCGCCAGTCGGCCACTCCCAGCCACAAGCCCCCAAACACAAACAACGGCGCTTTTCTCTGGCAAACAAAACTCAACTGCCCCTCTTCTGGATGGCAAATTGCAGGACGCACTTGGTACTATAAAAACAGCCCGACTTGGCACTGGTGCCACCTTGGGTCTGGGAACCATCCTGCGTATCGATCTTTTTAATGAGACAGCCGGCCACTCCCAGCCATATGCCCCCAAACACAACCCACGGCCCTTTCCTCTGGCAAACAAAACTCAGCTGCACCGCTTCTGGATGGCAGATTGCAGGAGCCACTTGGTACTATCAAACCAGCAAGACTTGGCACTGGTGCCACCTTGGGTCTGGGAACCATCCTGCGTATTGTGGATTGTCAGGAGCCAGCTGAACATTCTCGGCCACAGACCCCAATCAAAAACAAAGGCCCGTTTCACAGGCAAACAAAACTCAGCTGCCCCGCTTCTGGATGGGAGATTGCAGGAGGCACTTGACACTGTGAAACCAGCCCCACTTGGCACTGGTGCCACCTTGGGTCTGGGAACCATGCTGCGTATCATGGATTTTCAGGAGCCAGCCGGCCACTCCCAGCCATAGGCCCCCAAACAAAAACCATAGCCTTTTTCTCTGGCAAACAAAATTCAGCTGCCCCACTTCTGGATGGCAGATTGCAGGAGCCACTTGGGACTATCACACCAGCACAACATGGCACTGCTGCCACCTTGGATCTGGGAACCATCCTTCCTATCGTGGATTTTCAGGGGCCAGCCGGTCACTCTCAGCCATAGGCCCCAAACACAAACCACGGCCCTTTTCTCTGGAAAACAAAACTCAACTGCCCCTCTTCTGGATGGCAGATTGCAGGAGCCAGTGGGTACTATGAAACTAGCCCTACTTGGCACTGGTGCCACCTTGGGTCTGGGAACCATGCTGCGTATCATGGATTTTCAGGAGCCAGCCGTCCACTGCCAGCCACAGGCCCCGAAACACAAACAACAGCCTTTTTCTCTGGCAAACAAAATTCAGCTGCCCCGCTTCTGGATGGCAGATTGCAGGAACCACTTGGTACTAACAAACCAGCCCGACTTGGCACTGGTGCCACCTTGGGTCTGGGAACCATCCTGCGTATCGTGGATTCTAAGGAGCCAGCTGGCCACTCCCAGCCACAGGCCCCAAAATACACACAACGGCGCTTTTCCCTGGAAAACAAAACTCGCCTGCCAACTTTTTGATGGCAGATTGCAGGAGCCACTTGGTACTATCAAACCAGCCCAACTTGGCACTGGTGCCACCATGGGTCTGGTCACCATCCTGCCTATCGTAGCTTTTCAGGAGCCAGCCGGTCACTCCCAGCCATAGGCCCCCAGAAAAAAACCTCGGTCCGTTTCCCTGGCAAACAAAAGTAAGCTGCCCCGCTTCTGGATGGCAGATTGCAGGAGCCACGTGGTGCTATCAAACCAGCCCGACTTGGCACTGGTGCCACCTTGGGTCTGGGAACCATCCTGCGTATCCTGTGTTCTAAGGAGCCAGCCGGCCACTCCCAGCCACAGTCCCCCAAACACAAACAACGGCGCTTTTCCCTGGAAAACAAAACTGACCTGCCAACTTTTTGATGGCAGATTGCAGGAGCCACTTGGTACTATCAAACCAGCCCAACTTGGCACTGGTGCCACCATGGGTCTGGTCACCATCCTGCCTATCGTAGCTTTTCAGGAGCCAGCCGGTCACTCCCAGCCATAGGCCCCCAGACAAATACCTCGGCCCGTTTCCCTGGCAAACAAAAGTAAGCTGCCCCGCTTCTGGATGGCAGATTGCAGGAGCCACTTGGTACAATCAAACCAGTCCAACTTGACACTGGTGCCACCTTGGCTCTGGGAACCATGCTGCGTAACCCGGATTCTAAGACGACAGGCAGCCACTGCCAGCCACAGGCCTCTAAACAAAATCAACGGCGCTTTTCCCTGGAAAACAAAACTCGCCTGACAACTTTTAGATGGCAGATTGCAGGAGCCAGTTGGTACCATCAAACCAGCCCAACTTGGCACTGGTGCCACCTTGGGTCTGGGAACCATCCTGCCTATTGTTGCTTTTCAGGAGCCAGCCGGTCACTTCTAGCCCTAGGCCCCCAGTCATAAACCTCGGCCCGTTTCCCTGGCACACAAATGTAAGCTACCCCGCTTCAGGATGGCAGATTGCAGGAGCCACTTTTCACCATCAAACCAGCCCGACTTGGCACTGGTGCCACCTTGGGTCTGGGAACCATCCTGCGTATCGTGTGTTCTAAGGAGCCAGCCGGCCACTCCCAGCCACAGTCCCCCAAACACAAACAACGGCGCTTTTCCCTGGAAAACAAAACTGGCCTGACAACTTTTTGATGGCAGATTGCAGGAGCCACTTGGTACTATCAAACCAGCCCAACTTGGCACTGGTGCCACCATGGGTCTGGTAACCATCCTGCCTATCGTAGCTTTTCAGGAGCCAGCCGGTCACTCCCAGCCATAGGCCCCCAGACACAAACCTCGGCCCGTTTCCCTGGCAAACAAAAGTAAGCTGCCCCGCTTCTGCATGGCAGATTGCAGGTGCTATTTAGTACTATCAAACCAGCCCGACTTGGCACTGGTGCCACCTCTGGTCTGGGAACCATCCTGCCTATCGTGGATTTTCAGGGGCCAGACGGCCACTATCAGCCATATGCCCCCAAAAACAAACCACGGGCTTTTCTCTGGTAAACAAAACTCAACTGCCCCTCTTCTGGATGGCAAATTTTAGGACGCACTTTGTACTACGAAAACCGCCCGACTTGGCACTGGTGCCACCTTGGGTCAGGGAACCATCCTGCCTATCGTAGCTTTTCAGGAGCCAGCCGGTCACTCCCAGCCATAGGTCCCCAGACAAATACCTCGGCCCGTTTCCCTGGCAAACAAAAGTAAGCTGCCCCGCTTCTGGATGGCAGATTGCAGGAGCCACTTGGTACTATCAAACCAGCCCAACTTGACACCGGTGCCACCTTGGCTCTGGGAACCATGCTGCGTAACCCGGATTCTAAGACGACAGGCAGCCACTGCCAGCCACAGGCCTCCAAACAAAATCAACGGCGCTTTTCCCTGGAAAACAAAACTCGCCTGACAACTTTTAGATGGCAGATTGCAGGAGCCAGTTGGTACCATCAAACCAGCCCAACTTGGCACTGGTGCCACCTTGGGTCTGGGAACCATCCTGCCTACTGTTGCTTTTCAGGAGCCAGCCGGTAACTTCTAGCCCTAGGCCCCCAGTCATAAACCTCGGCCCGTTTCCCTGGCACACAAATGTAAGCTACCCCGCTTCAGGATGGCAGATTGCAGGAGCCACTTTTCACCATCAAACCAGCCCGACTTGGCACTGGTGCCACCTTGGGTCTGGGAACCATCCTGCGTATCGTGTGTTCTAAGGAGCCAGCCGGCCACTCCCACCAACAGTCCCCCAAACACAAACAACGGCGCTTTTCCCTGGAAAACAAAACTGGCCTGATAACTTTTTGATGGCAGATTGCAGGAGCCACTTGGTACTATCAAACCAGCCCAACTTGGCACTGGTGCCACCATGGGTCTGGTCACCATCCTGCCTATCGTAGCTTTTCAGGAGCCAGCCGGTCACTCCCAGCCATAGGTCCCCAGACAAATACCTCGGCCCGTTTCCCTGGCAAACAAAAGTAAGCTGCCCCGCTTCTGGATGGCAGATTGCAGGAGCCACTTGGTACTATCAAACCAGCCCAACTTGGCACTGGTGCCACCTCTGGTCTGGGAACCATGCTGCGTAACACAGATTCTAAGGCGCCAGTCGGCCACTCCCAGCCACAAGCCCCCAAACACAAACAACGGCGCTATTCTCTGGCAAACAAAACTCCACTGCCCCTCTTCTGGATGGCAAATTGCAGGACGCACTTGGTACTATAAAAACAGCCCGACTTGGCACTGGTGCCACCTTGGGTCTGGGAACCATCCTGCGTATCGATCTTTTTAATGAGACAGCCGGCCACTCCCAGCCATATGCCCCCAAACACAACCCACGGCCCTTTTTTCTGGCAAACAAAACTTAGCTGCCTCACTTCTGGATGGCAGATTGCAGGAGCCACTTGGTGTAATCAAACCAGCCCGACTTGGCACTGGTGCCACCTTGGGTCTGGGAACCATCCTGCGTATCGTGGATTCTAAGGAGCCAGCCGGCCACTCCCAGCCACAGGTCCCCAAACAAAATCAACGGCGCTGTTCCCTGGAAAACAAAACACGTCTGCCAACATTTTGATGGAGTTTGCAGGAGCCACTTGGTACTATCAAACCAGCCCGACTTGGCACTGGTGCCACCTTGGGTCTGGGAAACATCCTGCGTATCGTGGATTCTAAGGAGCCAGCCGGCCACTCCTAGCCACAGGCCCCCAGACAAAAACCTAGGCCTATTTCTCTGGCAAACAAAAGTAAGCTGCCCCGCTTCTGGATGGCAGATTGCAGGAGACACTTGGGACTATCAAACCAGCCCAACTTGGCACTGGTGCCACCTTGGATCTGGGAACCATGCTGTGTATCGTGGATATTCAGGGGCCAGCCGGCCACTCTCAGCCATATGTCCCCAAACAGAAACCTCGGCCCGTTTCTCTGGCAAACAAAACTCAACTGCCCCTCTTCTGGATGGCAAATTGCAGGATGAACTTGATACTAAAACCGCAGGCCGACTTGGTAGTGGTGACACCTTGGGCCTGGGAACCATCATGCGTATCGAGCATTTTAAGGAGCCAGCCGGCCACTCCCAGCAATATGCCCCCAAAAACAATCCACGGAATTTTTCTCTGGCAAACAAAAATCAGCTGCCCCGCTTCTGGATGGCAGATTGCAGGAGCCACTTTGCACCATCAAACCAGCCCGACTTGGCACTGGTGCCACCTTGCATCTGGGAACCATGCTGCCTAGCGTGGATTTTCAGGAGCCAGCCGGCCACTCTCAGCCATAGGCCCCCATACAAAACCCACGGCCCGTTTCCCTGGCAAACAAAATTAAGCTGCCCCGCTTCTGGATGGCAGATTGCAGGACGCACTTGGTAGTATCAAACCAGCCCGACTTGGCACTGGTGCCACCTTGGGTCTGGGAACCATGCTGCGTATCATGGATTTTCAGGAGCCAGCCGTCCACTGCCAGCCACAGGCCCCGAAACACAAACAACAGCCTTTTTCTCTGGCAAACAAAATTCAGCTGCCCCGCTTCTGGATGGCAGATTGCAGGAACCACTTGGTACTAACAAACCAGCCCGACTTGGCACTGGTGCCACCTTGGGTCTGGGAACCATCCTGCGTATCGTGGATTCTAAGGAGCCAGCTGGCCACTCCCAGCCACAGGCCCCCAAACACACACAACGGTGCTTTTCCCTGGAAAACAAAACTCGCCTGCCAAACATTTGATGGCAGATTGCAGGAGCCACTTGGTACTATCAAACCAGCCCAACTTGGCACTGGTGCCACCATGGGTCTGGTAAACATCCTGCCTATCGTAGCCTTTCAGGTGCCAGCCAGCCACCCCCAGCCAGAGGCCCCTAGACAAATATTTCGGCCCGTTTCCCTGGCAAACAAAAGTAAGCTACCCCGCTTCTGGATGGCAGATTGCAGGAGCCACTTTCCACCATCAAACCAGCCCAACTTGGCACTGGTGCCACCTCTGGTCTGGGAACCATCCTGCGTATCGTGGGTTCTAAGGAGCCAGCTGGCCACTCCCAGCCACAGGCCCCCAAACACAAACAACAGCGCTTTTCCCTGGAAAACAAAACTCGCCTGCCAACTATTTGATGGCAGATTGCAGGAGCCACTTGGTACTATCAAACCAGCCCAACTTGGCACTGGTGCCACCATGGGTCTGGTCACCATCCTGCCTATCGTAGCTTTTCAGGAGCCAGTCGGTCACTCCCAGCCATAGGCCCCCAGACACAAACCTCGGCCCGTTTCCCTGGCAAACAAAAGTAAGCTGCCCCGCTTCTGCATGGCAGATTGCAGGAGCTATTTAGTACTATCAAACCAGCCCGACTTGGCACTGGTGCCACCTCTGGTCTGGGAACCATCCTGCCTATCGTGGATTTTCAGGGGCCAGCCGGCCACTCTCAGCCATATGCCCCTAAAAACAAACCACGGCCCTTTTCTCTGGCAAACAAAACTCAACTGCCCCTCTTCTGGATGGCAAATTTTAGGACGCACTTTGTACTACGAAAACCGCCAAACGTGGCACTGGTGCCACCTTGTGTCAGGGAACCATCCTGCATATCGAGCTTTTTAAGGGGCCAGCCGGCCACGCCCAGCCATATACCCCCAAAAACAAACCACGGACCATTTCTCATGGAAACAAAAATCCGCTGCCCCGCGTCTGGATGGCAGATTGCAGGAGCCACTTTGCACCATCAAACCAGACCGACTTGGCACTGGTGCCACCTTGGGTCTGGGAACAATCCTGCATATCGTGGATTCTAAGGAGCCAGCCGGCCACTCCCAGCCACAGGCCCCCAAACACAAACAACGGCGCTTTTCCCTGGAAAACAAAACTCGCCTGCCAGCTTTTTGATGGCAGATTGCAGGAGCCACTTGGTACTATCAAATCATCCCAACTTGGCACTGGTGCCACTATGGGTCTGGGAACCATCCTGCCTATTGTAGCATTTCAGGAGCCAGCCGGTCACTCCCAGCCATAGTCCCCCAGACACAAACCTCGGACCGTTTCCCTGGCAAACAAAATTTGGCTGCCCCGATTCTGGATGGCAGATTGCAGGAGCCACTTGGTAGTGTCAAACCAGCCCGACTTGGCACTGGTGCCACCTTGGGTCTGGGAACCATCCTGCGTATCGTGGATTCTAAGCAGCCACCTGGCCACTCTGAGCCACAGGCGCCCAAACAAAAACAACGGCGCTTTTCCCTGGAAAACAAAACTCGCCTGCCAACATTTTGATGGCAGATTGCAGGAGCCACTTGGTACTATCAAACCAGCCCAACTTGGCACTGGTGCCACCATGGGTCTGGTCACCATCCTGCCTATCGTAGCTTTTCAGGAGCCAGCCGGTCACTCCCAGCCATAGACCCCCAGACACAAACCTCGGCCCGTTTCCCTGGAAAACAAAAATAAGCTGCCCCGATTCTGGATGGCAGATTGCAGGAGACACTTGGTGCTATCAAATCAGCCCAACTTGGCACTGGTGCCACCATGGGTCTGGTAAACATCCTGCCTATCGTAGCTTTTCAGGAGCCAGCCGGTTACTCCCTGCCATAGGCCCCCAGACACAAACCTCGGCCCGTTTCTCTGGCAAACAAAAGTAAACTGCCCCGCTTTTGGATGGCAGATTGCAGGATGCATTTGGTACTATCAAACCTGCCCGACTTGGCCCTCGTGCCACCTTGGCTCTGGGAACCATGCTGCGTAACGTAGATTCTACGAGGACAGGCGGCCACTCCCAGCCACAGGCCTCTAAACAAAAACAACGGCGCTTTTCCCTGGAAAACAAAACTCGCCTGCCAAATTTTTGATGGCAGATTGCAGGAGCCACTTGGTACTATCAAACCAGCCCAACTTGGTACTGGTGCCACCATGGGTCTGGTAACCATCCTGCCTATCGTAGCTTTTCAGGAGCCAGCCGGTCACTCCCAGCCATAGGCCCCCAGACAAATATCTCGGCCCGTTTCCCTGGCAAACAAAAGTAAGCTGCCCCGCTTCTGGATGGCAGATTACAGCAGCCACATGGTACTATCAAACCAGGCCAACATGGCACTGGTGCCACCTTGGCTCTGGGAACCATCCTGCCTATCGTGGATTTTCAGGGGCCAGCCGGCCACTCTCAGCCATATGCCCCCAAACACATACCACGGCCCTTTGCTCTGGCAAACAAAACTCAACTGCCCCTCTTCTGGATGGCAAATTGCAGGACGCACTTGGTACTACGAAAACAGCCCGACTTGGCAGTGATGCCACCTTGGGTCAGGGAACAATCCTGCGTATCGATCTTTTTAAGGAGCCAGCCGGCCACGTCCAGCCATATACCCCCAAAAAAAAACCACGGAACTTTTCTCCAGCAAACAAAAATCCGCTGCCCCGCGTCTGAATGGCAGATTTCAGGAGCTATTTAGTATTATCAAAAAAGCCCGACTTGGCACTGGTGCCACCATGAGTCTGGTAACCATCCTGCCTATCGTAGCTTTTCAGTAGCCAGCCGGTCACTCCCAGCCATAGGCCCCCAGACACAAACCTCGGCCCGTTTCCCTGGGAAACAAAAGTAAGCTGACCCGCTTCTGGATGGCAGATTGCAGGAGCCACTTGGTACTATCAAACCAGCCCAACTTGGGACTGGTGCCACCTTGGCTCTGGGAACCATCCTCCGTATCCTGGGTTCAAAGGAGGCAGCCGGCCACTCCCAGCCACAGGCCTCTAAACAAGAACAACGGCGCTTTTCCCTGGAAAACAAAAGTCGCCTGACAACTTTTTGATGGCAGAATGCAGGAGCCACTTGGTACTATCAAACCAGCCCAACTTGGCACTGGTGCCACCATGGGTCTGGTCACCATCCTGCCTATCGTAGCTTTTCAGGAGCCAGCCGCTCACTCCCAGCCATAGGCCCCCAGAAAAATATCTCGGCCGGTTTCCCTGGCAAACAAAAGTAAGCAGCCCCGCTTCTGGATGGCAGATTGCAGGAGCCACATGGTACTATCAAACCAGGCCAACATGGCACTGGTGCCTCCTCTGGTCTGGGAACCATCCTGCGTATCGTGGATTCTAAGGAGCCAGCTGGCCACTCCCAGCCACAGGCCCCCAAACACAAACAACGGTGCTTTTCCCTGGAAAACAAAACTCACCTGCCAACTTTTTGATGGCAGATTGCAGGAGCCACTTGGTACTATCAAACCAGCCCAACTTGGCACTGGTGCCACCATGGGTCTGGTCACCATCCTGCCTATCGTAGCTTTTCAGGAGCCAGCCGGTCAGTCCCAGCCATAGGTCCCCAGACACAAACCTCGGCCCGTTTCCCTGGCAAACAAAAGTAAGCTACCCCGCTTCTGGATGGCAGATTGCAGGAGTCACTTTGCACCATCAAACCAGCCCGACTTGGCACTGGTGCCACCTCTGGTCTGGGACCCATCCTGCGTATCGTGGATTCTAAGGAGACAGCTGGCCACTCCCAGCCACAGGCCCCCAAACACAAACAACGGCGCTTTTCCCTGGAAAACAAAACTCGCTTGCCAACTTTTTGATGGCAGATTGCAGGAGCCACTTGGTACTATCAAACCACCCCAACTTGGCAACAAGTGGTTCCTGCAATCTGACATCCAGAAGCGGGGCAGCTTACTTTTGTTTGCCAGGGAAATGGACCGTTGTTTGTGTTTGGAGGCGTATGGCTGGGAGTGGCCGACTGGCTCCTTAAAATCCACGATACGCAGCATGGTTCCCAGACCAGAGTTAGCACCAGTGCCAAGTCGGGCTGGTTTGATAGTACAAAGTGGCTCCTGCAATCTGCCATCCAGAAGCGGGGCAGCTTACTTTTGTTTGCCAGGGAAACGGGCCGGGCTTTCTGTCTCGGGGCCTATGGCAGGGAGTGACCGGCTGGCTCCTGAAATGCTACAATAGGCAGGATGGTGACCAGACCCATGGTGGCACCAGTGCCAAGTTGGGCTGGTTTGATAGTACCAAGTGGCTCCTGCAATCTGCCATCAAAAACTTGGCAGGCGAGTTTTGTTTTCCAGGGAAAAGCGCCATTGTTTGTGTTTGGGGACCTGTGGTTGGGAGTGCCCGGCTGGCTCCTTAGAAACCACGATACGCAGCATGGTTACCAGACAAGAGGTGCCACCAGTGCCAAGTTGTGCTGGTTTGATACTACCAAGTGGTTCCTGCAATCTGCCATCCAGAAGCGGGGCAGCTTACTTTTGTTTGCCACGGAAACGGGCCGTTGTTTGTGTTTGGGGGCCTGTGGCTGGGAGTGGCCGACTGGCTCCTTAGAATCCATGATACGCAGGATGGGTCCCAGACCAGAGGTGGCACCAGTGCCAAGTCGGGCTGGTTTGATAGTACCAAGTGGCTCCTGTAATCTGCCATCAAATAGTTGGTAGGCGAGTTTTGTTTTCCAGGGAAAAGCGCCGTTGTTTGTGTTTGGGGGCCTGTGGTAGGGAGTGGCCGGCTGGCTAATTAGAATCCACGATACGCAGGATGGTTCCCAGACCAGAGGTGTCACCAGTGCCAAGACGGGCTAGTTTGATGGTGCAAAGTGGCTCCTGCAATCTGCCATCCAGAAGCGGGGTAGCTTACTTTTGTTTGCCAGGGAAACGGGCCGAGGTTTTTCTCTGGGGGCCTATGGCGGGGAGTGACCGGCTGGCTCCTGAAAAGATAAGATAGGCAGGATGGTGACCAGACCCATGGTGGCACCAGTGCCAAGTTGGGCTGATTTGATAAAACCAAGTGGCTCCTGCAATCTGCCATCAAAAAGTTGGCAGGAGAGTTTTGTTTTCCAGGGAAAAGCGCCGTTGTTTGTGTTTGGGGGCCTGTGGCTGGGAGTGGCCGGCTGGCTCCTTAGAATCCACGATACGCAGGATGGTTCCCAGACCCAAGGTGTCACCAGTGCCAAGTCGGGCTAGTATGATGGTGCAAAGTGGCTCCTGCAATCTGCCATCCAGAAGCGGGGCAGCTTACTTTTGTTTGCCAGGGAAACGGTCCGAGCTTTGTGTCTGGGGGCCTATGGCTGGGAGTGACCGGCTGGCTCCTGAAAAGCTACGATAGGCAGGATGGTGACCAGACCCATGGTGGCACCAGTGCCATGTTCGGATGGTTTGATAGTACCAAGTGGCTCCTGCAATCTGCCATCAAAATGTCGGCAGGCGAGTTTTGTTTCCCAGGGAAAAGCGCCGTTGTTTGTGTTTGGGGGCCTGTGGCTGGGAGTGGCCGGCTGGCTCCTTAGAATCCACGATACGCAGGATGGTTCCCAGACCAGAGGTGGCACCAGTGCCAAGTCGGGCTGGTTTTATAGTACCAAGTGCGTCCTGCAATCTGCCATCCAGAAGCGGGGCAGCTTACTTTTGTTTGCCAGGGAAACGGGCCGAGCTTTGTGTCAGGGGGCCTATGGCTGGGAGTGACCGGCTGGCTCCTGAAAAGCTACGATAGGCAGGATGGTGACCAGACCCATGGTGGCACCAGTGCCATGTTCGGCTGATTTCATAGTACCAAGTGGCTCCTGCAATCTGCCATCAAAAAGTCGGCAGGCGAGTTTTGTTTTCCAGGGAAAAGCGCCGTTGTTTGTGTCTGCGGGCCTGTGGCTGGAGTGACCGGCTGGCTCCTTAGAATCCACGATACGCAGCATGGTTCCCAGACCCAAGGTGGCACCAGTGCCAAGTCGGGCTGGTTTGATAGTACCAAGTGGTTCCTGCAATCTGCCATCAAAAAGTTGGCAGGCGAGTTTTGTTTTCCAGGGAAAAGCGTCGTTGTTTGTGTTTGGGGGCCTGTGGCTGGGAGTGGCCGGCTGGCTCCTTAGAATCCACGATACGCAGGATGGTTCCCAGACCCAAGGTGGCACCAGTCCCAAGTTGGGCTGGTTTGATAGTACCAAGTGGTTCCTGCAATCTGCCATCCAGAAGCGGGGCAGCTTACTTTTGTTTGCCAGGGAAACGGGCCGAGGTTTGTGTCTGGGGGCCTATGGCTGGGAGTGACCGGCTGGCTCCTGAAAGGCTACGATAGGCAGGATGGTGACCAGACCCATGGTGGCACCAGTGCCAAGTTGGGCTGGTTTGATAGTACCAAGTGGCTCCTGCAATCTGCCATCAAAAACTTGGCAGGCGAGTTTTGTTTCCCAGGGAAAAGCGCCGTTGTTTGTGTTTGGGGGCCTGTGGCTGGGAGTGGCCGGCTGGCTAATTAGAATCCACGACAGGCAGGATGGTTCCCAGACCAGAGGTGACACCAGTGCCAAGTCGGGCTAGTTTGATGGTGAAAAGTGGCTCCTGCAATCTGCCATCCAGAAGCGGGTTAACTGACTTTTGTTTGCCAGGGAAAAGGGCCGAGGTTTTTGTCTGGGGGCCTATGGCTGGGAGTGACCGGCTGGCTCCTGAAAAGCTACGATAGGCAGGATGGTGACCAGACCCATGGTGGCACCAGTGCCAAGTTGGGCTGATTTGATAAAACCAAGTGGCTCCTGCAATCTGCCATCAAAAAGTTGGCAGGCGAGTTTGTTATCCAGGGAAAAGCGCCGTTGTTTTTGTTTGGGGGCCTGTGGCTGGGAGTGGCCGGCTGGCTCCTTAGAATCCAAAATACGCAGGATGGTTCCCAGACCTGAGGTGGCACCAGTGCCAAGTTGGGCTGGTTTGATTGTAGCAAATGGTTCCTGCAATCTACCATCCAGAAGCGGGGCAGCTTACTTTTGTTTGCCAGGGAAACGGGCCGAGCTTTGTGTCTGGGGGCCTATGGCTGGGAGTGACCGGCTGGCTCCTGAAAAGCTACGATAGGCAGGATGGTTCCCAGACCCATGGTGGCACCAGTGCCAAGTTGGGCTGGTTTGATAGTACCAAGTGGCTCCTGCAATCTGCCATCAAAAAGTTGGCAGGCGAGTTTTGTTTTCCAGGGAAAAGCGCCGTTGTGTGTGTTTTGGGGCCTGTGGGTGGGAGTGGCCAGCTGGCTCCTTAGAATCCACGATACGCAGGATGGTTCCCAGACCCAAGGTGGCACCAGTGCCAAGTCGGGCTGGTTTGTTAGTACCAAGTGGTTCCTGCAATCTGCCATCCAGAAGCGGGGCAGCTGAATTTTGTTTGCCAGAGAAAAAGGCTGTTGTTTGTGTTTCGGGGCCTGTGGCTGGCAGTGGATGGCTGGCTCCTGATAATCCATGATACGCAGCATGGTTCCCAGACCCAAGGTGGCACCAGTGCCAAGTCGGGCTGGTTTCATAGTACCCAGTGGCTCCTGCAATCTGCCATCCAGAAGAGGGGCAGTTGAATTTTGTTTTCCAGAGAAAAGGTCCGTGGTTTGTGTTTGGGGCCTATGGCTGAGAGTGACCGGCTGGCTCCTGAAAAGCTACGATAGGCAGGATGGTGACCAGACCGATGGTGGCACCAGTGCCAAGTCGGGCTGGTTTGATAATACTAAATAGCTCCTGCAATCTGCCATCCAGACGCGGGGCAGCGGATTTTTGCTTGCTGGAGAAAAGTTCCGTGGGTTTTTTTTGGGGGTATATGGCTGGACGTTGCCGGCTGACTCCTTAAAAACATCGATACGCAGGATGGTTCCCTGACCCAAGGTGGCATCACTGCCAAGTCGGGCTGTTTTCGTAGTACCAAGTGGCTCCTGCAATTTGCCATCCAGAAGAGGGGCAGTTGAGTTTTGTTTACCAGAGAAAAGGGCCGTGGTTTGTGTTTTGGGGCATATGGCCGAGAGTGGCCGGCTGGCGCCTGAAAATCCACGATAGGCAGGATGGTTCCCAGAGCCAAGGTGGCACCAGTGCCATGTTGGCCTGGTTTGATAGTACCATGTGGTTCCTGCAATCTGCCATCCAGAAGCGGGGCAGCTTACTTTTGTTTGCCAGGGAAACGGGCCGAGGTATTTGTCTGGGGGCCTATGGCTGGGAGTGACCGGCTGGCTCCTGAAAAGCTACGATAGGCAGGATGGTGACCAGACCCATGGTGGCACCAGCGCCAAGTTGGGCTGGTTTGATAGTACCAAGTGGCTCCTGCAATCTGCCATCAAAAAGTTGGCAGGCGAGTTTTGTTTTCCAGGGTAACGCGCCGTTGTTTTTGTTTAGAGGCCTGTGGCTGGGAGTGTCCGCCTGTCCTCTTAGAATCTACGTTACGCAGCATGGTTCCCAGAGCCAAGGTGGCACCAGTGCCAAGTTGGGCTGGTTTGATAGTAGCAAGTGGTTCCTGCAATCTGCCATCCAGAAGAGGGGCAGCTTACTTTTGTTTGCCAGGGAAACGGGCCGAGGTATTTCTCTGGGGGCCTATGGCAGGGAGTGACCGGCCGGCTCCTGAAAAGCTAAGATAGGCAGGATGTTTACCAGACCCATGATGGCACCAGTGCCAAGTTGGGCTAATTTGATACTACCAAGTGGCTCCTGCAATCTGCCATCAAAAAGTTGGCAGGGGAGTTTTGTTTTCCAGGGAAAAGCGCCGTTGTTTGTGTTTGGGGGCCTGTGGCTGGGAGTGGCCGGCTGGCTCCTTAGAATCCACGATACGCAGCATGGTATCCAGACCCAAGGTGGCACCAGTGCCAAGTTTTGCTGGTTTGATAGTGCCAAGTGGTTCCTGCAATCTGCCATCCAGAAGCAGGGCAGCTTACTTTTGTTTGCCAGGGAAACGGGCCGAGGTTTTTGTCTGGGGGCCTATGGCAGGGAGTGACCGGCTGGCTCCTGAAAAGCTACGATAGGCAGGATGGTGACCAGACCCATGGTGGCACCAGTGCCAAGTTGGGCTGATTTGATAGTACCAAGTGGCTCCTGCAATCTGCCGTCAAAATTTGGCAGGCGAGTTTTTATTTTCCAGGGAAAAGCGCCGTTGTTTGTGTTTGGGGGTCTGTGGCTGGGAGTGGCCGGCTGGCTCCTTAGAATCCACGATACGCAGGATGGTTCCCAGACCCAAGGTGGCACCAGTGCCAAGTCGGGCTAGTATGATGGTGCAAAGTGGCTCCTGCAATCTGCCATCCAGAAGCGGGGCAGCTTACTTTTGTTTGCCAGGGAAACGGTCCGAGCTTTGTGTCAGGGGGCCTATGGCTGGGAGTGACCGGCTGGCTCCTGAAAAGCTACGATAGGCAGGATGGTGACCAGACCCATGCTGGCACCAGTGCCATGTTCGGCTGATTTCATAGTACCAAGTGGCTCCTGCAATCTGCCATCAAAAAGTCGGCAGGCGAGTTTTGTTTTCCAGGGAAAAGCGCCGTTGTTTGTGTCTGCGGGCCTGTGGCTGGAGTGACCGGCTGGCTCCTTAGAATCCACGATACGCAGCATGGTTCCCAGACCCAAGGTGGCACCAGTGCCAAGTCGGGCTGGTTTGATAGTACCAAGTGGTTCCTGCAATCTGCCATCAAAAAGTTGGCAGGCGAGTTTTGTTTTCCAGGGAAAAGCGTCGTTGTTTGTGTTTGGGGGCCTGTGGCTGGGAGTGGCCGGCTGGCTCCTTAGAATCCACGATACGCAGGATGGTTCCCAGACCCAAGGTGGCACCAGTCCCAAGTTGGGCTGGTTTGATAGTACCAAGTGGTTCCTGCAATCTGCCATCCAGAAGCGGGGCAGCTTACTTTTGTTTGCCAGGGAAACGGGCCGAGGTTTGTGTCTGGGGGCCTATGGCTGGGAGTGAGCGGCTGGCTCCTGAAAGGCTACGATAGGCAGGATGGTGACCAGACCCATGGTGGCACCAGTGCCAAGTTGGGCTGGTTTGATAGTACCAAGTGGCTCCGGCAATCTGCCATCAAAAAGTTGGCAGGCGAGTTTGTTATCCAGGGAAAAGCGCCGTTGTTTTTGTTTGGGGGCCTGTGGCTGGGAGTGGCCGGATGGCTAATTAGAATCCACGATACGCAGCATGGTTCCCAGAGCCAAGGTGGCACCAGTGCCAAGTTGGACTGGTTTGATACTACCAAGTGCGTCCTGCAATCTGCCATCCAGAAGCGGGGCAGCTTACTTTTGTTTGCCAGGGAAACGGGCCGAGGTTTTGTCTGGGGGCCTATGGCAGGGAGTGACCGGCTGGCTCCTGAAAAACTACGATAGGCAGGATGGTGACCAGACCCATGGTGGCACCAGTGCCAAGTTGGGCTGGTTTGATAGTACCAAGTGGCTCCTGCAATCTGCCATCAAAAAGTTGGCAGGCGAGTCTTGTTTTCCAGGGAAAAGCGCCGTTGTTTTTGTTTGGGGGCCTGTGGCTGGGAGTGGCCGGTTGGCTCCTTAGAATCCAAAATACGCAGGATGGTTCCCAGACCTGAGGTGGCACCAGTGCCAAGTTGGGCTGGTTTGATTGTAGCAAATGGTTCCTGCAATCTACCATCCAGAAGCGGGGCAGCTTACTTTTGTTTGCCAGGGAAACGGGCCGAGCTTTGTGTCTGGGGGCCTATGGCTGGGAGTGACCGGCTGGCTCCTGAAAAGCTACGATAGGCAGGATGGTGACCAGACCCATGCTGGCACCAGTGCCATGTTCGGCTGATTTCATAGTACCAAGTGGCTCCTGCAATCTGCCATCAAAAAGTCGGCAGGCGAGTTTTGTTTTCCAGGGAAAAGCGCCGTTGTTTGTGTCTGCGGGCCTGTGGCTGGAGTGGCCGGCTGGCTCCTTAGAATCCACAATACGCAGCATGGTTCCCAGACCCAAGGTGGCACCAGTGCCAAGTTGGGCTGGTTTGATAGTACCAAGTGGTTCCTGCAATCTGCCATCAAAAAGTTGTCAGGCGAGTTTTGTTTTCCAGGGAAAATCGCCGTTGTTTTTGTTTGGGGGCCTGTGGCTGGGAGTGGCCGGCTGGCTCCTTAGGATCCACGATACCCAGGATGGTTCCCAGACCAGAGGTGGCACCAGTACCAAGTCGGGCTGGTTTGATAATAACAAGTGGATCCTGCAATCTGCCATCCAGAAGCGGGGCAGCTTACTTTTGTTTGCCAGGGAAACGGGCCGAGCTTTGTGTCTGGGGGCCTATGGCTGGGAGTGACCGGCTGGCTCCTGAAAAGCTACGATAGGCAGGATGGTGACCAGACCCATGGTGGCACCAGTGCCAAGTTGGGCTGGTTTGATAGTACCAAGTGGCTCCTGCAATCTGCCATCAAAATGTTGGCAGGCGAGTTTTGTTTTCCAGGGAAAAGCGCCGTTGTGTGTGTTTTGGGGCCTGTGGCTGGGAGTGGCCAGCTGGCTCCTTAGAATCCACGATACGCAGGATGGTTCCCAGACCCAAGGTGGCACCAGTGCCAAGTCGGGCTGGTTTGTTAGTACCAAGTGGTTCCTGCAATCTGCCATCCAGAAGCGGGGCAGCTGAATTTTGTTTGCCAGAGAAAAAGGCTGTTGTTTGTGTTTCGGGGCCTGTGGCTGGCAGTGGATGGCTGGCTCCTGAAAATCCATGATACGCAGCATGGTTCCCAGACCCAAGGTGGCACCAGTGCCAAGTCGGGCTGGTTTCATAGTACCCAGTGGCTCCTGCAATCTGCCATCCAGAAGAGGGGCAGTTGAATTTTGTTTTCCAGAGAAAAGGGCCGTGGTTTGTGTTTGGGGCCTATGGCTGAGAGTGACCGGCTGGCTCCTGAAAAGCTACGATAGGCAGGATGGTGACCAGACCCATGGTGGCACCAGTGCCAAGTCGGGCTGGTTTGATAATACTAAATAGCTCCTGCAATCTGCCATCCAGACGCGGGGCAGCGGATTTTTGCTTGCTGGAGAAAAGTTCCGTGGGTTTTTTTTGGGGGTATATGGCTGGACGTTGCCGGCTGACTCCTTAAAAACATCGATACGCAGGATGGTTCCCTGACCCAAGGTGGCATCACTGCCAAGTCGGGCTGTTTTCGTAGTACCAAGTGGCTCCTGCAATTTGCCATCCAGAAGAGGGGCAGTTGAGTTTTGTTTACCAGAGAAAAGGGCCGTGGTTTGTGTTTGGGGCATATGGCTGAGAGTGGCCGGCTGGCGCCTGAAAATCCACGATAGGCAGGATGGTTCCCAGAGCCAAGGTGGCACCAGTGCCATGTTGGCCTGGTTTGATAGTACCATGTGGCTCCTGCAATCTGCCATCCAGAAGCGGGGCAGCTTACTTTTGTTTGCCAGGGAAACGGGCCGAGGTATTTGTCTGGGGGCCTATGGCTGGGAGTGACCGGCTGGCTCCTGAAAAGCTACGATAGGCAGGATGGTGACCAGACCCATGGTGGCACCAGCGCCAAGTTGGGCTGGTTTGATAGTACCAAGTGGCTCCTGCAATCTGCCATCAAAAAGTTGGCAGGCGAGTTTTGTTTTCCAGGGTAACGCGCCGTTGTTTTTGTTTAGAGGCCTGTGGCTGGGAGTGTCCGCCTGTCCTCTTAGAATCTACGTTACGCAGCATGGTTCCCAGAGCCAAGGTGGCACCAGTGCCAAGTTGGGCTGGTTTGATAGTAGCAAGTGGTTCCTGCAATCTGCCATCCAGAAGAGGGGCAGCTTACTTTTGTTTGCCAGGGAAACGGGCCGAGGTATTTCTCTGGGGGCCTATGGCAGGGAGTGACCGGCCGGCTCCTGAAAAGCTAAGATAGGCAGGATGTTTACCAGACCCATGATGGCACCAGTGCCAAGTTGGGCTAATTTGATACTACCAAGTGGCTCCTGCAATCTGCCATCCAGAATCGGGGGTGCTTACTTTTGTTTTCCAGGGAAACGGGCCGAGGTTTTTGTCTAAGGGTTTATGGCTGGGAGGGACCGGCTGGCTCCTGAAAAGCTACGATAGGCAGGATGGTGACCAGACCCATGGTGGCACTAGTGCCAAGTTGGGCTGGTTTGATAGTACCAAGTAGCTCCTGCAATCTGCCATCAAAATGTTGGCAGGCGAGTTTTGTTTTCCAGGGAAAAGCGCCGTTGTTTGTGTTTGGGCGCCTGTGGCACGGAGTGGCCGGGTGGCTGCTTAGAATCCACGATACGCAGGATGGTTCCCAGACCCAAGGTGGCACCAGTGCCAAGTCGGGCTGTTTTGACACTACCAAGTGGCTCCTGCAATCTGCCATCCAGAATCGGGGCAGCTTAATTTTGTTTGCCAGGGAAACGGTCCGAGGTTTGTGATGGGGGCCTATGGCTGGGAGTGACCGGCTGGCTCCTGAAATGGTACAATTGGCAGGATGGTCCCCAGACCCATAGTGGCACCAGTGCCTGGTTGGGATGATTTGATAGTGCCAAGTGGCTCCTGCAATCTGCCATCAAAAAGCTGGCAGGCGAGTTCTGTTTTCCAGGGAAAAGCGCCGTTGTTTGTATTTGGGGGCCTGTGGCTGGGAGTGGCCGCCTGGCGCCTTAGAATCTACGTTACGCAGCATGGTTCCCAGACCCAAAGTGGCACCAGTGTCAAGTTGGGCTGGTTTGATAGTACCAAGTGGCTCCTGCAATCTGCCATCCAGAAGCGGGGTAGCTTACTTTTGTTTGCCAGGGAAACGGGCAGAGCTTTCTGTCTGGGGGCCTATGGTTGGGAGTAACCGGCTGGCTCCTGAAAAGCTACGATAGGCAGGATGGTTCCCAGATCCAAGATGGCACCAGTGCCAAGTCGGGGTGGTTTGATGGTGCAACGTGGCTCCTGCAATCTGCCATCCTGACGCGGGGCAGCGGATTTTTGTTTCCAAGAGAAATGGTCCGTGGTTTGTTTTTGGGGCTATATGGCTGGGCGTGGCCTGCTGGCTCCTTAAAAAGCTACGATAGGCAGGATGGTTCCCTGACCCAAGGTGGCAGCAGTGCCAAGTCGGGCGTTTTTCGTAGTACAAAGTGCGTCCTAAAATTTGCCATCCAGAAGAGGGGCAGTTGAGTTTTGTTTACCAGAGAAAAGGGCCGTGGTTTGTTTTTGGGGGCATATGGCTGATAGTGGCCGTCTGGCGCCTGAAAATCCACGATAGGCAGGATGGTTCCCAGACCAGAGGTGGCACCAGTGCCAAGTCGGGCTGGTTTGATAGTACTAAATAGCACCTGCAATCTGCCATGCAGAAGCGGGGCAGCTTACTTTTGTTTGCCAGGGAAACGGGCCGAGGTTTGTGTCTGGGGGCCTATGGCTGGGAGTGACCGCCTGGCTCCTGAAAAGCTACGATAGGCAGGATGGTTACCAGACCCATGGTGGCACCAGTGCCAAGTTGGGCTGGTTTGATAGTACCAAGTGGCTCCTGCAATCTGCCATCAAAAAGTTGTCAGGCGAGTTTTGTTTTCCAGGGAAAAGCGCCGTTGTTTGTGTTTGGGGGACTGTTGGTGGGAGTGGCCGGCTGGCTCCTTAGAACACACGATACGCAGGATGGTTCCCAGACCCAAGGTGGCACCAGTGCCACGTCGGGCTGGTTTGATGGTGAAAAGTGGCTCCTGCAATCTGCCATCCTGAAGCGGGGTAGCTTACTTTTGTGTGCCAGGGAAACGGGCCGAGGTTTATGACTGGGGGCCTAGGGCTAGGAGTGACCGGCTGGCTCCTGAAAAGCAACAATAGGCAGGATGGTTCCCAGACCCAAGGTGGCACCAGTGCCAAGTTGGGCTGGTTTGATGGTACCAACTGGCTCCTGCAATCTGCCATCTAAAAGTTGTCAGGCGAGTTTTGTTTTCCAGGGAAAAGCGCCGTTGATTTTGTTTGGAGGCCTGTGGCTGGCAGTGGCTGCCTGTCGTCTTAGAATCCGGGTTACGCAGCATGGTTCCCAGAGCCAAGGTGGCACCAGTGCCAAGTTGGGCTGGTTTGATGGTGCAAAGTGGCTCCTGCAATCTGCCATCCAGAAGTGCTGTAGCTTACTTTTGTGTGCCAGGGAAACAGGCCGAGGTTTGTGTCTGGGGGCCTATGGCTGGGAGTGACCGGCTGGCTCCTGAAAAGCTACGATAGGCAGGATGGTGACCAGACCCATGGTGGCACCAGTGCCAAGTTGGGCTGGTTTGATAGTACCAAGTGGCTCCTGCAATCTGCCATCAAAAAGTTGGCAGGCGAGTTTTGTTTTCCAGGGAAAAGCGCCATTGTGTGTGTTTTGGGGCCTGTGGCTGGGAGTGGCCAGCTGGCTCCTTAGAATCCACGATACGCAGGATGGTTCCCAGACCCAAGGTGGCACCAGTGCCAAGTCGGGCTGGTTTGTTAGTACCAAGTGGTTCCTGCAATCTGCCATCCAGAAGCGGGGCAGCTGAATTTTGTTTGCCAGAGAAAAAGGCTGTTGTTTGTGTTTCGGGGCCTGTGGCTGGCAGTGGACGGCTGGCTCATGAAAATCCATGATACGCAGCATGGTTCCCAGACCCAAGGTGGCACCAGTGCCAAGTAGGGCTGGTTTCATAGTACCCAGTGGCTCCTGCAATCTGCCATCCAGAAGAGGGGCAGTTGAGTTTTGTTTTCCAGAGAAAAGGGCCGTGGTTTGTGTTTGGGGCCTATGGCTGAGAGTGACCGGCTGGCTCCTGAAAAGCTACGATAGGCAGGATGGTGACCAGACCCATGGTGGCACCAGTGCCAAGTCGGGCTGGTTTGATAATACTAAATAGCTCCTGCAATCTGCCATCCAGACGCGGGGCAGCGGATTTTTGCTTGCTGGAGAAAAGTTCCGTGGGTTTTTTTTGGGGGTATATGGCTGGACGTTGCCGGCTGACTCCTTAAAAACATCGATACGCAGGATGGTTCCCTGACCCAAGGTGGCATCACTGCCAAGTCGGGCTGTTTTCGTAGTACCAAGTGCGTCCTGCAATTTGCCATCCAGAAGAGGGCAGTTGAGTTTTGTTTACCAGAGAAAAGAGCCGTGGTTTGTGTTTTGGGGCATATGGCTGAGAGTGGCCGGCTGGCGCCTGAAAATCCACGATAGGCAGGATGGTTCCCAGAGCCAAGGTGGCACCAGTGCCATGTTGGCCTGGTTTGATAGTACCATGTGGCTCCTGCAATCTGCCATCCAGAAGCGGGGCAGCTTACATTTGTTTGCCAGGGAAACGGGCCGAGGTATTTGTCTGGTGGCCTATGGCTGGGAGTGACCGCCTGGCTCCTGAAAAGCTACGATAGGCAGGATGGTGACCAGACCCATGGTGGCACCAGTGCCAAGTTGGGCTGGTTTGATAGTACCAAGTGGCTCCTGCAATCTGCCATCCAGAAGCGGGGTAGCTTACTTTTGTTTGCCAGGGAAACGGGCAGAGCTTTCTGTCTGGGGGCCTATGGTTGGGAGTAACCGGCTGGCTCCTGAAAAGCTACGATAGGCAGGATGGTTCCCAGATCCAAGCTGGCACCAGTGCCAAGTCGGGGTGGTTTGATGGTGCAAAGTGGCTCCTGCAATCTGCCATCCTGACGCGGGGCAGCGGATTTTTGTTTCCAAGAGAAATGGTCCGTGGTTTGTTTTTGGGGCTATATGGCTGGGCGTGGCCTGCTGGCTCCTTAAAAAGCTACGATAGGCAGGATGGTTCCCTGATCCAAGGTGGCAGCAGTGCCAAGTCGGGCGTTTTTCGTAGTACAAAGTGCGTCCTAAAATTTGCCATCCAGAAGAGGGGCAGTTGAGTTTTGTTTACCAGAGTAAAGGGCCGTGGTTTGTTTTTGGGGGCATATGGCTGATAGTGGCCGTCTGGCGCCTGAAAATCCACGATAGGCAGGATGGTTCCCAGACCAGAGGTGGCACCAGTGCCAAGTCGGGCTGGTTTGATAGTACTAAATAGCACCTGCAATCTGCCATGCAGAAGCGGGGCAGCTTACTTTTGTTTGCCAGGGAAACGGGCCGAGGTTTGTGTCTGGGGGCCTATGGCTGGGAGTGACCGGCTGGCTCCTGAAAAGCTACGATAGGCAGGATGGTTACCAGACCCATGGTGGCACCAGTGCCAAGTTGGGCTGGTTTGATAGTACCAAGTGGCTCCTGCAATCTGCCATCAAAAAGTTGGCAGGCCAGTTTTGTTTTCCAGGGAAAAGCGCCGTTGTTTGTGTTTGGGGGACTGTGGGTGGGAGTGGCCGGCTGGCTCCTTAGAACACACGATACGCAGGATGGTTCCCAGACCCAAGGTGGCACCAGTGCCACGTCGGGCTGGTTTGATGGTGAAAAGTGGCTCCTGCAATCTGCCATCCTGAAGCGGGGTAGCTTACATTTTTGTGCCAGGGAAACGGGCCGAGGTTTATGACTGGGGGCCTAGGGCTAGAAGTGACCGGCTGGCTCCTGAAAAGCAACAATAGGCAGGATGGTTCCCAGACCCAAGGTGGCACCAGTGCCAAGTTGGGCTGGTTTGATGGTACCAACTGGCTCCTGCAATCTGCCATCTAAAAGTTGTCAGGCGAGTTTTGTTTTCCAGGGAAAAGCGCCGTTGATTTTGTTTGGAGGCCTGTGGCTGGCAGTGGCTGCCTGTCGTCTTAGAATCCGGGTTACGCAGCATGGTTCCCAGAGCCAAGGTGGCACCATTGTCAAGTTGGGCTGGTTTGATAGTACCAAGTGGCTCCTGCAATCTGCCATCCAGAAGCGGGGCAGCTTACTTTTGTTTGCCAGGGAAACGGGCTGAGGTATTTGTCTGGGGACCTATGGCTGGGAGTGACCGGCTGGCTCCTGAAAAGCTACGATAGGCAGGATGGTTCCCAGACCCAAGGTGGCACCAGTGCCAAGTCGGGCGGTTTTCGTAGTAAAAAGTGCGTCCTAAAATTTGCCATCCAGAGGAGGGGCAGTTGAGTTTTGTTTACCAGAGAAAAGCCCGTGGTTTGTTTTTGGGGGCATATGGCTGATAGTGGCCGTCTGGCCCCTGAAAATCCACGATAGGCAGGATGGTTCCCAGACCAGAGGTGGCACCAGTGCCAAGTCGGGCTGGTTTGATAGTACTAAATAGCACCTGCAATCTGCCATCAAAAAGTTGGCAGGTCAGTTTTGTTTTCCAGGTAAAAGCGCCGTTGTTTGTGTTTGGGGGACTGTGGCTGGGAGTGGCCGGCTGGCTCCTTAGAACACAGGATACGCAGGATGGTTCCCAGACCCAAGGTGGCACCAGTGCCAAGTCGGGCTGGTTTGATAGCACCAAGTGGCTCCTGCAATCTGCCATCCAGAAGCGGGGCAGCTTACTTTTGTTTTCCAGGGAAACGGACCGAGGTTTTTTTCTGGGGGCCTATGGCTGGGAGTGACCGGCTGGCTCCTGAAAAGCTACGATAGGCAGGATGGTGACCAGACCCATGGTGACACCAGTGCCAAGTTGGGCTGGTTTGATAGTACCAAGTGGCTCCTGCAATCTGCCATCAAAAAGTTGGCAGGCGAGTTTTGTTTTCCAGGGAAAAGCGCTGTTGTGTGTATTTTGGGGCCTGTGGCTGGGAGTGGCCAGCTGGCTCCTTAGAATCCACGATACGCAGGATGGTTCCCAGACCCAAGGTGGCACCAGTGCCAAGTCGGGCTGGTTTGTTAGTACCAAGTGGTTCCTGCAATCTGCCATCCAGAAGCGGGGCAGCTGAATTTTGTTTGCCAGAGAAAAAGGCTGTTGTTTGTGTTTCGGGGCCTGTGGCTGGCAGTGGACGGCTGGCTCCTGAAAATCCATGATACGCAGCATGGTTCCCAGACCCAAGGTGGCACCAGTGCCAAGTAGGGCTAGTTTCATAGTACCCAGTGGCTCCTGCAATCTGCCATCCAGAAGAGGGGCAGTTGAGTTTTGTTTTCCAGAGAAAAGGGCCGTGGTTTGTGTTTGGGGCCTATGGCTGAGAGTGACCGGCTGGCCCCTGAAAATCCACGATAGGAAGGATGGTTCCCAGATCCAAGGTGGCAGCAGTGCCATGTTGTGCTGGTGTGATAGTCCCAAGTGGCTCCTGCAATCTGCCATCCAGAAGTGGGGCAGCTGAATTTTGTTTGCCAGAGAAAAAGGCTGTGGTTTTTGTTTGGGGGCCTATGGCTGGGAGTGGCCGGCTGGCTCCTGAAAATCCATGATACGCAGCATGGTTCCCAGACCCAAGGTGGCACCAGTGCCAAGTGGGGCTGGTTTCACAGTGTCAAGTGCCTCCTGCAATCTCCCATCCAGAAGCGGGGCAGCTGAGTTTTGTTTGCCTGTGAAACGGGCCGTTGTTTTTGATTGGGGTCTGTGGCCGAGAATGTTCAGCTGGCTCCTGACAATCCACAATACGCAGGATGGTTCCCAGACCCAAGGTGGCACCAGTGCCAAGTCTTGCTGGTTTGATAGTACCAAGTGGCTCCTGCAATCTGCCATCCAGAAGCGGTGCAGCTGAGTTTTGTTTGCCAGAGGAAAGGGCCGTGGGTTGTGTTTGGGGGCATATGGCTGGGAGTGGCCGGCTGTCTCATTAAAAAGATCGATACGCAGGATGGTTCCCAGACCCAAGGTGGCACCAGTGCCAAGTCGGGCTGTTTTTATAGTACCAAGTGCGTCCTGCAATTTGCCATCCAGAAGAGGGGCAGTTGAGTTTTGTTTGCCAGAGAAAAGCGCCGTTGTTTGTGTTTGGGGGCTTGTGGCTGGGAGTGGCCGACTGGCGCCTTAGAATCTGCGATACGCAGCATGGTTCCCAGACCCAAGCTGGCACCAGTTCCAAGTTGGGCTGGTTTGATAGTACCAAGTGGCTCCTGCAATCTGCCATCCAGAAGCGGGGCAGCTTACTTTTGTTTGCCAGGGAAACGGGCCGAGGTTTGTGTTTGGGGGCCTATGGCTGGGAGTGACCGGCTGGCTCCTGGAAAGCTACAATAGGCAGGATGGTGACCAGACCCATGGTGGCACCAGTGCCAAGTTGGGCTGGTTTGATAGTACCAAGTTGCTCCTGCAATCTGCCATCAAAAAGTTGGCAGGCGAGTTTTGTTTTCCAGGGAAAAGCGCCGTTGTTTGTGTTTGGGGGCCTGTGGCTGGGAGTGGCCGGCTGGCTCCTTAGAATCCACGATACGCAGGATGGTTCCCAGACCCAAGGTGGCACCAGTGCCAAGTCGTGCTGGTTTGATAGTACCAAGTGGTTCCTGCAATCTGCCATCCAGAAGCAGGGCAGCTTACTTTTGTTTGCCAGGGAAACGGGCCGTGGGTTTTGTTTGGGGGCATATAGCTGAGAGTGGCCCGCTGGCCCCTGAAAATCCACGCTAGGCAGCATGGTTCCCAGATGCAAGGTGGCACCAGTGCCAAGTCGGGCTGGTTTGATGGTGCAAAGTGGCTCCTGCAATCTGCCATCCAGAAGCGGGGCAGCTGATTTTTGTTTGCCAGAGAAAAATTCCGTGGATTGTTTTTGGGGGCATATTGCTGGGAGTGGCCGGCTGGCTCCTTAAAATGCTCGATACGCATGATGGTTCCCAGGCCCAAGGTGTCACCACTACCAAGTCGGCCTGCGGTTTTAGTATCAAGTTCATCCTGCAATTTGCCATCCAGAAGAGGGGCAGTTGAGTTTTGTTTGCCAGAGAAACGGGCCGAGGTTTCTGTTTGGGGACATATGGCTGAGAGTGGCCGGCTGGCCCCTGAAAATCCACGATACACAACATGGTTCCCAGATCCAAGGTGGCACCAGTGCCAAGTTGGGCTGGTTTGATAGTCCCAAGTGTCTCCTGCAATCTGCCATCCAGAAGCGGGGCAGCTTACTTTTGTTTGCCAGAGAAATAGGCCTAGGTTTTTGTTTGGGGGCCTGTGGCTAGGAGTGGCCTGCTGGCTCCTAAGAATCCACGATACGCAGGATGTTTACCAGACCCATGGTGGCACCAGTGCCAAGTTGGGCTGGTTTGATAGTACCAAGTGGCTCCTGCAAACTCCATCAAAAAGTTGGCAGGCGTGTTTTGTTTTCCAGGGAACAGCGCCGTTGATTTTGTTTGGGGGCCTGTGGCTGGGAGTGGCCGGCTGGCTCCTTAGAATCCACGATACGCAGGATGGTTCCCAGACCCAAGGTGACACCAGTGCCAAGTCGGGCTGGTTTGATTACACCAAGTGGCTCCTGCAATCTGCCATCCATAAGTGAGGCAGCTAAGTTTTGTTTGCCAGAAAAAAGGGCCGTGGTTTTTGTTGGGGGCCTGTGGCTGGGAGTAGCCGGCTGGCTCCTTAAAATCCACGATAGGCAGGATGGTTCCCAGACCCAAGGTGGTACCAGTGCCAAGTCGGGCTGGTTTGATAGCACCAAGTGGCTCCTGCAATCTGCCATCCAGAAGCGGGGCAGCTTACTTTTGTTTTCCAGGGAAACGGACCGAGGTTTTTGTCTGGGGGCCTATGGCTGGGAGTGACCGGCTGGCTCCTGAAAAGCTACGATAGGCAGGATGGTGACCAGACCCATGGTGGCACCAGTGCCAAGTTGGGCTGGTTTGATAGTACCAAGTGGCTCCTGCAATCTGCCATCAAAAAGTTGGCAGGCAAGATTTGTTTTCCAGGGAAAAGCGCCGTTGTGTGTATTTTGGGGCCTGTGGCAGGGAGTGGCCGGCTGGCTCCTTAGAATCCACGATACGCAGGATGGTTCCCAGACCCAAGGTGGCACCAGTGCCAAGTCGGGCTGGTTTGTTAGTACCAAGTGGTTCCTGCAATCTGCCATCCAGAAGCGGGGCAGCTGAATTTTGTTTGCCAGAGAAAAAGGCTGTTGTTTGTGTTTCGGGGCCTGTGGCTGGCAGTGGACGGCTGGCTCCTGAAAATCCATGATACGCAGCATGGTTCCCAGACCCAAGGTGGCACCAGTGCCAAGTAGGGCTGGTTTCATAGTACCCAGTGGCTCCTGCAATCTGCCATCCAGAAGAGGGGCAGTTGAGTTTTGTTTTCCAGAGAAAAGGGCCGTGGTTTGTGTTTGGGGCCTATGGCTGAGAGTGACCGGCTGGCCCCTGAAAATCCACGATAGGAAGGATGATTCCCAGATCCAAGGTGGCACCAGTGCCATGTTGTGCTGGTGTGATAGTCCCAAGTGGCTCCTGCAATCTGCCATCCAGAAGCGGGGCAGCTGAATTTTGTTTGCCAGAGAAAAAGGCTGTGGTTTTTGTTTGGGGGCCTATGGCTGGGAGTGGCCGGCTGGCTCCTGAAAATCCATGATACGCAGCATGGTTCCCAGACCCAAGGTGGCACCAGTGCCAAGTGGGGCTGGTTTCACAGTGTCAAGTGCCTCCTGCAATCTCCCATCCAGAAGCGGGGCAGCTGACTTTTGTTTGCCTGTGAAACGGGCCGTTGTTTTTGATTGGGGTCTGTGGCCGAGAGTGTCCAGCTGGCTCCTGACAATCCACAATACGCAGGATGGTTCCCAGACCCAAGGTGGCACCAGTGCCAAGTCGTGCTGGTTTGATAGTACCAAGTGCGTCCTGCAATTTGCCATCCAGAAGAGGGGCAGTTGAGTTTTGTTTGCCAGAGAAAAGCGCCGTTGTTTGTGTTTGGGGGCTTGTGGCTGGGAGTGGCCGACTGGCGCCTTAGAATCTGCGATACGCAGCATGGTTCCCAGACCCAAGGTGGCACCAGTGCCAAGTCGGGCTGGTTTGATAGTACCAAGTGGCTCCTGCAATCTGCCATCCAGAAGCGGGGCAGCTTACTTTTGTTTGCCAGGGAAACGGGCCGAGGTTTGTGACTGGGGGCCTATGGCTGGGAGTGACCGGCTGGCTCCTGGAAAGCTACAATAGGCAGGATGCTTACCAGACCCATGGTGGCACCAGTGCCAAGTTGGGCTGGTTTGATAGTACCAAGTTGCTCCTGCAATCTGCCATCAAAAAGTTGGCAGGCGAGTTTTGTTTTCCAGGGAAAAGCGCCGTTGTTTGTATTTGGGGGCCTGTGGCTGGGAGTGGCCGGCTGGCTCCTTAGAACACACGATACGCAGGATGGTTCCCAGACCCAAGGTGGCACCAGTGCCAAGTCGGGGTGGTTTGATACTACCAAGTGGTTCCTGCAATCTGCCATCCAGAAGCGGGGCAGCTTACTTTTGTTTGCCAGGGAAACGGGCCGTGGGTTTTGTTTGGGGGCATATAGCTGAGAGTGGCCGGCTGGCCCCTGAAAATCCACGCTAGGCAGCATGGTTCCAGGATGCAAGGTGGCAGCAGTGCCAAGTCGGGCTGGTTTGATGGGTCAAAGTGGCTCCTGCAATCTGCCATCCAGAAGCGGGGCAGCTGATTTTTGTTTGCCAGAGAAAAATTCCGTGGATTGTTTTTGGGGGCATATTGCTGGGAGTGGCCGGCTGGCTCCTTAAAATGCTCGATACGCATGATGGTTCCCAGGCCCAAGGTGTCACCACTACCCAGTCGGCCTGCGGTTTTAGTATCAAGTTCATCTTGCAATTTGCCATCCAGAAGAGGGGCAGTTGAGTTTTGTTTGCCAGAGAAACGGGCCGAGGTTTCTGTTTGGGGGCATATGGCTGAGAGTGGCCGGCTGGCCCCTGAAAATCCACGATACACAACATGGTTCCCAGATCCAAGGTGGCACCAGTGCCAAGTTGGGCTGGTTTGATAGTCCCAAGTGTCTCCTGCAATCTGCCATCCAGAAGCGGGGCAGCTTACTTTTGTTTGCCAGAGAAATAGGCCTAGGTTTTTGTTTGGGGGCCTGTGGCTAGGAGTGGCCGGCTGGCTCCTAAGAATCCACGATACGCAGGATGTTTACCAGACCCATGGTGGCACCAGTGCCAAGTTGGGCTGGTTTGATAGTACCAAGTGGCTCCTGCAAACTCCATCAAAAAGTTGGCAGGCGTGTTTTGTTTTCCAGGGAACAGCGCCGTTGATTTTGTTTGGGGGCCTGTGGCTGGGAGTGGCCGGCTGGCTCCTTAGAATCCACGATACGCAGGATTGTTCCCAGACCAAGGTGGCACCAGTGCCAAGTCGGGCTGGTTTGATTACACCAAGTGACTCCTGCAATCTGCCATCCAGAAGTGAGGCAGCTAAGTTTTGTTTGCGAGAAAAAAGGGCCGTGGTTTTTGTTGGGGGCCTGTGGCTGGGAGTAGCCGGCTGGCTCCTTAAAATCCACGATAGGCAGGATGGTTCCCAGACCCAAGGTGTCACCAGTGCCAAGTCGGGCTGGTTTGATAGTACCAAGTGGCTCCTGCAATCTGCCATCCAGAAGCGGGGCAGCTGAGTTTTGTTTGCCAGAGAAAAAGGCTGTGGTTTTTGTTTGGGGGCCTATGGCTGGGAGTGGCCGGCTGGCTCCTGAAAATCCATGTTACGCAGCATGGTTCCCAGACCCAAGGTGGCACCAGTACAAAGTGGGGCTCTTTTGACAGTGTCAAGTGCCTCCTGCAATCTCCCATCCAGAAGCGGGGCAGCTGAGTTTTTTTTGCCAGGGAAACGGACCTTTGTTTTTGATTGGGGTCTGTGGCCGAGAGTGGTCGGCTGTCTCCTGACAATCCACAATACGCAGGATGGTTCCCAGACCAAAGGTGGCACCAGTGCCAAGTCGGGCTGGTTTGATAGTACCAAGTGGCTCCTGCACTCTGCCATCCAGAAGCGGGGCAGCTGAGTTTTGTTTGCCAGAGAAAAGGGCCGTGGGTTGTGTTTGGGGGCATATGGCTGGGAGTGGCCACCTGGCTCCTTAAAATGCACGATACGCCGCATGGTAACCAGACGCAAGGTGGCACCAGTGCCAAGTCGGGCTGTTTTTGTAGTACCCTGTGGCTCCTGCAATTTGCCATCCAGAACCGGGGCAGCTAAATTTTGTTTGCTAGAGAAAAGGGCTGTGGTTTGTGTTTGGGGGCCTATGGCCGAGAGCGGTAGGCTGGCCCCTGAAAATCAACGATAGGCAGGATGGTTCCCAGATACAAGGTGGCACCAGTGCCAAGTAAGGCTGGTTGTATGGTTCAAAGTGACTCCTGCAATCTGCCATCCAGAAGTGGGGCAGCTGATTTTTGTTTGCCAGAGAAAAGGTCCGTGGTTTGTGTTTGGGGGCATATGGCTGAGAGTGGCCGGCTGGCCCCTGAAAATCCACGATACACAGGATGGTTCCCAGATCCAAGGTGGCACCTGTGCCAAGTCGGGCTGATTTGATAGTACTAAGTAGCTCCTGCAATCTGCCATCCAGAAGCGGGGCAGCTTACTTTTGTTTGCCAGGGAAACGGGCCGAGGTTTGTGTTTGGGGGCCTATGGCTGAGAGTGACCGGCTGGCTCCTGAAAAGCTACAATAGGCAGGATGGTTCCCAGAGCCAAGGTGGCACCAGTGCCAAGTTGGGCTGGTTTGATAGTACCAAGTGGCTCCTGCAATCTGCCATCCAGAAGCAGGGCAGCTGAGTTTTGTTTGCCAGAGAAAAGGGCTTGGTTTGTGTTTGGGGGCATATGGCTGTGTGTGGCCAGCTGGCTCCTTAAAATGCACGATATGCAACATGGCTCCCAGACCCATAGTGGCACCAGTGCCAAGTCGGGCTGGTTTGATAGTACCAAGTGGCTCCTGCAATCTTCCATGATCACGTGGAGAAATACTTTCTGGTTTCAGCCATATGCTCTTTCTTCTCTCCCTCAACTTCTCTATCACCTCTCATCTGGTTCACATGCGCTGTCTTCAAGGTCCACAGGCTACTTTTCACAGAATCTTCTGGCCTGATGAAGTAAGAATGATGAATAGAACAGAGCTGGGATCTATTTTCCAGTTTGGATAAAATGCATTCTGCACACAAATCCAAGGAGAACGTGCTGCCCCAATGCCCAGAAAATCTTTCACTCCTGCTAGTGTTCTACGTCAACCGCAACTTAGTCTGAAAGAAAAGCTTTTTCTCTGAGAGCATCTGAGAGGTTTGCATGAAGCACTGATATCTGACATATGCAATTTTGAATAGGAGAGGAAAAAGAAAATGGCAAGGAGTTTTTAATTTTAGTGGTTTCAATTTTAATTTCCGTGCACTTTTTCAAAACTTGTCAGCTCAAATGCCCATCAACATCTTTTAGTCATCTGTAAGTCAGTATTCATATAAAATGTGCTTCAAATCCAAAGAATTTCAAATTTGCACTCCAAGCTTCTATGCCTAGATTTATGATTTCCTACACATATTAGATGAAAGGAAGGCCTTTTTTACTGTGGGAGTGCTGGAACACTGGAACAGGTTGCCCAGAGAAGTTGTGGGTGTCCCATCCCTGAAAGTATTCAAGGTCACCTTGGACGGGGCTTGGAGCAGCAACAAAGGAGAAGCTTGATGGTAGAGAAACAAAGTTGGACTATAGAAGAAACTCGGATTGAAGTATAGGATCAAGTTTTCTCTCAGCTCTTGGGGTAAATTCAAAGTTGTACAAAATGACATTTATCTGTGCTATTCACTACTGTAACAGAAAGTTTCATGAAAACTGTACAGAAGATAGTAAATTTTAAAAGAGATAAGAATTACAGCATAAAATCCATGGGATAGGTTACAACATGAGACACTCTCTAAGAGAAAATCTCTTTGTTTCAGCACTTCATCGGGGTAAGATTTCATGAAGTGCCAAAGAAGGCGGCAAAATATCATTCGGGACATTATTTACTGGAATTCAGCCTGGCCATTAGTAGGAACTGCCTTTGAACATATCATGTAGATATACCACACACACTTTCCCTTCACTGAAAAATTACTGTTTACAACAAATAAGCAATTGACGATCAAAATTGATTGAAAGCATCTTAAACATGTCAAGTATTTCATTGTAGATGATCTGTGATCCAAATGCTTCTTCCACCTTCGAGAGGGACAGAAGAATTCTTCCATATCATGATGGTTTAAAATTGTATCAACCAATGTTTTCTGCTGAAAAGATATCATCTATTTTTTTCTATTTTTGGAAGAAAATATTCCTAGACATACAACAGGTGAGAACTAAGTAATTTTAAAGAAACAAATGAAATGAAAATATTCTGTAAATAGAATGAAATGAAAAGCTGTGTTTTAAATAGGAGCTAAATATTAAACAGAATTTTTGTACCAGGCATTTGAATTACTGCACCAGCTCTTTTGCCCATCAAGAGAGGCATTTAGCATTTCAGTCTTTTCCAAGGTGTTCATGATCTGCTATGCTGATCTCTGTGTGTGCCTAGGTGTGTGTGGAGGGGGGGGCATATGAAGGGGAGTGTGTATGTTTGCTTTACAATTGTTGTGGCAGATTCATGCCTCAGCTCCACATTTTGTTTTAAAAAGGTCACACCGAGTGGATATGAAGTTTACTATCAACAAGAGATCGATTCCCAAATCATCCATTTGACTCTCCCTTATAAATCATGTGCTTTGTTGCATATTTTATCAAATATACTTTCAAGCCAGATGGAGGAAGGAGGATGTGGGAATCCCTCCACCATCTTGCAACTTTTATGTAAGTAGGTTTTCAAGAAAATCATCATTTCTCTTTTAAATATGTCTGGAACAGGCATGATGGTAGTGTCAACCTGTTGGAGTTTTTGTTGCTGGAAGAAGTTGTACAAAAGGATTGGTTTTTACATTGACCAGTTACTGAATCAAGCGCAGGAATACATTGGAAATTTAGCTGGGGGTTCCTTTTCCCAGCAGACTACTTCTAGAACGAGCTTGTACACTGAAGCTGACTCTTTTGCTCTCTTTTTGTTTCTTTCCTATTTTCTTGGCTTCTTTGCCACTATCTAGACAATTTTGGAACTTTGTTCCCAACTAAAATGGTTTCAATAGTCTGATTGTGATCATACATTTTTACAAGGAATTTTTAAAATCTTTCCTAGAGTCCAGAAAGTCAAGGACTTAGATCTTTTTCTTCCCTTATCAATATTGCCATGAAATTGATAAATAAAGACCAACTCTTTATTTTTGTTTTTAACCCACGTAGATAATTCCCATCCATTAATCCATTTTGTGGACCAATAGCTGCCATTCTGATGGAAGCTGTCACTTCTTAACAATAGGCATTCTGTGACTATGTTGACTGCACTTTGGGTGAAGATCCTAACTGGTCTTAGATATACATAGGGAGAAATTTGCTCAGCCAGTGTCAGTCTTAAGCATGCGTATCAGAAGATCTTTCTAGAGCTGGGAATTTTCCCATGAAAGGGATTCAGTTAGGGAAGAGACACTTGTGCCAGAGTTTTACATTCTTCTTGAACACTGCTTAAGGAACTTAGATGCCATGTCCATTTGGATCTCTGTCTGCACAGAACTTTGTCATGCCAGCGCTTTGAAATGCATCTTGAAGAGAATTCACTAGCACAGAATGAAAGAGAGTGGAAGGGGTTGGTGGGGCTAACCAGGCCCAACCCCCCTGCCTAAACCAGGATACCTAGAGCCTCTTGCCCAGGATTCTATCTGGGTGTACTTTTAATGTCTTCGAAGATCCAGGCTCCACAATCTTTCTGGGCAGTCTGTGCCGTGGTTCAGTCACCCTGACAGTAAAGAAACATTTACTGATGTTCAAAGGCAATCTCCTGTATTTCAGTGTGTGCCCACTGCCTCTTGTCTTTTCCCTCAGCATCACTGAAAAGACACTGATTCCCTCCCCTTTGCACTATTGCTTCCATATGTATGTGTGATGCCATGTAGAGGTATGTCAAAAACCTCCCTGAAGCCCAGGCAGATAATATTCCCTTCATCTACCAGTCAAGTTGATTCATCAGAGGAGTTTAAAGTGATGTTCAGCATGAAATTCCCCTGAAAAATCATGCTAACTACATTATTTGGTCATCTGTCATGTGCCTGGCAAGGATTTCCAGGAAGAGCTGCTTCATCAACTTCCTGGGGATAAAAAAGAGGCTGGCTGGTTTGTACTATGGCGAGTCCTCTTAATTGCCTTTTTTGAAGATGGGTGTCATTTGCTAACATCCACTCTTTTGCTCCTCTTCTCATCTACACCTCAGCAAAAAGCTTTTCCACTATGTCTGGCTAGGAAAAACTGTGCCAGCACAGAAAACATCTCCCATCGTGTTCTAGAAGTTGCACGGATGTCTGCCAAGTGTTTGGCAGGAAGAAGAGAAAAGTTGTCCAAAACAGCTTCCAATCGAATGTTCCTGTGATTGGAAAAGTCAGGAGAGTGCAAAGGTACTGTTTTCTATCAGTTGGCAAGGTGCGCACACAATCCCAGTGTTGTACAGCTTGCTTCTTCACCTTCCCGAAGCTGCCGCTCTCGCCGGCTGCCGGAGCCCAAGAAGCGGCTTCTTCGCGCAAAGACGATTGTGCCGCTCACAGTGCTCTCCTTAGCGCGGCTTCTGCCGAAAGACGCCCGGCAGCGGCTCTTACCTCCGGAGAGCATCCTACCTTCGTCTTTAGCTCCTCTTCTCATCTACACCTCGGCAAAACGCTTTTCCACTATGTCTGGCTAGGAAAAACTGTGCCAGCACAGAAAACATCTCCCATCGTGTTCTAGAAGTTGCACGGATGTCTGCCAAGTGTTTGGCAGGAAGAAAAGAAAAGTTGTCCAAAACAGCTTCCAATCGAATGTTCCTGTGATTGGAAAAGTCAGGAGAGTGCAAAGGTACTGTTTTCTATCAGTTGGCAAGGTGCGCACACAATCCCAGTGTTGTACAGCTTGCTTCTTCACCTTCCCGAAGCTGCCGCTCTCGCCGGCTCCCGGAACCGAAGAAGCGGCTTCTTCGCGCAAAGACGATTGTGCCGCTCACAGTGCTCTCCTTAGCGCGGCTTCTGCCGAAAGACGCCCGGCAGCGGCTCTTACCTCCGGAGAGCATCCTACCTTCGTCTTTCGCGTCTTTTGTAGTCTACATCTTAGCAAAACGCTTTTCCACTATGTCTGGCTAGGAAAAACTGTGCCAGCACAGAAAACATCTCCCATCGTGTTCTAGAAGTTGCACGGATGTCTGCCAAGTGTTTGGCAGGAAGAAAAGAAAAGTTGTCCAAAACAGCTTCCAATCGAATGTTCCTGTGATTGGAAAAGTCAGGAGAGTGCAAAGGTACTGTTTTCTATCAGTTGGCAAGGTGCGCACACAATCCCAGTGTTGTACAGCTTGCTTCTTCACCTTCCCGAAGCTGCCGCTCTCGCCGGCTGCCGGAGCCCAAGAAGCGGCTTCTTCGTGCAAAGACGATTGTGCCGCTCACAGTGCTCTCCTTAGCGCGGCTTCTGCCGAAAGACGCCCGGCAGCGGCTCTTACCTCCGGAGAGCATCCTACCTTCGTCTTTCGCGTCTTTTGTAGTCTACATCTTAGCAAAACGCTTTTCCACTATGTCTGGCTAGGAAAAACTGTGCCAGCACAGAAAACATCTCCCATCGTGTTCTAGAAGTTGCACGGATGTCTGCCAAGTGTTTGGCAGGAAGAAAAGAAAAGTTGTCCAAAACAGCTTCCAATCGAATGTTCCTGTGATTGGAAAAGTCAGGAGAGTGCAAAGGTACTGTTTTCTATCAGTTGGCAAGGTGCGCACACAATCCCAGTGTTGTACAGCTTGCTTCTTCACCTTCCCGAAGCTGCCACTCTCAGGAGGTAAGAGCCGCTGCCGGGCGTCTTTCGGCAGAAGCCGCGCTAAGGGGAGCACTGTGAGCGGCACAATCGTCTTTGCGCGAAGAAGCCGCTTCTTGGGCTCCGGCAGCCGGCGAGAGCGGCAGCTTCGGGAAGGTGAAGAAGCAAGCTGTACAACACTGGGATTGTGTGCGCACCTTGCCAACTGATAGAAAACAGTACCTTTGCACTCTCCTGACTTTTCCAATCACAGGAATATTCGATTGGAAGCTGTTTTGGACAACTTTTCTTTTCTTCCTGCCAAACACTTGGCAGACATCCGTGCAACTTCTAGAACACGATGGGAGATGTTTTCTGTGCTGGCACAGTTTTTCCTAGCCAGACATAGTGGAAAAGCTTTTTGCCGAGGTGTAGACTACATAAGACGCGAAAGACGAAGGTAGGATGCTCTCCGGAGGTAAGAGCCGCTGCCGGGCGTCTTTCAGCAGAAGCCGCGCTAAGGAGAGCACTGTGAGCGGCACAATCGTCTTTGCGCGAAGAAGCCACTTCCTGGGCTCCGGCAGCCGGCGAGAGCGGCAGCTTCGGGAAGGTGAAGAAGCAAGCTGTACAACACTGGGATTGTGTGCGCACCTTGCCAACTGATAGAAAACAGTACCTTTGCACTCTCCTGACTTTTCCAATCACAGGAACATTCGATTGGAAGCTGTTTTGGACAACTTTTCTTTTCTTCCTGCCAAACACTTGGCAGACATCCGTGCAACTTCTAGAACACGATGGGAGATGTTTTCTGTGCTGGCACAGTTTTTCCTAGCCAGACATAGTGGAAAAGCGTTTTGCTAAGATGTAGACTACAAAAGACGCGAAAGACGAAGGTAGGATGCTCTCCGGAGGTAAGAGCCGCTGCCGGGCGTCTTTCGGCAGAAGCCGCGCTAAGGAGAGCACTGTGAGCGGCACAATCGTCTTTGCGCGAAGAAGCCGCTTCTTGGGCTCCGGCAGCCGGCGAGAGCGGCAGCTTCGGGAAGGTGAAGAAGCAAGCTGTACAACACTGGGATTGTGTGCGCACCTTGCCAACTGATAGAAAACAGTACCTTTGCACTCTCCTGACTTTTCCAATCACAGGAACATTCGATTGGAAGCTGTTTTGGACAACTTTTCTTTTCTTCCTGCCAAACACTTGGCAGACATCCGTGCAACTTCTAGAACACGATGGGAGATGTTTTCTGTGCTGGCACAGTTTTTCCTAGCCAGACATAGTGGAAAAGCTTTTTGCCGAGGTGTAGACTACATAAGACGCGAAAGACGAAGGTAGGATGCTCTCCGGAGGTAAGAGCCGCTGCCGGGCGTCTTTCAGCAGAAGTCGCGCTAAGGAGAGCACTGTGAGCGGCACAATCGTCTTTGCGCGAAGAAGCCGCTTCTTGGGCTCCGGCAGCCGGCGAGAGCGGCAGCTTCGGGAAGGTGAAGAAGCAAGCTGTACAACACTGGGATTGTGTGCGCACCTTGCCAACTGATAGAAAACAGTACCTTTGCACTCTCCTGACTTTTCCAATCACAGGAACATTCGATTGGAAGCTGTTTTGGACAACTTTTCTTTTCTTCCTGCCAAACACTTGGCAGACATCCGTGCAACTTCTAGAACACGATGGGAGATGTTTTCTGTGCTGGCACAGTTTTTCCTAGCCAGACATAGTGGAAAAGCGTTTTGCTAAGATGTAGACTACATAAGACGCGAAAGACGAAGGTAGGATGCTCTCCGGAGGTAAGAGCCGCTGCCGGGCGTCTTTCGGCAGAAGCCGCGCTAAGGAGAGCCCTGTGAGCGGCACAATCGTCTTTGCGCGAAGAAGCCGCTTCTTCGGTTCCGGGAGCCGGCGAGAGTGGCAGCTTCGGGAAGGTGAAGAAGCAAGCTGTACAACACTGGGATTGTGTGCGCACCTTGCCAACTGATAGAAAACAGTACCTTTGCACTCTCCTGACTTTTCCAATCACAGGAACATTCGATTGGAAGCTGTTTTGGACAACTTTTCTTTTCTTCCTGCCAAACACTTGGCAGACATCCGTGCAACTTCGAGAACACGATGGGAGATGTTTTCTGTGCTGGCACAGTTTTTCCTAGCCAGACATAGTGGAAAAGCGTTTTGCTAAGATGTAGACTACAAAAGACGCGAAAGACGAAGGTAGGATGCTCTCCGGAGGTAAGAGCCGCTGCCGGGCGTCTTTCGGCAGAAGCCGCGCTAAGGAGAGCCCTGTGAGCGGCACAATCGTCTTTGCGCGAAGAAGCCGCTTCTTGGGCTCCGGCAGCCGGCGAGAGCGGCAGCTTCGGGAAGGTGAAGAAGCAAGCTGTACAACACTGGGATTGTGTGCGCACCTTGCCAACTGATAGAAAACAGTACCTTTGCACTCTCCTGACTTTTCCAATCACATGAACATTCGATTGGAAGCTGTTTTGGACAACTTTTCTTTTCTTCCTGCCAAACACTTGGCAGACATCCGTGCAACTTCTAGAACACGATGGGAGATGTTTTCTGTGCTGGCACAGTTTTTCCTAGCCAGACATAGTGGAAAAGCTTTTTGCCGAGGTGTAGATGAGAAGAGGAGCTAAAGAGTGGATGTTAGCAAATGACACCCATCTTCAAAAAAGGCAATTAAGAGGACTCGCCATAGTACAAACGAGCCAGCCTCTTTTTTATCCCCAGGAAGTTGATGAAGCAGCTCTTCCTGGAAATCCTTGCCAGGCACATGACAGATGACCAAATAATGTAGTTAGCATGATTTTTCAGGGGAATTTCATGCTGAACATCACTTTAAACTCCTCTGATGAATCAACTTGACTGGTAGATGAAGGGAATATTATCTGCCTGGGCTTCAGGGAGGTTTTTGACATACCTCTACATGGCATCACACATACATATGGAAGCAATAGTGCAAAGGGGAGGGAATCAGTGTCTTTTCAGTGATGCTGAGGGAAAAGACAAGAGGCAGTGGGCACACACTGAAATACAGGAGATTGCCTTTGAACATCAGTAAATGTTTCTTTACTGTCAGGGTGACTGAACCACGGCACAGACTGCCCAGAAAGATTGTGGAGCCTGGATCTTTGAAGACATTAAAAGTACACCCAGATAGAATCCTGGGCAAGAGGCTCTAGGTATCCTGGTTTAGGCAGGGGGGTTGGGCCTGGTTAGCCCCACCAACCCCTTCCACTCTCTTTCATTCTGTGCTAGTGAATTCTCTTCAAGATGCATTTCAAAGCGCTGGCATGACAAAGTTCTGTGCAGACAGAGATCCAAATGGACATGGCATCTAAGTTCCTTAAGCAGTGTTCAAGAAGAATGTAAAACTCTGGCACAAGTGTCTCTTCCCTAACTGAATCCCTTTCATGGGAAAATTCCCAGCTCTAGAAAGATCTTCTGATACGCATGCTTAAGACTGACACTGGCTGAGCAAATTTCTCCCTATGTATATCTAAGACCAGTTAGGATCTTCACCCAAAGTGCAGTCAACATAGTCACAGAATGCCTATTGTTAAGAAGTGACAGCTTCCATCAGAATGGCAGCTATTGGTCCACAAAATGGATTAATGGATGGGAATTATCTACGTGGGTTAAAAACAAAAATAAAGAGTTGGTCTTTATTTATCAATTTCATGGCAATATTGATAAGGGAAGAAAAAGATCTAAGTCCTTGACTTTCTGGACTCGAGGAAAGATTTTAAAAATTCCTTGTAAAAATGTATGATCACAATCAGACTATTGAAACCATTTTAGTTGGGAACAAAGTTCCAAAATTGTCTAGATAGTGGCAAAGAAGCCAAGAAAATAGGAAAGAAACAAAAAGAGAGCAAAAGAGTCAGCTTCAGTGTACAAGCTCGTTCTAGAAGTAGTCTGCTGGGAAAAGGAACCCCCAGCTAAATTTCCAATGTATTCCTGCGCTTGATTCAGTAACTGGTCAATGTAAAAACCAATCCTTTTGTACAACTTCTTCCAGCAACAAAAACTCCAACAGGTTGACACTACCATCATGCCTGTTCCAGACATATTTAAAAGAGAAATGATGATTTTCTTGAAAACCTACTTACATAAAAGTTGCAAGATGGTGGAGGGATTCCCACATCCTCCTTCCTCCATCTGGCTTGAAAGTATATTTGATAAAATATGCAACAAAGCACATGATTTATAAGGGAGAGTCAAATGGATGATTTGGGAATCGATCTCTTGTTGATAGTAAACTTCATATCCACTCGGTGTGACCTTTTTAAAACAAAATGTGGAGCTGAGGCATGAATCTGCCACAACAATTGTAAAGCAAACATACACACTCCCCTTCATATGCCCCCCCCTCCACACACACCTAGGCACACACAGAGATCAGCATAGCAGATCATGAACACCTTGGAAAAGACTGAAATGCTAAATGCCTCTCTTGATGGGCAAAAGAGCTGGTGCAGTAATTCAAATGCCTGGTACAAAAATTCTGTTTAATATTTAGCTCCTATTTAAAACACAGCTTTTCATTTCATTCTATTTACAGAATATTTTCATTTCATTTGTTTCTTTAAAATTACTTAGTTCTCACCTGTTGTATGTCTAGGAATATTTTCTTCCAAAAATAGAAAAAAATAGATGATATCTTTTCAGCAGAAAACATTGGTTGATACAATTTTAAACCATCATGATATGGAAGAATTCTTCTGTCCCTCTCGAAGGTGGAAGAAGCATTTGGATCACAGATCATCTACAATGAAATACTTGACATGTTTAAGATGCTTTCAATCAATTTTGATCGTCAATTGCTTATTTGTTGTAAACAGTAATTTTTCAGTGAAGGGAAAGTGTGTGTGGTATATCTACATGATATGTTCAAAGGCAGTTCCTACTAATGGCCAGGCTGAATTCCAGTAAATAATGTCCCGAATGATATTTTGCCGCCTTCTTTGGCACTTCATGAAATCTTACCCCGATGAAGTGCTGAAACAAAGAGATTTTCTCTTAGAGAGTGTCTCATGTTGTAACCTATCCCATGGATTTTATGCTGTAATTCTTATCTCTTTTAAAATTTACTATCTTCTGTACAGTTTTCATGAAACTTTCTGTTACAGTAGTGAATAGCACAGATAAATGTCATTTTGTACAACTTTGAATTTACCCCAAGAGCTGAGAGAAAACTTGATCCTATACTTCAATCCGAGTTTCTTCTATAGTCCAACTTTGTTTCTCTACCATCAAGCTTCTCCTTTGTTGCTGCTCCAAGCCCCGTCCAAGGTGACCTTGAATACTTTCAGGGATGGGACACCCACAACTTCTCTGGGCAACCTGTTCCAGTGTTCCAGCACTCCCACAGTAAAAAAGGCCTTCCTTTCATCTAATATGTGTAGGAAATCATAAATCTAGGCATAGAAGCTTGGAGTGCAAATTTGAAATTCTTTGGATTTGAAGCACATTTTATATGAATACTGACTTACAGATGACTAAAAGATGTTGATGGGCATTTGAGCTGACAAGTTTTGAAAAAGTGCACGGAAATTAAAATTGAAACCACTAAAATTAAAAACTCCTTGCCATTTTCTTTTTCCTCTCCTATTCAAAATTGCATATGTCAGATATCAGTGCTTCATGCAAACCTCTCAGATGCTCTCAGAGAAAAAGCTTTTCTTTCAGACTAAGTTGCGGTTGACGTAGAACACTAGCAGGAGTGAAAGATTTTCTGGGCATCGGGGCAGCCCGTTCTCCTTGGATTTGTGTGCAGAATGCATTTTATCCAAACTGGAAAATAGATCCCAGCTCTGTTCTATTCATCATTCTTACTTCATCAGGCCAGAAGATTCTGTGAAAAGTAGCCTGTGGACCTTGAAGACAGCGCATGTGAACCAGATGAGAGGTGATAGAGAAGTTGAGGGAGAGAAGAAAGAGCATGAGGCTGAAACCAGAAAGTATTTCTCCACGTGATCATGGAAGATTGCAGGAGCCACTTGGTACTATCAAACCAGCCCAACTTGGCACTGGTGCCACCTTGGGTCTGGGAGCCATGTTGCATATCGTGCATTTTAAGGAGCCAGCTGGCCACACCCAGCCATATGCCCCCAAACACAAACCAAGGCCCTTTTCTCTGGCAAACAAAACTCAGCTGCCCTGCTTCTGGATGGCAGATTGCAGGAACCACTTGGTACTATCAAACCAGCCCAACTTGGCACTGGTGCCACCATGGGTCTGGTCACCATCCTGCCTATTGTAGCTTTTCAGGAGCCAGCCGGTCACTCTCAGCCATAGGCCCCCAAACACAAACCTCGGCCCGTTTCCCTGGCAAACAAAAGTAAGCTGCCCCGCTTCTGGATGGCAGATTGCAGGAGCTACTTAGTACTATCAAATCAGCCCGACTTGGCACAGGTGCCACCTTGGATCTGGGAACCATCCTGTGTATCGTGGATTTTCAGGGGCCAGCCAGCCACTCTCAGCCATATGCCCCCAAAAACAAACCACGGACCTTTTCTCTGGCAAACAAAACTCAACTGCCCCTCTTCTGGATGGCAAATTTTAGGACGCACTTTGTACTACGAAAACCGCCCGACGTGGCACTGGTGCCACCTTGTGTCAGGGAACCATCCTGCATATCGAGCTTTTTAAGGAGCCAGCCGGCCAGGCCCAGCCATATACCCCCAAAAACAAACCACGGATCATTTCTCATGGAAACAAAAATCCGCTGCCCCGCGTCTGGATGGCAGATTGCAGGAGCCACTTTGCACCATCAAATCAGCCCGACTTGGCACTGGTGCCACCTTGGGTCTGGGAACAATCCTGCGTATCGTACATATTCAGGAACCAGCCGAACACTCCCAGCCACAGGCCCCCAAACACAAACAACGGCCCATTTCCCTGGCAAACAAAACTCAGCTGCCCCGCTTCTGGATGGCAGTTTGCAGGAGCCACTTGGGACTATCAAACCAGCCCGACTTGGCACTGGTGCCACCTTGGGTCTGGGAACCATCCTGCATATGGTGGATTCTAAGGAGCCAGCCGGCCACTCCCAGCCACAGGCCCCCAACAAAAACCACGGCCCTTTTTTCTGGCAAACAAAACTTAGCTGCCTCACTTCTGGATGGCAGATTGCAGGAGCCACTTGGTGTAATCAAACCAGCCCGACTTGGCACTGGTGCCACCTTGGGTCTGGGAACCATCCTGCGTATCGTGGATTCTAAGGAGCCAGCCGGCCACTCCCAGCCACAGGCCCCCAAACAAAATCAACGGCGCTGTTCCCTGGAAAACAAAACACGCCTGCCAACTTTTTGATGGAGTTTGCAGGAGCCACTTGGTACTATCAAACCAGCCCGACTTGGCACTGGTGTCACCTTGGGTCTGAGAAACATCCTGCGTATCGTGGATTCTAAGGAGCCAGCCGGCCACTCCTAGCCACAGGCCCCCAGACAAAAACCTAGGCCTATTTCTCTGGCAAACAAAAGTAAGCTGCCCCGCTTCTGGATGGCAGATTGCAGGAGCCACTTGGTACTATCAAACCAGCCCAACTTGGCACTGGTGCCACCTTGGCTCTGGGAACCATCCTGCCTATTGTAGCTTTTCAGGAGCCAGCCGGTCACTCCCAGCCATAGGCCCCCAAACAGAAACCTCGGCCCGTTTCCCTGGCAAACAAAAGTAAGCTGCCCCGCTTCTGGATGGCAGATTGCAGGAGCTACTTAGTACTATCAAATCAGCCCGACTTGGCACAGGTGCCACCTTGGATCTGGGAACCATCCTGTGTATCGTGGATTTTCAGGGGCCAGCCGGCCACTCTCAGCCATATGCCCCCAAACACAAACCACGGACCTTTTCTCTGGCAAACAAAAATCAGCTGCCCCACTTCTGGATGGCAGATTGCAGGAGCCACTTGGGACTATCACACCAGCACAACATGGCACTGCTGCCACCTTGGATCTGGGAACAATCCTGCGTATCGTACATATTCAGGAACCAGCCGAACACTCCCAGCCACAGGCCCCCAAACACAAACAACGGCCCATTTCCCTGGCAAACAAAACTCAGCTGCCCCGCTTCTGGTGTGGCAGTTTGCAGGAGCCACTTGGGACTATCAAAGCAGCCCGACTTGGTAATGGTACCATCTTGGATCTGGGAACCATCCGGCGTATCGTGGATTTTCAGGGGCCAGCCGGTCATTCCCAGCCATATGCTCCCAAACACAAACCTCGGCCCTTTTCTCTGGCAAACAAAACTCAACTGCCCCTCTTCTGGATGGCAAATTGCAGGACGCACTTGGTACTACAAAAAGAGCCCGACTTGGCAGTGGTGCCACCTTGGCTCTGGGAACCATCCTGCGTATCGGGCATTTTAAGGAGCCAGCCGGCAATTCCCAGCCGTATGCCCCAAAAAGAAACCACGGACCTTTTCTCTGGCAAAAAACTCAGCTGTCCCGCTTCTGGATGGCAGATTGCAGGAGTCACTTTGAACCATACAACCAGCCTTACTTGGCACTGGTGCCACCTTGTATCTGGGAACCATCCTGCCTATTGTTGATTTTCAGGGGCCAGCCTACCACTCTCGGCCATAGGCCCCCAAACACAAACCACAGCCCTTTTCTCTAGCAAACAAAATTTAGCTGCCCCGCTTCTGGATGGCAAATTGCAGGAGCCACTGGGTACTACAAAAACAGCCCGACTTGGCACTGGTGCCACCTTGCGTCTGGTTACCATGCGGCGTATCGTGCATTTTAAGGAGCCAGGTGGCCACTCCCAGCCATATGCCCCCAAACACAACCCACGGCCCTTTTCTCTGGCAAACAAAACTCAGCTGCCCCGCTTCTGGATGGCAGAGTGCAGGAGACACTTGGTACTATCAAACCAGCCCGACTTGGCACTGGTGCCACCTTTGGTCTGGGAACCATCCTGCGTATTGTGGATTGTCAGGAGACAGCCGACCACTCTCGGCCACAGACCCCAATCAAAAACAAAGGTCCGTTTCCCTGGCAAAAAAAACTCAGCTGCCCCGCTTCTGGATGGGAGATTGCAGGAGGCACTTGACACTGTCAAACGAGCCCCACTTTGTACTGGTGCCACCTTGGGTCTGGGAACCATGCTGCGTATCGTGGATTTTCAGGAGCCAGCCGGCCACTGCCAGCCACAGGCCCCCAAACAAAAACCACAGCCTTTTTCTCTGGCAATAAAAACTCAGCTGCCCCGCTTCTGGATGGCAGATTGCAGGAGCCACTTGGTACTATCAAACCAGCCCGACTTGGCACTGGTGCCACCTTGGGTCTGGGAACCATCCTGCCTATCGTGGATTTTAAGGAGCCAGCCGGCTACTCCCAGCCACAGGCCCCCAACAAAAACCACGGCCCTTTTTTCTCGCAAACAAAACTTAGCTGCCTCACTTCTGGATGGCAGATTGCAGGAGTCACTTGGTGTAATCAAACCAGCCCGACTTGGCACTGGTGCCACCTTGGGTCTGGGAACCATCCTGCGTATCGTGGATTCTAAGGAGCCAGCCGGCCACTCCCAGCCACAGGCCCCCAAACAAAATCAACGGCGCTGTTCCCTGGAAAACAAAACACGCCTGCCAACTTTTTGATGGAGTTTGCAGGAGCCACTTGGTACTATCAAACCAGCCCAACTTGGCACTGGTGCCACCATGGGTCTGGTAAACATCCTGCGTATCGTGGATTCTTAGGAGCCAGCCGGCCACTCCTAGCCACAGGCCCCCAAACAAAAACCTAGGCCTATTTCTCTGGCAAACAAAAGTAAGCTGCCCCGCTTCTGGATGGCAGATTGCAGGAGACACTTGGGACTATCAAACCAGCCCAACTTGGCACTGGTGCCACCTTGGATCTGGGAACCATGCTGTGTATCGTGGATTTTCAGGGGCCAGCCGGCCACTCTCAGCCATATGCCCCCAAACAGAAACCTCGGCCCGTTTCTCTGGCAAACAAAACTCAACTGCCCCTCTTCTGGATGGCAAATTGCAAGATGAACTTGATACTAAAACCGCAGGCCGACTTGGTAGTGGTGACACCTTGGGCCTGGGAACCATCATGCGTATCGAGCATTTTAAGGAGCCAGCCGGCCACTCCCAGCAATATGCCCCCAAAAACAATCCACGGAATTTTTCTCTGGCAAACAAAAATCAGCTGCCCCGCTTCTGGATGGCAGATTGCAGGAGCCACTTTGCACCATCAAACCAGCCCGACTTGGCACTGGTGCCACCTTGCATCCTGGAACCATGCTGCCTAGCGTGGATTTTCAGGGGCCAGCCGGCCACTCTCAGCTATATGCCCCCAAACAAAACCCACGGCCCGTTTCCCTGGCAAACAAAAGTAAGCTGCCCCGCTTCTGGATGGCAGATTGCAGGAACCACTTGGTAGTATCAAACCAGCCCGACTTGGCACTGGTGCCACCTTGGGTCTGGGAACCATCCTGCGTATCGTGGATTCTAAGGAGCCAGCCGGCCACTCCCAGCCACAGGCCCCCAAATACAAACAACGGCGCTTTTCCCTGGAAAACAAAACTCGCCTGCCAACTTTTTGATGGCAGATTGCAGGAGCAACTTGGTACTATCAAACCAGCCCAACTTGGCACTGGTGCCACCATGGGTCTGGTAACCATCCTGCCTATTGTAGCTTTTCAGGAGCCAGCCGGTCACTCCCAGCCATAGGCCCCCAGTCACAAACCTCGGCCCGTTTCCCTGGCAAACAAAAGTAAGCTGCCCCGCTTCTGGATGGCAGATTGCAGGAGCCACTTGGTACTATCAAACCAGCCCGACTTGGCACTGGTGCCACCTTGGGTCTGGGAACCATGCTGCGTATCGCAGATTCTAAGGCGCCAGTCGGCCACTCCCAGCCACAAGCCCCCAAACACAAACAACGGCGCTATTCTCTGGCAAACAAAACTCCACTGCCCCTCTTCTGGATGGCAAATTGCAGGACGCACTTGGTACTATAAAAACAGCCCGACTTGGCACTGGTGCCACCTTGGGTCTGGGAACCATCCTGCGTATCGATCTTTTTAATGAGACAGCCGGCCACTCCCAGCCATATGCCCCCAAACACAACCCACGGCCCTTTCCTCTGGCAAACAAAACTCAGCTGCACCGCTTCTGGATGGCAGATTGCAGGAGCCACTTGGTACTATCAAACCAGCAAGACTTGGCACTGGTGCCACCTTGGGTCTGGGAACCATCCTGCGTATTGTGGATTGTCAGGAGCCAGCTGAACATTCTCGGCCACAGACCCCAATCAAAAACAACGGCCCGTTTCACAGGCAAACAAAACTCAGCTGCCCCGCTTCTGGATGGGAAATTGCAGGAGGCACTTGACACTGTGAAACCAGCCCCACTTGGCACTGGTGCCACCTTGGGTCTGGGAACCATCCTGCGTATCATGGATTTTCAGGAGCCAGCCGGCCACTCCCAGCCATAGGCCCCCAAACAAAAACCACAGCCTTTTTCTCTGGCAAACAAAATTCAGCTGCCCCACTTCTGGATGGCAGATTGCAGGAGCCACTTGGGACTATCACACCAGCACAACATGGCACTGCTGCCACCTTGGATCTGGGAACCATCCTTCCTATCGTGGATTTTCAGGGGCCAGCCGGTCACTCTCAGCCATAGGCCCCAAACAGAAACCACGGCCCTTTTCTCTGGAAAACAAAACTCAACTGCCCCTCTTCTGGATGGCAGATTGCAGGAGCCACTGGGTACTATGAAACTAGCCCTACTTGGCACTGGTGCCACCTTGGGTCTGGGAACCATGCTGCGTATCATGGATTTTCAGGAGCCAGCCGTCCACTGCCAGCCACAGGCCCCGAAACACAAACAACAGCCTTTTTCTCTGGCAAACAAAATTCAGCTGCCCCGCTTCTGGATGGCAGATTGCAGGAACCACTTGGTACTAACAAACCAGCCCGACTTGGCACTGGTGCCACCTTGGGTCTGGGAACCATCCTGCGTATCGTGGATTCTAAGGAGCCAGCTGGCCACTCCCAGCCACAGGCCCCAAAATACACACAACGGCGCTTTTCCCTGGAAAACAAAACTCGCCTGCCAACATTTTGATGGCAGATTGCAGGAGCCACTTGGTACTATCAAACCAGCCCAACTTGGCACTGGTGCCACCATGGGTCTGGTCACCATCCTGCCTATCGTAGCTTTTCAGGAGCCAGCCGGTCACTCCCATCCATAGGCCCCCAGAAAAAAACCTCGGTCCGTTTCCCTGGAAAACAAAAGTAAGCTGCCCCGCTTCTGGATGGCAGATTGCAGGAGCCACTTGGTGCTATCAAACCAGCCCGACTTGGCACTGGTGCCACCTTGGGTCTGGGAACCATCCTGCGTATCCTGTGTTCTAAGGAGCCAGCCGGCCACTCCCAGCCACAGTCCCCCAAACAGAAACAACGGCGCTTTTCCCTGGAAAACAAAACTGACCTGCCAACTTTTTGATGGCAGATTGCAGGAGCCACTTGGTACTATCAAACCAGCCCAACTTGGCACTGGTGCCACCATGGGTCTGGTCACCATCCTGCCTATTGTAGCTTTTCAGGAGCCAGCCCGTCACTCCCAGCCATAGGTCCCCAGAAAAATACCTCGGCCCGTTTCCCTGGCAAACAAAAGTAAGCTGCCCCGCTTCTGGATGGCAGATTGCAGGAGCCACTTGGTACAATCAAACCAGCCCAACTTGACACTGGTGCCACCTTGGCTCTGGGAACCATGCTGCGTAACCCGGATTCTAAGACGACAGGCAGCCACTGCCAGCCACAGGCCTCCAAACAAAATCAACGGCGCTTTTCCCTGGAAAACAAAACTCGCCTGACAACTTTTAGATGGCAGATTGCAGGAGCCAGTTGGTACCATCAAACCAGCCCAACTTGGCACTGGTGCCACCTTGGGTCTGGGAACCATCCTGCCTATTGTTGCTTTTCAGGAGCCAGCCGGTCACTTCTAGCCCTAGGCCCCCAGTCATAAACCTCGGCCCGTTTCCCTGGCACACAAATGTAAGCTACCCCGCTTCAGGATGGCAGATTGCAGGAGCCACTTTTCACCATCAAACCAGCCCGACGTGGCACTGGTGCCACCTTGGGTCTGGGAACCATCCTGCGTATCGTGTGTTCTAAGGAGCCAGCCGGCCACTCCCAGCCACAGTCCCCCAAACACAAACAACGGCGCTTTTCCCTGGAAAACAAAACTGGCCTGCCAACATTTGATGGCAGATTGCAGGAGCCACTTGGTACTATCAAACCAGCCCAACTTGGCACTGGTGCCACCATGGGTCTGGTCACCATCCTGCCTATCGTAGCTTTTCAGGAGCCAGGCGGTCACTCCCAGCCATAGGCCCCCAGACACAAACCTCGGCCCGTTTCCCTGGCAAACAAAAGTAAGCTGCCCCGCTTCTGCATGGCAGATTGCAGGTGCTATTTAGTACTATCAAACCAGCCCGACTTGGCACTGGTGCCACCTCTGGTCTGGGAACCATCCTGCCTATCGTGGATTTTCAGGCGCCAGACGGCCACTATCAGCCATATGCCCCCAAAAACAAACCACGGCCCTTTTCTCTGGTAAACAAAACTCAACTGCCCCTCTTCTGGATGGCAAATTTTAGGACGCACTTTGTACTACGAATACCGCCCGACTTGGCACTGGTGCCACCTTGGGTCAGGGAACCATCCTGCCTATCGTAGCTTTTTAAGGAGCCAGCAGGCCACGCACAGCCATATAGCCCCAAAAACAAACCACGGATCATTTCTCTTGGAAACAAAAATCCGCTGCCCCGCGTCAGGATGGCAGATTGCAGGAGCCACTTTGCACCATCAAACCACCCCGACTTGGCACTGGTGCCATCTTGGATCTGGGAACCATCCTGCCTATCGTAGCTTTTCAGGAGCCAGCCGGTTACTCCCAACCATAGGCCCCCAGACAGAAAGCTCTGCCCGTTTCCCTGGCAAACAAAAGTAAGCTACCCCGCTTCTGGATGGCAGATTGCAGGAGCCACTTGGTACTATCAAACCAGCCCAACTTGGCACTGGTGCCACCATGGGTCTGGTCACCATCCTGCCTATCGTAGATTTTCAGGAGCCAGGCGGTCACTCCCAGCCATAGGCCCCCAGACAAATACCTCGGCCCGTTTCCCTGGCAAACAAATGTAAGCTGCCCCGCTTCTGGATGGCAGATTGCAGGAGCCACATGGTACTATCAAACCAGGCCAACATGGCACTGGTGCCACCTTGGCTCTGGGAACCATCCTGCCTATCGTGGATTTTCAGGCGCCAGCCGGCCACTCTCAGCCATATGCCCCCAAACACAAACCACGGCCCTTTTCTCTGGTAAACAAAACTCAACTGCCCCTCTTCTGGATGGCAAATTGCAGGACGCACTTGGTACTACGAAAACAGCCCGACTTGGCAGTGATGCCACCTTGGGTCAGGGAACCATCCTGCGTATCGATGTTTTTAAGGAGTCAGCCGGCAACGTCCAGCCATATACCCCCAAAAAAAACCCACGGAACTTTTCTCCAGCAAGCAAAAATCCGCTGCCCCGCGTCTGGATGGCAGATTGCAGGAGCTATTTAGTATTATCAAACCAGCCCGACTTGGCACTGGTGCCACCATGGGTCTGGTCACCTTCCTGCCTATCGTAGCTTTTCAGGAGCCAGCCGGTCACTCTCAGCCATAGGCCCCAAACACAAACCACGGCCCTTTTCTCTGGAAAACAAAACTCAACTGCCCCTCTTCTGGATGGTAGATTGCAAGAGCCACTGGGTACTATGAAACCAGCCCTACTTGGCACTGGTGCCACCTTGGGTCAGGGAACCATGCTGCGTATCATGGATTTTCAGGAGCCAGCCGTCCACTGCCAGCCACAGGCCCCGAAACACAAACAACAGCCTTTTTCTCTGGCAAACAAAATTCAGCTGCCCCGCTTCTGGATGGCAGATTGCAGGAACCACTTGGTACTAACAAACCAGCCCGACTTGGCACTGGTGCCACCTTGGGTCTGGGAACCATCCTGCGTATCGTGGATTCTAAGGAGCCAGCTGGCCACTCCCAGCCACAGGCCCCAAAACACACACAACGGCGCTTTTCCCTGGAAAACAAAACTCGCCTGCCAACTTTTTGATGGCAGATTGCAGGAGCCACTTGGTACTATCAAACCAGCCCAACTTGGCACTGGTGCCACCATGGGTCTGGTCACCATCCTGCCTATCGTAGCTTTTCAGGAGCCAGCCGGTCACTCCCAGCCATAGGCCCCCAGACACAAACCTCGGCCTGTTTCCCTGGCACACAAAAGTAAGCTACCGCACTTCTGGATGGCAGATTGCAGGAGCCACTTTGCACCATCAAACCAGCCCAACTTGGCACTGGTGCCACCTTGGCTCTGGGAACCATGCTGCGTAACCCGGATTCTAAGACGACAGGCAGCCACTGCCAGCCACAGGCCTCCAAACAAAATCAACGGCGCTTTTCCCTGGAAAACAAAACTCGCCTGACAACTTTTAGATGGCAGATTGCAGGAGCCAGTTGGTACCATCAAACCAGCCCAACTTGGCACTGGTGCCACCTTGGGTCTGGGAACCATCCTGCCTATTGTTGCTTTTCAGGAGCCAGCCGGTCACTCCTAGCCCTAGGCCCCCAGTCATAAACCTCGGCCCGTTTCCCTGGCACACAAAAGTAAGCTACCCCGCTTCAGGATGGCAGATTGCAGGAGCCACTTTTCACCATCAAACCAGCCCGACGTGGCACTGGTGCCACCTTGGGTCTGGGAACCATCCTGCGTATCGTGTGTTCTAAGGAGCCAGCCGGCCACTCCCACCAACAGTCCCCCAAACAAAAACAACGGCGCTTTTCCCTGGAAAACAAAACTCGCCTGACAACTTTTTGATGGCAGATTGCAGGAGCCACTTGGTACTATCAAACCAGCCCAACTTGGCACTGGTGCCACCATGGGTCTGGTCACCATCCTGCCTATCGTAGCTTTTCAGGAGCCAGCCGCTCACTCCCAGCCATAGGTCCCCAGACACAAAGCTCTACCCGTTTCCCTGGCAAACAAAAGTAAGCTACCCCGCTTCTGGATGGCAGATTGCAGGAGTCACTTTGCACCATCAAACAAGCCCGACTTGGTACTGGTGCCACCTCTGGTCTGGGTACCACCTGGGTATCGTGGATCCTAAGGAGCCAGCCGGCCACTCCCAGCCACAGGCCCCCAAACAAAAACAACGGCGATTTTCCCTGGAAAACAAAACTCGCCTGACAACTTTTTGATGGCAGATTGCAGGAACCACTTGGTACTAACAAACCAGCCCAACTTGGCACTGGTGCCACCTTGGGTCTGGGAACCATGCTGCGTATTGTGGATTCTAAGGAGCCAGCCGGCCACTCCAGCCACAGGCCCGCAGACACAAACAACGGCACTTTTCCCTGGAAAACAAAACTCGCCTGCCAACATTTTGATGGCAGATTGCAGGAGCCACTTGGTACTATGAAATCAGCCGAACATGGCACTGGTGCCACCATGGGTCTGGTCACCATCCTGCCTATCGTAGCTTTTCAGGAGCCAGCCGGTCACTCCCAGCCATAGGCCCCCAGACACAAAGCTCGGCCCGTTTCCCTGGCAAACAAAAGTAAGCTGCCCCGCTTCTGGATGGCAGATTGCAGGAACCATTTGCTACAATCAAACCAGCCCAACTTGGCACTGGTGCCACCTCAGGTCTGGGAACCATCCTGCGTATTTTGGATTCTACGGAGCCAGCCGGCCACTCCCAGCCACAGGCCCCCAAACACAAACAACGGCGCTTTTCCCTGGAAAACAAAACTCGCCTGCCAACATTTTGATGGCAGATTGCAGGAGCCACTTGGTACTATCAAACCAGCCCAACTTGGCACTGGTGCCACCATGGGTCTGGTCACTATCCTGCCTATCGTAGTTTCTCAGGAGCCAGCCGGTCACTCCCTGCCATAGGCCCCCAGACAAAACCTCGGCCCGTTTCCCTGGCAAACAAAAGTAAGCTGCCCCGCTTCTGGATGGCAGATTGCAGGACGCACTTGGTAGTATCAAACCAGCCCAACTTGGCACTGGTGCCACCTCAGGTCTGGGAACCATGCTGCGTATCGTGGATTCTAATTAGCCATCCGGCCACTCCCAGCCACAGGCCCCCAAACAAAAACAACGGCGCTTTTCCCTGGATAACAAACTCGCCTGCCAACTTTTTGATGGCAGATTGCAGGAGCCACTTGGTACTATCAAACCAGCCCAACTTGGCACTGGTGCCACCATGGGTCTGGTCACCATCCTGCCTATCGTAGCTTTTCAGGAGACAGCCGGTCACTCCCAGCCATAGGCCCCCAGACAAAAACCTCGGCCCTTTTCCCTGGCAAACAAAAGTAAGTTAACCCGCTTCTGGATGGCAGATTGCAGGAGCCACTTTTCACCATCAAACTAGCCCGACTTGGCACTGGTGTCACCTCTGGTCTGGGAACCATCCTGCCTGTCGTGGATTCTAATTAGCCAGCCGGCCACTCCCAGCCACAGGCCCCCAAACACAAACAACGGCGCTTTTCCCTGGGAAACAAAACTCGCCTGCCAAGTTTTTGATGGCAGATTGCAGGAGCCACTTGGTACTATCAAACCAGCCCAACTTGGCACTGGTGCCACCATGGGTCTGGTCACAATCCTGCCTATCGTAGCCTTTCAGGAGCCAGCCGGTCACTCCCAGCCATAGGCCCCCAGACACAAACCTCGGCCCGTTTCCCTGGCAAACAAAAGTAAGCTGCCCCGCTTCTGGATGGCAGATTGCAGGAAACACTTGGTACTATCAAACCAGCCCAACTTGGGACTGGTGCCACCTTGGGTCTGGGAACCATCCTGCGTATCGTGGATTCTAAGGAGCCAGCCGGCCACTCCCAGCCACAGGCCCCCAAACACAAACAACGACGCTTTTCCCTGGAAAACAAAACTCGCCTGCCAACTTTTTGATGGCAGATTGCAGGAACCACTTGGTACTATCAAACCAGCCCAACTTGGCACTGGTGCCACCTTGGGTCTGGGAACCATGCTGCGTATCGTGGATTCTAAGGAGCCAGCCGGCCACTCCAGCCACAGGCCCGCAGACAAAAGCAACGGCGCTTTTCCCTGGAAAACAAAACTCGCCTGCCGACTTTTTGATGGCAGATTGCAGGAGCCACTTGGTACTATGAAATCAGCCGAACATGGCACTGGTGCCACCATGGGTCTGGTCACCATCCTGCCTATCGTAGCTTTTCAGGAGCCAGCCGGTCACTCCCAGCCATAGGCCCCCTGACACAAAGCTCGGCCCGTTTCCCTGGCAAACAAAAGTAAGCTGCCCCGCTTCTGGATGGCAGATTGCAGGAGCCACTTTGCACCATCAAACCAGCCCGACTTGGCACTGGTGCCACCTCAGGTCTGGGAACCATCCTGCGTATCGTGGATTCTAAGGAGCCAGCCGGCCACTCCCAGCCACAGGCCCCCAAACACAAACAACGGCGCTTTTCCCTGGAAAACAAAACTCGCCTGCCGACATTTTGATGGCAGATTGCAGGAGCCACTTGGTACTATCAAACCAGCCCAACTTGGCACTGGTGCCACCATGGGTCTGGTCACCATCCTGCCTATCGTAGCTTTTCAGGAGCCAGCCGGTCACTCCCAGCCATAGGCCCCGAGACACAAAGCTCGGACCGTTTCCCTGGCAAACAAAAGTAAGCTGCCCCGCTTCTGGATGGCAGATTGCAGGAGCCACTTTGCACCATCATACTAGCCCGACTTGGCACTGGTGCCACCTTGGGTCTGGGAACCATCCTGCGTATCGTGGATTCTAAGCAGCCAGCCGGCCACTCCCAGCCACAGGCCCCCAAACACAAACAACGGCGCTTTTCCCTGGAAAATAAAAACTCGCCTGCCAAATTTTGACGGCAGATTGCAGGAGCCACTTGGTACTATCAAATCAGCCCAACTTGGGACTGGTGCCACCATGGGTCTGGTCACCATCCTGCCTATCGTAGCTTTTCAGGAGCCAGCCGGTCACTCCCAGCCATAGGCCCCCAGACAAAAACCTCAGCCCGTTTCCCTGGCAAACAAAAGTAAGCTGCCCTGCTTCTGGATGGCAGATTGCAGGAACCACTTGGTACTATCAAACCAGCAAAACTTGGCACTGGTGCCACCTTGGGTCTGGGAACCATGCTGCGTATCATGGATTTTCAGGAGCCAGCCGTCCACTGCCAGCCACAGGCCCCGAAACACAAACAACAGCCTTTTTCTCTGGCAAACAAAATTCAGCTGCCCCGCTTCTGGATGGCAGATTGCAGGAACCACTTGGTACTAACAAACCAGCCCGACTTGGCACTGGTGCCACCTTGGGTCTGGGAACCATCCTGCGTATCGTGGATTCTAAGGAGCCAGCTGGCCACTCCCAGCCACAGGCCCCAAAACACACACAACGGCGCTTTTCCCTGGAAAACAAAACTCGCCTGCCAGCTTTTTGATGGCAGATTGCAGGAGCCACTTGGTAGTATCAAACCAGCCCAACTTGGCACTGGTGCCACCATGGGTCTGGTCACCATCCTGCCTATCGTAGCTTTTCAGGAGCCAGCCGGTCACTCGCAGCCATAGGCCCCCAGACACAAACCTCGGCCTGTTTCCCTGGCACACAAAAGTAAGCTACCGCACTTCTGGATGGCAGATTGCAGGAGCCACTTTGCACCATCAAACCAGCCCAACTTGGCACTGGTGCCACCTTGGCTCTGGGAACCATGCTGCGTAACCCGGATTCTAAGACGACAGGCAGCCACTGCCAGCCCCAGGCCTCCAAACAAAATCAACGGCGCATTTCCCTGGAAAACAAAACTCGCCTGACAACTTTTAGATGGCAGATTGCAGGAGCCAGTTGGTACCATCAAACCAGCCCAACTTGGCACTGGTGCCACCTTGGGTCTGCTCACCATCCTGCCTATTGTTGCTTTTCAGGAGCCAGCCGGTCACTCCTAGCCCTAGGCCCCCAGTCATAAACCTCGGCCCGTTTCCCTGGCACACAAAAGTAAGCTACCCCGCTTCAGGATGGCAGATTGCAGGAGCCACTTTTCACCATCAAACCAGCCCGACGTGGCACTGGTGCCACCTTGGGTCTGGGAACCATCCTGCGTATCGTGTGTTCTAAGGAGCCAGCCGGCCACTCCCACCAACAGTCCCCCAAACACAAACAACGGCGCTTTTCCCTGGAAAACAAAACTCGCCTGACAACTTTTTGATGGCAGATTGCAGGAGCCACTTGGTACTATCAAACCAGCCCAACTTGGCACTGGTGCCACCATGGGTCTGGTCACCATCCTGCCTATCGTAGCTTTTCAGGAGCCAGCCGGTCACTCCCAGCCATAGGCCCCCAGACACAAAGCTCTACCCGTTTCCCTGGCAAACAAAAGTAAGCTACCCCGCTTCTGGATGGCAGATTGCAGGAGTCACTTTGCACCATCAAACAAGCCCGACTTGGTACTGGTGCCACCTCTGGTCTGGGTACCACCTGGGTATCGTGGATCCTAAGGAGCCAGCCGGCCACTCCCAGCCACAGGCCCCCAAACAAAAACAACGGCGATTTTCCCTGGAAAACAAAACTCGCCTGACAACTTTTTGATGGCAGATTGCAGGAACCACTTGGTACTATCAAACCAGCCCAACTTGGCACTGGTGCCACCTTGGGTCTGGGAACCATGCTGCGTATTGTGGATTCTAAGGAGCCAGCCGGCCACTCCAGCCACAGGCCCGCAGACACAAACAACGGCGCTTTTCCCTGGAAAACAAAACTCGCCTGCCAACATTTTGATGGCAGATTGCAGGAGCCACTTGGTACTATGAAATCAGCCGAACATGGCACTGGTGCCACCATGGGTCTGGTCACCATCCTGCCTATCGTAGCTTTTCAGGAGCCAGCCGGTCACTCCCAGCCATAGGCCCCCAGACACAAAGCTCGGCCCGTTTCCCTGGCAAACAAAAGTAAGCTGCCCCGCTTCTGGATGGCAGATTGCAGGAACCATTTGCTACAATCAAACCAGCCCAACTTGGCACTGGTGCCACCTCAGGTCTGGGAACCATCCTGCGTATTTTGGATTCTACGGAGCCAGCCGGCCACTCCCAGCCACAGGCCCCCAAACACAAACAACGGCGCTTTTCCCTGGAAAACAAAACTCGCCTGCCAACATTTTGATGGCAGATTGCAGGAGCCACTTGGTACTATCAAACCAGCCCAACTTGGCACTGGTGCCACCATGGGTCTGGTCACTATCCTGCCTATCGTAGTTTCTCAGGAGCCAGCCGGTCACTCCCTGCCATAGGCCCCCAGACAAAACCTCGGCCCGTTTCCCTGGCAAACAAAAGTAAGCTGCCCCGCTTCTGGATGGCAGATTGCAGGACGCACTTGGTAGTATCAAACCAGCCCAACTTGGCACTGGTGCCACCTCAGGTCTGGGAACCATGCTGCGTATCGTGGATTCTAATTAGCCATCCGGCCACTCCCAGCCACAGGCCCCCAAACAAAAACAACGGCGCTTTTCCCTGGATAACAAACTCGCCTGCCAACTTTTTGATGGCAGATTGCAGGAGCCACTTGGTACTATCAAACCAGCCCAACTTGGCACTGGTGCCACCATGGGTCTGGTCACCATCCTGCCTATCGTAGCTTTTCAGGAGACAGCCGGTCACTCCCAGCCATAGGCCCCCAGACAAAAACCTCGGCCCTTTTCCCTGGCAAACAAAAGTAAGTTAACCCGCTTGTGGATGGCAGATTGCAGGAGCCACTTTTCACCATCAAACTAGCCCGACTTGGCACTGGTGTCACCTCTGGTCTGGGAACCATCCTGCCTGTCGTGGATTCTAATTAGCCAGCCGGCCACTCCCAGCCACAGGCCCCCAAACACAAACAACGGCGCTTTTCCCTGGGAAACAAAACTCGCCTGCCAAGTTTTTGATGCCAGATTGCAGGAGCCACTTGGTACTATCAAACCAGCCCAACTTGGCACTGGTGCCACCATGGGTCTGGTCACAATCGTGCCTATCGTAGCCTTTCAGGAGCCAGCCGGTCACTCCCAGCCATAGGCCCCCTGACACAAAGCTCGGCCCGTTTCCCTGGCAAACAAAAGTAAGCTGCCCCGCTTCTGGATGGCAGATTGCAGGAGCCACTTTGCACCATCAAACCAGCCCGACTTGGCACTGGTGCCACCTCAGGTCTGGGAACCATCCTGCGTATCGTGGATTCTAAGGAGCCAGCCGGCCACTCCCAGCCACAGGCCCCCAAACACAAACAACGGCGCTTTTCCCTGGAAAACAAAACTCGCCTGCCGACATTTTGATGGCAGATTGCAGGAGCCACTTGGTACTATCAAACCAGCCCAACTTGGCACTGGTGCCACCATGGGTCTGGTCACCATCCTGCCTATCGTAGCTTTTCAGGAGCCAGCCGGTCACTCCCAGCCATAGGCCCCGAGACACAAAGCTCGGACCGTTTCCCTGGCAAACAAAAGTAAGCTGCCCCGCTTCTGGATGGCAGATTGCAGGAGCCACTTTGCACCATCATACTAGCCCGACTTGGCACTGGTGCCACCTTGGGTCTGGGAACCATCCTGCGTATCGTGGATTCTAAGCAGCCAGCCGGCCACTCCCAGCCACAGGCCCCCAAACACAAACAACGGCGCTTTTCCCTGGAAAATAAAAACTCGCCTGCCAAATTTTGACGGCAGATTGCAGGAGCCACTTGGTACTATCAAATCAGCCCAACTTGGGACTGGTGCCACCATGGGTCTGGTCACCATCCTGCCTATCGTAGCTTTTCAGGAGCCAGCCGGTCACTCCCAGCCATAGGCCCCCAGACAAAAACCTCGGCCCGTTTCCCTGGCAAACAAAAGTAAGCTGCCCTGCTTCTGGATGGCAGATTGCAGGAACCACTTGGTACTATCAAACCAGCAAAACTTGGCACTGGTGCCACCTTGGGTCTGGGAACCATGCTGCGTATCATGGATTTTCAGGAGCCAGCCGTCCACTGCCAGCCTCAGGCCCCGAAACACAAACAACAGCCTTTTTCTCTGGCAAACAAAATTCAGCTGCCCCGCTTCTGGATGGCAGATTGCAGGAACCACTTGGTACTAACAAACCAGCCCGACTTGGCACTGGTGCCACCTTGGGTCTGGGAACCATCCTGCGTATCGTGGATTCTAAGGAGCCAGCTGGCCACTCCCAGCCACAGGCCCCAAAACACACACAACGGCGCTTTTCCCTGGAAAACAAAACTCGCCTGCCAGCTTTTTGATGGCAGATTGCAGGAGCCACTTGGTAGTATCAAACCAGCCCAACTTGGCACTGGTGCCACCATGGGTCTGGTCACCATCCTGCCTATCGTAGCTTTTCAGGAGCCAGCCGGTCACTCCCAGCCATAGGCCCCCAGACACAAACCTCGGCCTGTTTCCCTGGCACACAAAAGTAAGCTACCGCACTTCTGGATGGCAGATTGCAGGAGCCACTTTGCACCATCAAACCAGCCCAACTTGGCACTGGTGCCACCTTGGCTCTGGGAACCATGCTGCGTAACCCGGATTCTAAGACGGCAGGCAGCCACTGCCAGCCCCAGGCCTCCAAACAAAATCAACGGCGCTTTTCCCTGGAAAACAAAACTCGCCTGACAACTTTTAGATGGCAGATTGCAGGAGCCAGTTGGTACCATCAAACCAGCCCAACTTGGCACTGGTGCCACCTTGGGTCTGCTCACCATCCTGCCTATTGTTGCTTTTCAGGAGCCAGCCGGTCACTCCTAGCCCTAGGCCCCCAGTCATAAACCTCGGCCCGTTTCCCTGGCACACAAAAGTAAGCTACCCCGCTTCAGGATGGCAGATTGCAGGAGCCACTTTTCACCATCAAACCAGCCCAACGTGGCACTGGTGCCACCTTGGGTCTGGGAACCATCCTGCGTATCGTGTGTTCTAAGGAGCCAGCCGGCCACTCCCACCAACAGTCCCCCAAACACAAACAACGGCGCTTTTCCCTGGAAAACAAAACTCGCCTGACAACTTTTTGATGGCAGATTGCAGGAGCCACTTGGTACTATCAAACCAGCCCAACTTGGCACTGGTGCCACCATGGGTCTGGTCACCATCCTGCCTATCGTAGCTTTTCAGGAGCCAGCCGGTCACTCCCAGCCATAGGCCCCCAGACACAAAGCTCTACCCGTTTCCCTGGCAAACAAAAGTAAGCTACCCCGCTTCTGGATGGCAGATTGCAGGAGTCACTTTGCACCATCAAACAAGCCCGACTTGGTACTGGTGCCACCTCTGGTCTGGGTACCACCTGGGTATCGTGGATCCTAAGGAGCCAGAAGGCCACTCCCAGCCACAGGCCCCCAAACAAAAACAACGGCGATTTTCCCTGGAAAACAAAACTCGCCTGACAACTTTTTGATGGCAGATTGCAGGAACCACTTGGTACTATCAAACCAGCCCAACTTGGCACTGGTGCCACCTTGGGTCTGGGAACCATGCTGCGTATTGTGGATTCTAAGGAGCCAGCCGGCCACTCCAGCCACAGGCCCGCAGACACAAACAACGGCGCTTTTCCCTGGAAAACAAAACTCGCCTGCCAACATTTTGATGGCAGATTGCAGGAGCCACTTGATACTATGAAATCAGCCGAACATGGCACTGGTGCCACCATGGGTCTGGTCACCATCCTGCCTATCGTAGCTTTTCAGGAGCCAGCCGGTCACTCCCAGCCATAGGCCCCCAGACACAAAGCTCGGCCCGTTTCCCTGGCAAACAAAAGTAAGCTGCCCCGCTTCTGGATGGCAGATTGCAGGAACCATTTGCTACAATCAAACCAGCCCAACTTGGCACTGGTGCCACCTCAGGTCTGGGAACCATCCTGCGTATTTTGGATTCTACGGAGCCAGCCGGCCACTCCCAGCCACAGGCCCCCAAACACAAACAACGGCGCTTTTCCCTGGAAAACAAAACTCGCCTGCCAACATTTTGATGGCAGATTGCAGGAGCCACTTGGTACTATCAAACCAGCCCAACTTGGCACTGGTGCCACCATGGGTCTGGTCACTATCCTGCCTATCGTAGTTTCTCAGGAGCCAGCCGGTCACTCCCTGCCATAGGCCCCCAGACAAAACCTCGGCCCGTTTCCCTGGCAAACAAAAGTAAGCTGCCCCGCTTCTGGATGGCAGATTGCAGGACGCACTTGGTAGTATCAAACCAGCCCAACTTGGCACTGGTGCCACCTCAGGTCTGGGAACCATGCTGCGTATCGTGGATTCTAATTAGCCATCCGGCCACTCCCAGCCACAGGCCCCCAAACAAAAACAACGGCGCTTTTCCCTGGATAACAAACTCGCCTGCCAACTTTTTGATGGCAGATTGCAGGAGCCACTTGGTACTATCAAACCAGCCCAACTTGGCACTGGTGCCACCATGGGTCTGGTCACCATCCTGCCTATCGTAGCTTTTCAGGAGACAGCCGGTCACTCCCAGCCATAGGCCCCCAGACAAAAACCTCGGCCCTTTTCCCTGGCAAACAAAAGTAAGTTAACCCGCTTGTGGATGGCAGATTGCAGGAGCCACTTTTCACCATCAAACTAGCCCGACTTGGCACTGGTGTCACCTCTGGTCTGGGAACCATCCTGCCTGTCGTGGATTCTAATTAGCCAGCCGGCCACTCCCAGCCACAGGCCCCCAAACACAAACAACGGCGCTTTTCCCTGGGAAACAAAACTCGCCTGCCAAGTTTTTGATGGCAGATTGCAGGAGCCACTTGGTACTATCAAACCAGCCCAACTTGGCACTGGTGCCACCATGGGTCTGGTCACAATCGTGCCTATCGTAGCCTTTCAGGAGCCAGCCGGTCACTCCCAGCCATAGGCCCCCAGACACAAACCTCGGCCCGTTTCCCTGGCAAACAAAAGTAAGCTGCCCCGCTTCTGGATGGCAGATTGCAGGAAACACTTGGTACTATCAAACCAGCCCAACTTGGGACTGGTGCCACCTTGGGTCTGGGAACCATCCTGCGTATCGTGGATTCTAAGGAGCCAGCCGGCCACTCCCAGCCACAGGCCCCCAAACACAAACAACGGCGCTTTTCCCTGGAAAACAAAACTCGCCTGCCGACATTTTGATGGCAGATTGCAGGAGCCACTTGGTACTATCAAACCAGCCCAACTTGGCACTGGTGCCACCATGGGTCTGGTCACCATCCTGCCTATCGTAGCTTTTCAGGAGCCAGCCGGTCACTCCCAGCCATAGGCCCCGAGACACAAAGCTCGGACCGTTTCCCTGGCAAACAAAAGTAAGCTGCCCCGCTTCTGGATGGCAGATTGCAGGAGCCACTTTGCACCATCATACTAGCCCGACTTGGCACTGGTGCCACCTTGGGTCTGGGAACCATCCTGCGTATCGTGGATTCTAAGCAGCCAGCCGGCCACTCCCAGCCACAGGCCCCCAAACAAAAACAACGGCGCTTTTCCCTGGAAAATAAAAACTCGCCTGCCAAATTTTGACGGCAGATTGCAGGAGCCACTTGGTACTATCAAATCAGCCCAACTTGGGACTGGTGCCACCATGGGTCTGGTCACCATCCTGCCTATCGTAGCTTTTCAGGAGCCAGCCGGTCACTCCCAGCCATAGGCCCCCAGACAAAAACCTCGGCCCGTTTCCCTGGCAAACAAAAGTAAGCTGCCCTGCTTCTGGATGGCAGATTGCAGGAACCACTTGGTACTATCAAACCAGCAAAACTTGGCACTGGTGCCACCTTGGGTCTGGGAACCATGCTGCGTATCATGGATTTTCAGGAGCCAGCCGTCCACTGCCAGCCACAGGCCCCGAAACACAAACAACAGCCTTTTTCTCTGGCAAACAAAATTCAGCTGCCCCGCTTCTGGATGGCAGATTGCAGGAACCACTTGGTACTAACAAACCAGCCCGACTTGGCACTGGTGCCACCTTGGGTCTGGGAACCATCCTGCGTATCGTGGATTCTAAGGAGCCAGCTGGCCACTCCCAGCCACAGGCCCCAAAACACACACAACGGCGCTTTTCCCTGGAAAACAAAACTCGCCTGCCAACTTTTTGATGGCAGATTGCAGGAGCCACTTGGTACTATCAAATCAGCCCAACTTGGCACTGGTGCCACCATGGGTCTGGTCACCATCCTGCCTATCGTAGCTTTTCAGGAGCCAGCCGGTCACTCCCAGCCATAGGCCCCCAGACACAAACCTCGGCCTGTTTCCCTGGCACACAAAAGTAAGCTACCGCACTTCTGGATGGCAGATTGCAGGAGCCACTTTGCACCATCAAACCAGCCCAACTTGGCACTGGTGCCACCTTGGCTCTGGGAACCATGCTGCGTAACCCGGATTCTAAGACGACAGGCAGCCACTGCTAGCCACAGGCCTCCAAACAAAATCAACGGCGCTTTTCCCTGGAAAACAAAACTCGCCTGACAACTTTTAGATGGCAGATTGCAGGAGCCAGTTGGTACCATCAAACCAGCCCAACTTGGCACTGGTGCCACCTTGGGTCTGCTCACCATCCTGCCTATTGTTGCTTTTCAGGAGCCAGCCGGTCACTCCTAGCCCTAGGCCCCCAGTCATAAACCTCGGCCCGTTTCCCTGGCACACAAAAGTAAGCTACCCCGCTTCAGGATGGCAGATTGCAGGAGCCACTTTTCACCATCAAACCAGCCCGACGTGGCACTGGTGCCACCTTGGGTCTGGGAACCATCCTGCGTATCGTGTGTTCTAAGGAGCCAGCCGGCCACTCCCACCAACAGTCCCCCAAACACAAACAACGGCGCTTTTCCCTGGAAAACAAAACTCGCCTGACAACTTTTTGATGGCAGATTGCAGGAGCCACTTGGTACTATCAAACCAGCCCAACTTGGCACTGGTGCCACCATGGGTCTGGTCACCATCCTGCCTATCGTAGCTTTTCAGGAGCCAGCCGGTCACTCCCAGCCATAGGCCCCCAGACACAAAGCTCTACCCGTTTCCCTGGCAAACAAAAGTAAGCTACCCCGCTTCTGGATGGCAGATTGCAGGAGTCACTTTGCACCATCAAACAAGCCCGACTTGGTACTGGTGCCACCTCTGGTCTGGGTACCACCTGGGTATCGTGGATCCTAAGGAGCCAGCCGGCCACTCCCAGCCACAGGCCCCCAAACAAAAACAACGGCGATTTTCCCTGGAAAACAAAACTCGCCTGACAACTTTTTGATGGCAGATTGCAGGAACCACTTGGTACTATCAAACCAGCCCAACTTGGCACTGGTGCCACCTTGGGTCTGGGAACCATGCTGCGTATTGTGGATTCTAAGGAGCCAGCCGGCCACTCCAGCCACAGGCCCGCAGACAGAAACAACGGCGCTTTTCCCTGGAAAACAAAACTCGCCTGCCAACATTTTGATGGCAGATTGCAGGAGCCACTTGGTACTATGAAATCAGCCGAACATGGCACTGGTGCCACCATGGGTCTGGTCACCATCCTGCCTATCGTAGCTTTTCAGGAGCCAGCCGGTCACTCCCAGCCATAGGCCCCCAGACACAAAGCTCGGCCCGTTTCCCTGGCAAACAAAAGTAAGCTGCCCCGCTTCTGGATGGCAGATTGCAGGAACCATTTGCTACAATCAAACCAGCCCAACTTGGCACTGGTGCCACCTCAGGTCTGGGAACCATCCTGCGTATTTTGGATTCTACGGAGCCAGCCGGCCACTCCCAGCCACAGGCCCCCAAACACAAACAACGGCGCTTTTCCCTGGAAAACAAAACTCGCCTGCCAACATTTTGATGGCAGATTGCAGGAGCCACTTGGTACTATCAAACCAGCCCAACTTGGCACTGGTGCCACCATGGGTCTGGTCACTATCCTGCCTATCGTAGTTTCTCAGGAGCCAGCCGGTCACTCCCTGCCATAGGCCCCCAGACAAAACCTCGGCCCGTTTCCCTGGCAAACAAAAGTAAGCTGCCCCGCTTCTGGATGGCAGATTGCAGGACGCACTTGGTAGTATCAAACCAGCCCAACTTGGCACTGGTGCCACCTCAGGTCTGGGAACCATGCTGCGTATCGTGGATTCTAATTAGCCATCCGGCCACTCCCAGCCACAGGCCCCCAAACAAAAACAACGGCGCTTTTCCCTGGATAACAAACTCGCCTGCCAACTTTTTGATGGCAGATTGCAGGAGCCACTTGGTACTATCAAATCAGCCCAACTTGGGACTGGTGCCACCATGGGTCTGGTCACCATCCTGCCTATCGTAGCTTTTCAGGAGACAGCCGGTCACTCCCAGCCATAGGCCCCCAGACAAAAACCTCGGCCCTTTTCCCTGGCAAACAAAAGTAAGTTAACCCGCTTCTGGATGGCAGATTGCAGGAGCCACTTTTCACCATCAAACTAGCCCGACTTGGCACTGGTGTCACCTCTGGTCTGGGAACCATCCTGCCTGTCGTGGATTCTAATTAGCCAGCCGGCCACTCCCAGCCACAGGCCCCCAAACACAAACAACGGCGCTTTTCCCTGGGAAACAAAACTCGCCTGCCAAGTTTTTGATGGCAGATTGCAGGAGCCACTTGGTACTATCAAATCAGCCCAACTTGGGACTGGTGCCACCATGGGTCTGGTCACAATCCTGCCTATCGTAGCCTTTCAGGAGCCAGCCGGTCTCTCCCAGCCATAGGCCCCCAGACAAAAACCTTGGCCCGTTTCCCTGGCAAACAAAAGTAAGCTGCCCCGCTTCTGGATGGCAGATTGCAGGAAACACTTGGTACTATCAAACCAGCCCAACTTGGGACTGGTGCCACCTTGGGTCTGGGAACCATCCTGCGTATCGTGGATTCTAAGGAGCCAGCCGGCCACTCCCAGCCACAGGCCCCCAAACACAAACAACGACGCTTTTCCCTGGAAAACAAAACTCGCCTGCCAACTTTTTGATGGCAGATTGCAGGAACCACTTGGTACTATCAAACCAGCCCAACTTGGCACTGGTGCCACCTTGGGTCTGGGAACCATGCTGCGTATCGTGGATTCTAAGGAGCCAGCCGGCCACTCCAGCCACAGGCCCGCAGACAAAAACAACGGCGCTTTTCCCTGGAAAACAAAACTCGCCTGCCGACATTTTGATGGCAGATTGCAGGAGCCACTTGGTACTATCAAACCAGCCCAACTTGGCACTGGTGCCACCATGGGTCTGGTCACCATCCTGCCTATCGTAGCTTTTCAGGAGCCAGCCGGTCACTCCCAGCCATAGGCCCCGAGACACAAAGCTCGGACCGTTTCCCTGGCAAACAAAAGTAAGCTGCCCCGCTTCTGGATGGCAGATTGCAGGAGCCACTTTGCACCATCATACTAGCCCGACTTGGCACTGGTGCCACCTTGGGTCTGGGAACCATCCTGCGTATCGTGGATTCTAAGCAGCCAGCCGGCCACTCCCAGCCACAGGCCCCCAAACACAAACAACGGCGCTTTTCCCTGGAAAATAAAAACTCGCCTGCCAAATTTTGACGGCAGATTGCAGGAGCCACTTGGTACTATCAAATCAGCCCAACTTGGGACTGGTGCCACCATGGGTCTGGTCACCATCCTGCCTATCGTAGCTTTTCAGGAGCCAGCCGGTCACTCCCAGCCATAGGCCCCCAGACAAAAACCTCGGCCCGTTTCCCTGGCAAACAAAAGTAAGCTGCCCTGCTTCTGGATGGCAGATTGCAGGAACCACTTGGTACTATCAAACCAGCAAAACTTGGCACTGGTGCCACCTTGGGTCTGGATACCATGCTGCGTATCGTGGATTCTAAGGAGCCAGCCGGCCACTCCCAGCCACAGGCCCCCAAACACAAACAACGGCGCTTTTCCCTGGAAAACAAAACTCTCCTGCCAACTTTTTGATGGCAGATTGCAGGAGCCACTTGGTTTTATCAAATCAGCCCAACTTGGCACTGGTGCCACCATGGGTCTGGTCACCATCCTGCCTATCTTAGCTTTTCAGGAGCCAGCCGGTCACTCCCCGCCATAGGCCCCCAGACAAAAAGCTCGGCCCGTTTCCCTGGCAAACAAAAGTAAGCTACCCCGCTTCTGGATGGCAGATTGCAGGAGCCACTTTGCACCATCAAACTAGCCCGTCTTGGCGCTTGTGCCACCTCTGGTCTGGGAACCATCCTGCGTATCGTGGATTCTAATTAGCCAGCCGGCCACTCCCTACCACAGGCCCCCAAACACAAACAACGGCGCTTTTCCCTGGAAAACAAAACTCGCCTACCAACTATTTGATGGCAGATTACAGGAGCCACTTGGTACTATCAAACCAGCCGAACTTGGCACTGGTGCCACCTCTGGTCTGGGACCCATCCTGCGTATCGTGGATTCTAAGGAGCCAGTCGGCCACTCCCAGCCACAGGCCCCCAAACACAAACAACGGCCCGTTTCCGTGGCAAACAAAAGTAAGCTGCCCCGTTTCTGGATGGCAGATTGCAGGAACCACTTGGCAGTATCAAACCAGCACAACTTGGCACTGGTGGCACCTCTTGTCTGGTAACCATGCTGCGTAACGTGGTTTCTAAGGAGCCAGCCGGGCACTCCCAACCACAGGTCCCCAAACACAAACAATGGCGCTTTTCCCTGGAAAACAAAACTCGCCTGCCAACTTTTTGATGGCAGATTGCAGGAGCCACTTGGTACTATCAAACCAGCCCAACTTGGCACTGGTGCCACCATGGGTCTGGTCACCATCCTGCCTATCGTAGCTTTTCAGGAGCCAGCCGGTCACTCCCAGCCATAGGCCCCGAGACAGAAAGCCCGGCCCGTTTCCCTGGCAAACAAAAGTAAGCTGCCCCGCTTCTGGATGGCAGATTGCAGGAGCCACTTTGTACCATCAAACCAGCCCGACTTGGCACTGGTGCCACCTCTGGTCTGGGAACCATGCTGCGTATCGTGGATTTTAAGGAGCCAGTCGGCCACTCCCAGCCATACGCCCCCAAACACAAACAACGGTCCATTTCCCTGGCAAACAAAAGTAAGCTGCCCCGCTTCTGGATGTCAGATTGCAGGAACCACTTGTTGCCAAGTTGGGGTGGTTTGATAGTACCAAGTGGCTCCTGCAATCTGCCATCAAAAAGTTGGCAAGCGAGTTTTGTTTTCCAGGGAAAAGCGCCGTTGTTTGTGTTTGGGGGCCTGTGGCTGGGAGTTGCCGGCTGGCTCCTTAGAATCCACGATACGCAGGATGGTTCCCAGACCTGAGGTGGCACCAGTGCCAAGTCGGGCTGGTTTTATAGTACCAAGTGCGTCCTGCAATCTGCCATCCAGAAGCGGGGCAGCTTACTTTTGTTTGCCAGGGAAACGGGTAGAGCTTTGTGTCTGGGGGCCTATGGCTGGGAGTGACCGGCTGGCTCCTGAAAAGCTACGATAGGCAGGATGGTGACCAGACCCATGGTGGCACCAGTGCCAAGTTGGGCTGGTTTGATAGTACCAAGTGGCTCCTGCAATCTGCCATCAAAAAGTTGGCAGGTGAGTTTTGTTTTCCAGGGAAAAGCACCGTTGTTTGTGTTTGGGGGCCTGTGGCTGGGAGTGGCCAGCTGGCTCCTTAGAATCCACGATACGCAGGATGGTTCCCAGACCCAAGGTGGCACCAGTGCCAAGTTGGGCTGGTTTGATAGTACCAAGTGCGTCCTGCAATCTGCCATCCAGAAGCGGGGCAGCTTACTTTTGTTTGCCAGGGAAACGGGCCGAGCTTTGTGTCTGGGGGCCTATGGCTGGGAGTGACCGGCTGGCTCCTGAAAAGCTACGATAGGCAGGATGGTGACCAGACCCATGGTGGCACCAGTGTCAAGTTGGGCTGGTTTGATAGTACCAAGTGGCTCCTGCAATCTGCCATCAAAAAGTTGTCAGGCGACTTTTGTTTTCCAGGGAAAAGCGCCGTTGTTCTTGTTTAGAGGCCTGTGGCTGGGAGTGACCGGCTGCATCCTTTGAACCCAGGATACGCAGGATGGTTCCCAGAGCCAAGGTGGCACCAGTGCCAAGTTGGGCTGGTTTGATAGTACCAAGTGGCTCCTGCAATCTGCCATCCAGAAGCGGGTCAGCTTACTTTTGTTTGCCAGGGAAACGGGCCGAGGTTTGTGTCTGGGGGCCTATGGCTGGGAGTGACCGGCTGGCTACTGAAAAGCTACGATAGGCAGGATGGTTACCAGACTCATGGTGGCACCAGTGCCAAGTCGGGCTGGTTTGATAATACTAAATAGCTCCTGAAATCTGCCATTCAGACGCGGGGCAGCGGATTTTTGTTTGCTGGAGAAAAGTTCCGTGGTTTTTTTTTGGGGGTATATGGCTGGACGTGGCCGGCTGGCTCCTTAAAAAGATCGATACGCAGGATTCTTCACTGACCCAAGGTGGCATCACTGCCAAGTCGGGCTGTTTTCGTAGTACCAAGTGCGTCCTGCAATTTGCCATCCAGAAGAGGGGCAGTTGAGTTTTGTTTGCCAGAGCAAAGGGCCGTGGTATGTGTTTGGGGGCATATGGCTGAGAGTGGCCGGCTGGCGCCTGAAAATCCACGATAGGCAGGATGGTTCCCAGAGCCAAGGTGGCACCAGTGCCATGTTGGCCTGGTTTGATAGTACCATGTGGCTGCTGTAATCTGCCATCCAGAAGCGGGGCAGCTTACTTTTGTTTGCCAGGGGAACGGGCCGAGATATTTGTCTGGGGGCCTATGGCTGGGAGTGACCGGCTGGCTCCTGAAAAGCTACGATAGGCAGGATGGTGACCAGACCCATGGTGGCACCAGTGCCAAGTTGGGATGATTTGATAGTACCAAGTGGCTCCTGCAATCTGCCATCAAAAAGCTGGCAGGCGAGTTTTGTTTTCCAGGGAAAAGCGCCGTTGTTTGTGTTTGGGGGCCAGTGGCTGGGAGTGGCCGGCTGGCTCCTTAGAATCCACGATATGCAGGATTGTTCCCAGACCCAAGGTGGCACCAGTGCCAAGTCGGGCTGGTTTGATGGTGCAAAGTGGCTCCTGCAATCTGCCATCCAGACGCGGGGCAGCGGATTTTTGTTTCCATGAGAAATGGTCCGTGGTTTTTTTTTGGGGGTATATGGCTGGGCGTGGCCGGCTGGCTCCTTAAAAAGCTCGATATGCAGGATGGTTCCCTGACACAAGGTGGCACCAGTGCCACGTTGGGCGGTTTTCGTAGTACAAAGTGCGTCCTAAAATTTCCATCCAGAAGAGGGGCAGTTGAGTTTTGTTTACCAGAGAAAAGGGCCGTGGTTTGTTTTTGGGGGCATATGGCTGAGAGTGGCCGGCTGGCCCCTGAAAATCCACGATACACAGGATGGTTCCCAGACCAGAGGTGTCACCAGTGCCAAGTCGGGCTGGTTTGATAGTACTAAATAGCTCCTGCAATCTGCCATGCCGAAGCGGGGCAGCTTACTTTTGTTTGCCAGGGAAACGGGCCGAGGTTTGTGTCTGGGGGCCTATGGCTGGGAGTGACCGGCTGGCTCCTGAAAAGCTACGATAGGCAGGATGGTGACCAGACCCATGGTGGCACCAGTGCCAAGTTGGGCTGGTTTGATAGTACCAAGTGGCTCCGGCAATCTGCCATCAAAAAGTTGGCAGGCGAGTTTTGTTTTCCAGGGAAAAGCGCCGTTGTTTGTGTTTGGGGGCCTGTGGCTGGGAGTGGCCAGATGGCTCCTTAGAATCCACGATACGCAGCATGGTTCCCAGACCAGAGGCGGCACCAGTGCCAAGTTGGGCTGGTTTGATGGTGCAAAGTGGCTCCTGCAATCTGCCATCCAGAAGCGGGGTAGCTTACTTTTGTTTGCCAGGGAAACGGGCCGAAATATTTGTCTAGGGTCCTCTGGCTGGGGGTGGCTGGCTGGCACCTGAAAAGCTACGATAGGCAGGATGGTGACCAGACCCATGGTGGCACCTGTGCCAAGTTGGGCTGGTTTGATAGTACCAAGTGGCTCCTGCAATCTGCCATCAAATGTTTGGCAGGCGAGTTTTGTTTTCCAGGGAAAAGCACCGTTGTGTGTGTTTTGGGGCCTGTGGCTGGGAGTGGCCAGCTGGCTCCTTAGAATCCACGATACGCAGGATGGTTCCCAGACCCAAGGTGGCACCAGTGCCAAGTCGGGCTAGTTTGTTAGTACCAAGTGGTTCCTGCAATCTGCCATCCAGAAGCGGGGCAGCTGAATTTTGTTTGCCAGAGAAAAAGGCTGTTGTTTGTGTTTCGGGGCCTGTGGCTGGCAGTGGACGGCTGGCTCCTGAAAATCCATGATACGCAGCATGGTTCCCAGACCCAAGGTGGCACCAGTGCCAAGTCGGGCTGGTTTGATACTACCAAGTGCGTCCTGCAATCTGCCATCCAGAAGCGGGGCAGCTTAATTTTGTTTGCCAGGGAAACGGGCCGTGGGTTTTGTATGGGGGCCTATGGCTGAGAGTGGCCGGCTGGCTCCTGAAAATCCACGCTAGGCAGCATGGTTCCCAGATGCAAGGTGGCACCAGTGCCAAGTCGGGCTGGTTTGATGGTGCAAAGTGGCTCCTGCAATCTGCCATCCAGAAGCGGGGCAGCTGATTTTTGTTTGCCAGAGAAAAATTCCGTGGATTGTTTTTGGGGGCATATTGCTGGGAGTGGCCGGCTGGCTCCTTAAAATGCTCGATATGCATGATGGTTCCCAGGCCCAAGGTGTCACCACTACCAAGTCGGCCTGCGGTTTTAGTATCAAGTTCATCCTGCAATTTGCCATCCAGAAGAGGGGCAGTTGAGTTTTGTTTGCCAGAGAAACGGGCCGAGGTTTCTGTTTGGGGACATATGGCTGAGAGTGGCCGGCTGGCCCCTGAATATCCACGATACACAGCATGGTTCCCAGATCCAAGGTGGCACCAGTGCCAAGTTGGGCTGGTTTGATAGTCCCAAGTGTCTCCTGCAATCTGCCATCCAGAAGCGGGGCAGCTTACTTTTGTTTGCCAGAGAAATAGGCCTAGGTTTTTGTCTGGGGGCCTGTGGCTAGGAGTGGCCGGCTGGCTCCTTAGAATCCACGATACGCAGGATGTTTCCCAGACCCAAGGTGGCACCAGTGCCAAGTCGGGCTGGTTTGATAGTACCAAGTGGCTCCTGCAAACTCCATCAAAATGTTGGCAGACGTGTTTTGTTTTCCAGGGAACAGCGCCGTTGATTTTGTTTGGGGACCTGTGGCTGGGAGTGGCCGGCTGGCTCCTTAGAATCCACGATACGCAGGATGTTAACCAGACCCAAGGTGGCACCAGTGCCAAGTCGGGCTGGTTTGATTACACCAAGTGGCTCCTGCAATCTGCCATCCAGAAGTGAGGCAGCTAAGTTTTGTTTGCCAGAAAAAAGGGCCCTGGTTTTTGTTCGGGGCCTGTGGCTGGGAGTGGCTGGCTGGCTCCTTAAAATCCACGATAGGCTGGATGGTTCCCAGACCCAAGGTGGCACCAGTGCCAAGTCGGGCTGGTTTGATAGTACCAAGTGGCTCCTGCAATCTGCCATCCAGAAGCGGTGCAGTTGAGTTTTGTTTGCCAGAGAAAAGGGCCGTGGGTTGTGTTTGGTGGCATATGGCTGGGAGTGGCCGGCTGTCTCATTAAAAAGATCGATACGCAGGATGGTTCCCAGACCCAAGGTGGCACCAGTGCCAAGTCGGGCTGTTTTTATAGTACCAAGTGCGTCCTGCAATTTGCCATCCAGAAGAGGGGCAGTGGAGTTTTGTTTGCCAGAGAATAGCGCCGTTGTTTGTGTTTGGGGGCTTGTGGCTGGGAGTGGCCGACTGGCGCCTTAGAATCTGTGTTACGCAGCATGGTTCCCAGACCAGAGGTGGCACCAGTGCCAAGTTGGGCTGGTTTGATAGTACCAAGTGGCTCCTGCAATCTGCCATCAAAAAGTTGACAGGCGAGTTTTGTTTTCCAGGGAAAAGCGCCGTTGTTTGTATTTGGGGGCCTGTGGCTGGGAGTGGCCGGCTGGCTCCTTTGAACCCACGATACGCAGGATGGTTCCCAGACCCAAGGTGGCACCAGTGCCAAGTTGGGCTGGTTTGATACTACCAAGTGCGTCCTGCAATCTGCCATCCAGAAGCGGGGCAGCTTAATTTTGTTTGCCAGGGAAACGGGCCGTGGGTTTTGTTTGGGGGCCTATGGCTGAGAGTGGCCGGCTGGCTCCTGAAAATCCACGCTAGGCAGCATGGATCCCAGATGCAAGGTGGCACCAGTGCCAAGTCGGGCTGGTTTGATGGTGCAAAGTGGCTCCTGCAATCTGCCATCCAGAAGCGGGGCAGCTGATTTTTGTTTGCCAGAGAAAAATTCCGTGGATTGTTTTTGGGGGCATATTGCTGGGAGTGGCCGGCTGGCTCCTTAAAATGCTCGATACGCATGATGGTTCCCAGGTCCAAGGTGTCACCACTACCAAGTCGGCCTGCGGTTTTAGTATCAAGTTCATCCTGCAATTTGCCATCCAGAAGAGGGGCAGTTGAGTTTTGTGTGCCAGAGAAACGGGCCGAGGTTTCTGTTTGGGGACATATGGCTGAGAGTGGCCGGCTGGCCCCTGAATATCCACGATACACAGCATGGTTCCCAGATCCAAGGTGGCACCAGTGCCAAGTTGGGCTGGTTTGATAGTACCAAGTGTCTCCTGCAATCTGCCATCCAGAAGCGGGGCAGCTTACTTTTGTTTGCCAGAGAAATAGGCCTAGGTTTTTGTCTGGGGGCCTGTGGCTAGGAGTGGCCGGCTGGCTCCTAAGAATCCACGATACGCAGGATGTTTCCCAGACCCAAGGTGGCACCAGTGCCAAGTCGGGCTGGTTTGATAGTGCCAAGTGGCTCCTGCAAACTCCATCAAAAAGTTGGCAGGCGTGTTTTGTTTTCCAGGGAACAGCGCCGTTGATTTTGTTTGGGGGCCTGTGGCTGGGAGTGGCCGGCTGGCTCCTTAGAATCCACGATACGCAGGATGGTTCCCAGACCCAAGGTGGCACCAGTGCCAAGTCGGGCTGGTTTGATTACACCAAGTGGCTCCTGCAATCTGCCATCCAGAAGTGAGGCAGCTAAGTTTTGTTTGCCAGAAAAAAGGGCCGTGGTTTTTGTTGGGGGCCTGTGGCTGGGAGTGGCCGGCTGGCTCCTTAGAATCCACCATACGCAGGATGGTTCCCAGACCCAAGGTGGCACCAGTGCCAAGTCGGGCTGGTTTGATAGTACCAAGTGGCTCCTGCAATCTGCCATCCAGAAGCGGTGCAGTTGAGTTTTGTTTGCCAGAGAAAAGGGCCGTGGGTTGTGTTTGGGGGCATATGGCTGGGAGTGGCCGGCTGTCTCATTAAAAAGATCGATACGCAGGATGGTTCCCAGACCCAAGGTGGCACCAGTGCCAAGTCGGGCTGTTTTTATAGTACCAAGTGCGTCCTGCAATTTGCCATCCAGAAGAGGGGCAGTGGAGTTTTGTTTGCCAGAGAATAGCGCCGTTGTTTGTGTTTGGGAGCTTGTGGCTGGGAGTGGCCGACTGGCGCCGTAGAATCTGTGTTACGCAGCATGGTTCCCAGACCAGAGGTGGCACCAGTGCCAAGTTGGGCTGGTTTGATAGTACCAAGTGGCTCCTGCAATCTGCCATCCAGAAGCGGGGCAGCTTACTTTTGTTTGCCAGGGAAACGGGCCGAGGTTTGTGACTGGGGACCTATGGCTGGGAGTGACCGGCTGGCTCCTGAAAAGCTACGATAGGCAGGATTGTTCCCAGACCCATGGTGGCACCAGAGCCAAGTTGGGCTGGTTTGATAGTACCAAGTGGCTCCTGCAATCTGCCATCAAAAAGTTGTCAGGTGAGTTTTGTTTTCCAGGGAAAAGCGCCGTTGTTTGTATTTGGGGGCCTGTGGCTGGGAGTGGCCGGCTGGCTCCTTTGAACCCACAATACGCAGGATGGTTCCCAGACCCAAGGTGGCACCAGTGCCAAGTCGGGCTGGTTTGATACTACCAAGTGCGTCCTGCAATCTGCCATCCAGAAGCGGGGCAGCTTAATTTTGTTTGCCAGGGAAACGGGCCGTGGGTTTTGTTTGGGGGCCTATGGCTGAGAGTGGCCGGCTGGCTCCTGAAAATCCACGCTAGGCAGCATGGTTCCCAGATGCAAGGTGGCACCAGTGCCAAGTCGGGCTGGTTTGATGGTGCAAAGTGGCTCCTGCAATCTGCCATCCAGAAGCGGGGCAGCTGATTTTTGTTTGCCAGAGAAAAATTCCGTGGATTGTTTTTGGGGGCATATTGCTGGGAGTGGCCGGCTGGCTCCTTAAAATGCTCGATACGCATGATGGTTCCCAGGTCCAAGGTGTCACCACTACCAAGTCGGCCTGCGGTTTTAGTATCAAGTTCATCCTGAGGCAGCTAAGTTTTGTTTGCCAGAAAAAAGGGCCGTGGTTTTTGTTGGGGGCCTGTGGCTGGGAGTGGCCGGCTGGCTCCTTAGAATCCACGATACGCAGGATGGTTCCCAGACCCAAGGTGGCACCAGTGCCAAGTCGGGCTAGTATGATGGTGCAAAGTGGCTCCTGCAATCTGCCATCCAGAAGCGGGGCAGATTACTTTTGTTTGCCAGGGAAAAGGGCTTAGCTTTGTGTCTCGGGGCCTATGGCTGGGAGTGACCGGCTGGCTCCTGAAAAGCTACGATAGGCAGGATGGTGACCAGACCCATGGTGGCACCAGTGCCAAGTTGGGCTGGTTTGATAGTACCAAGTGGCTCCTGCAATCTGCCATCAAAATGTCGGCAGGCGAGTTTTGTTTTCCAGGGAAAAGCGCCGTTGTTTGTGTTTGGGGGCCTGTGGCTGGGAGTGGCCGGCTGGCTCCTTAGAATCCACGATACGCAGGATGGTTCCCAGACCTGAGGTGGCACCAGTGCCAAGTCGGGCTGGTTTGATAGCACCAAGTGCGTCCTGCAATCTGCCATCCAGAAGCGGGGCAGCTTACTTTTGTTTGCCAGGGAAACGGGCCGAGCTTTTTGTCTGGGGGCCTATGGCTGGGAGTGACCGGCTGCCCCCTGAAAAGCTATGATAGGCAGAATGGTGAGCAGACCCATGGTGGCACAAGTGCCAAGTTGGGCTGGTTTGATAGTACCAAGTGGCTCCTGCAATCTGCCATCAAAAAGTTGGCAGGCGAGTTTTGTTTTCCAGGGAAAAGCGCCGTTGTTTGTGTTTGGGTGCCTATGTCTGGGAGTGGCCGGCTGGCTCCTTAGAATCCAGGATACGCAGGATGGTTCCCAGACCAGAGGTGGCACCAGTGCCAAGTCGGGCTGGTTTGATAGTACCGAGTGCGTCCTACAATCTGCCATCCAGAAGCGGGACAGCTTGCTTTTGTTTGCCAGGGAAACGGGTCGAGCTTTGTGTCTGGGGGCCTATGGCTGGGAGTGACCGGCTAGGTCCTGAAAAGCTAAGGTAGGCAGGATGGTGACCAGACCCATGGTGGCACAAGTGCCAAGTTGGGCTGGTTTGATAGTACCAAGTGGCTCCTGCAATCTGCCATCAAAAAGTTGGCAGGCGAGTTTTGTTTTCCAGGGAAAAGCGCCGTTGTTTGTGTTTGGGGGCCTTTTAATGGGAGTGGCCGGCTGGCTCCTTAGAATCCACGATACGCAGCATGGTTCCCAGACCAGAGGTGGCACCAGTGCCAAGTCGGGCTGGTTTTATAGTACCAAGTGGTTCCTGCAATCTGCCATCCAGAAGCGGGGCAGCTTACTTTGGTTTGCCAGGGAAAAGGGCAGAGCATTGTGTCTTTGCGCCTATGGCTTGGAGTGACCGGCTGGCTCCTGAAAAGCTACGATAGGCAGGATGGTGACCAGACCCATGGTGGCACCAGTGCCAAGTTGGGCTGATTTGATAGTACCAAGTGGCTCCTGCAATCTGCCATCAAAAAGTTGGCCGGCGAATTTTGTTTTCCAGGGAAAAGCGCTGTGGTTTGTGTTTGGGGGCCTGTGGCTGGGAGCGGCCGGCTGGCTCCTTATAATCCATGATACGCAGCATGGTTCCCAGACCCAAGGTGGCACCAGTGCCAAGTTGGGCTGGTTTGATAGTACCAAGTGGCTCTGGCAATCTGCCATCAAAAAGTTAGCAGACGAGTTTTGTTTTCCAGGGAAAAGCGCCGTTGTTTTTGTTTGGGGGCCTGTGGCTGGGAGTGGACGGATGGCTAATTAGAATCCACGATACGCAGGATGGTGACCAGACCCATGGTGGCACCAGTGCAAAGTCGGGCTGGTTTGATAGTACCAAGTGGCTCCTGGAATCTGCCATCCAGGAGCGGGATAACTTACTTTTGTTTGTCAGGGAAACGGGCCGAGGTTTGTGTCTGGGGGCCTATGGCTGGGAGTGACCGGCTGGCTCCTGAAAAGCTACGATAGGCAGGATGGTGACCAGACCCATGGTGGCACCAGTGCCACGTTGGTCTGATTTGATAAAACCAAGTGGCTCCTGCAATCTCCCATCAAAAAGTTGGCAGGAGAGTTTTGTTTTCCAGGGAAAAGCGCCGTTGTTTGTGTTTGGGGGCCTGTGGCTGGGAGTGGCCAGCTGGCTCCTTAGAATCCACGATACGCAGCATGGTATCCAGACCCAAGGTGGCACCAGTGCCAAGTTTTGCTGGTTTGATAGTACCAAGTGGTTCCTGCAATCTGCCATCCAGAAGCGGGTCAGCTTACTTTTGTTTGCCAGGGAAACGGGCCGAGGTTTTTGTCTGGGGGCCTATGGCTGGGAGTGACCGGCTGGCTCCTGAAAAGCTACGATAGGCAGGATGGTGACCAGACCCATGGTGGCACCAGTCCCAAGTTGGGCTGATTTGATAGTACCAAGTGGCTCCTGCAATCTGCCGTCAAAATTTGGCAGGCGAGTTTTGTTTTCCAGGGAAAAGCGCCGTTGTTTGTGTTTGGGGGCCTGTGGCTGGGAGTGGCCGGCTGGCTCCTTAGAATCCACGATACGCAGGATGGTTCCCAGACCTGAGGTGGCACCAGTGCCAAGTCGGGCTGGTTTGATAGTACGAAATAGCTCCTGCAATCTGCCATCCAGAAGCGGGGCAGCTTACTTTTGTTTGCCAGGGAAACGGGCCGAGGTTTGTGACTGGGGACCTATGGCTGGGAGTGACCGGCTGGCTCCTGAAAAGCTACGATAGGCAGGATTGTTCCCAGACCCATGGTGGCACCAGTGCCAAGTTGAGCTGGTTTGATAGTACCAAGTGGCTCCTGCAATCTGCCATCAAAAAGTTGGCAGGCGAGTTTTGTTTTCCAGGGAAAAGCGCCGTTATTTGTGTTTGGGTGCCTATGGCTGGGAGTGGCCGGCTGGCTCCTTAGAATCCACGATACGCACCATAGTTCCCAGACCAGAGGTGGCACCAGTGCCAAGTCGGGCTGGTTTGATAGTACCAAGTGCGTCCTACAATCTGCCATCCAGAAGCGGGGCAGCTTACTTTTGTTTGCCAGGGAAACGGGCCGAGCTTTGTGTCTGGGGGCCTATGACTGGGAGTGACCGGCTGGCTCCTGAAAAGCTACGATAGGCAGGATGGTGACCAGACCCATGGTGGCACCAGTGCCAAGTTGGGCTGATTTGATAGCAGCAAGTGGCTCCTGCAATCTGCCATCAAAATGTCGGCAGGCGGGTTTTGTTTTCCAGGGAAAAGCGCTGTGGTTTGTGTTTGGGGGCCTGTGGCTGGGAGTGGCCGGCTGGCTCCTTATAATCCACGATACGCAGCATGGTTCCCAGACCCAAGGTGGCACCAGTGCCAAGTTGGGCTGGTTTGATAGTACCAAGTGGCTCTGGCAATCTGCCATCAAAAAGTTGGCAGACGAGTTTTGTTTTCCAGGGAAAAGCGCTGTGGTTTGTGTTTGGGGGCCTGTGGCTGGGAGTGACCGGCTGGCTCCTTAGAATCCACGATACGCAGGATGGTTCCCAGACCCAAGGTGGCACCAGTGCCAAGTTGGGCTGGTTTGATAGTACCAAGTGGTTCCTGCAATCTGCCATCCAGAAGCGGGGCAGCTTACTTTTGTTTGCCAGGGAAACGGGCCGAGCTTTGTGTCTGGGGGCCTATGGCTGGGAGTGACCGGCTGGCTCCTGAAAAGCTACGATAGGCAGGATGGTGACCAGACCCATGGTGGCACCAGTGTCAAGTTGGGCTGGTTTGATAGTACCAAGTGGCTCCTGCAATCTGCCATCAAAAATTTGGCAGGCGAGTTTTGTTTTCCAGGGAAAAGCGCCGTTGTTTTTGTTTGGGGGCCTGTGGCTGGGAGTGGACGGATGGCTAATTAGAATCCACGATAGGCAGGATGGTGACCAGACCCATGGTGGCACCAGTGCCAAGTTGGGCTGGTTTGATAGTACCAAGTGGCTCCTGCAATCTGCCATGCAGAAGCGGGGCAGCTTACTTTTGTTTGCCAGGGAAACGGGCCGAGCTTTGTGTCTGGGGGCCTATGGCTGGGAGTGACCGGCTGGCTCCTGAAAAGCTACGATAGGCAGGATGGTGACCAGACCCATGGTGGCACCAGTGCCAAGTTGGGCTGGTTTGATAGTAGCAAGTGGCTCCTGCAATCTGCCATCAAAATGTCGGCACGCGGGTTTTGTTTTCCAGGGAAAAGCGCTGTGGTTTGTGTTTGGGGGCCTGTGGCTGGGAGTGACCGGCTGGCTCCTTAGAATCCACGATACGCAGGATGGTTCCCAGACCCAAGGTGGCACCAGTGCCAAGTTGGGCTGGTTTGATAGTACCAAGTGCGTCCTGCAATCTGCCATCCAGAAGCGGGGCAGCTTACTTTTGTTTGCCAGGGAAACGGGCCGAGGTTTGTGTCTGGGGGCCTATGGCTGGGAGTGACCGGCTGGCTACTGAAAAGCTAAGATAGGCAGGATGGTGACCAGACCCATGGTGGCACCAGTGTCAAGTTGGGCTGGTTTGATAGTACCAAGTGGCTCCTGCAATCTGCCATCAAAATGTTGGCAGGCGAGTTTTGTTTTCCAGGGAAAAGCGCCGTTGTTTTTGTTTGGGGGCCTGTGGCTGGGAGTGGCCGGCTGGCTCCTTAGAATCCACGATACGCAGGATGGTTCCCAGACCAGAGGTGGCACCAGTGCCAAGTTGGGCTGGTTTGATAGTACCAAGTGCGTCCTGCAATCTGCCATCCAGAAGCGGGGTAGCTTACTTTTGTTTGCCAGGGAAACGGGCCGAGGTTTGTGTCTCGGGGCCTATGGCTGGGAGTGACCGGCTGGCTCCTGAAAAGCTACGATAGGCAGGATGGTGACCAGACCCATGGTGGCACCAGTGCCAAGTTGGGCTGGTTTGATAGTACCAAGTGGCTCCTGCAATCTGTCAACAAAAAGTTGGCAGGCGAGTTTGTTATCCAGGGAAATGCGCCGTTGTTTGTGTTTGGGGGCCTGTGGCTGGGAGTGGCCGGCTGGCTCCTTAGAATCCACGATACGCAGCATGGTTCCCAGACCTGAGGTGGCACCAGTGCCAAGTCGGGCTGGTTTGATGGTGAAAAGTGGCTCCTGCAATCTGCCATCCAGTAGCGGGATAACTTATTCTGTTTGCCAGGGAAACGGGCCGAGGTTTTTCTCTGGGGGCCTATGGCTGCGAGTGACCGGCTGGCGCCTGAACAGCTACGATAGGCAGGATGGTGACCAGACCCATGGTGGCACCAGTGCCAAGATGGGCTGATTTGATAGTAGCAAGTGGCTCCTGCAATCTGCCATCAAAATGTTGGCAGGCGAGTTTTGTTTTCCAGGGAAAAGCGCCGTTGTTTGTGTTTGGGGGCCTGTGGCTGGGAGTGGCCGGCTGGCTCCTTAGAATCCACGATACGCAGCATGGTTCCCAGACCAGAGGTGGCACCAGTGCCAAGTCGGGCTGGTTTGATAGTACCAAGTGCGTCCTGCAATCTGCCATCCAGAAGCGGGGCAGCTTACTTTTGTTTGCCAGGGAAACGGGCCGAGCTTTGTGTCTGGGCGCCTATGGCTGGGAGTGACCTGCTAGGTCCTGAAAAGCTACGATAGGCAGGATGGTGACCAGACCCATGGTGGCACCAGTGCCAAGTTGGGCTGATTTGATAGTACCAAGTGGCTCCTGCAATCTGCCATCTAAAAGTTGGCAGGCGAGTTTTGTTTTCCAGGGAAAAGCGCCGTTTTTTGTGTCTGGGGGCCTGTGGCTGGAGTGGCCGGCTGGCTCCTTAGAATGAACGATACGCAGGATGGTTCCCAGACCTGAGGTGGCACCAGTGCCAAGTCGGGCTAGTTTGATGGTGCAAAGTGGCTCCTGCAATCTGCCATCCAGAAGCGGGGTAGCTTACTTTTGTTTGCCAGGGAAACGGGCCGAGGTTTTTCTCTGGGGGCCTATGGCAGGGAGGGACCGGCTGTCTCCTGAAAAGCTACGATAGGCAGGATGGTGACCAGACCCATGGTGGCACCAGTGCCAAGTTGGGCTGATTTGATAGTAGCAAGTGGCTCCTGCAATCTGCCATCAAAAAGTTGGCAGGCGAGTTTTGTTTTCCAGGGAAAAGCGCCGTTGTTTGTGTTTGGGGGCCTGTGGCTGGGAGTGACCGGCTGGCTCCTTAGAATCCACGATACGCAGGATGGTTCCCAGACCCAAGGTGGCACCAGTGCCAAGTCGGGCTGGTTTGATAGTACCAAGTGGTTCCTGCAATCTGCCATCCAGAAGCGGGGCAGCTTACTTTGTTAGCCAGGGAAACGGGCCGAGCTTTTTGTCTGGGCGCCTATGGCTTGGAGTGACCGGCTAGGTCCTGAAAAGCTACGATAGGCAGGATGGTGACCAGACCCATGGTGGCACCAGTGCCAAGTTGGGCTGGTTTGATAGTACCAAGTGGCTCCTGCAATCTGCCATCAAAATGTTGGCAGGCGAGTTTTGTTTTCCAGGGAAAAGCGCCGTTGTTTGTGTTTGGGGGCCTGTGGCTGGGAGTGGACGGATGGCTCCTTAGAATCCACGATACGCAGCATGGTTCCCAGACCAGAGGTGGCACCAGTGCCAAGTCGGGCTAGTTTGATGGTGCAAAGTGGTTCCTGCAATCTGCCATCCAGAAGCGGGGTAGGTTACTTTTGTTTGCCAGGGAAACGGGCCGAGGTTTGTGTCTGGGGGCCTATGGCTGGGAGTGACCGGCTGGCTCCTGAAAAGCTACGATAGGCAGGATGGTGACCAGACCCATGGTGGCACCAGTGCCAAGTTGGGCTGGTTTGATAGTACCAAGTGGCTCCTGCAATCTGCCATCAAAATGTTGGCAGGCGAGTTTTGTTTTCCAGGGAAAAGCGCCGTTGTTTGTGTTTTGGGGCCTGTGGCTGGGAGTGGCCGGCTGGCTGCTTAGAATCCACGATACGCAGGATGGTTCCCAGACCAGAGGTGGCACCAGTGCCAAGTCGGGCTGGTTTGATACTACCAAGTGCGTCCTGCAATCTGCCATCCAGAAGCGGGACAGCTTACTTTTGTTTGCCAGGGAAACGGGCCGAGCTTTGTGTCACGGGGCCTATGGCTGGGAGTGACCGTCTAGGTCCTGAAAAGCTACGATAGGCAGGATGGTGAGCAGACCCATGGTGGCACCAGTGCCAAGTTGGGCTGGTTTGATAGTACCAAGTGGCTCCTGCAATCTGCCATCAAAAAGTTGGCAGGCGAGTTTTGTTTTCCAGGGAAAAGCGCCGTTGTTTTTGTTTGGAGGCCTGTGGCTGGGAGGGGCCGGCTTGCTAATTGGAATCCACGATACGCAGGATGGTTCCCAGACCAGAGGTCGCACCAGTGCCAAGTTGGGCTGGTTTGATGGTGCAAAGTGGCTCCTGCAATCTGCCATCCAGAAGTGGGGCAGCTTACTTTTGTTTGCCAGGGAAACGGGCCGAGGTTTTTCTCTGGGGGCCTATGGCTGGGAGTGACCGGCTGGCGCCTGAACAGCTACGATAGGCAGGATGGTGACCAGACCCATGGTGGCACCAGTGCCAAGATGGGCTGATTTGATAGTAGCAAGTGGCTCCTGCAATCTGCCATCAAAATGTTGGCAGGCGAGTTTTGTTTTCCAGGGAAAAGCGCCGTTGTTTGTGTTTGGGGGCCTGTGGCTGGGAGTGGCCGGCTGGCTCCTTAGAATCCACGATACGCAGCATGGTTCCCAGACCAGAGGTGGCACCAGTGCCAAGTCGGGCTGGTTTGATAGTACCAAGTGGCTCCGGAAATCTGCCATCCAGAAGCGGGGCAGCTTACTTTTGTTTGCCAGGGAAACGGGCCGAGCTTTGTGTCTGGGCGCCTATGGCTGGGAGTGACCTGCTAGGTCCTGAAAAGCTACGATAGGCAGGATGGTGACCAGACCCATGGTGGCACCAGTGCCAAGTTGGGCTGATTTGATAGTACCAAGTGGCTCCTGCAATCTGCCATCTAAAAGTTGGCAGGCGAGTTTTGTTTTCCAGGGAAAAGCGCCGTTGTTTGTGTCTGGGGGCCTGTGGCTGGAGTGGCCGGCTGGCTCCTTAGAATGAACGATACGCAGGATGGTTCCCAGACCTGAGGTGGCACCAGTGCCAAGTCGGGCTAGTTTGATGGTGCAAAGTGGCTCCTGCAATCTGCCATCCAGAAGCGGGGTAGCTTACTTTTGTTTGCCAGGGAAACGGGCCGAGGTTTTTCTCTGGGGGCCTATGGCAGGGAGGGACCGGCTGTCACCTGAAAAGCTACGATAGGCAGGATGGTGACCAGACCCATGGTGGCACCAGTGCCAAGTTGGGCTGATTTGATAGTAGCAAGTGGCTCCTGCAATCTGCCATCAAAAAGTTGGCAGGCGAGTTTTGTTTTCCAGGGAAAAGCGCCGTTGTTTGTGTTTGGGGGCCTGTGGCTGGGAGTGACCGGCTGGCTCCTTAGAATCCACGATACGCAGGATGGTTCCCAGACCCAAGGTGGCACCAGTGCCAAGCCGGGCTGGTTTGATACTACCAAGTGGTTCCTGCAATCTGCCATCCAGAAGCGGGGCAGCTTACTTTTGTTTGCCAGGGAAAAGGGCCGAGCTTTTTGTCTGGGCGCCTATGGCTTGGAGTGACCGGCTAGGTCCTGAAAAGCTACGATAGGCAGGATGGTGACCAGACCCATGGTGGCACCAGTGCCAAGTTGGGCTGGTTTGATAGTACCAAGTGGCTCCTGCAATCTGCCATCAAAATGTTGGCAGGCGAGTTTTGTTTTCCAGGGAAAAGCGCCGTTGTTTGTGTTTGGGGGCCTGTGGCTGGGAGTGGACGGATGGCTCCTTAGAACCACGATACGCAGGATGGTTCCCAGACCAGAGGTGGCACCAGTGCCAAGTCGGGCTGGTTTGATAGTACCAAGTTGTTCCTGCAATCTGCCATCCAGAAGCGGGGCAGCTTAGTTTTGTATGCCAGGGAAACGGGCCGAGGTTTTTGTCTGGGGGCCTATGGCTGGGAGTGACCGTCTGGCTCCTGAAAAGCTACGATAGGCAGGATGGTGACCAAACGCATGGTGGCACCAGTGCCAAGTTGGGCTGATTTGATAGTACCAAGTGGCTCCTGCAATCTGCCATCAAAATGTTGGCAGGCGAGTTTTGTTTTCCAGGGAAAAGCGCCGTTGTTTGTGTTTGGGGGCCTGTGGCTGGGAGTGGCCGGCTGGCTGCTTAGAATCCACGATACGCAGGATGGTTCCCAGACCAGAGGTGGCACCAGTGCCAAGTCGGGCTGGTTTGATACTATCAAGTGCGTCCTGCAATCTGCCATCCAGAAGCGGGGCAGCTTACTTTTGTTTGCCAGGGAAACGGGCCGAGTATTGTTTCTGGGGGCCTATGGCTGCGAGTGACCGGCTGGCTCCTGAGAAGCTACGATAGGCAGGATGATGCCCAGACCCATGGTGGCACCAGTGCCAAGTTGGGCTGGTTTGATAGTACCAAGTGGCTCCTGCAATCTGCCATGAAAAAGTTGGCAGGCGAGTTTTGTTTTCCAGGGAAAAGCGCCGTTGTTTCTGTTTGGGGGTCTGTGGCTGGGAGTGGCCGGCTGGCTCCTTAGAATCCACGATACGCGGCATGGTTCCCAGACCAGAGGTGGCACCAGTGCCAAGTTGGGCTGGTTTGATAGTACCAAGTGCGTCCTGCAATCTGCCATCCAGAAGCGGGGTAGCTTACTTTTGTTTGCCAGGGAAACGGGCCGAGGTTTGTGTCTCAGGGCCTATGGCTGGGAGTGACCGCCTGGCTCCTGAAAAGCTACGATAGGCAGGATGGTTCCCAGACCCATGGTGGCACCAGTGCCAAGTTGGGCTGGTTTGATAGTACCAAGTGGCTCCTGCAATCTGCCATCAAAAAGTTGGCAGGCGAGTTTGTTATCCAGGGAAAAGCGCCGTTGTTTTTGTTTGGGGGCCTGTGGCTGGGAGTGGCCGGCTGGCTCCTTAGAATCCACGATACGCAGGATGGTTCCCAGACCAGAGGTGGCACCAGTGCCAAGTCGGGCTGGTTTGATGGTGAAAAGTGGCTCCTGCAATCTGCCATCCAGAAGCGGGATAACTTACTTTTGTTTGCCAGGGAAACGGGCCGAGGTTTTTGTCTGGGGGCCTATGGCTGGGAGTGACCGGCTGGCTCCTGAAAAGCTACGATAGGCAGGATGGTGACCAGACCCATGGTGGCACCAGTGCCAAGTTGGGCTGGTTTGATAGTACCAAGTGGCTCCTGCAATCTGCCATCAAAATGTTGGCAGGCGAGTTTTGTTTTCCAGGGAAAAGTGCCGTTGTTTGTGTTTGGGGGCCTGTGGGTGGGAGTGACCGGCTGGCTCCTTAGAATCCACGATACGCAGGATGGTTCCCAGACCAGAGGTCGCACCAGTGCCAAGTCGGGCCAGTTTGATGGTGCAAAGTGGCTCCTGCAATCTGCCATCCAGAAGCGGGGTAGCTTACTTTTGTTTGCCAGGGAAACGGGCCGAGTTTTGTATCTGGGGGCCTATGTCTGTGAGTGACCGGCTGGCTCCTGAAAAGCTACGATAGGCAGGATGGTGACCAGACCCATGGTGGCACCAGTGCCAAGTTGGGCTGATTTGATAGTACCAAGTGGCTCCTGCAATCTGCCATCAAAAAGTTGGCAGGCGAGTTTTGTTTTCCAGGGAAAAGCGCCGTTGTTTGTGTCTGGGGGCCTGTGGCTGGGAGTGGCCGGCTGGCTCCTTACAATGAACGATACGCAGGATGGTTCCCAGACCTGAGGTGGCACCAGTGCCAAGTCGGGCTAGTTTGATGGTGCAAAGTGGCTCCTGCAATCTGCCATCCAGAAGCGGGGTAGGTTACTTTTGTTTGCCAGGGAAACGGGCCGAGGTTTTCTCTGGGGGCCTATGGCAGGGAGGGACCGGCTGGCTCCTGAAAAGCTACGATAGGCAGGATGGTGACCAGACCCATGGTGGCGCCAGTGCCAATTTGGGCTGATTTGATAGTAGCAAGTGGCTCCTGCAATCTGCCATCAAAATGTTGGCAGGCGAGTTTTGTTTTCCAGGGAAAAGCGCCGTTGTTTGTGTTTGGTGGCCTGTGGCTGGGAGTGACCGGCTGGCTCCTTAGAATCCACGATACGCAGGATGGTTCCCAGACCCAAGGTGGCACCAGTGCCAAGTTGGGCTGGTTTGATAGTACCAAGTGGTTCCTGCAATCTGCCATCCAGAAGCGGGACAGCTTACTTTTGTTTGCCAGGGAAACGGGCCGATGTTTTTCTCTGGGGGCCTATGGCTTGGAGTGACCGGCTAGGTCCTGAAAAGCTACGATAGGCAGGATGGTGACCAGATCCATGGTGGCACCAGTGCCAAGTTGGGCTGGTTTGATAGTACCAAGTGGCTCCTGCAATCTGCCATCAAAAAGTTGGCAGGCGAGTTTTGTTTTCCAGGGAAAAGCGCTGTGGTTTGTGTTTGGGGGCCTGTGGCTGGGAGTGGCCGGCTGGCTCCTTAGAATCCACGATACGCAGGATGGTTCCCAGACCAGAGGAGGCACCAGTGCCAAGTCGGGCTGGTTTGATGGTGAAAAGTGGCTCCTGCAATCTGCCATCCAGAAGCGGGATAACTTACTTTTGTTTGCCAGGGAAACGGGCCAAGGTTTTTGTCTGGGGGCCTATGGCTGGGAGTGACCGGCTGGCTCCTGAAAAGCTACGATAGGCAGGATGGTGACCAGACCCATGGTGGCACCAGTGTCAAGTTGGGCTGGTTTGATAGTACCAAGTGGCTCCTGCAATCTGCCATCAAAATTTGGCAGGCGAGGTTTGTTTTCCAGGGAAAAGCGCCGTTGTTTTTGTTTGGGGGCCTGTGGCTGGGAGTGGCCAGATGGCTAATTAGAATCCACGATACGCAGCATGGTTCCCAGACCAGAGGTGGCACCAGGGCCAAGTCGGGCTGGTTTGATACTATCAAGTGCGTCCTGCAATCTGCCATCCAGAAGCGGGGTAGCTTACTTTTGTTTGCCAGGGAAACGGGCCGAGGTTTGTGTCTGGGGGCCTATGGCTGGGAGTGACCGGCTGGCTCCTTAAAAGCTACGATAGGCAGGATGGTGACCAGACCCATGGTGGCACCAGTGCCAAGTTGGGCTGGTTTGATAGTACCAAGTGGCTCCTGCAATCTGCCATCAAAAAATTGGCAGGCGAGTTTTGTTTTCCAGGGAAAAGCGCCGTTGTTTTTGTTTGGGGGCCTGTGGGTGGGAGTGGCCGGCTGGCTCCTTAGAATCCACGATACGCAGGATGGTTCCCAGACCAGAGGTGGCACCAGTGCCAAGTCGGGCTAGTTTGATGGTGCAAAGTGGCTCCTGCAATCTGCCATCCAGAAGCGGGGCAGCTTACGTTTGTTTGCCAGGGAAACGGGCCGAGTATTGTTTCTGGGGGCCTATGGCTGCGAGTGACCGGCTGGCTCCTGAAAAGCTACGATAGGCAGGATGGTGACCAGACCCATGGTGGCACCAGTGCCAAGTTGGGCTGATTTGATAGTACCAAGTGGCTCCTGCAATCTGCCATCAAAAAGTTGGCAGGCGAGTTTTGTTTTCCAGGGAAAAGCGCCGTTGTTTGTGTTTGGGGGCCTGTGGCTGGGAGTGGACGGATGGCTCCTTAGAACTACGATACGCAGGATGGTTCCCAGACCAGAGGTGGCACCAGTGCCAAGTTGGGCTGGTTTGATACTACCAAGTGGTTCCTGCAATCTGCCATCCAGAAGCGGGGCAGCTTACTTTTGTTTGCCAGGGAAACGGGCCGAGGTTTGTGTCTGGGGGCCTATGGCTGGGAGTGACCGGCTGGCTCCTGAAAAGCTACGATAGGCAGGATGGTGACCAGACCCATGGTGGCACCAGTGCCAAGTTGGGCTGGTTTGATAGTACCAAGTGGCTCCTGCAATCTGCCATCAAAAAGTTGGCAGGCGAGTTTGTTATCCAGGGAAAAGCGCCGTTGTTTGTGTTTGGGGGCCTGTGGCTGGGAGTGGCCGGCTGGCTCCTTAGAATCCACGATACGCAGGATGGTTCCCAGACCTGAGGTGGCACCAGTGCCAAGTCGGGCTGGTTTGATGGTGAAAAGTGGCTCCTGCAATCTGCCATCCAGAAGCGGGATAACTTACTTTTGTTTGCCAGGGAAACGGGCCGAGGTTTTTATCTGGGGGCCTGTGGCTGGGAGTGACCGGCTGTCTCCTGAAAAGCTACGATAGGCAGGATGGTGACCAGACCCATGGTGGCACCAGTGCCAAGTTGGGCTGGTTTGATAGTACCAAGTGGCTCCTGCAATCTGCCATCAAAATGTTGGCAGGCGAGTTTTGTTTTCCACGGAAAAGTGCCGTTCTTTGTGTTTGGGGGCCTGTGGGTGGGAGTGACCGGCTGGCTCCTTAGAATCCACGATACGCAGGATGGTTCCCAGACCAGAGGTCGCACCAGTGCCAAGTCGGGCCAGTTTGATGGTGCAAAGTGGCTCCTGCAATCTGCCATCCAGAAGCAGGGTAGCTTACTTTTGTTTGCCAGGGAAACGGGCCGAGTTTTGTGTCTGGGGGCCTATGGCTGTGAGTGACCGGCTGGCTCCTGAAAAGCTACGATAGGCAGGATGGTGACCAGACCCATGGTGGCACCAGTGCCAAGTTGGGCTGATTTGATAGTACCAAGTGGCTCCTGCAATCTGCCATCAAAAAGTTGGCAGGCGAGTTTTGTTTTCCAGGGAAAAGCGCCGTTGTTTGTGTCTGGGGGCCTGTGGCTGGGAGTGGCCGGCTGGCTCCTTACAATGAACGATACGCAGGATGGTTCCCAGACCTGAGGTGGCACCAGTGCCAAGTCGGGCTAGTTTGATGGTGCAAAGTGGCTCCTGCAATCTGCCATCCAGAAGCGGGGTAGCTTACTTTTGTTTGCCAGGGAAACGGGCCGAGGTTTTTCTCTGGGGGCCTATGGCAGGGAGGGACCGGCTGGCTCCTGAAAAGCTACGATAGGCAGGATGGTGACCAGACCCATGGTGGCACCAGTGCCAAGTTGGGCTGGTTTGATAGTACCAAGTGGCTCCTGCAATCTGCCATCAAAATGTTGGCAGGCGAGTTTTGTTTTCCAGGGAAAAGCACCGTTGTTTGTGTTTGGTGGCCTGTGGCTGGGAGTGACTGGCTGGCTCCTTAGAATCCACGATACGCAGGATGGTTCCCAGACCCAAGGTGGCACCAGTGCCAAGTTGGGCTGGTTTGATAGTACCAATTGGTTCCTGCAATCTGCCATCCAGAAGCGGGGCAGTTTACTTTTGTTTGCCAGGGAAACGGGCCGAGGTTTTTCTCTGGGGGCCTATGGCTTGGAGTGACCGGCTAGGTCCTGAAAAGCTACGATAGGCAGGATGGTGACCAGACCCATGGTGGCACCAGTGCCAAGTTGGGCTGGTTTGATAGTACCAAGTGGCTCCTGCAATCTGCCATCAAAAAGTTGGCAGGCGAGTTTTGTTTTCCAGGGAAAAGCGCTGTGGTTTGTGTTTGGGGGCCTGTGGCTGGGAGTGGCCGGCTGGCTCCTTAGAATCCACGATACGCAGGATGGTTCCCAGACCAGAGGTGGCACCAGTGCCAAGTCGGGCTGGTTTGATGGTGAAAAGTGGCTCCTGCAATCTGCCATCCAGAAGCGGGATAACTTACTTTTGTTTGCCAGGGAAACGGGCCAAGGTTTTTGTCTGGGGGCCTATGGCTGGGAGTGACCGGCTGGCTCCTGAAAAGCTACGATAGGCAGGATGGTGACCAGACCCATGGTGGCACCAGTGTCAAGTTGGGCTGGTTTGATAGTACCAAGTGGCTCCGGCAATCTGCCATAAAAATTTGGCAGGCGAGGTTTGTTTTCCAGGGAAAAGCGCCGTTGTTTTTGTTTGGGGGCCTGTGGGTGGGAGTGGCCAGATGGCTAATTAGAATCCACGATACGCAGCATGGTTCCCAGACCTGAGGTGGCACCAGTGCCAAGTCGGGCTGGTTTGATACTATCAAGTGCGTCCTGCAATCTGCCATCCAGAAGCGGGATAACTTACTTTTGTTTGCCAGGGAAACGGGCCGAGGTTTGTGTCTGGCGGCCTATGGCTGGGAGTGACCGGCTGGCTCCTGAAAAGCTACGATAGGCAGGATGGTGACCAGACCCATGGTGGCACCAGTGCCAAGTTGGGCTGGTTTGATAGTACCAAGTGGCTCCTGCAATCTGCCATCAAAAAATTGGCAGGCAAGTTTTGTTTTCCAGGGAAAAGCGCCGTTGTTTTTGTTTGGGGGCCTGTGGGTGGGAGTGGCCGGCTGGCTCCTTAGAATCCACGATACGCAGGATGGTTCCCAGACCAGAGGTGGCACCAGTGCCAAGTCGGGCTAGTTTGATGGTGCAAAGTGGCTCCTGCAATCTGCCATCCAGAAGCGGGGCAGCTTACTTTTGTTTGCCAGGGAAACGGGCCGAGTATTGTTTCTGGGGGCCTATGGCTGCGAGTGACCGGCTGGCTCCTGAAAAGCTACGATAGGCAGGATGGTGACCAGACCCATGGTGGCACCAGTGCCAAGTTGGGGTGATTTGATAGTACCAAGTGGCTCCTGCAATCTGCCATCAAAAAGTTGGCAGGCGAGTTTTGTTTTCCAGGGAAAAGCGCCGTTGTTTGTGTTTGGTGGCCTGTGGCTGGGAGTGGACGGATGGCTCCTTAGAACCACGATACGCAGGATGGTTCCCAGACCAGAGGTGGCACCAGTGCCAAGTCGGGCTGGTTTGATAGTACCAAGTGGTTCCTGCAATCTGCCATCCAGAAGCGGGGCAGCTTACTTTTGTATGCCAGGGAAATGGGCCGAGGTTTTTGTCTGGGGGCCTATAGCTGGGAGTGACCGTCTGGCTCCTGAAAAGCTACGATAGGCAGGATGGTGACCAAACGCATGGTGGCACCAGTGCCAAGTTAGGCTGATTTGATAGTACCAAGTGGCTCCTGCAATCTGCCATCAAAAAGTTGGCAGGCGAGTTTTGTTTTCCAGGGAAAAGCGCCGTTGTTTGTGTTTGGGGGCCTGTGGCTGGGAGTGGCCGGCTGGCTGCTTAGAATCCACGATACGCAGGATGGTTCCCAGACCAGAGGTGGCACCAGTGCCAAGTCGGGCTGGTTTGATACTACCAAGTGCGTCCTGCAATCTGCCATCCAGAAGTGGGGCAGCTTACTTTTGTTTGCCAGGGAAACGGGCCGAGCTTTGTGTCTGGGGGCCTATGGCTGGGAGTGACCGGCTGGCTCCTGAAAAGCTACGATAGGCAGGATGGTGACCAGACCCATGGTGGCACCAGTGCCAAGTTGGGCTGGTTTGATAGTACCAAGTGGCTCCTGCAATCTGCCATCAAAAAGTTGGCAGGCGAGTTTTGTTTTCCAGGGAAAAGCGCCGTTGTTTGTGTTTGGGGGCCTGTGGCTGGGAGTGGACGGATGGCTCCTTAGAATCCACGATACACAGCATGGTTCCCAGACCAGAGGTGGCACCAGTGCCAAGTCGGGCTAGTTTGATGGTGCAAAGTGGTTCCTGCAATCTGCCATCCAGAAGCGGGGCAGCTTACTTTTGTTTGCCAGGGAAACGGGCCGAGGTTTGTGTCTGGGGGCCTATGGCTGGGAGTGACCGGCTGGCTCCTGAAAAGCTACAATAGGCAGGATGGTGACCAGACCCATGGTGGCACCAGTGCCAAGTTGGGCTGGTTTGATAGTACCAAGTGGCTCCTGCAATCTGCCATCAAAATGTTGGCAGGCGAGTTTTGTTTTCCAGGGAAAAGCGCCGTTGTTTGTGTTTGGGGGCCTGTGGCTGGGAGTGGCCGGCTGGCTCCTTAGAATCCACGATACGCAGGATGGTTCCCAGACCAGAGGTGGCACCAGTGCCAAGTTGGGCTGGTTTGATAGTACCAAGTGCGTCCTGCAATCTACCATCCAGAAGCGGGGCAGCTTAATTTTGTTTGCCAGGGAAACGGGCCGAGGTTTGTGTCTCAGGGCCTATGGCTGGGAGTGACCGGCTGGCTCCTGAAAACTACGATAGGCAGGATGGTGACCAGACCCATGGTGGCACCAGTGCCAAGTTGGGCTGATTTGATAGTACCAAGTGGCTCCTGCAATCTGCCATCAAAAAGTTGGCAGGCGAGTTTTGTTTTCCAGGGAAAAGTGCCGTTGTTTGTGTTTGGGGGCCTGTGGGTGGGAGTGACCGGCTGGCTCCTTAGAATCCACGATACGCAGGATGGTTCCCAGACCAGAGGTGGCACCAGTGCCAAGTCGGGCTAGTTTGATGGTGCAAAGTGGCTCCTGCAATCTGCCATCCAGAAGCGGGGTAGCTTACTTTTGTTTGCCAGAGAAACGGGCCGAGTTTTGTGTCTGGGGGCCTATGGCTGGGAGTGACCGGCTGGCTCCTGAAAAGCTACGATAGGCAGGATGTTGACCAGACCCATGGTGGCACCAGTGCCAAGTTGGGCTGATTTGATAGTACCAAGTGGCTCCTGCAATCTGCCATCAAAAAGTTGGCAGGCGAGTTTTGTTTTCCAGGGAAAAGCGCCGTTGTTTGTGTCTGGGGGCCTGTGGCTGGAGTGGCCGGCTGGCTCCTTACAATGAACGATACGCAGGATGGTTCCCAGAGCTGAGGTGGCACCAGTGCCAAGTCGGGCTAGTTTGATGGTGCAAAGTGGCTCCTGCAATCTGCCATCCAGAAGCGGGGTAGCTTACTTTTGTTTGCCAGGGAAACGGGCCGAAATATTTGTCTAGGGGCCTCTGGCTGGGGGTGGCTGGCTGGCTCCTGAAAAGCTACGATAGGCAGGATGGTGACCAGACCCATGGTGGCACCAGTGCCAAGTTGGGCTGGTTTGATAGTGCCAAGTGGCTCCTGCAATCTGCCATCAAAAAGTTGTCAGGCGAGTTTTGTTTTCCAGGGAAAAGCGCCGTTGTTTGTATTTGGGGGCCTGTGGCTGGGAGTGGCCGGCTGGCTCCTTTGAACCCACGATACGCAGGATGGTTCCCAGACCCAAGGTGGCACCAGTGCCAAGTCGGGCTGGTTTGATACTACCAAGTGCGTCCTGCAATCTGCCATCCAGAAGCGGGGCAGCTTAATTTTGTTTGCCAGGGAAACGGGCCGTGGGTTTTGTTTGGGGGCCTATGGCTGAGAGTGGCCGGCTGGCTCCTGAAAATCCACGCTAGGCAGCATGGTTCCCAGATGCAAGGTGGCACCAGTGCCAAGTCGGGCTGGTTTGATGGTGCAAAGTGGCTCCTGCAATCTGCCATCCAGAAGCGGGGCAGCTGATTTTTGTTTGCCAGAGAAAAATTCCGTGGATTGTTTTTGGGGGCATATTGCTGGGAGTGGCCGGCTGGCTCCTTAAAATGCTCGATACGCATGATGGTTCCCAGGTCCAAGGTGTCACCACTACCAAGTCGGCCTGCGGTTTTAGTATCAAGTTCATCCTGCAATTTGCCATCCAGAAGAGGGGCAGTTGAGTTTTGTTTGCCAGAGAAACGGGCCGAGGTTTCTGTTTGGGGACATATGGCTGAGAGTGGCCGGCTGGCCCCTGAATATCCACGATACACAGCATGGTTCCCAGATCCAAGGTGGCACCAGTGCCAAGTTGGGCTGGTTTGATAGTACCAAGTGTCTCCTGCAATCTGCCATCCAGAAGCGGGGCAGCTTACTTTTGTTTGCCAGAGAAATAGGCCTAGGTTTTTGTCTGGGGGCCTGTGGCTAGGAGTGGCCGGCTGGCTCCTAAGAATCCACAATACGCAGGATGTTTCCCAGACCCAAGGTGGCACCAGAGCCAAGTCGGGCTGGTTTGATAGTGCCAAGTGGCTCCTGCAAACTCCATCAAAAAGTTGGCAGGCGTGTTTTGTTTTCCAGGGAACAGCGCCGTTGATTTTGTTTGGGGGCCTGTGGCTGGGAGTGGCCGGCTGGCTCCTTAGAATCCACGATATGCAGGATGGTTCCCAGACCCAAGGTGGCACCAGTGCCAAGTCGGGCTGGTTTGATTACACCAAGTGGCTCCTGCAATCTGCCATCCAGAAGTGAGGCAGCTAAGTTTTGTTTGCCAGAAAAAAGGGCCGTGGTTTTTGTTGGGGGCCTGTGGCTGGGAGTGGCCGGCTGGCTCCTTAGAATCCACCATACGCAGGATGGTTCCCAGACCCAAGGTGGCACCAGTGCCAAGTCGGGCTGGTTTGATAGTACCAAGTGGCTCCTGCAATCTGCCATCCAGAAGCGGTGCAGTTGAGTTTTGTTTGCCAGAGAAAAGGGCCGTGGGTTGTGTTTGGGGGCATATGGCTGGGAGTGGCCGGCTGTCTCATTAAAAAGATCGATACGCAGGATGGTTCCCAGACCCAAGGTGGCACCAGTGCCAAGTCGGGCTGTTTTTATAGTACCAAGTGCGTCCTGCAATTTGCCATCCAGAAGAGGGGCAGTGGAGTTTTGTTTGCCAGAGAATAGCGCCGTTGTTTGTGTTTGGGGGCTTGTGGCTGGGAGTGGCCGACTGGCGCCTTAGAATCTGTGTTACGCAGCATGGTTCCCAGACCAGAGGTGGCACCAGTGCCAAGTTGGGCTGGTTTGATAGTACCAAGTGGCTCCTGCAATCTGCCATCCAGAAGCGGGGCAGCTTACTTTTGTTTGCCAGGGAAACGGGCCAAGGTGTGTGTCTGGGGGCCTATGGCTGGGAGTGACCGGCTGGCTCCTGAAAAGCTACGATAGGCAGGATGGTGACCAGACCCATGGTGGCACCAGTGCCAAGTTGGGCTGATTTGATAGTACCAAGTGGCTCCTGCAATCTGCCATGAAAAATTTGTCAGGCGAGTTTTGTTTTCCAGGGAAAAGCGCCGTTGTTTCTGTTTGGGGGCCTGTGGCTGGGAGTGGCCGGCTGGCTCCTTAGAATCCACGATACGCGGCATGGTTCCCAGACCAGAGGTGGCACCCGTGCCAAGTTGGGCTGGTTTGATAGTACCAAGTGCGTCCTGCAATCTGCCATCCAGAAGCGGGGCAGCTTACTTTTGTTTGCCAGGGAAACGGGCCGAGGTTTGTGTCTCAGGGCCTATGGCTGGGAGTGACCGCCTGGCTCCTGAAAAGCTACGATAGGCAGGATGGTGACCAGACCCATGGTGGCACCAGTGCCAAGTTGGGCTGGTTTGATAGTACCAAGTGGCTCCTGCAATCTGCCATCAAAAAGTTGGCAGGCGAGTTTGTTATCCAGGGAAAAGCGCCGTTGTTTGTGTTTGGGGGCCTGTGGCTGGGAGTGGCCGGCTGGCTCCTTAGAATCCACGATACGGAGGATGGTTCCCAGACCAGAGGTGGCACCAGTGCCAAGTCGGGCTGGTTTGATGGTGAAAAGTGGCTCCTGCAATCTGCCATCCAGAAGCGGGATAACTTACTTTTGTTTGCCAGGGAAACGGGCCGAGGTTTTTGTCTGGGGGCCTATGGCTGGGAGTGACCGTCTGGCTCCTGAAAAGCTACGATAGGCAGGATGGTGACCAGACCCATGGTGGCACCAGTGCCAAGTTGGGCTGGTTTGATAGTACCAAGTGGCTCCTGCAATCTGCCATCAAAATGTTGGCAGGCGAGTTTTGTTTTCCAGGGAAAAGTGCCGTTGTTTGTGTTTGGGGGCCTGTGGGTGGGAGTGACCGGCTGGCTCCTTAGAATCCACGATACGCAGGATGGTTCCCAGACCAGAGGTCGCACCAGTGCCAAGTCGGGCCAGTTTGATGGTGCAAAGTGGCTCCTGCAATCTGCCATCCAGAAGCGGGGTAGCTTACTTTTGTTTGCCAGGGAAACGGGCCGAGTTTTGTGTCTGGGGGCCTATGGCTGGGAGTGACCGGCTGGCTCCTGAAAAGCTACGATAGGCAGGATGGTGACCAGACCCATGGTGGCACCAGTGCCAAGTTGGGCTGATTTGATAGTACCAAGTGGCTCCTGCAATCTGCCATCAAAAATTTGGCAGGCGAGTTTTGTTTTCCAGGGAAAAGCGCCGTTGTTTTTGTCTGGGGGCCTGTGGCTGGGAGTGGCCGGCTGGCTCCTTACAATGAACGATACGCAGGATGGTTCCCAGACCTGAGGTGGCACCAGTGCCAAGTCGGGCTAGTTTGATGGTGCAAAGTGGCTCCTGCAATCTGCCATCCAGAAGCGGGGTAGCTTACTTTTGTTTGCCAGGGAAACGGGCCGAGGTTTTTTTCTGGGGGCCTATGGCAGGGAGGGACCGGCTGGCTCCTGAAAAGCTACGATAGGCAGGATGGTGACCAGACCCATGGTGGCACCAGTGCCAAGTTGGGCTGATTTGATAGTAGCAAGTGGCTCCTGCAATCTGCCATCAAAATGTTGGCAGGCGAGTTTTGTTTTCCAGGGAAAAGCGCCGTTGTTTGTGTTTGGTGGCCTGTGGCTGGGAGTGACCGGCTGGCTCCTTAGAATCCACGATACGCAGGATGGTTCCCAGACCCAAGGTGGCACCAGTGCCAAGTTGGGCTGGTTTGATTGTACCAAGTGGTTCCTGCAATCTGCCATCCAGAAGCGGGGCAGCTTACTTTTGTTTGCCAGGGAAACGGGCCGAGGTTTTTCTCTGGGGGCCTATGGCTTGGAGTGACCGGCTAGGTCCTGAAAAGCTACGATAGGCAGGATGGTGACCAGATCCATGGTGGCACCAGTGCCATGTTGGGCCGGTTTGATAGTACCAAGTGGCTCCTGCAATCTGCCATCAAAAAGTGGGCAGGCGAGTTTTGTTTTCCAGGGAAAAGCGCTGTGGTTTGTGTTTGGGGGCCTGTGGCTGGGAGTGGCCGGCTGGCTCCTTAGAATCCACGATACGCAGGATGGTTCCCAGACCAGAGGTGGTACCAGTGCCAAGTCGGGCTGGTTTGATGGTGAAAAGTGGCTCCTGCAATCTGCCATCCAGAAGCGGGATAACTTACTTTTGTTTGCCAGGGAAACGGGCCAAGGTTTTTGTCTGGGGGCCTATGGCTGGGAGTGACCGGCTGGCTCCTGAAAAGCTACGATAGGCAGGATGGTGACCAGACCCATGGTGGCACCAGTGTCAAGTTGGGCTGGTTTGATAGTACCAAGTGGCTCCGGCAATTTGCCATCAAAATTTGGCAGGCGAGGTTTGTTTTCCAGGGAAAAGCGCCGTTGTTTTTGTTTGGGGGCCTGTGGGTGGGAGTGGCCAGATGGCTAATTAGAATCCACGATACGCAGCATGGTTCCCAGACCTGAGGTGGCACCAGTGCCAAGTCGGGCTGGTTTGGTACTATCAAGTGCGTCCTGCAATCTGCCATCCAGAAGCGGGGTAGCTTACTTTTGTTTGCCAGGGAAACGGGCCGAGGTTTGTGTCTGGGGGCCTATGGCTGGGAGTGACCGTCTGGCTCCTGAAAAGCTACGATAGGCAGGATGGTGACCAGACCCATGGTGGCACCAGTGCCAAGTTGGGCTGGTTTGATAGTACCAAGTGGCTCCTGCAATCTGCCATCAAAAAATTGGCAGGCGAGTTTTGTTTTCCAGGGAAAAGCGCCGTTGTTTTTGTTTGGGGGCCTGTGGGTGGGAGTGGCCGGCTGGCTCCTTAGAATCCACGATACGCAGGATGGTTCCCAGACCTGAGGTGGCACCAGTGCCAAGTCGGGCTAGTTTGATGGTGCAAAGTGGCTCCTGCAATCTGCCATCCAGAAGCGGGGCAGCTTACTTTTGTTTGCCAGGGAAACGGGCCGAGGTTTGTGTCTGGGGGCCTATGGCTGCGAGTGACCGGCTGGCTCCTGAAAAGCTACGATAGGCAGGATGGTGACCAGACCCATGGTGGCACCAGTCCCAAGTTGGGCTGATTTGATAGTACCAAGTGGCTCCTGCAATCTGCCATCAAAAAGTTGGCAGGCGAGTTTTGTTTTCCAGGGAAAAGCGCCGTTGTTTGTGTTTGGGGGCCTGTGGCTGGGAGTGGCGGATGGCTCCTTAGAACCACGATACGCAGGATGGTTCCCAGACCAGAGGTGGCACCAGTGCCAAGTCGGGCTGGTTTGATACTACCAAGTGCGTCCTGCAATCTGCCATCCAGAAGCGGGGCAGCTTACTTTTGTTTGCCAGGGAAACGGGCCGAGGTTTGTGTCTGGGGGCCTATGGCTGGGAGTGACCTCCTGGCTCCTGAAAAGCTACGATAGGCAGGATGGTGACCAGACCCATGGTGGCACCAGTGCCAAGTTGGGGTGATTTGATAGTACCAAGTGGCTCCTGCAATCTGCCATCAAAAAGTTGGCAGGCGAGTTTGTTATCCAGGGAAAAGCGCCGTTGTTTGTGTTTGGGGGCCTGTGGGTGGGAGTGGCCGGCTGGCTCCTTAGAATCCACGATACGCAGCATGGTTCCCAGAACAGAGGTGGCACCAGTGCCAAGTCGGGCTGGTTTGATGGTGAAAAGTGGCTCCTGCAATCTGCCATCCAGAAGCGGGATAACTTACTTTTGTTTGCCAGGGAAACGGGCCGAGGTTTGTGTCTGGGGGCCTATGGCTGCGAGTGACCGGCTGGCTCCTGAAAAGCTACGATAGGCAGGATGGTGACCAGACCCATGGTGGCACCAGTGCCAAGTTGGGCTGATTTGATAGTACCAAGTGGCTCCTGCAATCTGCCATCAAAATGTTGGCAGGCGAGTTTTGTTTTCCAGGGAAAAGCGCCGTTGTTTGTGTCTGGTGGCCTGTGGCTGGGAGTGGCCGGCTGGCTCCTTACAATGAACGATACGCAGGATGGTTCCCAGACCTGAGGTGGCACCAGTGCCAAGTCGGGCTAGTTTGATGGTGCAAAGTGGCTCCTGCAATCTGCCATCCAGAAGCGGGGTAGCTTACTTTTGTTTGCCAGGGAAACGGGCCGAGGTTTTTCTCTGGGGGCCTATGCCAGGGAGGGACCGGCTGGCTCCTGAAAAGCTACGATAGGCAGGATGGTGACCAGACCCATGGTGGCACCAGTGCCAAGTTGGGCTGATTTGATAGTACCAAGTGGCTCCTGCAATCTGACATCAAAATGTTGGCAGGCGAGTTTTGTTTTCCAGGGAAAAGCGCCGTTGTTTGTGTTTGGTGGCCTGTGGCTGGGAGTGACCGGCTGGCTCCTTAGAATCCACGATACGCAGGATGGTTCCCAGACCAGAGGTGGCACCAGTGCCAAGTCGGGCTGGTTAGATGGTGAAAAGTGGCTCCTGCAATCTGCCATCCAGAAGCGGGATAACTTACTTTTGTTTGCCAGGGAAACGGGCCAAGGTTTTTGTCTGGGGGCCTATGGCTGGGAGTGACCGGCTGGCTCCTGAAAAGCTACGATAGGCAGGATGGTGACCAGACCCATGGTGGCACCAGTGTCAAGTTGGGCTGGTTTGATAGTACCAAGTGGCTCCGGCAATCTGCCATCAAAATTTGGCAGGCGAGGTTTGTTTTCCAGGGAAAAGCGCCGTTGTTTTTGTTTGGGGGCCTGTGGGTGGGAGTGGCCAGATGGCTAATTAGAATCCACGATACGCAGCATGGTTCCCAGACCTGAGGTGGCAACAGTGCCAAGTCGGGCTGGTTTGATACTATCAAGTGCGTCCTGCAATCTGCCATCCAGAAGTGGGGCAGCTTACTTTTGTTTGCCAGGGAAACGGGCCGAGGTTTGTGTCTGGGGGCCTATGGCTGGGAGTGACCGGCTGGCTCCTGAAAAGCTACGATAGGCAGGATGGTGACCAGACCCATGGTGGCACCAGTGCCAAGTTGGGCTGGTTTGATAGTACCAAGTGGCTCCTGCAATCTGCCATCAAAAAATTGGCAGGCGAGTTTTGTTTTCCAGGGAAAAGCGCCGTTGTTTTTGTTTGGGGGCCTGTGGGTGGGAGTGGCCGGCTGGCTCCTTAGAATCCACGATACGCAGGATGGTTCCCAGACCAGAGGTGGCACCAGTGCCAAGTCGGGCTAGTTTGATGGTGCAAAGTGGCTCCTGCAATCTGCCATCCAGAAGCGGGGCAGCTTACTTTTGTTTGCCAGGGAAACGGGCCGAGTATTGTTTCTGGGGGCCTATGGCTGCGAGTGACCGGCTGGCTCCTGAAAAGCTACGATAGGCAGGATGGTGACCAGACCCATGGTGGCACCAGTGCCAAGTTGGGCTGATTTGATAGTACCAAGTGGCTCCTGCAATCTGCCATCAAAAAGTTGGCAGGCGAGTTTTGTTTTCCAGGGAAAAGCGCCGTTGTTTGTGTTTGGGGGCCTGTGGCTGGGAGTGGCGGATGGCTCCTTAGAACCACGATACGCAGGATGGTTCCCAGACCAGAGGTGGCACCAGTGCCAAGTCGGGCTGGTTTGATACTACCAAGTGCGTCCTGCAATCTGCCATCCAGAAGCGGGGCAGCTTACTTTTGTTTGCCAGGGAAACGGGCCGAGGTTTGTGTCTGGGGGCCTATGGCTGGGAGTGACCGCCTGGCTCCTGAAAAGCTACGATAGGCAGGATGGTGACCAGACCCATGGTGGCACCAGTGCCAAGTTGGGCTGATTTGATAGTACCAAGTGGCTCCTGCAATCTGCCATCAAAAAGTTGGCAGGCGAGTTTTGTTTTCCAGGGAAAAGCGCCGTTGTTTGTGTTTGGGGGCCTGTGGCTGGGAGTGGACGGATGGCTCCTTAGAACCACGATACGCAGGATGGTTCCCAGACCAGAGGTGGCACCAGTGCCAAGTCGGGCTGGTTTGATACTACCAAGTGCGTCCTGCAATCTGCCATCCAGAAGCGGGGCAGCTTACTTTTGTTTGCCAGGGAAACGGGCCGAGGTTTGTGTCTGGGGGCCTATGGCTGGGAGTGACCTCCTGGCTCCTGAAAAGCTACGATAGGCAGGATGGTGACCAGACCCATGGTGGCACCAGTGCCAAGTTGGGGTGATTTGATAGTACCAAGTGGCTCCTGCAATCTGCCATCAAAAAGTTGGCAGGCGAGTTTGTTATCCAGGGAAAAGCGCCGTTGTTTGTGTTTGGGGGCCTGTGGGTGGGAGTGGCCGGCTGGCTCCTTAGAATCCACGATACGCAGCATGGTTCCCAGAACAGAGGTGGCACCAGTGCCAAGTCGGGCTGGTTTGATGGTGAAAAGTGGCTCCTGCAATCTGCCATCCAGAAGCGGGATAACTTACTTTTGTTTGCCAGGGAAACGGGCCGAGGTTTGTGTCTGGGGGCCTATGGCTGCGAGTGACCGGCTGGCTCCTGAAAAGCTACGATAGGCAGGATGGTGACCAGACCCATGGTGGCACCAGTGCCAAGTTGGGCTGATTTGATAGTACCAAGTGGCTCCTGCAATCTGCCATCAAAATGTTGGCAGGCGAGTTTTGTTTTCCAGGGAAAAGCGCCGTTGTTTGTGTTTGGGGGCCTGTGGCTGGGAGTGGCCGGCTGGCTCCTTACAATGAACGATACGCAGGATGGTTCCCAGACCTGAGGTGGCACCAGTGCCAAGTCGGGCTAGTTTGATGGTGCAAAGTGGCTCCTGCAATCTGCCATCCAGAAGCGGGGTAGCTTACTTTTGTTTGCCAGGGAAACGGGCCGAGGTTTTTCTCTGGGGGCCTATGGCAGGGAGGGACCGGCTGGCTCCTGAAAAGCTACGATAGGCAGGATGGTGACCAGACCCATGGTGGCACCAGTGCCAAGTTGGGCTGATTTGATAGTACCAAGTGGCTCCTGCAATCTGACATCAAAATGTTGGCAGGCGAGTTTTGTTTTCCAGGGAAAAGCGCCGTTGTTTGTGTTTGGTGGCCTGTGGCTGGGAGTGACCGGCTGGCTCCTTAGAATCCACGATACGCAGGATGGTTCCCAGACCAGAGGTGGCACCAGTGCCAAGTCGGGCTGGTTAGATGGTGAAAAGTGGCTCCTGCAATCTGCCATCCAGAAGCGGGATAACTTACTTTTGTTTGCCAGGGAAACGGGCCAAGGTTTTTGTCTGGGGGCCTATGGCTGGGAGTGACCGGCTGGCTCCTGAAAAGCTACGATAGGCAGGATGGTGACCAGACCCATGGTGGCACCAGTGTCAAGTTGGGCTGGTTTGATAGTACCAAGTGGCTCCGGCAATCTGCCATCAAAATTTGGCAGGCGAGGTTTGTTTTCCAGGGAAAAGCGCCGTTGTTTTTGTTTGGGGGCCTGTGGGTGGGAGTGGCCAGATGGCTAATTAGAATCCACGATACGCAGCATGGTTCCCAGACCTGAGGTGGCAACAGTGCCAAGTCGGGCTGGTTTGATACTATCAAGTGCGTCCTGCAATCTGCCATCCAGAAGCGGGGTAGCTTACTTTTGTTTGCCAGGGAAACGGGCCGAGGTTTGTGTCTGGGGGCCTATGGCTGGGAGTGACCGGCTGGCTCCTGAAAAGCTACGATAGGCAGGATGGTGACCAGACCCATGGTGGCACCAGTGTCAAGTTGGGCTGGTTTGATAGTACCAAGTGGCTCCGGCAATCTGCCATCAAAATTTGGCAGGCGAGGTTTGTTTTCCAGGGAAAAGCGCCGTTGTTTGTGTTTGGGGGCCTGTGGCTGGGAGTGGCCGGCTGGCTCCTTACAATGAACGATACGCAGCATGGTTCCCAGACCTGAGGTGGCACCAGTGCCAAGTCGGGCTGGTTTGGTACTATCAAGTGCGTCCTGCAATCTGCCATCCAGAAGCGGGGTAGCTTACTTTTGTTTGCCAGGGAAACGGGCCGAGGTTTGTGTCTGGGGGCCTATGGCTGGGAGTGACCGTCTGGCTCCTGAAAAGCTACGATAGGCAGGATGGTGACCAGACCCATGGTGGCACCAGTGCCAAGTTGGGCTGGTTTGATAGTACCAAGTGGCTCCTGCAATCTGCCATCAAAAAATTGGCAGGCGAGTTTTGTTTTCCAGGGAAAAGCGCCGTTGTTTTTGTTTGGGGGCCTGTGGGTGGGAGTGGCCGGCTGGCTCCTTAGAATCCACGATACGCAGGATGGTTCCCAGACCTGAGGTGGCACCAGTGCCAAGTCGGGCTAGTTTGATGGTGCAAAGTGGCTCCTGCAATCTGCCATCCAGAAGCGGGGCAGCTTACTTTTGTTTGCCAGGGAAACGGGCCGAGGTTTGTGTCTGGGGGCCTATGGCTGCGAGTGACCGGCTGGCTCCTGAAAAGCTACGATAGGCAGGATGGTGACCAGACCCATGGTGGCACCAGTGCCAAGTTGGGCTGATTTGATAGTACCAAGTGGCTCCTGCAATCTGCCATCAAAAAGTTGGCAGGCGAGTTTTGTTTTCCAGGGAAAAGCGCCGTTGTTTGTGTTTGGGGGCCTGTGGCTGGGAGTGGCGGATGGCTCCTTAGAACCACGATACGCAGGATGGTTCCCAGACCAGAGGTGGCACCAGTGCCAAGTCGGGCTGGTTTGATACTACCAAGTGCGTCCTGCAATCTGCCATCCAGAAGCGGGGCAGCTTACTTTTGTTTGCCAGGGAAACGGGCCGAGGTTTGTGTCTGGGGGCCTATGGCTGGGAGTGACCTCCTGGCTCCTGAAAAGCTACGATAGGCAGGATGGTGACCAGACCCATGGTGGCACCAGTGCCAAGTTGGGGTGATTTGATAGTACCAAGTGGCTCCTGCAATCTGCCATCAAAAAGTTGGCAGGCGAGTTTGTTATCCAGGGAAAAGCGCCGTTGTTTGTGTTTGGGGGCCTGTGGGTGGGAGTGGCCGGCTGGCTCCTTAGAATCCACGATACGCAGCATGGTTCCCAGAACAGAGGTGGCACCAGTGCCAAGTCGGGCTGGTTTGATGGTGAAAAGTGGCTCCTGCAATCTGCCATCCAGAAGCGGGATAACTTACTTTTGTTTGCCAGGGAAACGGGCCGAGGTTTGTGTCTGGGGGCCTATGGCTGCGAGTGACCGGCTGGCTCCTGAAAAGCTACGATAGGCAGGATGGTGACCAGACCCATGGTGGCACCAGTGCCAAGTTGGGCTGATTTGATAGTACCAAGTGGCTCCTGCAATCTGCCATCAAAATGTTGGCAGGCGAGTTTTGTTTTCCAGGGAAAAGCGCCGTTGTTTGTGTCTGGTGGCCTGTGGCTGGGAGTGGCCGGCTGGCTCCTTACAATGAACGATACGCAGGATGGTTCCCAGACCTGAGGTGGCACCAGTGCCAAGTCGGGCTAGTTTGATGGTGCAAAGTGGCTCCTGCAATCTGCCATCCAGAAGCGGGGTAGCTTACTTTTGTTTGCCAGGGAAACGGGCCGAGGTTTTTCTCTGGGGGCCTATGCCAGGGAGGGACCGGCTGGCTCCTGAAAAGCTACGATAGGCAGGATGGTGACCAGACCCATGGTGGCACCAGTGCCAAGTTGGGCTGATTTGATAGTACCAAGTGGCTCCTGCAATCTGACATCAAAATGTTGGCAGGCGAGTTTTGTTTTCCAGGGAAAAGCGCCGTTGTTTGTGTTTGGTGGCCTGTGGCTGGGAGTGACCGGCTGGCTCCTTAGAATCCACGATACGCAGGATGGTTCCCAGACCAGAGGTGGCACCAGTGCCAAGTCGGGCTGGTTAGATGGTGAAAAGTGGCTCCTGCAATCTGCCATCCAGAAGCGGGATAACTTACTTTTGTTTGCCAGGGAAACGGGCCAAGGTTTTTGTCTGGGGGCCTATGGCTGGGAGTGACCGGCTGGCTCCTGAAAAGCTACGATAGGCAGGATGGTGACCAGACCCATGGTGGCACCAGTGTCAAGTTGGGCTGGTTTGATAGTACCAAGTGGCTCCGGCAATCTGCCATCAAAATTTGGCAGGCGAGGTTTGTTTTCCAGGGAAAAGCGCCGTTGTTTTTGTTTGGGGGCCTGTGGGTGGGAGTGGCCAGATGGCTAATTAGAATCCACGATACGCAGCATGGTTCCCAGACCTGAGGTGGCAACAGTGCCAAGTCGGGCTGGTTTGATACTATCAAGTGCGTCCTGCAATCTGCCATCCAGAAGCGGGGTAGCTTACTTTTGTTTGCCAGGGAAACGGGCCGAGGTTTGTGTCTGGGGGCCTATGGCTGGGAGTGACCGGCTGGCTCCTGAAAAGCTACGATAGGCAGGATGGTGACCAGACCCATGGTGGCACCAGTGCCAAGTTGGGCTGGTTTGATAGTACCAAGTGGCTCCTGCAATCTGCCATCAAAAAATTGGCAGGCGAGTTTTGTTTTCCAGGGAAAAGCGCCGTTGTTTTTGTTTGGGGGCCTGTGGGTGGGAGTGGCCGGCTGGCTCCTTAGAATCCACGATACGCAGGATGGTTCCCAGACCAGAGGTGGCACCAGTGCCAAGTCGGGCTAGTTTGATGGTGCAAAGTGGCTCCTGCAATCTGCCATCCAGAAGCGGGGCAGCTTACTTTTGTTTGCCAGGGAAACGGGCCGAGTATTGTTTCTGGGGGCCTATGGCTGCGAGTGACCGGCTGGCTCCTGAAAAGCTACGATAGGCAGGATGGTGACCAGACCCATGGTGGCACCAGTGCCAAGTTGGGCTGATTTGATAGTACCAAGTGGCTCCTGCAATCTGCCATCAAAAAGTTGGCAGGCGAGTTTTGTTTTCCAGGGAAAAGCGCCGTTGTTTGTGTTTGGGGGCCTGTGGCTGGGAGTGGCGGATGGCTCCTTAGAACCACGATACGCAGGATGGTTCCCAGACCAGAGGTGGCACCAGTGCCAAGTCGGGCTGGTTTGATACTACCAAGTGCGTCCTGCAATCTGCCATCCAGAAGCGGGGCAGCTTACTTTTGTTTGCCAGGGAAACGGGCCGAGGTTTGTGTCTGGGGGCCTATGGCTGGGAGTGACCGCCTGGCTCCTGAAAAGCTACGATAGGCAGGATGGTGACCAGACCCATGGTGGCACCAGTGCCAAGTTGGGCTGATTTGATAGTACCAAGTGGCTCCTGCAATCTGCCATCAAAAAGTTGGCAGGCGAGTTTTGTTTTCCAGGGAAAAGCGCCGTTGTTTGTGTTTGGGGGCCTGTGGCTGGGAGTGGACGGATGGCTCCTTAGAACCACGATACGCAGGATGGTTCCCAGACCAGAGGTGGCACCAGTGCCAAGTCGGGCTGGTTTGATACTACCAAGTGCGTCCTGCAATCTGCCATCCAGAAGCGGGGCAGCTTACTTTTGTTTGCCAGGGAAACGGGCCGAGGTTTGTGTCTGGGGGCCTATGGCTGGGAGTGACCTCCTGGCTCCTGAAAAGCTACGATAGGCAGGATGGTGACCAGACCCATGGTGGCACCAGTGCCAAGTTGGGGTGATTTGATAGTACCAAGTGGCTCCTGCAATCTGCCATCAAAAAGTTGGCAGGCGAGTTTGTTATCCAGGGAAAAGCGCCGTTGTTTGTGTTTGGGGGCCTGTGGGTGGGAGTGGCCGGCTGGCTCCTTAGAATCCACGATACGCAGCATGGTTCCCAGAACAGAGGTGGCACCAGTGCCAAGTCGGGCTGGTTTGATGGTGAAAAGTGGCTCCTGCAATCTGCCATCCAGAAGCGGGATAACTTACTTTTGTTTGCCAGGGAAACGGGCCGAGGTTTGTGTCTGGGGGCCTATGGCTGGGAGTGACCGGCTGGCTCCTGAAAAGCTACGATAGGCAGGATGGTGACCAGACCCATGGTGGCACCAGTGCCAAGTTGGGCTGATTTGATAGTACCAAGTGGCTCCTGCAATCTGCCATCAAAATGTTGGCAGGCGAGTTTTGTTTTCCAGGGAAAAGCGCCGTTGTTTGTGTTTGGGGGCCTGTGGCTGGGAGTGGCCGGCTGGCTCCTTACAATGAACGATACGCAGGATGGTTCCCAGACCTGAGGTGGCACCAGTGCCAAGTCGGGCTAGTTTGATGGTGCAAAGTGGCTCCTGCAATCTGCCATCCAGAAGCGGGGTAGCTTACTTTTGTTTGCCAGGGAAACGGGCCGTGGTTTTTCTCTGGGGGCCTATGGCAGGGAGGGACCGGCTGGCTCCTGAAAAGCTACGATAGGCAGGATGGTGACCAGACCCATGGTGGCACCAGTGCCAAGTTGGGCTGATTTGATAGTACCAAGTGGCTCCTGCAATCTGACATCAAAATGTTGGCAGGCGAGTTTTGTTTTCCAGGGAAAAGCGCCGTTGTTTGTGTTTGGTGGCCTGTGGCTGGGAGTGACCGGCTGGCTCCTTAGAATCCACGATACGCAGGATGGTTCCCAGACCAGAGGTGGCACCAGTGCCAAGTCGGGCTGGTTAGATGGTGAAAAGTGGCTCCTGCAATCTGCCATCCAGAAGCGGGATAACTTACTTTTGTTTGCCAGGGAAACGGGCCAAGGTTTTTGTCTGGGGGCCTATGGCTGGGAGTGACCGGCTGGCTCCTGAAAAGCTACGATAGGCAGGATGGTGACCAGACCCATGGTGGCACCAGTGTCAAGTTGGGCTGGTTTGATAGTACCAAGTGGCTCCGGCAATCTGCCATCAAAATTTGGCAGGCGAGGTTTGTTTTCCAGGGAAAAGCGCCGTTGTTTTTGTTTGGGGGCCTGTGGGTGGGAGTGGCCAGATGGCTAATTAGAATCCACGATACGCAGCATGGTTCCCAGACCTGAGGTGGCAACAGTGCCAAGTCGGGCTGGTTTGATACTATCAAGTGCGTCCTGCAATCTGCCATCCAGAAGCGGGGTAGCTTACTTTTGTTTGCCAGGGAAACGGGCCGAGGTTTGTGTCTGGGGGCCTATGGCTGGGAGTGACCGGCTGGCTCCTGAAAAGCTACGATAGGCAGGATGGTGACCAGACCCATGGTGGCACCAGTGCCAAGTTGGGCTGGTTTGATAGTAACAAGTGGCTCCTGCAATCTGCCATCAAAAAATTGGCAGGCGAGTTTTGTTTTCCAGGGAAAAGCGCCGTTGTTTTTGTTTGGGGGCCTGTGGGTGGGAGTGGCCGGCTGGCTCCTTAGAATCCACGATACGCAGGATGGTTCCCAGACCAGAGGTGGCACCAGTGCCAAGTCGGGCTAGTTTGATGGTGCAAAGTGGCTCCTGCAATCTGCCATCCAGAAGCGGGGCAGCTTACTTTTGTTTGCCAGGGAAACGGGCCGAGTATTGTTTCTGGGGGCCTATGGCTGCGAGTGACCGGCTGGCTCCTGAAAAGCTACGATAGGCAGGATGGTGACCAGACCCATGGTGGCACCAGTGCCAAGTTGGGGTGATTTGATAGTACCAAGTGGCTCCTGCAATCTGCCATCAAAAAGTTGGCAGGCGAGTTTTGTTTTCCAGGGAAAAGCGCCGTTGTTTGTGTTTGGGGGCCTGTGGCTGGGAGTGGACAGATGGCTCCTTAGAACCACGATACGCAGGATGGTTCCCAGACCAGAGGTGGCACCAGTGCCAAGTCGGGCTGGTTTGATAGTACCAAGTGGTTCCTGCAATCTGCCATCCAGAAGCGGGGCAGCTTACTTTTGTATGCCAGGGAAACGGGCCGAGGTTTTTGTCTGGGGGCCTATAGCTGGGAGTGACCGTCTGGCTCCTGAAAAGCTACGATAGGCAGGATGGTGACCAAACGCATGGTGGCACCAGTGCCATGTTCGGCTGATTTGATAGTACCAAGTGGCTCCTGCAATCTGCCATCAAAATGTTGGCAGGCGAGTTTTGTTTTCCAGGGAAAAGCGCCGTTGTTTGTGTTTGGGGGCCTGTGGCTGGGAGTGGCCGGCTGGCTGCTTAGAATCCACGATACGCAGGATGGTTCCCAGACCAGAGGTGGCACCAGTGCCAAGTCGGGCTGGTTTGATACTACCAAGTGCGTCCTGCAATCTGCCATCCAGAAGCGGGGCAGCTTACTTTTGTTTGCCAGGGAAACGGGCCGAGGTTTGTGTCTGGGGGCCTATGGCTGGGAGTGACCGGCTGGCTCCTGAAAAGCTACGATAGGCAGGATGGTGACCAGACCCATGGTGGCACCAGTGCCAAGTTGGGCTGGTTTGATAGTACCAAGTGGCTCCTGCAATCTGCCATCAAAAAGTTGGCAGGCGAGTTTTGTTTTCCAGGGAAAAGCGCCGTTGTTTGTGTTTGGGGGCCTGTGGCTGGGAGTGGACGGATGGCTCCTTAGAATCCACGATACACAGCATGGTTCCCAGACCAGAGGTGGCACCAGTGCCAAGTCGGGCTAGTTTGATGGTGCAAAGTGGTTCCTGCAATCTGCCATCCAGAAGCGGGGCAGCTTACTTTTGTTTGCCAGGGAAACGGGCCGAGGTTTGTGTCTGGGGGCCTATGGCTGGGAGTGCCCGGCTGGCTCCTGAAAAGCTACGATAAGCAGGATGGTGACCAGACCCATGGTGGCACCAGTGCCAAGTTGGGCTGATTTGATAGTACCAAGTGGCTCCTGCAATCTGCCATCACAAAGTTGGCAGGCGAGTTTTGTTTTCCAGGGAAAAGCGCCGTTGTTTGTGTTTGGGGGCCTGTGGCTGGGAGTGGCCGGCTGGCTCCTTAGAATCCACGATACGCAGGATGGTTCCCAGACCAGAGGTGGCACCAGTGCCAAGTTGGGCTGGTTTGATAGTACCAAGTGCGTCCTAAAATCTACCATCCAGAAGCGGGGCAGCTTACTTTTGTTTGCCAGGGAAACGGGCCGAGGTTTGTGTCTCAGGGCCTATGGCTGGGAGTGACCGGCTGGCTCCTGAAAAGCTACGATAGGCAGGATGGTGACCAGACCCATGGTGGCACAAGTGCCAAGTTGGGCTGGTTTGATAGTACCAAGTGGCTCCTGCAATCTGCCATCAAAAAGTTGGCAGGCGAGTTTGTTATCCAGGGAAAAGCGCCGTTGTTTTTGTTTGGGGGCCTCTGGCTGGGAGTGGCCGGCTGGCTCCTTAGAATCCATGATACGCAGGATGGTTCCCAGACCAGAGGTGGCACCAGTGCCAAGTCGGGCTGGTTTGATGGTGAAAAGTGGCTCCTGCAATCTGCCATCCAGAAGCGGGGCAGCTTACTTTTGTTTGCCAGGGAAACGGGCCGAGGTTTTTGTCTGGGGGCCTATGGCTGGGAGTGACCGGCTGGCTCCTGAAAAGCTACGATAGGCAGGATGGTGACCAGACCCATGGTGGCACCAGTGCCAAGTTGGGCTGGTTTGATAGTACCAAGTGGCTCCTGCAATCTGCCATCAAAAAGTTGGCAGGCGAGTTTTGTTTTCCAGGGAAAAGTGCCGTTGTTTGTGTTTGGGGGCCTGTGGGTGGGAGTGACCGGCTGGCTCCTTAGAATCCACGATACGCAGGATGGTTCCCAGACCAGAGGTGGCACCAGTGCCAAGTCGGGCTAGTTTGATGGTGCAAAGTGGCTCCTGCAATCTGCCATCCAGAAGCGGGGTAGCTTAGTTTTGTTTGCCAGGGAAACAGGCCGAGTTTTGTGTCTGGGGCCTATGGCTGGGAGTGACCGGCTGGCTCCTGAAAAGCTACGATAGGCAGGATGGTGACCAGACCCATGGTGGCACCAGTGCCAAGTTGGGCTGGTTTGATAGTACCAAGTGGCTCCTGCAATCTGCCATCAAAAAGTTGGCAGGCGAGTTTTGTTTTCCAGGGAAAAGCGCCGTTGTTTGTGTCTGGGGGCCTGTGGCTGGAGTGGCCGGCTGGCTCCTTACAATGAACGATACGCAGGATGGTTCCCAGAGCTGAGGTGGCACCAGTGCCAAGTCGGGCTAGTTTGATGGTGCAAAGTGGCTCCTGCAATCTGCCATCCAGAAGCGGGGTAGCTTACTTTTGTTTGCCAGGGAAACGGGCCGAAATATTTGTCTAGGGGCCTCTGGCTGGGGGTGGCTGGCTGGCTCCTGAAAAGCTACGATAGGCAGGATGGTGACCAGACCCATGGTGGCACCAGTGCCAAGTTGGGCTGGTTTGATAGTACCAAGTGTCTCCTGCAATCTGCCATCAAAAAGTTGTCAGGCGAGTTTTGTTTTCCAGGGAAAAGCGCCGTTGTTTGTATTTGGGGGCCTGTGGCTGGGAGTGGCCGGCTGGCTCCTTTGAACCCACGATACGCAGCATGGTTCCCAGACCTGAGGTGGCAACAGTGCCAAGTCGGGCTGGTTTGATACTATCAAGTGCGTCCTGCAATCTGCCATCCAGAAGCGGGGTAGCTTACTTTTGTTTGCCAGGGAAACGGGCCGAGGTTTGTGTCTGGGGGCCTATGGCTGGGAGTGACCGGCTGGCTCCTGAAAAGCTACGATAGGCAGGATGGTGACCAGACCCATGGTGGCACCAGTGCCAAGTTGGGCTGGTTTGATAGTACCAAGTGGCTCCTGCAATCTGCCATCAAAAAATTGGCAGGCGAGTTTTGTTTTCCAGGGAAAAGCGCCGTTGTTTTTGTTTGGGGGCCTGTGGGTGGGAGTGGCCGGCTGGCTCCTTAGAATCCACGATACGCAGGATGGTTCCCAGACCAGAGGTGGCACCAGTGCCAAGTCGGGCTAGTTTGATGGTGCAAAGTGGCTCCTGCAATCTGCCATCCAGAAGCGGGGCAGCTTACTTTTGTTTGCCAGGGAAACGGGCCGAGTATTGTTTCTGGGGGCCTATGGCTGCGAGTGACCGGCTGGCTCCTGAAAAGCTACGATAGGCAGGATGGTGACCAGACCCATGGTGGCACCAGTGCCAAGTTGGGGTGATTTGATAGTACCAAGTGGCTCCTGCAATCTGCCATCAAAAAGTTGGCAGGCGAGTTTTGTTTTCCAGGGAAAAGCGCCGTTGTTTGTGTTTGGGGGCCTGTGGCTGGGAGTGGACAGATGGCTCCTTAGAACCACGATACGCAGGATGGTTCCCAGACCAGAGGTGGCACCAGTGCCAAGTCGGGCTGGTTTGATAGTACCAAGTGGTTCCTGCAATCTGCCATCCAGAAGCGGGGCAGCTTACTTTTGTATGCCAGGGAAACGGGCCGAGGTTTTTGTGTGGGGGCCTATAGCTGGGAGTGACCGTCTGGCTCCTGAAAAGCTACGATAGGCAGGATGGTGACCAAACGCATGGTGGCACCAGTGCCATGTTCGGCTGATTTGATAGTACCAAGTGGCTCCTGCAATCTGCCATCAAAATGTTGGCAGGCGAGTTTTGTTTTCCAGGGAAAAGCGCCGTTGTTTCTGTTTGGGGGCCTGTGGCTGGGAGTGGCCGGCTGGCTGCTTAGAATCCACGATACGCAGGATGGTTCCCAGACCAGAGGTGGCACCAGTGCCAAGTCGGGCTGGTTTGATACTACCAAGTGCGTCCTGCAATCTGCCATCCAGAAGCGGGGCAGCTTACTTTTGTTTGCCAGGGAAACGGGCCGAGGTGTGTGTCTGGGGGCCTATGGCTGGGAGTGACCGGCTGGCTCCTGAAAAGCTACGATAGGCAGGATGGTGACCAGACCCATGGTGGCACCAGTGCCAAGTTGGGCTGGTTTGATAGTACCAAGTGGCTCCTGCAATCTGCCATCAAAAAGTTGGCAGGCGAGTTTTGTTTTCCAGGGAAAAGCGCCGTTGTTTGTGTTTGGGGGCCTGTGGCTGGGAGTGGACGGATGGCTCCTTAGAATCCACGATACACAGCATGGTTCCCAGACCAGAGGTGGCACCAGTGCCAAGTCGGGCTAGTTTGATGGTGCAAAGTGGTTCCTGCAATCTGCCATCCAGAAGCGGGGCAGCTTACTTTTGTTTGCCAGGGAAACGGGCCGAGGTTTGTGTCTGGGGGCCTATGGCTGGGAGTGCCCGGCTGGCTCCTGAAAAGCTACGATAAGCAGGATGGTGACCAGACCCATGGTGGCACCAGTGCCAAGTTGGGCTGATTTGATAGTACCAAGTGGCTCCTGCAATCTGCCATCACAAAGTGGGCAGGCGAGTTTTGTTTTCCAGGGAAAAGCGCCGTTGTTTGTGTTTGGGGGCCTGTGGCTGGGAGTGGCCGGCTGGCTCCTTAGAATCCACGATACGCAGGATGGTTCCCAGACCAGAGGTGGCACCAGTGCCAAGTTGGGCTGGTTTGATACTACCAAGTGCGTCCTAAAATCTACCATCCAGAAGCGGGGCAGCTTACTTTTGTTTGCCAGGGAAACGGGCCGAGGTTTGTGTCTCAGGGCCTATGGCTGGGAGTGACCGGCTGGCTCCTGAAAAGCTACGATAGGCAGGATGGTGACCAGACCCATGGTGGCACAAGTGCCAAGTTGGGCTGGTTTGATAGTACCAAGTGGCTCCTGCAATCTGCCATCAAAAAGTTGGCAGGCGAGTTTGTTATCCAGGGAAAAGCGCCGTTGTTTTTGTTTGGGGGCCTCTGGCTGGGAGTGGCCGGCTGGCTCCTTAGAATCCATGATACGCAGGATGGTTCCCAGACCAGAGGTGGCACCAGTGCCAAGTCGGGCTGGTTTGATGGTGAAAAGTGGCTCCTGCAATCTGCCATCCAGAAGCGGGGCAGCTTACTTTTGTTTGCCAGGGAAACGGGCCGAGGTTTTTGTCTGGGGGCCTATGGCTGGGAGTGACCGGCTGGCTCCTGAAAAGCTACGATAGGCAGGATGGTGACCAGACCCATGGTGGCACGAGTGCCAAGTTGGGCTGGTTTGATAGTACCAAGTGGCTCCTGCAATCTGCCATCAAGAAGTTGGCAGGCGAGTTTTGTTTTCCAGGGAAAAGTGCCGTTGTTTGTGTTTGGGGGCCTGTGGGTGGGAGTGACCGGCTGGCTCCTTAGAATCCACGATACGCAGGATGGTTCCCAGACCAGAGGTGGCACCAGTGCCAAGTCGGGCTAGTTTGATGGTGCAAAGTGGCTCCTGCAATCTGCCATCCAGAAGCGGGGTAGCTTAGTTTTGTTTGCCAGGGAAACGGGCCGAGTTTTGTGTCTGGGGCCTATGGCTGGGAGTGACCGGCTGGCTCCTGAAAAGCTACGATAGGCAGGATGGTGACCAGACCCATGGTGGCACCAGTGCCAAGTTGGGCTGGTTTGATAGTACCAAGTGGCTCCTGCAATCTGCCATCAAAAAGTTGGCAGGCGAGTTTTGTTTTCCAGGGAAAAGCGCCGTTGTTTGTGTCTGGGGGCCTGTGGCTGGAGTGGCCGGCTGGCTCCTTACAATGAACGATACGCAGGATGGTTCCCAGAGCTGAGGTGGCACCAGTGCCAAGTCGGGCTAGTTTGATGGTGCAAAGTGGCTCCTGCAATCTGCCATCCAGAAGCGGGGTAGCTTACTTTTGTTTGCCAGGGAAACGGGCCGAAATATTTGTCTAGGGGCCTCTGGCTGGGGGTGGCTTGCTTGCTCCTGAAAAGCTACGATAGGCAGGATGGTGACCAGACCCATGGTGGCACCAGTGCCAAGTTGGGCTGGTTTGATAGTACCAAGTGTCTCCTGCAATCTGCCATCAAAAAGTTGTCAGGCGAGTTTTGTTTTCCAGGGAAAAGCGCCGTTGTTTGTATTTGGGGGCCTGTGGCTGGGAGTGGCCGGCTGGCTCCTTTGAACCCACGATACGCAGGATGGTTCCCAGACCCAAGGTGGCACCAGTGCCAAGTCGGGCTGGTTTGATACTACCAAGTGCGTCCTGCAATCTGCCATCCAGAAGCGGGGCAGCTTAATTTTGTTTGCCAGGGAAACGGGCCGTGGGTTTTGTTTGGGGGCCTATGGCTGAGAGTGGCCGGCTGGCTCCTGAAAATCCACGCTAGGCAGCATGGTTCCCAGATGCAAGGTGGCACCAGTGCCAAGTCGGGCTGGTTTGATGGTGCAAAGTGGCTCCTGCAATCTGCCATCCAGAAGCGGGGCAGCTGATTTTTGTTTGCCAGAGAAAAATTCCGTGGATTGTTTTTGGGGGCATATTGCTGGGAGTGGCCGGCTGGCTCCTTAAAATGCTCGATACGCATGATGGTTCCCAGGTCCAAGGTGTCACCACTACCAAGTCGGCCTGCGGTTTTAGTATCAAGTTCATCCTGCAATTTGCCATCCAGAAGAGGGGCAGTTGAGTTTTGTTTGCCAGAGAAACGGGCCGAGGTTTCTGTTTGGGGACATATGGCTGAGAGTGGCCGGCTGGCCCCTGAATATCCACGATACACAGCATGGTTCCCAGATCCAAGGTGGCACCAGTGCCAAGTTGGGCTGGTTTGATAGTACCAAGTGTCTCCTGCAATCTGCCATCCAGAAGCGGGGCAGCTTACTTTTGTTTGCCAGAGAAATAGGCCTAGGTTTTTGTCTGGGGGCCTGTGGCTAGGAGTGGCCGGCTGGCTCCTAAGAATCCACGATACGCAGGATGTTTCCCAGACCCAAGGTGGCACCAGTGCCAAGTCGGGCTGGTTTGATAGTACCAAGTGGCTCCTGCAAACTCCATCAAAAAGTTGGCAGGCGTGTTTTGTTTTCCAGGGAACAGCGCCGTTGATTTTGTTTGGGGGCCTGTGGCTGGGAGTGGCCGGCTGGCTCCTTAGAATCCACGATACGCAGGATGGTTCCCAGACCCAAGGTGGCACCAGTGCCAAGTCGGGCTGGTTTGATTACACCAAGTGGCTCCTGCAATCTGCCATCCAGAAGCGGGGCAGCTGATTTTTGTTTGCCAGAGAAAAATTCCGTGGATTGTTTTTGGGGGCATATTGCTGGGAGTGGCCGGCTGGCTCCTTAAAATGCTCGATACGCATGATGGTTCCCAGGTCCAAGGTGTCACCACTACCAAGTCGGCCTGCGGTTTTAGTATCAAGTTCATCCTGCAATTTGCCATCCAGAAGAGGGGCAGTTGAGTTTTGTTTGCCAGAGAAACGGGCCGAGGTTTCTGTTTGGGGACATATGGCTGAGAGTGGCCGGCTGGCCCCTGAATATCCACAATACACAGCATGGTTCCCAGATCCAAGGTGGCACCAGTGCCAAGTTGGGCTGGTTTGATAGTACCAAGTGTCTCCTGCAATCTGCCATCCAGAAGCGGGGCAGCTTACTTTTGTTTGCCAGAGAAATAGGCCTAGGTTTTTGTCTGGGGGCCTGTGGCTAGGAGTGGCCGGCTGGCTCCTAAGAATCCACGATACGCAGGATGTTTCCCAGACCCAAGGTGGCACCAGTGCCAAGTCGGGCTGGTTTGATAGTACCAAGTGGCTCCTGCAAACTCCATCAAAAAGTTGGCAGGCGTGTTTTGTTTTCCAGGGAACAGCGCCGTTGATTTTGTTTGGGGGACTGTGGCTGGGAGTGGCCGGCTGGCTCCTTAGAATCCACGATACGCAGGATGGTTCCCAGACCCAAGGTGGCACCAGTGCCAAGTCGGGCTGGTTTGATTACACCAAGTGGCTCCTGCAATCTGCCATCCAGAAGTGAGGCAGCTAAGTTTTGTTTGCCAGAAAAAAGGGCCGTGGTTTTTGTTGGGGGCCTGTGGCTGGGAGTGGCCGGCTGGCTCCTTAGAATCCACCATACGCAGGATGGTTCCCAGACCCAAGGTGGCACCAGTGCCAAGTCGGGCTGGTTTGATAGTCCCAAGTGGCTCCTGCAAACTGCCATCCAGAAGCGGGGCAGCTGAGTTTTGTTTGCCAGGGAAATGGGCCGTTGTTTGTGTTTGGGGGCCTGTGGCTGGGAGTGTTCGGCTGGTTCCTGAATATGTACGATACGCAGGATTGTTCCCAGACCCAAGGTGGCACCAGTGCCAAGTCGGGCTGGTTTGATGGTGCAAAGTGGCTCCTGCAATCTGCCATCCAGACGCGGGGCAGCGGATTTTTGTTTCCATGAGAAATGGTCCGTGGTTTGTTTTTGGGGGTATATGGCTGGGCCTGGCCGGCTGGCTCCTTAAAAAGCTCGATATGCAGGATGGTTCCCTGACACAAGGTGGCACCAGTGCCACGTCGGGCGGTTTTCGTAGTACAAAGTGCGTCCTAAAATTTGCCATCCAGAAGAGGGGCAGTTGAGTTTTGTTTGCCAGAGAAAAGGTCCGTGGTTTGTTTTTGGGGGCATATGGCTGAGAGTGGCTGGCTGGCCCCTGAAAATCCACGATACACAGGATGGTTCCCAGACCCAAGGTGGCACCTGTGCCAAGTCGGGCTGATTTGATAGTACTAAGTAGCTCCTGCAATCTGCCATCCAGAAGCGGGACAGCTTACTTTTGTTTGCCAGGGAAACGGGCCGAGGTTTGTGTTTGGGGGCCTATGGCTGAGAGTGACCGGCTGGCTCCTGAAAAGCTACAATAGGCAGGATGGTGACCAGACCCATGGTGGCACCAGTGCCAAGTTGGGCTGGTTTGATAGTACCAAGTGGTTCCTGCAATCTGCCATCCAGAAGCAGGGCAGCTGAGTTTTGTTTGCCAGAGAAAAGGGCCTTGGTTTGTGTTTGGGGGCATATGGCTGGGTGTGGCCAGCTGGCTCCTTAAAATGCACGATATGCAACATGGCTCCCAGACCCAAGGTGGCACCAGTGCCAAGTTGGGCTGGTTTGATAGTACCAAGTGGCTCCTGCAATCTTCCATGATCACGTGGAGAAATACTTTCTGGTTTCAGCCTCATGCTCTTTCTTCTCTCCCTCAACTTCTCTATCACCTCTCATCTGGTTCACATGCGCTGTCTTCAAGGTCCACAGGCTACTTTTCACAGAATCTTCTGGCCTGATGAAGTAAGAATGATGAATAGAACAGAGCTGGGATCTATTTTCCAGTTTGGATAAAATGCATTCTGCACACAAATCCAAGGAGAACGTGCTGCCCCGATGCCCAGAAAATCTTTCACTCCTGCTAGTGTTCTACGTCAACCGCAACTTAGTCTGAAAGAAAAGCTTTTTCTCTGAGAGCATCTGAGAGGTTTGCATGAAGCACTGATATCTGACATATGCAATTTTGAATAGGAGAGGAAAAAGAAAATGGCAAGGAGTTTTTAATTTTAGTGGTTTCAATTTTAATTTCCGTGCACTTTTTCAAAACTTGTCAGCTCAAATGCCCATCAACATCTTTTAGTCATCTGTAAGTCAGTATTCATATAAAATGTGCTTCAAATCCAAAGAATTTCAAATTTGCACTCCAAGCTTCTATGCCTAGATTTATGATTTCCTACACATATTAGATGAAAGGAAGGCCTTTTTTACTGTGGGAGTGCTGGAACACTGGAACAGGTTGCCCAGAGAAGTTGTGGGTGTCCCATCCCTGAAAGTATTCAAGGTCACCTTGGACGGGGCTTGGAGCAGCAACAAAGGAGAAGCTTGATGGTAGAGAAACAAAGTTGGACTATAGAAGAAACTCGGATTGAAGTATAGGATCAAGTTTTCTCTCAGCTCTTGGGGTAAATTCAAAGTTGTACAAAATGACATTTATCTGTGCTATTCACTACTGTAACAGAAAGTTTCATGAAAACTGTACAGAAGATAGTAAATTTTAAAAGAGATAAGAATTACAGCATAAAATCCATGGGATAGGTTACAACATGAGACACTCTCTAAGAGAAAATCTCTTTGTTTCAGCACTTCATCGGGGTAAGATTTCATGAAGTGCCAAAGAAGGCGGCAAAATATCATTCGGGACATTATTTACTGGAATTCAGCCTGGCCATTAGTAGGAACTGCCTTTGAACATATCATGTAGATATACCACACACACTTTCCCTTCACTGAAAAATTACTGTTTACAACAAATAAGCAATTGACGATCAAAATTGATTGAAAGCATCTTAAACATGTCAAGTATTTCATTGTAGATGATCTGTGATCCAAATGCTTCTTCCACCTTCGAGAGGGACAGAAGAATTCTTCCATATCATGATGGTTTAAAATTGTATCAACCAATGTTTTCTGCTGAAAAGATATCATCTATTTTTTTCTATTTTTGGAAGAAAATATTCCTAGACATACAACAGGTGAGAACTAAGTAATTTTAAAGAAACAAATGAAATGAAAATATTCTGTAAATAGAATGAAATGAAAAGCTGTGTTTTAAATAGGAGCTAAATATTAAACAGAATTTTTGTACCAGGCATTTGAATTACTGCACCAGCTCTTTTGCCCATCAAGAGAGGCATTTAGCATTTCAGTCTTTTCCAAGGTGTTCATGATCTGCTATGCTGATCTCTGTGTGGGCCTAGGTGTGTGTGGAGGGGGGGGCATATGAAGGGGAGTGTGTATGTTTGCTTTACAATTGTTGTGGCAGATTCATGCCTCAGCTCCACATTTTGTTTTAAAAAGGTCACACCGAGTGGATATGAAGTTTACTATCAACAAGAGATCGATTCCCAAATCATCCATTTGACTCTCCCTTATAAATCATGTGCTTTGTTGCATATTTTATCAAATATACTTTCAAGCCAGATGGAGGAAGGAGGATGTGGGAATCCCTCCACCATCTTGCAACTTTTATGTAAGTAGGTTTTCAAGAAAATCATCATTTCTCTTTTAAATATGTCTGGAACAGGCATGATGGTAGTGTCAACCTGTTGGAGTTTTTGTTGCTGGAAGAAGTTGTACAAAAGGATTGGTTTTTACATTGACCAGTTACTGAATCAAGCGCAGGAATACATTGGAAATTTAGCTGGGGGTTCCTTTTCCCAGCAGACTACTTCTAGAACGAGCTTGTACACTGAAGCTGACTCTTTTGCTCTCTTTTTGTTTCTTTCCTATTTTCTTGGCTTCTTTGCCACTATCTAGACAATTTTGGAACTTTGTTCCCAACTAAAATGGTTTCAATAGTCTGATTGTGATCATACATTTTTACAAGGAATTTTTAAAATCTTTCCTCGAGTCCAGAAAGTCAAGGACTTAGATCTTTTTCTTCCCTTATCAATATTGCCATGAAATTGATAAATAAAGACCAACTCTTTATTTTTGTTTTTAACCCACGTAGATAATTCCCATCCATTAATCCATTTTGTGGACCAATAGCTGCCATTCTGATGGAAGCTGTCACTTCTTAACAATAGGCATTCTGTGACTATGTTGACTGCACTTTGGGTGAAGATCCTAACTGGTCTTAGATATACATAGGGAGAAATTTGCTCAGCCAGTGTCAGTCTTAAGCATGCGTATCAGAAGATCTTTCTAGAGCTGGGAATTTTCCCATGAAAGGGATTCAGTTAGGGAAGAGACACTTGTGCCAGAGTTTTACATTCTTCTTGAACACTGCTTAAGGAACTTAGATGCCATGTCCATTTGGATATCTGTCTGCACAGAACTTTGTCATGCCAGCGCTTTGAAATGCATCTTGAAGAGAATTCACTAGCACAGAATGAAAGAGAGTGGAAGGGGTTGGTGGGGCTAACCAGGCCCAACCCCCCTGCCTAAACCAGGATACCTAGAGCCTCTTGCCCAGGATTCTATCTGGGTGTACTTTTAATGTCTTCAAAGATCCAGGCTCCACAATCTTTCTGGGCAGTCTGTGCCGTGGTTCAGTCACCCTGACAGTAAAGAACATTTACTGATGTTCAAAGGCAATCTCCTGTATTTCAGTGTGTGCCCACTGCCTCTTGTCTTTTCCCTCAGCATCACTGAAAAGACACTGATTCCCTCCCCTTTGCACTATTGCTTCCATATGTATGTGTGATGCCATGTAGAGGTATGTCAAAAACCTCCCTGAAGCCCAGGCAGATAATATTCCCTTCATCTACCAGTCAAGTTGATTCATCAGAGGAGTTTAAAGTGATGTTCAGCATGAAATTCCCCTGAAAAATCATGCTAACTACATTATTTGGTCATCTGTCATGTGCCTGGCAAGGATTTCCAGGAAGAGCTGCTTCATCAACTTCCTGGGGATAAAAAAGAGGCTGGCTTGTTTGTACTATGGCGAGTCCTCTTAATTGCCTTTTTTGAAGATGGGTGTCATTTGCTAACATCCACTCTTTAGCCTCTGTTGTCGTCTACATCTTAGCAAAACGCTTTTCCACTATGTCTGGCTAGGAAAAACTGTGCCAGCACAGAAAACATCTCCCATCGTGTTCTAGAAGTTGCACGGATGTCTGCCAAGTGTTTGGCAGGAAGAAAAGAAAAGTTGTCCAAAACAGCTTCCAATCGAATGTTCCTGTGATTGGAAAAGTCAGGAGAGTGCAAAGGTACTGTTTTCTATCAGTTGGCAAGGTGCGCACACAATCCCAGTGTTGTACAGCTTGCTTCTTCACCTTCCCGAAGCTGCCGCTCTCGCCGGCTGCCGGAGCCCAAGAAGCGGCTTCTTCGCGCAAAGACGATTGTGCCGCTCACAGTGCTCTCCTTAGCGCGGCTTCTGCCGAAAGACGCCCGGCAGCGGCTCTTACCTCCGGAGAGCATCCTACCTTCGTCTTTAGCTCCTCTTCTCATCTACACCTCGGCAAAACGCTTTTCCACTATGTCTGGCTAGGAAAAACTGTGCCAGCACAGAAAACATCTCCCATCGTGTTCTAGAAGTTGCACGGATGTCTGCCAAGTGTTTGGCAGGAAGAAAAGAAAAGTTGTCCAAAACAGCTTCCAATCGAATGTTCATGTGATTGGAAAAGTCAGGAGAGTGCAAAGGTACTGTTTTCTATCAGTTGGCAAGGTGCGCACACAATCCCAGTGTTGTACAGCTTGCTTCTTCACCTTCCCGAAGCTGCCGCTGTCGCCGGCTCCCGGAACCGAAGAAGCGGCTTCTTCGCGCAAAGACGATTGTGCCGCTCACAGTGCTCTCCTTAGCGCGGCTTCTGCCGAAAGACGCCCGGCAGCGGCTCTTACCTCCGGAGAGCATCCTACCTTCGTCTTTCGCGTCTTTTGTAGTCTACATCTTAGCAAAACGCTTCTCCACTATGTCTGGCTAGGAAAAACTGTGCCAGCACAGAAAACATCTCCCATCGTGTTCTAGAAGTTGCACGGATGTCTGCCAAGTGTTTGGCAGGAAGAAAAGAAAAGTTGTCCAAAACAGCTTCCAATCGAATGTTCCTGTGATTGGAAAAGTCAGGAGAGTGCAAAGGTACTGTTTTCTATCAGTTGGCAAGGTGCGCACACAATCCCAGTGTTGTACAGCTTGCTTCTTCACCTTCCCGAAGCTGCCGCTCTCGCCGGCTGCCGGAGCCCAAGAAGCGGCTTCTTCGCGCAAAGACGATTGTGCCGCTCACAGGGCTCTCCTTAGCGCGGCTTCTGCCGAAAGACGCCCGGCAGCGGCTCTTACCTCCGGAGAGCATCCTACCTTCGTCTTTCGCGTCTTATGTAGTCTACACCTCGGCAAAAAGCTTTTCCACTATGTCTGGCTAGGAAAAACTGTGCCAGCACAGAAAACATCTCCCATCGTGTTCTAGAAGTTGCACGGATGTCTGCCAAGTGTTTGGCAGGAAGAAAAGAAAAGTTGTCCAAAACAGCTTCCAATCGAATGTTCCTGTGATTGGAAAAGTCAGGAGAGTGCAAAGGTACTGTTTTCTATCAGTTGGCAAGGTGCGCACACAATCCCAGTGTTGTACAGCTTGCTTCTTCACCTTCCCGAAGCTGCCGCTCTCGCCGGCTCCCGGAACCGAAGAAGCGGCTTCTTCGCGCAAAGACGATTGTGCCGCTCACAGTGCTCTCCTTAGCGCGGCTTCTGCCGAAAGACGCCCGGCAGCGGCTCTTACCTCCGGAGAGCATCCTACCTTCGTCTTTCGCGTCTTTTGTAGTCTACATCTTAGCAAAACGCTTCTCCACTATGTCTGGCTAGGAAAAACTGTGCCAGCACAGAAAACATCTCCCATCATGTTCTAGAAGTTGCACGGATGTCTGCCAAGTGTTTGGCAGGAAGAAAAGAAAAGTTGTCCAAAACAGCTTCCAATCGAATGTTCCTGTGATTGGAAAAGTCAGGAGAGTGAAAAGGTACTGTTTTCTATCAGTTGGCAAGGTGCGCACACAATCCCAGTGTTGTACAGCTTGCTTCTTCACCTTCCCGAAGCTGCCGCTCTCGCCGGCTGCCGGAGCCCAAGAAGCGGCTTCTTCGCGCAAAGACGATTGTGCCGCTCACAGTGCTCTCCTTAGCGCGGCTTCTGCCGAAAGACGCCCGGCAGCGGCTCTTACCTCCGGAGAGCATCCTACCTTCGTCTTTCGCGTCTTATGTAGTCTAAACCTCGGCAAAACGCTTTTCCACTATGTCTGGCTAGGAAAAACTGTGCCAGCACAGAAAACATCTCCCATCGTGTTCTAGAAGTTGCACGGATGTCTGCCAAGTGTTTGGCAGGAAGAAAAGAAAAGTTGTCCAAAACAGCTTCCAATCGAATGTTCCTGTGATTGGAAAAGTCAGGAGAGTGCAAAGGTACTGTTTTCTATCAGTTGGCAAGGTGCGCACACAATCCCAGTGTTGTACAGCTTGCTTCTTCACCTTCCCGAAGCTGCCGCTCTCGCCGGCTGCCGGAGCCCAAGAAGCGGCTTCTTCGCGCAAAGACGATTGTGCCGCTCACAGGGCTCTCCTTAGCGCGGCTTCTGCCGAAAGACGCCCGGCAGCGGCTCTTACCTCCGGAGAGCATCCTACCTTCGTCTTTCGCGTCTTATGTAGTCTACACCTCGGCAAAACGCTTTTCCACTATGTCTGGCTAGGAAAAACTGTGCCAGCACAGAAAACATCTCCCATCGTGTTCTAGAAGTTGCACGGATGTCTGCCAAGTGTTTGGCAGGAAGAAAAGAAAAGTTGTTCAAAACAGCTTCCAATCAAATGTTCCTGTGATTGGAAAAGTCAGGAGAGTGCAAAGGTACTGTTTTCTATCAGTTGGCAAGGTGCGCACACAATCCCAGTGTTGTACAGCTTGCTTCTTCACCTTCCCGAAGCTGCCGCTCTCGCCGGCTGCCGGAGCCCAAGAAGCGGCTTCTTCGCGCAAAGACGATTGTGCCGCTCACAGTGCTCTCCTTAGCGCGGCTTCTGCCGAAAGACGCCCGGCAGCGGCTCTTACCTCCGGAGAGCATCCTACCTTCGTCTTTCGCGTCTTTTGTAGTCTACATCTTAGCAAAACGCTTTTCCACTATGTCTGGCTAGGAAAAACTGTGCCAGCACAGAAAACATCTCCCATCGTGTTCTAGAAGTTGCACGGATGTCTGCCAAGTGTTTGGCAGGAAGAAAAGAAAAGTTGTCCAAAACAGCTTCCAATCGAATGTTCCTGTGATTGGAAAAGTCAGGAGAGTGCAAAGGTACTGTTTTCTATCAGTTGGCAAGGTGCGCACACAATCCCAGTGTTGTACAGCTTGCTTCTTCACCTTCCCGAAGCTGCCGCTCTCGCCGGCTCCCGGAACCGAAGAAGCGGCTTCTTCGCGCAAAGACGATTGTGCCGCTCACAGGGCTCTCCTTAGCGCGGCTTCTGCCGAAAGACGCCCGGCAGCGGCTCTTACCTCCGGAGAGCATCCTACCTTCGTCTTTCGCGTCTTATGTAGTCTACATCTTAGCAAAACGCTTTTCCACTATGTCTGGCTAGGAAAAACCGTGCCAGCCCAGAAAACATCTCCCATCGTTTTCTAGAAGTTGCAGATATGTCTGCCAAGTGTTTGGGAGGAAGAAAAGAAAAGTTGTCCAAAACAGCTTCCAATCGAATGTTCCTGTGATTGGAAAAGTCAGGAGAGTGCAAAGGTACTGTTTTCTATCAGTTGGCAAGGTGCGCACACAATCCCAGTGTTGTACAGCTTGCTTCTTCACCTTCCCGAAGCTGCCACTCTCAGGAGGTAAGAGCCGCTGCCGGGCGTCTTTCGGCAGAAGCCGCGCTAAGGGGAGCACTGTGAGCGGCACAATCGTCTTTGCGCGAAGAAGCCGCTTCTTGGGCTCCGGCAGCCGGCGAGAGCGGCAGCTTCGGGAAGGTGAAGAAGCAAGCTGTACAACACTGGGATTGTGTGCGCACCTTGCCAACTGATAGAAAACAGTACCTTTGCACTCTCCTGACTTTTCCAATCACAGGAACATTCGATTGGAAGCTGTTTTGGACAACTTTTCTTTTCTTCCTGCCAAACACTTGGCAGACATCCGTGCAACTTCTAGAACACGATGGGAGATGTTTTCTGTGCTGGCACAGTTTTTCCTAGCCAGACATAGTGGAAAAGCTTTTTGCCGAGGTGTAGACTACATAAGACGCGAAAGACGAAGGTAGGATGCTCTCCGGAGGTAAGAGCCGCTGCCGGGCGTCTTTCGGCAGAAGCCGCGCTAAGGAGAGCACTGTGAGCGGCACAATCGTCTTTGCGCGAAGAAGCCGCTTCTTGGGCTCCGGCAGCCGGCGAGAGCGGCAGCTTCGGGAAGGTGAAGAAGCAAGCTGTACAACACTGGGATTGTGTGCGCACCTTGCCAACTGATAGAAAACAGTACCTTTGCACTCTCCTGACTTTTCCAATCACAGGAACATTCGATTGGAAGCTGTTTTGGACAACTTTTCTTTTCTTCCTGCCAAACACTTGGCAGACATCCGTGCAACTTCTAGAACACGATGGGAGATGTTTTCTGTGCTGGCACAGTTTTTCCTAGCCAGACATAGTGGAGAAGCGTTTTGCTAAGATGTAGACTACAAAAGACGCGAAAGACGAAGGTAGGATGCTCTCCGGAGGTAAGAGCCGCTGCCGGGCGTCTTTCGGCAGAAGCCGCGCTAAGGAGAGCACTGTGAGCGGCACAATCGTCTTTGCGCGAAGAAGCCGCTTCTTGGGCTCCGGCAGCCGGCGAGAGCGGCAGCTTCGGGAAGGTGAAGAAGCAAGCTGTACAACACTGGGATTGTGTGCGCACCTTGCCAACTGATAGAAAACAGTACCTTTGCACTCTCCTGACTTTTCCAATCACAGGAACATTCGATTGGAAGCTGTTTTGGACAACTTTTCTTTTCTTCCTGCCAAACACTTGGCAGACATCCGTGCAACTTCTAGAACACGATGGGAGATGTTTTCTGTGCTGGCACAGTTTTTCCTAGCCAGACATAGTGGAGAAGCGTTTTGCCGAGGTGTAGACTACATAAGACGCGAAAGACGAAGGTAGGATGCTCTCCGGAGGTAAGAGCCGCTGCCGGGCGTCTTTCGGCAGAAGCCGCGCTAAGGAGAGCACTGTGAGCGGCACAATCGTCTTTGCGCGAAGAAGCCGCTTCTTCGGTTCCGGGAGCCGGCGAGAGCGGCAGCTTCGGGAAGGTGAAGAAGCAAGCTGTACAACACTGGGATTGTGTGCGCACCTTGCCAACTGATAGAAAACAGTACCTTTGCACTCTCCTGACTTTTCCAATCACAGGAACATTCGATTGGAAGCTGTTTTGGACAACTTTTCTTTTCTTCCTGCCAAACACTTGGCAGACATCCGTGCAACTTCTAGAACACGATGGGAGATGTTTTCTGTGCTGGCACAGTTTTTCCTAGCCAGACATAGTGGAGAAGCGTTTTGCTAAGATGTAGACTACAAAAGACGCGAAAGACGAAGGTAGGATGCTCTCCGGAGGTAAGAGCCGCTGCCGGGCGTCTTTCGGCAGAAGCCGCGCTAAGGAGAGCCCTGTGAGCGGCACAATCGTCTTTGCGCGAAGAAGCCGCTTCTTCGGTTCCGGGAGCCGGCGAGAGCGGCAGCTTCGGGAAGGTGAAGAAGCAAGCTGTACAACACTGGGATTGTGTGCGCACCTTGCCAACTGATAGAAAACAGTACCTTTGCACTCTCCTGACTTTTCCAATCACAGGAACATTCGATTGGAAGCTGTTTTGGACAACTTTTCTTTTCTTCCTGCCAAACACTTGGCAGACATCCGTGCAACTTCTAGAACACGATGGGAGATGTTTTCTGTGCTGGCACAGTTTTTCCTAGCCAGACATAGTGGAAAAGCGTTTTGCCGAGGTGTAGATGAGAAGAGGAGCTAAAGACGAAGGTAGGATGCTCTCCGGAGGTAAGAGCCGCTGCCGGGCGTCTTTCGGCAGAAGCCGCGCTAAGGAGAGCACTGTGAGCGGCACAATCGTCTTTGCGCGAATAAGCCGCTTCCTGGGCTCCGGCAGCCGGCGAGAGCGGCAGCTTCGGGAAGGTGAAGAAGCAAGCTGTACAACACTGGGATTGTGTGCGCACCTTGCCAACTGATAGAAAACAGTACCTTTTCACTCTCCTGACTTTTCCAATCACAGGAACATTCGATTGGAAGCTGTTTTGGACAACTTTTCTTTTCTTCCTGCCAAACACTTGGCAGACATCCGTGCAACTTCTAGAACACGATGGGAGATGTTTTCTGTGCTGGCACAGTTTTTCCTAGCCAGACATAGTGGAAAAGCTTTTTGCCGAGGTGTAGATGAGAAGAGGAGCTAAAGAGTGGATGTTAGCAAATGACACCCATCTTCAAAAAAGGCAATTAAGAGGACTCGCCATAGTACAAACCAGCCAGCCTCTTTTTTATCCCCAGGAAGTTGATGAAGCAGCTCTTCCTGGAAATCCTTGCCAGGCACATGACAGATGACCAAATAATGTAGTTAGCATGATTTTTCAGGGGAATTTCATGCTGAACATCACTTTAAACTCCTCTGATGAATCAACTTGACTGGTAGATGAAGGGAATATTATCTGCCTGGGCTTCAGGGAGGTTTTTGACATACCTCTACATGGCATCACACATACATATGGAAGCAATAGTGCAAAGGGGAGGGAATCAGTGTCTTTTCAGTGATGCTGAGGGAAAAGACAAGAGGCAGTGGGCACACACTGAAATACAGGAGATTGCCTTTGAACATCAGTAAATGTTTCTTTACTGTCAGGGTGACTGAACCACGGCACAGACTGCCCAGAAAGATTGTGGAGCCTGGATCTTTGAAGACATTAAAAGTACACCCAGATAGAATCCTGGGCAAGAGGCTCTAGGTATCCTGGTTTAGGCAGGGGGGTTGGGCCTGGTTAGCCCCACCAACCCCTTCCACTCTCTTTCATTCTGTGCTAGTGAATTCTCTTCAAGATGCATTTCAAAGCGCTGGCATGACAAAGTTCTGTGCAGACAGAGATCCAAATGGACATGGCATCTAAGTTCCTTAAGCAGTGTTCAAGAAGAATGTAAAACTCTGGCACAAGTGTCTCTTCCCTAACTGAATCCCTTTCATGGGAAAATTCCCAGCTCTAGAAAGATCTTCTGATACGCATGCTTAAGACTGACACTGGCTGAGCAAATTTCTCCCTATGTATATCTAAGACCAGTTAGGATCTTCACCCAAAGTGCAGTCAACATAGTCACAGAATGCCTATTGTTAAGAAGTGACAGCTTCCATCAGAATGGCAGCTATTGGTCCACAAAATGGATTAATGGATGGGAATTATCTACGTGGGTTAAAAACAAAAATAAAGAGTTGGTCTTTATTTATCAATTTCATGGCAATATTGATAAGGGAAGAAAAAGATCTAAGTCCTTGACTTTCTGGACTCGAGGAAAGATTTTAAAAATTCCTTGTAAAAATGTATGATCACAATCAGACTATTGAAACCATTTTAGTTGGGAACAAAGTTCCAAAATTGTCTAGATAGTGGCAAAGAAGCCAAGAAAATAGGAAAGAAACAAAAAGAGAGCAAAAGAGTCAGCTTCAGTGTACAAGCTCGTTCTAGAAGTAGTCTGCTGGGAAAAGGAACCCCCAGCTAAATTTCCAATGTATTCCTGCGCTTGATTCAGTAACTGGTCAATGTAAAAACCAATCCTTTTGTACAACTTCTTCCAGCAACAAAAACTCCAACAGGTTGACACTACCATCATGCCTGTTCCAGACATATTTAAAAGAGAAATGATGATTTTCTTGAAAACCTACTTACATAAAAGTTGCAAGATGGTGGAGGGATTCCCACATCCTCCTTCCTCCATCTGGCTTGAAAGTATATTTGATAAAATATGCAACAAAGCACATGATTTATAAGGGAGAGTCAAATGGATGATTTGGGAATCGATCTCTTGTTGATAGTAAACTTCATATCCACTCGGTGTGACCTTTTTAAAACAAAATGTGGAGCTGAGGCATGAATCTGCCACAACAATTGTAAAGCAAACATACACACTCCCCTTCATATGCCCCCCCCTCCACACACACCTAGGCACACACAGAGATCAGCATAGCAGATCATGAACACCTTGGAAAAGACTGAAATGCTAAATGCCTCTCTTGATGGGCAAAAGAGCTGGTGCAGTAATTCAAATGCCTGGTACAAAAATTCTGTTTAATATTTAGCTCCTATTTAAAACACAGCTTTTCATTTCATTCTATTTACAGAATATTTTCATTTCATTTGTTTCTTTAAAATTACTTAGTTCTCACCTGTTGTATGTCTAGGAATATTTTCTTCCAAAAATAGAAAAAAATAGATGATATCTTTTCAGCAGAAAACATTGGTTGATACAATTTTAAACCATCATGATATGGAAGAATTCTTCTGTCCCTCTCGAAGGTGGAAGAAGCATTTGGATCACAGATCATCTACAATGAAATACTTGACATGTTTAAGATGCTTTCAATCAATTTTGATCGTCAATTGCTTATTTGTTGTAAACAGTAATTTTTCAGTGAAGGGAAAGTGTGTGTGGTATATCTACATGATATGTTCAAAGGCAGTTCCTACTAATGGCCAGGCTGAATTCCAGTAAATAATGTCCCGAATGATATTTTGCCGCCTTCTTTGGCACTTCATGAAATCTTACCCCGATGAAGTGCTGAAACAAAGAGATTTTCTCTTAGAGAGTGTCTCATGTTGTAACCTATCCCATGGATTTTATGCTGTAATTCTTATCTCTTTTAAAATTTACTATCTTCTGTACAGTTTTCATGAAACTTTCTGTTACAGTAGTGAATAGCACAGATAAATGTCATTTTGTACAACTTTGAATTTACCCCAAGAGCTGAGAGAAAACTTGATCCTATACTTCAATCCGAGTTTCTTCTATAGTCCAACTTTGTTTCTCTACCATCAAGCTTCTCCTTTGTTGCTGCTCCAAGCCCCGTCCAAGGTGACCTTGAATACTTTCAGGGATGGGACACCCACAACTTCTCTGGGCAACCTGTTCCAGTGTTCCAGCACTCCCACAGTAAAAAAGGCCTTCCTTTCATCTAATATGTGTAGGAAATCATAAATCTAGGCATAGAAGCTTGGAGTGCAAATTTGAAATTCTTTGGATTTGAAGCACATTTTATATGAATACTGACTTACAGATGACTAAAAGATGTTGATGGGCATTTGAGCTGACAAGTTTTGAAAAAGTGCACGGAAATTAAAATTGAAACCACTAAAATTAAAAACTCCTTGCCATTTTCTTTTTCCTCTCCTATTCAAAATTGCATATGTCAGATATCAGTGCTTCATGCAAACCTCTCAGATGCTCTCAGAGAAAAAGCTTTTCTTTCAGACTAAGTTGCGGTTGACGTAGAACACTAGCAGGAGTGAAAGATTTTCTGGGCATCGGGGCAGCCCGTTCTCCTTGGATTTGTGTGCAGAATGCATTTTATCCAAACTGGAAAATAGATCCCAGCTCTGTTCTATTCATCATTCTTACTTCATCAGGCCAGAAGATTCTGTGAAAAGTAGCCTGTGGACCTTGAAGACAGCGCATGTGAACCAGATGAGAGGTGATAGAGAAGTTGAGGGAGAGAAGAAAGAGCATGAGGCTGAAACCAGAAAGTATTTCTCCACGTGATCATGGAAGATTGCAGGAGCCACTTGGTACTATCAAACCAGCCCAACTTGGCACTGGTGCCACCTTGGGTCTGGGAGCCATGTTGCATATCGTGCATTTTAAGGAGCCAGCTGGCCACACCCAGCCATATGCCCCCAAACACAAACCAAGGCCCTTTTCTCTGGCAAACAAAACTCAGCTGCCCTGCTTCTGGATGGCAGATTGCAGGAACCACTTGGTACTATCAAACCAGCCCAACTTGGCACTGGTGCCACCATGGGTCTGGTCACCATCCTGCCTATTGTAGCTTTTCAGGAGCCAGCCGGTCACTCTCAGCCATAGGCCCCCAAACACAAACCTCGGCCCGTTTCCCTGGCAAACAAAAGTAAGCTGTCCCGCTTCTGGATGGCAGATTGCAGGAGCTACTTAGTACTATCAAATCAGCCCGACTTGGCACAGGTGCCACCTTGGGTCTGGGAACCATCCTGTGTATCGTGGATTTTCAGGGGCCAGCCAGCCACTCTCAGCCATATGCCCCCAAAAACAAACCACGGACCTTTTCTCTGGCAAACAAAACTCAACTGCCCCTCTTCTGGATGGCAAATTTTAGGACGCACTTTGTACTACGAAAACCGCCCGACGTGGCACTGGTGCCACCTTGTGTCAGGGAACCATCCTGCATATCGAGCTTTTTAAGGAGCCAGCCGGCCAGGCCCAGCCATATACCCCCAAAAACAAACCACGGACCATTTCTCATGGAAACAAAAATCCGCTGCCCCGCGTCTGGATGGCAGTTTGCAGGAGCCACTTTGCACCATCAAACCAGCCCGACTTGGCACTGGTGCCACCTTGGGTCTGGGAACAATCCTGCGTATCGTACATATTCAGGAACCAGCCGAACACTCCCAGCCACAGGCCCCCAAACACAAACAACGGCCCATTTCCCTGGCAAACAAAACTCAGCTGCCCCGCTTCTGGATGGCAGTTTGCAGGAGCCACTTGGGACTATCAAACCAGCCCGACTTGGCACTGGTGCCACCTTGGGTCTGGGAACCATCCTGCGTATGGTGGATTCTAAGGAGCCAGCCGGCCACTCCCAGCCACAGGCCCCCAACAAAAACCACGGCCCTTTTTTCTGGCAAACAAAACTTAGCTGCCTCACTTCTGGATGGCAGATTGCAGGAGCCACTTGGTGTAATCAAACCAGCCCGACTTGGCACTGGTGCCACCTTGGGTCTGGGAACCATCCTGCGTATCGTGGATTCTAAGGAGCCAGCCGGCCACTCCCAGCCACAGGCCCCCAAACAAAATCAACGGCGCTGTTCCCTGGCAAACAAAACACGCCTGCCAACTTTTTGATGGAGTTTGCAGGAGCCACTTGGTACTATCAAACCAGCCCGACTTGGCACTGGTGCCACCTTGGGTCTGGGAAACATCCTGCGTATCGTGGATTCTTAGGAGCCAGCCGGCCACTCCTAGCCACAGGCCCCCAGACAAAAACCTAGGCCTATTTCTCTGGCAAACAAAAGTAAGCTGCCCCGCTTCTGGATGGCAGATTGCAGGAGACACTTGGTACTATCAAACCAGCCCAACTTGGCACTGGTGCCACCTTGGATCTGGGAACCATGCTGTGTATCGTGGATATTCAGGGGCCAGCCGGCCACTCTCAGCCATATGTCCCCAAACAGAAACCTCGGCCCGTTTCTCTGGCAAACAAAACTCAACTGCCCCTCTTCTGGATGGCAAATTGCAGGATGAACTTGATACTAAAACCGCAGGCCGACTTGGTAGTGGTGACACCTTGGACCTGGGAACCATCATGCGTATCGAGCATTTTAAGGAGCCAGCCGGCCACTCCCAGCAATATGCCCCCAAAAACAATCCACGGAATTTTTCTCTGGCAAACAAAAATCAGCTGCCCCGCTTCTGGATGGCAGATTGCAGGAGCCACTTTGCACCATCAAACCAGCCCGACTTGGCACTGGTGCCACCTTGCATCTGGGAACCATGCTGCCTAGCGTGGATTTTCAGGAGCCAGCCGGCCACTCTCAGCCATAGGCCCCCAAACAAAACCCACGGCCCGTTTCCCTGGCAAACAAAATTAAGCTGCCCCGCTTCTGGATGGCAGATTGCAGGACGCACTTGGTAGTATCAAACCAGCCCGACTTGGCACTGGTGCCACCTTGGGTCTGGGAACCATCCTGCGTATCGTGGGTTCAAAGGAGCCAGCCGGCCACTCCCAGCCACAGGCCCCCAAATACAAAAAACGGCGCTTTTCCCTGGAAAACAAAACTCGCCTGACAACTTTTTGATGGCAGATTGCAGGAGCCACTTGGTACTATCAAACCAGCCCAACTTGGCACTGGTGCCACCATGGGTCTGGTCACCATCCTGCCTATCGTAGCTTTTCAGGAGCCAGCCGGTCACTCCCAGCCATAGGTCCCCAGTCACAAACCTCGGCCCGTTTCCCTGGCAAACAAAAGTAAGCTGCCCCGCTTCTGGATGGCAGATTGCAGGAGCCAATTGGTACTATCAAACCAGCCCAACTTGGCACTGGTGCCACCTCTGGTCTGGGAACCATGCTGCGTAACACAGATTCTAAGGCGCCAGTCGGCCACTCCCAGCCACAAGCCCCCAAACACAAACAACGGCGCTATTCTCTGGCAAACAAAACTCCACTGCCCCTCTTCTGGATGGCAAATTGCAGGACGCACTTGGTACTATAAAAACAGCCCGACTTGGCACTGGTGCCACCTTGGGTCTGGGAACCATCCTGCGTATCGATCTTTTTAATGAGACAGCCGGCCACTCCCAGCCATATGCCCCCAAACACAACCCACGGTCCTTTTCTCTGGCAAACAAAACTCAACTGCACCGCTTCTGGATGGCAGATTGCAGGAGCCACTTGGTACTATCAAACCAGCCCGACTTGGCACTGGTGCCACCTTGGGTCTGGGAACCATCCTGCGTATGGTGGATTCTAAGGAGCCAGCCGGCCACTCCCAGCCACAGGCCCCCAACAAAAACCACGGCCCTTTTTTCTGGCAAACAAAACTTAGCTGCCTCACTTCTGGATGGCAGATTGCAGGAGCCACTTGGTGTAATCAAACCAGCCCGACTTGGCACTGGTGCCACCTTGGGTCTGGGAACCATCCTGCGTATCGTGGATTCTAAGGAGCCAGCCGGCCACTCCCAGCCACAGGCCCCCAAACAAAATCAACGGCGCTGTTCCCTGGAAAACAAAACACGCCTGCCAACTTTTTGATGGAGTTTGCAGGAGCCACTTGGTACTATCAAACCAGCCCGACTTGGCACTGGTGCCACCTTGGGTCTGGGAAACATCCTGCGTATCGTGGATTCTTAGGAGCCAGCCGGCCACTCCTAGCCACAGGCCCCCAGACAAAAACCTAGGCCTATTTCTCTGGCAAACAAAAGTAAGCTGCCCCGCTTCTGGATGGCAGATTGCAGGAGACACTTGGTACTATCAAACCAGCCCAACTTGGCACTGGTGCCACCTTGGATCTGGGAACCATGCTGTGTATCGTGGATATTCAGGGGCCAGCCGGCCACTCTCAGCCATATGTCCCCAAACAGAAACCTCGGCCCGTTTCTCTGGCAAACAAAACTCAACTGCCCCTCTTCTGGATGGCAGATTGCAGGAGCCACTTTTCACCATCAAACCAGCCCGACTTGGCACTGGTGCCACCTCTGGTCTGGGAACCATCCTGCGTATTTTGGATTCTAAGGAGCCAGCCGGCCACTCCCAGCCAGAGGCCCCCAAACACAAACAATGGCGCTTTTCCCTGGATAACAAACTCGCCTGCCAACTTTTTGATGGCAGATTGCAGGAGCCACTTGGTACTATCAAACCAGCCCAACTTGGCACTGGTGCCACCATGGGTCTGGTCACCATCCTGCCTATCGTAGCTTTTCAGGAGCCAGCCGGTCACTCCCAGCCATAGGCCCTGAGACACAAACATCGGCCCGTTTCCCTGGCAAACAAAAGTAAGCTGCTCCGCTTCTGGATGGTAGATTGCAGGACGCACTTGGTACTATCAAACCAGCCCAACTTGGCACTGGTGCCACCTCTGGTCTGGGAACCATCCTGCGTATCGTGGATTCTAAGGAGCCAGCCGGCCACTCCCAGCCACAGGCCCCCAAACACAAACAACGGCGCTTTTCCCTGGAAAACAAAACTCGCCTGACAACTTTTTGATGGCAGATTGCAGGAGCCACTTGGTACTATCAAATCAGCCCAACTTGGCACTGGTGCCACCATGGGTCTGGTCACCATCCTGCCTATCGTAGCTTTTCAGGAGCCAGCCGGTCACTCCCAGCCATAGGCCCCCAGACACAAACCTCGGCCCGTTTCCCTGGCAAACAAAAGTAAGCTGCCCCGCTTCAGGATGGCAGATTGCAGGAACCACTTTGCACCATCAAACTAGCCCGACTTGGCACTGGTGCCACCTCTGGTCTGGGAACCATGCTGTGTATCGTGGATTCTAAGGAGCCATCCGTCCACTCCCAGCCACAGGCCCCCAAACACAAACAACGGCGCTTTTCCCTGGAAAACAAAACTCGCCTGCCAACTTTTTGATGGCAGATTGCAGGAGCCACTTGGTACTATCAAATCAGCCCAACTTGGCACTGGTGCCACCATGGGTCTGGTCACCATCCTGCCTATCGTAGCTTTTCAGGAGCCAGCCGGTCACTCGCAGCCATAGGCTCCCAGAAACAATACTCGGCCCGTTTCCCTGGCAAACAAAAGTAAGCTGCCCCGCTTCTGGATGGCAGATTGCAGGAGCCACTTTGCACCATCAAACTAGCCCGACTTGGCACTGGTGCCACCTCTGGTCTGGGAACCATCCTGCGTATCGTGGATTCTAAGGAGCCAGCCGGCCACTCCCACCCACAGGCCCCCAAACAAAAACAACGGCGCTTTTCCCTGGAAAACAAAACTCGCCTGCCAACTTTTTGATGGCAGATTGCAGGAGCCACTTGGTACTATCAAACCAGCCCAACTTGGCACTGGTGCCACCATGGGTCTGGTCACCATCCTGCCTATCGTAGCTTTTCAGGAGCCAGCCGGTCACTCCCAGCCATAGGCCCCCAGACAAATATCTCGGCCCGTTTCCCTGGCAAACAAAAGTAAGCTACCCCGCTTCTGGATGGCAGATTGCAGGACGCACTTGATAGTATCAAACCAGCCCGACTTGGCACTGGTGCCACCTCAGGTCTGGGAACCATGCTGCGTATCGTGGATTCTAATTAGCCATCTGGCCACTCCCACCCACAGGCCCCCAAACAAAAACAACGGCGCTTTTCCCTGGAAAACAAACCTTGCCTGCCAAATTTTGATGGCAGATTGCCGGAGCCACTTGGTACTATCAAACCAGCCCAACTTGACACTGGTGCCACCATGGGTCTGGTCACCATCCTGCCTATCGTAGCTTTTCAGGAGCCAGCTGGTCACTCCCAGCCATAGGCCCCCAGACAAAAACCTTGGCCCGTTTCCCTGGCAAACAAAAGTAAGTTATCCCGCTTCTGGATGGCAGATTGCAGGAGCCACTTTTCACCATCAAACCAGCCTGACTTGGCACTGGTGCCACCTCTGGTCTGGGAACCATCCTGCGTATCGTGGATTCTAAGGAGCCAGCCGGCCACTCCCAGCCACAGGCCCCCAAACACAAACCACAGCGCTTTTCCCTGGAAAACAAAACTCGCCTGCCAACTTTTTGATGGCAGATTGCAGGAGCCACTTGGTACTATCAAACCAGCCCAACTTGGCACTGGTGCCACCATGGATCTGGTCACCATCCTGCCTATCGTAGCTTTTCAGGACCTAGCCGGTCACTCCAAGCCATAGGCCCCCAGAGAAAAACCTCGGCCCGTTTCCCTGGCAAACAAAAGTAAGCTGCCCCGCTTCTGGATGGCAGATTGCAGGAACCACTTGGTACTATCAAACCAGCCCAACTTGGCACTGGTGCCACCTTGGGTCTGGGAACCATGCTGCGTATCGTGGATTCTAAGGAGCCAGCCGGTCACTCCAAGCCACAGGCCACCAAACACAAACAACGGCGCTTTTCCCTGGAAAACAAAACTCGCCTGCCAACAATTTGTTGGCAGATTGCAGGAGCCACTTGCTACTATCAAATCAGCCCAACTTGGCACTGGTGCCACCATGGGTCTGGTCACCATCCTGCCTATCGTAGCTTTTCAGGAGCCAGCCGGTCCCTCCCTGCCATAGGCCCCCAGAGAAAAACCTCGGCCCGTTTCCCTGGCAAACAAAAGTAAGCTACCCCGCTTCTGGATGGCAGAGTGCAGGAGCCACTTTGCACCATCAAACTAGCCCGACTTGGCACTGGTGCCACCTCAGGTCTGGGAACCATCCTGCGTATCGTTCATTCTAAGGAGCCAGCCGGCCACTCCCAGCCACAGGCCCCCAGACACAAACATCGGCGATTTTCCCTGGAAAACAAAACTCGCCTGCCAACTTTTTGATGGCAGATTGCAGGAGCCACTTGGTACTATCAAATCAGCCCAACTTGGCACTGGTACCACCATGGGTCTGGTCACCATCCTGCCTATCGTAGCTTTTCAGGAGCCAGCCGGTCACTCGCAGCCATAGGCCCCCAGACAAAAACTCGGCCCGTTTCCCTGGCAAACAAAAGTAAGCTACCCCGCTTCTGGATGGCAGATTTCAGGAGCCACTTTGCACCATCAAACTGGCCCGACTTGGCACTGGTGCGACCTCTGGTCTGGGAACCATCCTGCGTATCGTGGATTCTAAGGAGCCAGCCGGTCACTCCCACCCACAGGACCCCAAACACAAACAACGGCACTTTTCCCTGGAAAACAAAACTCGCCTGCCAACATTTTGATGGCAGATTGCAGGAGCCACTTGGTACTATCAAACCAGCCCAACTTGGCACTGGTGCCACCATGGGTCTGGTCACCATCCTGCCTATCGTAGCTTTTCAGGAGCCAGCCGGTCACTCCCAGCCATAGGCCCCCAGACAAAAACCTCGGCCCGTTTCCCTGGCAAACAAAAGTAAGTTATCCCGCTTCTGGATGGCAGATTGCAGGAGCCACTTTTCACCATCAAACCAGCCCGACTTGGCACTGGTGCCACCTCTGGTCTGGGAACCATCCTGCGTATCGTGGATTCTAAGGAGCCAGCCGGCCACTCCCAGCCAGAGGCCCCCAAACACAAACAATGGCGCTTTTCCCTGGATAACAAACTCGCCTGCCAACTTTTTGATGGCAGATTGCAGGAGCCACTTGGTACTATCAAACCAGCCCAACTTGGCACTGGTGCCACCATGGGTCTGGTCACCATCCTGCCTATCGTAGCTTTTCAGGAGCCAGCCGGTCACTCCCAGCCATAGGCCCTGAGACACAAACATCGGCCCGTTTCCCTGGCAAACAAAAGTAAGCTGCTCCGCTTCTGGATGGTAGATTGCAGGACGCACTTGGTACTATCAAACCAGCCCAACTTGGCACTGGTGCCACCTCTGGTCTGGGAACCATCCTGCGTATCGTGGATTCTAAGGAGCCAGCCGGCCACTCCCAGCCACAGGCCCCCAAACACAAACAACGGCGCTTTTCCCTGGAAAACAAAACTCGCCTGACAACTTTTTGATGGCAGATTGCAGGAGCCACTTGGTACTATCAAATCAGCCCAACTTGGCACTGGTGCCACCATGGGTCTGGTCACCATCCTGCCTATCGTAGCTTTTCAGGAGCCAGCCGGTCACTCCCAGCCATAGGCCCCCAGACACAAACCTCGGCCCGTTTCCCTGGCAAACAAAAGTAAGCTGCCCCGCTTCAGGATGGCAGATTGCAGGAACCACTTTGCACCATCAAACTAGCCCGACTTGGCACTGGTGCCACCTCTGGTCTGGGAACCATGCTGTGTATCGTGGATTCTAAGGAGCCATCCGTCCACTCCCAGCCACAGGCCCCCAAACACAAACAACGGCGCTTTTCCCTGGAAAACAAAACTCGCCTGCCAACTTTTTGATGGCAGATTGCAGGAGCCACTTGGTACTATCAAATCAGCCCAACTTGGCACTGGTGCCACCATGGGTCTGGTCACCATCCTGCCTATCGTAGCTTTTCAGGAGCCAGCCGGTCACTCGCAGCCATAGGCTCCCAGAAACAATACTCGGCCCGTTTCCCTGGCAAACAAAAGTAAGCTGCCCCGCTTCTGGATGGCAGATTGCAGGAGCCACTTTGCACCATCAAACTAGCCCGACTTGGCACTGGTGCCACCTCTGGTCTGGGAACCATCCTGCGTATCGTGGATTCTAAGGAGCCAGCCGGCCACTCCCACCCACAGGCCCCCAAACAAAAACAACGGCGCTTTTCCCTGGAAAACAAAACTCGCCTGCCAACTTTTTGATGGCAGATTGCAGGAGCCACTTGGTACTATCAAACCAGCCCAACTTGGCACTGGTGCCACCATGGGTCTGGTCACCATCCTGCCTATCGTAGCTTTTCAGGAGCCAGCCGGTCACTCCCAGCCATAGGCCCCCAGACAAATATCTCGGCCCGTTTCCCTGGCAAACAAAAGTAAGCTACCCCGCTTCTGGATGGCAGATTGCAGGACGCACTTGATAGTATCAAACCAGCCCGACTTGGCACTGGTGCCACCTCAGGTCTGGGAACCATGCTGCGTATCGTGGATTCTAATTAGCCATCTGGCCACTCCCACCCACAGGCCCCCAAACAAAAACAACGGCGCTTTTCCCTGGAAAACAAACCTTGCCTGCCAAATTTTGATGGCAGATTGCCGGAGCCACTTGGTACTATCAAACCAGCCCAACTTGACACTGGTGCCACCATGGGTCTGGTCACCATCCTGCCTATCGTAGCTTTTCAGGAGCCAGCTGGTCACTCCCAGCCATAGGCCCCCAGACAAAAACCTTGGCCCGTTTCCCTGGCAAACAAAAGTAAGTTATCCCGCTTCTGGATGGCAGATTGCAGGAGCCACTTTTCACCATCAAACCAGCCTGACTTGGCACTGGTGCCACCTCTGGTCTGGGAACCATCCTGCGTATCGTGGATTCTAAGGAGCCAGCCGGCCACTCCCAGCCACAGGCCCCCAAACACAAACCACAGCGCTTTTCCCTGGAAAACAAAACTCGCCTGCCAACTTTTTGATGGCAGATTGCAGGAGCCACTTGGTACTATCAAACCAGCCCAACTTGGCACTGGTGCCACCATGGATCTGGTCACCATCCTGCCTATCGTAGCTTTTCAGGACCTAGCCGGTCACTCCAAGCCATAGGCCCCCAGAGAAAAACCTCGGCCCGTTTCCCTGGCAAACAAAAGTAAGCTGCCCCGCTTCTGGATGGCAGATTGCAGGAACCACTTGGTACTATCAAACCAGCCCAACTTGGCACTGGTGCCACCTTGGGTCTGGGAACCATCCTGCGTATCGTGGATTCTAAGGAGCCAGCCGGTCACTCCCAGCCACAGGCCACCAAACACAAACAACGGCGCTTTTCCCTGGAAAACAAAACTCGCCTGCCAACAATTTGTTGGCAGATTGCAGGAGCCACTTGCTACTATCAAATCAGCCCAACTTGGCACTGGTGCCACCATGGGTCTGGTCACCATCCTGCCTATCGTAGCTTTTCAGGAGCCAGCCGGTCCCTCCCTGCCATAGGCCCCCAGAGAAAAACCTCGGCCCGTTTCCCTGGCAAACAAAAGTAAGCTACCCCGCTTCTGGATGGCAGAGTGCAGGAGCCACTTTGCACCATCAAACTAGCCCGACTTGGCACTGGTGCCACCTCAGGTCTGGGAACCATCCTGCGTATCGTTCATTCTAAGGAGCCAGCCGGCCACTCCCAGCCACAGGCCCCCAGACACAAACATCGGCGATTTTCCCTGGAAAACAAAACTCGCCTGCCAACTTTTTGATGGCAGATTGCAGGAGCCACTTGGTACTATCAAATCAGCCCAACTTGGCACTGGTACCACCATGGGTCTGGTCACCATCCTGCCTATCGTAGCTTTTCAGGAGCCAGCCGGTCACTCGCAGCCATAGGCCCCCAGACAAAAAACTCGGCCCGTTTCCCTGGCAAACAAAAGTAAGCTACCCCGCTTCTGGATGGCAGATTTCAGGAGCCACTTTGCACCATCAAACTGGCCCGACTTGGCACTGGTGCGACCTCTGGTCTGGGAACCATCCTGCGTATCGTGGATTCTAAGGAGCCAGCCGGTCACTCCCACCCACAGGACCCCAAACACAAACAACGGCACTTTTCCCTGGAAAACAAAACTCGCCTGCCAACATTTTGATGGCAGATTGCAGGAGCCACTTGGTACTATCAAACCAGCCCAACTTGGCACTGGTGCCACCATGGGTCTGGTCACCATCCTGCCTATCGTAGCTTTTCAGGAGCCAGCCGGTCACTCCCAGCCATAGGCCCCCAGACAAAAACCTCGGCCCGTTTCCCTGGCAAACAAAAGTAAGTTATCCCGCTTCTGGATGGCAGATTGCAGGAGCCACTTTTCACCATCAAACCAGCCCGACTTGGCACTGGTGCCACCTCTGGTCTGGGAACCATCCTGCGTATCGTGGATTCTAAGGAGCCAGCCGGCCACTCCCAGCCACAGGCCCCCAAACACAAACAACGGCGCTTTTCCCTGGATAACAAACTCGCCTGCCAACTTTTTGATGGCAGATTGCAGGAGCCACTTGGTACTATCAAACCAGCCCAACTTGGCACTGGTGCCACCATGGGTCTGGTCACCATCCTGCCTATCGTAGCTTTTCAGGAGCCAGCCGGTCACTCCCAGCCATAGGCCCTGAGACACAAACCTCGGCCCGTTTCCCTGGCAAACAAAAGTAAGCTGCCCCGCTTCTGGATGGCAGATTGCAGGACGCACTTGGTACTATCAAACCAGCCCAACTTGGCACTGGTGCCACCTCTGGTCTGGGAACCATGCCGCGTATCGTGGATTCTAAGGAGCCAGTCGGCCACTCCCAGCCACAGGCCCCCAAACAGAAACAACGGCGCTTTTCCCTGGAAAACAAAACTCGCCTGCCAACTTTTTCATGGCAGATTGCAGGAGCCACTTGGTAATATCAAATCAGCCCAACTTGGCACTGGTGCCACCATGGGTCTGGTCACCATCCTGCCTATCGTAGCTTTTCAGGAGCCAGCCGGTCACTCCCAGCCATAGGCCCCCAGACACAAACCTCGGCCCGTTTCCCTGGCAAACAAAAGTAAGCTGCCCCGCTTCTGGATGGCAGATTGCAGGAGCCACTTGGTACTATCAAACCAGCCCAACTTGGCACTGGTGCCACCTCTGGTCTGGGAACCATGCTGCGTAACACAGATTCTAAGGCGCCAGTCGGCCACTCCCAGCCACAAGCCCCCAAACACAAACAACGGCGCTATTCTCTGGCAAACAAAACTCCACTGCCCCTCTTCTGGATGGCAAATTGCAGGACGCACTTGGTACTATAAAAACAGCCCGACTTGGCACTGGTGCCACCTTGGGTCTGGGAAGCATCCTGCGTATCGATCTTTTTAATGAGACAGCCGGCCACTCCCAGCCATATGCCCCCAAACACAACCCACGGCCCTTTTCTCTGGCAAACAAAACTCAACTGCACCGCTTCTGGATGGCAGATTGCAGGAGCCACTTGGTACTATCAAACCAGCCCGACTTGGCACTGGTTCCACCTTGGGTCTGGGAACCATCCTGCCTATCGTGGATTATAAGGAGCCAGCCGGCCACTCCCAGCCACAGGCCCCCAACAAAAACCACGGCCCTTTTTTCTGGCAAACAAAACTTAGCTGCCTCACTTCTGGATGGCAGATTGCAGGAGCCACTTGGTGTAATCAAACCAGCCCGACTTGGCACTGGTGCCACCTTGGGTCTGGGAACCATCCTGCGTATCGTGGATTCTAAGGAGCCAGCCGGCCACTCCCAGCCACAGGCCCCCAAACAAAATCAACGGCGCTGTTCCCTGGAAAACAAAACACGCCTGCCAACTTTTTGATGGAGTTTGCAGGAGCCACTTGGTACTATCAAACCAGCCCGACTTGGCACTGGTGCCACCTTGGGTCTGGGAAACATCCTGCGTATCGTGGATTCTTAGGAGCCAGCCGGCCACTCCTAGCCACAGGCCCCCAGACAAAAACCTAGGCCTATTTCTCTGGCAAACAAAAGTAAGCTGCCCCGCTTCTGGATGGCAGATTGCAGGAGACACTTGGTACTATCAAACCAGCCCAACTTGGCACTGGTGCCACCTTGGATCTGGGAACCATGCTGTGTATCGTGGATATTCAGGGGCCAGCCGGCCACTCTCAGCCATATGTCCCCAAACAGAAACCTCGGCCCGTTTCTCTGGCAAACAAAACTCAACTGCCCCTCTTCTGGATGGCAAATTGCAGGATGAACTTGATACTAAAACCGCAGGCCGACTTGGTAGTGGTGACACCTTGGACCTGGGAACCATCATGCGTATCGAGCATTTTAAGGAGCCAGCCGGCCACTCCCAGCAATATGCCCCCAAAAACAATCCACGGAATTTTTCTCTTGCAAACAAAAATCAGCTGCCCCGCTTCTGGATGGCAGATTGCAGGAGCCACTTTGCACCATCAAACCAGCCCGACTTGGCAATGGTGCCACCTTGCATCTGGGAACCATGCTGCCTAGCGTGGATTTTCAGGAGCCAGCCGGCCACTCTCAGCCATAGGCCCCCAAACAAAACCCACGGCCCGTTTCCCTGGCAAACAAAATTAAGCTGCCCCGCTTCTGGATGGCAGATTGCAGGACGCACTTGGAAGTAGCAAACCAGCCCGACTTGGCACTGGTGCCACCTTGGGTCTGGGAACCATCCTGCGTATCGTGGGTTCAAAGGAGCCAGCCGGCCACTCCCAGCCACAGGCCCCCAAATACAAACAACGGCGCTTTTCCCTGGAAAACAAAACTCGCCTGACAACTTTTTGATGGCAGATTGCAGGAGCCACTTGGTACTATCAAACCAGCCCAACTTGGCAATGGTGCCACCATGGGTCTGGTCACCATCCTGCCTATCGTAGCTTTTCAGGAGCCAGACAGCCACCCCCAGCCAGAGGCCCCTAGACAAATATTTCGGCCCGTTTCCCTGGCAAACAAAAGTAAGCTACCCCGCTTCTGGATGGCAGATTACAGGAGCCACTTTTCACCATCAAACCAGCCCGACTTGGCACTGGTGCCACCTCAGCTCTGGGAACCATCCTGCGTATCGTTCATTGTAAGGAGCCAGCCGGCCACTCCAGCCACAGGCCCCCAGACACAAACAACGGCGCTTTTCCCTGGAAAACAAAACTCGCCTGCCAACTTTTTGATGGCAGATTGCAGGAGCCACTTGCTACTATCAAATCAGCCCAACTTGGCACTGGTGCCACCATGGGTCTGGTCACCATCCTGCCTATCGTAGCTTTTCAGGAGCCAGCCGGTCACTCGCAGCCATAGGCCCCCAGACACAAAACTCGGCCCGTTTCCCTGGCAAACAAAAGTAAGCTACCCCGCTTCTGGATGGCAGATTGCAGGAGCCACTTTGCACCATCAAACTAGCCCGACTTGGCACTGGTGCCACCTCTGGTCTGGGAACCATCCTGCGTATCGTGGATTCTAAGGAGCCAGCCGGTCACTCCCACCCACAGGCCCCCAAACACAAACAACGGCACTTTTCCCTGGAAAACAAAACTCGCCTGCCAACTTTTTGATGGCAGATTGCAGGAGCCACTTGGTACTATCAAACCAGCCCAACTTGGCACTGGTGCCACCATGGGTCTGGTCACCATCCTGCCTATCGTAGCTTTTCAGGAGCCAGCCGGTCACTCCCAGCCATAGGCCCCCAGACAAAAACCTCGGCCCGTTTCCCTGGCAAGCAAAAGTAAGTCATCCCGCTTCTGGATGGCAGATTGCAGGAGCCACTTTTCACCATCAAACCAGCCCGACTTGGCACTGGTGCCACCTCTGGTCTGGGAACCATCCTGCGTATCGTGGATTCTAAGGAGCCAGCCGGCCACTCCCAGCCAGAGGCCCCCAAACACAAACAACGGCGCTTTTCCCTGGATAACAAACTCGCCTGCCAACTTTTTGATGGCAGATTGCAGGAGCCACTTGGTACTATCAAACCAGCCCAACTTGGCACTGGTGCCACCATGGGTCTGGTCACCATCCTGCCTATCGTAGCTTTTCAGGAGCCAGCCGGTCACTCCCAGCCATAGGCCCTGAGACACAAACCTCGGCCCGTTTCCCTGGCAAACAAAAGTAAGCTGCTCCGCTTCTGGATGGTAGATTGCAGGACGCACTTGGTACTATCAAACCAGCCCAACTTGGCACTGGTGCCACCTCTGGTCTGGGAACCATGCTGCGTATCGTGGATTCTAAGGAGCCAGCCGGCCACTCCCACCCACAGGCCCCCAAACACAAACAACGGCGCTTTTCCCTGGAAAACAAAACTCGCCTGCCAACTTTTTGATGGCAGATTGCAGGAGCCACTTGGTACTATCAAATCAGCCCAACTTGGCACTGGTGCCACCATGGGTCTGGTCACCATCCTGCCTATCGTAGCTTTTCAGGAGCCAGCCGGTCACTCCCTGCCATAGGCCCCCAGACACAAAGCTCGGCCCGTTTCCCTGGCAAACAAAAGTAAGCTGCCCCGCTTCTGGATGGCAGATTGCAGGAACCACTTTGCACCATCAAACTAGCCCGACTTGGCACTGGTGTCACCTCTGGTCTGGGAACCATGCTGTGTATCGTGGATTCTAAGGAGCCATCCGTCCACTCCCAGCCACAGGCCCCCAAACACAAACAACGGCGCTTTTCCCTGGAAAACAAAACTCGCCTGCCAACTTTTTGATGGCAGATTGCAGGAGCCACTTGGTACTATCAAACCAGCCCAACTTGGCACTGGTGCCACCATGGGTCTGGTCACCATCCTGCCTATCGTAGCTTTTCAGCAGCCAGCCGGTCACTCCCAGCCATAGGCCCCCAGACACAAACCTCGGCCCGTTTCCCTGGCAAACAAAAGTAAGCTGCCCCGCTTCTGGATGGCAGATTGCAGGACGCACTTGGTAGTATCAAACCAGCCCGACTTGGCACTGGTGCCACCTCTGGTCTGGGAACCATCCTGCGTATCGTGGATTCTAAGCAGCCAGCCGGCCACTCCCAGCCACAGGCCCCCAAACAAAAACAACGGCGCTTTTCCCTGGAAAACAAAACTCGCCTGCCAACATTTTGATGGCAGATTGCAGGAGCCACTTGGTACTATCAAATCAGCCCAACTTGGCACTGGTGCCACCATGCGTTTGGTCACCATCCTGCCTATCGTAGCTTTTCAGGAGCCAGACGGTCACTCCCAGCCATAGGCCCCCAGAGAAAAACCTCGGCCCGTTTCCCTGGCATACAAAAGTAAGCTGCCCCGCTTCTGGATGGCAGATTGCAGGAACCACTTGGTACTATCAAACCAGCCCGACTTGGCACTGGTGCCACCTCTGGTCTGGGAACCATCCTGCGTATCGTGGTTCTAAGGAGCCAGCCGGCCACTCCCAGCCACAGGCCCCCAAACACAAACAACGGCGCTTTTCCCTGGAAAACAAAACTCGCCTGACAACTTTTTCATGGCAGATTGCAGGAGCCACTTGGTACTATCAAATCAGCCCAACTTGGCACTGGTGCCACCATGGGTCTGGTCACCATCCTGCCTATCGTAGCTTTTCAGGAGCCAGCCGGTCACTCGCAGCCATAGGCCCCCAGAAACAATACTCGGCCCGTTTCCCTAGCAAACAAAAGTAAGCTGCCCCGCTTCTGGATGGCAGATTGCAGGAGCCACTTTGCACCATCAAACTAGCCCGACTTGGCACTGGTGCCACCTCAGGTCTGGGAACCATGCTGCGTATCGTGGATTCTAATTAGCCATCTGGCCACTCCCACCCACAGGCCCCCAAACAAAAACAACGGCGCTTTTCCCTGGAAAACAAACCTCGCCTGCCAAATTTTGATGGCAGATTCCCGGAGCCACTTGGTACTATCAAACCAGCCCAACTTGACACTGGTGCCACCATGGGTCTGGTCACCATCCTGCCTATCGTAGCTTTTCAGGAGCCAGCCGGTCACTCCCAGCCATAGGCCCCCAGACAAAAACCTTGGCCCGTTTCCCTGGCAAACAAAAGTAAGTTATCCCGCTTCTGGATGGCAGATTGCAGGAGCCACTTTTCACCATCAAACCAGCCCGACTTGGCACTGGTGCCACCTCTGGTCTGGGAACCATCCTGCGTATCGTGGATTCTAAGGAGCCAGCCGGCCACTCCCAGCCACAGGCCCCCAAACACAAACCACAGCGCTTTTCCCTGGAAAACAAAACTCGCCTGCCAGCTTTTTGATGGCAGATTGCAGGAGCCACTTGGTACTATCAAACCAGCCCAACTTGGCACTGGTGCCACCATGGATCTGGTCACCATCCTGCCTATCGTAGCTTTTCAGGACCTAGCCGGTCACTCCAAGCCATAGGCCCCCAGAGAAAAACCTCGGCCCGTTTCCCTGGCAAACAAAAGTAAGCTGCCCCGCTTCTGGATGGCAGATTGCAGGAACCACTTGGTACTATCAAACCAGCCCAACTTGGCACTGGTGCCACCTTGGGTCTGGGAACCATCCTGAGTATCGTGGATTCTAAGGAGCCAGCCGGTCACTCCCAGCCACAGGCCACCAAACACAAACAACGGCGCTTTTCCCTGGAAAACAAAACTCGCCTGCCAACATTTTGATGGCAGATTGCAGGAGCCACTTGCTACTATCAAATCAGCCCAACTTGGCACTGGTGCCACCATGGGTCTGGTCACCATCCTGCCTATCGTAGCTTTTCAGGAGCCAGCCGGTCCCTCCCTGCCATAGGCCCCCAGAGAAAATCCTCGGCCCGTTTCCCTGGCAAACAAAAGTAAGCTACCCCGCTTCTGGATGGCAGATTGCAGGAGCCACTTTGCACCATCAAACTAGCCCGACTTGGCACTGGTGCCACCTTAGGTCTGGGAACCATCCTGCGTATCGTTCATTGTAAGGAGCCAGCTGGCCACTCCCAGCCACAGGCCCCCAGACACAAACAACGGCGCTTTTCCCTGGAAAACAAAACTCGCCTGCCAACTTTTTGATGGCAGATTGCAGGAGCCACTTGGTACTATCAAATCAGCCCAACTTGGCACTGGTGCCACCATGGGTCTGGTCACCATCCTGCCTATCGTAGCTTTTCAGGAGCCAGCCGGTCACTCCCAGCCATAGGCCCCCAGACAAAAACCTCGGCCCGTTTCCCTGGCAAACAAAAGTAAGTTATCCCGCTTCTGGATGGCAGATTGCAGGAGCCACTTTTCACCATCAAACTAGCCCGACTTGGCACTGGTGCCACCTCTGGTCTGGGAACCATCCTGCGTATCGTGGATTCTAAGGAGCCAGCCGGCCACTCCCACCCACAGGCCCCCAAACAAAAACAACGGCGCTTTTCCCTGGAAAACAAAACTCGCCTGCCAACTTTTTGATGGCAGATTGCAGGAGCCACTTGCTACTATCAAATCAGCCCAACTTGGCACTGGTGCCACCATGGGTCTGGTCACCATCCTGCCTATCGTAGCTTTTCAGGAGCCAGCCGGTCACTCCCAGCCATAGGCCCCCAGACACAAACCTCGGCCCGTTTCCCTGGCAAACAAAAGTAAGCTACCCCGCTTCTGGATGGCAGATTGCAGGACGCACTTGATAGTATCAAACCAGCCCGACTTGGCACTGGTGCCACCTCAGGTCTGGGAACCATGCTGCGTATCGTGGATTCTAATTAGCCATCTGGCCACTCCCACCCACAGGCCCCCAAACAAAAACAACGGCGCTTTTCCCTGGAAAACCAAACTCGCCTGCCAAATTTTGATGGCAGATTGCCGGAGCCACTTGGTACTATCAAACCAGCCCAACTTGACACTGGTGCCACCATGGGTCTGGTCACCATCCTGCCTATCGTAGCTTTTCAGGAGCCAGCCGGTCACTCCCATCCTTAGGCCCCCAGACAAAAACCTTGGCCCGTTTCCCTGGCAAACAAAAGTAAGTTATCCCGCTTCTGGATGGCAGATTGCAGGAGCCACTTTTCACCATCAAACCAGCCCGACTTGGCACTGGTGCCACCTCTGGTCTGGGAACCATCCTGCGTATCGTGGATTCTAAGGAGCCAGCCGGCCACTCCCAGCCACAGGCCCCCAAACACAAACCACAGCGCTTTTCCCTGGAAAACAAAACTCGCCTGACAACTTTTTGATGGCAGATTGCAGGAGCCACTTGGTACTATCAAACCAGCCCAACTTGGCACTGGTGCCACCATGGATCTGGTCACCATCCTGCCTATCGTACCTTTTCAGGACCTAGCCGGTCACTGCAAGCCATAGGCTCCCAGACACAAAACTCGGCCCGTTTCCCTGGCAAACAAAAGTAAGCTACCCCGCTTCTGGATGGCAGATTGCAGGAGCCACTTTGCACCATCAAACTGGCCCGACTTGGCACTGGTGCCACCTCTGGTCTGGGAACCATCCTGCGTATCGTGGATTCTAAGGAGCCAGCCGGTCACTCCCACCCACAGGCCCCCAAACACAAACAACGGCACTTTTCCCTGGAAAACAAAACTCGCCTGCCAACATTTTGATGGCAGATTGCAGGAGCCACTTGGTACTATCAAACCAGCCCAACTTGGCACTGGTGCCACCATGGGTCTGGTCACCATCCTGCCTATCGTAGCTTTTCAGGAGCCAGACGGTCACTCCCAGCCATAGGCCCCCAGACAAAAACCTCGGCCCGTTTCCCTGGCAAACAAAAGTAAGTTATCCCGCTTCTGGATGGCAGATTGCAGGAGCCACTTTTCACCATCAAACCAGCCCGACTTGGCACTGGTGCCACCTCTGGTCTGGGAACCATGCTGCGTATCGTGGATTCTAAGCAGCCAGCCGGCCACTCCCAGCCACAGGCCCCCAAACACAAACAACGGCGCTTTTCCCTGGATAACAAACTCGCCTGCCAACTTTTTGATGGCAGATTGCAGGAGCCACTTGGTACTATCAAACCAGCCCAACTTGGCACTGGTGCCACCATGGGTCTGGGAACCATCCTGCCTATCGTAGCTTTTCAGGAGCCAGGCGGTCACTCCCAGCCATAGGCCCTGAGACACAAACCTCGGCCCGTTTCCCTGGCAAACAAAAGTAAGCTGCCCCGCTTCTGGATGGCAGATTGCAGGACGCACTTGGTACTATCAAACCACCCCAACTTGGCACTGGTGCCACCTCTGGTCTGGGAACCATGCCGCGTATCGTGGATTCTAAGGAGCCAGCCGGCCACTCCCAGCCACAGGCCCCCAAACAGAAACAACGGCGCTTTTCCCTGGAAAACAAAACTCGCCTGCCAACTTTTTCATGGCAGATTGCAGGAGCCACTTGGTACTATCAAATCAGCCCAACTTGGCACTGGTGCCACCATGGGTCTGGTCACCATCCTGCCTATCGTAGCTTTTCAGGAGCCAGCCGGTCACTCCCAGCCATAGGCCCCCAGACACAAACCTCGGCCCGTTTCCCTGGCAAACAAAAGTAAGCTACCCCGCTTCTGGATGGCAGATTGCAGGAACCACTTTGCACCATCAAACTAGCCCAACTTGGCACTGGTGCCACCTCAGGTCTGGGAACCATGCTGCGTATCGTGGATTCTAAGGAGCCATCCGTCCACTCCCAGACACAGGCCCCCAAACACAAACAACGGCGCTTTTCCCTGGAAAACAAAACTCGCCTGCCAACTTTTTGATGGCAGATTGCAGGAGCCACTTGGTACTATCAAACCAGCCCAACTTGGCACTGGTGCCACCATGGGTCTGGTCACCATCCTGCCTATCGTAGCTTTTCAGGAGCCAGCCGGTCACTCCCAGCCATAGGCCCCCAGACACAAAGCTCGGCCCGTTTCCCTGGCAAACAAAAGTAAGCTGCCCCGCTTCTGGATGGCAGATTGCAGGACGCACTTGGTAGTATCAAACCAGCCCGACTTGGCACTGGTGCAACCTCTGGTCTGGGAACCATCCTGCGTATCGTGGATTCTAAGCAGCCAGCCGGCCACTCCCAGCCACAGGCCCCCAAACACAAACAACGGCGCTTTTCCCTGGAAAACAAAACTCGCCTGCCAACATTTTGATGGCAGATTGCAGGAGACACTTGGTACTATCAAATCAGCCCAACTTGGCACTCGTGCCACCATGCGTTTGGTCACCATCCTGCCTATCGTAGCTTTTCAGGAGCCAGACGGTCACTCCCAGCTATAGGCCCCCAGACAAAACCTCGGCCCGTTTCCCTGGCATACAAAAGTAAGCTGCCCCGCTTCTGGATGGCAGATTGCAGGAACAACTTGGTACTATCAAACCAGCCCGACTTGGCACTGGTGCCACCTCTGGTCTGGGAACCATCCTGCGTATCGTGGTTCTAAGGAGCCATCCGTCCACTCCCAGCCACAGGCCCCCAAACACAAACAACGGCGCTTTTCCCTGGAAATCAAAAATCGCCTGCCAACATTTTGATGGCAGATTGCAGGAGCCACTTGGTACTATCAAACCAGCCCAACTTGGCACTGGTGCCACCATGGATCTGGTCACCATCCTGCCTATCGTAGCTTTTCAGGACCTAGCCGGTCACTCCAAGCCAAAGGCGCCCAGACAAAAAGCTCGGCCCGTTTCCCTGGCAAACAAAGTAAGCTGCCCCGATTCTGGATGGCAGATTGCAGGAACCACTTGGTACTATCAAACCAGCCCGACTTGGCACTGGTGCCACCTTGGGTCTGGGAACCATCCTGCGTATCGTGGATTCTAAGGAGCCTGCCGGTCACTCCCAGCCACAGGCCCCCAAACACAAACAACGGCGCTTTTCCCTGGAAAACAAAACTCGCCTGCCAATATTTTGATGGCAGATTGCAGGAGCCACTTGCTACAATCAAATCAGCCCAACTTGGCACTGGTGCCACCATGGGTCTTGGCACCATCCTGCCTATCGTAGCTTTTCAGGAGCCAGCCGGTCCCTCCCTGCCATAGGCCCCCAGAGAAAAACCTCGGCCCGTTTCCCTGGCAAACAAAAGTAAGCTACCCCGCTTCTGGATGGCAGATTGCAGGAGCCACTTTGCACCATCAAACTAGCCCGACTTGGCACTGGTACCACCTCAGGTCTGGGAACCATCCTGCGTATCGTTCATTCTAAGGAGCCAGCCGGCCACTCCAGCCACAGGCCCCCAGACACAAAAAACGGCGCTTTTCCCTGGAAAACAAAACTCGCCTGCCAACTTTTAGATGGCAGATTGCAGGAGCCACTTGGTACTATCAAATCAGCCCAACTTGGCACTGGTGCCACCATGGGTCTGGTCACCATCCTGCCTATCGTAGCTTTTCAGGACCTAGCAGGTCACTCCCAGCCATAGGCGCCCAGACACAAAGCTCGGCCCTTTTCCCTGGCAAACAAAAGTAAGCTGCCCTGCTCCTGGATGGCAGATTTCCGGAGCCACTTGGTAGTATCAAACCAGCCCGACTTGGCACTGGTGCCACCTCTGGTCTGGGAACCATGCTGCGTATCGTGGATTCTAAGGAGCCAGCCGGCCACTCCCAGCCACAGGCCCCCAAACACAAACAACGGCGCTTTTCCCTGGAAAACAAAACTCGCCTGCCAACATTTTGATGGCAGATTGCAGGAGCCACTTGCTACTATCAAATCAGCCCATCTTGGCACTGGTGCCACCATGGGTCTGGTCACCATCCTGCCTATCGTAGCTGTTCAGGCGCCAGCCGGTCACTCCCAGCCATAGGCCCCCAGAGAAAAACCTCGGCCCGTTTCCATGGCAAACAAAAGTAAGCTGCCCCGCTTCTGGATGGCAGATTGCAGGAGCCACTTTGCACCATCAAACCAGCCCAACTTGGCACTGGTGCCACCTCTGGTCTGGGAACCATGCTGCGTATCGTGGATTCCAATTAGCAAGCCGGCCACTCCCAGCCACAGGCCCCCAAACAAAATCAAGGGCGCTTTTCCCTGGAAAACAAAACTGGCCTGCCAACTTTTTGATGGCAGATTGCAGGAGCCACTTGGTACTATCAAACCAGCCCAACTTGGCACTGGTGCCACCATGGGTCTGGTCACCATCCTGCCTATCGTAGCTTTTCAGGACCTAGACGGTCACTCCCAGCCATAGGCCCCGTGACACAAAGCTCGGCCCGTTTCCCTGGCAAACAAAAGTAAGCTGTCCCGCTTCTGGATGGCAGATTGCAGGATCCACTAGGTATTATCAAACCAGCCCGACTTGGCACTGGTGCCACCTCTGGTCTGGGAACCATCCTGCGTATCGTGGATTCTAAGCAGCCAGCCGGCCACTCCCAGCCACAGGCCGCCAAACAAAATCAACGGCGCTTTTCCCTGGAAAACAAAACTCGCCTGCCAACATTTTGATGGCAGATTGCAGGAGCCACTTGGTACTATCAAACCAGCCCAACTTGGCACTGGTGCCACCATGGGTCTGGTCACCATCCTGCCTATCGTAGCTTTTCAGGAGCCAGCCGGTCACTCGCAGACATAGGCCCCCAGACAAAAACCTCGGCCCGTTTCCCTGGCAAAGAAAAATAAGCTGCCCCGCTTCTGGATGGCACATTGCAGGAGCCACTTTGCACCATCAAACCAGCCCGACTTGGCACTGGTGCCACCTCTGGTCTGGGAACCATCCTGCGTATCGTGGATTCTAATTAGCCATCCGTCCACTCCCAGCCACAGGCCCCCAAACAAAAACAACGGCGCTTTTCCCTGGAAAACAAAACTCGCCTGCCAAATTTTGATGGCAGATTGCCGGAGCAGCTGGGTACTATCAAACCAGCCCAACTTGACACTGGTGCCACCATGGGTCTGGTCACCATCCTGCCTATCGTAGCATTTCAGGAGCCAGCCGGTCACTCCCAGCCATAGGCCCCCAGACAAAAACCTTGGCCCATTTCCCTGGCAAACAAAAGTAAGTTATTTTGCTACTGGATGGCAGATTGCAGGAGCCACTTTTCACCATCAAACCAGCCCGACTTGGCACTGGTGCCACCTCTGGTCTGGGAACCATCCTGCGTATCGTGGATTCTAAGCAGCCAGCCGGCCACTCCCAGCCACAGGCCGCCAAACAAAATCAACGGCGCTTTTCCCTGGAAAACAAAACTCGCCTGCCAACATTTTGATGGCAGATTGCAGGAGCCACTTGGTACTATCAAACCAGCCCAACTTGGCACTGGTGCCACCATGGGTCTGGTCACCATCCTGCCTATCGTAGCTTTTCAGGAGCCAGCCGGTCACTCGCAGACATAGGCCCCCAGACAAAAACCTCGGCCCGTTTCCCTGGCAAAGAAAAATAAGCTGCCCCGCTTCTGGATGGCACATTGCAGGAGCCACTTTGCACCATCAAACCAGCCCGACTTGGCACTGGTGCCACCTCTGGTCTGGGAACCATCCTGCGTATCGTGGATTCTAATTAGCCATCCGTCCACTCCCAGCCACAGGCCCCCAAACAAAAACAACGGCGCTTTTCCCTGGAAAACAAAACTCGCCTGCCAAATTTTGATGGCAGATTGCCGGAGCAGCTGGGTACTATCAAACCAGCCCAACTTGACACTGGTGCCACCATGGGTCTGGTCACCATCCTGCCTATCGTAGCATTTCAGGAGCCAGCCGGTCACTCCCAGCCATAGGCCCCCAGACAAAAACCTTGGCCCATTTCCCTGGCAAACAAAAGTAAGTTATTTTGCTACTGGATGGCAGATTGCAGGAGCCACTTTTCACCATCAAACCAGCCCGACTTGGCACTGGTGCCACCTCTGGTCTGGGAACCATCCTGCGTATCGTGGATTCTAAGGAGCCAGCCGGCCACTCCCACCCACAGGCCCCCAAACACAAACAACGGCGCTTTTCCCTGGATAACAAACTCGCCTGCCAATTTTGATGGCAGATTGCAGGAGCCACTTGGTACTATCAAACCAGCCCAACTTGGCACTGGTGCCACCATGGGTCTGGTCACCATCCTGCCTATCGTAGCTTTTCAGGAGCCAGCCAGCCACCCCCAGCCAGAGGCCCCGAGACACAAACCTCGGCCCGTTTCCCTGGCAAACAAAAGTAAGCTACCCCGCTTCTGGATGGCAGATTGCAGGACGCACTTGGTACTATCAAACCAGCCCAACTTGGCACTGGTGCCACCTCTGGTCTGGGAACCATGCTGCGTATCGTGGATTCTAAGGAGCCAGCCGGTCACTCCCAGCCACAGGCCCCCAAACAAAAACAACGGCGCTTTTCCCTGGAAAACAAAACTCGCCTGCCAACTTTTTGATGGCAGATTGCAGGAGCCACTTGGTACTATCAAACCAGCCCAACTTGACACTGGTGCCACCATGGGTCTGGTCACCATCCTGCCTATCTTAGCTTTTCAGGAGCCAGCCGGTCACTCCCAGCCATAGGCCCCCAGACACAAACCTCGGCCCGTTTCCCTGGCAAACAAAAGTAAGCTGCCCCGCTTCTGGATGGAAGATTGCAGGAGCCACTTTGTACTATCAAACCAGCCCAACTTGGCACTGGTGCCACCTTGGGTCTGGGAACCATCCTGCGTATCGTGGAGTCTAAGGAGCCAGCCGGTCACTCCCAGCCACTGGCCCCCAAACACAAACCACAGCGCTTTTCCCTGGAAAACAAAACCCGCCTGCCGACATTTTGATGGCAGATTGCAGGAGCCACTTGCTACTATCAAATCAGCCCAACTTGGCACTGGTGCCACCATGGGTCTGGTCACCATCCTGCCTATCGTAGCTTTTCAGGAGCCAGCCGGTCACTCCCAGCCATAGGCCCCGAGACACAAAGCTCGGCCCGTTTCCCTGGCAAACAAAAGTAAGCTGCCCCGCTTCTGGATGGCAGATTGTAGGACGCACTTGGTACTATCAAACCAGCCCGACTTGGCACTGGTGCCACCTCTGGTCTGGGAACCATGGTGCGTATCGTGGATTCTAAGCAGCCAGCCGGCCACTCCCAGCCATAGGCACCCAAACAAAAACAACGGCGCTTTTCCCTGGAAAACAAAACTCGCCTGCCAACTTTTTGATGGCAGATTGCAGGAGCCACTTGGTACTATCAAACCAGCTCAACGTGGCACTGGTGCCACCATGGGTCTGCTCACCATCCTGCCTATCGTAGCTTTTCAGGAGCCAGACGGTCACTCCCAGCCATAGGCCCCCAGACATAAACCTCGGCCCGTTTCCCTGGCAAACAAAAGTAAGCTGCCCCGCTTCTGCATGGCAGATTGCAGGAGATATTTAGTACTATCAAACCAGCCCGACTTGGCACTGGTGCCACCTCAGGTCTGGGAACCATCCTGCGTATCGTGGATTCTAAGGAGCCAGCCGGCCACTCCCAGCCACAGGCCCCCAAACACAAACAACGGCGCTTTTCCCTGGAAAACAAAACTCGCCTGCCAAATTTTGATGGCAGATTGCAGGAGCCACTTGGTACTATCAAATCAGCCCAACTTGGGACTGGTGCCACCATGGGTCTGGTCACCATCCTGCCTATCGTAGCTTTTCAGGAGGCAGCCGGTCACTCCCAGCCATAGGCCCCCAGACAAAACCTCGGCCCGTTTCCCTGGCAAACAAAAGTAAGCTGCCCTGCTTCTGGATGGCAGATTGCAGGAACCACTTGGTACTATCAAACCAGCAAAACTTGGCACTGGTGCCACCTTGGGTCTGGATACCATGCTGCGTATCGTGGATTCTAAGGAGCCAGCCGGCCACTCCCAGCCACAGGCCCCCCAAACACAAACAACGGCGCTTTTCCCTGGGAAACAAAACTCTCCTGCCAACTTTTTGATGGCAGATTGCAGGAGCCACTTGGTTTTATCAAATCAGACCAACTTGGCACTGGTGCCACCATGGGTCTGGTCACCATCCTGCCTATCGTAGCTTTTCAGGAGCCAGCCGGTCACTCCCAGCCATAGGCCCCCAGACACAAACCTCGGCCCGTTTCCCTGACAAACAAAAGTAAGTTATCCCGCTTCTGGATGGCAGATTGCCGGAGCCACTTGGTACTATCAAACCAGCCCGACTTGGCACTGGTGCCACCATGGGTCTGGTCACCATCCTGCCTATCGTGGATTCTAATTAGCCATCCGTCCACTCCCAGCCACAGGCCCCCAAACAAAAACAACGGCGCTTTTCCCTGGAAAACAAAACTCGTCTGCCAACTTTTTGATGGCAGATTGCCAGAGCCACTTGGTACTATCAAACCAGCCCAACTTGGCACTGGTGCCACCTTGGGTCTGGGAACCATGCTGCGTATCGTGGATTATAAGGAGTCAGCCGGCCACTCCCAGCCACAGGCCCCCAAACACAATCCACAGCGCTTTTCCCTGGAAAACAATATTCGCCGGCCAACTTTTTGATGGCAGATTGCAGGAGCCACTTGGTACTATCAAATCAGCCCAACTTGGCACTGGTGCCACCATGGGTCTGGTCACCATCCTGCCTATCGTAGCTTTTCAGGAGCCAGCCGGTCACTCCCAGCCATAGGCGCCCAGACACAATGCTCTGCCCTTTTCCCTGGCAAACCAAAGTAAGCTGCCCCGCTTCTGGATGGCAGATTGCAGGAACCACTTGGTACTATAAAACCAGCCCGACTTGGCACTGGTGCCACCTCTGGTCTGGGAACCATGCTGCGTATCGTGGATTCTAAGGAGCCAGCCGGCCACTCCCAGCCACAGGCCCCCAAACAAAAACAACGGCGCTTTTCCCTGGAAAACAAAACTCGCCTGCCAACATTTTGATGGCAGATTGCAGGAGCCACTTGGTACTATCAAACCAGCCCAACTTGACACTGGTGCCACCATGGGTCTGGTCACCATCCTGCCTATCTTAGCTTTTCAGGAGCCAGCCGGTCACTCCCAGCCATAGGCCCCCAGACACACACCTCGGCCCGTTTCCCTGGCAAACAAAAGTAAGCTGCCCCGCTTCTGGATGGCAGATTGCAGGAGCCACTTGGTACTATCAAACCAGCCCAACTTGGCACTGGTGCCACCTTGGGTCTGGGAACCATCCTGCGTATCGTGGATTCTAAGGAGCCAGCCGGTCACTCCCAGCCACAGGCCCCCAAACACAAACCACAGCGCTTTTCCCTGGAAAACAAACCCGCCTGCCGACATTTTGATGGCAGATTGCAGTAGCCACTTGCTGCTATCAAATCAGCCCAACTTGGCACTGGTGCCACCATGGGTCTGGTCACCATCCTGCCTATCGTAGCTTTTCAGGAGCCAGCCGGTCACTCCCAGTCATAGGCCCCCAGACACAAAGCTCGGCCCGTTTCCCTGGCAAACAAAAGTAAGCTGCCCCGCTTCTCGATGGCAGATTTTAGGACGCACTTGGTACTATCAAACCAGCCCAACTTGGCACTGGTGCCACCTCTGGTCTGGGAACTATGGTGCGTATCGTGGATTCTAAGGAGCCAGCCGGCCACTCCCAGCCATAGGCACCCAAACACAAACAACGGCGCTTTTCCCTGGAAAACAAAACTCGCCTGCCAACTTTTTGATGGCAGATTGCAGGAGCCACTTGGTACTATCAAACCAGCTCAACTTGGCACTGGTGCCACCATGGGTCTGCTCACCATCCTGCCTATCGTAGCTTTTCAGGAGCCAGACGGTCACTCGCAGCCATAGGCCCCCAGACAAAAACCTCGGCCCGTTTCCCTGGCAAACAAAAGTAAGCTGCCCCGCTTCTGCATGGCAGATTGCAGGAGCTATTTAGTACTATCAAACCAGCCCGACTTGGCACTGGTGCCACCTTGGGTCTGGATACCATGCTGCGTATCGTGGATTCTAAGGAGCCAGCCGGCCACTCCCAGCCACAGGCCCCCAAACACAAACAACGGCGCTTTTCCCTGGGAAACAAAACTCTCCTGCCAATTTTTGATGGGAGATTGCAGGAGCCACTTGGTTTTATCAAATCAGACCAACTTGGCACTGGTGCCACCATGGGTCTGGTCACCATCCTGCCTATCGTAGCTTTTCAGGAGCCAGCCGGTCACTCCCAGCCATAGGCCCCCAGACACAAACCTCGGCCCGTTTCCCTTACAAACAAAAGTAAGTTATCCCGCTTCTGGATGGCAGATTCCAGGAGCCACTTGGTACTATCAAACCAGCCCGACTTGGCACTGGTGCCACCATGGGTCTGGTCACCATCCTGCGTATTGTGGATTCTAATTAGCCATCCGTCCACTCCCAGCCACAGGCCCCCAAACAAAAACAACGGCGCTTTTCCCTGGAAAACAAAACTCGTCTGCCAAATTTTTGATGGCAGATTCCCAGAGCCACTTGGTACTATCAAACCAGCCCAACTTGGCACTGGTGCCACCTTGGGTCTGGGAACCATGCTGCGTATCGTGGATTATAAGGAGCCAGCCGGCCACTCCCAGCCACAGGCCCCCACACACAAACCACAGCGCTTTTCCCTGGAAAACAAAATTCGCCGGCCAACTTTTTGATGGCAGATTGCAGGAGCCACTTGGTACTATCAAATCAGCCCAACTTGGCACTGGTGCCACCATGGGTCTGGTCACCATCCTGCTTATCGTAGCTTTTCAGGAGCCAGCAGGTCACTCCCAGCCATAGGCGCCCAGACACAATGCTCTGCCCTTTTCCCTGGCAAACCAAAGTAAGCTGCCCCGCTTCTGGATGGCAGATTGCAGGAACCACTTTTCACCATCAAATAGCCTGACTTGGAACTGGAGCCAACTCTGGTCTGGGAACCATGCTGCGTATCGTGGATTCTAAGGAGCCAGCCGGCCACTCCCAGCCAGAGGCCCCCAAACACAAACAACGGCGCTTTTCCCTGGAAAACAAAACTCGCCTGACAACTTTTTGATGGGAGATTGCAGGACCCACTTGCTACTATCAAATCAGCCCAACTTGGCACTGGTGCCACCATGGGTCTGGTCACCATCCTGCCTATCGTAGCTTTTCAGGAGCCAGCCGGTCACTCCCAGCCATAGGCTCCCAGACAAAATCCTCGGCCCGTTTCCCTGGCAAACAAAAGTAAGCTGCCCCGCTTCTGGATGGCAGATTGCAGGAACCACTTGGTACTATAAAACCAGCCCGACTTGGCACTGGTGCCACCTCTGGTCTGGGAACCATGCTGCGTATCGTGGATTCTAAGGAGCCAGCCGGCCACTCCCAGCCAAAGGCCCCCAAACACAAACAACGGCGCTTTTCCCTGGAAAACAAAACTCGCCTGCCAACTTTTTGATGGCAGATTGCAGGAGCCACTTGGTACTATCAAACCAGCCCAACTTGGCACTGGTGCCACCATGGGTCTGCTCACCATCCTGCCTATCGTAGCTTTTCAGGAGCCAGACGGTCACTCGCAGCCATAGGCCCCCAGACAAAAACCTCGGCCCGTTTCCCTGGCAAACAAAAGTAAGCTGCCCCGCTTCTGCATGGCAGATTGCAGGAGCTATTTAGTACTATCAAACCAGCCCGACTTGGCACTGGTGCCACCTTGGGTCTGGGAACCATGCTGCGTATCGTGGATTATAAGGAGCCAGCCGGCCACTCCCAGCCACAGGCCCCCACACACAAACCACAGCGCTTTTCCCTGGAAAACAAAATTCGCCGGCCAACTTTTTGATGGCAGATTGCAGGAGCCACTTGCTGCTATCAAATCAGCCCAACTTGGCACTGGTGCCACCATGGGTCTGGTCACCATCCTGCTTATCGTAGCTTTTCAGGAGCCAGCAGGTCACTCCCAGCCATAGGCGCCCAGACACAATGCTCTGCCCTTTTCCCTGGCAAACCAAAGTAAGCTGCCCCGCTTCTGGATGGCAGATTGCAGGAACCACTTTTCACCATCAAATAGCCTGACTTGGAACTGGAGCCAACTCTGGTCTGGGAACCATGCTGCGTATCGTGGATTCTAAGGAGCCAGCCGGCCACTCCCAGCCAGAGGCCCCCAAACACAAACAACGGCGCTTTTCCCTGGAAAACAAAACTCGCCTGACAACTTTTTGATGGGAGATTGCAGGAGCCACTTGCTACTATCAAATCAGCCCAACTTGGCACTGGTGCCACCATGGGTCTGGTCACCATCCTGCCTATCGTAGCTTTTCAGGAGCCAGCCGGTCACTCCCAGCCATAGGCTCCCAGACAAAATCCTCGGCCCGTTTCCCTGGCAAACAAAAGTAAGCTGCCCCGCTTCTGGATGGCAGATTGCAGGAACCACTTGGTACTATAAAACCAGCCCGACTTGGCACTGGTGCCACCTCTGGTCTGGGAACCATGCTGCGTATCGTGGATTCTAAGGAGCCAGCCGGCCACTCCCAGCCAAAGGCCCCCAAACACAAACAACGGCGCTTTTCCCTGGAAAACAAAACTCGCCTGCCAACTTTTTGATGGCAGATTGCAGGAGCCACTTGGTACTATCAAACCAGCCCAACTTGGCACTGGTGCCACCATGGGTCTGGTCACCATCCTGCCTACCTTAGCTTTTCAGGACCTAGCCGGTCACTCCCAGCCATAGGGCCCCAGACACAAAGCTCGACCCGTTTCCCTGGCAAACAAAAGCAAGCTGTCCCGCTTCTGGATGGCAGATTGTAGGACGCACTCGGTACTATCAAACCAGCCCGACTTGGCACTGGTGCCACCTCTGGTCTGGGAACCATCCTGCGTATCGTGGATTCTAAGGAGCCAGCCGGCCACTCCCAGACATAGGCCCCCAAACAGAAATAACGGCGCTTTTCCCTGGGAAACAAAACTCTCCTGCCAACTTTTTGATGGGAGATTCAGGAGCCACTTGGTTTTATCAAATCAGACCAACTTGGCACTGGTGCCACCATGGGTCTGGTCACCATCCTGCCTATCGTAGCTTTTCAGGAGGCAGGCGGTCACTCCCAGCCATAGGCCCCCAGACACAAACCTCGGCCCGTTTCCCTGACAAACAAAAGTAAGTTATCCCGCTTCTGGATGGCAGATTGCCGGAGCCACTTGGTACTATCAAACCAGCCCGACTTGGCACTGGTGCCACCATGGGTCTGGTCACCATCCTGCCTATCGTGGATTCTAATTAGCCATCCGTCCACTCCCAGCCACAGGCCCCCAAACAAAAACAAAGGCGCTTTTCCCTGGAAAACAAAACTCGTCTGCCAACTTATTGATGGCAGATTGCCAGAGCCACTTGGTACTATCAAACCAGCCCAACTTGGCACTGGTGCCACCTTGGGTCTGGGAACCATGCTGCGTATCGTGGATTATAAGGAGCCAGCCGGCCACTCCCAGCCACAGGCCCCCAAACACAAACCACAGCGCTTTTCCCTGGAAAACAAAATTCGCCGGCCAACTTTTTGATGGCAGATTGCAGGAGCCACTTGGTACTATCAAATCAGCCCAACTTGGCACTGGTGCCACCATGGGTCTGGTCACCATCCTGCCTATCGTAGCTTTTCAGGAGCCAGCCGGTCACTCCCAGCCATAGGCGCCCAGACACAATGCTCTGCCCTTTTCCCCGGCAAACCAAAGTAAGCTGCCCCGCTTCTGGATGGCAGATTGCAGGAACCACTTGGTACTATAAAACCAGCCCGACTTGGCACTGGTGCCACCTCTGGTCTGGGAACCATGCTGCGTATCGTGTATTCTAAGGAGCCAGCCGGCAACTCCCAGCCACAGGCCCCCAAACAAAAACAACGGCGCTTTTCCCTGGAAAACAAAACTCGCCTGCCAAATTTTTGATGGCAGATTGCAGGAGCCACTTGGTACTATCAAACCAGCCCAACTTGACACTGGTGCCACCATGGGTCTGGTCACCATCCTGCTTATCGTAGCTTTTCAGGAGCCAGCCGGTCACTCCCAGCCATAGGCCCCCAGACACAAATCTCGGCACGTTTCCCTGGCAAACAAAAGTAAGCTACCCCGCTTCTGGATGGCAGATTGCAGGAGCCACTTGATACTATCAAACCAGCCCAACTTGGCACTGGTGCCACCTTGGGTCTGGGAACCATCCTGCGTATCGTGGATTCTAAGGAGCCAGCCGGTCACTCCCAGCCACAGGCCCCCAAACACAAACCACAGCGCTTTTCCCTGGAAAACAAACCCGCCTGCCGACATTTTGATGGCAGATTGCAGGAGCCACTTGCTGCTATCAAATCAGCCCAACTTGGCACTGGTGCCACCATGGGTCTGGTCACCATCCTGCCTATCGTATCTTTTCAGGAGCCAGCCGGTCACTCCCAGTCATAGGACCCAGACACAAAGCTCGGCCCGTTTCCCTGGCAAACAAAAGTAAGCTGCCCCGCTTCTGGATGGCAGATTGCAGGAACCACTTGGTACTATCAAACCAGCCCGACTTGGCACTGGTGCCACCTCTGGTCTGGGAACTATGGTGCGTATCGTGGATTCTAAGGAGCCAGCCGGCCACTCCCAGCCATAGGCACCCAAACACAAACAACGGCGCTTTTCCCTGGAAAACAAAACTCGCCTGCCAACTTTTTGATGGCAGATTGCAGGAGCCACTTGGTACTATCAAACCAGCTCAACTTGGCACTGGTGCCACCATGGGTCTGCTCACCATCCTGCCTATTGTAGCTTTTCAGGAGCCAGACGGTCACTCGCAGCCATAGGCCCCCAGACAAAAACCTCGGCCCGTTTCCCTGGCAAACCAAAGTAAGCTGCCCCGCTTCTGGATGGCAGATTGCAGGAACCACTTTTCACCAGCAAATAGCCCGACTTGGAACTGGAGCCACCTCTGGTCTGGGAACCATGCTGCGTATCGTGGATTCTAAGGAGCCAGCCGGCCACTCCCAGCCACAGGCCCCCAAACAAAAACAACGGCGCTTTTCCCTGGGAAACAAAACTCGCCTGACAAATTTTTGATGGGAGATTGCAGGAGCCACTTGCTACTATCAAATCAGCCCAAATTGGCACTGGTGCCACCATGGGTCTGGTCACCATCCTGCCTATCGTAGCTTTTCAGGAGCCAGCCGGTCACTCCCAGCCATAGACTCCCAGACAAAAACCTCGGCCCGTTTCCCTGGCAAACAAAAGTAAGCTGCCCCGCTTCTGGATGGCAGATTGCAGGAACCACTTGGTACTATAAAACCAGCCCGACTTGGAACTGGTGCCACCTCTGGTCTGGGAACCATGCTGCGTATCGTGGATTCTAAGGAGCCAGCCGGCCACTCCCAGCCAAAGGCCCCCAAACACAAACAACGGCGCTTTTCCCTGGAAAACAAAACTCGCCTGCCAACTTTTTGATGGCAGATTGCAGGAGCCACTTGGTACTATCAAACCAGCCCAACTTGGCACTGGTGCCACCATGGGTCTGGTCACCATCCTGCCTATCGTAGCTTTTCAGGACCTAGCCGGTCACTCCCAGCCATAGGCCCCCAGACACAAAGATCGACCCGTTTCCCTGGCAAACAAAAGCAAGCTGTCCCGCTTCTGGATGGCAGATTGTAGGACTCACTCGGTACTATCAAACCAGCCCGACTTGGCACTGGTGCCACCTCTGGTCTGGGAACCATCCTGCGTATCGTGGATTCTAAGGAGCCAGCCGGCCACTCCCAGACATAGGCACCCAAACACAAACAACGGCGCTTTTCCCTGGAAAACAAAACTCGCCTGCCAACTTTTTGATGGCAGATTGCAGGAGCCACTTGGTGCTATCAAACCAGCCCAACTTGGCACTGGTGCCACCATGGGTCTGCTCACCATCCTGCCTATCGTAGCTTTTCAGGAGCCAGCCGCTCACTCCCAGCCATAGGCCCCCAGACAAAAACCTCGGCCCGTTTCCCTGGCAAACAAAAGTAAGCTGCCCCGCTTCTGGATGGCAGATTGCAGGACGCACTTGGTACTATCAAACCAGCCCGACTTGGCACTGGTGCCACCTCAGGTCTGGGAACCATCCTGCGTATCGTGGATTCTAAGGAGCCAGCCAGCCACTCCCAGCCACAGGCCCCCAAACACAAACAACGGCGCTTTTCCCTGGAAAACAAAACTCGCCTGCCGACATTTTGATGGCAGATTGCAGGAGCCACTTGGTACTATCAAACCAGCCCAACTTGACACTGGTGCCACCATGGGTCTGGTCACCATCCTGCCTATCGTAGCTTTTCAGGAGCCAGCCGGTCACTCCCAGCCATAGGCCCCGAGACACAAAGCTCGGCCCTTTTCCCTGGCAAACAAAAGTAATCTGCCCCGCTTCTGGATGGCAGATTGCAGGAGCCACTTTGCACCATCATACTAGCCCGACTTGGCACTGGTGCCACCTTGGGTCTGGGAACCACCCTGCGTATCGTGGATTCTAAGGAGCCAGCCGGCCACTCCCAGTCACAGGCCCCCAAACACAAACAACGGCGCTTTTCCCTGGAAAACAAAACTCGCCTGCCAAATTTTGACGGCAGATTGCAGGAGCCACTTGGTACTATCAAATCAGCCCAACTTGGGACTGGTGCCAGCATGGGTCTGGTCACCATCCTGCCTATCGTAGCTTTTCAGGAGCCAGCCGGTCACTCCCAGCCATAGGCCCCCAGACACAAAGCTCGGCCCGTTTCCCTGGCATACAAAAGTAAGCTGCCCTGCTTCTGGATGGCAGATTGCAGGAACCACTTGGTACTATCAAACCAGCAAAACTTGGCACTGGTGCCACCTTGTGTCTGGATACCATGCTGCGTATCGTGGATTCTAAGGAGCCAGCCGGCCACTCCCAGCCACAGGCCCCCAAACACAAACAACGGCGCTTTTCCCTGGAAAACAAAACTCACCTGCCAACTTTTTCATGGCAGATTGCAGGAGCCACTTGGTACTATCAAATCAGCCCAACTTGGCACTGGTGCCACCATGGGTCTGGTCACCATCCTGCCTATCGTAGCTTTTCAAGAGCCAGCCGGTCACTCGCAGCCATAGGCCCCCAGACAAAAAGCTTGGCCCGTTTGCCTGGCAAAAAAGAGTAAGCTACCCCGCTTCTGGATGGCAGATTGCAGGAGCCATTTTGACCATCAAACTAGCCCGTCTTGGCACTGGTGCCACCTCTGGTCTGGGAACCATCCTGCGTATCGTGGATTTTAAGGAGCCAGTCGGCCACTCCCAGCCATACGCCTCCAAACACAAACAACGGTCCGTTTCCCTGGCAATGAAAAGTAAGCTGCCCCGCTTCTGGATGTCAGATTGCAGGAACCACTTGTTGCCAAGTTGGGGTGGTTTGATAGTACCAAGTGGCTCCTGCAATCTTCCATCAAAAAGTTGGCAAGCAAGTTTTGTTTTCCAGGGAAAAGCGCCGTTGTTTGTGTTTAGGGGCCTGTGGCTGGGAGTGGCCAGCTGTCTCCTTAGAATCCACGATACGCAGGATGGGTCCCAGACCAGAGGTGGCACCAGTGCCAAGTCGGGCTGGTTTGATGGTGCAAAGTGACTCCTGCAATCTGCCATCCAGAAGCGGGGTAGCTTACTTTTGTTTGCCAGGGAAACGGGCAGAGCTTTGTGTCTGGGGGCCTATGGCTGGGAGTGACCGGCTGGCTCCTGAAAAGCTACGATAGGCAGGATGGTGACCAGACCCATGGTGGCACCAGTGCCAAGTTGGGCTGGTTTGATAGTACCAAGTGGCTCCTGCAATCTGCCATGAAAAAGTTGGCAGGTGAGTTTTGTTTTCCAGGGAAAAGCGCCGTTGTTTGTGTTTGGGGGCCTGTGGCTGGGAGTGGCCAGCTGGCTCCTTAGAATCCACGATACGCAGGATGGTTCCCAGACCCAAGGTGGCACCAGTGCCAAGTCGGGCTGGTTTGATGGTACAAAGTGGCTCCTGCAATCTGCCATCCAGACGGGGGGCAGCGGATTTTTGTTTGCTGGAGAAAAGTTCCGTGGTTTTTTTTTGGGGTATATGGCTGGACGTGGCCGGCTGGCTCCTTAAAAGATCGATACGCAGGATTGTTCCCTGACCCAAGGTGGCATCAGTGCCAAGTCGGGCTGTTTTCGTAGTACCAAGTGCGTCCTGCAATTTGCCATCCAGAAGAGGGGCAGTTGAGTTTTGTTTGCCAGAGAAAAGGGCCGTGGTATATGTTTGGGGGCATATGGTTGAGAGTGGCCGGCTGGCCCCTGAAAATCCACGATAGGCAGGATGGTTCCCAGAACCAAGGTGGCACCAGTGCCATGTTGGCCTGGTTTGATAGTACCATGTGGCTCCTGCAATCTGCCATCCAGAAGCGGGGCTGCTTACTTTTGTTTGCAAGGGAAACGGGCCGAGATATTTGTCTGGGGGCCTATGGCTGGGAGTGAGCGGCTGGCTCCTGAAAAGCTACGATAGGCAGGATGGTGACCAGACCCATGGTGGCACCAGTGCCAAGTTGGGCTGGTTTGATAGTACCAAGTGGCTCCTGCAATCTGCCATCAAAAAGTTGGCAGGCGAGTTTTGTTTTCCAGGGAAAAGCGACGTTGTTCTTGTTTAGAGGCCTGTGGCTGGGAGTGGCCGGCTGCCTCCTTTGAACCCAGGATACGCAGGATGGTTCCCAGACCCAAGGTGGCACCAGTGCCAAGTTGGGCTGGTTTGATAGTACCAAGTGGCTCCTGCAATCTGCCATCCAGAAGCGGGACAGCTTACCTTTGTTTCCCAGGGAAACGGGCCGAGGTATTTGTCTGGGGGCCTATGGCTGGGAGTGACCGGCTGGCTACTGAAAAGCTACGATAGGCAGGATGGTTACCAGACTCATGGTGGCACCAGTGCCAAGTCGGGCTGGTTTGATAATACTAAATAGCTCCTGAAATCTGCCATTCAGACGCGGGGCAGCGGATTTTTTTTTGCTGGAGAAAAGTTCCGTGGTTTTTTTTTGGGTGTATATGGCTGGACGTGGCCGGCTGGCTCCTTAAAAAGATCGATACGCAGGATTGTTCCCTGACCCAAGGTGGCATCACTGCCAAGTCGAGCTGTTTTCGTAGTACCAAGTGCGTCCTGCAATTTGCCATCCAGAAGAGGGGCAGTTGAGTTTTGTTTGCCAGAGCAAAGGGCCGTGGTATGTGTTTGGGGGCATATGGCTTAGAGTGGCCGGCTGGCCCCTGAAAATCCACGATAGGCAGGATGGTTCCCAGAACCAAGGTGGCACCAGTGCCATGTTGGCCTGGTTTGATAGTACCATGTGGCTCCTGCAATCTGCCATCCAGAAGCGGGGCTGCTTACTTTTGTTTGCCAGGGAAACGGGCCGAGATATTTGTCTGGGGGCCTATGGCTGGGAGTGACCGGCTGGCTCCTGAAAAGCTACGATAGGCAGGATGGTGACCAGACCCATGGTGGCACCAGTGCCAAGTTGGGCTGGTTTGATAGTACCAAGTGGCTCCTGCAATCTGCCATCAAAAAGTTGGCAGGCGAGTTTTGTTTTCCAGGGAAAAGCGACGTTGTTCTTGTTTAGAGGCCTGTGGCTGGGAGTGGCCGGCTGCCTCCTTTGAACCCAGGATACGCAGGATGGTTCCCAGACCCAAGGTGGCACCAGTGCCAAGTTGGGCTGGTTTGATAGTACCAAGTGGCTCCTGCAATCTGCCATCCAGAAGCGGGACAGCTTACCTTTGTTTCCCAGGGAAACGGGCCGAGGTATTTGTCTGGGGGCCTATGGCTGGGAGTGACCGGCTGGCTACTGAAAAGCTACGATAGGCAGGATGGTTACCAGACTCATGGTGGCACCAGTGCCAAGTCGGGCTGGTTTGATAATACTAAATAGCTCCTGAAATCTGCCATTCAGACGCGGGGCAGCGGATTTTTGTTTGCTGGAGAAAAGTTCCGTGGTTTTTTTTGGGTGTATATGGCTGGACGTGGCCGGCTGGCTCCTTAAAAAGATCGATACGCAGGATTGTTCCCTGACCCAAGGTGGCATCACTGCCAAGTCGAGCTGTTTTCGTAGTACCAAGTGCGTCCTGCAATTTGCCATCCAGAAGAGGGGCAGTTGAGTTTTGTTTGCCAGAGCAAAGGGCCGTGGTATGTGTTTGGGGGCATATGGCTGAGAGTGGCCGGCTGGCCCCTGAAAATCCACGATAGGCAGGATGGTTCCCAGAGCCAAGGTAGCACCAGTGCCATGTTGGCCTGGTTTGATAGTACCATGTGGCTCCTGCAATCTGCCATCCAGAAGCGGGGCAGCTTACTTTTGTTTGCCAGGGAAACGGGCCGAGATATTTGTCTGGGGGCCTATGGCTGGGAGTGACCGGCTGGCTCCTGAAAAGCTACGATAGGCAGGATGGTGACCAGACCGAAAGTGGAACCAGTACCAAGTCGGGCTGGTTTGATAGTACCAAGTGGCTCCTGCAATCTGCCATCAAAAATTTGGCAGGCGAGTTTTGTTTTCCAGGGAAAAGCGCCGTTGTTTAGAGGCCTCTGGCTGGGAGTGGCCGCCTGTCCTCGTAGAATCTACGTTACGCAGCATGGTTCCCAGAGCCAAGGTGGCACCATGGCCAAGTCGGGCAGGTTTGATAGTACCAAATGCATCCTGCAATCTGCCATCCAAAAGCGGGGCTATTTACTTTTGTTTGCCAGGGAAACGGGCCGAGGTTTGTGTCTGGGGGCCTATGGCAGGGAGTGACCGTCTGGCTCCTGAAAAGCTACGATAGGCAGGATGTTTACCAGACCCATGGTGGCACCAGTGCCAAGTTGGGCTGATTTGATAGTACCAAGTGGCTCCTGCAATCTGCCATCCAGAATCGGGGCAGCTTACTTTTGTTTTCCAGGGAAACGGGCCGAGGTTTGTGTCTGGGGGTCTATGGCTGGGAGTGACCGGCTGGCTCCTGAAAAGCTACGATAGGCAGGATGGTGACCAGACCCATGGTGGCACCAGTGCCAAGTTGGGCTGGTTTGATAGCACCAAGTGGGTCCTGCAAACTCCATCAAAAAGTTGGCAGGCGATTTTTGTTTTCTAGGGAAAAGCGCCGTTGTTTGTGTTTGGGCGCCTGTGGCTCAGAGTGGCCGGGTGGCTGCTTAGAATCCACGATACGCCGGATGATTCCCAGACCCAAGGTGGCACCAGTGCCAAGTTGGGCTGGTTTGACACTACCAAGTGGCTCCTGCAATCTGCCATCCAGAATCGGGGCAGCTTAATTTTGTTTGCCAGGGAAACGGTCCGAGGTTTGTGTCTGGGGGCCTATGGCTGGGAGTGACCGGGTGGCTCCTGAAATGCTACAATAGGCAGGATGGTTCCCAGACCCATAGTGGCACCAGTGCCAAGTTGGGATGATTTGATAGTACCAAGTGGCTCCTGCAATCTGCCATCAAAAAGCTGGCAGGCGAGTTTTGTTTTCCAGGGAAAAGCGCCGTTGTTTGTGTTTGGGGGCCTGTGGCTGGGAGTGGCCGGCTGGCTCCTTAGAATCCACGATATGCAGGATTGTTCCCAGACCCAAGGTGGCACCAGTGCCAAGTCGGGCTGGTTTGATGGTGCAAAGTGGCTCCTGCAATCTGCCATCCAGACGCGGGGCAGCGGATTTTTGTTTCCATGAGAAATGGTCCGTGGTTTGTTTTTGGGGGTATATGGCTGGGCGTGGCCGGCTGGCTCCTTAAAAAGCTCGATATGCAGGATGGTTCCCTGACACAAGGTGGCACCAGTGCCACGTCGGGCGGTTTTCGTAGTACAAAGTGCGTCCTAAAATTTGCCATCCAGAAGAGGGGCAGTTGAGTTTTGTTTGCCAGAGAAAAGGGCCGTGGTTTGTTTTTGGGGGCGTATGGCTGATAGTGGCCGGCTGGCCCCTGAAAATCCACGATAAGCAGGATGGTTCCCACA